>NC_090926.1:954051283-955354131 GCF_040938575.1 Ambystoma mexicanum | reverse complement strand
TTCCTCGCATGAGAGGCTTTGTCAGCAGGAGCCTGCACAGTAAGTCCGCCCCCGCCCCCACCCCGTTCATGCCCCGTGTGTCCTTCTTGTCCCCCCCACCAGCACTCATGCTCCGTGTCTCCCCTGTTCCTCCAGCCCCCGCTCACGCCATCGGCACACGATGGCCAGCGGAGGGCCGAGGAGCGGGATCTGCCGCCTGCACTTGAACGCCGTGTGTCTCTCTCCTTCCCCCCCACCCCTCTGCTCATGCCCCGTGTGTCTCTCTCCCTCCCCCCACCCTCCGCTCATGCCCGTGTGTCTCTCTCCATCCCCCGACCCCCGCTCATGCCCCGTGTGTCTCTCTCCCTCCCCCCCACCCCCCGCTCATGCCCGTGTGTCTCTCACCCTCCCCCCCACCCTCGCTCATGCCCCGTGTGTCTCTCTCCTTCCCCCCACCCCCTCTCATGCCCCGTGTGTCTCTCCCCCTACCCCCGCTCATGCCCCATGTGTCACTTTCCCTCCCCCCACCCCCGCTCATGCCCCGTGTGTCTCTTTCCCTCCTCCCCAACCCCGCTCATGCCCCATGTGTTTCTCTCCCTCTCCCCAACCCCCGCTCATGCCCTGTGTGTCTCTTCCCCTCCTGCCCACCCCCCGCTCATGCCCCATGTGTCTCTCCCCCTCCCGCCCACCCCCGCTCATGCCCTGTGTGTCTCTCCCCCTCCTACCCACCCCCCGCTCACGCCCCGTGTGTCTCTCTTCCTCCCGCCCACCCCCGCTCATGCCCTGTGTGTCTCTCTCCCTCCCCCCACCCCCGCTCATGCCCCGTGTGTCTCTTTCCCTCCTCCCCACCCCCGCTCATGCCCCGTGTGTCTCTCCCCTCCTGCCCACCCCCCACTCATGCCCCGTGTGTCTCTCCCCATCCCGCCCATCCCCTGCTCATGCCCTGTGTGTATCTCCCCATCCCACGCACCCCCCGCTCATGCCCCGTGTGTCTCTCCCCGTCCCGTCACCCCCCGCTCACGCCCCGTGTGTCTCTCCCCATCCCGCCCACTCCCCGCTCATGCCCCGTGTTTCTCTCCCCGTCCTGCCCACCCTCCGCTCATGCCCTTTGTGTCTCTCCCCATCCCGCCCACCCCCCGCGCATGCCCCGTGTGTCTCTCCCCGTGCCGCCCACCCCGCTCATGCCCTGTGTGTCTCTCTCCCTCCACCCAACCACCGCTCATGCCCCATGTGTTTCTCTCCCTCCCCCCCACCGCCGCTCATGCACCGTGTGTGTCTCTCTCCCTCCCGCCAACCCCGCTCATGCCCCGTGTGTCTCTCGATGCCACGCCCACCCCCGCTCATGCACCGTGTCTCTCCCCCTCCTGCCCACCCCCCACTCATGCCCCGTGTGTCTCTCCCCCTCCCTCCCACCCCGCTCATGCCCCGTGTGTCTCTCTCCCTCCCCCCACCCCAGCTAATGTCTGTGTATCTCTAACCCTCCCGCCCACCCCCGCTCATGCCCCGTGTGTCTCTCTCCCTCCCGCCCACCCCCGCTCGTGCCCCGTGTGTCTCTCTCACTCCAGCCCACCCCCGCTCATGCCCCGTGTGTCTCTCTCCCTCCCGCCCACCCCTGCTCATGCCCCGTGTGTCTCTGTCCCTCCCGCCCACCCCCGGCTCATGCCCCGTGTGTCTCTCTCTCTCCCGCCCACCTCCGCTCATGCCCCGTGTGTCTCTCTCCCTCCTGCCCACCCCCGCTCATGCCCCGTGTGTCTCTCCCCGTCCCGCCCACCCCCGCCCTGTGTCTCCCTACATCCCTCCACCCCCGCTCATGCCCTGTGTGTCTCTCTCCCTCCCCCCACCCCCACTCATGCCCCGTGTGTCTCTCTCCCTCCCCCCCACCCCCGCTCATGCCCCGTATCTGTCTCCTGTTGCCCCCCACCCCCCGCTCATGCCCCGTGTCTATTTTCTGTTCCCCCCACTCATGCCCCGTGTCTGTCTTCTGTTCCCCCCGCTCATGCCCCGTGTATGTCTCCTGTACCCCCCCACCCCCTGCTCATGCCCTGTGTCTGTCTGCTGTTGCCCCCCACCCATGCCCCGTGTTTCTCTCCTGTACCCCCCCCCACCCCCCGTTCATGCCCCGTGTCTCTCTCCTGTTGCCCCCCACCCCCTGCTCATGCCCCATATCTGTCTCCTATTGCACCCCACACCCCCGCTCATGCCCCATGTCTGTCTCCTGTTCTCCCCACCCCCCGCTCATGCCCCGTATCTGTCTCCTCTTCCCCCACCCCCCGCTCATGCCCCGTGTCTGTCTCCTGTTCTCCCCAAGCCCCGCTCATGCCCCGTGTATGTCTCCTGTTGCCCCCAACCCCCGCTCATGCCCCGTGTCTGTCTCCTGTTCCCCCCACCCGCTCATGGCCCGTGTCTGTCTCCTGTTCCCCCACCCGCTCATGCCCCGTGTCTGTCTCCTGTTCCCCCCACCCGCTCATGCCCCATGTCTCTCTCTGTTGCCCCCCACCCCCGCTCATGCCCCGTGTCTGTCTCCTGTTCCTCCCACCCCCCGCTCATGCCCCGTGTCTGTCTCCGGTTGCCCCCCACCCCCCGCTCATGCCCTGTGTCTGTCTCCTGTTCTCCCCACCCCACTCATGCCCCATGTCTGTTGTTCCCCCACCCCCCGCTCATGCCCCGTGTCTGTCTCCTGTTCTCCCCAAGCCCCGCTCACGCCCCGTGTCTGTCTCCTGTTGCCCCCACCCCCCACTCATGCCCCGTGTCTGTTGTTCCCCCCACGCCCCGCTCATGCCCTGTGTCTGTCTCCTGTTCCCCCCACCCCCCTCTCATGCCCCGTGTCTGTCTCCTGTTCCTCCCACCCCCTGCTCAGGCCCCGTGTGTCTCTGTCCCTCCTCCCCACCCCCGCTCATGCCCCGTGTGTCTCTCCCCCTCCCGCTCATGCCCCGTGTGTCTCTCCCCCTCCTGCCCACCCCCCACTCATGCCCCGTGTGTCTCTCCCCATCCCGCCCACCCCCTGCTCATGCCCCGTGTGTATCTCCCCATCCCACGCACCCCCGCTCATGCCCCGTGTGTCTCTCCCCGTCCCGTCACCCCCCGCTGATGCCCCGTGTGTCTCTCCCCGTCCCGCCCACCCCCCGCTCATTCCCCGTGCTTCTCTCCCCGTCCTGCCCACCCTCCGCTCATGCCCCGTGTGTCTCTCCCCGTCCCGCCCACCCCCCGCACATGCCCCGTGTGTCTCTCCCCGTGCCGCCCACCCCCCGCTCATGCCCCGTGTGTCTCTCTCCCTCCACCCAACCACCGCTCATGCCCCATGTGTTTCTCTCCCTCCCCCCCACCGCCGCTCATGCACCGTGTGTGTCTCTCTCCCCTCCCGCCCACCCCCGCTCAGGCCCCGTGTGTCTCTCCCCGCCACGCTCACCCCCGCTCATGCACCGTGTGTCTCTCCCCCTCCTGCCCACCCCCCACTCATGCCCCGTGTGTCTCTCCCCCTCCCCCTACCCCCGCTCATGCCCCGTGTGTCTCTCTCCTTCCCCCCCACCCCATCTAATGTCCGTGTATCTCTCCCCCTCCCGCCCACCCCCGCTCATGCCCCATGTGTCTCTCTCCCTCCCGCCCACCCCCGCTCGTGCCCCGTGTGTCTCTCTCACGCCAGCCCACCCCCGCTCATGCCCCATGTGTCTCTCTCCCTCCCGCCCACCCCTGCTCATGCCCGTGTGTCTCTGTCCCTCCCGCCCACCCCCGCTCATGCCCCGTGTGTCTCTCTCCCTCCCGCCCACCTCCGCTCATGCCCCGTGTGTCTCTCTCCCTCCTGCCCACCCCCGCTCATGCCCCGTGTGTCTCTCCCCGTCCCGCCCACCCCCGCCCTGTGTCTCCCGACCTCCCCCCACCCCCCGCTCATGCCCCGTGTGTCTCTCTCCCTCCCCCCACCCCCCACTCATGCCCCGTGTGTCTCTCTCCCTCCCCCCCACCCCCGCTCATGCCCCGTATCTGTCTCCTGTTGCCCCCCACCCCTCGCTCATGCCCCATGTCTGTCTTCTGTTCCCCCCACTCATGCCCCGTGTCTGTCTTCTGTTCCCCCCCGCTCATGCCCCGTGTATGTCTCCTGTACCCCCACCCCTGCTCATGCCCTATGTCTGTCTGCTGTTGCCCCCCACCCATGCCCCGTGTCTCTCTCCTGTACCCCCCACCCCCCGTTCATGCCCCGTGTCTCTCTCCTGTTGCCGCCCACCCCCTGCTCATGCCCCGTATCTGTCTCCTATTGCACCCCACACCCCCGCTCATGCCCCGTGTCTCTCTCCTGTTGCCCCCCACCCCCTGCTCATGCCCAGTATCTGTCTCCTATTGCACCCCACACCCCCGCTCATGCCCCATGTCTGTCTCCTGTTATCCCCAAGCCCCGCTCATGCCCCGTGTATGTCTCCTGTTGCCCCCAACCCCCGCTCATGCCCCGTGTCTGTCTCCTGTTCCCCCCACCCGCTCATGGCCCGTGTCTGTCTCCTGTTCCCCCCACCCGCTCATGCCCCGTGTCTGTCTCCTGTTCCCCCACCCGCTCATGGCCCGTGTCTGTCTCCTGTTCCCCCCACCCGCTCATGCCCCATGTCTGTCTCCTGTTGCCCCCACCCCCCCACTCATGCCCCGTGTCTGTCTCCTGTTCTCCCCAAGCCCCACTCATGCCCCGTGTCTGTCTCCTGTAGCCCCCACCCCCCACTCATGCCCCGTGTCTGTTGTTCCCCCCACGCCCCGCTCATGCCCTGTGTCTGTCTCCTGTTCCCCCACCCCCCTCTCATGCCCCGTGTCTGTCTCCTGTTCCTCCACCCCCCACTCATGCCCCGTGTCTGTTGTTCCCCCACCCCCCCGCTCATGCTCCGTGTCTGTCTCCTGTTCCCCCACCCCCTGCTCATGCCCCGTGTCTGTCTCCTGTTCCTCCCACCCCCCGCTCATGCCCCATGTCTGTCTCCTGTTGCCCTCCACCCCCCCGCTCATGCCCCGTGTCTGTCCCCTGTTCTCCCACCCCCCACTCATGCCCCGTGTCTGTTATTCCCCCACGCCCTGCTCATGCCCTGTGTCTGTCTCCTGTTCCCCCACCCCCCGCTCATGCCCCGTGTCTGTCTCCTGTTCCCCCCACCCCCGCTCATGCCCCGTGTCTGTCTCCTGTTGCCCCCCACCCCCGCTCATGCCCTGTGTCTGTCTCCTGTTGCCCCCCACCCCCGTTCATGCCCCGTGTCTGTCTCTGTTGTTCCCCCCACCACCCGGCTCATGCCCCATGTCAGTCTCCTGTTCCCCCCACCCCCGCATCTCTCTCCTGTTGCCCCCCACCCCCGCTCATGCCCTGTGTCTGTCTCTCCCCGTCCCGCCCACCCCCCGCTCATGCCCCGTGTGTCTCTCTCGCTCCCCCCCACCCCCGCTCATGCCCCGTGCGTCTCTCTCCCTCCCCCCACCCCCGCTCATGCCCCGTGTGTCTCTCTCCCTCCCGCCCACCCCTGCTCATGCCCCGTGTGTTTCTCCCCCTCCCGCCCACCCCCGCTCATGCCCCGTGTGTCTCTCCCCCTCCCGCCCACCCCCCGCTCATGCCCCGTGTGTCTCTCCCCCTCCCCACACACCCCCGCTCATGCCCCGTGTGTCTCTCTCCCTCCCCCCCACCCCCGCTCATGCCCGTGTGTCTCTCCCCCTCCCGCCCACCCCCGCTCATGCCCCGTGTGTCTCTCTCCCTCCCGCCCGCTCATGCCCCGTGTCTGTCTCCTGTTCCCCCCACCCGCTCATGCCCCGTGTCTCTCTCTTGTTGCCCCCCACCCCCCGCTCATGCCCCATGTCTGTCTCCTGATCTCCCCACCCCCCGCTCATGCCCCGTGTCTGTCTCCTGTTCCCCCACCCCCCGCTCATGCTCTGTGTCTGTCTCCTGTTCCCCCCACCCCGCGCTCATGCCCCGTGTCTGTCTCCTGTTGCCCCCACCCCCGCTCATGCCCCGTGTCTGTCTCCTGTTGTCCCCCACCCCCACTCATGCCCCGTGTCTGTCTCTGTTGTTCCCCCATCCGCTCATGCCCCGTGTCTGTCTCCTGTTGCCCCCACCCCCCACTCATGCCCCGTGTCTGTCTCCTGTTCTCCCCAAGCCCCGCTCATGCCCCGTGTCTGTCTCCTGTTGCCCCCACCCCCCACTCATGCCCCGTGTCTGTTGTTCCCTCTTTGCCCCGCTCATGCCCTGTGTCTGTCTCCTGTTCCCCCCACCCCCCTCTCATGCCCCGTGTCTGTCTCCTGTTCCTCCCACCCCCCACTCATGCCCCGTGTCTGTTGTTCCCCCACCCCCCGCTCATGCTCCGTGTCTGTCTCCTGTTTCCCCCACCCCCTGCTCATGCCCCGTGTCTGTCTCCTGTTCCTCGCACCCCCCGCTCATGCCCCATGTCTGTCTCCTGTTGCCCTCCACCTCCCCGCTCATGCCCCGTGTCTGTCCCATGTTCTCCCCACCCCCCACTCATGCCCCGTGTCTGTTGTCCCCCCACGCCCCGCTCATGCCCTTTGTCTGTCTCCTGTTCCCCCACCCCCCGCTCATGCCCCGTGTCTGTCTCCTGTTCCCCCCACCCCCGTTCATGCCCCGTGTCTGTCTCCTGTTGCCCCCCACCCCCGCTCATGCCCTGTGTCTGTCTCCTGTTGCCCCCCACCCCCGTTCATGCCCCGTGTCTGTCTCTGTTGTTCCCCCCAACACCCGGCTCATGCCCCATGTCTGTCTCCTGTTCCCCCCACCCCCGCATCTCTCTCCTGTTGCCCCCCACCCTCGCTCATGCCCTGTGTCTGTCTCTCCCCGTCCCGCCCACCCCCCGCTCATGCCCCGTGTGTCTCTCTTGCCCCCCCACCCCCGCTCATGCCCCGTGCGTCTCTCTCCCTCCCGCCACCCCCACTCATGCCCCGTGTGTCTCTCTCTTTCCCGCCAACCCCTGCTCATGCCCCGTGTGTCTCTCCCCCTCCTGCCCACCCCCGCTCATGCCCCGTGTGTCTCTCCCCCTCCCGCCAACCCCCCACTCATGCCCCGTGTGTCTCTCCCCCTCCCCACACACCCCTGCTCATGCCCCGTGTGTCTCTCTCCCTCCCCCCCACCCCCGCTCATGCCCGTGTGTCTCTCAAACTCCCGCCCACCCCCGCTCATGCCCCGTGTGTCTCTCTCCCTCCCGCCCGCTCATGCCCCGTGTCTGTCTCCTGTTCCCCCCACCCACTCTTGCCCCGTTTCTCTCTCTTGTTGCCCCCCACCCCCCGCTCATGCCCCATGTCTGTCTCCTGATCTCCCCACCCCCCGCTCATGCCCCGTGTCTGTGTCCTGTTCCTCCCACCCCCCGCTCATGCCCTGTGTCTGTTGTTCCCCCCACGCCCCGCTCATGCCCCGTGTCTGTCTCCTGTTCCCCCACCCCCCGCTCATGCTCTGTGTCTGTCTCCTGTTCCCCCCACCCCGCGCTCATGCCCTGTGTCTGTCTCCTGTTGCCCCCACCCCCGCTCATGCCCCGTGTCTGTCTCCTGTTGCCCCCCACACCCCGCTCATGCCCCGTGTCTGTCTCTGTTGTTCCCCCCACCCCCCGCTCATGCCCCGTGTCTGTCTCTGTTGTTCCCCCCACCCCCTGCTCATGCCCGTGTTTGTCTCCTGTTCCCCCCACCCGCTCATGCCCAGTGTGTCTCTCCTGTTGCCCCCCCCACTCATGCCCAGTGTCTGTCTCCTGTTCCCCCCACCCGCTCATGCCCAATGTCTCTCTCCTGTTGCCCCGCACCCCCTGCTCATGCCCGTGTCTGTCTCCTGTACCCCCCACCCCCCGCTCATGCCCCGTGTCTGTCTGCTGTACCCCCACCCCCGCTCATGCCCCGTGTCTCTCTGCTGTTGCCCCCCACCCCCCGCTCATGCCCCGTGTCTGTCTCCTATTGCCCCCCACCCCCACTCATGCCCCGTGTCTGTCTCCTGTTCTCCCCACCCTCTGCTCATGCCCCGTATCTGTCTCCTGTTCCCCCCACCCCCCGCTCATAGCCCCGTGTCTGTCTCCTGTTCTCCCCACCCCCCCGCTCATGCCCCGTGTCTCTCGCCTGTTGGCCCCACCCCCCCACTCATGCCCCGTGTCTGTCTCCTGTTGCCCCCCACCACCGGCTCATGCCCCGTGTCTCTCTCCTGTTGCCCCCCACCCCCTGCTCATGCCCCGTGTCTGTCTCCTGTACCCCCACCCCCCGCTCATGCCCCGTGTCTCTCTCCTGTTGCCCCCCACCACCGCTCATGCCCCGTATCTTCCTCTTGTCCTCCTTCCTATGATACCCCTTGTTGACCTCTTGTTCCCCCCACCCCCGCTCATGCCCCGTGTCTTCCTCCCATCCCCCCACTTCTCGCTGATGCCCTGTGTCTTCCTCCTGTTCCCTCCTACCCCCTCCTCATGCCCCGTGTCTTCCTCTTGTCCCCCCTCCTATGATGCCCCTTGTTGACCTCTTGTTCCACCCACCCCCCGATCATGCCCCATGTCTCCCTTCTTCCCCTCCCACCCCCCGCTCATGCCCCGTGTCTGCACTGTTTGAACAGGGCAGACACGGGGCATGAGCTGGGGTGGGGGCCCCACCTTGCCCTACCCCCGCTTATGCCCCGTGTCTCTCCTGTTCACCCCCGCTCATGCTCTGTGTTTGTCTCCCTCCTTTCCCCCCCCTCATGGCCCATCTCCCCTGTTCACCCCCACCCCCCGCTCATGCCCCGTATCTGTCTCCTATCCCCCCACCCGCTCATGCCCCGTGTCTCTCTCTTGTTGCCCCCCAACCCCCGCTCATGCCCCGTGTCTGTCTCCTGTTCTCCCCACCCCTGCTCATGCCCCGTGTCTGTCTCCTGTTCCTCCCACCCCCTGCTCATGCCCCGTGTCTGTCTCCTGTTGCCCCACCCCCCCGCTCATGCCCCGTGTCTGTCTCCTGTTCTCCCCACCCCCAGCTCATGCCCTGTGTCTGTCTCATGTTCCCCCGCCCCCCGCTCATGCCCTGTGTCTGTCTCCTGTTGCCCCCACCCCCCGCGTCTCTCTCCTGTTGCCCCCATCCCCTCTCATGCCCCGTGTCTGTCTCCTGTACCCCCCACCCCCCGCTCATGCCCCATGTCTGTCTCCTGTTCCCCCCACCCACTCATGCCCCGTGTCTCTCTCCTGTTGCCCCCCGCTCATGCCCCGTGTCTGTCTCCTGTTGCTCCCACCCCCCACTCATGCCCCGTGTCTCTCCCCTGTTCCCCCCACCCTCCACTCATGCCCCGTGTCTCTCTCCTGGTCCCCCCCGCCAATGCCCTGTTGTGTTCTCTTTATTTGTCCCGCCTTCCCTTTCCATGGTGTCCATTTGGTAAAAGATGTTCCTTCCTACACCGGGATGCCGTAGGTGGTTTGGGAAGAAAAATCTTTTTCTTACCACCCCGGTTTCCCACTTTGAGAACCTAGGATGCTAGTGGTCTTCATCCATTGAAAAGGACGTTATAGTTACGTTGAACTAATAAAAACCTATGAAATTCAGTAAAATAAAATGTGTTAAAGGGACGTTATGGTTAAGTTGCACTAATAAAAAAAACTATGAAATTCAATGAAAAAACTTTGTTAAAGGAACGTTATGGTTAAGTTGCACTAATAAAAACCTATGAAATTCAATGAAAAAACTTTATTAAAGGGATGTTATGGTTAAGTTGCACTAATAAAAACCTATCAAATTCAGTTAAAAAACGTTGTTAAAAGGACATTATGGTTACAAGTAAAATCGAAAAACCCCTGAAATTCGCCAGTTATGGTAAGCTAAGCAACCATAACTCGCGCCACCACCGTGCACTGCTAAGACTAACACCCAGGACATCAAAGATGACATCACAAATATCATTGATGACATCACTGATGACATCACATGTGCATTTACTTTTCATACAATGGGTTGTGAATGTAATGTTGGCAAAAATGTACCAGGGATTATCGGGAGATGTGTAATAAATTACATACTTCATCACGCAATGTAGCGTTCTAAAGAACATTCCATTGCCGTGTTCTTTCTAGTACAGGAACCTACTCATACAGAAATATAGGTATTGGCTGCAGCAGACACCACAGAGGTGCTATATTTGTAATTTTCCAAAGTTATATAATAAAACGATGAATGCTTCTGTATCAGACTTTTCTGTACTGTGAAACATGTACTAAGTATCTAATAATGCATCACTTACTACATATTTCTACTAATACACACAAAACATAAATAGACTACAATGCATACACATATGGGGCTTATATATGGAGAGTAAAGTAAGCAAACAAGAGGCAGTACCATTAGCAATTGTGTATAATCAACATGATTGTATTCACACACAAAAATGATTGCTGTGTTTCAGGCCTGTTTCTACCCCTATATATGTACATCATAAGATGCGATTAAATTCTAAGGAAAGTAGTGTAAGAACATGTGAGAATAGCAATATCTATAAATGTAATACCTTTAGAAAGTTAAGTTTCTGACTGTCAGTAAATAAACCGACCTGGCCTAGATATGGCAGTGAACAAAGAAGAAGGGGCTAGACATGTGATGTCATCAGTGGTGTCATCAATGATATTTGTGATGTCATCTTTGATGTCCTGGGTGTTAGTCTTAGCAGTGCACGGTGGTGGTGCTAGTTATGGTTGCTTAGCTTACCATAACTGGCGAATATCAGGGGTTTTTGGATTTTACTTGTAACCATAACGTCCTTTTAACAACGTTTTGTTACTGAATTTCATAGGTTTTTGTTGGTGCAACTTTACCATAACCTCCCTTTAACAAAGTTTTTTAATTGAATATATATATATATATATATTTATATATCATTGCATTTAATGGTAAATTACAACATTTTGCCATGTAGGTACTTTTTGGCTAACATTGGACATGGAAAATAAATGTGAACCTCAAAAGGGAGTTGCAATATTTATGTTCAAGCCTCCTGAACTAATCCTTAGAGAGGGCTGGGCTTGGGGGAAGGAGAAAAATGTAAATTTCCAATCCTGGTTGCAATATCATATATTAGCACCGCCTAATGTTTACAATCCTTGGGAGGGCTTGGAAAGTAAAACGTTCTTGCACTAGGAAAGAAGGGGTAGTGTTGGGATGCACATACAGATTGCCACCCCTCTCAGACGATTTATATTGCGTAAAATATACTAAAATATGGAGAGATAGTGCAGGACGGTGCATGGAAGAGAAGGATGTTTCATGGATGGGACTAACTGTCAGGAGTGGGGAATTACATAGGGGGAAATTAAGATATGCACTGTAGTTTGAGTATACACCAATGTTGCATTTAATAGTAGGCCTGAATCATCACAGGCCATGTCGAATACACAGAACAGTGAAGTTGTTTCCCTTGTTTACCCAATACAATTTGATTCCTAGACGCAGCAAGGAACTGGCATGTACACCCACATTAATTTGGCTTCGAAAATATTAAGCAGGAATGTGTGCAGCTGAACAGGTGAGGAGCTGCAGCCTTGTTTCCCAAGGTCATACTCTTGGGAAACACGGCAGAGGTCAACGGTTCCCAAAACATCAACTAAGATTTAAGACACTAGCCCCCCCCCAGAATGATGGTCCTTCTATTTGAACTACCAGATGTGTAAGAACATAGGTCCTAAATCCTTTGTGAACTGGATTGATTATTGGGACATTAGGTTTACTCTTGGGAGAGAGTTCTGTTAAATGGCAAAGTGGTGAGAACCATGATCTATTATTTGTGCTAGGGAGAGCCAAGAGTGATGCCCATACAGTGGGGGTGGCATGATGGGGGTGCCAACATTTCTGGTATGAGAAAAGGGATGCTTTGTTAGCAAGGACAAAACTGACCTCAAAGTCAAACTGCTGAGTTGTTTGTAGATAATCAGTTGTATATCACATGACTAGGATTGAAGGCCAGGTGGTGCCAGTTGAATGTAATTAATGATTCCAAAATGATTGAAGATGGAGAAGAATGTTAGCCTCGTGAGGCAATGAGGGATGAGAAGACAGTGGAACCAATTGGAGAATGGGCTGTATGTTATTATTAGCATGTCTATAGGCTGTAAACAATGCAGGTGGGGGATTAATAATGTATATCCAGTGTGTCACCTGAGATGATTTTTGTGTTTATAATGTGAGTTTTGTAAGGAGGACTGCAGAGAGCTCTATGACAGTGGATTCATAATACCCTGTGGCCTTATTTTTTATATACAAAATAAAACCTCTTGTCTTTCTTGAAAAAGGGTGCACTTAGCCTCTTTCCCTAGTGGGTTGTATTTTCCTATTCCGATCGCTGGGGAGTTGACCTACAGTAGCTAACACAAATCACCAAGGGAGATATGCTGAAATTGCATCTGGGTGGAAATATTGAAAGAGGGCTGAAGATTTCTTTTGCTCTGGAGACTAGAAAACAGAGGCTGTGATACTTCCCTGGAGACATAGAGGGAGGATTGCTGTGGAATCCAATTGACTGTGCTGGCCAGAATCATGTTATTCCCTACAAGCAATTCCTGCCCAGTCTCCATGAGTGCCAATCCCAGAGATTTAGAAAAGAAAGTAGATTGTCAAACAAAATGTCAGCATGGGGATCTCTTTAATTAACCTGTTCCCCTTCATAAGTGTGTTCCCTTCAATTAGTGGGTTGGGGGAAAATTGTGAAGACCCATAGAATATTTGACTGCATACTAATTTAATTAACTCCCAAATAGATTGACGCAGAGGGAGCTTTGATAAATTTGAAAATGTCACCCTCTCTCCTAGCAGAAAGATACAAGATAATCATTTAAAGCAATTGGGGTGCTTTGATTTTCCTGTTCACCCCTGACTTCTCTAACGAAAAGATGTGTCCTTCTCTAAAATGAAATGCCCCAATGATACCCCTTACTAAAACGGGTTTTAAACAAAAGATATACTTGCCACCACAATGAAATCGATAATTGTCAGCATCCCAAACCTTGCCTTTCAAACTTTCTTTTAAATAAAAGGTATCCTTATCTTATTTTTTTTTTTAAACTAATTTCATTTTAATTTAAATGTATTTGTATTAGTATGTACAAACTTTTACAGTTTGTGCAAGCATACATGCATACATTAAATCACCTCACATCTCCTATCATACTGATAATATCTCCATATTCCATCATAAAATTGAATCATAAAATATTAAATACAAATTCATATATCATGACAACACTAAAACTTAAAAACCATTAATTGATTGGTTCATTCTTCAAAAACAAGTTGACACGTCGCCATACATTATAAAGTGCAATATGCAGCATGACCAAGTCAGAGTTAATGCAATAGTCCCAGAATTCATTGGATTTAATTGAGAGATTGTGGCTAACTGGCCCAACAAAGAAAAGTAAACAGATCCAATACTACGACATTCCGTGAGAACGTGTCAGCCATTTCCGGTATGTCCTGCTTTTTGAACAAGTGATGGAAACGCTGGTTACTGGGTATTTTTAGGTAAAAACCCTACGCCGCCCGCAAAGGTAGTTGGTTAATTCTTAATCGTAAGATCAGATTGCAGACAACCAGGTCCGGGGACTGGGGAAAATACAGCTTTGGTTTAATGTAAAAGTTAATGACTCTGGTAACATATTTGTAGCTATCCAGGCTGCTTAGGTGTTCATAATTGTGTATCCAATCCCATTGCTCCATTTTCTTTTTCAAGGTGTTTTTTAGCATCGGGAATCCCGTACCCTTTACAAAATCAGGCTGCCAATTTATTAATTCGAAGCAGGCCTCATTTATATTACGGAAATTACCTCTACTTCTGCTTCATGAAGGAGGCTCGTGTAGAGCCCCTAGTATCTTAAGCATGGGACAGAGAGGGCTAGCTTTGGATTTCATATACAGAGTCCCTCTTTGCATCAGCACTTGGCTACTGAGTGAAACAAGTCCCAACTCAAGACGTAACAATTCCATTAGAGACATAATTGATGCTTGGGTTTTTCGGGCTGTAAATAAGTGGTTTGCAAAAGTGAGATCTCATGTATCCAACACTGAACCAGTGATGTATGTCTTCTTTTAAAATGAACTCTGTGCTTATTTCTAAGCTATATTTTGGTGAAGTAAAATTTACCATATCATTTTTACAAATCTGTAAAGCCTTGAAGGTGAACTAGTTCCATAACACGAACATTGTGCCGAGGCTTTAACACTAAACCTCTCTGCTAGAAACATTGAGATTATGTTCTAGTAATGTACCACATTAATATTATTGAGATTCAACATACAATGGGGTCCATGGGAAAAGAGTTTTAACCGTTTATTTATCCTGTGTTCCATGTTAAGTTGGCGTATGTAATTAAACAGAATGTACTTGTTGTGTAAGTACCTAAGAAATGATCAGTAAATGAATAAATACACATTGTATTCAGTGAGCTTGTAATTGAAATACATACATATTCTTTCTATACCCTGCCCAGGTTCTTGGCTCACTGTGGGCACAGGGGGGAAGATGTATACGGCTCTATACAAGTCTTCAATAGGTCCAGTGCAACAATAAAAAAAATAAAAAATCTTGAGCTAAGTGCTGTAGGGCTCCTTCATTGGTGGGAGGAATCCCCAGGTTAAGGGTGGTCTCTCAATATAACACTTCAGGTACACATTCTTTCGGCATACCACTGGTGGCACTGAAATGACCACATGTATGCAGAAGAACGCAGTCCCAGAGGTCAATCTGTCCACATACAGAAATATAACAGACATGAAAGTCCCGGGAGGATGTCTCAGCGTCAACGTGCTCGCCTTGGAAACAAGACACCAAAAAGCAACACATGTTTGCTCCCCGGGTCCACAGTTAAAAACCTCTGGGTTTTAAGCGTGTTATAAATATGCAACTAAGACATATTCCTGTAACAGCGCCTCGATGCCCCCGGGCTGTGTGAGCGCTTTAACAAATGCAAATAAATAAATAAAATAAAGAAATGCTGGACCACTTGCTATGGTCATCAGGCTTAAAGGGATACTTAAAACACTGAGCATCGGCAACTCTACAGATCAAACATACCAACCAGTCCCAGCACAGAAGGCTAGTAGTAAAGGTCTGAATATCCAGACGGTCCCCATGGAAATGAGTGCTAAATACCACTTACATACTTGGCATGCCAATCATCCAGGACACAGGTGACATCTAGGATGAACTGGAGACATACATAATTGTCAAAGAGGCAATCGACTGGATATCCTCCTTTCTTTCGGACAGGGAGTCAAAGGTCCACTGTGGGGATAACTTCTCTTTTGCAGAAATAAAATGCTGTGGTGTACCACAAGGAGCCACCCTGTCACTGCTTCTTTTTAACTTGTATATCAAGTTTCTTTGTATGATCCTGGAGAAAATCAGCGTTTTTTTCACAAATTACGCCGATGATACCCAACTAGTCATAGAACTAAGCAGTGACTACACCCAAGACAGTGCCAATGTAAAATAAATTCTATACAAGTTAATTGAAATATGGATGACCAACAACTGGCTTTGTCTCAATGCTAAAAAGACAGAATTAATGATTTGTGGGATTAACGCAGCTAGAGCAAGACTGAACCATCAATACAAGTGTTTCAACATCAATGAGTCCGAAATAAAAGTTCTGAACAAAGTCAAAACTCTGGGGGTGCACAGGGAAGCATCACTGAGTGCAGAGTCCCAGGTCATGCATTTGACTAAGACCTGCTCATATTATCAAAGACTCTTACACGGAATACGCCCCTATTTAAGTGAGAAATATTGTGCTACAGTAGCAAGAGCCACCATATTGTCCAGATTGGATTACGGCAATGCTTACGGCAATGCCCTGCTACTTGGAGCAAACAAAAGGCACTTTGCAAAATGTCAAAAAATACAAAATAGGGCTGTGAGAATCATCAAAGTAAAAAGTAAAACAGAACACATCAGTGAAGATAGGAGAAATCTACACTGGCTTACTATCGAAGACAGAATTCAATTCAAAGCCCTGACGCTAGCCCACAGGTGCGCTCATGGGAAATCCCCAGCATACCTCAAGAAGAAACTGGTTACCTATGTACAGAGATGGGCACTCCAGTCTGAAGCTCAGGGCAAACTCGTAACAACCAGTTTCAGAAAAACTAACGGACTCGGCAAAGCCTTTCACACCTAAGCTGCGACCTGATGAAATAACCTCCCACCACAAATTAGATTAGAGCTCTCATACAGTATCTTCTGAAAGAAACTCAAGACCCACTTGTTTAGATAACTCTCTTAATCTAATCCAAAACCCGCCTGAAAATCTATAGGCTAATGTCCTGGGACCTGTGTGTCTAATGTGATTCTGCGTGTTCATGTGGCACCCTGATGCCTGTGTGCTCCGGTGCGGTAGAAATACATAAATAAATAAAGCCATATTTCTCTGCTCAAACTAATGAAGATGATTTGTTTAGCATCTCGGCACCTTTACACTTATTGGTGTGTTTCAAAACCACAGTTCACATCAAGGTTGTTTTTGAGTTGTCAGCCCACCCCATGCGGTACATTGGGTCATGCAGTGGGTATTGGAAGCTCCCAAATATCCGGGGGAGTGTGAGGTCCACAACTCTAATTAGGCCGTGGATGTGTAGTTGGCAATCTTTGGCCCTGGGTGCCCTACGCCCTTATTGTGGAATGTCTGAAAAACAACTGCTGGCAGTGAACATGCTTTGTCTGCACACCGCACACGGCACACGGCACACTTGTTTTTCTATGGGCCTTGGCGTCCTTCGCACTCGTGTGATTTTAGAATCGCAAATCCCAACTGGCCATTCATTTTCATTTTCTGTACACCACACGTTGCACTCTGCATTCCCCCTCTTCAGCACGCTGCACACTCATTGAGGAGTGAAAGAAACACAACTCCCATCAGACCATTCACTCTCATTGTCAGAGCAGCACACAGTGCACTGATAGAGCCCTTTTATACTCGTCAGCCTATCTTACACTCGATGGGGAGTAACTGGACCACAATCGTGGGCAGTTCATGCGTGTCGTAGCCCCATGCTGATTTATGATACAAAGCTGGTTATTTCTCCCTGGCTGGCTCCCTTCTTTGTATATATGGTGACTACGGCCACAAGGTATGCCTGTTTCTGTTGTGTGGGCTTCACTGTTAGACTTTTTCTCTCTCATTGGCATGTAAGTCAACAGCTTCAAGTTCGCACTCATCCTGCTTTCTGTTCTTCACTTCCAGTGAGCCATCTCAGCAGCCTCACACTCCTACAGATTCTCAGTCCTCCAGTTCCAGCGATTCAACTCTGCAGCTTCCCACTTGCACACACACTGTCTTCAGACGGCACCTCCGCCTGTTTCTGCTTCTCATTGTCTTATAGCTCTACTCTTCCACTGGGTGGGTCTTCCCTTCCGTCCCCAAGGAGCATCTCCAGACTTCGTGACTCTGAAAAGAGAAGAGTCTGGTGAGAGTGAGTTTTGCCATTACGGTACACACAGGTACCACTCTCAACCAAAGACCAATGCATGGATCAAAGAAACACAGGCATACAAATAAGTACTTTACCTAACTCATTTCACTATAGTACTATGAACGTGAAGTCTAGATTAGAACCATGCACTCAGATTGAAAATGTAATTGTACAGTCTGCTACATGAGAAGTAATGTCGGGTATATTAAAATGGAAGACACAAGAACGTATACGTGTTTACGCATTATGCACATGGCCAGAGATCTATCTATCGTCTCACCCTGTAACAAGGAACTCAAGGTACTCACATCACCAATGACTGTTTCCAAAGATAACCTGAAATGGCCCCAAATAACTGCTACACCAATACACATAATGGTATCCAAAAACACAATTCAACAGGTCTTTGAGGCCCTAAAGATCTGGGTTTTCTTCGTCCACAAAACTGTGGAGCAGGCGGGGTGGAATAGGATACAAATATGTACAATACAACGTAGTCCGGATGTGACATGTTGTAATGTTGTGCATATGGTATTACCTGGCAGTGTTCCCCGGTCACCCCAGAAGCAGGAGGTAGAGGCTGACCATAATGGGATCTTGGTCATGAACCGTATATATCTTTTTTGTTCAGATATGTAGCCCGTGGAGCAAATAGGGCCCGGCTACATTAGCTGCATATTTGTCTCGTAAGGGAAGTCTAGATATAAAGACAAAAACACCAGGGTACATATACATATAATTATTTATTTAGTGTTGTGTTTGTGCATGTTTTACTTGGTACCCTACCTGGACTGATCCATCCAGCCGATCATGGGGTCAGATGAAATGTTGTAGGAAGAATTAGAAAAAACAACACCAAAAAACAGGACAGACCAGATCGGATGGACGTCTCCTTAAAGACCACAGGCTTCGAGCTTGTTGTGGCCCAGGTTGAAGAACAAAGCGCCGCCCGTCAAGGCCGCATATGGTGGCAGCTCAACTAGCTGTGTCCCTTGTAGGCCAGTAATGTGGTGGCCCCGTTTCCCTGCTCCAGTCACTCTTCCCTGCATCATCCACTAAAACCAACATCGTCATCCTCCTCCTTTGGAAAGAAAAGCACACTGACGATGTTCCCACCCCCACCCCCACCCCACGCCCAAATGTCAGCCCCCTTTTGTTTCCCCATCCACAAAATTCCACCATCTCCCCCCAAGTACTGCCAGTCTTCGTTCTCCCCCCTATCAGTCCTCCTCTCTTATAAGCATCACCATCCACTAAATACTTGCAACACCCCAGCCCCAAATACCACTACTCCTTTTAGCTGCCCTCCATCTCCCGTTTGCACCTTTTGTTGCCTCAACCCCTTTAGTACCTTTTTAATGTCCTCCTATCCCTAATAGCACATGTTCTTTCCCCTGCACCTTTTATTTCTCCCTGTAGACTAGCCCATTTTCTTACCACTTTATGCTCTTTTCTCATCGCAGCCCCCTCAAGACCATGTTCTTTCCCCCAGCTCCTTTAGCCCTTTTTTTTCTCACCCCTTTTAGCCCTTGTCTTGCCCCGCAAATCCTCCATGATCAATTTCCCCTGCACTGTCTCGGGGTCTATGACACACTTGGGGGCTGTAACTGTAACCTCTACAGTTCCCTGCCTCCTTGCACTTCCCAGAGCAGTGCGCCCTGGCTGCCCTGATTGCACTCCCCGCCGCTCTCTTTGGCACTTCCCCCTCTCACGTCACCCTGCACTTTGCTTTGTTGCACTTGCACGATCTGAATGACTGAAGGCCTAGTAAGATTGTTTGTCTTGTCCTCCCTTGTCTTGTCACGACTAGAAACACTTGTGTACAGGAGTGAGTGTTATAAATGACATATCATATCATATAATTCCCATGGCTTGGACCATTTTGGCCCTAAGAGCCAGGGCAGACCCCCAGGCTCGACCCTGTCTCGGCCATACACATCAGTTCCTTGGCTCTTCCAAGTCTACGCCTGTATGACCCCCCCACTCACACCTTGTTTAGTTTTAACATGATCTCCGTTTGTAATGCTTTATAAAATCGTATACTATTTCAAAAATATTTACTTTTTGTGGATAAAAGGAGTTCACCTTTTAATCTCCATGTCACCATGTCATTAATACATTCAAGTACCTTAGTAGGTATAACTTTAAATGTTAAAAACAGCGGATCAACTTTGATTAATCAGACAGGTGCACATAAGATGTTAATTCTAATGTAGTTTGTGTCTTATCCATATGGCTTTGAGGAACACACACATTTACCTATGATTTGTAAAGTCTATCAAATATTTGTGGAATATTGCATTAATCTATAGCTTGTTTGGCCTTATGCTCAAATTTACATCAACTATTTTAATCCTGGAAGACAACCAGAGATTAGAAGGAAAGACATTGGGCTTCAATTGGAGTTTGGTGGTGCAGTAAAGAAGTGGTGGCAATAGACTTAAACAGCCCGGTATTGTGTGGAGGAAATGGGCTCCTCACACTAACAGTCCATATGCTATTTTACCACATGCAATAATGTCTGCATGCTCAACAACACTCCAAAACAGGGAAAGATGGAGGGATCTACATGAGTCTCAATCTTGCAGTCCCTTCCTCTTATCACATGCTTGCCATATGTGGAAATAGTAAATCATTTTCTGGTATTTCCAAAGAAAATACTGCCAAATTGTAAATGAGAGCCATAGAGATGTTAGGGGCATCTTTGATAGGCAAGTTCAACTGATTTCCTGCACAGTTTTCATCTCTATACTAATTTCCAAGGACCCCAAAGAACATTATGTTCAACTCATTAGCCAGTGTAGGAAACATCATTGCACACATGTTGTAGGAAACAATGGATTGATTTGTCCATCCTCTTATTGTGTTGCAGGAGCCATCCTTTCATGAATGTACCAAGACCTCATTGGACGCAGACACTGCAGGGATACAGCAGCTATTGTTAAGCTGGGATACCAGGCCTTCTCTATCATTTTACCAAGTACACTGTTGTGCTGCAGGAGCAATCACTGAACTCCTTTATTAGCATGCATGGACAATTTTTACTAAACCACTCTTGTGCGGCTTAAATGGCTACATTTTGTCAGCCCATATCACTGCTGTGGGATAAGAAGCATCACTATATGAAGATATGTAGAGAAGAAATGTTCCAACACCACTGTGTTGGAGAAAAAACAGTTACAATACTAATGTATTAGTATAGTACTTTGTGGGTCACTGTTTCACACACCTACTTTTAAGGAGGGGTTATCGCTATTAACGATGTGCCTCAGCAGCATCATTACCATCCGCCCCTTGAGGTGCTCAACCATTCTTTTAAAAATGCATTGAGGTCCACTAGGTGATCGTGCCCAACTCATTGCATGATGGAACCATTATCATACACCACAAACCATGGTTCAACATTTTCCTCCTCTCTGTAAAACAGGAAGCCAAACCCTAGAAAGAGTGTGGTAAAATAACTCATGCCCCTCAACCAGGACACATCTCAGACACTGCTGCAACAAATACAAAACAGCCATACGCATTGCAGAAGCGACCAATTACCTCCAAGAATTCCAATCCATCACCAATCACACCCAGAAACTATTCAACATTTCCAAGTCCCTCTATAAATCATCCTCCAAACTTTCTGCACCTCCATCCACTGCAGTCTCATGAACCACTTCAACTCCAAAATACACATCAGGACAGCCCTTCCCTCAGCTCTCCCACTTATAACCTTATCACCCTCACAGCTAAAACAAAACCTTCACACATCCTGGGTGATGCATCCACACCTCAAACAGCATTCAGTTGCACCACCACCCTAGCTTCCCACTGGCTCAACATCATAAACTCCTGTCTCTCACATGCTACTATACCCACTGCACCCACAATTGGACAAATCACACCCCTCCTCCAAAAATAAATCTCTCATCCGCACATTCCCTGAAAACTACTGCCCCATTGCCATACTTCCATACCTTCACAGGAATGGTGTGCCACTACCCAACTGCAAAAACACATCACCACAAACAACGTAATCAACGTGATCAACCGCTTCAAATTTGGCTTTCAAATGGATACAGCACTGAGACCACTACTCTTCACATCATCAATGCCCTCCACAGCATCACAGACATAGGACACACAGCACTACTCAAATGGTCAACCTCTCTGCAGCCTTTGACATCATTGACCACGCCATTCTACTAGACAACCAATCGACAGGGTGAATCTCTCTGGCTTCGTAAATAACTGGTTCAACTTCTTTCTCACTGACAGGACACACTTTGTCTCCATGCCCCATTTTTAATCAGACCCCACACTTGTCAAAAGTGGGTTCCTGAAAAACCTCCTCCCTGTTTCCATTCCTCTTCCACCTATATGTTGAATTCCTTGGACATACGCTTATCAAACACAATGTCCATTTTCACCAATACACAGCCGACACACAAACATACTTCTAAATGTCAACCCCTTCACAGCTCCACATCCTCAAAAACTGCCTCTCCATAATCACCAGCTGCATAGCTGCCACTTCCCCAACCCTTCCAAAACAGAAAACCTCCTCATCTGCCCCCTTAGGCACAACCTCAACCTCACCAGGTGGATCCAAGCACTTGCCATGGGCAACCCACATATATCCACTTCCACACCTAATAACCAAATGATTATAAAATAGGGCTAACATTGGGTCTTCTTTTTGTGCTTAGATCAGATCCTGATCTGGTGTATCATAACTCCATTGCACTACAGGCGGTTCGACTTCTTTTGAAGACTTGGAGCACCCAGTATGTGCTCAATGGGAAACAACTGTCCCAGTACTGCTCCAATGTTGGCTAACTAATCTTCTTTTTCATTCCCCTCCTTGTCCTCACCTAGTGCCTTTAAATGCCCACAGACATTTCTCCAGTGTACTATTAAATCATTTTCTGACACTAGTTTGTCTATGGTTTGGACCATATTGCCATGTTTAAGGGGTTTGTTGTTATATGTGAGCATACCTTTTGCCTTCCAGCCAGGTAAATACTCAACAAAACAGTTTAGCGCATAATCAGAATCGGTCACCAAAACTATCTCTTTGAGTTTATTTTCAACTGCGGTAGCAATTGCTTTATAAATGGCAGCTAGCTCTGCTACTTGGCTTCTCCTAGCTCCAATCCTCATGCTTGCTCTTGGGATATTGTCACATTTAAACCAGATATTTCCTATTCCTGACACAAGCTGTTTTTCAACATTATGTTAAAGCTTTATGTTGAGATTCTTCAAATGCAATCAAATTAGATTCTATCCCTGCTTTATCAGGTATACATTCAGGTAGCTGCACAATCATTCAGATCTGCCAGCCCTAGGGCAACTGGGGTCTTTTTATTCTGCCCATATTTTGCTTCCACTGGGAATCCCTGTAATGCCAACATCCAGCAGGTAATTCTGGACTGTGCCAAATTACCTGACCTAATTCTTTTACTTATTGCAGACACTGTAGGGCTTGGTGATTTGTTTAAATAATTACCTTTTCCCCTTGAATGATGGGGCGGAGATGCTGCAATGCCCAAACAGTGATTAGGAGTGATTTTTCACATTCACTGAACTTGGTCTCAACCTGAGACAATGCCTTACTTTCATAGGCAATAGTTTTGTGATTTAAATCATGCCTCTGAGATAATACAGCTGACATACACTGATCAGTGAACCCTATTTCTACAACAAAATCTGGTTCTTTTTGGGATAGGCCAAACATGGGGCCTTCATAAGGCATTCTTTCAGCCTAGCCACCGCTTCACATTGCTCCTTTTCCCACTTCCATGGTACAGCCTGCTTTACTAATTTGGTTAAGGGTTCAGTAATCTCTGTATAATTCTCCATAAACGTTCTGTTATAGCCTGTCATCCCTAATAAACTCTTCAGTCGTTTCAAGTTAGTATGATCCTTCAGCTTCTATTTTGCCTCCACCTTTTTCTTTTGTGGATTCAACCTATGCTCTGTCACCTCATGACCCAAAAAATGCACTTTCTTTTTACACCAAAGATACTTTGGCTCCTGCCTTCTGTAATTGGCCAAGCACATGTCTTATCTCATTAAAATGACTCTTCAGGTTTTCATTTTTAATCAGCACATCATCTACATAAACTATTGTCAGCTGATGATTTGAAACATGCCAGTGGCAACCTATATTGACACACAAATACTGGTTCCCTACCATATCCCTCTGGCAATGTAGCAATATGCAGATCGGTTAGACCGCAATCATATGCATCTTTAGCAACAACCTCTTTAAATTCCATAAATATTTTTCCTTTCCTCTTCATTTGTGCATGCATCTGCAGCCTGAACCTGTTGCTTTACCATTTTCAAAAATGTTGGGAAATCTTCCAATGGAGGAACCTCTGTGCTCTCCTCCAACCGTCTTTGGAGACTAGACACATTTAAATATTGTGGATTCTTGACTTCCATTTCAACATGCTGCTTTTCCATCTTATTTATGTTTAAATCCAATAATATGCAATTATCTTGGTGACAGCACACTGTCTCACTTGATTCATACGGATACACAGACTGAAATTTCAATATTCGTTTATGTTTGGAGTCCAAAATTTCTGGTAACTCCCCCTGTGCATTCACATATCTTTCAGAGATATTCCCAATCACTGCATTACTGAGCTCTGCAGTATAATGGGATTTTTGTATTGCCATTCCTAATGCTGAATTCTCTTCTAAATGAATATCCTGACATACTTTGTTATCCACAAGTATCTTAATGGGTCCATCCCCAATCTCAACCATTGGCGTATATTCACATTCTAACCCTTGCTGCCTCATGGATTCATTTAGGTACACAAATGCATCAGCATCCCGTATCTGCTGTCTCTTTCTGTGTTTAAGCGTTATGGTAACTTGTCTGGTGAATGCAGGAATAGTAACCTCCTTCTTCACCTGAAGCTCAGTTGTATATGATACCAACTGGGTACAATGATAAGCCTGCCTCTTGTCTTCAAACTCATGTGCAGGTCCTCCTAACCTTGTGATTATGGAAGTCAAACACTATACACATTATGTGCATAATGTTGTTTCCCAAATAAAAATAATTCTGTGTTCCACTCACTATCCACACATTGTGACAAATATTTTTCAGGCCAATCGTTACCTTTAGCATGCATCTTCCTACAACTCTATTCCCTGAGTCTGGAACATCCAAACCAAAAACTTGTTTGTTTTTTATTCTGAATTTTGGGATCTCCTCTCTGTCAATTATTCACTGGAGTATTGTAAGAAGATTCAATTCAACACTACAGCTAAGTCAATGCCTGGTCTGGGATACTGAATGGAAACCCTTATTGATATATCTTTATGTCCAGTTCATGAGTTCTGGATGACTACCCCTATATAACACCCCTCTCTTAGAATCCCCCTGACCCCACTGAGCCAAGAAGTAGTTCTGTTTTGCAAGTTTAAAAGGTTTATTTGAGAAATAAGACAAAATATAGATACCACGCTTTTATAATAAATTAATAATCGATATCGCCCTTATAAATATAATGTTAATCAACAATGGGTAATCTGACACTAGCACACTTCTTTATAATCAATGAGGAGTTAGTATAGGATGGATCAAGTAGCAAAAATACTTTTATGATTTCAAGGGAAAAGCAATGAGGAATAAAATGCAGTACAGAAATACTTGAGATGATTTTAGCAAAAGATAATATAATCACTTTTTCTCTGGCAATTCACCCCCCCTTTATGCAATGTAAGGAGATGAAGAGGAGAGCACACAGTTCTTAGAAATGCAATCAAATATAATTCAGTTCAATTCCCCCCCCCCAGCAACTTAGAGAAATCAGGTATGAGTTTTAAAACACCGGCCCAAGTGCTTTGAATGTGGTGGCAAGGAAGTGAAAAATATGCCGAAAATTGTTTTAATTCCCTTTAGGAAGTTAAGGGTGAGTGAGTGATACTTGGGATGAGTTCAGGGTCACTTTAGCAATGATTCAGAGATGGTGATTAAGAGGCAAACAAATTTTTTAGCAAGGAAAGAAATGACTGCTGATGGTTACACGTGGCTGGATTTTTAACCAAATCGCAAATCGCGGTAAAATTCGCGAGTGCGTGAATCGTGATTACGGCAAAAGTATAAGTCGGTTCTAGGTTCCTTGGAAAGCTGAGATTCTAAGCTTTCAGAGGAAAGTTAAACCAAGTAGCCCAAACAGTTCCAGAGATATAAACGATTTTGTAAAGGTCGTTTTTTGGATTTAAAGTAAACTCAAAATGACAGGTGACAGCTTGCAGCTTCAGAATTGACAAGTGACAGTGGTGCAGTTTTACAAAATGACAAGTGACAACTTCTAGGAGGCAGTTCTGGTTAGATTAAAATAGTTTGGATTAGATTATTTTAAACTAAGAGCTTATTTCTGTCACAATCTGACCTCACAATATATTTTGGAAGGACTGGACCTCGTCACGGATCTGATCAATCAGGCTAGCGGCACTTCACAGCGATCTGGTCTCTGGTTCTGCGGTTCTGCACGGTCTGGTCTGGTCTGGCACTGGTCTGGTCTGTCCGGATACAGCGGTCTCTGCACGGCTCCTGCATCTCTGCACTGGTCCTGGTAAAAGTTCTTGGCAAGGGATTCAAGCAGCTCGCCTGGCTGTGAGTAGCTTGCAATGATTTGAGGCCTGCTGCAGAGAACTCAACTTGTGGTTTTAGGCCTCTGATTTAGGTTCTAAAGTATAAATTCTAGGTTCTGGAGTATGTAGCTGGCGTCAGTCTGGAACTGGTATCTTCTGGATGTTGTGTGGTCCGGCAAAACGCTCCGCAGCAACTGGATTTGAATGTCTCTACCTGTCCCAGCAGTCTCTTTTTATGTGTTTTGAAAATGGGTGTGTGCCTGGGCCTAGCTAAGCCTGCCCCTCTCTACTTGTCATTGGCCCAATTCTCCCCTCTCCCATGATTGGGGGAAGGAAATGTGAGTCAGAGTAATGCTGTAGGTTTTATGGGTCAGAGGATCCTCCCTGGTCAGTTTGCCCACAAATCTATATTTGATTCAAATACATCCTTCCCAGATATACAATTTGTTGAAATTGCATGTGCACATTATATATTCCTTATGGTCCATGCTTGTCTACCTCTGATCTTCCTGGGGGATTGCATTAAAAAATGACAACATTTTGCGCTTTTTAACTGGTTTTGCAATATCGAACATTTACCCAAATTTACACACATGTGCGCAAGGAGTATGGACATTAATTGATGAAGTGTCAGATTTTTAACATGCAGACATTTGGAGTGAGACGCTATTTTCCGCTAGCAACCCCCCAGAATACACCACAGGGTCCTAACGCATCTCAAAATGTTCACAGAAAAATCACAAAAATAATGATATTACTTATATAATTCTGACAAGTCTGCACTTTGAGTTATCTATCTTTTTAAAATTATGCTCTGGCACAGATGGGTGTGGTTTAGGTTCCAAAGCACATGGGGGAAGCTTCTGCCTGTCCCCGCCTCCAGCTCGGGTGGCTCCCAGAGGCACTTCTCCCACTTCTCCCAAGAGGAAGCCACTTTTACGACGCCCCCAATATAACATTTGCCTGAGTCCAGGACAGGCCTTTGTTCACCTCCCTGTAGTCCCCAGCTGCTCCACCCCTAATCTAATCAGAGAGGTGACAACTCCTTTTGGCAAGGGGAAGAGTGGCTGAGCAGGTTTTAACTCCTGTGGGGGTAGATGTCAGGCAGAATTCAGTTTCATTAAGCCAGGTTTCAGCTAAAATGTCACTTTTTGTTCCCCAGTTTAAGTCAATACAATTTTTACATATGCAGCTAGAATGCTGATTCTAAGTTCAAAACTATGACATTTTAACAGTTACAAACTATGTGACACTCAAAAGTAGGTCACTCAGTTAATTTAAACATTTCCATTTTGGTGGTTTTAATCCAGTTTCAGTTAGGCTGCTGACATGCATAGCTCAGCCAGTTTTGTTATGAACATTGTTTTGGGCTCTTCATCTTCCCAGATTTTGTATGCACACATACTTCATTCTGCCAGATGTCCGCTGGTGTTCAGTGACATTTTTGGATGTGTTGTAATGTTTGAAAATAGGCATTTTGAGCTGGCATTCAGAGAAACCAAAGGTAATTTTAAAGCGTTTTTGAGCTAACAGGCGCTGCTGTTTTACCTTTGGCACCCATTCCAGTCATGGCACCCTGGCCCATCATGCTCACACTGGTGGGTGGCAAGTTAGGCAGCCATTTTGGTGTACGCACAAACTGCGTGGTTCTCCTGGATTCTGGTGCACATGTGGGCTTTTTGGCCATCTTGGATTTTCTAAGCCCACAGCACCAAATGTTGCAGCATGATAGCTCAAACGTGGGTCAGGACACCCAACAGTATTTTCTCATTAATGAAACTTCTTTCCCGCTCAAGTGCTAAAGTGGCCTTTACTATTTCAAAATGACCATTTACATGGATTGGTATCCATGGCGACCCATCTCCCATTTGTATTTCAGAAAGGGTCAAAATGTGTTTCTGTGTGTTCATCTCTGAAATGACAGGTGGATTGCCTTTTTCTTCTCTTAAGAAAAAACATAGGGTGTTTTCATCTATTTCTGTTTGCCATTTTTTCTTGGGATCCAAATAAATCTCTAGAGACTGTTTCTCTTCTTCACCTCGCATTTCACCCTGACACATTAGAATGACAGTGACACTAGGCACAAAGCCATTCTGAAGATACAATTCCACTCCATCATCCGATTTAGCCACAGTTTGGTATTCTTTTATAGTGTTGTTTTGTGAACTCATCTTTTTAAGCCTCAATGGTTTTTGGGCTAGGAACCACAAGACCCCATTTATCCCATCAATGAGGGGCGACAACCTCTTCAGGCAATCTGTCCCCATCAGAAATGGAATTTCACTGAGAGATGTGATCAACACCTTCTGTCTCATCCTGTGTTTTCCTATCTTTATGTCAACCTCAGGGACACCTTTGATAGGTATCTCTTCACCATTGAAATTGTGCACTGGCCCTTCATTTTGTCTCACTTTAATCTGACTTTGTGGGGATCTCCCTTCATTGATACTTTTCACCAACTCTTTGGGCATGATTGTGGCCTGTGCACCTGTGTCAATCATTGCAAATGCATTGCACTTCTCTTCCACAATGATAGGAGCATAGTACCTGTCCTCAACTTCTTCCAGCACACACAAAAATGTGAATTTCTGCTGATTTCAGGACTCACCTTTCTCAGGCCCTTTTCACTTTTTTGCTAAACACAAGGGCAAGTGAACTGATACTGTTCCTTCGTTTTTGCCCATTTCATTTTGGGAATCTTTGTCTATGTTTTCATGTTCAGAACCCATCTGGAGTGTAGCCGCCGTCCGCATCTCTGATCGGGGACCATCAGTGTACACACTGCAGTTTTTTGACGGAACATCCTCACAAGAATCACATGGTAATTTGCCATTTCCGGCTCAGGACATCTATTTGCACCTTGCATGGTATCAGTCTTTTCGGTCTCTTGAAATATGTGTGGCTCAAAATACTCTTCAGGTGCTCTGCCTGGACCCTCCTTTTGAGCACTCATTTTTTCTGTCTGGACATCATCAGTATTCTTATTATCAAGGAAGGATATTTTAACAACTGATCCTACCTCTTTATCAGGTGTTTTATCATAGCATATGATGTTCTTTTTAAATCTGTCGCTCTGTTCTTTAGGCTGTTGTTCATTGTCTCCTTTCATCTGCACACACCTCAATAGTTTGATTCAATTCTAAATTGAACCACACTCCTTTTTTATATGTGTGAGTACTACTTGTTTCACCTTCATTGGTGGGTCTTTTCATGTTTGAATCAGCAAGTAATTAAGGACCATTACACAAAACTAGTTCATGGGATTCTGTACCTTTATCATTTCACGGGCTATTACATAGTCACTTGTTGTAAGAATGCACAAGATCACTCCTGGAACCTTCTGCACCCTCACTTTGTGGCTGTTGTTTTTGGACTAAACAGAGCATTCCTATCTGCTCAGACAACATTTTAACTTGAGCATCAAGGCATTGAAATCTATCAATTTCCCGCAATTCCTCTCTTTGCGGCCTGGGCCGGTATTGGTTGAATTCACCCTGATTGAATCTGTTTTGGTATCTCTCAGGAGATTGATTACTATTTGAGTTATTTCTGAACTCTTGGTTCATGGGAGGTGGAAAACGCGGTGTGACCATCCTCTGGTTGTGGTCGACTGGTGTTGGTGACTTATTATAATGGTCTGAGACATAGATTGTGTTTTGTCTTTCATTTTCTGGAAACTGTCCCCTATGCTGATTTCCATTTTCAATAAATCTATCCACATACATTGGTCATTCTTGATTGCCATACACCATAGTGTTGGCGTCAAATCTGCTCTATGCCGCCAGCATCTGGTATGGGACGTTGTTTCTTTGATTTTGATTCTGATTGTTATTCATGCCTGACATATCGGGCCGATATCCCACTCTAGGTCTGTCACCCAAATATCTAGGACTAATGTAATGTTCTCTATTGCTTGGATCATGTGATTGGCACTTAGGTGTTTGTGATGGCGTCCTCTGTGGTGGCGCGCCCTTCTGATCATGTGTCATATTGTTCCTTGTCTGATTTTGGGCTGTTTCAAGTGGCATTTTGGCAGACTTTATCTCCATTACTGTCGGGGTGGAATCTTTAGATTTTGATTTTAACTCTCTATTACCATAGATTACCTCATATAATGTAGTCCCCTGTTCAACAATCCACTCTATAGACTTTTCTCTATCAAATTAGCAAATTAACTGTGATATAATGTCTTTTTGAAGACCATAAAAGTATGCAGTCTTGAATTCTACAGAATTAGGACAAAAGACACATCAAAATAGGAAAATGTTCTTTTTAAATCTTGGAGAAACTGGCGAGGGGATATATCTGGCCTTGCTGTCATTTTATAAGCTCCTTTCTTGGCATCTTGCATTGACCGGTATGGTGAGAAGTGATGTCTAACTTCTTTTTCAAAGTCTGCCCATGACAGATTGTCCGGTTCATTAATACCTCTGATGATGCTGGCAGTAGCAGAATCAAGTGTTAGGTGAAAGTACTGTCTATACTGTTCCCTAGGTCTTTGAAGGGCTTTAAATATATCATGCACTGATTGTAAGTGATCTTCTATGCAACAATCACCTCCCTTTTTAAATGGTTTAATCAAAGCTTTGATCAATTTCATTATTTTGATAGGGCTAAATGGCACAATCTTCGGGGATGCATTATTCTGTCGCTCGTTCCTTTTCTCAGGTGGACAGGGATGATGGTGACCAGCAGCAGGTACATCAAACCACCCAAATGGGCTATGATCAGGCCTAGCAACAGGTATATCCATTGGTACATTGTTCCCTCATGCAGAGTTGGGACTAATATCAATACCATTAAATGTGGTGCCTCGTTGTTTTTCCTGAGATTTAAAACTAGATATTTGCTTTTCCAAATCTTTGCACTTTTTATGAAGTTGGTCTATCTCCTGACAAAGGTTAGAGTTCTCACCATTAAACTTATTAATCACGGCTTGCATTTATTGGCATTTGGCACTGATTAAATTCTCTATTCTTATGATCATTTTCATCTACCATTTTGGCCATTTCTTGTTCAACATTTCGAAATTTGTTTTCTCTCTCCATGTTACTCTTTTGAAGCATTTGCATCTCCAAAATGGTGTCATCTTTGTCCTGTCTGATCGCGTGTATGACTCCTTTTAATTGTTTCAGTTCCTTTTCACTCTCCTCAAACTGTCTCCATCTCTGAGACAGCTGTTTGTCCAACTCTCTGCATTTAGACTGCATCTCTGTGTTACATGACTCTAATTCCAATTTTAAACTTTTGGCCTGCTCACCTGCCTCATCCAAACTGATCTGTAAATTATTAATTACTTCAGCATCATTGTCCTGTAGTCTTAAAGACCAATTTAAGAGGAACCAAAGCTTTGCATATAGCCTTATTAAGCAATCATTTTTGGCATGTTTGTCTGAAGCTCTAAAGAGTCTCAAGAGGCAGACTTGGACAATGCTGCCTTCTTCCAAATGTCATTTAATGACTCATTTTGCACCTCCCCAGATATGCGATCCCACCATAAAATGGCATTTTCTGATGACCACAACCCATGGGCAAATAACTTTGCCTCCAGGTAGTTCACCAGCTCCAAAAAATGTGCTTAAATTTGGGACATAATGACACTGTGCAGTGCCAAACTATCACCTCACAGAATTAGTTCCCTTTTAAGTGTACCAAATGGCTGTGCTAAACACACCTGCCATGCCTTGTAACTGCCTTACAGTCTGTTCCCACAAGGTCAACACACCAAAATATGTTTGGGGTTTTTGTCAGAGGGCTATTATATAACTTGGGTGGTATTTAGTATTGTGGTAAAATAGTGGTAATGTGTTAGCACAGGGTATTTATAGTAATGTCCTATATGATGTGACAAAACCCCCCCCCTATTTCTATATTCTGTTAAGGGTTGACTGTAAGCACCAGATAGCGGACATTACACTTCCAGGGACAAGACAGCACTAGCTTTTATTCCAGTCACTTATTTACAAAACTGCACTACCGTCTTTGACGAATTGTTCATAATACACTCTTTATTATGTGCAATGATTCACAAGCCACACATGCATCATGCGTTTTCTAACTTGCTAGCTAATTCCCAAACTTTACCTCCAACTTTAACACATGTAGTAAAACATGTTTTACTGATTTTGACACACTGGGTGCTTCCCTATGACTTCCCCTCTTTATCAATTAATTCACATAGGCACAGAAAACACAACCCCACTGATTCAGTTTTAAAGATGTTTTTCTTTTTGTACACACTATTGTTTGAAAACGGGTTATGTGGTACACATGTAATAAAAAAATGAACACTTTTTCTGGATACATGAACATCCTATGTTCATAATAAAACATTAATTTCTTTATTTCTTACCTGGAGCTTGAACTCAAAGACAGTAGACAGAGTGTACCATCTAAAAGAAAAGACAAAAGCAAATAACATAGCAACAAGCCAACTTTTTCATTTTCTGTAATGCCACAGTGTTCTCAATTAAAAATGTGATAAAGAAAAATAACATCTCAGTTTAAAAATAACAGTCTGATTCTGACTGACTGACTGAAAAGATAACACACTCTCCGCATGCTCCTCAATTCCAGATACTCACATTCAATTGTGAAGCCTCTAGCTATTATCAGGAAAGCCCCCTCTCTGAAGTGGATTATCTGCAAGCGGGAGTGTCACAGATACCGCACAGCTTTCTCCCCACGAAGGTCAGCTCACAGCCCCAGTTTCATCTGAGGCCTGGACTGCCTGGCTCTGCTTTCTGTCTGCCATTCTCCGGACGGAAAGAAGAAAACTGACTCCCACCTCTTCATCCTCCTACATTTATGGACTAGCTCTGTCACTCAAACTACCCTACCTGCCCTTTTTTCCTGACATCTATAATATCCAAGCTCATTTCTATAGGTGCATGGCTTCAGAAAACAGCATACAATAACAGCATTCTTGGTAAAGAAAAGGAATACAACTCCAATGTGAAACTTCACATGGTGTGTTGAACGAGTTATTGAAGAACCAACCCACATTGTTTGTACTTCTGGTGTGTCGTGAAATATATGTTTTATATTGTTTTTATGGAGTTTTATGTAATGTGATCATTTTATGAGCATTCATATCTATTTGTTTAATAAAAAACGTTTTAACTTTCATGTGTGAATTTTGGGTACTAGATATACCCACTGCCATTGTTCTGCTTGGGTTTAGACTTCTGTTAGTATACCTTCTTTTTGTGTAATATATCGCTTATCCATGTGGTAAGAAGTATATGATCCCCTAATACATGGTTCATGCCGTGGTGAGAATAGTGTCTGCTTTCTGCCTGCCATTATCCGGACGGAAAGAAGAAAATTGACTCCCACCTCTTCATCCTCCTACATTTATGGACTAGCTCTGTCACTCAAACTACCCTACTTGCCCTTTTTTCCTGACATCTATAACATCCAAGCTGATTTCCCTAGGTGCATTGCTTCAGAAAAAATTATAATTGTGCAACACACTTCCTCTGAAGAATGGGACTCTTCAACAGCAATAAACCACAGCACATATTTTGTGCACTGAATTACAGCCAGCAAATTACTGTTTGCACATTCAAACTTCCACTGTAAAACAGCTCATCTGAATCACTTTGCACTATTTTGTTGAAGGGCAAATTAATTATTGGGGAGTGTTATTTGATGGGAAAGTGTTAATTCATTAATTTAGGTTAGCATATGTATTCAGTGCAAACTGTACAGATGGCCCATTCACCATAAAATGGATTATTTCAAATGTGCTCAGTGTCCATGTCTTTATTTTTGCATTCAGCTTACTGCTTCCACTGAAAGTAATGTCATGTACTACAGCATCCAGTTTACTGCCCCCATGAAAATAAATGCATTATCTTTCCCTGCAGGCTTCATCATTCAACATTGCCTTTCCTTCACACTGTAGATTTTGGCTGTCACCAAAACAATCAATCTACAAATACACTGCATATGCAAAATCAGACATATCCTTCCTCCTGATGACTTCCACACCGCAGTTTAAGCACTTTCTCTCTAAGCTGGAATATGGCAATGCTCTCCTCTCTTGACTCTTCAACAGAACCCTGGCCCCCTGCAACCCATTCAAAATGCAGCAGTCAGACTCACCCTCCGCCTACCCAAACATTCACACATCACTCGTACTCCAGAGAATTTCTTTCAAAGGACTGTGCATTCTATTTCAAACCCTCCACCTCAAAATTCCATTTTATTTTCATGATAAACTCAAACCCATCACAAACAAAAAAAACTAGACAAGTAGCCAGCCATTTCTACACATTCCACTCTGCAAACTGACATGCACACAAAAATAAGCTTTTACCCACTGGGCACGTAAAGCATGGAACACCCGACCACTTCACATAAGCACTGCACTCTCCAGTGCCACTTTAGAAAGAGCCTCAAAACATATACTTTCCCCCACAAATAAACCTGCCATCCTCCTCTGCTATGACCTATCTATCCACATCTTCCTATCCTTTCCTGAAACCATTATTTAACTTATTTTTTCAGCTCCCACTTATTCAACCGTTGAACCGTGTAAGGCTGTCCGAAAACATCTGGGAAAGGCTAGCGCTTAATAAAAATTCCAATAAAACAAATAATAATAATGTGTTAGAACCCTCTGGGTAACCATGAGCATGTAAGCGATATTCAATCAACACTACAGCTAAGTCAATGCCTAGTCTGGGATGCTGATGGAAACCCTTATTTATATAGTTATAATCTGGATGATGAACCCTTGTATAACACACCTCTCTAACACATCCCCCTGACCCCACTGAGCCAAGAAGTAGGTTTGTTTTGCAACTTAAAAGGTTTATTTGAGAATTTAAACAATATATATATATATAACACTTTATAATAAATTAATATCTGATAGTACACTTAGACATATGATGTTGATCAACAATGGGTAATCTGGCACTAGCACCCTTCTTTACAATCAATAAGGAGTTAGTATAGGATGGATAAAGTAGCAAAAATACTTTTATGATTTCAAGGGAAAAACAATGAGGAATAAAATGCAGTACAGAAATACTTGATATGATTTTAGCAAAAGATAAGATAATCACTTTTTCTCTGGCAATTCACCCCCCTCCCCTATGCAATGTAAGAAATGGAAGGAGATGGAAAGAGGAGCACACAGTTCTCAGGAATGCAATCAAATACAATACGAAATTCAGTTCCCCCCCAGCAAGCTTAGAGGAAACAGGTAGGAGTTTGAAACACAGGCCGAAAATGCTTTTTAAATGTGATGGCAATGGATGGGAAAATGTGCCAACTGATTTTAATTCCCTCTAGATATGCAGGGTGAGTGGGAGATGCATGTTGGTATTAGTTCTGGCTCACTTTAGCAATGCTCTATGAGTTATTACCAAGTTGCAAACGGATTTTAACAAAGGAAAGAATGGAGCTGCTATTTTGACAAGTGGAGAAATTGAGCCAAAATCGCAAATCGCGGTAAATTTCGCGAGTGCGTAAATCCTGATTGCGGGAAAAGTATAAGGAGTAGGAAGTCAGATGACATGGAGGCTGTTCTACTTAGGTTAAAATAGTTTGGATTAGATTATTTTAACTAAGAGATTGGTTCTGCACAGTTCTGCTAGGTACTCACAATATAAATTTGAAATAGGCCTTGCCACGGATCTGGTCAGGTTTTGGACTGGACTCCGGTTTTGGTCTCGGCACTTCACAGTGATCTGGGTCAGCTCTCTGGTTCTGCTCACAGCGGTCTGGGTCACTCTGGATCTCTGGTCTGGTCTCTGGCAATTGTTCTTGGCAAAAGAATTCAACAGCTCGCCCGGCTGTGGAATAGTTTTCAAATGATTTTAAGGTTACTGAGGCCTGCTGAGAAGAGTTCTCAGTTTGTGGGTTTAGGACCTTGCTTTAAGTTCTGAAGTAAAGTTCTGGTCTTTGGAGATTGATGGATTTAAAATCTGGATCTCTGGAAGTGAAGTCGTCGGTCAGCATGCTCCGCAGCAAATGGAATTGAATGTCTCTACCTGTCCCAGCAGTCTCTTTTTATGTGTTTTGGAAAGTGGGTGTGTGCGTTGTTCATAACTAAACCTGCCCCTCTCACTTATCATTGGCCAATTCCTCCTCTCTCCCTTGATTGGGGGAAGGAAATGTGAGTCAGAGTGATGCTGTCTGTTTATGGGTCAGAGGATCATCCCCTGGTCAATTTGCCCACAAATCTATATTTGATTCAAATACATTCTTCCCAGATATACAATTTGTTGAAATTACATGTGCACATTATATATTCCTTATGGTCCATGCTTGTCCGCCTCTGATCTTCCTGGGGGCTTGCATTAAAAAATGACAACATTTTGCGCTTTTTAACTGGTTTTGCAATATCGGACATTTACCCAAAATTACACACATGTGCGCAAGGAGTATGGACATTAATTGATGAAGTGTCAGATTTTTAACATGCAGACATTTGGAGTGAGAACCTATTTTCCGCTAGCAACCCCCCAGAATACACCACAGGGTCCTAATGCCTCTCAAAATGTTCACAGAAAAATCACAAAAATAATGATGTTACTTATATAATTTTGACAAGTCCGCACTATGAGCTATCTATCTTTTTAAAATTATGCCCTGGTCAAAAAGGGGTGTGGCTTCCCACATCACAGGGTGGAATAACTGGTTTATCCACTTCCCCCAAGCTCAGCTGCTAGCAGAGGCACTGCTCTCCCAGTTTCCCCTAAGAGGAAGCACTTTTACGACGCCCCCAATATAACATTTGCCTGAGTCCAGGACAGGCCTTTGTTCAACTCCCTGTAGTCCCCAGCTGCTCCACCCCTAATCTAATCAGAGAGGTGACAACTCCTTTTGGCCAGGGGCAGCAGAATGCAGCTAGGCCTGGGAAGAGTGGCTGACCAGGTTTCTCCTGTCGGGGGTAGTTGTCAGGCCGAATCCAGTTTCACTAAGCCAGGTTTCAGCTAAATGTCAGTTTTTGTTCCCAGTTTTCTACATTCAAATCAAACTGACAATTTTTACATATACATTAAATAATTACATCCCTCAAGTCAGTTCAGAATATAGTTTTACATTGTATCCACCTCTTAGCAAGTCTTTCCTTGGTCTGGTTTTGTTTCATTTGTTCAGTTTTACACAAAAGTCTGGTGGTTTTAAAACTAAAACGCCGGCTTTCTGATAGTGGTGAGTACTGGTAATGCAACCATTTTTGGGATTAAGAAAATGAATTCCCCACAGTTCTGAGTTGCTTTTTTGGCAATCAGCATTGCCATTCCCAATGGTTTCAGGCTACTGTGTGTGTAGCCCACTGGTGGTTTTAGGCAGTGCCCTCCTGTGCTCACAACATAGGCAAAAATGGGTGGCAGCCTATTCTTCATGTTTTCCCTGTGCACTCTCTGGGGAGTTCTGGCCATCATGATGTTTTCCATGCCAGTACTGCACAGTTTTATTGTAGGGCTTGGATGCATAGGTAAAAACATCCCACAAGCAATCCCTTGCCATGTTGGAACCAATGATATATTAATGCACTAAGATCTACTGTGAAATTGTGTCCAAACCCCTGCCACAACTGACCCATTGTTATACCAATATACTAGGAATCACTAGGTTACCATGACCAACCCCACGCAATAGTGGACCCAAAGTTACACTAATGTGTGTGGACTCACTAGGTGTTCATGTCCAACCACATTCCATTTCCTCTGTGCTTTGCAGAAACATCTCCATTAATTCTAGGAGCACTTGCTTTATCTTGTCCTAACCAATACTGAGGTACAGGATCCATCATTGTTACTGATGCACTTCCACCCATGGACCATAGTGTCCTGTCCAAATGGGCAGCATACATTTTCTACAACCTACAATTCTTAAGCTGTTCAATGATGTGACTTCCATGATCCTGCACCAATGACTATGCTGGAGTCCCAAACATCTCTCGAGCGGCTGCTGACTCCTGCACTAAGGTACGCATTACATCCTCATGTTTTGTTTTACCATTGTTCAGAGGAACTCCCAAACACTTCAGTCGTGCAATCCAGAATGAACTGCTCAGGCGAATAGAGCATTTCACCTATTATCTGATGGGAATTGATTTATTTCTAGGTGCAAACCATTACTGCCTTTAGTGGTGCTTGTTATAGAAATCATTTATCAAAGTCATATGGTGCAAACCTAACTCACAAGAAGTGTCGTACAGGCCAGAGTTGTCAGACAATGCATACCAACATAACCACCACTAATGAATTAATACATATGCAAATAATATAAAAATGCAATACATACATTAAAACATAGCAACATGGATATTGTACTAAATGAGCAAGAGGCCCAAAGGGTCCAACCATTTCATCATCATTAAACTAGCATGTTATGACCTCAAAGATCTCCCATCTAGGCAATACATCTTCCTTAATTGATGTTTAGAACGCTATTATAACCCCATCCTTTTATTTCCCTGAATAGTAACCATACCAAGTGCTTTGTATTTCCATCATGTGTTAGACTACCGCTATTTAGTTACCGCTGCCTCAGCTCTCGGTGCTTTTTTATTCTGTCATGAAACCTTGTAAGTGAAACCTTGTAATACATTTTGAAGGGTATTATTACCTCTTAATGTCTACCCACACTGAAGCTTTTAATTAAACTCTATGCGATCCATTTGCACTGCTTTGTCCCCTAGACATGTTTTGCCTGATGCAGCCTTTTTGACATCCTGTAGGGCTTAGGGTACTGCATACAGTGTACCTGGAACATTATGAAGACGCACATCAAGTATTCTGGGGAATACATAATCTTTAGTTAATGGAATGGCCACAATGCAATGTAAAACAATGTGATAACATGTATTTATGCTACACATTTTACCATTGGCATCAATGCAGGCCAGAGCATCCCTTTCAGTTGTGTGTGATGCAAATGTGTCAAAAGCCAGACTGCTTTCTTGGTTTGTCCCTTCATGTTCTGTACATCTGGCAAGGCACGGTGGGAAGTGCAGCAAGCATTTCTTTCTAAAGTGCGTGGCTGGTGATCTGTGCCAAGAGTACGAGGGCAAACTGGGGTACCTATAGTCTCTTTCACCATTCCATTTATTTACTGTATGCATTTTATTATTTCACTTTGCTAAAAAGCCCTGCAAAACATCACATTGATGATGGTTAAGGCAGCCCCATTGCTGGTTGTTTTACATAGTCATGTCATAGTACTTAATACAGCTTTATAGACCCCCTGACCCACCTGCGAGCTGTACTGGGAGTTAAAGGTCCGTAGCAGTGAAGAGGTTTAATGTGGTATATGGGCCCATAACACCTGGCACGGCCCACTGGCAGGCATTCTAAAGCTTACATAACCACTGTCGCTCTTAATACTATATAGCATAGTTACTCATTCTTCGGCCCTGCAGATGTTTTGGAGTTCACCTCCCATAAACTCTAGCCAGCAAAGTCACTGGTGAAGAAAAATAGGAGTTGCAATCAAAAACGTAGGAAGGGTTGGGGGTACTGCAGCACAGCGAGTAAGATGGCGGCTCTCTAGTAGAGTTCCTGACCCAGAAAGTCTTGGGCTCCTTCTGCGCCCTGTTCGCCAAATCTCTGATCATACATTGTTGACTATTGTATGGCGGATAATATAATATAATATCTATTTCTTATATAGCACTACACCCCCATGGCTCCCAGAGCACTGAAATAACAGATGACATTATTATCCCACAGAGAGGTACTCACTTCATCGACCGTGGAAGGATGAAAGCACGCGTTGTCCTTGCCAGGTGTCAAACTTGCTACAGCAGGCTGCGCACAGATATCAGGGGCAAGCATTGAACTAGCTGTGCTATATGACGAGATGGGATCACAGACACCTGCTGATCCTGTTATATCTGTAACGCCACCCTCACGGTCCGCCCTGGGGAGCTGGGCATGCAGGAGGCTCTGGACGGGCAACATGGCCCAGTGATCAGTGGACACTATGAGGAACGGTGACCAGCCCTGAATGAGAGGCACTGTGCGGATGCTGAAGTGCCCTAACCGCTGTGTCAAGAGGGAGAGGAGGGGCACTGAGACACCTCGACACATGAACTGGTGCACAGTGTGACCCATGGACCATGGAGGTCGGAGAGCTCTGCGTTTGCTGGTCCACCCCTGCTGAGCGGGGCAGCCCCAGTGATCAGTGGACACTATGAGGAATGGTATCCAGCCCTGAATGAGAGGCACTGTGTGGATGTTGAAGTGCCCCAACTGCTGTGTCAAGAGGGAGAGAGGGGCACTGAGACACCTCAACACATGACCCAGTGCACAGTGTGGCCCCTGGACCTTGGAGGTCGGAGGGCTCTGCGTTTGCAGGTCCTCCCCTGCTGTACGGGGAAGCCGTTGTCTGAAGGAGCCGTGGCACCGGAGCATGATCTTTTGTTGGATGATCTGCGCGGCCCCCCTGCAGCTCCCAGGCCCTCTTCTATGTTTGCTGCAAGGTAGGATATCACTGTGTGCAGCTGGCTGGAGTTGTGCTACAGGTTGCTCCTGTGAGGACCTCATTCTACATCCTTCTCCTGGCCTCTTGGCCAATACTTGGCGGCTCCACTGCCACTCCCATTGCCTGTTCTTCTCCCAGTGCTGCATCTAGAGAGCCCCTGAGAGTGCCGTGCCTGCCCAGATGTGCAGTGGGACCTACTTGTTCCTTACCTCAATGTGCGTGCAGCGTCAATGTGCTTCTGAGTGGTCCTATCACCACTAGATACACCTGGTATCCTGCTTCTCCTCCACAGTACAATGACTAAAGAGGCAAACAGGAAGCAGGGCAAACTTGCAACTTTACTAAAGCTGCACCAAAAATGCCTAGAAAGATTCCTGGTGCATGGGCCAAAGACCCCCTGCCTCCCTCAGTTGAAACACTGGAAATTCAAAAAAGGCTGGTGTACATGATGGAGGTATTTTCTTCAGGTAATGGGAAACTGGACGACATCACGGCTAACATAACTTCTCTGGACACTAAAATGGAGAACGCCTACAAGAGGATTATGGAAGCTTATATGCATATGGGGGGGGCTGGAAGATGCCCTTCTCCAGGCTGAACTCTCTACACTCAGGAAACAAGTGCAGAGGAATGTGAAGAAATGTGATGACCTTGAATCCATATCACACCAAAATAAAATTTGTATCCTAAGAATTCCTGAAGCTCTCCCTAAAGGCAACAAAGAAGTGTTTAGTGAAGAAACCCTACTATTATTGCTGAGTAACCCTCCCCTATCGCCTAAATTTGTGGGGGAACGGGTGCACAGGACCCTTTCTCCCTAACCAAAGCCAGGTGCTGCTCCATGCACGATCAGCATCAGGCTCCTAAACTACAGAGACAGGTATTCAATCCTGAGGGCAGCAATTGAGAAGGGTGACCTTAGTCCAATAAAATCCAACTCTATGTGGACCTCTGGATCGCTTTACAGCCAGAACGGAAAATCGTCCTTGGAGTCAAACAGTTACTCCAAGACCGGGGCGTAAGGTACTCCATGCTTTTTCCAGCAAATTGAAGGTTTGAATTTCATAACAAAAAATGCTTTTTTACGATACCCGAGGATGCTATTTCTTTCATTGAGTCCAATATCGTGACCACGGATTCACATTCCCACTCATTCCCTTCAGCTGCACTAAATTGACACTGTGGCTTTCTACTTGAATACGCCATATAGTATTCCTTCAATTGTTAGAGACAGAACACTACTTTTATTTCTTACTGTTGTAGCTTAAACTACAAACGGGTGTATCAGATTTTAATATTTGGTTAGCAAACGCTATATGAGGATTTTATGAGGTTCTCTGGGTTACTGTACTGCAGGGTCTTTCCCCCTTAGCAAAGTTGCTGCCTTGTTGGGATGTTTTGGGTTGGGGCTTACACTGCCAGTGATGGGGTAGTCAGGGGTTCTGTAAGAGGATTCAATTCAACACTACAGCTAAGTCAACGCCTAGTCTATAATACTGAATGAAAACCCTTATTGATATATCTTTATGTCCAGTTCATGCGTTCTGGATGACTACCCCTATATAACAACCCTCTCTCAGAAACCCCCTGACCCCACCGAGCCAAGAAGTAGTTCTGTTTTGCAAGTTAAAAGGTTTATTTGAGAAGTAAAGCAATATATATCTATATCACGCTTTATAATAAATTAATAATTGGATATCACACTTAATCTGGTATGATAAAGATTAACAACGGAGAATCTGGCACTAGCACACTTCTTGATAATCACTAAGGAGTTGACATGAAATGGATAAGATAGCAACAATACTTTTATAGTTTCAATTGGATGCAATGTGGAATGAAATGCAGTAAAGAAAATAACTTGATAGGATTTCAGCAAAAGACAATGTAATCACTTTCTTGGACAATTCACCCCCCCTTTTTATGCAATGCAAGGAAATGGAAGGAAAGCACCCACAGTTCTCAGAAATGCAATTCAAATGTAATTCAGTTCACCCAGCAACTTAGACTACAGAAGTTGAAACACAGGCAAAAGTGCTTTGATATGTGCTGGCAATGGAGTGAAAATATGTTAAAATGCTTTTAATTCCCTCTAGGAGGTTCAGGGTGAGTGAAATCAAGTTAATATTAGTCCAGGCTCACTCTTGCAATGATTCAGGGATGATTAGCAGGTTAAACGAATTTCTGGCCACTGAAAGGCAAACAAACTGCAGATTTTTACACGTGGAGAAATTTGCAAATCGCGGTAAAATGTCAAATCGCAGCTAAATTTGTGAATGCGCCGAGCGCGATTACAGAGGAACTACAAGGACTATCACTATCCTTTTGGGGTCCTAAGACAGCCTAGGATCTCAGCTTCCAGATGAAAGTTACTGCAAGTCTCTAGCACAAACGGTCACGGAGATATGAGCGATTAAATAAAGGTCGTTTTTCAGATTTGAAATTTTAAAGTTCAAAAAGACAAGTGCAGCTTGCAACTAGATAATGACAAGTGACAGCTTTACAAATGACAGGTGACAGCTTTACTCAAGTTAAAATAGCTTGCATTAGATTATTTTAAGTGAGAGATTGGGTTCTGCACAGTTTTGCTATGTACTCACAATATATTTAGAAATATGCCTTGCCACGGATCTGGTCAGGTTTAGGACTGGTCTCTGGTCTCTGCACTTCACAGTGATCTGGGTCAGCTCTCTCTGGTTCTGCTAACAGGTCAGCTCTACTCTGCTGGTCTGGTCTGGGTCTCTGAAGGTTGATAGATTGAAGTCTCTATGTTAGCTCTCTGGAGGTTGATGGATTTGAAGTATGGATTTTCCCGGCAGAGCTTCCAGCTGCAAATGGATTTGAAGGTCCCTATCTGTCCTGTCTGTCTGCTTTTATGTGTTTTTTTAATGGGTGTGTGTGGGCAGCATCACTAGCCAGCCCCTCTCCACTTATCATTGGCCAAGCTTTCATTTCTCCCCTGATTGGGGGAGCTAAGTTGTGTCAGAGTGATGTAATTTTACAGCCTGCAGAAAGTCCACTCCTCCTGTCAACTTGCACACAAATCTAGATTTGAACCAAATACATATTTGCAGAGGTACATATTGTTTTAAAATCATATGCACCCATCATGCATTACAGGAGGTATACCCTGTCCAAATCTGCTCTTCCTGAGAGCTTGCATTCAGAAATGGCAATATTTTGCACTTTTTAACTGGTTTGCGATACCGGACATTACCCCAAATTTACACACATATGCGCAAGGAGTATGGACATTAGTTGATGAAGTGTCAGATTTTTCACATGCACACACTTTGAGTAATATCCTCTTTACCGCTAAAACCCCCCTGAACATACCACCGGTTCTAAAAACCTCTTAAAATGTGGGCAGAAAAATCACAAGAATTATGGTATCATTTATAAAATTTTCACATGTCCGCTCTATGAGTTATTCATCTTTTTAGAGTTATGTTCTGGCCCCAAAGGGGTGTGGTTTTCCTCCAGCACAAGGTTGAATTTCTGGTTTTTCCAGTTCTGCCAAGCCAGCTTGCTCTCACAGGCAGTGCCCCTCCTTTGTCCTTCCAGGAGGGAGCTACATTTACGACATCTGCAATAAACCATCTGCCTGGGTCAGGACAGGGCTTTGTTCAGACCTCCTGTTTTCTGTGGGGGCTCCCCTTCATTCAATTATCAGAGAGATGGCATATCCTTAGTGTGGCCAGCAAAAGGCAGATAGGCCTGGGAACACAGCTGTGACTCAAGTTTCACTCCTGATGGGGGTGGCTGGTGGGCAGAATTCAGTTCCTTAAGCCAGGATTCAGATAAAATGTCACTTTTTGTTCCCCAGTTTAAGTCAAGACATTTTTTTACATATGCAGCTAGAATGCTGATTCTAAGTTTAAAACTATGACATTTAAACAATTGCAACCTATGTGACACTCAAAAGTAGGTCACTCAGTCAATTTAAACATTTAGATTCTTTTAGTGTCTTTCAGTCCACATTTACTTAAACTGCTGAAATCCACAGCTCAGCCAGTCTTGTTATAAACCTTCAAGTCACTTCAGAATATAACTTTACATTGGATCCACCTCTCAGTAAGTCTTTCTTTGGCTTGCCTTGGGTTCATTTATTCAGTTTTACACAAAATCTGGTGGTTTTAAAACGCCGGCTTTCTGATAGTGGTGTGTACTGGTACTGCACCCCTTTTTGGGATTTAAGAAAATGAATTCCCAACAGTTATGGGTTTGCTTTTGGCAATCAGCATTGCCATTCCCAATGGTTTCAGACTACTGTGTGGGTAGTCCAATGGTGGTTTTAGGCAGTGTCCTTCTGTGCCCATAACATCGGCAAAAATGAGTGGCAGCCTATTCTTCATGCATTTCCCTGTGCATTTTCTGGGAAGCTCTCGCCATCATGATGTTTTCATGTCAGTACTGCACAGTTTTGAGGTAGGGCTCGGATGCATGGGTAAATACATCCCACAGTTCGGGAGGGCATGGATGTGTTGGGGTTTGTTTAAAGAGTTGTGGGTTGATGCTGATGAAACAGGGTGAAATGTTCAAATTGCTTAGCTGGTTTCTCTCTTTGGTACATGGAGTGACTTGGACTTGAAGGACCAGGTGGCGATCGCTCTGCATAAGGTGCATTATACTGAGGAGACAGATAATGACAAGCTCTGAGGTGACACACTTAAGTTGGAATGGAAGAGGCTTGAGCAACCGGGTGAAGGCTAGGAAACTCCTCACTTACTTCAATTGGCAGAGAGAGGCCCAACATTATGTTTCTACAGAAAACGCATGCCATGGCATGTGTCAATGCTCCATTTGCTAGGTCCTGGGTAAACACAGATACTTCACATCTTTCTCGATACATGCCAGATGGGTCATGATTATTATGCATAAGTCTGTACAGTTCACAAACCTTGACACTCAAGTGAACCCTCAGGGTCGGTATGTGATTGTTCATGGGGTGCTTTCAGAATGGTTTCTAGTATGGGACTAACACTGATGATCGGGTCTTCTTTGACAACCTGACGGCACTACGCCACTCTTGCTCTTCTATCCTGATTATATGTAGGAGCATGAACACCAATCTGTATCTCACATTAGACCATACTGGCACCTCCCGCAGTCCCATGACAACGGCGGCACATTCCATTCTCAATGAAGTGCATATGCTGGGGCTGATTGACGGATGAAGAATTTCACACCCCATATCACGTTCCTATATGTATTATTCCACTGTACATGATATGTCATCTAGAATTTATCTGTGTATGCTCTCCGACTTGATTTTATGCAACATTCAGACAATAGACATCCTTCCCCGCATAAACTCTGATCACTGATCTTTGGTCCTCCCAATGTCCTTTGAGCAACTTGCGCAGTCCCACTGCCACTTTACATTTAAGACTCTAGCGATCCAGGACTTTCTACTATATGTGCGAATATACAGTTGTATTCCAATCAGAATCAAGGGATGGTTATGTCAGTGAGCCCACTCTGGCAGGATTTCAAGGCCTTTATTGGGGGCGTTGCTATTTCCACAGAGCTGGGGTTGCTAAAAACCGTCCAGAGGGCTATTTTGGCTGTTGCAACCGAACTACGTGCGTTGGAGATACTCTACGCAGGCAGCCCATTTAAGACCACTATGGCCGATATCAAGCTGGTGCTAGATCGTTTTCACGAACATGCAGGCATCAAAATTAAATACTTTGCAAGACCCGTTGCAGTGTGTCGCTAATGTGAAGGTGGCCACCCTAGCTCAGATCTTGAGAACCGATTCAAGAGGCGTTCCTTTACCATTCATACATAATCCTGAAGGGGAGTTTATTTAGAATCAGGCAGGCATCAATGAGGTGTTCTATGACTTCTACTCCAGCCCAAATCAGGCACGAGAATGCAGAACTGAGTCTGAAATGAAGATGCTCTTAGAAGATTTACCGATCACACTAGTCTCTGATTCCTAGAAAGAGCTGTTGGAGCTACCTTCACTACTGAACATATCATTAAGAACATTAACAACTTAGCATCTAGTATGGCTCTGTGGCCGGATGGTCTCAGTGCAGAATTCTATAAGACATACCAAGACCTTTTGGCACCACATCTGAGGCCATGACAACTTTAGAGCTCCCTTCTATCTTGCAGGAAGTCACCATCACATTACTTCTTAAACCTGACATGCCGCCTGAGAAGTGCGGCTCATGCAGGCTCCTCTCACTCATCAATATAGACATTCCAATCTATGTGAAAGTACTCCCTGTCCTTCTTTTGTCCTATATGAGGCACATGATACATCAATGCCAGGCAGGATTTATCTGTGGCCACTCCACAGCTCTAAATACCCTCCATTTGTTTAATATAAGTAATCAGATCGTCCTAGCAGCCTGGGCAGTTGCAGTGCCACTAGACATGCAAAACGTTTTTGACATGGTATCCTGGCCTTTTCACCTTACCGTCTTGCGAAAATACGTCTTTGGACCCTATTTTGTCCCATGTGTGACATTGTTATACAGCCTCTCTCGTGGCAGGGTCTGCACTAAAGGACACCTGTCCAATCCCATACATCTTTTGAGAGACACACGGTAGGGTTGCCCCCTGTCTCTGGCTGCATTTCTCTCTGGCTGTGGAGATTTTAGCGGACCTGGTCATGTCCAACTACTCACACAGGGCGGGTGCACATCGTAGCGACACCTGAAATGATATCCTTGTACATTGACAATCTTGTTTTTATATATAAGGGACCCACTGAAACCGAGTGCTGTATGAAATTGTTCAATAAGGTTCTTATTCAGGACTCCTGATCAATCAATCCAAATCTGAAACATCTCCACTCACAAATGTCATGACTCCCATGCCTGAATGTCTCGAATAAAATATCTGGGTTTTAGATGAGCAGGACCCGCCACTCACTGTTCCGTGATAAATATGGAGCATACAACGAACATTTAACTGATAAGATGAACAAGTGGAAGCTTATGCCTCTGTCAGTGGCTGGGAGGATTGCTTTCATAAAACTGATTGTATTGTCAACGCTGCTCTACTTATTTCATAATATCCCTTACTGGCATGGCAAGTGGTACTTCTACTCCCTACATGACACTCTCTCTCAGTTGCTGTGGCACTCTGGTGCTGTGCGGAAGAAGTGGATCAATTTCACCAATCTGTACGCAGGTGGTGGGTGGATTTAGGGCTCTAGACTTTGAGCTGTACCGTATTGCAGCTCAAGCGCACTGCGTATCATTCTGGTTCAGGCCCATTCAGCCCCACCACACGTGAAAATTGAGCATATGGCTGCAGGAAAATATAATATATGCATTCTTCTCCTTTCACATGCGTACACTGACACCTGTAAATTCGACCCACTTCAGACCACACAACTGGCCTGGCGGAAAATATTCCATCTGAATGGCACCATTACGCCATAAAGCAAGCATGTAGTGCTGTGGCATTCGTCCAGTGTCCCCCCCACCATGTGCAGTGCTGCACAGGCTCCTTTGCAGGAAGTACATTCCAATGTGTTAGGAGACGTGTACATGGATGGGTTTTTTATACATCGAAAGTGTGGGCCTCAGCTCACACCCTAACCCCAGATTGAATAGGAAAATAAAAAGAAGCTAGTGAAGAAAGATAGGGAGGAGCTAGATTATGAATACATTTAAAGACAAGACACAAGAAATTAAACTTAAATTGAGAATAAAAAGAAAGCCTAAAGCCACGAGAGAAGTGCAGGGCTAATGGAGCCACAAGCAGATACTGAAAATAGAAGACGAATTGCAGAATTATAGATAGATTTAATTGGATCTAAGTTAGAAGCAGGAAGCCTGAAAAGTAACGAGGAAACATAGAAAAGTTGAGCGAAAAAAGGGGTGAAATAATAGGTTTTGTAGCAGGAAAAGAAAGATAAGGTCTAGCCTTACGTGTATTAAGGAGATGGACTCTACAAGAATGTGCAGAAAAAGAAATATGGTTAGAAAAGGAAGGGAAGAATCAAGGTAAACTCCTAGATTACAAGCGACCGAGGAAAGTGAAAAAACAGATGAGGGAAAAGAAAAAGAAGGAGGGGGAAAGGAGGAGGAATAATAAGAGCAGGAAAAAAAAGTACCTTAGTTTTAGAAGACTTTAACATGAGTTAGTGATCAGACATCCAGACATTAATGGCCTGAAAACAAGACAAAATAGTAGTGTGACAAATCTGACTGGGTTGTTGCAGGGAGTTGGCTAATGACACTCGGGTCCTGCCTGTAACCTTAGAATGCAGCATTGTGAACAATCTGCATCTACTCTAGTGTATGAAGCCTGCAGATTGTCCAATGAGAATGGTCTTTGAGAATTAAAAGGGATATCATATTTCTTTTTTTTTTTTTATCTGGTGGTGTGGACGAAGCTGGACACAATAAAGGACACCCACATGCAGTATTTAAAGCTATACCCATATGAAATACAGTGGTGATGGTGGTTAGGGTTCATTGGGGCAAGGGGTGGCGTGATGATCGAACTATGAGAGTCTGGGGCTCCCAGTATTAGACAATGTTGACTCTAACTGTAATACACTACTAGTCACTGTTGCAATGTCGCTCATTTCTGGGAGTAGTGCATTCCTATCTTTTGGAGTCAGTATGGTGAAAGCAGGAGGCAACACAGGCTGAACAAGGGATGATTAAGATGAAGAGAGCTTGTGAGAGTAGAGTGCAAGGGGTTCAGTAGCCAGAGGTAGATTCACCAATTGCGGAGGAGGGTTATGCTGCAGACAGATCTAAACAAAGGAAGAAGGGATTTGAACAGGGAGTAATTCAGCTTGTCTAACTATGCCACATAAATGCCATGCAAAGGTAATGGGTAACAGAGTTCACTCCCTTGTTAAGTTGATCCCCATGAGAAGGCTGTACACTAATGCAACTTGCTGATGAGCAAGGTGGGGATGAGTGGTGTGGTGAGTCTGCTTCCGGGGCACCAGTGGTCCAGGAGTAAATATCGGTTTCTAAACCACCAATCAACCCCACACCTCTAGTACACCAGAAGGGATCCAAACAGATTGGAATACAAGCGAATTGTCCAATTTTGGTAACGTGGACGGAACGGCATGCTTATCTCTGAAAGGTAGTGGTTGTTGGTTAGTTGCAATACAGCAAAAATACAATTATTACCCAATGATAAAAGGGACTGACCAGTCAAGGTTGTATCACAAATATGTATTTTATTTCAATCATAACAGGCAGTCCGACAACACTATGAAATACAACTCACCCTGTAAGGCAATGCAAAGGACAGACAGTTTCAAAGAAGGAAAAGTGATGCACTCTGGAAACTGACAGGAATTAGCTGGTATGGTTATAACCACAACAGTTTCAGGTTTCTTGGCTTCAGGGAGCAATGGGTCTTAACATGTCTTGAAGGGCCTACTGGGAAGGGGTTCCAAAAAAGGTAGCAGGCGCTCCTCTCCAGAAAGAACATGGCATGATAACCTGTTCTGAGATGAGAGTTTGCAGCACACGCTTTTTGATCACTGTACCTTTCACAGATGGGAAATAACCATTTGCATATCAGTCTTTGTCCCGCCCACATGGGCAATCCAGCACCAAAATGCTATGGCAATTCCTCTCTGAACAAGAGTACCACCAGCAACCCCATACACGTGTTTCAGCCTTGTTGGGCCTCATCTATTGGGAAGGGGGAAGGGGACAGAACCACAATATACCTTGTGCTGTAGGTGTTCTTTGTGCTTGACAGTGACCAGTCGGTTTCAGGGTGCTTTACAGCTTCTTTGACAGAGTTCAAGATAGGAGCCAGCTGCAATTATCAAGCGGCAAAACGGTTTGGGGAGAGAAGCTGGACGAGCGGCTGCCTCACATGACGGCTCGGGATCAGGAATCATTGGGCCTCATTTAAAGTCAACCGGTCCGGAAAGAATGGTGATGGTAAATCCGCCACCACTGTTCTTTCTGGAACGGCTGATTAAGAGTCCTGCAGGCGGGAGGTGTCATTCCCGCCAGGTCTGACCTGGAGCGTTTAACACCACCAGCCTGCAGGCGGACATGGAAACACCGGCACCATTACAGCATGGTGCCGGTGTTTCCACTTCCCCATTCCCATGGGGTCCTATGGGACTCCATGAGAATGGGGATTAACAGAATTCCGCCTCCGGAATTACCGGGTCACCGGGGTTGTAATGCCCATGTGATTCCGGGAATCACGGAGGCGGAATGGTAATACGAGTCCGGCGGGAATCTGCCGGTTTTTCCGGCTCGGTTACCGCCGGACTCGTAATTAGGCTACTTGTCTCAGTGCTCATTGGCAGTTCTGAAGCACTGGTCGAGATGTCTCGGATGCCTTTAAGCGACGGCAGCTTGACGACGGTCAACATTGCAGACAGTTGCAGCTTGAGGAACTTGAGGAACACAACTGGCTTGAAAATGTCCTTCAAGGCGGATGTCGGTAAATGCCCGTCGAGGCACTTCTCTCAGCTTCTTCAATGTGCTTGTGTCATCCTTTAAGGTAGACATCCCAAAGCTGAGGAGCATATTGAAATCTGTTGACTTCTCCTTCTTTGTAGGTTCAGATACCTTATGGTGCTTCCTACCTAGGAATCTTGCTGCAGAGCCTAGCAGGGCATGATGTGTGCTCTTTGGGTAACAGTTCTGGAGCAGCCGCAGGGTCCTCTGAGGTGTTTATCTCCCTCTGCTCCCAGGGAGATGTTTAGGAGAGTGATCTTGCTTCCTTCTTTGGAGGTCCTGTCTATCCTCCACTGGTGGAACATGTAAGGCAGACTGTACCTTCAGCCAAGGTCCAATGCTGAGTTCTCCTTGCTACTCCTTTCAAAGTCTTCAGATGATCAACCAAAAGAGGAGCTCTGCTCGCTTTTAAAGCCAAGCACTGTGATTGGTGTAGGCTAAGCCTACCTTAATGAACCACCCCTTAGGGTCCCTACCAACAATATCCTGCAGGCATGAGGTCATAACCATAGTGCTTTGCAAAAGGAAAGGCAAAGGTGTGAAAACATGCAATACTAAGTCCAACCCATCTTCCTATCTGTTGTTGATCAAAGAGTCTCTCTAGTTAATGGATCTCTCTGTGGTTTCTGATTAAAATGGCTGGTCTACTTTAAGATGCTGTGAGACCAGACCCTCTATCTCATGCAAACCACATTCTTGCACCTTATGAATGGGCTACCCCTATCAGGGTGGCCTACTGTAAACACGCAGTCCTAAACATTCCAGCCCACTGAAAAAGGATACTGAGGCCTTGAGTTGGTTTCAGGTTGGCACAGTTACATATGAAAGATTGTTGTTTTTTCCTTTCTCATTTTTTAACCTCTGCAGCCAGACCCCATGTACCCTCTAAGTACCCTCTAATTGGTATTTTAATTACTGCCACCAGCAGCAGGGCTGACCAAAAGAGCAGGGCAGATCCATGGAGGCTTTGTTAGTTCATCAGGCCGGAAATGGCAGGGGGAATGTTGGTCCTCCCCCTTCCTGGAGATGACATGGTCTACCCCTGGCTGTCATATCTCTAAATATGACAGGTCCAACTGTGCCTGTAGGCCGTGTGCACCCAGCGTGTATGACTCTATGCGTTTGTCGTGGTGTGAGCATAGGAAATTGTGTGTGGATTAGCAACATGCATTTTCCTGAGGTTGTTCTACCAGCATTCCATTTAATAACATTCAAAAAAGCCCTTGCTAGTGCACACCTGCTGTGCGGGTGGTCTAATTCCTCACAAGTGGTTTTATAGAATTAAAGGGGAAATGGGGAAAAATGTTACTGATGGTCAAACGTTAAGGCTGGCAGCCGTAGCAGTGGAGGTGATGACATTCTGAAGTTTCAAGTTGCTGTGGAAGATAATCCCCACATTCCGAGCCTTTGGGAGTGGTAGGAAAGTTAGTGGGAAAGAAAACAGGAAGAAGGGGTGTGCCATTAACAATCACTTCTGTTTTGGAGAAGGTGAGTGTTATGCAGTGCGGCACCCTCCTGGAAGGATAGATGATAGTGATTACAGAGGACAGCTAAAGAATGAAGTAGTTGGAGGGAACAAGAGTTAACTATCATCAGCAAATAGATGATATTATAATCCAAAGGATGAGTGTTGAGGTTGCAAAGGGGGGAGGTGCAGTGTGTGATGAGGATGGATCATGGACAGATGATGGTGGACCTTATCTGGAGATAGAGGTGATGGAGCTCCAATTGTTACAGAAGGCGAAGCTGGAGTGATCTGTCGAATAGGAGGCCAGACAAGTGAGGGCAGTGCACTGACAGACAAGATATGAGAGTCTGAAAGAGGGAGCAGTGATCAGCTGTCCCAAAGGAGGCTGAGAGATGAAGGCAAATGAATACAGATGAACGATATTCGTGCAAGCTATTTATGCCCGTGCTAAATTTGAGGAATCAATGTGGGGCAACCAAAGTGTGTTGTTTTTTAAATCATCAATCACCAAATTATGTACAAAGTGTGTATATATATGACCAAGCGGCGAGGCAAGCCGCGAAACGCGTTAACGTTCCAAACGCGCACGGATACTTGCACTTTGGGAGAGCCTTATCTTTATGGCTTTTTAAATTGAATTTTGCCACTTGCAAGGCATTAATAAAGAATACAAAATTTTTTTCAACCTGGATGTCCGGACTTTGTTTATTTCTGAAACTATGAAGAGTGCTACTATATATATCACTTCACACCTGCCTCTGTTGCGGAATGCATTTTGCAATGTCAAAATGAAAGGCAGCTCCATGGCCACAGTGCTCTTAGGATTGCAGGTCACTGTTCTTGCTTATCTTTTGAGCAGGAGAGTGTTTAAAGCCTCATTATAAGAGAAGACTAAAGTTGGTTCTTCAAGTCTTGTTGCTCGAATGACCCTTGTGTGGCATGGCATAGTGGCCCTGCAGGTAAGGAAAACATACATCGTGAGGATCGCTTTACTCAAGAAATCTCCCAGTCACTATATTGATGTAATTCACAAGGTATTTGAGAAATGCAATGTCACCAGGCTACTCACTCCAGGTAAAAGACAAAGGTAGAACTGCCATCCTACTTCTCTCAGACTTTTCAGCAGCCTTTGATCTGGTTGCCCATAATATCTTATGCAACCACCTCTCATCGGCAGCACATTTTTACAACTCTGCAGTCATCTGGATTCAATCATTCCTCAGAAATAGAACCAGACGTGTCTTCTCATTCACAGATGCAGCCAATCCAATCCCCATCACCTGCGGTGTCCCACAAGGCTTGTGTGTATTGCCCACTTTGTACAATGTATTTACAAAGCCCATATTTGATCAAGTGGACCATCTGGGTGTCACCTACACAAATTATGCAGATGAGATCCAGAACATTATCAGATTCCTATGACTAAGACGTCTGTTGGATTAACGAAGTTTACACCATTATTCAGTCACGGATGGCCACACATGGCCTCTGCCTGAATGATGATAAGACTGAGCTACTCCTTGTGGGCTCACCCAATAATTTGGTGAAACTGAGTCACAAATAAAGCAGCATCATTATTGATGGCAATAATATTCCCATAGCCAAAAATGTAAACACTCTTGGTTTCTATCTTGATGCCAACACCAATCTCACCAAACAAATCAACATGACTGCTTCTGCCATCGCCTACACGGGTAAACTGATCAGGGCCTACAGACCCCTACTATCTTCCAATAGTTGGTTCATACTGGCCCGAGCACTTATTTAGTCCAAACTGGAATACTGCAATGGCCTATACCTAGGAGCCAACAAATCTATAATCCACAAACTACAGGTAATGCAAAATAATGCGCTCAAAGCGGCATTCAATATACCTAGAAGACAGCACATATCGACAACTAGAAAGTCCTGCAAATGGCTTTCCATTCAAGAAAAAAGTGACCTAACAAACATCTGCCTCACTTACAAAGCTCTGAACCACCAAGCCCCACCATATCTTACAGATAAATTTACCTTGAAACAGTCAACTAGAACCACAAGATCCACTAACACCTCCTGCCTAGTGGTGCCTAGGCTCAATCTAAAAAGAGCTGGCGGAGCCAGTTTCCCTGTTCTAGCTGCCCAACTATGGAATACACTTCCACAGGACATCAAAATCAGCCCAACATTAAAAAAATTCAGAAGTCACGTCATCATATGGTTACTGAATAAAGAGTAACTATACCCACCTCACGCCGGATACCCGGATACCCTATACCTTACACCTCGTAGTACCACCACGCCCTTGTAATGCTTAATCTATTTCCTGCACTATGTATGTGTAAAATGTATATTACTTGTATTTACAACTCTGAAATCTGTATATATAACCGTATCTTGTAACTGTTCTCTTCACTTCAAGCGCCCAGAAACCTCTGGGTCATGCGCGCTATATAAATAAAATAAACAAACAAACAATGCAAAACATGCCACCATCTTGAGTGACACAATACATATGTGATTGGTACTTGTTTGCCTATTTAGGTTGTAACACAATTCATGACAAACTGTTTGGCCAGGAGCAAAGTAACTATGAAATTAGTACATGAATACTATCTCAGTAGGCACGGGCTAGTGCATGATTACAATTACAATAACATTTTGATCATAGGATGCTAACCTGCATAATAGCTTGTAGGTAGCAGCATAACTGTTACAAAAGGGGAGCAAGATAACTGTATATGTAATTAATCAGATGTAATGGTTCAAGCGGGATTTGCAGGAAACACGGAAATGTGCAGATCTTCTAGTCATCTTAATGTTAAGGATGACACCTACATTTCTCAGTGAATTCTAAAGAGGAGGAGTGGGCCGTGGATGTCTGGTCACGGGGAAGGGAGGGTGTGAGGGTTAAGGCACTGAATCACGAGGATTGTGGCACAGCCTGTAATGCACCAATCTGGGGCAGTGTGGTACATTAACATGAACGGTGGTATTTCTGTCTAAGATTGAAGGTAATGTGTGGAAATGGGCATTCAGAGAGTAATGATTAAGACTAGGAACTAATGCTTGTGTGCAGCTGCCCTGGGGAGACTGCTGATCCTTAGGGGTGTCTAGAATTAGACTATATGGGCTAGATCTGTAATTGCCTACTTTGATGCAGGTGGCACTGTCAGTGACGAAATCACTTCTAACATAAGACAGCTGGAGCTGTGCTGATGAATGGTCGGAATCCTGCTGAGGCCCATGTTCATGGTCAACTCTTTCACTAAAGATGGATCATTCAGCCTTGGAGATTTTGACAGTATTTTTGCCATGCTTGGAATTCTTGATAATGCCTTGTGGTTGGTCAGAATTCTTGTTTTTTTAGTGTCAAGTGAAGTTGAATTCATCAAAGGGCGATATGTGTGTTTTTTAGGGTTCCGGGAATAGTGCCTGTCACGGAAAATGAGTTTCAGATGAGGTACATGGCATGCACACAGGTGTTGCTGTTTTTCTTCATAAAATTAGTAGATCAAGAGGGGGAGTTGTCCCCCTAGACATTTAAGCCCTTAACAGGCCAGAAATTGCAGGTGGTAGAAGCAGGTTTGAAAGCATTGGAAGCAGAGAATGATGGCATGACCTCTGCAGGTTAGTAGGTGGTGGCGATGAACCCTGCCACAGTAAATACCTGATAAAAGCATTATTAGTGCCCCAATAAACATATGATGAGAGTTAGGATTACAGCCATAATATGTATGTTATTTGACCATGCAGGAGAATGATTACTGGCACACTACGTATCTCACTGCTACATGAATAATAACTATAACTGCCTAGTTGAAAAAACGGTTACTGCCACAATAATTCTGGTGGAAGCAGGTTTACTGGAACAATATATCATTGGTACATGGCTAAAGGCACAATAGCTGCATGATAGTAACATTGTCACTGGCACAATAATGACGGTGGGAGCGTGCTCACTGGAACATCATGGCAACTGTCATCATGATTACTGTCTGGATAACTATTTGATGGGTTGTTAAATAACAGGTCTATCCCTTTGTTTTTGTTTTTTGTCACAAGGGGCGTGTGTTCAAACAGGAATTTATTATACCATAAATACAACAGGAGAACACACACTACCGTCTCCTACTATTCAGGTTATGATTACAAAAATAGTAAACTTGTGAACCTTACAGCTTCTTATACTCCTATTGCTGTATATTGAAAACTGCAGACAAATATATGTACATTTAATACATTTCTTCGGATTCATTAAATATAAATATCACAATACATTAAACCATACAAATCTGGGTGCAAACAGCGGGCTAGTAAAAGTAATTTTTTTAATACAATACAAAAGATTTTGATACGCGCTGTAGCATGCCTCCACAGGGAGCATTATATTTTCAAAAATTGAATTGAAATGTTTTTGTAGATATGAGGAGTGAATTTCTGTTTCAATATCATGAATTAAAAAAAAAATTGATTGAATTTAGCTCAGAAAACTCAACTTTTATTAAAATTTTAAACAAACAATTCGATTACATTTCCATATTTACAGCTTAACAAGAAGTTTTAAAAAAAATTTAAAAAATGACGGAGCACCCAGAACAAGAAAAACAAAATATGACGAAGTGTACTATCATGAAATAAAATATAACATGAAAATAATCTAAACAAGATGAACATATAAACTTTTGAAACATAAAATTCACGTTATAATTGATACACACTTCTTCTAAAACTAGCAGGTTATACGAGAACATGTAGATGTTTCAAGATGCTCCTAGAGGAAACTATCAGGATAACAAGATTACCAGAGGTTATTCAGGCAAACCACAAAATTTAACATATGAGGAAAGCATTATCACATGAAAACCTCCTACTAATCACTGTATGTCATGAAAATCCTACATCACCATAGGGACACTCCCAGCACTTAGGTTTAAAGCATTCATGAAGTTATATCATGCATTTTAACAAACCACTCGCATTTTGTAGTCTTTTTTCATATAACATCATATCTTTCAACTTTCCTTGAGATAAGTTAATCCATCATATATCTACGTTTTTAAAAAAAATCAAAAACATTGTTTGGAAACAACAATGTCGACACGTATGCATTTCGGCCATTTATAGTAAAATCAATTAATCCACCACAGTTTTATTGGTAAATAGGTAGGCCTTCATCAGGACTAAAGTTCATTCTAGAAACATCTTGAACAAATCATTCACTACCTTGGCTACTTCATTGGGTCTCTAAAATAAATATTGAATAGTAAAAATCGATAGGAGATTCACTTATGGTGATATTACACCATGCCACAATGGCATTCAAAAACACTAACCTTATTCTCTCATAAGGGGAGTACGGTTTTATCTTTGTCGCTGCATAATAACTCTCAGTTTCGCAGCTGTCTCTGTTAGAGAGAAACATAACGATTCCTCTTTTAATTCTTGCAACTCTATCAGGTTCCTTGATTACACCTCAGTTTCTATATTTAGGGAAATCTTTACCAAAACTTCGCCACCGTGCGGAGCAATTTCAGTTGAGATTCTTGTTACCTTTCTGTCCTTCTTTTCTTTTGGGAACTGTTTCAGTGGAATATGAATGTTCAAGGTCCCTCTTGTGTTCAACATGTCCACTCCATATTTTGCATCACCTAAATGACACAAAAGAGTGCATTTGCATTTTAATGGGTGGATTTCTGCTTCATTTAGCCTCAATTGTTTTGTTTTCTTTACTGCAGTGTGTGAAGCTGTATAATGCTTCGTTTAAACTAACGTGTGGGCTCCTTGCAGATTATACACTATGTTTGATGTCACCACACTGCATCCCTCTTATGGTTTATTCAATTGTTAGACAACCCTGATCTATTCAGAGCTCTAAGTTCTCACAGTTCATCATTAAAACTGAGAATGAAACTGTAACTCCTGTCATCTCCCCTGGCACAGGATGATGTCCTTCTGCTACTTGGTTCTAAATACACATGGCGCTTATCTAATTGTTATGCGCTGCGATGTACTCAGTGATTTCAGATACGTTTTTTTAATCGAAAAACACTCCTGGTCGCCTTGCCGCTATCTGGGTATTAGACGATTAGTACGTTAGTGAAATACCCACGGTCATTTCTATGTTTCATCCTTCCTTATCTCACAAAACATGGTGCTCCGCCAGGTAATTAAACCCGTGGCAGGTGTCTATTTCATTTGTGTTTCATGATGTCAATAGTGTATGGATTTTCGCTTGATAGTGTGGCAAGGATAACCGAAGCATCCCTAAGGGATCTTTCCTTCATTCGTTCAAACAACTTACTTATTTTACACAAACACTCCGGGTGCTTCTCTCCGGCAAACCGTCTCCTCTGATTATTGTTTGTGAGCGGGTGTCTGAAGACCATATTAAATATCATCAATTTTGTGCTTCCTGCTTTGTGCCTGTTCGGGTCGCTATAATGGAAGAGGTTCCATGGTGGTGCTCTGAATATAACTCCATGTGGTTTTCTGTGGTTTCTGTTATATTTTCTTTGGAAATGACAGTTAATTTTCTTAGCAATCTTATGGTACATCGGATGACAATGTTTAATCTCTGTATCAAACCACCCTCAATGTGAGAACCCAACCTGATGAGTCTGAAGAGATTCTTGTCCTTATCTCTTGTACCCACCTGTGCTGTTATAAGGGTGTATTTACCTACTAAATGCTTGGTCTGCGATGGCAGAATATGAGAAATGTTCTGCAGCTTAAAGATGTGAAAGACCATACTATGTGTCCTTGGTGTCACAGATACGGTTTCTCTTATGGCACTTCCCATTACCCTCCAAAGAAAGGGGGCAGGGTTATTTAAACATAAATTAGTCAATACTTGTGTTCAGGCCATTTTTCAACACTATCCCATTTTTGGATCCATTTTTGCTCCAATCTTCTTAGGGCTAAATTTCTGTCTCCACTCCGTATGCTGAGCTTTACTGTTTGTATAATAAACCAGAGCATATCAGTGTGGCTATGATTCTTTCTACAGAAGTGTTCTACCATTGTTTTGTCTGGGATTGTATTCTTTATGCATGACCTGTGTTCACATACTCGCTGTCTTACCTCTCTTTTTGTCTTACCTACATACAGGAGGTCTCAAGGACATCTAATACCATATTTTGATGAGATTTGATTACATCTTTAGTATTTTGATTACAAATTTAGCCGCCTTGGTTTTCATTAGGTAGACACACTTGAAACGTGTAAGCTTGCGCGCAAAGGCTTTCATGCAACTCATCCTTTCGTTTCAATGTACTACTGACTGGCTAGTGGATACCAGTCTCTATGAAGCCTTGCAGCAGAGGCCCCTTTTTTGTTTAGATTAAACTTAGCTTATTGAACCCATTCTATCAAGTCTTTATCAATAACATGGGTAGGGCACACTGACTAATATTACCTACAAGTGGAAGAGTGTCAGAAGTTGATCCAGCCCATGAGACCGAGAATGTCCTTTGGGATAGATATGAATGAAACCAAGAAAAAACAGACCCAGAGAACCCAAAAGAAGAGAGAGAAGAGAGTAAGAGAGAGTGATCGACGGTGTTGAAAGCAACAGACGAGTCTTAACGAATAAGCAGCGATGACTGTCTAGAGTAACGTGCAGAAACTAAAGAGGTAGCGACAGAAAGAAGAGCAGTTTCTGTGGAATGATAATGCCACAACCCTGACTGAAAGCAGTGAATGTTAGAATTATCAGGCCGTCAGAAAGGGAGCAAGAAGGCCATGTGGAAAGGAGATTTGACAGGGAGATGAGGGATGGTGCTGGAAGCTGGGAAAAAGATCACTTCCATGTTTTAATTGTTCAGCATGAAGGAGCAGGGAACCATCCATTGATGGATTGTAGAGGCACAGTTGGTAATCCATGCACCATAGCTTGGGTGAAGGAGGGAAAAGAGAAAAAGATGTGATAGTAAAAGCCAAAGAATAAGATATGTCTTCCTAGGGCAGAGGTAAACAGGGTGAGGATCAGAGGTTCAAGGACTGATTCTTGGAAGACATTGACAGAGAGAGAGGTGGGGTCAGAGGTTTACAAATTGCATGAGATTTTCAAAATGTCAACATTCCAGTTTAGAGGAAATTTAGATTTGCGTAACCCAATTTCTGGTGAATGAGGAGGAGCAAGGAGTGGCTGACAGTGCTAAAGCATCAATGTCCAAAAGGATGAATAAAGAAGAGAGATTGGAGTGGTGGGCATCTGAGAGAAGGTTAGAGGATTTCATGTGTGCAGATTCGCTGGGATGGTTACCATGGTAACCAGATTGAATTTGTTCTAGAATGCCATTTTCCTCAAGTTATTTAATGATCGGGTTGAAGACCACCCACTCAAGAACCATTAATAATAGGGTAGGAGGGAAACTGGCCTACAGTTCAACTGGCACTGGGACAGTAGAGAACTTCTTCAAAAGGGCTAAAATAGGTTCAGATTTGAAGGAGGCAGAGTAGATTCCAGTTGGGAGATAGAGCTTAAATAGCTCAGAGTGATAAGGGCAGATAACTGAGACTTGGATCCCCATTAATGTTTCACCGGTATCCTGCTGGCCTTACTGGTGGGATACAGTCAAAAGAGACTTACTGTTTCCACTGCCCAATATCCCAGTATTATCGGAATATTATGGGCAAGGATGACGCCTGGAAAATTTCCATTCCATGGGCTGGGATTGACAGAATTACCATCACCGGTAGTACTGGTGCCAGTGATTCCAGCATTTCTTTGCCAATAGGGGTCTGATCTAGTGGCAGATCAGGCCTGCCCATACATCAGAACCCTACCGGCAAAAGTGGGTTTCCCCAGTCCAGTAAAAATGCTGGTGCCAGTATAACCGGTAATCTTTCCTGCATTTTAACCAGACCGGGTCCTCTTAATGACGCCCTTAGAGCAAATCTTGCTGTGAAGATTAAGGTTTTGGGGGATGATTGCAAAAGGGAGAGATTAGGTCTTTGGTTGGAGGGTTTGGCAGAGTCAGGTGCAGTGGTGATAGCAGCAATGGTATTTTTGTAGGCTAAGAGTATGGTGGGGTTCTCTGATTTGTACCCGCATTGTAGGTCACATTGTATGTTTGTTCTGAGTATCTGGATGTAAGAGATGATCCAGGGCTGAGGACGGATATGGAAATGTGTGAATCTGTGTGCAGGATTTTGTCAATCAAAAGGAGTTGTACAAGCATAGTGAAAGTCAGAAAAAGCAGGCCCAAAGGAGGAAACATGAATAGGAGAGGGAGAAACAGGGGACAGATACTCACATCAGCAAGGTAAGGAGCAAGAGAGTCATGTTTGTATGTCCTCTTGGTCTTTGAAGAGGGAGACGAAGGAGTAGAGTTTGCAGGCACTTAGATGTTAAATTGAACAATGTGTTGATCAGATGAGGAGGGGACAAAACATAGCTCAGGGGAAAAGAGCAAAGTACAATGGGTGACAAGCCATGAAACTTCCCAGCTGAGCATCTACGTTGGTCGTTAAGGGAAGAGAGAACGTGGTCAGATAGGAAGGCGTTAGGTTCAAGGCAGGTGGCTGCAAAAGGCTTGGGAAGGGAAACGTTCCCCAAAATGTAGATGGGAATGTTGTGGGAAGGGACTCAAGTAGAAGTTTCAGGTCAGGGAAAAAGCAATTAAGAGGAGGAGGAAGTTGATGGATAACTAGAACAGTACGAGAAATAGGGGGGAAATCAAAAGAGTAAAAGGTGATGCCGGAGGTGGTCAGGGGGCACAGGTGATGGCTGTATGGATAAGAACCTCACTCCACCATACTTTGTCATGAGAGGAAATCCAAGTTTCTAGGTTAACAAGGAATGGTAGACTTGTTGCAGAGAAATTGTGTATTACAAAGTCCAAGTGAAAGAGTGATAGGAGGGGGCTTAATATAGAATATCTTGAAGAGGGGCTGTGTTTTTCTTCAAAAAAACAACAATTAAAACATATTTACAAAGTTATTTACCAAGGATCAATTCAAGCATATATTTAAATTATAATATGAATGGATCACATGTCTTGGCACATTATCAAAACCCTAGCATAACCATACTATGTTATTTTAGGTTATTGTGTTATCATTTCAAAATGAACAGCCTGATACACTCCAGTTATAATCTTTTTAATTACCCACATGAGAATGAGAAAGAGGACTAATAGCGTCAGTGATGGCTCCAGCCTGTCTTACATAAAAGCAAATAATCATTTGTTAACATAAGAATTACCTTTATATTTGAAAAACGTGTCTATGATAAAAGGTTTGTAGATCACTTTGTACACAGGCTTGGTGTTCATTTAAATTTTCACAACACATGAAATTGATTGCAATATAGAGCAATATTTACGGGTCCGATAGCATCAACGTTCAGCTGGGAGGATCACATGGCTTTGAAATGTGTTACTCCATTCTGTTTAAAGGGCCTAACAGAAAGTTTCCTTTCTGCTTTCCAGATTACATCCGGGTCTCAGGGTGAGGATGGCATTGCGCATGCCCAGTTCTCAAGTCACAAACATCCTCAGGGAGTTATGTATATTAATTGTGAGAACCTCCTGCTGGTGAATTCCTTTTAGTACCTGATTGAAAAATACCTAAACCACAGAAAACAACAAAGAGAAAAAGCATCAAAACTGAAAACTCATTTTTTTACATCCATTTTTTCACAATACATTCAAATGTATTAAGTCCCAGCAATGCATTTTTTTTATAAGAGCAAAGTCAAAGCTAGAATCTAAACAAGACTTATGTCACCTGAATGAACACCCTCGATGGCCTGCACATTATTGTCAACATCTGTCGATGTCCATGTTTGCTTAATTCACCAAAGCACGAATATATTACCAGTCAAAGCGATCTTTTAAATAAGAGTGTGCATGCCAATGACCCCAACCAAAAGAGAGGCCTGTTTAGCAAGGTGTGAACATGGCACTAAATCTAATTTCCTCCTCCAGTTCAGTATTACTACGCAAATATTAACTTTTCTGCTAGGGTTGCTGGATCTCCTGGCCACCGTGCACCTGCATTCTGTAAATAGAACGGCTTTGCGATCAGATTAGAAATTAATTTGATTTTCACTTCCCCAGGGAACGTCGTGGCACTGGAACGTGCACTGCATGCAATCTATGGATATGTGGACAGAGAAGTAATCACTCTAATTCGGGCTCAGGGACTTTTGAAACCGGTCTTAAAAGACAATCTAAAAAGTCTTTGGGCACGATTCATAGAAAAAGGGCATATTCACTGTAAAGTACTTAGCAGCTAAAACAACTTTGCGCCTATTTGCGCACAAAAGTTACTGTGCGCGTTAGCGTATTTATGGATTTCAAAGTGCAAAACGCAAACAAAATCGAGTTGCTCTAGGAATGCCCATAACACACCCCCATGCAAACAAAAAAAAATGCCAAATAACAAACTGTGTGCCTACCTTTGCCCCACCATCCACCCCCTCAGCGAAACTGCATTCCCTCCCCCAACACTCAAAGCACCACTGCAGCAAAACTGCACATAGTTCCCACGTAACTCGAGGAAGCGCCTCCGAGGAGAAACTGTGGACACTCAACCTGTAACCAAGGCAGCACCCAGCAAAACTGCATGCAGTTCCCACGCAACTCAAGGCACCAACCCAGCAAAACTCACCTGGCCCTTACCATCCTAACTTCCTCTACAGCTTCCAGGCAGTCCCCAGCCAGTACACACTATTCCCCTGACCCCACTGACCTCTGCCACAACCCCTAGGCAGCTTCCTCAAGTAAACACACCACCCACCACCCAAATCACCTCTGCCCACTACCCCAGGCAGTCCTCAGCCAATAGACCCTCTACCCTCACCCCTTGACCTCCGCATAACTCCCAGGCAGTCCCCAGCCAGTACACACCCACCCCCCTGACCACAGGCCTTGTTAGTCTACACTCCTCCCACCACCCGAACCCACCTCTACCCACTACCCCAGGCAGGCCCTGCTAAATTACACCCCTACCAGTCCAATGTTTAACAACTTACATCAACTCCTCAGTACACCGACACATATCTTTCTCCAACCTAAACAACTGGCAGCACTGTTGCAGAATCCATATCCGTAGCTCCTTCCAGGACTCCCTGGTACATCACATTCAGTTGCACATCGACAGGACGGCAAAACATAGCACCTGCTGCTCTTTGACCACACCATGTACCTGTGACATAGTAATGCAATGGAATGCAATGTCACATATGATTGTGCCCATATGCCATTGCCATGGTCTCAAAGCAATGTACTTGGAGGACCCAGGTCAAAGACAACAGAGTTTGGTGTGAGCCATTAGTAATGCATGTGTGCATCGTAGCCTGTACAAAGGAAAGAATGAAGGTAGGTAGGTAGGCAGGGGTAGCAAAGTCCCTGCAAGTGACACAAGTGGAATAGGTTTGTGGTTGGGTGATGTCAAGGCTGTCAGAGAGTGTGCAAGTCAAGGAGAGTGATAATGTGTACAGCCAGACAGATTAACAATCCTATGATTATGCAGCATTTGAGTGGCAGATGTTAAGCATCATATAAAAGCAGGCAGTGAGTGATTGCATATGTGTACGGGTTGTTGGCTATGCTTTGGGAGGGTTACATCTACTGAATATCAAGTGCACAAGTGGTGACCGTAGCCCACACATCAACAGTTATGCCCCAACACAACGTAACAGTCACAGTAGAAATGCATGTGTACAAGTAAAAAGTGATTTTGCACATGGACAAAGAGACTGCAAGAAACGTGGTATCAAGATTCAGAAACTTGTATGAACACAATTTACACAACAATGATGAAACATTGGGAAGGGTAAAATGCCCTGGGATGAAAACAAAATAAAAGTCCAAAATAAAACCTAATACAATAGAATTATATGCACAGGCAACAGTCTTTCAATGCTTCCTCCAGGGCAGAGTCACTCTCCTCATCTTCTGCCTGGACGAGGGCCTCTGTACTTGCTTGGAGGGCTTGGAGAACCTCTACCATCCGCATCTCCTCTTCCGCAACCCTGCAAGCATCCTCCAGGATGGCTGAGTGCCCCATTGTCCTATTGTCTGCCTCTCTTCCACCTCTGTCCTGGTCCTGGCAATGGTCGCCTCCCTATCCCGATGCCTCACCATCAGCTGCCTCTGATTTTGGGCTCTGACGCAGAGCTGACTCCTTTCCTCCTGCCGATTGTGACACATTTCTTGCCTCAATTGCCTCCTCTGGGGTAGAATGTCCCTGCATCAACTGCCTCCTCCCACTCCTCATCTGTTGCTGCCTGGCAGAGTGTAAGCTGTGGCAGTACCCCCTCCGACTGGATGACAATTTTCAGGGGGGCACAGCACCTGCACTGGCCTGAAGTGCCAGCTGTCCCTCCAGTGCCTGTTCCTGTGTTGGTGCCTGAGCTGGTACAGTGACCACCTCATGTGGCATACTTGTGACTTCACCACAGGCAGGGACGTATTCACAAGCAGAATGGGTATAGTGGGTGGGACTGGTGCATAGGGGGCCATGGTGCTATGTTGACCAGAAGGCTCCCTGGAGGACGACTAGGTCACAGTGGAGGAAGTGGAGGAGAGGACAATTGTGTGTGCCAGTGCACAGAGACCACCCAAGAGCAGTGCTCTTACTAGCTGGCTCTGGAATTAGCTTATTGATTCGTAATGCTGAGTCAGATTCTCGCAAGTAGCTGACACAGAATCACAAATCGATTAGGTCTGCCTCACAGGACCAGCCAACAGGGCTTGCACCACATCTCAGCTGGCCTCCTCAGTCTCGAGAAGGTCCACAAAGGTGGTAACTGCTGCAGAAGATGGCCCAGGGACAGATGGTTGTGCAGAAACCTCCACAGTAGATGTCATATCCTCTTGTCCCAGGGCCAGGGGTACAACCTGAACACCCTCCTGAATGCCCCCACCCGACCCCATGGGTTGAACAGCAATTGCATTGCCGCCCCCATCGGTCTCCTCCACCATCATCTCTGATGAATCCAGACAGATATCCACCTACAATGGCCTTGGTGTCTCCCTACTCTGTCCCACACCTGCTGAGGTGTCCCCCACCACAATCACCTCCTAGGATTTGCCCTTAGCAGCCACGCCTGATGGTACTGGCTCCCCCCAGCCTATTCCCACTCTGGAGAGGTAGTGTCATGGGGGGTTGTGCCTGGGTCTGGTGGCCTGGTCCCTGCTCTTAAGCTCCACAGCAACACTTTGGGACTCTTGACGAGCGGTAGCAACTGCGGAAAATGGGATAAAGAACATTGACATCATTCATCAGTGTCAATGTATGTGTGGCACAGAGCATTTTCAGGAACATGCAGTATGCACGGGTCAACCAGCAACTCACACCAAACACACACAAACACACACATGTGCATGCCCATTGATATTGATATTTTATTTGTATCGCGCTCGTACATAATTGTTTCAGAGTGTGACAAGGCAAGGGAGGGGAACAAGGGAGAACAAAATCAATGATCTTACTAGGCCCAGTGAAATTGAGAACGCGCAAGTGCATGGGAGAGGTAAAGGGCAAAAGTGCATGGAAGAGGAGAATGGTGGAAAAGTGTTGAGCAAAGGAAAAAGAGATAAAGAATAAATAAATAAATAAATAAATAAATAAATAATAAAAGGGAACAAACAGAGGTAGTGCAGCCAGCAAGTGGTGAGAGCTGGGTTAAGGCAAAAGACAGAATGTGTCTGGTAAGTGCAGGAAAACAATGGGGGCTGTATTGTTACAGATACAGACCCCAGTGAAAGTAATTGCCAGGAGGAAGTACGGGTGGGTGGCAGGGTGAGCAGGTACCTGAGCCCAGAATTCAGAGAGTAGGCCAGATGCACGGTGCTGAGAAAGGGCAGATCAGCAGGGGACAGGAGGGACAAAGGCAGAAGCAAAGAGGAATATTTTGAGGTGCTTCCAGAACCGGAGATAGTTCTCTTCAAGTTTCAGAGTGGCAGGAAGGCTGTTCCAGAGGGAGGCCCCAGCCGAGGACAGAGGTCTGCCCCCTGCTCGTTTCTTTTCAAAACGACTGACCCTGAGGGAGTTAGAGGTAAAGGAGCAAAAAGCTTGAGAGGGGAGGTATTTATGGAGGGACAGCTGAAGGTATTTTGGACCCAGGCCCCAGAAAGCTTTGTGGACAATGCAAAGTGTTTTGGATTTAGTCCTTGCATCCACTTGGGAGCCAGTGGAGAGATTTCAGGGCTGGAGAGGTACGATCCCAGGGCTGGAGGCCAAGGACAAGTCTTGTAGTAGTCCTGTTCTGAGTGAGTTGCAGAGGTCGGAGAGTAGAGGTAGATTTAGAATAGTCCAACCTGGAGAGAACCAGGGCTCTGGATACAGCGGGCTTCTGGGTGAAGGAGAGGAAAGGAAGAGTACCTCTGAAGAGGTGCAGTAGGAGGTTTGACCTTTTAGCGACATCAAAGATGTGGGCAGAGAAGGAAAGCGTGGAATCAAATATGACCCTGAGGTTCTTAGCCTCGAAGGTGGGGGTAGGAGAAGGGCCAAGGGAGGCCAGCCAGAGAGTGCGGGGAAAGGAGGGTGAAGGTGTGCCGATGAGGAGGATCTCCGTCTTGCTGGCATTCCGGAAGATGTCATTGGCGGCACACCAATCCTGAATGGCAGATAAACAATCAGAGGTGAGAGAAGGAGAGGAGGTGGCAGAGGGAAGCCTGAAAAGTTGAGTGTCATCAGCATAGCACTGGAAATTGGAGCAGAAAATTGCAATGTGTTGGGCAAGAGTTGCCAGGTATTGGTTAAAGAGCCAGGTTGAGAGGTTAGATTCCTGGGGAACACTGCAGGTAGAAATGGAGATAGAAGAAATGAAAGACACAAGCTGGACCTGGGAGGTTTGATCAGAGAGCAAAGAGGTCAGCCAGGACTGGGCCTGATCGGTGATGCCCAGGTTGTCACAGAGACGGTTGAGCAGGATGGTATGGTTGACCATGTCAAAGGCAGAAGAGAGATTGAGTAGGATGAGGACAGAGGGAATATTAAAGTCAAGGTTGCAGAGCAGATCTTCACAGATGTTCAGGAGAGCAGTTTCCATGCTTCTGGCAGCTCTAAAGCCAGACTGATGGCCGTGGAGACAGCCAACATAATCAGAGTGAAGGTTAAGTTGCGAGATCACCACATTTTCCAGGAGTTTGCCCAGAAAAGGAGTAATGTAAATTGAGCAATAGCCGGGCAAGAAGTATCGGCTGTGGGTTTCTTGAGAAGAGGATACACAAGAGAGTGCTTCAGAGGAGAGGGGAAGGCTCCTGAGGCAAAGGAGCAGAAATTGGCCAGGGCGGAGCGAGGTTGTCAATGTGGTCCTTGATGGTTTTAGAAGAACAGGGATGAACCTGTTTTGACGAGACTTTCATAGATTGAACTTGTCTAACAATCTCGTCAGGGGAGAAAAGGGAAAACGATGAGAAGGAGGGTGGGCTAGTGGATGAAGGAGGGTCAGAGTTCACAGAAGGAGAGGGGAGAGAAGGGGGAAGGGAGGAGAGGGTGGATAGAATTTCCGGGGTTTTTGAGATAAATTGAGAGGCAAGGGGTATGTAAAGGGCCTAAGAGGCTGCAGCAGGTTTGGCCAGCTTCTTGCAGATTTTAAAGAGTTTGCCCGAGTTGTTAGATGCCGCAGAGACACAGGCTTGGATGTTGACTCTCTTCTTGGTGTGGACAGAGAGTCGGTATTGTCTTTGGAGAGGGCGGCTGGCCAGTTTGTCAGAGGATGACAAACAAGAGGCCATCCATTTCCTCGCAGCCGCCCTACACTTACGTTTAAGAGTAGCTAGGTCAACGTCATACCAAGAATTGCACTTGGCGTTGGGCTTCAAACGGATGCTCATGACAGGGGCAAGAGCATCAACAGTATCAGAAATAGAAGAGTATAGCATAGACAGGGCTTTGTCAGGATGTGAATCAGCTGATGGTGGAGTGGGGGAGAGAAGGTGGTGGCGAAAGCCACCAATGACACTTGCTTCATGGGCCGGATGTCTGAGAAGGTAGGTGGCAGTGTTGGCATAGGCTTGGCCTTGGGGTAAGAGAGGGAGAGATGAGGGAAGAGGGGAGAGGGATTGCTCCAGGAGAGAGGAGTTGTCAGAGGGATGGAGAGGGGGAAGTTAGAGGAGATCAAGACATCAAGCGTGTGTCCTGCAAAGTGAGTTGGATCAGAGGGGAGGATAGAAAGGGAGAGGGAGTCACAGAGGTCACGGAAGAGTACAGAGGAGGAGCAATTAATGTCTAGATGGATATTGAGGTCACCAAGAAGGAGGAGTTGAGTGGTTGAGGCAATGAGGGAGGAGAAGAGGTCCACCCACTCAGAGAGAAATGAGATTACTTGACCAGGAGGACGGCAGATAGTAGCCACGGTAAAGCAGTGGCTAGGAGAGAGAGAAAGCCTGCAGACAAGACATTCAAAAGAGTTGTTTGTCTGCATGGGAATAATAGAGGATGGATTCTACTCAGGAAAGATCAGGGCTACTCCCCCTCCAGACCGGGTGGATCTGGGTGTGGAGAGGATCTTGTAGCCATCAGGGAGGAGAGTGTCAAAGATCACGACAGAGTTTGCTGTAAACCTTGCCACGGTAAGACCGAGGACATCAAGGTCAAGTTCGTCTAGGAGGTGTTAGATGTCAGAGGAGTGTTTGATAGCAGAGCAAGAGTTGAGAGGCAAGTTGAAGAAGGTTGCCAGCCTTAAAGACTTTCCGGGGAGGGGTACAAATCAGAGGTACACCCTGTGGAGTAGAAGGAGCCCAAGATGGGGCAGAGGAGGAGGTAAGAGAGGACAAGGTAGCCAATGGGAGAGATGACAGGACAGCAGGCGGTGAAAGGAAATTGTTGAGGCCAGGGAAGCGCCTATCGAAGAGGAAGAGATTGGTCTGAGTGCCATGGACCAGGACGGTTCCCATTAAAGTAGACATTAATGATGACTTTAGAGGAGTTAAAGGGAGCCATGAGAACCTCCAAGTGGGTGGCACCATTAATGGGAGAGGAAGAGACAGGACAGAGAACAGAGATCATATGAAAAGTCCATAGATCTGGCAAAGGCACGACAAAGAGGATATCAGTGAGTATCTGTCTGGAGGATGCGTTGGAATAGGTGTCAGCGCTAGGGAGACCAGGGTTGGAGACCAAGATATCCTTTTTGAACTCCTTCCTACCAGACATAGTGAGAAGGGAGGGATGGTCAATGGAGAAGCAGTTGGAAAAGATAGGAGAAACAGAAAGCACCATGGGTGTGGTGCCGAAAAAAGGAAGGAGAAATATGGGTTGGTGGGGGGAAAGATCAGATAAGAGTGGGACAGAGAGAGGGGAGAAATCACTGTGCTGGCACGTTACAGAGAAGCAAAAATTACAAGCAAAGAGCAGAGAGAGTTGGCAAAAACAGAAAGATTTGACTTCTAAAACAGCAAAATTTGACTTTTAAATAAAAAGCAAAAACAGCGAGGTTTGACTTCTAAATCAAAAAGCAAAAACAGGAGGATTCGACTTCTAAACCAAAAAGCAAAAACAGTGAGGTTTGACTTCTAAACCAAAGAGCAAAAACAGCAAGATTTGACTTTTAAACCAAAAAGTAAAAACAGCGAGGTTTGACTTCTAAACCAAAAAGCAAAAACAGTGAGGTTTGACATTTAAATCAAAAAGCAAAAACAGCAAGATGTGAGTTTACAAATTGGGTTCATATGCTAGCAAAGGGTCTAAAAGCGCAATGCAATTCAGAATGTAAACATGAGAGTAAAAGCACTGAGGGACAGTGAAAGTCACAAAGGGGTAGGAGTGAGTCACGAAGGAGGGAACGAACTGTAAGAGGATTCAATTCAACACTACAGCTAAGTCAACGCCTAGTCTAGAATACTGAATGAAAACCCTTATTGATATATCTTTAGTCCAGTTCATGCGTTCTGGATGACTACCCCTATATAACACCCCTCTCTTGGAATCCCCCTGACCCCACTGAGCCAAGAAGTAGTTCTGTTTTGCAAGTTTAAAAGGTTTATTTGATAATTTAAAATATATATATATCACACTTTATAATAAATTAATAATTGAATAGCACACTTAATCTGATATGATAAAGATCAACAACGGAGAATCTGGCACTAGCACACTTCTTATAATCACTAATGAGTTGACATGAAATGGATAAGGTAGCACACTGGTAAATAGGAACAAAAGTATAATGTGGTAGAGGATGCTTTATGTAAGCTCAGGTGGATGCAATATTCAATGAATGCAGTACAGAAAATACTCAATATGATTTCAACCAAACAATGTAATCACTTTTCTCTGGCAATCCCCTCCGCCCCTTGATGCAAGGCAAGGAAATGGAAGGAAAACACACAGTTCTCAGAAATGCAATCAATGTAAATCAGTTCACCCCAGCAAGCTTACACTACAGAAAACAGATAGGAGTTTTGAAAACACAGGCAAAATGCTTTGATATGTGCTAGCAATGGATGAGAAATATGCTGGAAATGCTTTTAATTCCCTTTCAGAGGTTCAGGGTGAGTGGTATCTAGTTAATATTAGTCCAGGCTCACACTGGCAATGATGCAGGGATAGTTAGCAGGTTAAACGAATTTCTGGCAAATGGAAGGCAAGCAGCAGCAGTTTTTACATGTGAAGAAATTTGCAAATCGCGGTAAAATTCGCGAATGCGTGTTCCGCGATTACGGTAAAACTATAGGGGGTAGGAATGCGATTCTAGGTTCGTAGGAAAGCCACGATTCTAAGCTTTCTAAGGAAAGTTACTGCAAGTCTCTAGCCCAAACGGTTACAGAGTTATGAGCGATTTTGTGAAGGTCGTTTTACAGATTTGAAATTTTAAACGCACACTTTTTCAGCTTTAAAAATGATGGCAGGATAACACAATTGCTAAGCTGCAGTTCTACTTAGGTTAAAAATGGATTGAATTATATTATTTTAACTAAGAGATGGGTTCTACACAGTTTTACTATGTACTCACACTATATTCTTGAATTAAATGGGCCTCGTCACGGATCTGGTCAGAGTTTTAAACTGGACTCTGGTCTGGTCTGGGTCTCTAGTTCTGGATAGATTGAAGTCTCTAGTTTGGCTCTCTGGAGGTTTGATGAATTTGAAGTCTGGATCTCTGGAAGTTGTATGGTCCGGCAGAGTGCGTTGCAGCAAATGGAATTGAAGGTCCCTATCTGTCCTGTCTGTCTGCGTTTATGTGTTTAGAATGTGGGTGTGTTCTAGCATCACTGACCCTACCTCTCTCTCAGCTTCTAATTGGTCAAACTTCCATTTATCATTTGATTGGGGAATGAACTGTGAGTCAGAGGGATGTCATTTTATGGCTTGCAGATAGGACACTCCTCTGTCAGATTGCACACATTCTATATTTGATAATAAAAGACATATTTCACAGTTACACAGTTGCTTGAAATTACATATACATGGTGTGGCTGAATTTAGCCATGTCTCTGTCCAAATCTGCTGTTTCTAAGAGCTTGCATTCAGAAATGGCACATAATTGACTTTTTAACTGATTTTTCAATTTCTGACATTGACCCAACTTTACATACATGTGCGCAGGGAGTATGGACATTAACTGATGAAGTTTCAGATTTTTAACATGCATACATTTAGAGTAATATCCACTTTTCCGCTAAAACCCCCCTGAACATACCACCGGTTCTAAAAACCTCTTAAACTGTGGGCAGAAAAATCACAAGAATTATGGTATCATTTATAAATTTTTCACATGTCCGCTCTATGAATGATCCATCTTTTTAAAGTTATGTTCTGGCTCCAAAGGGGTGTGGTTTCCTCTCAGCACAAGGTAGAAATACTGGTTTATCCAGTTCTGCCAAGCCAGCTTGCTCTCACAGGCAGTGCCCCTCCCCTTTCCTCAGGAGGAAGCCACTTTTTACGACCATTTACGACTCCTGCCAATAAAACCTTTGCCTGAGCCAGGACAGGGCTTTGTTCACTTTCCTGCAGAGCACAGGTAATTCAATTATCAGATAGATGGCATATCCTTAGTGTGAGCAGCAAAAGGGCAGCTAGGCCTGGGAACACAGCTGTGACTCAAGTTTCACTCCTGATGGGGGTAGTTGCCAGGCAAATTGGAATCTCTTTAAGCTGTCATTTCTGTTCCCCAGTTTCTGCATTCAAATAAAACTAAACATTTTCACATATGCAGCTAGAAGGCTGATTCTAAGTTCAAAACTATGACATTTAAACAATTGCAACCTATGTGACACTCAAAAGTAGGTCACTCAGTCAATTTAAACATTTAGATTTTTTTTAGTGTCTTTCAGTCCAAATTTACTTAAACTGCTGAAATCCACAGCGCAGCCAGTCTTGTTATAAACCTTCAAGTCACTTCAGAATATAACTTTACATTGGATCCACCTCTCAGTAAGTCTTTCTTTGGCCTGTTTTGGGTTCATTTATTCAGTTTTGCAAAAAGTAAAATCTGGTGTTGTTTTAAAATGCCGGCTTTTGGATAGTGGTGAGTACTGGTACTGCACCCATTTTTGGGATTTAAGAAAATGAATTCCCAACAATTCTAGGTTGCATTTGGCAATCAGCATTGCCATTCCCAATGGTTTCAGACTACTGTGCGGGTAGTCCAATGGTGATTTTAAAGCGCTTTGAAGCTAACCGGCGCTACTGTTTTTCCTTTGGCAACCCATTTCCCTCATGGCAACCCGGCCTTTCATTCTCGCACTGGTGGGTGGCAAGTGAGGCAACCATTTCGGTGTGCGCACAAACTGCGCAGCTTTCCTGGATTTCGGCGCACATGTGGGTTTTCCGCCATCTTGAATTTTCTAAGCCCACAGCACCAAATGTTGTGGCATGATAGCTTAAACGTGGGTCAGGACACCCAACAAGCCCCCCCACGCGACTGCACTTTGAATTTGAGTCGATGGGGAGTCGCGTGCCCAAGGGTTTTGACCCACGCACCGGTCTGTCCGCATAATCTTCTTCCTCTTCTGTAGATGGCATAGTTCAGCATCTTCTTCTCCATCCGGTACTGATCGATCGGTTCTCCTCGCCGGTCCTGATGGGAATATTGGGCGGTACCCCGGGCCCGTTGCGTCTCTGCTCGCGGTCTCCGGATCCTCCTCCTTGGCCCGTCTCCAGGTTTTCTTTCTCCTAGGACGACAAAGGAAGAGCGGCAATACCTACTTATAGACGTTTTTCCACCACTGTTGAGATAGTGGGGCAGCATATGCATTTCATCATAACAAAACATTACATTCTTATTTTGAAAAAAAAACAGTACAACTAAGAGACAGTTTCATGCAAATCACAACATTTTAGAGACTAGATGTGGTATGTTTTATGGTTGGAACTGAATTAGTCTGAGACAGTACCCGCTAGGATTCCAGAGGATTCCTCCAGTTGTTGCAGAGCGTGCCTGGGATGGCAACACTTCAACTGGTTTATGTGGACCCACTTGTCTTCTCCCTCTGCCGAACCGCCTTTGGGGATGCAGATCTTGTAGGCCACAGGGGAGATCTTATCGACGATCTCAAAGGGTCCCTTCCATGTAGGCAAAAATTTGCGCTGCTTGGCCTGGTTCCTTTGGAAGTTGTATAGATAGACCCGGTCCCCCACCTGATATTCCTTCCTGGAAGTTTTCAGGTCATAGTGGGTCTTCATGCTATCAGCTGATCTTTCTAGATTCCGCTGAGCATAAGCAAAAGCATGTTGGAGGTGTTTCCTTAAATTCTCCACATACTCATGAGTAGTGGAGGCATTTATCAGTGTCTGCTCTTGGGTCCTGTAGAGCAAATGCTGAGGAAGCACCATCTTGCGCCCAGTCATCAACTCAAATGGTGACATTTTGGTTGCAGATGAAGGGGTAGATCTGATAGCCATTAGGACCAGAGGTAATCGGATATCCCAACTTGGCCCAGAATCTGCCACAAACTTCTTTAATATGCTCACAATTGTCCGGTTATATCTCTCTACTGCCCCAGAAGAAGCTGGTCTATAAGCAATATGCAGCTTTCTCTTGACCCCCAGTATCTCCCACATCTTTGTCATTACTTCACTGGTGAAGTGGCTAACTTTGTCTGACTCAATCCTTTGTGGTAGACCAAAACGGGAAACGATGTGGATAATCATCAAGGCAGCTGCAGTTTCTGCCTTGCAATTTGGGGCTGGGAGACATTCCACCCACTTGGTAAACAAGCATGTCACAGTCAACATGTACTTATTCCCCCTAACCGACCGAATTACAGGGCCTACAAAGTCGATTTGTAAATCTGACCATGGCAGTGTCATCCCCCGCTTTTGTAAAGGTGCCCGGTGTGTGAGGGATGTCGGCTGAAATTGTGCACACACAAGACAACCCTTCAAATATTGGTTGAGGTCCTGGCCCATGTGTGGCCAGTATGCAACCTCTCTTAAGATTTCCAGTGTTGTGTGAAACCCCCTATGACCGGCGGTGGCCGCATCATGGGCGTGACTTAACATCAGGCTTCGGAATGAGGTAGGAACCACCCACTGATCGTGGCCAGCTTTGGATTTCCTTACCAGCACACCGTCTTGGATCCGGAACATTTTTGGACATTTCATCAACACTCTTAGGTCCTCTTTCCCAATGTAATCGGTATCCGTCAGGGGAAAGTTCTCAGGGTCCTCAAGGTGCTGGTAAAATTTACCAATAATTGGATCCCCCTTCTGAGCGGTAATCAAATCAGCATCAGGGGTCTCCTTACTCCATTGTGCAATTGAAAGGTCGTTGTGAGCATTTGTCTGGGACCTAGTGATGGCAGTGACCTGGATTTCCCCCAACAGGGACTCAATCTCAATTAGATCCCCTTGGATGGCCCCGGTTTTGGCCAGCTGATCAGCTAAGTCATTTCCAGTTTTGTCTGGTCCCTCTACTTTGGAATGACCCTTGATCTTTTTCCAGTAGATGGTCATCCCATTCGATGTGACCAGATCATCAATGTTTTGGATCAACTTCCCATGTTTCAAGGGTTTGTTGTTAGCACATAACATGCCTCTGGTTTTCCAATTAACCAGGTGCTCCACGAACCCGTTCCGTACATAATCCGAATCTGTGATTATGACCAGTTCGTGGAGTTGATGCTGGACAGCAGTGAGGATGGCCTGATGCACAGCCATCAATTCTGCCACCTGACTACTTCGGGGACCAATTTCGTATCCAGCGGAGGGTTCTGGGGACTCATTCACCCATGCATTCCCTACGCCAGCCACCAGTTCTTTCTCCCCGTCGTTGTCAACATGGTAAGAGCATCCATCCACATAGACAGTGGGCATTCCCTCACACTTGTCTTCTTCAAAGACTTTGTGTGGGGAATTAAGGTATGCCTCCATGTTGTCCTTTATTTTTAGACTTTCGTCCTCGAGACAGTTTTCTCTGGCACAATCATGCAAGTCAGCCAGACCTTGCGCGAGGGGACTCTTCTTGTTTTGGCCATATCTGACCTCCACAGGAAAGCCTTGCATTGACAGAATCCAGGAAGTAATTCGGGAATTACTCACATTTCCGGCCCGGATTCTGTCACTTTGGAGATATTGCAGAGGCTGGTGTGGAGTCTCCACTATGATGTGTTCCCCCTGGATAAACGGGCGGTAATTCTTCAATGCCCACACCGTTGCCAGGAGTGCCTTCTCACAATCGTTGAATTTTTCCTCCACAGAGGATAAAGTTTTGCTCGCATAGGAGATTACTTTATTGACCTTGTCATGCTTTTGATATAATACTGCCGTCAAGCACGTATTAGAGAACCCTGTCTCCAGGAAGAACTCCTTGTTTCTGACCGGGTAAGCTAGGCAAGGCGCTTGTGAGAGGCTTCTTTTGAGTTGTTTTACTGCCTCGGCTTGTTCTGGACCCCATTCCCACTTGACCCCCCCCTTCAGGAGATGAATCAGGGGTCTGGTGATCTCTGCGTAGCCCTCAATGAACTTTCTGCTGTAATTAGTCAGTCCAAGGAGGCTCCTTAGTTCCCGCAGCGTTGTGGGGTCTTTCAGTTTCTGAAGTGCTTCCACTTTCTTTTCCTGGGGACAAAGACCCTGAGGAGTAATCTCATGCCCCAAGAAGTTAACACGGGTTTTACACCACTGTGCTTTCTGAAAGGAAAGTTTTGCTCCGGCGGCCCTCAACTGTGTCAGAACATAACGGATCTCCGCTATGTGTTCCTCAACAGTTGAGCTTTTGATGAGGACATCATCTACATAAGCCAGGTTACCCCTTGCACCCAAGTCGGGCATGGCCTTGTGTAGAAAAATGTTGAATTCATTGCCGGAGTTGAGGTATCCGAAGGGAGTCCGGGTCCATGTGTACTGCTGGCCCCCAAAGGTAAAAGCCAGTTTGTATTGGTCCTCCCTGCTGACAGGCACGGTCCAGTATCCATTGGTCAGGTCTATTGCAGTGAATACCTGTGACCCCTGAATCTGGGCCAGCCCTTGGTCAATGTAGGGCAGAGGCCATCGGGAAGTATGGACCCGTTTGTTGAGCTCCCTAAGGTCGGCGCAGAGTCTCCACTGGCCGTTTGGCTTCAATATTCCCAGCACCGGATTATTGAAGGTGCTGTGGACGGGACGGATTATTCCCCGGGACTCAAGGTTCTTAATTATTTCGGTAAGGGACTCCATTGATGCGAGAGGCAAGCGATATTGCTTCACAAACACAGGAGTCATGCCAGGGTCCGTGGGGATTGTTGTTGTGTGGATGTCAGTGCGACCACAGTCATATGAGTCTACCGCAAAGAGATCTTGGAAATCCAAGAAAACTTGTTTCAACTTTTGCTTTTGTTCCAGAGTCACACAGGCGTCAGCCAGGTTGACTCTCTCTTCCACCATCTGCCTGAAGCCTGGAAAGACTTCTGGTTTGGCTATCTCCGCGGCCTCCTCCAGCTGGGTGGAGAAGTCCCTGGTCAGAGTGCTGATTTGGACTGGAGGCTTCAGGTGGGAAAGGCAGCCCTCATGCACCTGGAAAATCACCTCATCCCTCCTGAAGTCACAAGTCACATCTTCCTTACCATAGGGGCAGGAAGTGTACACCAGGAAGTTCCCCCCATGCCGGGTAAAAATCCTGTCTGGTGTTGTATGATCATCACTGTCACTGTCAAAACAGTCCTTGGGGATTGGTCCTAACAGTTCATTTCTAAGATCAATGGAGAAATGTCGGTCATCAACCGCCATTCCAATAATGGTGCCTGCGGCTAGAGTAATACTCTTTAAGTCGCTGTTATCCACCCCTATTGGAATGGTGTCATGTTCTATGTTGACTAATGGAGTTGGGTTTACCCCCAACCCTTGCTGTTGGAGAGAAGCATTTAGATGTATGTAAGCATCAGGGTTTTTCAACTCTTGTCCCCTTTTAACTTTCACTTCCAGGGAGAATTGTCGGGTCCTTTCTGGGATGGTGACTTCCTCTTTAACCTGAATTTCAACTGCATAAGGTAGCAATTGAGCTGACCTAAATGCTTTTTCTGGATCATCAAAGCCCATGGGATTATCCGCTAATCGGGACCAGGCTTTGAAGTTTATTAGGTCCAAACTAATGGCAAAGCGATTGAGAATGTCACTGCCTAAGTAAAAGGCGGCAGGGACGTCTCGCACGACCCAACAATTGTGGACTATGCTCTTGTTGCCAATGGAGATTTTGAGCATACACCTGCTTGGCAGGAGATGTTTTGAATTGGGTGCTTCCAGGTCCATTTCCCACTTGTCTATCAGTTTGAAGGTGGGAATGGCTGGATCTTTTGGGAGTTGGCGAAACATGGCTTCGCTGATGAAGCTCTTACCATTGTTCACGCACACTCGAGCGAGAACAGAGTCCTTCCCATCATTTAACTGAACAGGGATGAACAACTGCTCTCCAATTTGCTGAATATCAGCCAGGCTTTGAGCTGATTTCACATCTTTCTGGACTATAGGAGTGGGAGTTTCAGATTGTGGATTGGTATAGAATTTCAGAGTGTTTCCTTCCAGCGTGGAATACCACTTTAAACTGGAAGGAAGGTTGATTTTCAGAAATAGAGAGGACCCCCCATCACCAGTCTGTTGTCCTACTGCTATTACTGTCACGTCTGGAATTTGGCTATTCTGGAAGTGAAATTCTACTTGGTCAGATTTTTGTTCAACCATGTGGCAGGTGCCGTTTAAACTAATATGGTTGACACTCTGTTTTAATTTTATTGGTCGGCTAGTCTGGGTCCAGAGGACCTTGTTTACGCAATCTATTAGGGGTGACAACCTTCTCAGGAGGTCATTCCCTAGTAAACAAGGGGTGCCCTCTGGGGTGACAACTATGACCGGGTGTTTCAACTTGTGTCGCCCGATCTTAATGTCCAAGTCTGCCGTCCCCTCAACGGGAATTTCCTTCCCGTCAAAGTTCTGCAGTTGTCCAGGAAGAGAGGTGAGAGGAATTTGGTAATTCTCTCCCCTTCCTGCATTCAGTTCATCAAAGGCCCTTCTGGACAGAAGGGTAGCTTGAGATCCAGTGTCCACCAGTGCCGAGATTGTACCCTGCCCCTGTACTTGTACCGGGGCATAATATCTTCCCTCCTTCTCCTCAAGGGGGCACAGATAATGCACATTTTTGGACAACTGGTGGGCTAATTTTCTGGTTTTGGACATCGCTAGCGAAGAGATTTGGGCAGAATTCTGTGGAGAGTCTTGGGAATCTGAAAGAAAAAGTTGGCAACTGGAGATCAGAGCCATTGTGGGTTCCCCTGGCTCCGGTTCTGGGCCGCCCCCCCCTTTTTGGAGGCAGTCACCAGGATGGGTTCGAACCAGGGGATTTTCTTGATGTTGGTTCTGGGATGAGATGGTGGGCGGCGGTAGCTCAGTCTCCACATCTCCCCAGTCTGGATTTGAAAGCAAAACCTTGTTGCATGAGCCACCAGTTATGAGCAGTCCAGACGTTTGCAGCTCTGTCTACACCAAGGGCAAAAGTTGGACACAGGGTGCGGGCAGGTCAGAGGGTGTGTTTATCAAGGGCATCTCAGTGGCTTTGTTCTCATTAATGTGCACGCCTTTATTGGATACATGAGTATGCATGTTTTTTCTTTTGTTACCAGTGGTGTACTCAGAGTCAGATGTCTGGGTCTGAACCTTCCTCTGTTCACCCCTGTGTGTCTTGAAGTGTGCTCCCTAAGAAGTCGCAACTTCTGCATGGATCATGAAATGGTGCAGCTTTTACGTGTGGCAATGGTGTGAAACACACATGACTGTACACATTCACAGTGTCTTGCATTGTATTGTCCAGTGGGTGAGACTTTCATGACTCATGCAGTGTCGAAAAATTATGTGGAGGTTTACACAGTCTTCCATTACCTTGCCCTGGTGGCCGGTGTACATGAATAAGCAACAATATGTGTGCATAGACACATTAGGGTATCTTCCAGATGGAACAACATGCGGATGGCCAATAGTTCTCCCTGCGTAAATCATTACACACATGAAGTGTCAATGGAATTGGGGCAATGCAAGTGTGCCTTTGTCAGTTCCATGCTGCAGTCTCCTCACATTTGTATACAAGGCATGTAACTGTGACAGGCCATGTAGCTATCAGGGGGCCAATCTTACAATTGTGGTTGGGGATATCATGGAAACACATATGCCTGCATTAAATTACTGGTATTAGATGTGCAGGTTAAATGAAAATGTCTGGGTTGCACATGGGATCACTGATGATGCATTGACAGCCTTCATTCCATAGATGTGTTTCACTGCCACTCATGTCCGTGTGTATGTATGCACCCTTACATACGCAGACCTTGCCATGTTGCACTGCCTGATATTCCCGGCAATGACTGCACATGTCAGTGAATGCCATTCCTCTGTGATGTACAGCACACAGTGTGCCGAGTCACGATGTATGATGTATGTCTGTCCTGCTATTTTGTGTCTCTATGTATTGTAATGCACATATGCATGCTTGGCAAGGTAGTCATGACTCTGTTATCTGTCTATGTGCAGGTGATGATGCTGCTGATGCAGGGGAGGTGATCGTACATCTGTCCACCAGTGGAGGCTGTGTTGTCGTTTGCCATGAACATCCACAGGTGCTACAGACAATCAACAGTCATGTTTCTGACTCGTCTGACTCTTCTGACTCTGCAAGTGAGGATGCAGAACCAAGTATGGATGACGCATTGAGGGACATGGACGGTGCACCAATGGGCAGGCCAAATGGGGCTGTTGAGTCTGAGTAGGTGAGCCAGGCTTCACGGGTCAAGTCAGTGGTAAGTACAACATCCGTAGTGATTACGGCTGCAAGAACACCCTCACCTGAGTTGGGTTCAGATACAGGGATTGATGCCAACTGATGGTTGCATTCCTGCAGCCAAAGACAGTGTGGGCATGTTTATGCCAGAGAGACAGTGTGGGAGCACCAGATGTTGTGTGCAAGAATCCAGCATGGCGACATGTTGCAAGATATTGCCGGGGCATGGATCGCCTGGCTGAGAACACCTCAGCACCAGCTCTCCAGGATGCACAACATCTGGACTCTCATGGTCATCAGCAGCAACTCTTGTCTAGCCTGCAGAAGAAGCTGCATACTGAGATGCAGTCCTCAAGGCTCTCCCACAAACAGGGAATGGAGGACAAAATAATTGGCCAATTGGGATGATCAGAATTGTCTGCATGATTAGTGGCACATAGAGAAGCCCTGAATCGCAGGAGATGTTGGCATCTGGAGACTCCAATTGCCATGAGCTTGAGGGCTTCACTGCATGAAGAACTTGCAGCTATAAGGTTCCAGTTCGATAAGGAGATGGATGCCTTAAGGCAGGCGCTGTCCCAGCAAATTGCTTTGTCAGGGGTGAGTGCACATGCAGACTCTGTGGCCACTTGGGAGGAAGTTCATTGTGATTGCTCAGCCATTGGGATGCTGATGCATGCATCTGTATCATGGGTGGACCTAGCGAATGAAGACCAAGCTTTGACACTGTGTGGACAGGATACACTGCCACCACCACCTGATGATTCAGCACAGGATGGGAGTCTCAGTCAACCCACGCCACCTCAACCACCTGTGCCATGATGTCCATGAACCCACAGAGATTTTTTTTGTTTTGTTTTGTTTTGCTTTTGCCTTTTTTCTATCCCTTCATGTGGACATGGGCAGTCCAAGATGGCCATTTCTATTTGAATCCTATCTGAGATGGTATACTTTTGCATTTTGTACACCCCTGTTTGGGATGGGCACATTAAACTCATTTGTTCTACCATTGTCCAGGATGGACACATTTTGTTACTTTGATCCATGTCTGGGATGGACATATATCATTGTTTTTCTTTTCAACCTTGAGAGATGTGGTGTTACCCTCTCAAGGCTTTTATTAGTGAAGGACTGGTGCAGTGGTGTCAACTGCCATGGTTCACTTGAGCAACAGGATCACACATGCAGGTGAAGATCAGTTAAAACATGGTGGTAGATATGAGAATTCTGCACGATTTACTCCTGTGGCTAGTAAAATACAATGTCCCATGCTGTTGCAGGAATCCTAAGTCATTGAGTGAATGCACTCCTGAGGTCCACCCAGAACCCTTTCAACTCCCTAGTACACATGCTCACTGCTGGGCACTGGTCCTACATTCACAAATGCGGAGGGACAGTTTTCGGTGGAGGTGATAAAGGAATCACATCAGAGCAGCTATGCCGGCAGGTAAGGTTGTGCTCAGTAAATCATGTCAATGGATGGTCAAGAGTGCACCACAATTTTAGGTATGCATGCAGTGGCACGCATAGAGTTTTGACGGGTCATGTGATTTTGAGTTGGTGACTGTCAGAGCAGGTCTTAGTTTGTCCACATGTTTGTGTGTGTATGTCCTCTTGAACATCCATGCATATGCATTGCTTTTTGGGTTGCACTTCCGCAAAGAACAGCAGACTAAGGAGACTGTGCGACACTAATCTCCATTGGCCATTGGCAGTCTTTGACACATTCTACAACAGCATCCTCATCCTCAGACTACAATCTCTGGACATATGGACTCTGTATTATGATTGTTCACCTCTGCCTTGCTGACCATTCACAAGAATTCTTCGTACCACCCTTCTCCTCCCCCATCTCCTACGGGGTCCTGCAGGTGTACCCCCTGTCCACCATACCAATGCCAGTGCCAATTCCACACCCGTATCGCTCACATGACCTGCCCTGCTACAACTGCCCGGCTACAACTACACATCTTACACACACATCCATTCACAGATCACCAATACCTCAGCTGATGTCCATTGTGTCCTTGCTTCAGGAAACACAGAAATGGCTGTATGTCTCAAAGCTCTCTACAGGACCAGTTTAGCACACTTGCACCATCTCGGTTCGTACTGGTTTGCACATGTAGAAACTTGACAGCCTTTACCTACGTCGCCAATACAAGTCACTTGTTGTTAATTGTTCATTTTCTGTACGTTCTCTCCTCTTGCATATATTGCATAATTTGTGTTCTTTCCATAACTTCTTGTTCTAATCTAGCACTGTGAGTGACTGTTTATGTACATTATAGGCACATGCAGGTGATCCATCATCCCCTCCCCACGGCTTCTGTTCTCCACCGATGCACATTCAGCACCCTGTCTCCTCTCTTCCTCTTGCCCTCTTTCACTTGGCGTTCTTTTCCCTCCCCTGCATCCAAGGGTGACCCAAAGGAACACATGACACCTGACTGTGGGTGTGCATGACTTGTATGCCTGAAATCAGTGGTCTAGCTTGTGCCTGTATCCAAGGGCAGACTAACCCCTGTGTCCATAGTGCATAACGTGCTGTAGTGTACATTTGTTTGCTTCACTCACAATGAATACTCTGTCAATGAGTTTGTATTGTTGTCTTTATTGATGCTCACACTCTTTGATATTGTCTTCCAATTGTTGACACTGGGTGGAACATGGCTGTTAAGTTACCTAGTTCCATATGGTACACATCAAGGCTGCCCTGTCTGTTTACTTTCATGAAATGCATGCCTTTGCAAGCTAATCATGTTATTTCACATGAAATGGTGTGGATGTGAGACAGGTGTGTACCTTGTGCAGGTAGCTTAAAGGCACTCACCAGGTTCAGGTTGCAGTGTCATTGGTGGCAGGGAGGTAGTCACTGTGTGGGGTGTTTTACATCGTGTTGGTCTGAGGTGAGCAGGTCCGGCTGCATGGATGTGGGGACACATGGTGATGGGAGGCTGGTGGGTCATTGCTTGCAGTTTGTGCATGACACTCAGGGAGGCAAAGCTTGTGCTGTCAATGGAGACAGAGAGGCTGTCACTGTATGGGGTGTTTTTCATTGTGTTGGTCTTAGGTGAGCAGGTCCAGCTGCATGAGTGCAGGACACATAGTGATGGAAGGTTGGCTTGATTTTTTGCATGTGTTATGACTTCCACGTGGCAACCCATTCACTCACATTTCCCTGGCATATCTACCCACACTGGCAGTCCACTCCTGGTGCTTCTGTTCTATCTGGCAGTGCATTTCCCAGACAACTCCACACCTGCATGGCATTGCAGGACATGTGAGGGCAGCATGTTTGTCCAACTGCAACAAGGTGGAAGTCCTGCCCCCGGGTACCAGGCACAAGCCACAGGACTGGTGTTATTGTATGCCATGGCGCGGCATACCTTGCATGGCACCCCATCAGCTATTTAGACACCTATTGACAGTTGCCCACTGCATCTCAAATGTTGGGTGTCCTGACCCACGTTTGAGCTATCATGCTGCAACATTTGGTGCTGTGGGCTTAGAAAATCCAAGATGGCCAAAAAGCCCACATGTGCGCCAGAATCCAGGAGAACCACGCAGTTTGTGCGCACACCAAAATGGTTACCTATCTTGCCACCCACCAGTGTAAAGAAAGATCTTTGTTAAAAAAAATCCACTGTTACTGATGTCAAAAAGTTGCTGAAATCGTGGCTCATCGGACCACTTTGAAGATTCAACCCTTTTGTGGGGTTCCACATAACCATTTTACTGTAAGGAGCCCCATCAAAACAATGTTAAGCAAGGATTATTTACTACCATGTAAGAACCATTCCTGTTTGGAATGCATTAATCCAAGAAAGATCCCAAAAATGGATGCAGTACCAACAAAATCCCCAAGGCGGCGCTAGCAGTCTAAACTCTGACAGGAGAACTGAGTGCAGTTGCTGACAAAGGAATTTGACTCAGCTGACTTTAAAGGCTGCATTTTAATCAAAAATTAGCCACCAGCTAGATTCACACCACAGCCCAGGATATCACATGGTCATAATAACCAAATGCAAAGTGACCCCCTGGTCTGCTGACCTCAGCCTCCTGGAGACCACACAATAGGCTCTTGCACTTGAATAGAGTATGTTGATTTTGACTGTTTCCTGTCAACAAAGGCCTGCCTGCCAGCAGAGGCATGGTTTCTGACCCACCCAAGTCTTGGAGGCAGACTCCAACACTCTGAGAACTGAATTGAAAGCAAAATATATATTTTACAAAAATACTGATAACTCTTTGTAATCAAATGACAGGAATGTATAACTTTGAGAGCCTTAATTTTAAAAATGTACCTTCGATTCAAGCCCAAACTCCAATTTGTGTGATGTTCTGGGGCACAATCCCGCTATTTATTGACACCACATATTCTGTGTTTAAGCTAGAGATATGGGAATTTACTGGAGTAGGTATGGACAGCCTGTGCATATGTGTATAACTTTTAATGAAGAACAAAGGTTGCATAACCCACTAAAATCGAAAATAAGTTGCCATTTTTGAATGCAAGCCCCCAGGAAGAGCAGAGTTTGAACAGAGTATACCTCATGTGATATGTGATGGGTGCATGTAATTTTAAACAACTGTGTATCTGTGCAATATGTATTTGGGTCAAATATAGATTTATGTGCAATTTGACAGGGAGTCTCATTTCTGCAGGCCATAAAACAGCATCACCATGACTCACATTTTCTTTCCCCCAATCAAGAGAGAAAGGAAAGCCTGGGCCAATGACAAGTAGAAAGGGGCAGGCTTAGCTAGGCCCAGGCACACACCCACTTTCAAAACACATAAAAAGAGACTGCAGGGACAGGTAGAGACATTCAAATCCAGTTGCTGCAACGCGCTCTGCCGGACCACACAACATCCAGAAGATACCAGATCCAACACTTAGACTTTAAAACTCCAAAGAACTTGATTCAGAACTCAAATCAGAGGCCTAAACCCACAAACTGAGGACTCTTCTCAGCAGGCCTCAGCATCCAGCAAACCTAACAGTGGTAGCAGCATCCAGGAGCCGTGCAGATCAGCGCTATGTCGAGAGAAAGCTGTGCAGAAAGATCCAGGAGCTGTGCAGAGACGCTGTACCCAGAGACCAGACTGTGCCAGAACCGGTGCCGGACAGAACAAGAGACCAGATCGCTGTGAAGTGCTGTGCGCAGAGACCGTCCGGGGCGAAACCAGAACCGAAGCCATCTTGACCCGATCCGTGAGACCTAGACCTTCCAAAACACATTGTGAGTACAGCTAGGACGGGGTGAAACCAAATCTCTTAGTCTAATATAATATAATTCAATCTATTTAACCTAAGTAGAACTGTCACCTGCCATTTTCTAGCTGCAAGCTGTAACCTGTCGCTTTGAACTTTTAAAATTTCAAATCCGAAAAACAACCTTCACAAAATTGTTCATAACTCCGTAACCGTTTGTGCTAGGAACTTGGTTTAACTTTCCTCTGAAAGCTTAGAATCTCAGCGCCTCAACAAGCCTAGAAACGACTTGCTACTCCTCATACCTTTGCCATAATCACGATTCACATACTCGCGAATTTTTGCCGCGATTTGCGATTTGGCCCGATTTCTTTACTGTAAAAATCAGCAGCTTTTGCCTGAACTGCTAAAATTTCGTTTGCCTCTTAAGAACCATCCCTGAATCATTGCTAGAGTGAGCCTGAACTCATAGTAACTAGATACCACTCACCCTGAACCTCCTGAAGGGAATTAAAAGCATTTTCAGCATATTTCTCACTGCATTGTCACCATATTCAAAGCATTTTGCCTGTGTTTCAAAACTCCTATCTGTTGTATAAGCTGCTGTGGGGGAATTGAACTGAATTCTATTTGATTACATTCCTAAGAACTGTGTGCTCTCATCTTCATCTCCTTACATTGCATAAAGGGGGGGGGTGAATTGTCCAAGAAAGTGATTACATTTGCCCTCATTACGACCCTGGCGGAAAGTAACTGACCTGACCGCCATAGCGTAAATAGCGTTTCCGCCATTGCACGATGGAGGAAAGTGCGGCTAATTCCGACCCATCGGGCACGAGCACTACGCCATGGCGGAAGTGCAAAGTCCGCGATGGCGGAAATGTCCCCAAAACGCCCCTCACCGCCGTCGTACGGCGCCCTAGGTGCAATTCCGCCACCCATCATAGCGGTCACCGTAATGAGCGGCAATCGGAAAATACGGTGACCGTAAATATACGGAAACGGAAGTAAAAACATGGTCCCGGAACGGGAAACAGCACGCCGTACACCTATAAAATCAGAATCCCAACACAACCATAAAAAATCCTACCCTGAGACACATCCCAACCCGAAATCCACCCTAGTGAAAACAACAAAAATGGGAAAAGTAGCGAAAAAAGCGTGCGACCGCAAGCGGCAGGTCCACTTCTCCCATGAGGAACTCACCGTGCTCACAGAGACCCTCCAGGAGAATGCTGCCATCATCTTCTCGACGCAAATGACCAGGACGGCACTTGCGAACAAGAAGGCCATATGGGCCCTGGTGGCACAGCGGGTAAGTGCGGTGGGGACCGCACCCCGCAACCCACAGCAACGCAGAAAGCGATGGGACGACTTGCGGATACGCGTACGGAGCATACTATCAGCCAACCGTAACATTGCCACAGCTACCGGGGGAGGATCGGAATCACCCATCAAGTTGACCCCCTGGGAAGAAATCTGTGCCTCCACCATTGGAATGGAGAGTATAGAGGGAGTCGGAGGGATGGAGAAAGGAGTGCAGACATCCGAAGAATCAGGTAGGTGGGCCAAATAAAACAATGCTAAATCCACAATGTCCAATCATGTGAAGTACCATGTGTCCACATAGTGCAACAGAAACACATGTCCAGGAGAACGTCCACATACATTGGCCTGATAGCGCACTTTAAATGTCACAATAAATACATAAATAATTAAAAATCCTAAAAACACCCTCTACACGTGCAGCATGCACACCCTAACTGCAGGCTGCAAAACAACTGCATCCTCAATCCACACAAAAATGAAACCACCTCCAAGGCCCTGACCCAAATCACCCTCAGGTACCACCCCAATGCATGTGATACATTGCCATTCCAATTTCCACAGACCCATTAATAACGCTCGCCCTCCTTTACTCCACCACAGGGTCCGATTCAAACGACGAACTCCAGGACACCCCTACCAGCACACCTGCAAAGAGGGCCAAGACCAACGGCCAAAGACCCTCCACCTCAGCTGCACGGATCAAGACACGGCAGCAGCACAAATCAAGTGGCAGCACACAGGAGGGGACTTCAACAGGCACCCCAGCAGCCAGCATGCCCACAACAGCAGCACCACAGGTCCCCCCAATGGATGCCACAGAAGGCACTGCTTCTGGTGGCAGCAGCACCATAGGTGACACTGCATTAATGGCAGCATGCTCCGACACAGAAAACGGTGCTGTCGATGTAGGATCCATCCATGACCTGTCTCAATCCCCCTGTTTGTTTCATCCCGTACACCATGAGGATACCACGCAGGTGCACCCACAAGACGACGACTGGCCATCCCCCACAAGCCCTGTGGCAAGGCAACATGAGGTGATCAGCCCCTCTGTGACACCACCGCAAATGGGCATGGCCCAGCAGAGGCAACAGTCCCTCGACCAGGTGATCGTGCAACAGCAGCAACTGGCCACGCTCCTCAAGGAGCATGCTGATGAATGTGGGGGTACTAAGGCAGCCATAGAAACATCTACTGAGACACTTAGGGGAGAAATGGAGAGAAGTACAGAGACACTAAGGGCACAAATGGAGAGTAGCACCGAGAGCCTGAGGGTACAAATGGAGAGAAGCACCGAGAGCCTGAGGGGGGAACTGCATGCGACGTCCAAAGACGTATGTGCTGAACTTGCCGCTGTGCGCCATGTGCTCACTGAGCTCTCACAAACCCTTAGGGACATGCATGGACGTGAGCAGGCAGAGACATCATCCGTTGCAAGTTCCGTCCAGGGCAGCCCCCAACGTAGATCTGGGAGGAACCTGCGCTCCACAGGCAGGGGTGCCCCTGATACCCGGAGAGGGGGCTTGCAATAGCGTCTGCCCACTGACAATGAGCATCTTTGGACACTGGTGTTCGGGGGGGAGGTAGGAGGGTCGATGGGGTGTGTAACATAATTTCACATATGCTATAAACATTTCACAATCATCCAATGAGATGTGTGGACATTAATCTTTGTGTACGAGGCCTTTATAGGCGTACAGTCCATATTGTGCGTGTTCCAGACACACACAGTGCCACAAGTCCCGTGTCCATGTATCAGCCACCAGGCGTGAGTGCTAGAAGCATGAATCTATGATAATCTGACGAATTTCACGGCCCTCCTGTGCCTCGCGGACTCCTTGAGGTGCTGCCACATCCCCACCCTCATCATGACCATCTTCAGGTGCTTGCAGTTCTGCGTCAGGGGGCATGGGCACATTTCTACGTACGCACATGTTGTGTAGCATGACACATGCCATGACCATCTTTGCAACCTTCTCATGGCGGTACAGGAGTGCCCCGCCAGACCTGCTGAGGCAGCGGAAACGACCCTTCAGTAGGCCGAATGCCTGTTCTATGACTACACGGGTACGTGAGTGGGCATGGTTGTAGTCCTCCTCATGCTGGTTCTGTGGGTTCCGGAGTGGTGTAAGGAGCCATCTCTTCAGTGGATACCCGGCATCACCTGTATGTTGACAATAAAGGATGTTTGTGGAATAACATTGCTACGTACGCATCCCCCCCCCTTCCTGCCAGGTCATTGCCGCATCACATACCCCACATTATCATGCATGAAATGAGACTCACTGAGTAGCCAGGATCTGTTCCCTGCGTGTCGCTCCATGTAGCGTGGTATTGTAGAGTTCCTCAAGACCATAGAATCATGGGTTGATCCAGGAAATCGGGCACAACAATGTGTAATGATCCTGTTGGAGTCACACACCATTTGTACATTAAGAGAATGATATTGTTTTCGGTTGCGGTACTGGGCCTCCATGGCATGTGGGACAACCAATTCCACATGGGTGCAGTCGATGGCACCAATGCAACCCGGTATGCCGGCAAGTGCATGGAATCCCACTTTTGTGTTCGTAATTTCCTGCTCCGAGCGTGGTAGAGAGATGTAGTCGTCTGCGTGCTTCAGGAGGGCATCGAGCACTTGCAACAGTGTCCGTGACAACAGTGACTGTGAAATACCATGCAACTGTCCGACTGTGTGCTGGTAGGCGCCTGTGGCCAGGAAGTGGAGTACAGACACCACCTTCAGTAGGGGTGGGATGGCGGTTGGGCTATCTATCATGCTGACAAGGTCAGCGTGTGTCATGTCCACAATGGCGGTTATGGTGTCCCGGTCCAAACGGTAGAGGGTGTGGATCTGCTCATCAGTGAGGTTGAACGGATGAGCTCGGAGGCGTGGGATTGCGGGCTACCTGCGTGGTGGTAGTGGCTGTGCTGATGGGCCTTGCTGGCCCTGCCTTGCCCTCCTCCTCCTCCTGCGTCTCCTCTGTGCGGCCGGTTGTTGTAGTAGTTGGTGTTCGTCTTCTTCTTGAAGTTGGAGTACTTGCAGTGCTATCAGGTCCCCCAGGGCCAACATCGCTAGTCCTGCCGGTAGCATTTTGGAGTGGGTGTGGTTGTGGGAGGGGGTTGGGTGTGCAATTTATGTGTTTTCAGGCAGTATAGCCTCCACCTGTGGTGATTCATTCCACCTGTGCAAGCTGCAATCCCCTTTGGGCGAGCACGTCCCGCACACAACGCTGCAATTTGACGCATGGCATCTTGCTATTACAATCATGTATTTAATCCCGATGGCAGTGAAATATTGCTTCATATGTTCATTCTGCTATGGTCCCATTGTTTCACATACTATCTTTACAGTCGCGAACAAACTTGTGAAGGGTCAGTGGAATGTAGTGCTCGATTAAAGGTGGACCCTCATGCAGCACTGTACCGAGGTTCATCGACGGGCGGGGCGTCCCATTTCTGAGTGAAGCCAGTTGCCATTTTCACACACTGCCGCACTACATGGATGAATTTGTGATTTCGAGCGGTCACAGATGCCTCTTCGACGTGATGTTGCAAATGAGGAATTCGAAGGACAGCGCTTTCGGTTTTCAGCTAGCGGCGAGGAGACGCCCACAGGTCTGACTGCAGATATAAAGTTCTATTGTTTAATGTCCTTTGGACAGGGGCCATGGCGAGAATGCAATGATTGATATGAATAGTATGGGATGCGCAATAGCGTAGTGGACGATAAGGCCGGACGTTCCCAAATACATGTTACTTCACAACACTGGAATTCCGGGCTGGAGCACAGTGGATTTTGCAGACTGCATTACGCACAGACTCAATGGAAATTTCACATGTTATGTGAGTAAATATTCAGGCGTTTTCATACCGGGAGGAGGGGATGATGTATGGATGCATGGACAGATGATTTAATAGAGAGTTTGCCATGTACCTGGCTTTTTGGAATCTATCCACTTCCCCTGCGCTATGTGATGCAGGGCTGCCATAGTGGGACCATCGTCTATCTGCCCTTGTTGAACCCTCCCTGTCTCGACGCGCCTTCAAACACTTGTGTCTATGCACGTTACTAATCCCATCTAATGGATTCTGTTTTAACAGACGCATGCACACAAACACTCGTTTGTAATAGTGTTTTCACCTCGATTTATATAGTTATGATTCGCAAGTGATTTTTGGGTGGGAATAATCCTTTTGAGTGGGCTAGCATGCATATGGCTGTGGATTTAGTGTGATCATTGAAGTGAGTAATACGAATGAAGTTCTGATGCCCATACTATTCTTTTTCATTTCATTTGGGTGACAGGTATCTCCTCCCCTTTTGCCGCTGCCATCTGTATGCCACTCCTGCAGATGGCTTTTACTCCCGACACCTGCTGCTTCGTGTTAATCAGTGGAGCACCATTACGATCTTATGGGACGATCGCCAATGGGCCACATGGCCTTACGCAGTACTAGTGGCTAGGAGCAACATATCGACCTTTCAGCTGGACTAGTGCCTACCTAATGGGACGGCCCTGCGGTTCTAGGCGCTTCCATGTTGCCTTTTTGAACGTGAATGTAGCCCCTGTGTACCATGAAGGTACAGGGCGTCACACAAGAAGAAGCTGGTCATTTATTGCGGATGCAGCCCACAATAATGAAATATATTTTGGAGTTCATGACCTAATAGCTGTATGGGCTTGGTGATTTTGTTGTGCATTAAATTTCTATTCTGATATTAACCGTGTAGCGTTCTTCTTTGCAAGTAATGTAGCATATTCCTATTTGTGGAGCGATGTATTGTGAGAAGATCTGCATTGGGTTCCGGCTTCTGAGTATAGTTGCGTGGTACTGTACTGGGCGCGTTTGCCTACGAAGCCCAGTGAGGTCAGGGATAGGGGCTGCCATTATGACTGTTTTAATGATGTCATGCTCAGGGGCGGGGGATTAGCTTTTGTGTAACAGATGCCGGTCAGCCAGGTGGATTGGTGGAATGATGTGATTATCAGAATATGGCTGGTCACAGGTGCCTGTGTTTGCGTGCGTTTCTTGGAGGGAGACTGAGGTCATGTCCATTGGAATAGCTTCTGTATTCGTGCCATCTGTGCCCTGCAGCTCCCACTGGCCCCTCTTGAGATGGGCCTGGCTGCTCAGTCACTCTGCCAACTTGTGTGGTACATGCTTATGCTGATGGTTGGTTTGTTTACTGGCAGGAGTACAGGGCTGGTGCAGTCTCACTCAGGATACTGCTTTGAATGTTGCCTTACACTGGTGTCAAGCGATGGGGGGCCTGTTGTTGTTTTGTCTCATATTTCAGTTCATGTTTCTGTACTTGAACCTTCACATGCCTGTGCTGCATCAGTACGGCAATGGTGACATGGCAAATATGGATGGCCACTCACAAGGCACTTGGAGCCCCTACATTCATTTGTTCGTTGGCATGCATGGGTGACTTGTACATTTCACTGGTTGCATTGTGTGACTTCATTGCACCTACCAGGAGTTGTGCAATGTGGCCAGGGAGTGGTGTACAGGCACTCAGTAGGGCCATTTACGGTTGGTTCGCGATGCCGTATTTCTCACCATGGCGGAATGGTACTTTCCGCCATGCTTGATGGCGTTAGGTAAATGTCCGCTAGGGTCAGAATTTGCGTACCGTTGCGCCATGGTGGTAATTACGGTTTCGCATGGCGCACGTGCGCGTACTTGGTGCAGTTAGTGTTGGCGTTCACTACGGTGTCGCTAATGGCATCGTACTTTACGGTGACGGATCATAATCGCACCGAGCGCTATTCGATGGCGGTATTGCATTTCCGCCATCGTTTTTCGATTTCCGCCAGGGTCGTAATGAGGGCCATTGTCTTTTGCTGAAATCCTATCAAGTTATTTTCTGTACTGCATTTCATTCCACATTGCATCTATTTGAAACCATAAAAGTATTGTTGCTATCTTATCCATCCTATACCCACTCATCATTGATTATAAAGAAGTGTGCTAGTGCCAGACTATCCATTATTGATTACTGCTCAGATTAAGTGTCATATTCAATTATTAATTTATTACAAGTGTGATATATATATATATTGTTTACATTTTCAAATAAACCTTTTAAACTTGCAAAACAGAACTACTTCTTGGCTCAGTGGGGTCATCCAGAAATCATGAACTGGACATAAAGATATATCAATAAGGGTTTCCATTCAGTATCCCAGACTAGGCATTGACTTAGCTGTAGTGTTGAATTGAATCCTCTTACAAAGTGGGGGCTCGAGCCGGACGTCTGGGTTAGATCTATCACTTGTGCAGCTTAATACAGTGTGCTAACTGACGGGATACATACATCCGGTCGGATCACCATGCTGTTTTACGCTGTAAAGCACTCTTCTAAGGGACGCTCTAAGGAAAAGGTCTGTTTTGCAAAAATAAAATACTAATTTCTGTAAGTCAGGACAGAGATAAATCTCTAGAATGACAACCTTGGTAGACATGAAAATAGCGAGGGAGCACCTCTTACATAAGCTATTTGTGAGAGGTGAGTGGACTCACCAGGACCAAACGGTCTGGTTGAAGGCCATCGCGCAACAGGTCACTGAAACAGGGTCAGACATATGGAGAGATCAGGGTCCATTACATGTGGCCCTGAGTGAACTATATATGGCTCCTAAAGCCAAAGATGAACACAATAAGATTGCCAGGATAGCGGCATACCTGTACCTATATATGGGAGACATGCAGGATAAATGTACTGAAAGCCAAGATCTGGCAAATAGGCGACAGATGGCGCTAGAGAAGGTCCAATCTGACCTGGTCTCTTCTGAGCAGAGGCTGCAGAGGAGCCAGGAGTTAGAAAATGAAAGTAGGCAGTATATCATTAAAATAAAAGAGGACATGGATAGACTGCAACAAGAGAAGGCTGATCAAGATACCAGATTTCTGGCCTTGCAGAAGGAGTACCAAGAAGGGTTGGACTCCCTTCTGCAGAGCCAGAAAAAGCTGGAGCAACAACTGGACTTCAACAGGGCATGCACAGAACAGGTAGCCACCCTGCAAATTCGATTAGACAGAGAGAAAGAGGAAAGCAATACATTGATTCCGAAAGACCTGGATACCCAGGCAGAGTTTGATCAGGAGCACCAGAAAGCTGGTGCCTTCCAAAGGCAAAGGGATGACCTGGCGGCACAGATGCAGGCTCTTAGTCAGGAAAGGGACACCTTAGGCCAGGAAGTCTGCCACTTAAAAAGGAAAATGGAAGAAAATCACCTGGCCCTCCAGGGACTGGGTGACCTCCAAAAAGAACACCAGAACTTGTTAGAGCACACCAGGAGGGTGGAGGATGCTCTGGCAAGAAAGGAGCAGGCCAATAGGGACACAGCTCAGGAGGTAACCCTCCTGCAGCAGAGACTGGCCCAGTACTCCAGGACCAATCAGGAGGCACAGAGAGAAAATGAGGCTCTCTGTCAGCACAATGATAGGCTCCAGCAACAGGTAGCGATGCAGGAGAGACTGATAGAGTCGAGTAAGGCCTTAACTGAGGAACTGAAAGCGCAGGCTCTTGCATTGCAACAGGGAGCAGTGGCGGATAGAGACCAGGTTCACTGGGAGAGGGAGACTCCTGAGCATAACCTCAGGAGCCCTAGTACCAGAGGCCTTCATATCTCTCAGTCCCTGGACTCTGCCACCCACATGTCCCCTCGCGCACATGAGCCCAGGGCCACGGGGTTGGCAGATTACTATCCAACCAGAAGTATGGGGCTCATAGGCCAGTACCTCCCAGGAATGGAAGGGCGGGCATCCGGGTATGGGCACCCAAGCACGGTGCAATTTAGTGGGGAACCCCAGGAGAGTAGGCCCATTAAGGGCATCCTGAAAACTTCTGCCCAGTTAGGTCAGTGGGGGGGGTACACATCAAATCCTGGCAGCAAGGAGGAATCTGAAGAATCCTCTGAACGGCGTAGGACACAGGAGACCAGGTCCCCACATTCTGCCAGCCATTCCCAGGCTCGCAGAATCCAGGAAAACCTGGAAGAGCAGACAGGAAACTCTGGGAGCAGTGCCTCTGAGTCAGAGGATGAATGGACCAGGGTTACCCGAACCAAAAAGGCCAATAAGGCAAAAAGGGCCTTGCTTAAGGACCCATTGAAGCAAATAAAGGCAATAAGGAGTGTCATCACGCCTTATCATAAGAACGCCAAGTATTCCGTTTGGGAACACTTGGAGCTCTATGAGCAAATGATGGAGACTTCCCATTTGAAGGACAGCAGTAGCTGCATCCAGTATGTCAAATGGATATTCTCCCCAGAATACTCCAGTTTCTTTGCGGGGCTGGAAGACCAAAATCATTTAAGATGGTCCACCTATAAGGTGGCCATCTTGAAACATTTTTCTGTTCACAGAAATCCTCAAGAGGCTCGCAAGGCAGCCTACAATTTGCAATGTGGGGAGGATCAGGCCCCACAAGAGTTTGTGCAAGAATTAAAGCGTGCTTTTGCACAGACCACCAGAAGGGTGCGCACAGACAGCAAAGAGTTTGTCAATACATTTTTCCATGCTCTCCCTAAATATATAATGACCCAGCTCGTGAGAGATTTTCATGAGAAAAGATCTTTAGACTGGGTCATTGAACAGGCTACCCGGATCTATGAGGTGCAGAAGCCTATCGAAAATAAAAATAACGCGCCGAGAAACCACAAAACCAACAGCACCCCTGCTGCTGCCAAGGTGGCAGAGGTAAAGGTTGCCCCCGTTTAAGATTTGGAGATGGGGGGGCCTCAAAACATGCCTGCACCAGATAATTCACAGCCCAGAAGGCCCTCGGGCCAGTCACCGACAGGGAGTCGAGGAGGTAGTCCCACAAATGGGGTCCCCCGCTCCCCTGACTATGTAAGTCCCCGCTACAAGGGAAACCGACCAATCCTGGGTTATGTGTGGACTCCTCCAGCCCAAGGGGGGGGGGGATCCGGCCAAGCACCTAACCCAGGGAACTTCCCTCCCAACTTCCCACAGGAGGGCAGAAATTCTCCAAATCCGGTGCAGAACTTTTTCCCCAGGTATCCACACCCAATTTCCAGCCCCAAAATCATCCATCCTTCTTTCCCCAATTCCCTGAGCCCAGACAACCTAATCCGGGAGAGGGGAGGCCAAGGGTGGAGGGGTACCAAAATCTTCCCAACCAGGGGTACTACCAGAGAAGGGATAGCTACCCTTCCCGGGATCAGCCCAGCGGAGAAAATAGAGCCCCGTATCAGCCTGAGCGTGGTTCCCAGTTAGAGCGCCAGGTCCAAAATATGGCAAGGGATCTGGGTCAAATACTGAGGGCTCAACAGAACCCTCAGATGAGCATGCCACCGCAGAATGCCCCAAATTCTGGACCTGGTGCTCCAGAACAATGACAGGGGCAGCACTCCGATAACCCACCGGTTCCCAGGGAGGAGGCACAAGGGGAAGGGGGAAGTAAAGCCTTGGAGGAAGCTTCCTTCCCAACTTGTAAACAGCCCCTGGAAAACCAGGAACCGGAAACAAAATCTCCTGCCCCTGAAAGCCTGCCTCCTAAGGAGCAGAGGGGGGGGTAGGAGAAACAAAGGACCCAAACAGACCCACTTTGTGGAGGAGGTACAGATCTTCCAATTTGAGGGAGAGGGATCCTCAGAAGATCCTGAGAAAAGGATCTTCTCTTTCAGAGATGGGGGAACTCCTCCCAAAGAAAAATGGGTCCCAAGGGATTCCAATCCAGACTGGGGAGATATGGAGACTGAGCTACCGCCGCCCATCATCTCTTCCCAGAACCCACAATACCGAAATCCCCTGGTTCAAACCCATCCTGGTGACTGCCTCCAAAAAGGGGGGAGCAGCCCAGAACCGGAACGAGGGGAACCCACAATGGCTCTGATCTCCAGTTGCCAACTTTGTCTTTCAGATTCCCAAGACTCTCCACAGAATTCTGCCCAAATCTCTTCGCTAGCAATGTCCAAAACCAGAAAGTTAGCCCAACAGTTGTCTAAAAAATGTGCATTATCTGTGCCCCCTTGAGGAGAAGGAGGGAAGATACTATGCCCCGGTACAAGTACAGGGGCAGGGTACAATTTTGGCACTGGTGGACACTGGATCCCAAGCTACCCTTATGTCCAAAAGGGCCTTTGATGAACTAAATGCAGGAAGGGGGGAGAATTACCGTATTCCTCTCACCTCTCTTCCTGGACAACTGCAGAATTTTGACGGGAAGGAAATTCCCGTTGAGGGGACTTCAGACTTGGACATTAAAATTGGGCGACACAAGGTGAAACACCCGGTCATAGTAGTGACTCCAGAGGGCACCCCTTGTTTACTAGGGAATGACCTCCTGAGAAGGTTGTCACCCCTAATAGATTGTGTAAACAAGGTCCTCTGGACCCAGACTAGCCGACCAATAAAATTAAAACAGAGTGTCAACCATGTTAGTTTAAACGGCACCTGCCACATGGTTCACCAAAAATCCGACCAAGTAGAATTTCACTTCCAGAACAACCAAACTCCAGAATTGACAGTAATAGCAGTAGGACAACAGACTGGTGATGGGGGGTCCCCTCTATTTCTGAAAATCAACCTTCCTTCCAGTTTAAGGTGGTATTCCACACTGGAAGGAAACACTCTGAAATTCTTCACCAATCCACAATCAGAAACTCCCACTCCTATAGTCCATAAAGATGTGAAATCAGCTCAGAGCCTGGCTGATATTCAGCAAATTGGAGAGCAGTTGTTCATCCCTGTCCAGTTAAATGATGGGAAGGACTCTCTTCTCGCTCGAGTGTGTGTGAACAACGGTAAGAGCTTCATCAGCGAAGCCATGTTCTGCCAACTCCCAAAAGATCCAGCCATTCCCACATTCAAACTGATAGACAAATGGGAAATGGACCTGAAAGCACCCAATTCCAAACATCTCCTGCCAAGCAGGTGTATGCTCAAAATCTCCATTGGCAACAAGAGCATAGTCCACAATTGTTGGGTTGTGCGAGACGTCACTGCCGCTTTTTACTTAGGCAGTGACATTCTCAATCGCTTTGCCATTAGTCTGGACCTAATAAACTTCAAAGCTTGGTCCCGATTAGCGGATAATCCCATGGGCTTCGATGTTCCAGAAAAAGCATTTAGGTCAGCTCAATTGCTACCTTATGCAGTTGAAATTCAGATCAAAAAGGAAGTCACCATCCCCGAAAGGACCCGACAATTCTCCCTGGAAGTGAAAGTTAAAAGAGGACAAAAATTGCAAAACCCTGATGCTTATATTCATCTAAATGCTTCTCTCCAACAGCAAGGGTTAGGGGTAAACCCAACACCATTAGTCAACATAGAACATGACACCATTCCAATAGAGGTGGATAACAGCGACTTAAAGAGTATTACTCTAGCCGCAGGCACCATTATTGGAATGGCGGTTGATGACCGACATTTTTCCATTGATCTAGGAAATGAACTGTTAGGACCAATCCCCAAGGAATGTTTTGACAGTGACAGTGATGACAATACAACACCAGACAGGATTTTTACCCGGCATGGGGGGAACTTCCTGGTGTACTCTTCCTGCCCCTATGGTAAGGAAGATGTGACTTGTGACTTCAGGAGGGATGAGGTGATTTTCCAGGTCCATGAGGGTTGCCTTTCCCAACTGAGGCCTCCAGTCCAAATCAGCACTCTGACCAGGGACTTCTCCACCCAGCTGGAGGAGGCCGCTGAGATAGCCAAACCAGAAGTCTTTCCAGGCTTCAGGCAGATGGTGGAAGAGAGAGTCAACCTAGCTGATGCCTGTGTGACTCTGGAACAGAAGCAAAAGTTGAAACAAGTTTTCTTGGATTTCCAAGATCTCTTTGCGGTAGACTCATATGACTGTGGTCGTACCGACATCCACACAACAACAATTCCCACGGACCCTGGAATAACTCCAGTGTTCGTGAAGCAATATCGCTTGCCTCTTGCATCCATGGAGTCCCTTACTGAAATAATTAAGAACCTTGAGTCCCGGGGAATAATTTGTCCAATACACAGCACCTTCAATAACCCGGTGCTGGGAATATTGAAGCCAAACGGCCAGTGGAGACTCTGCGCCGACCTCAGGGAGCTCAACAAACGGGTCCATACTTCCCGATGGCCTCTGCCCTACATTGACCAAGGGCTGGCCCAGATCCAGGGGTCACAGGTATTCACTGCAATAGACCTGACCAATGGATACTGGACTGTGCCTGTCAGTAGGGAGGACCAATACAAGCTGGCTTTTACCTTTGGTGGGCAGCAGTACACATGGACCCGGACTCCCTTCGGATACCTCAACTCCGGCAATGAATTCAACATTTTCCTACACAAGGCCATGCCCGACCTGGGTTCAAGAGGTAACCTGGCTTATGTAGATGATGATCTCATCAAAAGTTCATCTGTGGAGGAACACATAGCGGAGATCCGTTATGTTCTGACCCAGTTGAGGGCCGCCGGAGCAAAACTTTCCTTTCAGAAAGCACAGTGCTGTAGAACCCATGTTAATTTCTTGGGGCATGAGATTACTCCTCAGGGTCTCTGTCCCCAGGAAAAGAAAGTGGAAGCACTTCAGAAACTGAAAGACCCCACAACTCTGCGGGAACTAAGGAGCCTCCTTGGACTGACTAATTACAGCAGAAAGTTCATTGAGGGCTACGCAGAGATCACCAGACCCCTGATTCATCTCCTGAAAGGAGGGGTCAAGTGGGAATGGGGTCCAGAACAATCCGAGGCGGTAAGACAACTCAAAAGAAGCCTCTCACAAGCGCCTTGCCTAGCTTACCCTGTCAGAAACAAGGAGTTCTTCCTGGAGACAGGGTTCTCTAATACGTGCTTGACGGCAGTATTATACCAAAAGCATGACAAGGTCAATAAAGTAATCTCCTATGCGAGCAAAACTTTATCCTCTGTGGAGGAAAAATTCAACGATTGTGAGAAGGCACTCCTGGCAACGGTGTGGGCATTGAAGAATTACCGCCCGTTTATCCATGGGGAACACATTATAGTGGAGACTCCACACCAGCCCCTGCAATATCTCCAAAGTGACAGAATCCGGGCCGGGAATGTGAGTAATTCCCGAATTACTTCCTGTATTCTGTCAATGCAAGGCTTTCCTGTGGAGGTCAGATATGGCCAAAACAAGAAGAGTCCCCTCGCGCAAGGTCTGGCTGACTTGCATGATTGTGCCAGAGAAAACTGTCTCGAGGACGAAAGTCTAAAAATCAAGGACAACACGGAGGCATACCTTAATTCCCCACACAAAGTCTTTGAAGAAGACAAGTGTGAGGGAATGCCCACTGTCTATGTGGATGGATGCTCTTACCATGTTGACAACGACGGGGAGAAAGAACTGGTGGCTGGCGTAGGGAATGCATGGGTGAAGGAGTTCTCAGAACCCTCCGCTGGATACAAAATTGGTCCCCGAAGTAGTCAGGTGGCAGAATTGATGGCTGTGCATCAGGCCATCCTCACTGCTGTCCAGCATCAACTCCACGAACTGGTCATAATCACAGATTCGGATTATGTACGGAACGGGTTCGTGGAGCATCTGGTTAACTGGAAAATCAGAGGCATGTTATGTGCTAATAACAAACCCCTGAAACATGGGAAGTTAATCCAAAACATTGATGATCTGGTCACCTCGAATGGGATTACCATCTACTGGAAAAAGATCAAGGGTCATTCCAAAGTAGAGGGACCAGACAAAACTGGAAATGACTTAGCTGATCAGCTGGCCAAAACCGGGGCCATCCAAGGGGATTTAATCGAAATAGATTCCCTGTTGGGGGAAATCAAGGTCACCGCTATCACTAGGTTCCAGACAAGTGCTCACAATGATCTTTGAACTGCACAATGGAGTAAGGAGACCCCTGATGCTGATTTGATTACAGCTCAGAAGGGGGATCCAATTATTGGTAAGTTTTACCAACATCTTGAGGACCCTGAGAACTTTCCCCTGACGGATACCGATTACATTGGGAAAGAGGACCTAAGAGTGTTGATGAAATGTCCAAAAATGTTCCGGATCCAAGACGGTTTGTTGTTAAGGAAATCCAAAGCTGGCCACGATCAGTGGGTGGTTCCTACCTCATTCCGAAGCCTGATGTTAAGTCACGCCCATGATGCGGCCACCGCCGGTCATAGGGGGTTTCACACAACACTGGAGATCTTAAGAGAGGTTGCATACTGGCCACACATGGGGCAGGACCTTGACCAATACTTGAAGGGGTGTCTTGTGTGTGCACAATTTCAGCCATCATCCCTCACGCACCGTGCACCCCTCCAAAAGAGGGGGATGACACTGCCATGGTCAGATTTGCAAATCGACTTTGTCGGCCCTGTAATCCGCTCGCCTAGAGGAAACAAGTACATGTTGACCGTTACATGCTTGTTTACCAAGTGGGTGGAATGTCTCCCAGCCCCAAACTGCAAGGCAGAAACAGCAGCTGCCCTGATGATTAACCACATCTTTTCCCGTTTTGGTCTACCTCAAAGGATTGAGTCAGACAGGGGTAGCCACTTCACCAGTGAAGCAATGACAAAGACGTGGGAGATACTGGGGGACAAAAGGAAGTTACATATTGCTTACCGGCCAGCTTCTTCTGGAGCAGTAGAGAGATACAACCGAACCATTGCGAGCATATTAAAGAAGTTTGTGGCAGATTCTGGGCCAAGTTGGGATATCCGATTACCTCTAGTCCTAATGGCCATCAGATCTACCCCTTCATCTGCAACCAAAATGTCACCATTTGAGTTGATGACTGGACGCAAGATGGTGCTTCCCCAGCATTTGCTCTACAGAACCCAAGAGCAAACGTTGATAAATGCCTCCACAACTCATGAGTATGTGGAGAATTTAAGGAAACACCTTCAACATGCTTTTGCCTATGCTCAGCAGAATCTAGAAAGATCAGCCGAGAGTATGAAGACCCACTATGACCTGAAAACTTCCAGGAAGGAATATCAGGTGGGGGATCGGGTCTATTTATACAACTTCCAAAGAAACCAGGCAAAATAGCGAAAATTCTTGCCTACATGGAAGGGACCCTTTGAGATTATAAACAAGATCTCCCCTGTGGCCTACAAGATCTGCATCCCCAAAGGCGGTTTGGCAGAGGGGAAAGACAAGTGGGTCCACATAAACCAGTTGAAGTGTTGCCATCCCAGGCACACTTTGCAGCAACTGGAGGAGTCCTCGGTAATCCTAGAGGGTACCGCTCCAGAGTAATTCAATTCCAACCCTAAAAGATCCTACATATAGCCTATCAAATTCTGTGTTTCTCAAGTTTATGTGTTCCTGTCTCTTAATTTAAAAAAATGTGCATGTTCATATCTGTTGAGTTCTAAAATATATATGCCACCCCACTATATCAATGGTGGGGGAGAAATGTCCATGAATAGGTATTGCCGCTCTTTCTTTGTCGTCCTAGGAGAAAGAAAACCTGGAGACTGGCCAAGGAGGACGATCCGGAGACCGGGAGCAGAGACCCGAGGGGCCCGGGGTACCGCCCAATCCTCCCATCAGGACCAGCAAGGAGAACTGATTGATCGACTGGAGGGAGGAAAAGTGCAGAATTGGACGAAGATTATGCGGACATACCAAACGTGGGTCAAAACCTCCTTTGCATCCCGACTCCCCATCGACTCAGATTTAAAGTGCAGTCGGGTGGGGGGGGCCTTGTTGGGTGTCCTGACCCACGTTTGAGCTATCATGCTGCAACATTTGGTGCTGTGTGCTTAGAAAATCCAAGATGGCCAAAAAGCCCACATGTGTGCCAGAATCCAGGAGAACCATGCAGTTTGTGCGCACACCAAAATGGTTACCTAACTTGCCACCCACCAGTGTAAAGAAAGATCTTTGTTAAAAAAATCCACTGTTACTGATGTCAAAAAGTTGCTGAAATCGTGGCTCATCGGACCACTTTAAAGATTCAACCCTTTTGTGGGGTTCCACATAACCATTTTACTGTAAGGAGCCCCATCAAAACAATGTTAAGCAAGGATTATTAACTACCATGTAAGAACCATTCCTGTTTGGAATGCATTAATCCAAGAAAGATCCCAAAAATGGATGCAGTACCAACAAAATCCCCAAGGCGGCGCTAGCGGTCTAAACTCTGACAGGAGAACTGAGTGCAGTTGCTGACAAAGGAATTTGACTCAGCTGACTTCAAAGGCTGCATTTTAATCAAAAATTAGCCACCTGCTGTTGCCAGAGGCCAGAAGCCTGGGAAACCCTCTCACCTCAAGAGATTCACACCACAGCCCAGGATATCACATGGTCATAATAACCAAATGCAAAGTGACCCCCTGGTCTGCTGACCTCAGCCTCCTGGAGACCACACAATAGGCTCTTGCATTTGAATAGAATATGTTGATTTTGACTTTTTCCTGTCAACAAAGGCCTGCCTGCCAGCAGAGGCATGGTTTCTGACCCACCCAAGTCTTGGAGGTGGACTCCAACACTCTGAGAACTGAATTGAAAGCAAAATATACATTTTACAAAAATACTGATAACGCTTTGTAATCAAATGACAGGAATGTATAACTTTGAGAGCCTTAATTTAAAAAATGTACCTTCGATTCAAGCCCAAACTCCAATTTGTGTGATGTTCTGGGGCAATACCCCGCTATTTATTGACACCACATACTCTGTGTTTAAGCTAGAGATATGGGAATTTACTGGAGTAGGTATGGAAAGCCTGTGTATATGTGTAAAACTTTTAATGAAGAACCAAGGTTGCATAACCCACTAAAATCAAAAATAAGTTGCCATTTTTGAATGCAAGCCCCCAGGAAGAGCAGAGTTTGAACAGAATATACCTCATGTGATATGTGATGGGTGCATGTAATTTTAAACAACTGTGTATCTGTGCAATATGTATTTGGGTCAAATATAGATTTATGTGCAATTTGACAGGGAGTCTCCTTTCTGCAGGCCATAAAACAGCATCACCATGACTCACATTTTCTTCCCCCAATCAAGAGAGAAAGGAAAGCCTGGGCCAATGACAAGTAAAAAAGGGGCAGGCCTAGCTAGGCCCAGGCACACACCCACTTTCAAAACACATAAAAAGAGACTGCAGGGACAGGTAGAGACATTCAAATCCAGTTGCTGCAACGCGCTCTGCCGGATCACACAACATCCAGAAGATACCAGATCCACCACTTAGACTTTAAAACTCCAAAGAACTTGATTCAGAACTCAAATCAGAGGCCTAAACCCACAAACTGAGGACTCTTCTCAGCAGGCCTCAGCATCCAGCAAACCTAACAGCGGTAGCAGCATCCAGGAGCCGTGCAGATCAGCGCTGTGTCCAGAGAAAGCTGTGCAGAAAGATCCAGGAGCTGTGCAGAGACGCTGTACCCAGAGACCAGACTGTGCCAGAACCGGTGCCGGACAGAACCAGAGACCAGATCGCTGTGAAGTGCTGTGCGCAGAGACCGTCCGGGGCGAAACCAGAACGGAAGCCATCTTGACCCGATCCGTGAGACCTAGACCTTCCGAAACACATTGTGAGTACAGCTAGGACGGGGTGAAACCAAATCTCTTAGTCTAATATAATATAATTCAATCTATTTAACCTAAGTAGAACTGTCACTCCTTATACTTTTGCCGTAATCACGATTCAAGCACTCGCGAATTTTTGCCACGATTTGCGATTTGGCCCGATTTCTTTACTGTAAAAATCAGCAGCTTTTGCCTGAACTACTAAAATTTCATTTGCCTCTTAAGAACCATCCCTGAATCATTGCTAAGGTGAGAACTCATATTAACTAGATACCACTCACCCTGAACCTCCTGAAGGGAATTAAAAGCATTTTCAACATATTTCTCACTGCATTGTCACCATATTCAAAGCATTTTGCCTGTGTTTCAAAACTCCTATCTGTTGTATAAGCTGCTGGGGGGGAATTGAACTGAATTCTATTTGATTGCATTCCTAAGAACTGTGTGCTCTCATCTTCATCTCCTTACATTGCATAAAGGGGGGGGGGTGAATTGTCCAAGAAAGTGATTACATTGTCTTTTGCTGAAATCCTATCAAGTTATTTTCTGTACTGCATTTTCATTCCACATTGCATCTATTTGAAACCATAAAAGTATTGTTGCTATCTTATCCATCCTATACCCACTCATCATTAATTATAAAGAAGCGTGCTAGTGCCAGACTATCCATTATTGATTACTGCTCAGATTAAGTGTGATACTCAATTATTAATTTATTATAAAGTGTGATATATATATATTGTTTAAATTTTCAAATAAACCTTTTAAACTTGCAAAACAGAACTACTTCTTGGCTCAGTAGGGTCAGGGGGATTCTAAGAGAGGGGTGTTATATAGGGGTAGTCATCCAGAACTCATGAACTGGACATAAAGATATATCAATAAGGGTTTCCATTCAGTATCCCAGACTAGGCATTGACTTAGCTGTAGTGTTGAATTGAATCCTCTTACACAAAGCTCCCTTCAGTTTCCAGCACATATATCCCCATTCAGTCCAGTCCATCTGAGCTCTGCCTTCCCTTCCTCTTGCCTGTTCTCTGCTCCGTTTTGTGTGCCAGTGTCCTTGTCCTCTGTTTCTCCTTCATTTTTCTTGTCTGCTTTTCGCTTTTCTGCCTGTTCCCTATGTTCCTGCCTTCCTCCATGACTGCTGCCTGTATGCCCAGCTGTCTTCTGATGGATCCTGTCTTCACTGAAACTGATGAGAAGTTTGCTTTCTGTCATCTTGGAAATGCCATCATTGGCTGCTCTGCCAGTGTATCCTACACTGCTCTGATGCCAAGTCCATCAGGGAAAGCCAAATCGTGGCATTGGGAGGCTTCTAAGGAGATCTTGCTTTCCAACCTCTCTGTTATCTCTATTCCGGAGTTCTCTCATTGTCATTCTCACTACAGCCAGTTCTGATGGATCACACACACCCCTCACTGGAACAATGCGTAAGTGGAACTTGGTCCAGCACAGCATGACACTCAGGGTGCAGGCAGTGAAGGTGTTATGGTGGGGATGGTGTCACTCTGTCAGATGTTTTTCATTGCATTTGCCTGAGGTGAGCAAGTCCCTCTGCATGGGTGTGGGGAGACATTGTAATGGGAGGTTGGCTTATCATTGCTTGCAGTTGTTACATGGCACTCAGGGGAGCACAGGGTTTCTGTGTCACTGGGTGTGTGGGTGTATTACCTGCTCTGACCTTGTGTCATTTGTGTCCACTGAGGAATTCTGCTAGGGGAGATGGTTGCTGCTATTCAGGGAAGCAGTGTTGTGGGATGCCTGCATGCAACACTTCAGCAGTGTAGGCTGGTTTGGACACCTACGGAGGGAAGCATGATACATTCTTGGGTACATCTGGAGTAGCCTCATAAGGGAAAAGATGTGAAGTGAGATGTGCATCGTTTTTGAAGTGAGCTTGCCATTATCTCTATCGATATCACTGTTTAGATGTAAATGTGTATTGAGCGTATACATTTTGTCAGGGAATGGGGTGGCCAGTCCACCTGTATTTTCTTGTGGGACATGAGAAGGGTGGCCAGAGCAGTCCTCACAAGTGTTAGTTACTGCTTAAATTGTATGTTGTGCCTTCCTACTTGTGTACTCCTATGTGTTGGTGGGGGTCTACATGCACAATATTTGATGGGGAGCATCCAAAAGTGGAAGGGGATTTTGTTCATTGTTTTGTGTGCTTTGGTGTGAGTGACATGTGTAGTGTTGTTTCAGCTTGCTATGAAAGTGTGTGGACAGTTATTCTGATAGCTATGGACACACACAGTTTGCCTCTCCCAGACACACATTATTAGGGTGTTGTTACGGGCATGGTGGATTAGCCCTGCTTCATCAATGAATGGTAACAGGGATGTGGCTTCACTGTGCGTGCTCCACAGGGGCTGGTATTCATGTGAAGTAGGTTTGCACTAGCTGATTGTATGCAGTCTCTCCCTGTGCTCTCCCTGTGCTCTTTGGCTAACCAAGGTCATAGGTGGTACCTGTGGCTGAGGGCAATGTCCCTTCTGCATCTCTGCTGGTATGCTATGCCGTGTGGCAACATTGTGCAGGACACAAGCTGCCACTATGATTTTGCATACGACTGGGGGGTCATATAGCATTATGCTACCAGAGTATTCAAGGTAGTGCAAATGTGGCTATCTGTTCTGCCTTGTACCTTACCTCAGGAATGTTGAGTGCGGGTAGGCAATGTCCCCTGCAAATGTGTGAATGTTTGCTGTTGGCATTTTTGTCATGGTACGTTAATCAGTGTGTTATGTGACTGCATGTTGTGTGTGACAGTTAATATTCACCAATGAGCCCAGTTTTGCCAAAGTTTCTTGATGCCGTGGCCCGGTATAATGGTGACTGGTGGTAAATGAAGCTGTCATGTGTGCTTCCAGAGAAATTGGTATTGACATGCATGATGACTGTATTTTCATCACTGCTTATTGATTGAATGCCAATGCTTTTGGTTGCAGTAAATGTGCTCCGTCAATTGGGGGGGCTGTAGCACCACATGCGTGCAGTTAATGGCTCTGAGTACACGTGGGAAGTGTGTTATGTCATAAAACACCTGGCACACTATCTGCCTTTTGTTATACAAAATAGAGAGTAAGTATGTAATTAGAACTAGTTATTCCCGGGTCTAAATCCCTATTAAGTTATCTGGCCCTATGTGTGAATATAGGAATAACTAGTTCTAATTACATAACTACTGTCTATTTTGTGTTATAAGTGCTAGGACAAAGACAAGTAGTGGAAGCCCATTGACTCCCACTGTCATTACACTATCTGCCTTGCCTGCAGTGTGCATGGCATGTATATGTGCCTAGGCACACACACGTTATTTGATGCAGCCCAATACAAGATTGTGTCGCCTGCAATATGTGCCCAACAATGGCAGTAGTGCGCTGAAAAGAGCCTGTGGCTGGGAAATGTAGGGCTGTCAGCACCTTCTCCAGCGATGTGAATGAATACGAGTAGATATTGAGTTTGCAAGGTCTTCCTTCTACTCCCTATCCAGTTCTAGGATGACATGGGGTCTGAACCTATACATTGCATACACCGGTCGTCTGGCATCCCAAAGAGTCTAGTACATGGTAGGAAAATCCTGTCCCTCGCCATCCTCACCCTCCTCCTTCTATGGACATGCATGATTGCTCCCAGTATACCCGCGTTCATTCTAGTTGAGCAACATTTGAATTGTGTGCATTGCGTGCTTTATATACGTTTCCTTTGCATGTTGTCATTTGCATCTCCTATCATGTGGCAGTAAGATAACGAGGTTTGTGTGTGACTTTTCCAAAGGTGAAGGTGCGTGTTGGAATCCATGAATTTGGTGACATTTGCACTTGACTGGGCATGTGATTTCTTTGCATGGCGCGCCCTCAACACAACTACGTTATTCTTTGTTCTTCCTCATTTTGCGGGGAGAATGGGGACATGCATGTTTAGCCCCTATTCGGTATGTTTTCATAGGCCCATCCCACACTTTGCCTCTCAAAGCGCTCAACTGCACACAAAGTCGTGACGGACCTATGCAACGTCACGCAAAGTCACGCAAAGATCCATGAATCAGTAAAAGGAGTTTTTTGTGCTGAAAAGTGTGCAAAGTCACTTATCAGCATGCAAAACATTCTATGAATCGGGCCCTTTGTCGACAATTATCAATGTCATGGAATTACTGAAAAGGTCAAACTTCTGAAGAAAAGTATTCAGAATGGAAAACCCTCGACCTACATATTTAGGTAGTAAAGTCATTGTAGATTGTTAATCCAATTTATGGTATTTTGCAACATATTTAACCTCAGACTTTCTGGAGCCAAGGTACAAAAACAATCCTCAATCCCTGATGCACCCATAAAACTGCCTGTCCCATAAAACTCAAAGGGGACCGAAATATCTAAATGGCTTATGGACCAGCTTGCAGGTTTTACAGTACCAAACTTAATGTTGGAAATCATACTCTGATATGCATACAGCAGACACCTTAAAATCTAAGACTTGGGAGACCCAAATTGATACTTCTGGTGAAGAATACATTTTCACTTCAGAATTTTAGCATGCAAAGTAAAGGAATTGGGTCCTGTTGAGCCGCAATTCTGCCATTTCAGCTGCTTATTGGCCCTAGATTTTAGGCCGAGTTCACATATAAAAGAGACACAGCCATATTGTGATTCGCTGTGTGCATTTGATAGGATGGAACAGAAAATATAGCACAGTGGAAGCTTGTCCATTAAGGGTCATGGGGTTCTGCTCTGCCACTAAATACACGGTATTGTGATTGCTCAAACAACGGGTTTAACTAGCCTTTCACTACATTGGTCACGTAAGGAAACTTATTTGAATTGCACTCGGAACATGAGCAAAGGATCTGTCTGCAATGTTGGTGGAGCACTGTAAATGAAGAAACCAGCGACCCCATTGCCCAAGGTAGCAAACAACCCTGCCATCCACATGAAGTCTCTTTCCAAAATGAAGTCTCTTTCCTTTGAATCGTGCCTCCCACGATCTTAAGGATCGTGGGAGGCAGTTCCTACTGAGCTGCAGAAGCAAATAACAGGTGGAGAGAATGAGAGCATGAGAGTTGGTGTGCTCAAAACCATGCTTTGTTTGTCTATGTGTGTGCGAGAGTATGAGGTACAGATGTCTGCCAATGTGTGTGTGTGGTTGTCTGCGAGCATGTGTGCGTGTGTGTGGGTGTCTGAACATGTGCATTTAAATGTGTGGGTGTGTCTGTTTCTGCTTGTGTTTATGTGTAAGGGTTTGAGTAGGGGGTGGGCAAGGCAATTCATGTGTTTATGGGTACCTTCATTACAAAAGTTATTTAAATTGGCAATGCTGCCTGGAATATCATGGGAGCACCAGCATTATGAAGGTGATTTAAAGGGGCTTTGCCGAAATGTATCAGGGCATGAGCATCATGGTTGTGATTAAAAGTGGAGATTATTCCATATATTGGAGGCACCAGCATCACATTTGTGCTATAAAGTGGCAATCGTGATTTACTTCAGCTGCACAAGTGTCAAAAAATATATTAAAAGTGATGGCATATATTCTGTGCATTGGTGTCATTAAGGTTAATTAAAGTGGCAACTTAACCAGTATTTGTGGCACCGATATCATGAATGCAATTTGAAATAGACATATATTGGGGCAACAACATAATGATTGTAATTTAAAATGGTGATGGTGACATACATTTGGGGCATTAGCATCATGAACATGATTTAAAGTGACATTGCTGACATGATTTGGGTAAAGTAATGCCTTGAACATGATTTAGAGTGGGAATGCGGACAATAATTGTGCCGGGAGGATAGCTCAGCGGCAGCGTGCGAGTCTTGGAAGCAAGACACGGGTCCGCGCTTAGACACCTCTGGGTGTTTAAGCGCGTTATAAATTCGTGACTAAGAAAAAAAAAAAACCACACAATTACGCAACTAAGAAAATTAGACAATTCTTGTAACAGCGCATCGATGCCTGCGGGCTCTGTGAGCGCTTTATAGATGTAAAATAAATAAATACTTTTTTCACTAGCATCATGATTGTGCTATAGTCTGGTGATTCTGACATATAGCATTATGAGTGCTGTCTAAGGTGGCAATGATGGCATAAATACTTTGGATAGCAGCATCACGAATGGGTGTCACAGTGGCAATGATGAGAAGCCGTATTTTAGGGATTGCAGCATTGTTAAGGTGTTTCGGACCGGCAATGAGGAGATATAGTGCGGTGACAATCATAAAGAAAGTGTTTTAAAATTGCAATAGTAACATATGTTGGTGACACCAGCATCATGAATGGGATTTAAAGTGGCAATGGTAGCATAGCATGGTTGCTGTGTAATCAAGGCCTTTTACTGTGGCCTTCTTGACATTTAGGGCCTGAGTCACAGAATGTTTTCCAATGGCTACATTCCATTGAAAAGCGATTTTCTTGAATCAGGCACACAGTGTACACACAGGCTTCATGAACATGCTTTACAGTTTCAATGATGACACATTTTGTGGACACAGTCATCACTAGCATATGATTCACTTTGGCATTGCTGGCATAAATTGTGGCTAGAAGCATTGACAAAATGTGTTGTATAATGTTCCTTGTGCTGGTGGTTGCCTGGCATCTATCATATTTTGTCATGTGTTAACCTGCTTAATTGATTGTACATTGTGTGGAATTTTACTGACTATTTAGACACAATGGGCCTCATTACAACCCAGGCGTTAAGGGGTTAACGGCGCCATAAAAGGTTTCGGCGCCGTTAAACCCTTGACGCCTGATTACGAGGTCCCTTTGCGGGTTGCACTTTAACGCCTGCTTTTAGCAGGCGTTAAAAAACCAACCCGCAAAGGGACCTAGGAGCTAATTACGGCACCGTAATTTACGGTGCCGTAATTAGCGCCTTCCCCATTCCCATTGAGCCCTATGGGCCAAAAATGGGAATGGGGAGGGGCCATGGTGAATGGCGGAATTACCGCCCCATTCCAAGGTTGGCGGGGCGGTAATTCCCCATTCACCATGGCCCCTGGCTCGGACCCCGGCATGGACCACGGTGCTAATAGCACCATGGTTTAGCGCCGGGGTCGTAATGAGGCCCAATATGCAGTAACTTTGCACCATTTCAACTATTTCTTTGGTTTAAAAAATCTGAGTAGACGAAAAAAAAATCAGCCTGGGTTACTTTAGGCTCCTTCACTGCACTAAATCCCTAGTAAACATGTATTTGCTATATTTAGACTCCTACACTGAAAAAACACAAGCCACCACTGACTTAGTGGAGCCTATGATGTATATTTTGCAATGTCAGTAAAAGGTATGCCCTGTTTGTTTTTATTATTGGGTGATGCAGACTTAAATGCTAATTTTGTTTTCTTATCCCTGCTCTTTAAGACACAATAACATTCTGCAATGAAATAATCAATGCCAGGGCTCACATACTACAAAGGCTCTCTGCTGAGGCCCCAAAGCCTGATACCGCAAACACCATATTCTATAGGTGGTTTATCATGAGGCTTTTTCATTTTAGGGCGGTAAACTATTTTTACAGTCACAGCTGACTGCTGGCCCTTCTGCATGAATCTTTGTCAATCTACATATGATGGTAGTTCGTTTTTGGTGGTTTAGTGTTTTTGAGAAGACTGGCTTCCTCCTCTTGATGAGTGTCTTTCACTTAAGTTCTTCAAAGTGAAGGGAGAGAACACTGAACATGGGGTCCACAGTGGGGTGTTTTTAACATATGTCCAGAACAGCCAAGCTTGTGTTGTGTTAGCATTATTCAACAATAAAAACAGTGTGACATATAATAACTGATCTTTTACTACACTGCCACCACTAGTCGATTGCAGCAGTTTAATACGTGGTTTCACTCTCAGGATTATAGATATATTTGTGTACCTCTGAATTGTAGAGGGAAATTAGATTCAACAGCTTATATGCCAAGCTGAGACACAAATACATTATGCAATGCTTTTCAATGGGATCAGCATCTCATGAAAACACTGGGACAGGAGAAGCAATGAAGGGAAGAACAGTGGGGGAATAATTATTTTTTACGGCAAAATATGATCTCGAATTGGCTCCTCCCTTCTTTATAGCCAATACATGTTATTTTAAGGTCTCCTTCCTTTAGATTTGTAGTGAATTTGGAACCCAGATTTAGGATTATTTGGATGGGGCTATGGATAGTGTTATTCTGAAATCCGTCTTTTCTGCTCTTTGAAAATAACCTGCACAGGTGCATCTGCTGTTAAGAAACAGTTTATGAATACTGATGGGAAGGAGGGTGAAATATCTGTGTGCCCATTGGTTTATAACAAAGGCCCCCACTGCGAGGGAGGAGGTGATGTTTTAAACTAGCCTGATCTGTCTTCTTAATTATTTATTTATTTATTTATTTGTTTATTTATTTATAACATGCTGAAGCTCGCAAGATCAGGGCGCGACAAAGACACGAGGACAGAGGGTTCATAGGACGACACAGACAGTAGAAGAGAAATAAGAAGCAGGAGTGGAGTATGCCAATGCTGATATGGAGACTACGTAGTTATTTGAAGAGTGAGGTCTTCAGCTGCTTCCTGAAGGATTGGATGTTTCTTTCCAATCTAATATTGCAAGGCAATTTATTCCAGTGAGAGATTGCCAGGCTCAGAAAAGCTCGACCTAGGCCTGTAGATTTGCCGGGAGAACTGGGGTTGAGTAATCGTTTTTATGCGGATCTCAAGCTACGGCTTGGCTCGTACCAGCTGAAATCTGTCTTTAGGTATATTGGGGCCGTGCCGTAAAGACAATGGTGGACCAAGGTCAGTGATTTAAAGATAATACGTTCCTTCACTGCCAACCAGTGAAGGTAGTTTCTGTCCTTAGTAATATGCTCCCGTTTGGATTTTCCTGCATTGGACCTAACTGCATTATTTTGAATGATCTGGCATTGTTTCAGGCAGCTGCTACTGGCGCCAAGCATTAATGCATTGCCATAATCTAATCGGGACAGAATGGAGGCTCCCGCGATTGTGGCACTGTTTTTAGTGTTAAGAAATGGTCTGATAAGGCAAAGAAGTCTAGTATTGGCAATTTCGCTTTAAGTATACGGTTTGGGATTCTGATCCTAGTGAGGATTGTAGATAAATACCGAGGATTTTAACCTTGTTTGAAACTGTGATAGTGGAATCTTTTATGGTAAATGAGGAGTAATCAACAAACAAGGTTGTTTAATGCTTTTTCGGATCCAAAGGTCATAAGCTCCGTTTAAGAGCTATTAAGGCACATCCAATGTGACATCATCCAATTTTCGATGGTATTATAGATGATAGCTAGCTTTTCGTTGTCTATGAAATGATTTCCGCTAAGCTCTAAGATGAGCTGTGTGTCGTTTGCGAAGTTGGTAAAGAAGATCCCAAGCTGTGATAAAAGGGTGCAGAGACATCGGATATAAAGGTTAAAGAGTAAGGGGGAAAAACTAGCTCCCTGAGGGACACCACAATCCACAGGTTTGGGCAAGGTCGAGTACCCTCCCCAAGTGATTTTTGAGTTCCTATCTTCCAAGAATGATGATACCCAATCGATGGCGTCTTGGGAACAATTTCCGGCTGAGCCTAGTGCCTCTCGGAGCTTTCCGTGATCAAGCAAATCGAAAGCGGTCGAGAGGTCCAAGAGGATTAGCAATCCAGCTTTACCTCATACTCAGCATTTTTGTCAGCAGATCTAGCAGTGCTGACTCAGTGCTATGTGCACTTCAAAATCCCGATTGTTGGGGGTGTAACAAGCTATGTTTGTCAACATATTCTTGTAATTTTTTAGTAGCAATTCTATCGAAAACTTTCAGCAAATAATTGCAATTAGTAATAGGTCTGAGATTCGTGGGTTCTTGTTGGTCTAGTCCAGGTTTTTTTTACCAGAGGGGTAACTGTGACTGTTTTGATTCCTGTAGGGACTTTCCGGTCTCTGAAAGATGCGTTTGTCATGCGACAGAGGAAGGGGGAAAAGATTTCCACATTGTCCAAGATGAATTTCAGAGGTAAGACGTTTTCGACACAAGAGGTGCAATTCATGGATGGGGGAAGGGAATGTCTTTGCTCAGACATCGGCTTAAAAGTGAACATAGACCATCAATCATTTCTTATAAGAGGACCACTCTCTGTTAATGTGCAAGTCTTTCGTTCTCACGGGAATTTAGAATTCATCTCTGGTTCTAGTGCATTACCTTTAGGAAATGGCATGTGCTTCATATAGTACAGAAGGCAGGAGTCTGCTTTAAGCATAGGTTCCAAACAAGCAGGTGTCATTAGGAGTGGTAGAGCCCCACGAGCTCCCACGTGTTTCAGATTATTCGCAATGGTCAAAGTGAAGAGGTTGGGAGCTGGGTTGATAGATGGTAGCTGCCTCGCAACTGGGTGGATTGATCATGATTCGCCAGTTCCCGGGAATTCCTCACCACATGCCTGTGCGTTCTGCAGATTTGCCAACTCCAGACTGAGCAGATACATTTAGATTCCTGGCACGTCATCAAATATTACATCTCATCATGACTCCATGTTGTTTCCATTTTAGGTCATTGTGTAAGCATATCAATGCTACAGATAAGGCTTTTGGCTACCAAACCATTCACACCGCTGTGCAGGACAGGGGGTTGGTGGGTAGCAGAGAAATAGATTGTGTGGAATTAGAGGTAACTGTGGTGTGTCAGAGGATCCTCACGCTAAGCAATCTTGAAAAATGTGAATGTCACCAGGGGCATTCATTGCTGACTATATCATGACCTACAATCATTATGTCATCTCATAATATGGTTTGATGTATCATGTCAAGCCATGATGTACCATGGAAAGTCATTGTCCGTCATGGCATATTATTAGTTTGTTGCCTGACAAATCATGACATGGAATAACACGATACGATGTATCATAGTAACTTCTGGGTTACCTTGGGTATATAATCACTGTTCTTTGGGTGTCCGAGCAAAGGGAAGAAAGAACTAACGGTTGTTGCAATATTCATCTCTATTTCATTCTGAGTTCCCTGTTAGGCCCTATTTGCGTGTGATTGCCACAAAACATGCCTCACATGAAGCATGCAAATAGCACCTGCAGATGAATGCCATCAGCCTAGCTTTTGATGGGCTTGCACACGCATTATCAGAGTCTTGCTTCATTCTAACATGGCCTACCGTGAGCACCCAAGGACTTTCACCAAGGAAATCCCACCTCCGCAATCGACGGATAGGCTGGGGATTCATTCATCTTTCTCAGCCCAGGGGAGCTGACAGGCGAAGCTGACACCCTCAAAGAACCAGCCTTACGGGCATTATTCTCCCCTGTCTGGGTTTTCTGGGTATGATGAGTGCCCTGCCGCTGTCCTAAGTAATGCCACTGTTGAATCTGGATTGTTTTTAACAAAGGGAAAGCCTTACACTCATATTGCAGAGAAGCATCAGAATTTCTACAAACACTGGTTTACACCAAACAACTTATTCAAGGTAAGACAGATTACAATGTGTATGGTTCATATATAAACCCATGCATGAGGCTGTTGTCTGGACATTATTGTACAGAAAACACTCGTACTCTACCTCAAGCCCACTATGTGTTAGCACATGTTTGTTCTCATTGAAGGCCCTCGCACAAGGCAGGGTCCTGTCTGGGCTGAGGGCTTCTGAATTACACCTGCCACCTTACCCACCAACCTACCTAGCCCTACAGGAAATGTGAGGACCACAACAGATCAGTTCCATTTTTTTTCACAGACTGTGTATGCCCTTTACAGCTGGCAGTAACATTATAATTTGCAGAATCTAGACTTAAACGCCTTGCACAATGGATGTAGCCCCCAGTCCCACTGGGTGTAACTTTACCGGTGTGCAGCTACTTCTTTACTCTTCCCCATTTATAATTGCTGAGATGCTGCACACCCACCACTCTTTATTATGATCCCAGCAAGCAGGGTTTGTTTTTGAGCACTATTGTGTTTTTTTGTGCCTACCTGCATATCCAACGTGGTCCCCTGCACTATGGGGTGAGGATTTCCCCGAATGTGCACCCCCACTAATGTTGCTTTTTATGGCTACCTGAATATCCGATGTAGCCCCTGAAGCATGGGTTGGGGCTTTCCCGGAATGTGCAGCAACACTAATGTTGTTTTTTTATGCCTACCTGCATTTAGGATGTAGCCCCCTCCGCCATGGGCTGAGGCTTTTCTGGAATGTGCCTTTACCACCAATCCCTTATACCAATCCCTTATTTTGTAACTGTCATGCCTTGTCCTACACATTGTGGACTGGGCTACCACGAGGCACATAGGGACAGAACTTTTCCTGGAGATACTCAGCACCCGACCCATAAAAGGACAAATGTACTATCACCAGTGATTTAAATTGCACAGGCTGAAGAACTGGGAGCCAGTGCAATGATTGAAGAAGAAGAAAATCAATCTTACTCATTGGCACACACTCTCCAGATATACTCTGCCTTACAGAAACATGTCTGAAACTCTAACACACACTTATTATCCCTGAAATGATGCCCCCCTACTATCTCATCCACCACAGATATTGCCCACATAAACAAGGTGGTTGCATTGCAATCATACATAAATACACGCTCACACTTAGTAACTCCACTCACCCATATGCATCCTTTGAAGCACTCTCACTCTCGCTTTCTTCCCTCCATCACCCCACCTTTCTCCACCTCATGTATGTCCCTCATACACACAATCCCAACTTCCACACTGACTGGACTGACTTCATTACTAACAACCACACATTTACCTGCATCACCAGCTATTATGGTGACTTCAACCCCGGTAGCTCGCTTCAGACATCATTCACATATTAAAGACTTTCCTCGTTCCACCCACCCCTTATGACCTCCCACAACTCATCACCTATCCCACACACATTGCTGGCAACACTCTGGACCTTTTGATGACAAGCAATAATCGTGTCTCTATGGATAATCAAATCTGGGTATCTTTGTCTGACCAATTTGCAATACCCTTCATGCTCATGTGGGATGGTTTTACCCATGCATCCAAGCCCTACCATAAAACTGTCCAGTACTGGCATGGAAAACATCATGATGGCCAGAACTCCCCAGAGAGTGCATAGGGAAAACATGAAGAATAGGCTGCCACCCATTTTTGCCTATGTTGTGAGCACAGGAGGGCACTGCCTAAAACCACAATTGGGCTACACACACAGTAGTCTGAAACCATTGGGAATGGCAATGCTGATTGCCAAAAAAAAAGCAACTCAGAACTGTGGGGAATTCATTTTCTTAATCCCAAAAATGGTTGCATTACCAGTACTCAGAAAGCCGGCGTTTTAAAACCACCAGACTTTTGTGTAAAACTGAACAAATGAAACAAAACCAGACAAAGGAAAGACTTGCTAAGAGGTGGGTACAATGTAAAACTATATTCTGAAATGACTTGAAGGAAGTAATTATTTAATGTATAGGTAAAAATTGTCAGTTTGATTTGAATGTAGAAAACTGGGAACAAAAAGTGACATTTAGCTGAAACCTGGCTTAATGAAACTGGATTCTGCCTGACAACTACCCCCGACAGGAGTTGAAACCTGCTCAGCCACTCTTCCCCTTGCCAAAAGGAGTTGTCACCTCTCTCATTAGATTAGGGGTGGAGCAGCTGGGGACTACATGGAGTTGAACAAAGGCTTGTCCTGGACTCAGGCACATGTTATATTGAGGGCGTCGTAAAAGTGGCTTCCTCTTAGGGGAAATTGGGAGGGGCAGTGCCTCTGATAGCAGCTGAGCTTGGGGGAAGTGAATAAACCAGTTATTCCACCCTGTGATGCGGGAAGCCACACCCCTTTTTTGACCAGAGCATAATTTTAAAAAGATAGATAACTCATAGTGCGGACTTGTCAGAATTATATAAGTAATATCATTATTTTTTCATCATTTTAAGAGGCGTTAGGTCCCTGTGGTGTATTGTGGGGGGTTGCTAGCGGAAAATAGGGTCTCACTCCAAATGTATGCATGTTAACAATCTGACACTTTATCATCTGTAACCCATATTCCTGGTGCACATTTGTGTATAATCTGGAAAGACTTAGAGGTTGTTATCTGGATGAAAAGGGGAGAATTCTGTCATCAGTGGACACGACATCGTACAAAGACAGGGATCGGATGGTTTGGTGCTACAGAAAATATGTTAACTGGACCTATAATATTAGAAAAATGGTGCATAGATAAATATGTATTTGGGTCAGAAATAGATTTTTGTGCAATCTGACAAGGGGAGGTTTCTTTGACCATAAAACCTACAGCATCACTCTGACTCACATTTCCTTCCCCCAATCATGGGAGAGGGGAGAATTGGGCCAATGACAAGTGAGAGGGGCAGGTTTAGTTATGACCAACACACACACCCACTTTCCAAAACACATAAAAAGAGACTGCTGGGACAAGTAGAGACATTCAATTCCATCTGCTGTGGAGCATGCTGACCGACGACTTCACATCCAGAGATCCAGACTTCAAATCCATCAATCTCCAAAGACCAGAACTTTACTTCAGAACTTAAAGCAAGGGCCTAAACCCACAAACTGAGAACTCTTCTCAGCAGGCCTCAGCAACTTTAAAATCATTTGAAAACTATTGCACAGCCGGGCGAGCTGTCTGAATTCTTTTCCCAAGAACTCTTGCCAGTACCCAGAAAGCAGTGTTACATCCAGAATCCACTTGATCCGGACCGGAAAGCAGAGCAGTATCCAGAACCAGAGGCCGCTGAATCCAGAGAGGCTAGACCAGCAGAGTAGAGCTGACCCAGACCGCTGTGAGCAGAACCAGTGACCCAGATCGCTGTGAAGTGCCGAGACCAGAACCGGAGTCCAGTCCAAAACCTGACCAGATCCGGGGCAAGGCCCATTCCTGCACAAAATATCTTGTGAGTACCTAGCAGAACTGTGCAGAACCAATCTCTTAGTTAAAATAATCTAATCCAAACTATTTTAACCTAAGTAGAACTGCCTCCTAGAAATCGTGTCATCTGTCATTTTTAAAGCTGCACAACTGTCACCTGTCAATTCTGCAGCTGCAAGCTGTCACCTGTCATTTTGAGTCTACTTTAAATCCGAAAAACGACCTTTACAAAATCGTTCATATCTGTTTGTCCTAGGAACTTGGTTTAACTTTCCTCTGAAAGCTTAGAATCTCAGCTTTCCAACGAACCTAGAACCGACTTCTTATACTTTTGCCATAATCACGATTCACGCACTCGCGAATTTTGCCGCGATTTGTGATTTGGCCTGATTTCTTTACCTGTAAAAAGATAGCAGCTTTTTGCTTTCCTTTGCTAAAAAATGTGTTTGTCTCTTAATAACCATCCCTGAATCATTGCTAAAGTGAGCCTGAGCTCATCCCAAGTATCTCTCACTCACCTTGAACCTCCTAAAGGGAATTAAAAGCATTTTTAGCACATTTCTCACTTCATTGTCATCACATTCAAAGCATTTTGGGCCTGTATTTCAAACTTCTACCTGTTTCCTCTAAGCTTGCTGGGGGGGGAACTGAATTTCGTATTGTATTTGGTTGCATTCCTGAGAACTGTGTGCTCCTCTTTCCATCTCCTTCCATTTCTTACATTGCATAGGGGAGTGGGGTGAATTGCCAGAGAAAAAGTGATTATCTTATCTTTTGCTAAAATCATATCAAGTATTTCTGTACTGCATTTTATTCCCCGTTGATTTTCCCTTGAAATCATAAAAGTATTTTTGCTACTTTATCCATCCTACACCCACTCCTCATTGATTATAAAGAAGTGTGCTAGTGTCAGATTACCCATTGTTGATTAACATTATATTTATAAGGGCGATATCGATTATTAATTTATTATAAAAGCGTGGTATCTATATTTTGTTTTATTTCTCAAATAAACCTTTTAAACTTTCAGAACAGAACTACTTCTTGGCGCAGTGGGGTCAGGGGGATTCTAAGAGAGGGGTGTTATATAGGGGTAGTCATCCAGAACTCATGGACTGGACATAAAGATATATCAATAAGGGTTTGCATTCAGTATCCCAGACTAGGCATTGACTTAGCTGTAGTGTTGGATTGAATCCTCTTACACTCACCCTACCACACAAAACACCACCACCTGTCACACATCCCCATCAACCCCTATCCAGAGAAACCAAACACATTACAGAAACAGACAAAGCACAACTCATACCACTCCACCCCTCCCCACATCCCTCCACCTTATTCTTCCAATACAATACTATTATCATATAGGCACTCAACCACATTGCACCCATCAAATAAAAAAATTAAAAAAACACCACAAAACATAATTCAACAATCCCTCCTCTCCATCAAGCAGGTGCCAGATGCTTAGAGCCTAGCTAAATAGCCCATGCCCCTCAACCAGGGCACCACTTATAAACCGTTGCAATAAATACAAAACAGCCATACACAATGCCAACACCACCCATTACTTCCAAGAACTCCAATCCACCACCACCCAGACACTATTTGACATTGCCAAGTCCCTCTCTAAAATACTATCATACATTTTGCACTCCCATCCACTGCATTATGCAACGCACTCATGAACTATTTCAATCCTGAAATACACAGCATGAGGACAGCACTTCCCTCAACTCTCCCACTCACAATCAAAAATGTCAACACATGGGACACATTCTACCCCATCCCCAATGACACCCTTATCACCCTCACTGCCAATACGAAACCTACATACTTCCTGGATGATGCTTGCCCACCTCAAGGGGCATCCAATTGCATCTCTGCCCTTGCTCCCCAGTGGCTCAACATCATCAGCTTCTGTCTTGTACATGACACTATCGCCACTGCACTCAAAATTGGACAAATATCACCCCTCCTCAAAACAAAAATCTCTCTCTCCCACACTCCCTGAAAATCACCACCCCATTAGTTTTGTAGCATACCGCGCTAGAATCATGGAATGCTTTGTCACTACCCAACTGCAACAACACATCACCACAAGAAAACTACTCAACTACTTCCAATATGGATTTTGACCTGGACACTGCACTGAGACCGCTACTCTTCAGATCCTCCATGACCTGCACAGCAGCACAGACAGAGGACACACTGCACTACTTGTATTCCTTGACCTCTGTGCAGGATTCAACACTATCAACCACACCATTCTACTAGACATCCTAGGCTGCAGGATGAATCTCTCAGGCAGCATACTCAACTGGTTAACCTCCTTTCTCAATGACAGGACACACTTTGTTTCCATCCCCGCTTATCATTCAGATCCCATTGTCAAATATGGGGTCCTGCAAAGCTCCTCCCTATCTCCACTCCTTTTCAACCTATATGTTGAATCCATTCGACCAATTCCTAGCAAGCATAATGTCTATTTCTACCAATGCGCAGGTGACACACACATTTACCTCAAAATGTCAAGCCCTTCACTACTCCACACCCTGCAACCTGTGCGGCCACCCACTTCCTCAAACTAACCCTTTCCAAAAAAGAATACCTCATCACCTGCCCCCCAGGCACAAACCCAAATCACACTCTGGATCCAACAACTCTCCATGGGCAACCCACAAATATACCTCTCCACACTTGTAAAATCCCTTGGCTTCACCATCGACCCCCACCTTTCCTTCACACACAACATAGCCGCTGTCACCAAAACACACAATCTACACCAACACAGACATATAGGGGCTGATTCATGCGATTATCTTTGCTGAAAATAAGATACTTGCCCACGCAACTGCACTCAAATCCCTTTGTCGATTCATGCAACTGAATGTGTGGTACTTTCCCTGGTTTGCATGGATTTCACGCTGCCTCAGCACGTCTGAGGCGAGACGTCGAGGGCCTTGTCCGAGACTCTCAGCAGAGCGCAGGCATGGCCGGCACAGAGGGCTGGGAAGGGGCGGAACACCAAAAATGGGGAAGAACTTGCAAAATAGTGGGCATAACGAACAACGGCCAGCAGGTGGTCTCTCGCACGGTCACTATTGCGCAGCACGAGATGTATTCATGGATTCAATTGTGAGTCTCAATTTGGAAATGACCAAGTAAGTCCTTCATACGATCCATCACCCAAAGGCCGGTGTGTGTAGGATTTTCAGCATTCAAATGCGGGTCACATGTCGGATTTCGCGGTGCGTGTACTCAATCTAGGGTTCCGATGTAACCTAGGGGTGCGCGTAAGCAGTTTAGCTGGATACAGTTATGGGGGACCCCGTGCAGGGTCCCCGAGTCGTAGGCCTACTTACGGGGGACACCATCCACTGTTTGAAGGGTGCATGTATTTGTGCCCAGGGGAGTGGGCAAAGGGGCTGATCTGACCGTTTTTTGCTTTGCTTGTGGCCGTTTCGGGGGCGTTCCCACTGTGACTTGCGAAAATGGTTATTTTGCGCAAACAATTCCATGAATACACAGGGCATGCATTTTTTCTTATGCATGCAGGCTCAGGCAGTGTCCTTCTCGCGTGGAGCCCTGGCACAATTTCTGCACAAATTTCCATGAATCAGCCCCATTATTTTTCCTGATGACTTCTGCACAACAGTCTTAGCACTGGTTCTCTATAGTCTGGTCTATGGCAATGCTCTCCTCACAGGACTCCCCAACAGCACCCATGCCACTGCAAGACATAGTAAACACAGCAGCCATTCTCATTCTCCACCTACCCAAACATTCACATACCAAACCTGCTCTTGCCAAGCTCCACTGGCTCCCTATAACCTTCAAATAACTCTGCTTTGTATACAAAGGCATCCACCTAAAAACTAAAATCTTACCTTCATGACAAACTCAAACCCATCACCCACACAAACACCAGACAAGCCAAGCAAGATCGTCTACACATTCAACTCGGCAAACTCACATGCACACAAAATCAAGCATTTACCCACTGGGCACCCAAGGCATGGAACACGCTACCTCTTCACATATGCACTGCATCCACCCTCACCACTTTAAGAAAGAGCCTCAAAATGTACATTTTCCAACTTTGTACCATGTAAGGCGCTCTGAGACCCTCTGGGTATGATCAACGCTAAACAAAAAGGCAAATAAATCAAAATAAATAAAATAGGTTGTGACATCATGGTGTATTATCTGATAGCACTTCATGTCATGATATGAAACGTCATGATATATCAGAATACATACGCAAATAAGTAAACTGTCCTGTATACTGCCCTCACTATTATGATACTGGTCTACCTGCACTGAGGCTTGAGTAATTGTGTGATGAACCCACACCTGGGATGCTCTGATCAATGTTGGGTAGAATGAAAGGGGTGGGGTAAGCTTGACTGTAAAGCTGTCCTATGAGGCATGACATGTGCTGTGGCATATGTACGATTTAATCTCAAAATAAACCATGACATTTAATGCCATGCCACATCATGGTATGCTAATGCCAATATTTCTCCAAAGCGACATTGCAATTAGACTTGACATGCCTAGTATACACCCAGCTTGAGTTTCACGGTAAACTTGACACTTCCATTCATTGTTCTGTTTCACATTCCCAGTAAGCTTGACATTTCCATCGTAGGCTTTGTGTAGTGATTTGCTATTGTTGTTCTTTGTATTTAGTTCTTGTTTATCTATGTATGTTTTGTTTATTTATACGTCCTTGTTCCATCTGCACAAGCTCATGCTGAGATAGAGCTTGTGGAGATGGAATGTGGTGAGTGACAGTTGATGGAGAGAGACGGTGGGCATGCTGAATTAAAGCTTGTTCCCGTGACCTATTTCGCCTCCTGCCTCTTGCTTTACATTGGCGACGAGGTTACCCCAAATCACAGCGGGCCCACCACAAATCAATCTGGAGAGAAAGCACGCACCATGAGCAGAGGAGCCAGAAGGTTTGTGTCCTGCTGAGACCTCCATCCCGACCAGACCCTGCGAGGTTGCGCGCATCTGTGGCATCGCTGGTTGAGAGCCGGTGTAGAATGGACAGCCGCTCCATCTACCGGTGTTGTAGCAGCCCTAGGAGTCAGCCGCCCGTCCCCTCGTAGGGCAGCCACAGAAGAAGTTTGGCTCCTCCACCCCTTTGATTCCCTGGGCGTAGAAGCGGCCAACACCCCTCACTGCGCCTCATATCTCCACGTAGCTCCAGAGAAGCAGGGCGCTCCGCCCAGTTCACTTATGGGCGTAGAAGTGGCTGGCACAATTTAGGAGACGTGCCTTGGAGGAAATTACCGCACAACCTGTAGAGTTGGGGCAGCAGTTGGAAATTGCTATATTAACAATGTTTGGGAAGAAATTACCATATAACCTGCAGAGGTGGGGCAGCAGCTTTTGGAAATTGCTGCAATAAAGTACATTGGAGGAAATTACCGTATAAACTGTTGAGGTGGGGCAGCAGCCTTTGGAAATTGCTCTATTTAACTGCAGAGGAGGGGGAGCAGCTTTTGCGTTGTATTACAGAGTAGAAAGTCGCTTGCAAAAGACATTTCAAGTGGAATAGGCAAGAACAATCCTCGAATACACACACAGAAGTATTAAATTGTGAATTTTGGCAAGTTTGGTTTAAACATCTGCGATGGCAGCAGCAAGCATGCCCCCCGCCCACTATCCCTTTTTTCAGAGCCTGGTACCCCTTTTATAAGGTGAGACATTTGGGAAAGGCTTTTCGACACATACCTGATAGCTATTGGGGGTGATAACTTTTCTCCTGCAAGGAAAGAAGCAATATTATTGCACAATCTAGGGACAGAGGGGCGTAGTGTCTTTGATGGGCTATCTGACCCCACAGACATAGGACAAGGAGAGGAAGACCAGTTCACAATGGCCATCAGAAAACTGCAAACACACTTCGAGCCAAAGAAAAATATCATTTTTGAGAGACACAAATTCTTCTCTAGAAGTTAAGAATCCTGTGAACCAGTAGAAGCATTTGTTGCAGATTTACACACACTAAGTTACTCATGTGAGTTTGGACCTCTAACTGACTCTCTCAATCGTGATCAACTAGTACGTTGTACTAACAACAACAGGATACAGGAAAAATTGTTGTCGAAGGACCTGTCTCTAGAACAAGCAGTTGAAGTAGCCAGAGGTATGGAAGAAACTACTAAGTATATGGCCAGCATGAAATCGGATAAGAGTCACAGTGAAGTAGCCGCAATCAAGAATGGTAAGAGACAAACCACGGGTAAAGGCATAAAGTGCTTTAAGTGTGGTAGCAACCACCATGTCTCTTCAAATCCTTTCGGCCCCGCAAGGAATGCCAGCTGCCTCAAGTGCAAAAGAAAAGGGCATTTCACGAGAGTCTGCAGGGATAATTTGTCAGTAGAGAATATAGAAACAAGCATCAGAAGTCCTGAGCAAGAGGAGAATATAGTAGAGCAGCAGAACATGCAAAATCTTTATCTAATGTCTTAGAAATTGGAGACGTCTCTGGTAGAGAAAAAGGACCTGTAGACGTTTTTATGGTTAACAATAGAGTGGTCACGATGAAGGTGGAAAGTTGCTTACCATGGACAATAATGTCCAAAAAAAATATTTCTTAATTGTGTAAAGGGCAACATGAAGGATCTATGTAAACCTGCAATTTAACATTATGCCTACGGAAATGTCAAAATTGAGCTACTAGGAAAGTACACTGCTGTCATCAAATTCAAGGGAAGAAGCTGTGAAGCTGAAATGTACCTAACAAAGGAAGGGTCATCATTATTGGGCTGGAATGAACTGAAAAAATTAAGAATAAGAATACAAGCCAATGCGGAATGTCCAGTTATGGTTCCTGAAATTAGAGATCAATGGGAAAAATAATTTCCTAAAGTATTCACAGATGACCTTGGAAAACTAAAAGGTTATGAACACGTAATTAAACTAAAGAAAGATGCTGTATCAAAAATAAGTAAGGTTAGGTTGGTATCACAGAATCTCAGGAGTAAAGTGAAAACTGAAATAGACTCTCTACTCCAAAGAGGCGTCATACGTCATAGAGAGAGTGGAAGGTGCTGAATGTTTATCACTGGTGGCAGTGGCGACTAAACCTAGTGATGAAATAAGACTATGCGTTGATTTGAGAGAACTTAATAAGAACATATTAGTTGACCGCCATCCTCTTCCGAACATCAGTGAGAAGTTGTCAACATTGAGTAATGCGAGTATTTTTTCAGTCATTGATCTGTCGCAGGCATACCATCAGGTTCCTCTTTCGGAGGATTGTCAATATCTTACTTCTTTCATTACCCCAGAAGGAACATTTAACTACTGTCGGATGCCGTTTGGCTTAGCTTCGGCAGCTGCAGTATTTCAGAGGGTAATGGAAATTACATTGGAGGGAGTTCACAATGTGGTTATATTTCAAGATGATGTATTAGTGCATGCTGGCACCAAAGAAGAGCATAATCAAACACTTAGGATGGTACTGACAAGATTGTGGGAGGCGGGCCTAATGGTCAAGAGAAATAACTGCAAAATATCAGTAGACAGTGTGGAATATCTTGGTCATGTAGTGTCTAACCAAGGAGTAAATCCGAAGGTGAGTTTGGTTGACGCGATTTGAATGCACCATGTCCATCAGACAAAGACCAAGTTAGATAATTTCTTGGTCTAGCAGAATACTATCATAAATGTGTGGAAATCTTTGCAACCATATCTACACGATTAAGGGCCTTATTGAAGAAAGGGGCGAAATTCCAATGGTCCGCACAATGTGAGGTAGCGTTTAGAGAAATTAAAAATGATATTGTGCATGCACCCTCCATTGGAAGGTTTAGTGATGATGACCGCACAGTTTTCGTAGTTGATGATAGCATTTTAGGTTTGGGGGCTACCTTTTTTGCAATATGTTTCCAATAAGAGAGAGAGAGAGTCATAGCATCGGCCTCCAGAACTCTCAAGGGAGCAAAAGCAAATTACTCAGTCATAGAACGAGAGGCACTGGCTGTGTTCTGGGCCATTAATCATTTCAAGTATTTCCTGTGGGGAAGGAAGTTCTGTGTGCGATCAGATCACAAACCTCTGGTTCAATTATTCAACGGTGGCAGGTGGGCAGTAGGATTTCCGAGAATAAGTAGATGGGGTCTTGGAATTCAGGCATACAATTTTATAGTAGATTATTTACCTGGAAAAAATAACATAGTAGTGGACTGTTTGTCTAGGTTGCCAATAGATGACAATGTGACAATGGATACTATGAAGGATGAGGAGTATGTTGTAAGTGAACTGGTGAGTGTGGACAAGGAGGAGTGGGTCAGGGCTGAAGTGACTGATCAGGATCTGGAATGTATCAAACAGTGGACCATAGAGAGGTAGCCAGATAAAGAAATTCTTGATAGGAAATTTGAAGCATGGTGGGAAATAAGAAATGAGATGAGTATTGTGGGAGGTAGACTAAGACGGGGCAACTGTGTGGTTCCTCCAGAGTGTGTGTGAAGAAATCTCATAGAGTTAGCCCACCAAGGTCCTTTAGGTGAAGGGGCAACTAAGAGAAGGGTACGGTAGAGCTACTGGTGGCCTAACATGGACAAAATGGTGGAGAAGTTTGTAAGAAATTGCAATACGTGTCAACAGAGTGACAAATCGAAGGTTGTCCGTGAGGTACCTATGGTGCCTAATACTGTACCAATTCAACCATGGCAAAAGGTAGCTGTTGATATTTTAGGGCCGGTTGCAAGTTTAGGAGGTGGATATAAATACATCTTTGTGCTAGTTGATTATCACTCTAGTGAGTAGAGTGGGAAGCACCCAGAGAAGTAACAGCCAGGAATTTAGTGTCCTTCCTAGAGAAGGTATCCTCAGGGAAGGATGCCCGTATGAACTGGTCTCAGACAATGGGGTGCAATTTGTATCTCAATTTATGAAGTCATTTTTGGGGGTCATGGAATCAAACACATCCGGACTGCACTATATCACTCAAGAGCAAATGGATTGGTTGAGAGAGTTAATAGACTTATAAAGGGAGGGATACAGTTGGTTTAAGTTTGTGTCAAGACTGGAGGGAGTTGTTAAATCACATGTTATGGAGCTATCTAACCACACCACATTCAGTGACAAAGGTATCTCCTTTTGTGTCGCTTAAAGGGAGAGAACCTGGAACTAAGCTTTGTCCTGGATGGTTGGGATTGGCAGGTACTGTGGTTGTTGATAGAAGCACCATCATGAATCTCATTAAGGAAGCACAAACTGTCAATAAAGAATCTTTTGACAGGAGGGAAAGAGTAAAAAACAAGATGTGGAATGTAGGAGATAGGGTATTTGTTAGAAATCCGAGGTACTCTCAAAAATGTATAGAGAGCAAATACATTGGCACAAAGAAAATTATTAAAGTGCGTGGTAATGTTGTTGTTTTAGAAGGTGATGAAGTCTGGTCACAAGGTAGGTTGGCAGAAGCTAAAACAAAGTGTGGAAACTCGGGTTGTGGGTGAGGAAATAAACCAAAATGAGGTTTCTAAGGAAAAGTTTTCTGTTGATATAAATGTTGAAGCTAAGGATGGTTTAAGTTCTAAGAGACTAAAAACAAACCTTTAAGGATGAAAGATTTTGTGGAATTAAATATTTTAAAGTCTGTTAAAATGTTTGGGGATGGTCATATGTAGTGATTTGCTATTGTTGTTCTTTATATTTAGTTCTTGTTTATCTATGTATGTTTTGTTTATTTATGCGTCCACGTTCCATCTGCACGAGCTCATGCTGAGATAGAGCTCGTGGAGATGGAATGTGGCGAGTGACAGTTGATGGAGAGAGACGGTGGGCCTGCTGAATTAAAGCTTGTTCCCATGAACTATTTTGCCTCCTGCCTCTTGTTTTACACTTTGCATCTCCACAAAGCTCCAAATTTGACATTTCCCGTAGAAAAGCTTGTCATTTCCAGTAAGTGGGGCATTTACAGTGTGCTCCCAGTATGGAATTTTCAGTATGTTTCCAGTTGCCATTCCCAATAAACTTGGTATTTCCAGTCAGCTGCCAGTCTGGCACTCCAGTAAATTCCTAGATTGACATAAACAATAAGCTCCCAGTTTAAGCCATCCCTGAACACTACAGTGTACATACCCAACCCTACAGTGTACATACCCAATGAACCCACAACATCATGGCGGGCTAGCTGCTCTTGAACACAGCCAGTGTGTAACCGCAGAACACATAGCCCTAAATCCCACAGAACACAAAGCCACGTGATGTGACGGGGGCCCCAAGCCCCACCTCACTGAGACAAGGCTTCCACTACTCAGGAGTTGGGACAACATGAGGACCACCGACCCCATAAGCGGAAACCAGCTTGGCTATTGTCGCATAAAAATACTGAGCTTTTTTTTTTTTATGCGCCTATATCCATCCCATTGATTAAATGGACAGCCAACGGAAGTCGATGATAAGCCCAATTTGAGCAGATGTTAAATGTTACACAAACAAAGCCATGCACTCTTCAGTTGTTCATGAGCAGTCCTGAGGTTGCCTGTTGGCACTTTTCGGTGGAAACCCACAGCTGGGTGCCTTGAAGGGGGCTCTGAGCCCAGCGGCTTCGAATTCGCGCGTGTCAGCAAGGCCTGAGCCAAGCATTAAATGGACTATGCAAAAACAAGACCTACGTGTACATCAAAAAGGAGCCAGGGGAGCGTGAATGTGCCACCGACTCCATGGCTGGCAACGCAGCGAGAAATGCTTGATTCCAGTCGCTAATCGTGGCTGTTTTGATCTCTTGAAAACTGCAACTGATATTTACGGGATGAGATCCTTCCTGTAACACCTGGTCTGCCAAAAAACTGCGCCCAGAGCTCAAATATATACACCAGTAAAAAAAGGAAAGCAAACTATGAAACCAAAAATATGCCCGAGGTTTGAGGGAACGGATAACATCCCTCTGCCTAAATGCTTTGCATGTATCTGCCGTCCACAGAAAATCCCTCGACCACCTTCGCAACACTTGATACCTCCATGTATTCATTAACTGCATTTCCTTTTGCATATTGTAGAGTTTTAGAAAGTACAGTATGCATCCTTGATCATATCATCATAAGGCAGCAAATCGAGTACCGGGTCAGAAACATGTTTCGAAGCACGATGGATGTTCTACTGGGACGCTGTCGTGCTCATGGTGCTTAAATCTAGGAATGCGTACATTGTTGAAAAAACGTCCATACTTTCCAAATCTGCAGAAATGTAATTTAACAATACTTTTAAATAAGTGTGAAAAAAACAGAACAAACTGAGGGAAACTGAGGCAACTAAAATGAGCACAGGCAACAATCAGCATCTCCAAGGACCCTACCCAGTCACTCTTCTCTCAAATACAAATCTATACAGAACAGCCCAGTGAAAAAGTCCAAAGAACCACATTGCCGCTGCAGACTCAACAAACGTCCTCACGTCATTCTCAACACTTGAAATCACAGACAAGGAACCCATCAACATTAATATGTTCATCTAGCCATCTAACCTCTGCCCACCAATCCTGAGATGACGCTGACTTGTAGGACTTACTGATCAGCATTCAACAGCATCATTGATGCCACTTTCAACCAAACAATTAAGCCATCTCCTCCAAACAAATCCACTGCAAATCTGACTATAAAATGTTTGCCCCCTTCTCACAGACCTACTAATTGATAAACATTGGTAAACAAAGCTCACACATACCATTTGCTGGAGAAGGTTGTTCATTCCGTTCATTTAATTTACTGTTTGAGTTGATAATGAAACACATCCGCACCCCTCTAAAGAGTATAGCCTTCCCTCGGCCCACAAAAGGCAAAGGAGGTGTACCTCCTGACTGTTCTTGTTTTACCATTATTATTGTGTTGGCTCTTTAGAGGTGTGAGGGTTGATTGGGCGGTTTAGCCTTACCTAATTTGTGTACTCCTCCAGGACAGAAATCAATTTGTCATAAAGGGGTCCTCTATGGGTCATCCCATAAACCAAATTCAGAATGGAGAGATTAAATATAACTAGGATAAATGACAGATATGACCCATTGTGATGCACGGTCTGTCTACCTTGCAATATCTGTTTGATGGGATCACTGGATCCCTTGTGCTCTAGGTAGTCAGTTTTGTGGTTTAATGCTGGCGTCCAGAGTTGGCAGGTTCAGGGTTTCTAAGTCTGCACGGGGAAAGATTGAGAGAAAGGCCAGGAAATCATCTTGCGCTTAGTGCTTGAGAGTTGTCTGCTGCTCTATGATTCAGACGAACAGTGTGTAATTCTCTTTCTCCATACATACACACTCCACACGTTAACTTATTTTTCCATGGAAGATAACTGGTGAAACAGTTCAGGACGTTTAGAATGAGTCTGCAGCTTGCACTTATTGGTTAAATTCTAGGAAGCCCATCATCTTCTCCTGTTAAATGTGGTAACAAATAGAACAATTATTACAGTAATTGATGTGAGAGTAATCTAGCATGAAGAGTTTTATACAAATCTGATGATGTAATTATTGCTACTATTGTATATTATTATTTGTATTATTATTATCCTTATTATTATTGTTCATTTTAGGTGCAGCTTCACTGCTCCACATGAGCAACTATTTACAGCATACAATGCAGCCTTACCTCAATGTTTGACACTTAAAATTGTACCAACAATTGTACATTATCCGTGCAATACACCCAGTTCAATGCCAGTGACGTTGTTGTGTAACGGTTTATTGAGAAGCCACCCTCAACACAGTCCCTTCCCTCCCCACTCAAGTGGTTATTCAACAAACTGTTTAACTGATTCTTTTTTAGCCCTATCTCAGACACATATGATGCCCCTTGGATCCCTCTTCCCTGAGTTAACAACGAACCAAGAACCAGGCCGTTGTACGAGAAATAAATTGGTATTTATTTATTTAAAATAACAGTAAGAGAAATTAGCACAAAATATGGAAAAACACCACTTTATCCGTGGCACAACATAATCAACTTCTCTCAGCATAAATAAATCGCAAAAGTGAGTTAAAAAGAACACAGACATAATTCTTCCCTTTCTGTAACTCTCACTTACAAAATAATTACACTGATCAATAATAGAATTTCACTACAAACCTTTGGTTTAAAATAAGCACAGGGTGAGTTATTGCTTTGTTTTTCAGACCCCCTTTGCTTTGGTTTAAGTCAGACAGAAAAATCTTCTTTGGGGAATTTTGGATTTCAGACCCTCCTTACTGAAAGGCCTCTGTTGGGTAAGCTGGATAAAAGGTTGGACTGATATAAGAACAAAGACACCCCTCATCCTTAAAGAAGTCGGGGTCAGCTGGACAACAAGGATTACTGAATTAAATTATAGGCTATAGTTTTCAGCACACACTGGGAAGTCAGCTTTGTTATTTTCAAATTGTAACAAAATTCACCCCCAAGAGTTCTGCCAAATGGGTAATTCATTAAATTAATATTTTTGGTTAAATAGTCTAAGGATCTGCACAGTTATTTCCCTCGACGCCCCCCAAAATAAAGGGTAAGGATTCAGGGCAAGTAGACACCCCCTGACCGTTGGTTTTCAAGGGCTTAGTTCTACTTACATAGCAAGCCTCCGTTTAAGACTTCAAGAAAGCCAGCTGCATCTCAGGACACCCTGGAAAGATCAGGCAGGTGTATGGTCCCTCCAATCTCAAAGATGGCCTCTCGCTCTCCACCACAGGACCCAGTCAGCTTTGAGGCCTTCCACGAAATGGACAGCTCCACCCAGATGCACTTTCAGCATTCTCCTTTGGGGTCCCTTTACAGTTTTCAGATGGTGAGTTTCAGCAGCCTTTCTGTCTTTCTCCTTTTTCTGTCACCAGGTTTTTTTGTGTCTCCTGTCCTAGTGCAGTCCCCCGTATATAGGAGAAATGACATCACCAATTTTACAATCTTGGGAAAGTAACCTGCAATATTCCCTGCCACTAGAATTGGACAGTTACTCCTCTCTCTGCTCCCAACCACACCTCCAAGTCAGGATTGGTTTAGGGGTTTGGAGCAACATATGGCAATTGCTATTTGTAATCTCCCCTTTTGTTCTCATTTCAACTTTTTGGCAAAAGCTAGTTATGCATCACAACTTCATAATTGTACTAGCAACTGCTATACTAAACATATTTTCTGTTTTAGCTGTGCATGGAGAATTTGATAAGCCGACAGCCAAATTCGTACGGCGAAGCATGGCCATGTGGGACACTTCTGCCATTTCCATTGAAAGTTCAATAGTTATGAATTTGTACGTTATTACATATATCCTTATTTTTATTTTCCACCTGCTCACCAACTCTCACATTTGGAACATGTTCATATCAGCCAGAAACCTAGTTAAACTGGACATTTTTCCCCACTTAGCAAGCCCTGCCCACCTGGTGCCTTCCTGGCTGCCGCTCTTTTTCCCTACTTAAGGAGCCCTCCAGCCTCTTTTCCTTTGCAGATGAGGAGCAGGTGCAAGTGGATCTAGGTCTCCTGGCCTAAGCCCCGCCCACCTAGTGCCTTCCTGGTTGAGGCTTTTTTTCCACACTTAGCAAGCCCCGCCCACCTGGTGCCTTCCCGGTTGCCTCTCTTTTTCCCTACTTAGCAAGCCCCGCCTTCCTGTGTCCTTCCTGGTTGCCGCTCTTTTTCCCTACTTAAAGAGCCATCCAGCCTCTATTCCTTTGCAGATGGGGAGCAAGTGCAAGTGGATCTAGGTCACTTGGCCTAAGCCCTGCCCACATGGTGCCTTCCTGGTTACTGCTCTTTTTCCCCACTTAGCGAACTCCACCCTCCGGGTGCCTTCCTGGTTGCCGCTCTTTTTCCCTACTTAAGGAGCCATCCAGCCTCTTTTCCTTTGCAGATGTGGAGCAGGTGCAAGTGGCTCTAGGTCAGCTGGCACAAGCCCCACCCACCTGGTACATTCATGGTTGCTGCTCTTTTTACCCACTTAGCAAGCCCCACCCACCTGGTGCCTTCCTGGTTGCCACTCTTGTTCCCTACTTAAGGAGCCCTCCAGCCTCTTTTCCTTTGCAGATGGGAAGCAGGTGTGAGTGGATCTAGGTCACCTGGCCTAAGCCCTGCCCACTTGGTACTTTCCTGGTTGCTGCTTTTTTCCCCCACTTAGCAAGTTCCACCCACTTGGTGCCTTCCTGGTTGCTCCTCTTTTTCCCTACTTAAGGAGCCCTCCAGCCTCTTTTCCTTTGCAGATGGGGAGCAGGTGCAAGAGGACCTAGGCCACCTGGCCTAAGCCCCACCCACCTGGTGCCTTCCTGGTTGCTGCTCTTTTTCCTCACTTAGCAAGCCCCACCCACCTGGTGCCTTCCTGGTAGCCGCTATTTTTCCCTACTTAAGGAGCCCTCTGGTCTCTTTTCCTTTGCAGATGGGGATCAGGTGCAAGTGGATCTAGGTTACCTGGCCTAAGCCCTGCCCACCTGCTTCCTTCCTGGTTTTCACTCTTTTTCCCCATTTAGCAAGCCTCACCCACCTGGTGCCTTCCTGGTTGCTGCTCTTCATCCCTAAATGAGGAGCCCTCCAGCCTCTTTTCCTTTACAGATGGGGAGCAGGTGCAAGTGGATCTTGATCACCTGGCCTAAGCCCTGCCTACCTGCTGCCTTCCTGTTTGCCATTCTTTATCCGCACTTTCCCTACTGAAGGAGCGCTCCAGCTTCTTTTCCTTTGCAGATGGGAAGCAGGTGCAAGTGGATCTAGGTCATCTGGCCTAAGCCCCGCCCACCTGGTGCCTTCCTGGTTGCAGCTCTTTTTCCACACTTAGCAAGCCTCACCCACCTGGTGCCTTCCTGGTTGCAACATTATGTGCAACTACTGACTTCTGCAATTGTATTCGCTCTCCCCTCTTGCTTTTCCACTCTTTTTGACTGCATACTCTCTGTTCTCTCCTCCTCTCCCTTTCTCCCGTATCCTCCCCTCACTTTCTTCTATGCACTTACTCTATCAGAATTGTCCCTGGACCTTTTATGATAGCAACCTTGTCTGTCTGCCCCCCCTCCCTTTATTTATTGTTTCACCCCCACAGCCCTACCTGAAATGTCATCAAGCCTAATTCGCACTCGCTTGTTTTTTCCTCCCCTCCCTTTCTGCACCCCTCTCCCTCACCTTTTGTTTTATCCGGCTCTACCAGAAATGTCGTCATACCTAGTACGGGAGTCGCCTGTCTGTTTCTATTTCCTTCCCACTCTCCCCCTCCCTTCCATATCTACGTCTTAGCTCTTGCACTATCAAATATTGCCAGGTCAAGTACGATAGTTAATTTCACATCCTTACTGTTCATGACCTGTAAGAATGTCATTGTATTTTCCCTTGTTCCCTCCCTTGCCTTGGAGCGCTTTGAAACACATTGTGTATAGGCGCTATCTAAATGAACTATTATATCATATCATATCATTACAGTTCCCAGAGTCACAGGTAGATGCATTTTACATCCCCCAAATCAATTAGAAATGACATAAAAAATGGTACAAAATGAATTCATTCCACAGTGTGGTTGCTGCGAAAAAGGCCTCCATTATAATAGTCCTTTTAAATTAATTGTGAATGTTCATTTTCAGCAAATGGGAGTCTCTGTTTCATCCAGCCCAACCATCTGTCTCCCTGGGCCAGCCTTTGACCAGAGTTTGTTTTTATTAGTCTCTTTGAATTTGGTAGTTTGCTCTTTGAAGTGGGTGCCCCTATTTTTACACATATTAGTCGTACTTTAGCCAAGGGTGAATTCCCTTGCAGCCGCTGCTTCCAGAGCCAACAGGTCTGGAAGAAACTGGGCTTTAAAACACCTTCAGCAGCACATTTTACTGTGGGGTCTTTAGATGAGAGATGTGACATCCAGGCTGTAAGTGGGAGATTTCCTTTGTGAAGTTTAGACCACAGCCAGAAATAGGTTTCCATGAAGACAAATTGGTTCTTCAAATGTCACTGGATTTCTGTAGGTGAAACATAGTATACATTGGTTTTGTCAACCCACACATCATGTTTTGTTGTCCTGACATTTGTCTGAGAGCAGTGATATTTGTTTCCACTTTGGCTTTTTAAAGCCTTTATTTGCACACACATGTGCCGGCCGTTTTTGCTTTCAATGTTTAAAAATCCTGTTTTCCATGTCACAGGGATCTTTGATTCCTACTTCGCTTGTAAATTAAACTGCTGCTTGTCCATTGATAATGACAGGTAGGCCCCTTTCCATATGGCTCTTTAACTTTACTTGAAAAACAAAAGCAAAAGGCTGTTTTTCTTTCAGTGTTTAAATGCCTGCCATGTATGTGAAATGGACTTCTGTTTTGGGCCTTTAAATGCACCCTCACAGTTGACAAATCAGAAGTGTGTTGATTGCTGATTAATTTGCTTCAATAATGTTAGTTGTCGATTTGAAGGATGACAAGAATTGCCCCTTGCATCAAGTTTTATTATATGAGTACTTTCACCAAATGTTTTTCGACAGTTTCTTTTGTCACCTTTTAATTCTTTGTTTTTGTGAATATATTTGTATATATTTTTTGGAAAAAAGAGAAATATTTTTAGACAATTCTATATTTCTGTACAATAATGACACATGAATTCCTTTACAATCGATACAGGGATTTATATTACAATAAAAATGGCATTAATTTAACTTTTGAAATCAGTTTTCACACAATGCAAACAATTGATTGTTGTAGTACTGTCATGCAATTATCCAGTGATGTAAAAGTTATGTTGATGGTTCCATGACTACGTGGAGTGTGCATGTTTTATTCTGCACACAGACTTGCGCAGTGTTGCTCTCATTGTGTGGCCTTTATGGGATAAATGCACACTTTTCCATGAATCGGGCCCTCAGTCACTTAAACCCCAACTGATGCACGAAATTTGGAAATTGCATCTATATTGTAAAGGATTTCAATTGGGTGTCACACACCGGACCAGGACTCTTGCTCTTAGCCTAGTATGTAGCGCTCAATTAGAATACTTTTTCTTTATTTTCTACGAATTCTGATTGAGCTGTCACACAACCCGTCTCACACCCCCTTTTACAAATACCCTGGGTCACAATGGACCATGAACCAGGCCGTTAGGTGGGAATACAATATTTATTTATTTTAAATTCAAATGATTTCACACAATTTTAATATTGGGCAGCAATCACCAATGTGGTGACAATTACATAATAAATGATGAAATACACTTAGTTTGACCTGCTGTTATAAAATATCCAGAGCACAGATGTATAGGAGCAATTCTTCTGTTCAGGTAGATAGCACGCAAGTTAAGATCTCCAACTGAAATGCTCCCTCAAACCCCTATTAATCGAATTATGAGTGGATAAAAGGAGCAGCAAGGAGTCAGGGATACTAGGCAGCAAAAAGAGTTAAGGCAAAATCGGGTTTCTAAACCTTTGAATTGCATAAAATGACAATCGGAATTGGTAAGTAATTAATTTAAATGTGCACTTAACCAATAAATGAGGTAAACATGATTTATCACAGTATTAGGTATGTAATATGCCTAGCAACTACAAGGCAAGATATCAACAAAGGACATACAGTTCAAAAAGCAACTCGAAAGTAAGAACACATTGCAGCCAAAATCACACATTGAAAAGTTGCAATTTCCACTTTTTGCCGTTTTAAATGTCAAAACTTTTTTTTTTTAAAAACGTGTGAAATAGACAGAATCACAATGCGGTTTTTAGGCTGGGTGATGGATGCACATCTCAGGGATAGTATAGAAGTGAAAGAGTGGCTCTAACTGATTACCTGGATTAGAATTTTAAATGTGGAAGGAGATTCGGCTTTGGGAAAATAAACACAGATAACAGAGAAAGTCGATTTGGAAAGAATGGACAAATTTTACTTAAACTAGATTATCAAGACTAGATTGTTAAAGAAAGACCCGGTATGCTCCAAGGTGAATTTGCAACATTAACTTTTTCACCCTGCGTTCATCTCTATGTGGGAATTACTTAAATTATTCAAAATATAGCTAAGGATCTATGCAAGATAGAGATGAGTAGAAGAATGGCGCTAACGCTTAGAGGTCAAGGACAGGATGCACAGAAAATTCAGACAGTTTAAAACAAGTTACCAGGGTATGGATAGGATTACTCATAGAGTAGAACCAAGACAAAGTATCAAGATGGGGTATGCTATGTGTGGCTATGGCAATGGGAAATACTCACAATCCAGATTTGAGACAGCCAACAGGGTTTCTGGACTCAAAGGCTCTGCTCACAGCATGGCGGGCTCTCCTAACAGCACAAATCTAGGCCTGTCTAGTCACTGGATAGCAAGGGTACAGTTGGCATGCAGGTAGTGGGGCAACAATCCAGCCTGGTCACAGGATACTCCCAAAAGTGTACCATGGTATTTCCCCCAGTTATTGTGATTTTTAGTGGGGTTTCTGGATCAATGGTCCTGCCTGGATAGGGTCAGCTATGCTATGGCCTGACAGTAGAGTCTGGAATCTTGCAAAGTGAATGTGGAATATCTGGATACGCAGGCGCTGAAAATTCAGAAGAGAGTGTCCTGTCTTTGAGAGCTTCCCCCCTTTATATAAGGCGGGTGACCTCACAGGATTTATTGTTGGGCAGAACTAAGCTAGACCTACCCCTAAGAACTGTATAGGTCTGTCTATGTTGATTGCCTCCTCCAGGAGGCGACTCAGTTTATGGGGTTGGATTTTATGAGGTACGAAGCCATCCCACAGTCATTTTTGCCAAAATCAATTATGACATAAATCACTCCTTTTTACAATTGTGGAACCTTTGCAAATTACATAGGCAGATTACATATTTCACAAAGAGCATGTCAGTCCAACTACAATATTGTTTCACCCTTCTAACAATTTTTTGTGATTTTTAGTGGGAACCACCTCACCCAAAATTCCTTAATTTTAGATATATGTACATGTTATCATAGAGCATATTTACATTAATTGTTAACGTTCCACCATATGTACTTTTCCTATAATTCATATTTTCCTGGATTTTCCGTCCCATACATGTTATAGTTGGCCACAATCTCTTGTTTTAAAAACACAAACATTACATTTAAAGTGTAAATCTTTTACATTACTGTGTTGTCTGGTTGTAGAAATAACAGTTTTAAAGTTTATTCATTAAAACAGTCTTTGGAGGCAGATGGGCTGGCTTTTGTCCCCAGATGTCAGTTTAGCACAGGGTTTCCCAGGAGGTTTGTCTTTGGAGCGCCTTAATTTGAGTGGATGGGAGGTGGCACTTCCAAAACTAACACGTAGGTGTCCCAGAATCTATTGCAGCTGGCTAGAGTCCAGCCAGAAAGTCTGGTTGAGTGTGATACATTCTACTCTTTGGTGTAGTCAGAGCATCCAGATGTGGGTCTCCTTGGGGGGATGGTATTTCCTTTGAAGCCAGGGAAAACAAAAAACCTGTTTGGCTGGTTCCCCATTACAGCCAGTGCATTTATTTATTTACTATTCCTGAGCCCAAAAGGCAAGGCTGTTGGAAGAAAACATTATATGAGATTTTAAACACCCCCCCCCCCCTTACATTTCTAGGCAAGGACAGGGCCTTATTCAACATTACACTTTTAAAACAGATATTTTTCTTGTTTGCAAATGCACATTTTACCACATGGTGAATTCTGCTGGGATGTCCCTTTCAAATTTGGTTTTCTCTTCCATCTGGATTCCAAATATTGTTTGCAGCCCTGGTCAGTTTCTCTTTCACAGCACTCGGTTCAAGGCCACGGAAATTGACATATGCACAGAGAGCTAGGGTTTCTTTTGAAGAGTTTACCTTGACATTTTTTAGCATAAAAGTCAAGTGTTTTTCCCTAAGGCTGAGAGTAAAGTTTCTGGTGATTTCCCAGATCTTGCCTGACAGCCTGTCATTCAGTGAGAAATGCCTTCTTTTGCTACAGCACAACTGGAATATGTCTGAGCATAGTTGGGTCTTACTGGATCAGAACTGTATATTGTTTAACAGATTAAAAGAGCATCAGGGCGACAACATTTTAAATGTAAAATCGTTCCTTTTTCCAAGGGAAATTGTAAGCTAGCAACACAGCAGCACTGCTTTTCAATTCTCTTCTTTGGTGCACCTAAGAAAATACACCAGCAGACTTTCTCGGTGTGCTCCCTGTTCCTTCTTGCCCAATAGGTGCTTGGCAAAACAGTGCAGCCAACATTTTGTAGCAGCAAAACATAGTTTTGATGTGTGGCACTGGTGCTCAAAGGAGCCAGCAGAGCCGTTTTGCTGGTAACTGCTGAAGTGCAGCTTGGTAATGGAGGGGAATTCGGCTGAGTGGGTAAATGTACCCCACAAATCCCCCCGAGACTCTCCTGAGACTTCTTGTTGAGGAAGAGTTGGGCAAAGTGGGGTTCATCAAGTGGGGTCCCCCTTGCATCAGGGCACGATACGCCACAATCCGTTGTCTCTTGTTGGAGTGTGGAGCGATACCCAAAGCTTTTCGTTCAGTCTTTCTTTGTGGTGTGGAGCGACACCCCCAGATTTTCCAGGTCTCCAGGGAAGTCCTCCTTGTTCTATGAAGGGGCAGAACCAGTACGAATCTAATGAATAAATCAGAACCAGTTACAACATTTTCCCACTGACTGCCTTCCCACAAGGTTGACAGCAGTGGGACGCACATGCATTACGATCATTAGAGTACGCAGACAATCACAACAAATAATCCTTCACAAGACACAGATAACTATCCATTTTAAGTAGAATTTTTGGTGATCCCTTTTGCACTGATAATGAAGAAAATTACTCCCTTTTAGATAGATATGCCTATGAACCTACCTCATCCCTTCTGGTTTCTTCTTTTTCTTGTTCTCATTCTCCACTTGTCTCCTCTGTTTGACTTTCTCTTAGCTCCTGAATCAGCTGCAAAGTGTGTCTGGTGTGAAAACTCTTTAACTGATTAATATGAACCCATTTCTCTTCTGCCAAATCTCCTTTGGGTATGCCGATCCTGTAGGCGACAGGTGAAATTTTATCTACAATTTCAAAAGGTCCGCGCAAGCTGTGGAGAAATTTCTGCTGCTTGGTCTAGTTCCTTTGGAAATTGTCCAAGTAGACCCTACTTTACATTCGTTTTTGGTTGGTTTTAAGTCATATTGAGTCTTCATCCCCTCTGCAGATTCTTCCAGATTGAGAGTACGCAAAACATGTTGTGTGATGATTCGCTCTCTTCGCTCCCATTCCCACCACTTGGGGGCATGATTTGGGGTTTATTCCCTATTGGACTTTCCTTCCAAACCTTATGCTACAGTGCTGTGATCTAACTGTTTACCCCACATCCCTTTTTTATATATTTGTATTGTTGTCACACTCTGTTTGCACTCCCGGGTTTTAGTATACATGAGTCTTGGTTCCTGTGTGCATATTGTTTGACTCAAAGCTATTCGCTGTGAGAATGTGTGCACATTTCCATTGCCATATTCACTGCATTTTGCCTCACCTGACAGAATGACCAGCCCACTATTCCCATTGAATATGGCAAATTTATGAAAGAACGCCTATAATAAGTTTGTATAGAAAGTTTCCCCTACATTTACCTGTGACAATCATATCACTAGTCCTGACATATATGAACTCCTTGTCACTAATGGGCATTTACGTGCAGAGTATTTTTCCCACAGGATGGCCCGTTTTACATTGCCTGATCCTAGTTCTGTCTTTTATTCTGACCGAGATTCTATGTCAGCACAAGCCTTAGCAGCAGAAAACAACACACTTTTAGGCTTATTACACAAGAGTACCTCTGTTGCTGAACCCCATGATTCCAGTTGTGCTTCACCTCAGATTGAATAGTTTCATGATACAAACAATGGAGGGGTTCCTTGCATAACTTCTGTTTTCTATCCTGAGTCTGTAGCATACTCCTCTGCACAAGTACATACTGTAGTCCCTAATGCCAAGAGGTATGATGTCAATAGTTTGCTTAAGGGAAACTCAGACCAAGTTGGTAAGAGAAAGAATAAATCACAGAACCTGCGAGCAGTAAATAGAAATGTGCAATCGGTGCACATCCAGATTGCTAGTGCAGGATCCAGCCCTGATGCCACCATGCCTCCCACTGTGCCTATGGATATGATATGATATGGCATTTGTAACGCGCATATACACAGGTGTTTCAAGGCGCGACGAGGCAGGGAGGGGAGGAACAAGGGGAGACAGACAACGATCCTACTAGGCCAGGTGTCATTCAGATCGCGCAAGTGCAGGGGTGGGGGAGGGGGAAAAGTGCAAGGGGAAGGGGAGGGGGGAAGTGCAGTACAAGGTAAGTGGCGTAAAGTAATAAATAAATAGGGCCAGCTGGTGGCAAGTGCAAGGTAAGTGCAGAACAAGTGCTGGGAAAGGGGGGGGCTGTAGGGATACAGAGACAGTCCCGCAGTGCAGAGGGGTTCCAGTGCATCAGTGCAAGTGGAGAGTGGCTGGGCCCAGGACCGAGGCCGTTAAGAGTGGTCCAGTTGCAGAATCAGTGCAGTTTCAGTGAAGGATATTAGCTGTTCAGCAGGGGAGAGGGAGAGAGAAAGCAGAAGCAAAGAGGAAGGTTTTGAGGTGCTTCCGGAACCGGAGATGGTTCTCCTCAAGTTTCAGGGAGGCAGGAAGGCTGTTCCAGAGGGAGGCCCCTGCTGCGGAGAGAGATCTACCCCAGCTCGTTGCTTCGAGAAGCGGCTGACCCTGAGGGAGTTGGAGGCGGATGAGCGAAGGGCTCGGGAAGGAAGATATTTGGGAAGAGAGAGTTGAAGGTATTTAGGACCCAGGCCCCAGAAGGCCTTGTGGACAATGCAGAGGGTTTTGAACTTTATCCTCGCAGCCACTGGGAGCCAGTGTAGAGATTTCAGTCCTGGAGAGATACGGTCCCTGGGCTTGAGGCCAAGGACAAGTCTCGCAGTTCAGTCTCGCAGATAGAGATGTACAGTTAATGAATGGCATGCTAAAAGCTAAGCTTGAGGAGTTAAGACAAGAATTAATTTCTTTACAAGAGGAGAATAAAACTTTACAGTTTTTACTGAATACACCACAGACTATATCCGTTGATGGTGATGAAGTGAATACTGTTCAGACCCTGATTGCAGAGACTTTAGTAAACCATGATACTTGTCAATATGTAAGATCTATTGGGAGTGAAAATCTTTCTTCTAGCACAGCGCTTGATCAGGGCACAGGTTCAGACAATTGTCCAGCTGTTTGTCAGGGATTGCAGTTAGCTGAAGATTTACAAGCCACTACTTTACCTAAGATTTCAGTGTAACAGAGCGTCATAACCCTGAGCTTGCACACATGCAAGCTTCCGATTTCCAAACACAATCCACAATGGTGGCATACACAGAATCAGTCACTACAGTAGGCTTAGGCTCTGCTCTTGATCCAGCTGCTTAGACTGAAGTCGATGTTCAAGATGATGTAGAAAACGATGAAACCTCTGTGTTCACTCTTCCTTCTGCCAATTTTGGTCACAACAAATATTCAGAGACAGTTCTGATTTCATGTTCTGATGGACTCATTCCACAGTATACAGAACTAAAATCCCGGCAGGCGATTACTGAACTGTTGATTGTTAATCTGCCACTTTCAGAAGCTAAGACAGATGAATGGACAATTGACGAAATCCTGATTAACAGAGACTTTACTATGGTGATTCCTCTGGTTGATTTTGATTTCTACAAAGAAAGAGACTCTGTGTCATCCACTAAGCAAAGGGACTGCAGGGGTACTGCTCAGTCTTTGGTTACTGGTGCCAAGGAGTCTACTGCCCTAAAGGTGCCTTCCATGTCTGAGCCACAAATGTGTCTGTCGACTTCTGAGACTTCAGTCTGTCCTCCTACAACCATTGACTCTTCTATGATCCAGTCCACAGCACTGCAGTCATCTTTGGCACATGTGTATTTAATCAATGAACCACTGCCATGTCTGCCATTTACTCAAGAGCCTCCACCATGAACGTGGTCAGTCCCAAAGACCTTCACATGTTTGTTTTCAGCTACCAAGATGGCTCCAGCTTGCATGCCTTCAACTTCAACATTTCCTCTGGCATGCCTGGCTTCAGCTACAGCGACTCATCCAGCCTATCACTCTTCAACCATAGAGCCTCTGGCAGTGCATCCTAAGTGCATGTCTTCAGTCCCAGAGCCTACCGCTTGTCTGCCTTCAGTTCATGAGACACCTGTATCCTGCTTAGCATCGCTGTCAATATCAGAGGTATACCCGTTTACACCATCAGATTCTGCTGCATTTTCTTCTGCTCCAGAGATTCCTAATGAATCCCAACCATTTACTGCTGATGAACATCCAGCCTGCCCTCCAGCTGCCCTTCTTATGCTTCAGGGGGATCACCAGAGTGCCTGCCTTTTACACATCTCAATTCTCCCAACTGTTTGACTTTAGCATCAGACCCTCCCAAATATGCAGCATCAGAGTTTGAAACTTTTGCCAGCATGCCTGCAATTTCCTCACCTCCCACATGTCCGCTCTCGGCAGAAAGGCTAACAGAGCATCTACCATTGTCTAATGCATGTTGCACTAGCCTGCCTTCCTCCTCAAGGAGTTATAAGTGTCAGCTCCCAGTGACTGAGTTTCCTGGGCCTTCCAACCCAGCTTCAGATCCTGCAAGTTCTTCATACCTTTCTTCGACCCACAAGTATCTTCCTCTCCAGAAGCCTACATATGACTCTTCTAGACTGCAACCTGATTCTATGCATTCCAGTCCATCTGCCTTTGCCCACAGGCCACCATTTCCATCAGTGACGCCTCCAAAGAAAAAGCACTCCTATCATGGAAAGAAGATGCCTCGTCAGGGTGGCGGGCACAGAAGATGGCCCTGGGAGGGGTTATACTCTCACAATTTGCTCCCTTCGCTCCCATTCCTACCACTTGGGGGCATGATTTGGGTTTTATTCCCTATTGGACTTACCTTCCAAACCTTATGCTACGGTGCTGTGATGAATTGGGAGCGCTAAATCCTTATTTTTCAAGCTACTTCCCTTCTGGATCCATTCCGGGTTTTTGGCAGCCAGTATGCTGCTTTAATCAAATGACTATGTTTCCCAGAATGCCTGGCCCACAGCTTCACCTCCACCCTTGCAAGACAAGGCTGGGTGGAGGATAGGCAACACCTGTGGCTGCAGGTGCAGCAAGCAGCACACCTGAGGTTTGTGCTTGTTAAGCAGCTTTAAAAGCCTCAGTTTGCTTCAGTCCAGCGCTGGTCATTGATGCAGTGATCCTGTTTGTGACTGGTCCCTTGTTCCTGGTTCTTAGCTTTGTGCCTAGTTCCAAGTTTCTATTCCTTGTTCCTTATCCCTGGATTTCGAATGTATGTGCTTAATTGATTTCTGCTTCCTAGATTCCCTTTCTGTCTTCTTCTGTATGCAGGCAGCATTTCTCAGTGCTTTCCCTTTTGATGCAGCCTGGTTTGTCTATGTTCTATCTATGTTCTATATGTCTATGACTGTGTCCTTTGCTGCTGTAAACCTTGATGCTTTAGTCTTTCCTCTTTAGATTTAGCTGGCTGTCTTTTTCCTTGAATGAGTAGGTGAAGTTTGCCTTTGTAATTTCGTTTTCCCTGCTCCTGTTCGTTTACTTTCTCTTGGAATCCATTCCATGTTTTCCCTTGCACTTCTGCATTTATTTCCCATTGATTATTAGGTGTGATGTGCTGTTGTGAATGCCTCACCTATTTTCCTCACTATTCTGTAATTACTATTCCTACTTTCCCCTTGCCTTGAGTCGTATGTATTTAGTTATCCCCCCATTTCTGTTATAGCCTTTCTGGGTCTCTGTTTGATCAACGGGGTTTGTGGGCTTGCTGACATTGAAGAGGTATTTCTCGTCCTTGTGAGTACTGTTTTTATGTTCCCTTATTCAATACCATCAAGAGTGTTAGCTCACAGATCCTGTTGTTGCTTGCTCTCTACGTGGGCTTAGCGCTGTCAGTACCTGTAACAGCTATTGTGGGTAAGGAGCATGCAGTCATAAGGAGCTTCTAAGTGCTTATCCCACATCCCTTTTTTATATATTCGTATTGTTGTCACACTATATTTGCACTCCTGGGTTTTAGTATACATGAGTCTTGGTTCCTGTGTGCATATTGTTTGACTCAAAGCTATTCACTGTGTGAATTTGTGCATATTTCCCTTGCCATATTCACTGCCTTTATCCTCACCTGACATGTTGAAGGTGTTTTATTAGATTGTCAACATAGTTGTGTGTTGTGGAGGCGTTTATCAGTGTCTGCTCTTGTGTTCTGTAGAGCAGATGCTGATTCTCTACAGAACACCTGTTCAACATGTGGATGGAACGGATGGAGTGGATCGAAAGTATCGAACTCATAGAGTGGATGCAAAGGATGGAGTGGATGGAGTGGATGGAGTGGATGGAAAAGATGGAACGGATGGAACAGATGGAACGGATGTGGAACAGATAGAGTGGATGTGGAACGGATGGAGTGGATGGAAGGGATGGAGTGGATGGAACAGATGGAGTGGATGTGGAACGGATGCAGTGGATGTGGAACGGATAGAGTGGTTGGAATAGATAGAGTGGATGGAACGGATAGAGTGGATGGAACGGATGGAGTGGATGGAATGGATAGAGTGGATGAAACGATGGAGTGGATGGAACGGATGGAGTGGATGTGGAACAGATGGAGTGGATGTGGAACGGATAGAGTGGATGGACGGATAGAATGGATGGAACGGATAGAGTGCATGGAAGGGTTGGAGTGCATGGAACGGTTGGAGTGCATGGAACGGTTGGAGTGCATGGAATGGAGGGAGCGCATGGAACGGATAGAGTGGACCCGACGGATAGAATGGATGGAGTGCATAGAACGGAGGGAGTACATGGAACGGATGGAGTGCATGGAACGGATGGATACCACCATATCACACCACCACGCTTACTCTCTTCTATACACCACCACTCAACTAGAACACAGTGATACTATGACACATTCGGTATAGTTGTTCGCATATTAACACCCGCCACATACTCCTCATTATCCTAATTAAACACAGCTAGCTGAGTACACTGCACTAGCCTAAGCGTCTCCTCATGCCTAACACAGCCAGAAATCAGTCTGGGTATCAACCACCAGAATGAACACATATTCCTGATCTCCCAACCACCACACCTACCGCTAAGAAGCAGCAATCATACAAGTACCACATCAGATGCACACATAGCCGGTGCACCCACGCCCCTTATGACTCTCTCTCCCTCTCTCTACTGACTTGAACGGCGGTTCCTGAGGGCGTTCAACCTACCAGCGCTTTGAGATCATACTAATGATAGATAAGGTGCTATATACATGCAAAGTAATATAATATAACATAACATGTAGCACCATCCTTCATCCAGTCATTAGCTCAAATGAGTCATCTTGGTCGCAGAAGATGTTGTGGATCTGATGGCCATCAGGACAAGCAGTAATCAGATGTCCCAACTTGGCCCAGAATCTGCCACACATTTTTAGAATGCTCATAATTGTTTTATTGTACCTCTCACCTCCCTCACTAGAGGAAGCAGTATGCAATGTCAAGTTTCCTTTTTACCCCAAGTATCTCCCACATCTTTGTCATCACTTTGCTGGTGAAGTGACTTCCTTGGTCTGACTCAACCCTGTGGGGTAGGCCAAAACGCGAGAAGATGTGGTTGATCATCATGGCAGCTGCTGTTTCTGCCTTGCAGTTTGGGGCCGGAAGGCATTCTACCGATTTGGTAAACATGCATGTTACTGTTAACATGTACTTGTTTCCCCTAGAGCAGTGAATCACAGGCCCAGTGAAATCTACTTGCAAGTTTGATCAAGGCAGTGTCATCCCCCTCTTCTGGAGTGGTGCTCAGTGTGTGAGTGAAGTTGGCTGAAATTGTGCACACACAAGACACCCCTTCAAGTATTGGTCGAGGTCCTGCCCCATGTGTGGCCAGTATGCAACCTCCCGCAAGATTTCCAGAGTATTTTGAAACCCCCTATGACTGGCTGTAGCCAAGCCATGAGCGTGACTCAGCATCAGGCTTCATAATGAGGTAGGTACCACCCATTGGTCACACCCAGAGATGGCTCTCCTTACCAACAAACCGTCTTTTATTCTGAACATTTTTGGGACACTTCATCAATACCCTGAGGTCCTCTTTGCCAATGTAATGTGTAGCTGTCAGAGGAAAGTTCTCAGGGTCCTCAATGGGTTGATACAATTTCCCAATAATTGGATCCCCTTTTTGTGCCATGATTGAATCAGCATCTGGGGTCTCCTTACTCCACTGAGCAGTTGAGAGTTCATTGTGAGCATTTGTCTGGGACCTACTGGCAGCAATGACCTGGATTTCCCCCAGCAGGGACTCAATCTCAAGGAGATCCCCCTGGATGGCTCCGGTTTTGGCCAGCTGATCAGCTAGGTTGTTTTCAGTTTTGTCTGACCCCTCTATTCTGGAATGACTACTGATCTTCTTCCAGTCGATGGTCATCCCACTAGAGGTCACCAGATCATCAATATGTTGTATTAGCTTGCCATTTATGAGTGGTTTGTTATTAGCACACAGCAAGGCTCTGGTTTTCCAATTAACCAGGTGCTCCACGAACCTGTTTCGGACATATGCTGAATCGATAATTATGACCAGTTCGTGGAGTTGGTGTTGGATGGCCCAATGAACTGCCATCAACTCTGCCACCTGACTACTGCGGGGACCAATTTTGTACCCAGTGGAGGGTTCCTGGGGCATCATTCACCCAGGCATTCCCAACGCCGGCCACCAGTTCCTTTTCCCCATTGTTGTCAACATGGTAGGAGCACCCGTCCACATAAACCATGGGCATTCCCTGGCACTTGTCTTCTTCATAGACTGTGTGCAGGGAATTCAGGTATGCCTCCATGTTGGCCTGGGTTTTAAGACTTTCGTCCTCAAGACAGTTTTCTCTGGCACAATCATGCAAGTCACCCATACCTTGCGCAAGGGGACTCTTCTTGTTTTGCCCATATCTGACCTCCACAGGAAACCCTTGCATTGACATAATCCAGGAAGAAATTATGGAATTACTCACATTTCTGGCCAAGATTCTGTCACTTTGGGGGTATTGCAAAGGCTGGTGTGGAGTCTCCACTATGTCGTGGTACCCCTGGATGAACGGGCGTTAATTCTTCAATTCCCACACCGTTGCTAGGAGTACCTTCTCACAATCGTTAAATTTTTCCTCCACAGAGGATAATGTCCTGCTTCCATAGGGGATTACTTTATTGATCTTATCGTGCTTTTGATATAATAATGCTGTCAAGCACGTATTCCAGAACCCTGTCTCCAAGAAGAACTTGTTTTTGACAGGGTAAGCTAGACAAGGTGCTTGTGAGAGACTTATTTTGAGTTGTTTTACTGCCTCTGCTTGTTCTGGAGCCCCCTCCCACTTGACCCCCCTCAACAGATGGACCAGGGGTCTTGTGACCTCTGTTTAATCCTCAATGAACTTCCTACTATAATTAGTCAGTCCAAGGAGGCTTCTTAGCTCACGCAGAGTTGTGGGGTCTTTTAATTTTAGGAGTGCTTCCACTTTCTTCTCCTGGGGACAGAGACCCTCTAAAGTGATTTCATGCCCCAAGAAGTTGACACAGATCCTGCACCACTGTGACTTCTGGAAGGACAGTTTTTCTCCAGCAACCCTCAACTGGGTCAGAACATAATGTATTTCCGCTATGTGTTCCTCCACATTTGAGCTTTTTATCAAGACATCATCCACATAGACCAGGTTACCCCTTTCACCAAAGTCGGGCATGGCCTTGTGAAGGAAGATGTTGAATTTGTTGCTGGAGTTTATGTATCTGAAGGGAGTCCGGGTCCACGTGTACTGCTGCCCCCCCCCCCCCCGAAGGTAAAGGCCAGCTTGTACTGGTCCTCCCTACTGACAGGCACAGTCTAGTACCCATTGGTCAGGTCAATGGCAGTGTATACCTTTGACCCCTGGATCTGGGCCAGGCCTTGGTCAATGTAGGGGAGAGGCCATCGGGACATGTGAAACTGTTTATTTAGCTCCCTATGGTCTGCGCAGAGTATCCATTGGCCATTTGGTTTTAAAATCCCCAGCACCGGATTATTAAAGGTGCTGTGGGCTAGACAAATTATCACACGGGACAGGTTTTTGATTATTTCCGTCAGGGACTCCATAGGTGCGAAAGGCAAGTGATATTGCTTCACAAATACTGGAGTCATTCCAGGGTCCGAGGAATTGTTGTAGTATGGATATCTGTGTGACCACAGTCGTACGAGTCCACAGCAAATATATCTTGGAAATCTAAGAACAACAACTTCAACTTTTGCTTTTGCTCCAGAGTCTCACAGGTATCAGCTAGGTTGATCCACTCTTCAACCATTTGCTTGAAGCCTGGAAAGACTTCAGGTTTTCCAATCTCAGCGGCCTCCTCCAATTGGGTGGAGAGGTCTCTGGTTAGAGTATTGACTTGTACACAGGGTTTCAGGTAGGGGAGGCAGTCATTGTGGACCTGGAATATCACCTCATCCTGTCTGATGTCACAAGTCACCTCTTACTCCCTGTAAGGGCAGGAAGAGTACATAAGGAAATTCCCCCCTTGCCAGGTGAATATCCAGTCTGGTGGTATGTTATTGTCAAAGTAGTCATTGGGGATTGGTCCTATTAGTTTGTTTCCTAGATCCATGGAAAAATGTTGGTCATCAACCGCCATTCCAATAATGGTGCCTGCGCCCAGAGTGATACTCCTAGGGTTGCTGTTATCCATCAATATTGGAATGGTGTTGTGTTCTACATTAACAAATGGTGTTGGGTTTAACCCCAACCCCTGCTGTTGGAGATGGGCATTGAGATGCACACAGGCATCAGGATTTTGCAGTTTCTGTCCTCTTTTAATCTTTAATTCAAGTTCGAATTGTCGGGTCCACCCTGGTATGGTGACCTCCTCTCTAATTTGAACTTCAACTGCATACAGCAGCAATTGAGCTGACTGAAATGCTTTCTCAGAATCATCAAAGCCCATGGGATTGCCCCCTAGTCGGGACCAGGCTTGTAATTTATCAGATCCAAATTAATTGCAAACCGATTGAGAATGTCACTGCCTAAAGAGAAAGCAGCGGGGACATCTTAAACGAATCAACAATTATTCTCTATGCTTTTGTCACCTATAGAAATTTTGAGCATACACCTGCTATGCAGGAGATTTGGAATTGGGAGTTTCCAGGCCCATTTCCCACTTATCGATCACTTTAAATGTGGGAATGGCTGTATCTTTTGGGAGCGTTCTGAATGTCAGCTAAACTTTGAGGCGGTTTCCAAATCCGCAGTCTCCTCGACAGGAATTTCATTCCTCTCAAAGTTCTGGAGTTGTCCAGGAAGAAGGGTGACAGGGATCTGGTGTCTATCCCCCTTCCCGAATTTAGCTGCTCCAAGGCCATTTTTGACAGAAGAGTAGCTTGGGATCCTGTATCCACCAGTGCAGAAAATGCACATTCTCCTTGCACTGGGACATAAAATCTCCCACCTTCTCCTCAAGCGTACAAAGGTAATGGGCATTTTGGGCAAGCTGGGTGGTCAATTTCTTTATTTTGGACTCCGACACGGCAGAGTTTTGGACAATTTTCTGAGTCTGGGAATCTATAATACAAATTTGGCATCCTGAAATAGATGGGATTTTGAAATCCCCTATTTCCCCTAGCTCTGTGCTGCCCCCTTTTACCTGGAGGCAGTCACTAGGACCAGTTTGTGGGGAGGATCCCTCCTTTACTATTCTTTTCTCAGAATGTTAATTCTGGGGTCCAGGGATGGGTGACTCTGAATCAGTTCTCACACCCACCTAGTCTTCATTTAGATCTCTTGGGACTCATTTTTCTTTGGGAGGAATTCCCCTGTCCCTGAATGAGAAGGATTCTTCACCTCCCCAAAATGGGCCCGTGTGATGTCTTTATTTCTCCTACCCACCCTCTGTTGCCTGGGTTGCAGATTTTCAGGAGGAGGAGATTTTAGTTCCAGTTCCGTGGTGTCCAGGGGTTGTTCACGAGTGAGGAAGGAAGCTTCCTCTAGGGCTTTACAACCCCCTCCCGCCCGTGTCTCCTCCTCTGGAACTGGTGAATTATTGGGGTTCTCTCCCCTCCATTGTTCTGGGGTGCCAGACCCTTGGTTTGAGGGGTTCTGTGCCGCCATGTTCATCTGAATGTCCTGCTGAGCCCTCAACATGCGACCCAGATCCTGTGTGAGGTTCTGGACCTGGCACTCCAGTTCTGACACCTGTTCTGCCTGGTACGGGGGTCTCTGTTCATGCCTAGGTGGTTCACGTGAGGGGTAACTATCTCTTCTCCCGGAGTACTCTGGGAATTGGTGATTTTGGTATCCCTCCACCCTCGGCCTCCCCTCTTTCGATTCGGTAGTCTGGACTCCTGAAAGCAGGGAAAGAAAGGAGGGTTGTCCTGAAGGTTGTTGTTTTGTGGATACCGGGGAAAGAAACTTAACCCAGGACGTGGGGGTTTTACTGCCCTCCTGAGGGAAGTTAGGAGGTAGTTTTCACGGGGCAGAACTTACCTGGTTGGATCCCCCCTTGGGCTGGGGGAGTCCTTACATACCCCAAGATAGGCTGGTTGCCCTTGTATATGGGACCTATATAATCAGGAGAGTTAGGGGTCCCATTGGTGGAATTACCTCCCTGACTGCCACCTGTTGCTGATTGGTTAGAAGGCCTTCTTTGCCTCTGATTTTGCTGGTTTTGGGTAGGTGTACTTTTAGCCCCACCATTTTTAGTTCCAAAATGAGGGCAACCTTCACCTCTGCCACCTTAGCAGCAGCAAGGGTGTTAGTTATTTTTTTTTTTTATCTGATGTTTATTTTCTGCAGGTTTTTGGACCTCATATATCTGGGTAGCCTGCTCTATTACCCAGTCCAGGGATCTTTTATCATGCAAATCCCTCACCAGCTGAGTAATGATGTATTTAGGGAGCACATGAAAGTAGGTAGTTATAAACTCTCTGCTATCTGTGCGCTCCCTCCTGGTGGTTTGTGCAAAGGCACATTTTAGCTCCTGCACAATTCTTGTGGGACCTGGTCTTCTCTGCATTACAACTTGTAGGCCGCTTTGCGAGCCTCTTGTGGGTTTCTGTGGGCGGAAAAGTGCTTCAAGATGGCAGCCTTTTAGGTGGACTATATTGAATGGTTTTGGTCTTCCGTCCAGCAAATAAACTGGAGTACTCCGGAGAAAATGTCCATTTGGCATAATCTATGCCGTTCTGGCTTTCTTTAAGGTGGAAAGTGTCCATCATTTGTTCATAGAGTTCCAAATACCCAGACAGAATATTTTGCATTTTGATGGTAGTGTTATGAAATTCCTAATAGCCTTGATCTGCCTAATGGGGTCTTTCACCAGAACTCTCTTTAGTTTATTTGCCTTCTTTTGAGTGTTTGAGGTCCCTTCATAATCTTCTAGGTGCTCCCTGATTCTGTGAGCTTGAGATGGGCTAACAGAATGGTGGGGCCTAGTTTATTCTCCCCTGTGGTACACAGGAGAGTATTCTTCTGACTTCTCGCTGCTGCCAAGGTTGGTGGAGGATTCGCTCCACTGCCCTGATTGGGTAGAGGTCTTCATAATGCTCTTTTGGGGCCCAATTTCATGACGTTTTTATGCAAAATGAACCAACTGGTCCCTTTGGAGGTAATATTTCAGCAGATCTAATTCTCCTCATAGGAGGCTTCCTTGTCAGAGACATCAGCCATAATATTTTGGTATCTATGCAGGGACGCCTGGCCATCAATTTCTGGGTGGCACTGACCTGTCAGCTACGTTATGCTAGGCCTATTTAATTCTGACATCCTCATGGTTTCTGGCACATGTGAACCAATAGACATGAATTCAGCAGTGTAAAAAGTATTCAATGGGTTTCAGTCCCTTAGTCCAGAGGTCATCATACTATGATCAGAGGTGGCCCTGTCCCTCTCTACTTGTTCGGGGTCCTTCCAGTTTGGATTAAATCTACCACACTCTTTCTCCAACCTCGCTAGTTTCTCCTTCTCAGTCCCTACCTCTTGATAATAGGCAAAGGTCTGAGACTTTTGCTTGGCTATCAGGGCTTTACTGGCCTCTATGACCCACTCTTAAGCTGCCACCTGCTGGTGGAGCCCATCATTCTTCTCACAGAGGTCTTCCTTGCCTCTTTGTGCTGCCTGTATAGTTTGGGAATACTGAGACAATTTTTGTTGCAGGAGATTCACCTCCTGAGTTTGTGCATTTTTAATTTGGGTGTTCTCTTCCAGAGCACCTTCTACCCGTCTGGTGTGTTCTAATAACTTTCCGTATTCTACTTTGAGTTAATTTAGTTTCTGGAGACCCATCTCTCTTTCCTGTAAATCTGTTTTTAGGTTGCTTGCTTCCTGACATAGGGCATCTTTCTCCTGATTTAGAGTGCCCCTCTGTTTAGCAGGTCATCCCTGTGTTGCTTGATAGCATTTAATTTCTGGTGTTCTTGATCAAATTCTGCTTGCGAGTGGAGTTCCTTAATAATGAATTTGCTATTCTCCTCTTCTAATGTTTTGATCTGATCTTGCAGCATGGTTATTTGGACTGAGCAGGCCCTGTTATATGTTAATTGACGATTCAGAGAGTCAGCCTTTTCCTGACACTCCACTTTTAATGCATCTAATTGGGGCTCTTGGTCAGATTTATTCTGTTGTTGTAGAGCCAAGTCCTCTTTTAGCTGTTTAATGTAATTTCCAGATTCTACCTCAGAATCTTGGCTCTTTTTCAATTATTCTTCCACTAATTTTAGCTCAGTCTGGATTTGAGTTGAGTTCAGATTGATTTTGCACAAGAGTTCTATTTTCTTCATGCTTTGCCTGCATCACTCCCATATCGAGATCATGTAGGCTGTGATTCTGACAATTTTAATCTGCTCCTCTTTAATTTTTGGAGTCATGTAAAACTTGCTCAAAGCTTGATGTAATAGGCCACCATCCTGCCACTTGTCCATGTTCATGGCGGTAACCTGTTGCATCATTTATCCTAGCCAGACTTTCTCATCTTGCTCTGCCCATTCCCCTCTGACAAATAAGGTGCTCCCTATTCATGTTGTTATCTACTGTGGCCATTTTCGCAAACTGTTCTTTCTTTATTACTTTAATTCTATAAGGGTAATATGTATTCTGTTTTTTTTGGTCTATTTTGGGGGTTGATTTAGGTTTACTTTTATACACGGGACTGGTATTGGTGTCTGTGTTTTGAGGCGCTTTCTACCGTGTAACCCAGTGTTCCAACCGCACAAAGTATTACTACCTTGAGGGTAAGCCTGCTGTCTTAAGCTGACACACAATTCCAAATCCTGTACGACCACCCAAGCTGTAAAGGATTTCAATCGGGCATCACACTCCGGACCAGGACTCTTGCCCTTAGCCTAGGATGTAGCGCTCAATTAGAATATGTTTTTTTTTTAGTTCCTATGAATTCGGATTGAGCTGGCACACAACCCGTCTCACACCACCTTTTACAAACACCCCGGGTCACAATGGACCATGAACCAGGCTTGTGGGTGGGAATACAATATTTATTTATTTTAAATTCAAATGATTGCACACAATTTTAATATTGGGCAGCAATCACCAATGCAGTGATAGTTACAGAATAAATGATGAAATACACTTAGTTTGACCTTCTGTTATAACATATCCAGAGCACAGAAGAATATGAGCAATTTTACTGTCCGGGTAGATGGCACACAAGTTAAGATCTCCCCTACAATGTTCCCTTAAACCCCTATTAATTGAATTGTGAGTGGATAGAAAGGAGTCAGGGATACTAGGCAGCAACCAGAGTTAAAATCCGACCTTCCCTCACGAAATGGGAGGCAAAATCAAAAAAACCTTTGCAATTGCATAAAATGACACTCGGAATTAGTAAGTAATTAATTTAAACGTGCCGGTAAATAAATGATGTAAATATGATTTATCACAGTATCAGAGATGTAATGTCACTAGCAACTACAAGGCAAGATATCAACAAAAGGTATACAGTTCAGAAAGCAGCTTAAAAGTAAGAACACATTGCAGCCAAAATCACACGTTGAAAAGTTGCAATATCCACTTTTTGCAGTTTTAAATGTCAAAATGTTTTTTTTTTTAAAAAACAGGTGAAATAGAATCGGAATGTGGATTTTAGGCTGAGTGATAGATGCACATCTCAGGGATAATATAGAAGTGAAAGAGTGGCTCTAGCTGAATACCTGGATGAGATTTTGAACGTGGAAGGAGATTCGGTTTTGGGAAATCAAACACAGTTAACAGAGAAAGTCGGTTTAGAAAGAAAGGACAAGTTTTACTTAAACTAGATTATCAAGACACAGAAAGACACAGTAAGCTCGAAGGTTAATTTGCAATGTTAACCTTTTCACCCCGCATTAAGCTCTATGTTGGAAATACTTAAATTATTCAAAATATAACTAAGGATCTATGCAAGACAGTGATGAGTAGAAGAACGGTGCTAACACTTAGGGATCAAGGACAGGATGCACATACATTTCAGACAGTTTTAAACAAGTTACCAGGGTATGGATAGGATTACTTAGAGAGGAGAAACAAGACACAGTATCAAGATGGGATAGGCTATGTTTGGCTATGGGATGGGGAAATACTCAAGTACTCTGCACTTGAGTTTAGGATTTGGGACAGCCAACAGGGTTTCTGGACTCAAAGGCTCTGGTCACAGCACAGAGGGCTCTCCTAACAGCAAACAACTGGGCCTGTCTGGCCACTGGATAACAAGGGTACAGCTGGCATGCAAGTACTGGGGCAAAAAGATGGTCTGGTCACAGGATACTCCCAAAAGGGTACCACAGCTTTTTTTCCTAGTTAATGGGATTTATAGTGGGGTTATTGGATTAATGATCCTGCCTGGATAGGGTCAGCTATGCTCTGGCCTGGCAGTAGAGTCTGGAATCTTACAAAGTGAATGAGGAATATCTGGATACGCAGCCGGTGAAAATTTAGAAGAGAGTGCTCTGTCTCTGAGAGCTTCCCCCTTTATATAAGGGGGTGACTCACAGGATTTATTTGTTAGGCAGAACTACGCTAGACCTTCCCCTAAGAAATGGATAGGGGTCTGTCATGATTCCTGCCCCTCATGTCCCCAGCCCTCCAAGATGTCAGGCTGGAGCCAGGCCACGATCACCTACACGGCCCTCAAGGGCCTCTCCATCCCTCCAAAGACTCACTTGGAGTCAGACTTGGCGCTTGTGGCACCAGACTCACTCACTCCCATAGGATAACATTGGGGATTGGACTTGTAGTGCATTTATGGGGACAAGATGGATGCCCCCACATATTTCGGTACCCAGAACTGCATGTGCGGTCTAGTCATTTGGGTGTGGTTCAGCCCAGAGACATCTGGGATACCCAGAGACTATTTAAGCCACACTCAGGCTGAGAAACATGCTTTGCGTTTTCTGCACCTGCAGTGTGACGCTCACCGCGTTCGGATCGGTCTCCAGTAGGCCTGCATATTTCTTCTGCGCTCAGCTCCTGCAAGAACAAGAACACTGTTAGGAACAGCCTTACCTTGCGGCGCTTCTGCCCATCATTCATCGCTCCTTCTGTTCTGCGGGAATCTTCGGCAGTGTCATTCCCATCCCAGCATGCCGCTTCCTAAGGAAAAGGGAAAAGAACCGAAAAAGGCATTAGTAAGCATTCTGCAAATCTTCGCTTATTTTTAAATACTGTAGGAGCTTCAAACGCTTGCCTGAATCCCAGTTGCTCTGGGGGAACTCTGTCTCCGGAACTTCTCATCCATCTGCAAGAGGGAAAAGACACTCCAGGTTAGCGTGGAAACATCTAGAGGCGCTGCATTCCGCGGTTACCCACCGCATTTGTTCTTCATAACCGGCATCCACGCTGAAAACGTTACGGCACATAAAAGACACAGAAAAAGAACTCAGTTCAATTCAAATACAAAAGGGGTGCATCGCGCATTGCGCTCTCACTCACCTTCAGCGCTACTAATCTCAGCAGCATGCTGCCATCCCCGGACGCTGGCCATCATCTAATCATCTAAGGAAGGAAAGGAACGAAGTTAGAGAACTGTTCAAAAGACTCATTATACTTACCTGTCAGACTCTTGCCAGTGAAGTAACTAGGCAGCAACGAGCCTGCATCAATCAACGCGCCCCTGCGCTAATAGCAGGACAGAGAGCATACTTTCCAAGAAAACAAGCTGAGCTGTGGCTCAAAGGGAAGGGTTGGACCCCGGGGAAGAAGGGGTTCAAGCACACAGAGACGATAGGGAGTTAAACTCTACCAATCCCATGTTTCAGGCCCAGTCTCCAGTCGAATAGCCTCCAGGGAAGGGTTCGAGGTCGTAAGAGGTCAGAACAGGCTGAGTGACATCCCAGTGGATACCAGGTGAGCATTACAGGGATTCAGTTTATGGGGTTGGGTTTTATGAGGTACAAAGCCATCCCACAGTCATTTTTGCAAAAAATCAATTATGACATAAATTTCTCCTTTTTACAATTTTGGCACCTTTGCAAATTACAAAGGCAGATTACATATTTCACACAGAGCACGGCAGTCCAATCCCCAGGTCTGTACAACATTGTTTTGCACTTCTAATATTTTTTTGCGATTTTTTGTGGGAACCGCTTCGCCCAAAATTCCACAATTTTAGATATATGTACATATTATCATAGAGCATATTTCCATACATTTTTAACATTCCACCATGTGTACTTTTCCCATGATTCAAATTTTCCTGGTGTTTCCTTCCCATACATGCTATAGATGGCCACAATCTCTTGTTTTAAAATCACAAAAATTACATTTGAACTGTAAAAACTTTTACATTATTGCATTGTCCAGTTGTAGAAATAACAGTTTTAAAGTTTATTCATTAAAGGTTTTTGGGGGCAGATGGGCTGGCCTTTGTCACTAGATGTGAGTTTAGCCCAGGGTTTACCAGGGAGTTTGTCTTTGGAGCTCCTTAGTTTGAGTGGATGGGTGGTGTCACTTCCAAAAGTAACACATAGGTTATTGTTATTGTTATTGTTATTTTGCACTTATATAGCGCCTTATATACCATTGGTATGGTCTGAAGGCGCTGGTAGGTTGAACGCCCTTGGGAACCGAAGTTCAGATCAGTAGAGAGAGAAGGGAGAGTCAAAAGGTGCGTGTGTGCACCGGATATGTGTGCAGCTCGTGCGGTACACGTGTAATAGCTGGTTCTTATCGGTAGGTGTGGTGGTTGAGAGATCAGGAGAATGTGTTCGTTCTGGCAGGATTAATCCGGAACGGATGTGGCTGCGTTAGGCCTGGGGAAAACGCCTGGCTGAGGGTGTGAGACCAGCAGTGTTTACATAGAATGATGTGGAGTAAGCGGCGGATGTTCGTATGAGAACAGTTATACCGAATGGTGTCATAGTATCCCTGTGTTCTAGTTGAGTGGTGATGTAAAGGAGAGAGTAAGCGTGGGGTGTGGTATGAATGGTTATATGCTCTTTCAGTGTGCAAACCTCAAATGCAACTTTCCCAGATAGGGTACTGGGCGAACTTCTAAGTTCTATTTTCCACAGAGAGGCTACTAGGCAAACCTTTAAGTACAATTTTCCATACAGAGGCTATTGGGAGCATTTCTAAACTCAATTCATCAGCGATGCTACTGGGCACACTTCTAAGTGTAACTCTTGCAGAAGTTATTGGGTACACTTCTAAATGCAATTTTCGCACAGCGTCTACTGGGCACATTTCTAAATTCAATTTTCCAGAGAGGTTATTGGCGAACTTCTAAATGCAACTTTCCAGAGTGTCTATTGGATACACTTCTATAATCAACTTTCACAGATGCTATTGGTAGCACTTCTAAATGCAGTTTTCACAGCGTGGCTAATGGGCACACTTCAATGCAGCTTTCACAGAGGATATTGGGCGCATATCTAAATTCAGTTTTCCACAGAGAGGCTATTGGGCGCACTATTAAAATCCATTTTCATCGAGGCTATTGGGAGTACTTCTAAATTCAATTTTCCAGTGAGGTTATTGGGAACACTTCCAAATTCAATTTACCAGGCTATTGGGCACACTTCTAAATGTAACTCTTACAGAGGCTAATGGGTACACTTCTAAATTTCATAGAGGGTTATTGGGTACACTTCTAAATTTCATAGAGGGTTATTGGGCACACTTCTAAATGCAACTTTCCAGAGTGTCTATTGGGTACATTTCAAATGCAACTTTCCAGAATGTCTATTGGACACATTTCTAAATGCAATTTTCACAGAGTGGCTATTGGGCACACTTCTAAATGTAACTCTCATGGAGGCTAATGGGTACACCTCTAAATTTCACAGAGGGGTTATTGGGCACACATCTAAATGCAACTTTCACAAAGTGGTTATTGGGAACACTACTAAATTCACAGCGAGGTTATTGGGCACACTTCTAAATGCAACTTTCCCGAGTGGCTATTGGGCACACTTCTAAATGCAACTTTCACAGAGGATCTTGGGCGCACTTCTAAGTTCCATTTGCCAGAGAGGCTATTGGGCACATTTCTAAGATTTACGGAGAGGCTATTGGGCACACTTCTAAATGAGACTTTCACAGAGGATCTTGGGCGCACTTCTAAGTTCCATTTGCCAGAGAGGCTATTGGGCACATTTCTAAGCTTGATGGAGAGGCTGTAGGGCACACTTTCTAAATGCAACTTTCATATGCTAACCTTCACAGTTCCATCTAGATGCGACGCAGGCCAATATTCATAATTCCATCTAAGAGTGAACATGCTTAACTTTCACAATTCTGTCCAGGAGTGGACATGCCAACGTTCACAATTCCATCCAAGAGTGGACATGCTAACCTTCACAGTTCCATCCAAGTGTGGGCATGCTAACATTCACAATTCTATCTAAGAGTGGGCATGCCAACCTTCACAGTTCTATTCAAGTATGGGCATGCTAACTTTCACAATTCGGTCTAGGAGTGGACATGCTAACCTTCACAGTTCCATCTAAGGGTGGGCATGCTAACTTTCACAGTTCCATCTAAGGGTGGGCATGCTAACATTCACAATTCCATCCAAGTGTGGGCATGCTAACCTTCATAGTTCCGTCCAAGAGTGGACATGCTAACTTTCACAGTTCTTTCTTAAGAGTGGACATGCTAACTTTCACATTTCTATCTAAGAGTGGACATGCTAACTTTCACAGTTCTTTCTAAGAGTGGACATGCTAACTTTCACAGTTCTTTCTAAGAGTGGACATGCTAACTTTCACAGTTCTTTCTAAGAGTGGACATGCTAACTTTCACAGTTCTTTCTAAGAGTGGACATGCTAACATTATGGCAGTCTATGTTATTTGGAGGTAAAATAGAGTGGCATGGGCTTTCTGGAGTGGAGTGATTGCTCTACTCTCCCACCCATACCACACTCACGGTTTTGGTGGTGTCTGTTAGTTGCTGGCTTCATTGGCTTCCCCTGCGGACACCTGCAGACACATCTTGGAGCCGCCTCTGTTGGAGCCGCCCTTAGCCGCTGGGGGCTGCCGGGCAGAGGGCTGCCCTGGGAGGACCAGTGATAAAGGACGAGGGGCCTATCAGAGGGGGGGGGCGGGAGGGATGGGATCAGGAAGAGGATTTAGAGGAGGGGAAGTGAGGTCCGACTCACCTGCTCCTAGGATGGGAAATAGGAGCAGGTGCAGGAAGCGGGTCCCAGAATCTATTGCAGCAGGCTAGAGTCCAGCCAGAAAGTCTGGACGAGCGTGTTACATTCTCCCCCTTGGTCCATTCAGAGCTTCCAGATGCTGGTCCCCTTGGTCCCCTTGGGGGATACAATGTCCTTTGAAGCCAGGGCAGAAAGAACCTGTTTGGCTGGTTCCCCAGTACAGCCAATGCACTTATGTATGTATTTATTTATTTAGTTTTCCTGAGCCCAAAAGGCAAGACTTTTGGAATAAAACATTATATTAGTTTTTAAACAACACCCACCCCCCTTATATTTCTAGGCAAGGACAGGGTCTTATTCAACATTACACTTTTAAAATAGATATTTTTCTTGTTTGCAAAAGCACATTTTGACACATGGTGAATTCTGCTTGGATGTCCCTTTCAAATTTGGTTTTCTCTTCAATCTGTATTCCAATCATTGTTTGCATCCCTGGTCAGTTTCTCTTTCACTGCAATCTGTTCAAGGCACAGGTCCACTGAAATTGACATATGCACAGAGAGCTAGGGTTTCTTTTGAAGAGTTTACCTTGATATTTTGTAGCATAAAAGTCAAGCGTTTTTCCATATGGCTGAGAGTAAAGTTTCTGGTGATTTCCCAGATCTTGACTGACACAGCCTGTCATTCAGTGAGAAAAGCTTTTTTTTTGCTAAAGCACAACTGGAATATGGCCAGGCATAGTTGGGCCTTACTGGATCAGAACTGTATATTGTTTAACAGATGAAAAGAGCATCAGAGCGACATAATTTTAAATGTAAAATATTTCTTTTTCAAAGGGACATTTTTAGCTAGCAGCACAGCAGCGCTGCTTTTCAATTATCTTCTTCGGTGCACCTAAGAAAAAACATGGGCTGCCTTTCTCGGTGTGCTCCCTGTTCCATTTTGCCCAATAGGTGCTTGGCACTGCATTTCACAAAAGGTAAAGAACTTTTGGTAGTTTAGTAATGTAACAGGTAGAACATGATAAAAAGAGCAATGGATACCTGGACATGTATTAATTCTATTCTTTCATACTGAGTATCTTATTGTTTTAAGAATGTATGAAGAAGAATGTTTTGTAAAGGTTTAAATTGTTGCTGAACCAAATACAAAAAAATATATGTTTTTTTAAAAAGAAATAAGTGCTTGGCAAAACAGTGCAGCCAACATTTTATAGCTGCAAAACACAGTTTTGATGTGAGGCATTGGTGCTCAAAGGAGCTAGCACAGCCATTCTGCTGGTAACTGCTCATTTGCAGCTTGGTGATGGAGGGGAATTATGCTGAGTGGGTAAATGTACCCCACAATATCAAATCCTTCCTTTATCTTTACATGCTGTTACATTTAGATCACATTGAAAAACACAGGGCTGCAAACGCTCACCCTACAGGGACCCATATTCTTAAATGCGCAAGTTGAGACATTCATGTATTTCTGGGTCAGAGTAAATACAATTCAAGCATGAAATTCAAACGTTCACATTTATACTTAAATGTGTTCCTGCACTGCAAACAATGTTAAGGTGCAAACCTTAAAAACGGTGGGCCAAGCAACCCAGAAAGCGTGGTTGTTTTTTACTCGCGGCCTGTACACTTATCTCAAACTTTGCCTTTACTCCCGCAACGCTGCCCTGAAATTGGGCAAGAGAGTCACTCCCAGTGGGTGTTAACCTTGCCATCAATGTCCATTATAAATCACAAACCAATAGAAAGAAACACTCACTCCTATACAAATTCCTTCATAAAAACGTAAGGATGGAATAAATGTTTGCATGTTGTCAATGAAATAAACATTGAAACGTAAGTGCAATTCTCCGATCCCGAAAGACGCAATTGTATGAATACTTACACAAACAGCACAAGGGCGTGTAAAAATGGGCCTTACTGAACAAGCTGGAACACATTGTGCCTTCTTCAAACAAAAAGAGGCATGGACATTTAAACTACAAAAAATTCGAGTGGGGGATTCGCCCGCCTAAATAAGGGCCCGATTCATGGAATTATTTGTGTGGAAAATAGGGTACTTTCACACCAGACTTCGCGCAAACCTACATTTGTCGATTCATGAAATCTAATGCGCAATACTTTTCCTGTACTTGTCTGGAGTTCACATAGGCTAGGCACATCTGTGCGAGCCATCGAGAGCCTTGCGCGAGACTTCACAAAGAGCGTGGCTGTGGCTTGCGCAAAAGGCTCGGAAGAGGGTGGAACACCAAAAATGGGGAAGAACTTGCTCATAAATGGGCATTCTCAGGGACAGTCTGCAGGCAGTCCCTCACATGCCCACAATTGCACGCGGCACGAGACGCATTCATGGATTTTATTGCGCAACCTCTAGGCCGGGAAATGGCCACGCAAGTCCTTCTTACTATCCAGACCCGGAGGTAGGTGTAAGTACACTTGCGTGTAGTAATCAATGCATGCAGGTGGGGTTCCATGTCGGATATAGGGGTGCGTGTACTCAACCGGGGTTCTAATCTAATCTAAGGGGGGTGCAGGATCAGTTTACGGGGGTTTGCATGGAGATTTCCTGAGTAATTGCTGAGTTACAATTTTTTTAGATGCATGTTGTCGGGGTGCTGGATACAGTTACAGGGGGACTCAACTCAGGGTCCCCGAGATGCAGGCCTGATTGTGGGGGTCCCTACACACTGTTTGAAGAGCGTGTGCAATCAGGCCAGGGGGAGCTGTTCTGGCTGTTCATGCTTTGCATGGGGGCGTGTCAGGGGCGTCCCAGCCGCGACTTGCGATTATGGTTACATTTCACTTTAAATGCCATGAATACATGGGGCGCACATTTTTAATTCTGCGTGCAGGCTCGTGCATCGTCCTTCTCCGCATGCGGCCCTTGCCCATGAAGCAGGCCCTAAATCACCAGAACTCTGCACACGTAGTGCTTTGGACACCCTCCACAGTCATCCCTGAAATATGGGATTTGTCCTGTAATGCCAGAACCAACGCATGCAGGGCATGATCAAACTTGCCCCCCAGCCAAAGGACCATAGGCAAATAACAACTTCTATTTGCCCAGCAATCTACTTGCCAATTTTAAGTATGCTCTGAACTTGCTAAACTCTCTTTACCAAGCAATGCATTAACTGGGAGTTCTGCATAGAAATATATTTTTGAACACACCTATCGTTGGCCTCTCAGGGAGGGGCACGTTTAAACTAGAGTCTTATCCCTTCAAAAAGTAACAAAAACCCTCATGTAAATTCAACAAAGGTTACACACGCAGAGCCTGGGCTGCACCAAGCAATCCACAGTGCTCCCTTCCATGCCGTAACCAGTGCATGCATACGGCAAAGTTCTCCCAACCAACAGCCCGGAGGTGCATCGCACCCTCTATTTGCTTTATATATCCAATAACGGGCACAAAAGCCCCCATGTACATACTGTAGTGTATTGATCAGTAAAAGGAACTGTATTCATCCATTCTTTCCATCCATACACCACAAGGGCAAAACAAAACTATCACATGCTCTCTTGAACTGCAGTACTTATATCAGGTCCACCCAATGCGCAGCAGAAAGCAGCACAAGCATTAGTAGAGGGAGGTAGGGAGGGGCCTGGGCCCCCCTCTGAAATCCTGTGCTCCCATTTTTGCACCACTACCTAAGGTGAGCAGTGACCATGTTCTCTGTTCATGGTGTTATTTGTCACTAAGGCAAGTGTCTGCATATCCCTTGTGTCTCGAAGCTAGCATTCTTGGTATGCATTCTGACATTGGTATGAACATGAGCACGAGCCACTTCTCAGGTGTTCCTGCCCAGCTTCTGTACAGTGTCCCCCATGGTGTGCAGAGCACCTTGCAGCCCCTCCCATCAGAATGAAGCACACAAAACTGCTAATGATGGGCCATTAGTCACTGAATGGTTTTGTGCCTGCATTCTGATGGTTGGGTAGGTCCAGTGGAGTGTGGGTAGTTGGTGAGCACAAAATCCTCTCTGCAGGATTTCTTGTGAAGTCGACATTACCTTTCATCAGCGGTCCTCCCACTTTTGTCTGTGCCCCGTCGCCCCCTTTGTCTTTGGCCCCCTCTGTGCTTCTCCCAAATTTGATTCCTGGCAACGCTGGAAAGCAGACATATAATACATTCCTATTTGGTCCTGGCATTGAACAGCGGGTCATCAGCCCAGTGAACACAGCAAATGACGGTGCGGTAATGCAGCATTTAATTCATACAACTAAAAATGTATGACATTTGCCGAAACAATGTGAGAGTAAATATTGCACAAGCATGCTGTTTTGCAAAACCCGACCTAGCACCTAAGGACCTTTACGGCAAGTAAATATTACGCCAGTAAAATGATCACAAAGAGAATATGCATCTTCATCTGCGATGCGGCATGGCCGTGGCCACAAAAAATCCTCCAAAAGCGATGGCGTGTTGGCACAACCTCGTCATGCCGCCCAAATTAATGTGCCCGGACGCTGCGATATGGTCACTGACCCTGCACTGTAGTGCACACACGGCCCCAGATACCACCATCCAAATGCATTCAACAAGCACTTCCCAAATGCACAGGAGGCACGGAAGCGTCCATACCCCCACTACAGGATAGAAATACATACGGCCATGAAACCGAGACGTCACGTCCACGGGGCGTGCACCAGCGGCTTGGGGTCTTCTGCAGGACACCTGCCTGTGATGCAGGGCCGGCATTTTTCCAGTCATCGCAGCGCCAACCCCCTCCACTTCACCCATACCTTTGCAACAGTCGAAACTCCTTCACTTAAAGGCAGCTGCACTGATCAATTCTCCGGTCATACTGATCCCGCTGCTTTATTCCTTGCTGTTCACATTGCTGGAGTCTACGCTGTTGCTACTTAAGGTGGGCACTGCTACAAAGTGAATGAGCCCAGCAGGCAGCCACCTTTTGAGTGCTATCCCGAGCCAGAGGCCGTTGCGGCTGGGGCCGAGAATTCCCCAGCGAATTCCACTTCCGCCTCCCAAGGAGGAGAGGCGAGGTGTTGGATACCCCCGGGGAGCTGGCCAGAGGGGTGACCCGCTATGCAGGTTGTCCCTCTAGCACCCCCTCTGGGGGCTGGCCAGCCTCTTAGCCATCAATGCTTCAGGAGATAGTGCTGGCTGCATGCTCACAAAAGGCCATATCAGGCTCTTCTACCAGTCTATTCTGCCTATCAATGGTAAGCATATCTGATTATGAGACACCTGTGTGTGTAAATATAGTTATTTCATGGTAGCTCCTTCAGAAACAGGGGTTTGCAAGCTGCAAAGGCCTAATTTATGGAACATACAACTTTAAACATATTTTGGGCCTTGGGGCTGTTTTGGAGCATTTTAGTGGGCAATTTCCTCACCCTGGATGTTGCCTAAATCATTGTCTGCTGCCGATTCTTAGGCACACAGGATTCTGTTTTTGCAATAAGTAAAGTCCTCTTTGTGGATGACATCCAAAAAATGGACAATCTGGCATCATATAGTGCCTGCTGTCATCCCAATGCAATTAGAAGATCCAGTTGTGCATCACCACCCTCCCTTTGCATGAGGAGCTGCAACTCGACTCATTTAGCTTTTACCATGAGGTTATACATCTTGAGAACTTGTTGGGGATGCACGTAGGGCGTCCCAGCCAGGAAAAAGAAAATCTATTATCGGTGAACACAGTGTGTGAGCAGGACATGCTTTGTGTGGCAGAAGGCGCACTTACCACTTGTAGTTAGCTTTGACACACATTAGATACCCACATATAGCAACACATAAGGAGCAACAAATATACTAATGCTGCAGTTGCGGAGGTTATAGATAGGGCATTGTATAGGCCCTGTGTTTACAAGTTATATACAAAGTTATGTTCTTTAATGAGGTGCGAGGGAGGAGCTGAAGCAGATGGAAGATGAGTCACAAAGATTGTGGTAGGAGCGAGGTCAGTGTGTTAACATGGCAAGTGTACCGCCATATTCGATATTAAGGCCTAATAGCAGATAGAACAAAGACCTTGTTGTGGAAGCTGCAACTCTGTTTATCACAGTTCCAAGACAAATCCTTCCTCTCTTCCCCAGGAAAGAAGCCAAGATCAGAGACAGCTACAGTGCACAGATAAATGCTAATTGTATCCAGCTGCAGGGCCTAAACATGATCAGAACAAAATGTTACCTGCAGTCAGAGCAAGTAGGGATGTGCCGTTTGAAGGGCAAATTCATGAGAATAGGGCATGACGTTTTGTAATGCCAAGAAACCAGGCAAAGGTTTAGAGCATTACTACCCTCCCCAATGAGCTGTCATTACATTTGAATTACAAGTAGACGTACAACCAAAGCAAAAGAAATACCTGAAATTCAGACTCAAAAGCCGTGCCCCAGTCACATCATTACTGGGCACCTGGGATTTGAAGGAGATAGGGGGGGGATCTGTGTCTGGAACTTTCCATGATTTGGGATAGGAGGAGTAGAGGAGATGCCTATACATTTAGGAGAATGTTGGGGGTGCAGCATCCTTATTGTCTCATCAAAACAGAGTTGGCCTCGCCAGTTTACTTAGATCGTTTCTGGAGAAGAGTGGTGCACATCACATGACAGTCACATTTTATTAGTGTTGTAGAGGAGGAGCCCATGGCCTCTACCAGAAATCAACGCCCCTATCTTGCCTATATTTTGGGAACCAGAAGTTGGGACACGCAAAACACCAGTAATGATGCCTATAACACAAAAAGCCTTTGAGACAAAGTAGCAATTGAGAAAACTGTTCTCGGAGAGCTGACGGCATCTCAGGAGAAGATCCGGAAGAAGTGTAAAGATGAATGAAAGAGGAGATTGGTGATGTCACATGAAGCAAAGATGACGCGCCAAGAAGAAATGCCAAGAGGGAAGTCGAATGAACCTTATGGAATCTGATGATGAAATAAAGAGTTGAGTAACATTTCATGTAGAGAATGAAGATTGCACGTGCGAAGAACATGGAAAGATAATATAAGTTGCTTTATAAATGTACAGATGCTGCAATGCAAGTATACTGAGTAACCATGGAGGCTGGCTATACGTAGTGAATAGACTGCAGGCAGTTTTGCCAATATATATATATTACATGGCCACGGTAGTGGCCATGTAGTTATGTAGTTATGGTTAAGTTGGTTTTTCCATAGGAAGAGCACTTTTTGGGTGGCTTATAACTTCGCTCCCCCTGGACGAATCCTCACCAAACTTTGCAAAAAAAGTATATGGCCCACTCTGAATTTTTTTGCAAAGTTTGGTGAGGATTCGTCCAGTGGGGAAAGTTATAGGGAGGGTCCCAAAACCTTTTTTTTCCCACTGAATGGGAAAAAACTTTGCGCACGGCTACAGCCCGAACCGCTGGATGGATTTACACCAAATTGGTCCCGCGATGATTACCTATACGGACAGCACCACTACCAGTGATCATCCTGATGAAGGCCACCACCACCACGGGCTCTTACTCAGCCCTGTTTGGCCGAAACACCTCCGTGTCAATGTTTTGTGGCACAACCTTTGTATATATGTGTTGATGGATAGTGTTGTGTACATTATTTATTTGCATACCCCCGGACCTACTACAGTCCTGGGTCACACCCTGCACAAGTTCTATGTCACTACCTACTTGTATTGTATACTCGTGCACCACTGTGGAAATTGTCTCTCGATAATTGAAGAGGACTATACTCACCTGTATTTCAATTAAGAAAAAACGTCTGTCATACTTTCGTGCTTATCGAAAGTCCTATAAATGTTTAATTCTATTTATCTGTGCAAAATTGTTTGGAAGGCAAAATAAAATAGCTTCAAAACACGACAACTGTCTACGGATCTCCCATCCTGATTTCTAGCATTTTACATACACCTGACTATAGAGACCCAATCATAATCCTATCCTCCATAAAAAGTATACCTAGAGGTTCCCTGCAGACCAACCAAATTTCCAGATAGGCTTTCTTAGTTTGCAACGTAGTATGACGTCAATGATGATGAGCATTTGCTATAAAAGTATATTTTTTCATTTAAAACGTTGAGAGATATGCTGTGAGACATCCATTGGTGTCCATTGTACTACCGGTATTATAAAATTGTATATTAAAACAGCACAAGTTTTGCCAACTTCCTGAGTCAATCTTATTATTGGTGTAAGAGTAAATTCTGCATTCCCATCCATCCAATAAAGCGTTACCTCACTTAAAGGGCCTACAGGTTCATGTGGTAGCAGAGATAGGATGGTTTAAAAGACCCATCGACTAGTACGTTTCCAGTATTTCGGACGATCGGACACCCTCTGCCATCTAGCCGGAAGATAGTGAGGTTTCCTGTGGAGAGCTGCCAGTATAGAATACTTGCACAAAAAAAATTGATTTAGGTTGGGCGGGTCCCTCTTTGACAAAATCCCTCCAGGTTTTTCACAGGCGCTGAGTGGACGGAAGGTGACAGTGGTCGATTTAAGGAGGGGAGACGATACCGAAGGCCTTGAGCTGAAGAGCGAATGGTGAGTAGACTGGGGAATGGCAAAATAAGGGGATGGGATTGTGGTAACGTAGAAAAGTAACGTGAGGTTGTTTAAAGTATAATGAAGAGCGTTGAAAATGCAATGAGGAGCATTTTAAGAGCCCGGTTTCCTAGCTCAAGGCACGTCTAGAAGGAGTCATTTCAAACTCTACTCCGGCTATACATAGGCGGCGCATAAACATATTCATGATAGGGAATGACTGAAACTCCAATCTGAGTATTTTAGGGGCTGGGTGAAAAGGAGTACCATGGTATAGATGTGAAAAGTTGACTAGTCTGTCTGTCTGTGAGTGGTGTATTTTCATAAATAAGAAAAGGCGTCGAAGAGCGACAAGAATAAGCTGTGTAAAGTTGAAGTAGAGCTAAAATGTTATTGCCTATTTTTAGTTACTGTCAGCGCTGACCGAAAAGTCGATTGAAATAATTAAGAAATAAAGGCCTTGAGCAGTGAAGTTTGGAGCGCGCTCATATTTGTTGTTTCCTGAAAACATATCTGTGTAAATGAAAGTACTGACAGTCAATTGAGAATTGTCACAATGGGAGATATTACTCCACTGATGCACTTGTGTAAAACACTGCCAAATCGTATGGCTAAGCTCATACACTATAGTGCGGAATGGGTAAAGGGCACAGCAGATAAAATGTTCATGCCATGGCCACAAGGGGGATCGCTGTGTAAGGCAGTATTACAACACATGACCACATACTTGCACGCGGCTTACATGGGGAAGAAATTGGAGAAAAGATTAGCTATTTTAGAGCTCTGGAAAATGTACCAGGAGGACCCACCACCTGAGGAATGGATTCTTAGCCATCAAGAGGAGGAAGGTGACAAGTCTTCTACTCCCCTTGCCTCACCGGAAGTAAACTGCAATAGTACAGAAGATGTAGGATTGTATCAGTTAAAGGAGCTAAAATCGGCGAGAGAGCATAGTAATCCGATATATAACACACCTGCGTATAGCAGTGAAAATAGTCCAGATGATACTAGAAGAAAGCAGGATATTGTTAAAATCTTGCAGAATAAGGAGGAGAAAAGCGAATGATTGAATGTAACCATAGGCTTAGGACGAGATATAAAGAGATGGAAAGGAGAAAAGGATAAAGCAGATGAGGTTACACTGATACAGAATGAATGGATGGGTGGACAAATATTGCTCATGCTTGATGGGAAAATTATTGAGGAAGTTAGGCAAAGGGATGATACAGACGAACAGGACAGAAAAGACGGGGAACGAGAACAGCGACTGAAAGAGGATGAACACAACAGAAAGAGTAGGCAGAGGCGAGAACAGATGAATCTGGAAGAACAGCAGAAGAAAGAATAAAGGGCAGAGGAACAAAGGAAATATGACAACAGGCAGAGAGCAATCGAAGAACGAGATAGGGAAGAAAGGAAGTGCGAAGAGGAGGAAGCACAGACATTAAAGGATAAGAGGATGCAAAGAAGAAGGGAAGAAGAAGAGCACAGAGTGAACAAAAGTAGGCAGGAGAAAAGACAAGAAGAGGAAAGAGTTAGATGGGAAGCGAGAAAGCAGAGAGAGTTAGATGAAGAAATGGAGTGAAAAAGGAGACAGCGGGAACACAATATTAATCGCATTCAGAAAGAGTTAATAGAACCAAGTCCAGTGATATCATGGGGTAATGTAAAGGAGTTCCTCCCATTATGGGGGGCAAAATCATGGCGGTCTAGGGCAGCCGTAGAAGAGAATTCTGACATAGGGAGCATCAGATATAATATGGATAAAGCCTATCAAGACTCGAGAGAAAGTAGCAAATCGGGAAGCCGAGGGAAGGGAGATCAGTCTCTAGTCTTCCAGTCACGAAACAAAGAAAAAGATCAATTTTTCGAGCATAGAGCCTTGTCCTTAGACAGGCTGACTTTAGATGAGAGTGAAGTGGACGATAGCCATATTAGCTGGGGGCTAGATATGTCGGACGAAGAGCGAGAAACCTTCCGTGGGAAAGAGGGAGGAGGTGCATGCGGTCCCGAGGGATATCTGCAGACAGACAAGGAAGTGAGATAGTCTGATCCTAAAGGACAATCACATAGCGAGACAGAAGAGTCACCGCATATATGAGCAGGCTGAGGTCATTGCCAGGCAGAAGGCGATCAGGGACCATTGTATCCACTATGGCTAGGAAGATCTTGGGAGCCAATTGTGAATTTGGGTTAACGCAGTTCATTTTATTGGAGAAAGGAGGTGCCAGACCGCAGTATATTCCATGTCCATGAACAGATAAGGATAACTGAATGTGCAAACTTCCCAGTTTAACAGTGGGTGTGGGAAAATGGATCTATGAGCGAGAGAAAATGACAGGGGAGAAACTTTAGCAATAGGGCACATTAAGGGTCTCCTAGCAGCCATTCTTGGGGAAAGAGCAGATGACATTTGGACGAGAGCAGGCTATTCAATTGTCCAGCCACAGAACAAAGTGCACGATGGAGCGCCATTTAACAATTGTAGAGCCGATATCAGGAGAGTGCTTAGAGGGCACGTCAGACATGGGTGCGATTATGGCACGTATGATGAAAGATAATGAAGATCTGCTTGCTTATTTTCAAAGTATTCAGGAAAGGTGGACTCTTGAAATGCAGGAGCCATGGGGAAAAACAGTGGCAGTATTTTACCACATTTTATGTCAAGGATTGCAAGAACAAGTACAGAGACATAACAAGAAAATAGTGGGAATGGAAGCAAAGCCATGATCAGAAATACAGTTGACCATAGTGCATCACTGTCGGTGATTGCCATTGGGGAAGGGTATAGACTGACTGGCGCCACTGACAAAGATATATTTAGTGATGATCTATCAGACTATGACGAGTATTACTTAATGTATTAAAATAGAGAAAAGAGAGATTCCACTGTGAATGGCAATAGTGTGGCAGCGTCCAGCATTTTTTTCATGAAGATTTGGAAAAAGTACCAAACTCTTTATGGTCTACAGGCACCTATCACATAGGCCTATTGAAGAGGTAGGGGAGGTCAAGATAAAGCTGAAGTCAGGAGCAGATTAACCTGAAGCAAGACAATACCCAATGTCTCAAGAGCAGATGAGGGTATTTTAAGGCTATCTCAGCCCTGATGGAACAAGGTATCTTAGTGATGTCAGAGTCACTGCGTAAAACCGCAGTGTATCTGATAAAAAAATCCATGGGAGGGATGTGGCGATTCATACAAGATATGAGACCGATTAACCAGATAGTAGAGACAGAGTTTCCTTTAGTTCCTAATACGGCGACAATATTATGTAGTATCCCAGCAGAAGCACAATATTTTACGGGGATTAACTTGAAAAATGTATTTTTCTTAATCCCGCTGCATAAGGACTCCCAAGACCTTACTTCATTTGCGTTTCGCCAAATTAAACTGAAAAGCACTTGTTTGCCCCAAGCGTATTGTGAGTCTCCATCAATCTTTAATAGGGTCCTCCAGATGGACCTAAGCAATATTGATTTGAAAAGAGTTATGACACAGTACATAGATTATATTTTGGTTTGTAGCACAACAGAAGATGAGTAAAGACAAGACCCAATTCAGTTAATGACTATCCTGGCAGACAAGGGATATAAGGTAGACAGAGAGAAGCTGAAATACGGTTGAGAAGGAGTGTTGTATATAGGCCAGTTAATTTCACATGAGGGAAAGAGGGTCACACCTGAGAGAGGTGAGGCCATCATGAAAACAGCAAAACTGCATACAGTAAAACACATTCAACAGTTTTGGGGATTATACAACTACATTAGAACATTGGTGTTTGATTATAATTCACATACAAGACCCCTTTTGCAGGCTCAAAATAAAGCACAAGTGAAAAAGAAAAAAGAAAATTGACTGAGGAAATGGAGGAATGGTTTGAAGAGTTGAATAAAGCAATTTGTACAGCTCCAGTTTTAGGAATTCCCAATTATGACAAGGAGTTATTTTTATTTTCGCACACAAATTGGACAGTCATGACAGGAGTGCTTACACAGAGAACTAAACTGGGGCACAAACCTCTGGCATATTATAGTGGGATTCTGGATCCAGTTATGAAAGAGCACTTTCCTTACGAACAATCGCAGCCAACAGCCACTTTCACAATTGAGAAGTCTACCAGTATTGTGATGGCGTGTTCTATGATACTCTTTTTGGAGCATGCTTTCTTTGCCATTTTGGAAAAACCTAAGGGTACATTGACATTTCAGAGGGCTTCTGCCTATGAGCTGGTTGTATTGAAACCAGCAATCAAAATAGTGTAAACCCTGCCATGTTTGTAGCTGAGCCTGTGGCAGATGGTAAGCATGTGCATGATTGCACAACTTAGGAAGAATTCTATGATGATATCCCTCGAGTAAAGGAAAATGTGTTAGTAGGGCGGGAGATTCATTTTATTGATGGTTCTTTGAACATGAAAATAGTGGGGAAAGGCACTCAGGCTCAACTGTGATGAGACAAAGAGCTAATGGTGAATTTGAGGTTGTAGCAAGTGCAAGATTACTGTCTCACTTTTCAGCGCAAGCAGCATAATTGGTGGTGCATATTGTTGCACTCAAAAATCATGCAGGGCAGGAAGTAACATAGTACAATGACTCCGCCTATGTGATGTCAACCATGCATGCATGGCAAGCATGTTGGAAAAGGAGGGGCTACCTCTGAGTGGATGGTACTCCAGTGCAACACGCAGCATTATTGGACCAGTTTATTAAAGTACTACAACTACCAGTAGCCATTTCAATAGTTAAGTGTGCAGCACATACTAAGCAAACTGACTTTATCTCTTGTGGGAAAGAAGATGCAGATTTAGAGGCAGAAAGGGTTGTATATTTGCCAGATATTTCAAGTTTTGATACTCCAGATGTAAAGCAGAAGGTAGTTACAATCATGATATTAAATTAATGGTTTACTCATTTATCGAGAACACAGTTGAGGGCAGTGCATCACAGGAAGAGTAAGAGCTATGAAAATGAAGGGGTGTGTTTTTTTTATCTCCCTCTAAAGCATTATGGTGGCAAAACAGCACTAGAAAGCCGGTGATACCAGTAGCATTTTTAAAGGTAGCGCTTGTATAGATGCACTACCCTGTACATGTAACTAGGGAAAGCCTTGCAGCAGCTATTGCAGAGGACTGGTTTTTACTGAACCTGTTCGAACACGTTGCATTTTATGTAGGAAATTGCATCATATGTAAAAAGTTTACCACTGGGCATACACTGCAAACTAATAGAGGAGTGATTTGTCAACCTAACAGTCCTTTACAGCATTTACAGATCGATTCTGTTGACATGCTGCAAGTATGTAGTTGACACAGGTATGTGATAGTGGTGGCGTGTCCCTATTCTAGGTGGAGCAGAGCAGGGCCTTGTACACACCCTTGCGTGACAAAGTTTTTAGTCCAAGAAGTGTTTTCCAGATGAGGAGTATGTGAGTTGCTGAGATCCGACAATGGGCCCCAATTTGTTAATGAAGTATTGGAACAGATTAGCCTACTTTTAAGTATAAAACACACATTTCTTCTGCTTTTACCTGCAAGTATACACGATATGTGAGAGACTCAAAGGTCTGCTTAAAGAGAGAATAGTGAAACTTAAATTGACAGTGAAGAGGGATGGCTGTATTGCCAGCCCCTTGTATTATGTGCAATAAGGAATCAGCCTGGGTCAGATCACCACCTCACACCCCACGAGCTAGTGACAGGGAGGTGAATGAGAACGCCATTGTCTCCTCCATCAAGGAGCAGAAGTGATGCCCAGAAGACTACAGAAATGTTGGGAAATGAGATAGTGCTTATTTGACATGTATGACCGCTAGTATCTCTGTCATTGCAGATCAACTTAAAACACCAGGGGGGTCAATCTCAGGACACAGATGAAAACCATTCAGCAACTAGAACATCAGAATTACTACCTGTACATAGACTTTATATTGGAGATCCAGTCTTAATAAGGAATTTCACAAGGAAGTGCCATGAGCCACACTTTAGTGGTCTCTATGTCATGGAAAACATTACTCCTTCAGCAGTACAAATACAAGAGAGACGTGTTTGGATCCATTTAAGTGATGTGAAGCCATATGCTGGTGAGACCGACACACCCCAGACTATCGATTCAGAAGCAAGACAAGAAGAAGAAGTTCAATATGTGCAGACCTGTTCGATGATGAGGAAGAAGGACACTAAGGTTGGCTTATTAAATAAATGCAAGTGTGCTTTTGGATTGTGGCTCACCACGGACACTCTTTATAGATATTATAGCAGGAGTGCAAACTCGGTTCTAGAGTCACAGGAAGCTTTTGAATTGGACTTTAGAAAGTGTTGACATACTATAAATCGCCAAACCTAGAGTTCAAATTTGGCGACTGGAAATGTGAGCAGTTTCCAGACTCGTTCCTCACCAAGTTTCTGTTTGGTTAATTCAAATGGTCTTGACAGATGTTGATGCGCATAGGCTCCTTCCCACTGTTTTTGTTTTCATTCTTCGAGCTTGTCCTGCTCTTGTTGGGCACAGTGTTAATATAAACACATTTCTGCATGATCCTAAAAATGGCTTTGCAATCAGGAGGCTGCTTATGGCAATAGTCGAACAGATCCTGCAGTTACCTGACCATTTAAGGGAGTTGCCTGATTAAAAAGGTTTTTTCCTTCCTTAAATCAGTACACAGGCACAATGAGGAACATCGAACATGGTACAGTTTTAGAAAGTGAGCAAACTCAACGATGTGTGGAGAATCATAATTGGTGGTGATTAATGTACTGGTGCATAATATATGCATGCGCAGAATTTATTTTTGTTTTCCTGATTCTTTTGGTCCATACTGTTTATTTTATTGGTACAAGCAAAGTAGAAATCAGTTTGATTCTTCCCACTCCAGTGACCCTCACAGAAGTGTCCATTACTGAAAGACCAAGACCATTTGTGATATTCCCCACGCCAGTAGCTCATGTAAGGTTGTCTATTGCTAAAGCGCATGTACCAATAATATCCCCTGTAGAGAGGAATGTTACAGATATGCTTCTGGAATATTATACTAGCACTCGTTTTGCAAGAAGGAGACACAGGAGAAGCAGAGAGGAAGATGATAATGGGATAAACACATACTTAGATAGTACAGCACACCTGGATAATAACATGTGGTACCAGCGCATGAAAAAGGTGGGAGAGAGTACATCTTGAGAGAGCTGCTTCGTTTGTGCTCTCATACCATATGCCATGACTGCAGCCCGTATTTTCATTGCTAGAGAAATCCCAGAGTATGATGCCAGATGTCTCGTTCACCTTGCAGTATTCATGTCAAGAGGCCAGGTTCAATGGAGATCAAGAAGGTTGTTCCCATTCCAGGATGATTATATTAAGACTACGCAAATGGAAAAAGAGCCTGCATTGAAAAAACAAGATGCTTACAAATTCAGGGTCAAGACAGGATGGAGTGGACCTAGATGAAATGAAGAGAATTGACTCTCTTGACAAAGAAGAAAGGCCTTGGGCACCTGGATGCTGGGAATGAACTCAGACGTTAGTCTATGGACGAGTGAGAACAAAGAATGGATGAAAAGAGGGGCTGATGTCCTGTCCGTATCATCTATTGAGGTCCAAATACATGCAAGAAGCACAAAAGGTAAATGATGAGTGTTTAAAGTCATGGGCTGGACATGTTAAATTGCTGACATGGGTAGAAGATGAATCAGGTCCAATCACAGTGATCCCATTAATAAATGCAACATTGTGCTTCCAGAGAAAAGGTGCATGGGAGCTAATGTAGGGTGCAAGACTACAGTTGATGTCTCTAAAATGGGAGCAGGGACAGCCGTCCTAATTGATCGATATTGGGCCTGTGGATCAAAAGCCTATATGAAATCACCCGAGGAATGGGAGGAACATGCTCAATGGTACTTGTTCTTGTTCCAGCATTGGGGATTCCAAAAAGTGACCTAAACATTGCAAATGTTTGAAAGGCAGATGCTCACATGAGAAAGAGGAAATCAGTTGGATTTCTCAATTGAACAAAAAGGGAGAATTACTTTTCAGCGAAGTCCATAGAAGCTTTTGCTTCTATTGCCTGGGAACACAGGTTGTTCAGTCAGACTCCTGCAGTATTCACAATGTAGAGGAAGAGTCAAATGCTCCTACCAGAAGCTCTGCCCCCATGTTGCCTATATGTTGGGAACCGGAAGTTGTGACACAATCAGTACCAGTGAGGATGCCTATACCGCAAAGAGATCTTGAATCAAGGTATCCATTGAGAAAACCCATGTGCATTATCAAAGAAATGATGATCTCCTGGACAAAGTCCTGGAAGAAGTGTGAAAATGGATGAGGAAAAGGACTAGTGACGTCATGCAGCGTGGAACTGACACACCATGAAGAGACAAAAAGGACGTAAGAACATTAACATTCTATAAGAGCTGAAGAAGAAGTGTCAAAGATAAGCAACATTTCAAGATTGAAATGAAGATGCTCGTGCGAAGAAACGCTAAAGAAAATGCAAAGTTATTTTACACTTATACAGATGCTGTGACGCGAATAGATGAAATAATCCTGAGGCTGGCTACGTAGTGAATAAATTGCGGTGATGCACCAATGTATATCCATAGGAATATAAAGAATCTGGATGTTCCATGATGCACTTTAGTAAGCTTAAAACCCTGTGAATGAAAAGGGCTTGAGTGTGGTGCAGTTGGAAAATAGCTATGGTGAAGGAGCAATCAAAAAAGGCTGGCTGGCCCAGTGCCAAGCGTCGAGGCCACCATGAGCCTGGTTGTCTGTCAATAAGCTACATGAACATGAGAAAGAAACAAACTTCTGTTTGAGGTGGGATAAAAAAAACACTGAAGGAGTCAAGAGTCCATAATTTAATAGTATCATATGTAACAAAGAGATCAAACATGAGATCTCCAGTCACATGGTCAGATGAAAATAGACTTTGGGTCGAGCTACACTGACACCAGAAGATAAAGCCATAACATACTCCCTTTTATTCTCAGGCACAGAGAACTTCTGCAAGGCTAAATTCAAAACCTTAATTGAATGGCAGACCGCAAGAGTGATGATAGATGTTGGGCTAATTGGGGGGGAAAGCATGACCAGGCCGAACCTCCCAGCACCTGGTGTAACCAGCTTGCGTGCTGCTAGAAACTGGAATATTCTTGAAGGGTACAAGAGTGCCAACCACTTGTAGAGGGCCATGTATCAGAGAACCCTGATATAGTTCATGTAACCAATGAATTGTCATGTATTTTGTGACGATGAAGATGATTTGCAGTAGAGGAGGGCTTAGTTGTCCACCTTATGTTAGAGATCCAATCACAACCCCCGTCAGTATGGAAGATATACTTCGATGTTCCCTGTAAGTCTATCATATCCCCAAGTAGGTTTTTGTAGTTTGCCACATAGTGTGACGTCAATGATGGCCAATTTTTGCTATACAAGTCATGTTTTTTTACATGATGCATTGAGATTATGCTTTGCGATGTCCGATGATGTCTGTTGTAACTCGCTGTTTTAGATAATTGCAAATAAAACAGTGCTAAGTTTTGCCATCTTCCTGAGTCGGTTTGATTATTGATGTATGAGTACGTTCTGCATCCCCATCCATCTCTAAGTATTGCTAACTCATCTTAAAGTACCCCAGGTCTGGCGGTTCAATGACTATCTTCAAGCCAGGGATCCAGATGGTGGTAAATGCAAAGTGGTTGCAAAACACTCGCAGGGAGCTCCTGCAGATGATCAGTACTACCATAAAGGAATTCAAAGCTATCAAGGAGGAATTGAGAGCCATATGATTGATGACCCTCCAGAACAGATATGTCCTCCACATGTTTACAGCCACAGATGAAGATGTTTGTGCTAAAATCAGAGAATCATGTTGCACATTCATACCTTCTCAGGATGACAAGAATGGGACCTTGACAGAGGCCATAACGCTGCTAACGAACTTGCACACCAAGATGGAAGATGAAGTGGAAGATATTGCAGATGACAGCTGGTTTGCATCGATCTTCTCATTGGTTCCACAATAGACAGTGAATATCTTCAAGTTTACGGGAGCACTATAGGTGATGATCATGTTTCAATTCAATGTGATTAGAATAATAATCACACAGTTCAAGAAGACACCAAAGAAAGCATGAGGAATGAAGATAATGATCAATGTTGAGTCTGGGTTTGAACACAAGGGGTTGACAGATGAAGAAATGAGAACATATATAGAGGAAAGCATCCTAGCACCTGAGGGAACAAAGGTTATTGTATCCAAGGGACCACAAGAAGTATGTGGGGACGATGGATCTATTGCAGCCCAAATGGACACTGTAGCCACATGGCCTGGAGTGTTGATGAACATGTTAAATCTCTGAATCTAAGATCTCTGAAAGCTGTAAAGAAGGTATGGACTCCAAAGAATCACTTTTTCAGATGAGAATGCCTAGATGTGAAGATTGAAGGGAGAGTGGTTGATGAATCAACCTGAGGGGGAAGTGAAGAGGAGAAGCCAAATGCCTCTACAGGAAATCCCGCCCCAATCTTACCTATATGTTGGGAATTGGAAGTTGTGACAAGCAAAACACCAGTAATAATGGCTATAACACAGAAAGCCCTTGAGAAAATGTATCCATTTTAGAAAACCATAATTCATGTATCCTCAGAAAGCTGATAGCATTTTAGGAGAAGTTCCGGAAGAAGTGTAAAGATGAATGAAATAGGAGATTGGTGACGTCACATAAAGCAAAGATGACTCACCAAGAAGAAATGCCAGGAGAGAAAGCAAACAAACCTTATAGCATCTGATGACAAAATAAAGAGTCGTGTAACATTTTATTTGAGGAATGAAGATTGCATGTGCAATGAACATTGAAAGAAAATATAAGTTGCTTTATAATTGTACAGATTCTGTAACACATGTAGACTAAGTAACCATGAAGGCTGGTCATATTTATATATGGCCGCCAATATATATATATATGTGTATGGAATCTGGATGTTCCACGACGCATTTTAGCAAGCCAGGACCTCAGTAGTAGAAGGGCTGAAGTGTGGCACAGTAGAGAAAAACAGCTGAAGATGGAGGAAGAATCGATGAAGGCTTGTCTGGCCCAGTGTCACGGGTTGAGGCTGCCAAGAAACTGGTTATGTATTCGAGAAAGATACAATGAATGATAGAAGCGAGGCGAGCTCCTGTTGAGGTGCAATAGAAAAACTATGAGTGCCAAGTTTTATTCATTTAATAGTATTAAACGCGAAGAAGGAGCTAAAACATGGTCACCTGTCACATGGGGTAGATGGAAATAGATTTTGGGCAAGTTACATTGAGACTGAAGATAAGAACGTACTTGCACTCCCTTCTATTCTCAGACGCAGTCATATTTTGCAAGGCCGAATTCAAAGACAATTTGAATGGCAGAAAGAAGGAGTGATGATGGATGATGGGCTAATTGGGTGGGGAGGCATGGTCAAGTCCACCAATAAGCACCTGCAATACCAGCTTGCATGATGCTAGCAAGTGGAATATTCCAAAAGGGTACAGGCATGCCAACCAATTATAGAGGGCCATGTAGCAAAGGGCCCTATAGTTTGAGAGCAAATGAAATGTTGTGTATTTGATGACAATAAAGATGACTTGCACTAAGGGTGGGCAAAGTTGGCCACCTGACTATAGAGACCCAATCATAATCCTATCCACCATAGACAGTAAAACTAGATGTTCCCCGCAGACCAACCACAGTCCCAGATAGGTTTTCTTAGTTTGCCACATAGTATGACGTCAATGATGATGAGTATTTGCTATAAAGTGTATTCTTTCATGTAAAACATTGAGAGATATGCTGTGAGATGTCCGTTGATGTGCGTTGTACTCCCTGTTTTAGATAATTGATATTAAAAAAGCTAAAGTTTTGGCAGCTCCCTTAGTCAGTCTTATTATTGGTGTAAGAATACATTCTGCATCCCCATCCATCTAATAAAGCATTACCTCGCTTAAAGGGCCTTTGGGTTCAGTGTGCCAATATTTTAGTAACAAATCACATACCTGGATTCAATAGTGATGATGTCGTTGGCCCCATGTCCAGGGGAATAGGTTTCAGTAAAGTGTTGCCAATCGGTCCAGGGACTTAATGTGGGTATTAGAATGTTCTATAAGTAGTAACCAATTAAGGTGGGGGATAACATAGTAACCTATATATGTAGATTTTGCAGTTTTCTTTTACATAACCCACCATTCTTGGAGTGTGGCAAGCTCCATGTTAGTTCATTTCTATTGGACCATATGAGACCTTTTTGCATGTAATAAACCGTGTTTTCTCTTGCAAGTTGGTGCAGTGATATTTTGGTTTCTTGGATTATTGTTATCTGTGAGATTGGGGGTTTCCCTGCCATGTATCCAGGGTTGCAGCACCCATCTCCAGTGATCAGACTCCCGTGCATGGCTTGAAGAGGCTTGCAGGTGCTGTGTTGTCAAAAGGCCTTGGAGGGGGGCACTGCTCCCAGTTGTGAATGCCTCTTAGGGGTTTTGTCTAAGGACTATTACATAATATGGGTGGTATTTTAGTATCGTAGTAAAAATAGTTGTGAGCTTATTCATGGTAATGCCCTATATGATGAAACAAACCTCCCCCTCCCTTTTATTTGTATTTTGTTTAGGGTTGACTGTAAGGGCAGACTAGTGGACTTTGCACTTATAGGGACAGAACAACACCAGCTGTTTTTGCAGTGACTTATTTACGAAACCGGACTACCGTCTTTAACGGGTCTGCTCAGCTACCAGCATGCACAGCTGAGACACACACACATGCATTACAGGTTTTCTTTCCAACCTTTACCTCCCACTTTACCACATGAGATAAATGTTTTACCGCTTTTGGGTGCACTATGACACTTTCCTATTATTTCTCCTCTTTGAAAATAATTCACGTAGACACAAGAATGCAATCCCACTAATTTAGCTGTTTGCAATTGTTATGTACATGTTATAATGTAAAAGCAAAGTACATGTTACAAACCAGTTACAATAGATACATGTCATCTCCTTTCACAATGACATTTGTTTTTTCTTACCAAGACCTTGAAAATTGATGCGTTTACAGAGTTTACTTTTCTAAGAGAAAAAATATAATGCTCACAGCATAAAACATGTAAACCTTTCCCTTCATCACATTTAAGAAATTCCCCATTACACATGCGAAGGAAAGACAACAACAAATTTGTTAAAAATAACCATTTAACCTGACTGCCTAACTGACGGGAAATGCAAATACTCTCATCTGCACGCTCCTCAAAGTTTCACCATGCTTACTCTTAATGTGTAGAACTTCTGTGCTGAAGGAGCCCCTCTTTGGATTGTCTTATTTGCAAGCAGAAGTTTGAAAATGATGCAGCTTTTGGCAGCCCAGTGAAAGCGAGCTATCTCACTTCGACCCTTCAGACTGCCGACTGGTATCTTGATCTCTCCATGTACAGCACAGCTGTCGGCGGCACTTCATCTCTTCTCTCCACAAAATCATGACTGACTCTCCACCCCATTTTGGACTAAATTTATACCATAGGCCTATCAACCTTTAGTAACCATGCCTCTTTCTTGACATCTCCTGTCACCCCATCTCCCTTCCAGAATCATGGCATTTCTCTCTCCCAGCCCCATCCTGAGCCTATGAAACACTTTAGGGTGTTACATTGGCTTATTCCCAAGCGCCCAAAGGACATTTTGGCACAAGACGCAGTGAAGGAAAGATGGATCTGGGATTTAACCCATGAAATTATTCACATGACATTAAGAATACTAGTGGGCAACAGTGCAATTAGCCCTGATTTGAAAAAGATGATTTAGTCATCGAAACACGTGCAATCACAAAGGGCATCAGAATATCTCATAATAAACCACAAGATGTGGAGTTTCGGAACACTGTAAAGGGAGTCATTTGTCATCCTTTTCAGTTATTTGTGGGCACTTGGGAATAAGCTAATGTAACACCCTAAAGAGTTTCATTTTCCAAAACGGAGGAGAGGAACCAAGGACTCCGTTGTTACTTTTCCAAGCAACCCTGAAAAGTCATACCAGCAATATAACCAAGGGCGCTGAGGTCCAGCAACAGGACAACCCCACCGAAAGAGTTCCTCGAAAGATATACCATCCTGAGCCTACTTGTATCAACTTTGCTTCCTGCAGCACCCAATGCCCACAGAATTTTCTGTTAGAACCATTTTGCACTGCAATGTTAAATGGCACATTAAGTAATTACTGGGGAAAGATTATTTAATCGGAAATTGTTAGTTAATTATATTAGGGGTCAATTTGCTGTTTTTGCATTCATTTCACTGCCTCTGTTAAAAGACCAGTTTACTGTCCCTATTAAACCAATGCATTATCTTTCCCTACATATTCCTTCAGGCCATTGATGGGACCCCATATTGGTGGAGCTGAGGAGAATGCATATAGGTGAGTGCAGATAATTGGAAGCGTGTGGATTGTTAAAGACCAAGTGACTGTATTTAGTTTTAATGGAGGTGGCCAGAGGGATCTCCTCACCTGATAAGAAAGGTGATGTCATGACAATACAGTGAGAAAATGAGAAGAGAGAGGAAAAAAGGATCTCCCCATTGTGGAGGAAAGGCAGAGCATCAAGTAAAAGTAGAGGTCCAGCATATAGAGGACCTGGGATCTCTCCGCTCAACAGAGGGTTGGGTGAGGACCAGAAATTGTCTCGTGCCGAGGCAAGGGAACAAAGGAAGAAACTAAACCATTCTGTAAAAAAGTGTGATTGTTTTGTTTAGGTCCATTATATGGCAAATCTCAGATCCCTTTGCCTGACATAATGGTGTGAAGAGGAGACTGAGGAATGGTCTAAACCATTGTGTAAATAATTGTGTTTTATTGATTTGCGGTCTAAGGTGTTTTTGATATGATGTGGAGTGGGGATTGTTGAATTGTGTGAAGTGAGCTGTGGTGTAATAAATGTGTGGGGCAATAGAAAAGGGAGGGGCATGGGAGTTTAGGCAGTGTTGGGAGCGTGGGGTAGTTAAGTGCCACTGGATCGGTGTTCAAGAAACACATTTTTTTTACAGGTTTAGAATTAGGCATAATCATGAGTACTCTTAACCCACTTGAATACATGTGTACCGGGAAAAGATAATCAAGTACTATCGTGAGTGGGTTGTTGAAACAAGAAGGGGGATCTATAAACTTTGACCCGAACATGGAACAAATAATAAAGAAGTTCTGGGCCATATTTAGACCTATCTGGGGGTGAAATATAAGGGGAAGAAGTTTAAGAATAGGAGAGCATTGTCGAGCTTTGACCCAAGTAAGGATCGAAAAACATATCCCCAAGGTGCACATTAGTTTCATGTATTACTCTATGCTAACATTGGCGCTACATTCATGTCAACCAATCACATTTTATTCATCAATGGTTGCTTTTCCATCACTCTCACTGGAATGGAAATTTAAACCGTTCAAAATATGAACATGCAGTATTTGATGAACACTACATGCATTAGAGGTTTTTCTGCATGCATAACTTCTGGAATGCCTCATGCCCGGCATGAGTGTCCTGACCTACCACTCTAATGACTAATTACTGCATGTGTTATTCTTGAAGGCAATAACACAAAAGGTCCAATGGGCCCAAACGTCCATCCCCCATTCCATTATGAAGTAACCATTTGGCAACACGTATAATGCAGTACAAACTTATAAATGAAAAAATGAAATATTCCACAAACAAGCAAGTATCCTGACTTATGGCTTTGACCCCCACTGTGGGAGACAGCCATTGCCGGTAACGGCCCGCCAGCCTGAGCCGAGGTAGGCCCGAGCGAAGCATTAAACTTGTTGCAAAATGGTTACCTCAGAATGCAATGGGGGCTTGACATTTGGGCCACTTTGGACCTTTTGTGTTATTGCCTTCAAGAATAACGCATTCATAATGGGGGGGGGGCGACCATTCACACACTGGGGTTTTACCAGGATGCAAATGGTTTCTTTATTTTCCTCTGGAGAATATATCCGGAGAAAAAATTAAATTAAACAAGGAGGAGCGATGGGACCAGAGCACAAAGCTCTGGTCTTTCAGGTAAGAGGGGAGGGAGGAGTGGGATAAGGGTTTGGATTGTTTGAGCGCCCTTGCCCGGGTGCGAAGGCTGTTTCACAACATGATGAGCCTGCTCTGAGATTTCCTGGAACGCTGTTCTTTCCATGGACCATCTAACCCCATAATACACACACTAAGGTATTTTAACGTTTTGGCTCCGTGTGCCATCGCTTGAGTGGGGAAAATAAAGATGCATATTAGAACAGGATAAACAACTTGCCACCCTATAGTTAAGAAAAATCGAGTTGTATTGCCTTTTCACATCATTCCATTGTTAAACACCTTTGACTCGCTGAACAGAGTTGGATGACATTTTCTAAAAATCTTCCCGGGAACGGGTCCCATCAAAAATGTGTGTGTTAAATAGTTATTACAAAAGTTATCACAAAAGATATTAAGAAGAACAAAAAAAAGCTGATTTCAGCCTGCCCCCATTAATCTGTCCATAAAGGAAATTGGCTTACATTGAACACACATGGCAAAACAACAGCGAATGGATTTGCCCCAAATACGAAACAAGCATGGCACAAATAAACAGATATTTCTTTTTTTTGGTTTGTTCTAAATCCATCCAGCAGTTATTAAAAAAATCAATGGAGAAGGTGGTGTCTCCCGTCCAAAAATAACTTTAAACATCTCCCATGGAGTATTACAGCACAGAGACATTTCAGAAATGAATAGATTCAATTTAGCTCCCTTGATTCAAGCGATCGCTGTGGTTATTCCTAGGGAACGTGAAAAAGAAAAGTACTAAATGTGTTATTTGGAGGAGGGAATGGGGTGGCTTCATATGATGTGTAGGGGAAGAGTTAGGGGTGGGCTGGGGAGCCATTTGATCCAGACCATTTTCGTTTTATCAGGGGAATCCTGTGGGATTTCTGCAAGATTCCCACAGAAGTGTATCAAGACACGCTAAAAAAAGAAATGTACAATACAAACTGGTGAGAGGACGGGGGCCTTAGGAGAGGATCTGGGAGAATGTACACAAGGTGGGGATGTACAAATGAGGGGGGGGGGCACTTGAACAGTTGCAGTGGGGATGTGGAAGACCTTTGGGTTGTTGAGCGCTTTTCAGTCCTCACGGCCACCCACCAACTTCCTTATTCAGCGATGAGAGCCTTTTTTAACCTAAAACCATTTTGATTTTGCAGTATTTACACAGCAAATTTAAGTGGGATCCATGTGAGGTACCCAAAAATAAATGTTTTCAAAATGTATGCTAAAACATGCGAGGGCCCACCAACATTCATTCAAATGTCCCTGCCCGGTGGGATTGGATCATTGTTGTGAGGGGGATTTGGAACTTTGCGGTAGGCCTGGCTTACTGCTAAATCCATTGCCTTTTGGGCTTTTGGTGCAATGTGGACAGTGGTCACTGACACACTCAAGGCCATGGCCGCTGGTCATCATCTTTTAAATGTGTTTTCCAAAAAGTTCTTGGCTATGGCGGTTGGGTCTAACTTGGCGACATTTTTCTAATAGTTGTATCCTTATATTCAAAAGCAATTATGTTGTATACCAAAGGTCGCGTCTCACTGGGTAATAGGGTTATGCCAAGAAAAACCCAAAAAGAATAAGTGCAGGTAAGGTAAGGTAACCCAGAAGGAGACTGCGCCCAATATTCAATACTGAAATATATTTATTTTCGTACAGAGTGCCCTTTAAAGATGACACGTGTTTCGGTCTGCCTTCAGACCTTTTTCAAATCAGGGCTATTATCCTATCATAGCACCATATGTTAGTAGAAATAGATAAATATATATGAAAAAACATAATATACAAAAGTTCACATTTTTTATATTTCAAATGCAATCCATTTTGAAGTTAATCGGATTTAAATAAAAGAAAAAAAAGAAAAAAATAGAAATAAAAAATAGAAATAAAAAGCCAGACACAAAGAGGGTGGGGATAGGGGATGGATAAGTAAGGAATACAAAAATATACGTAAACAGTTAGTTAGAATTGTGCTAATTATTATGCATCCATTAAGGCCATAGGTAATGTTAAGTATTTTACCTTCAGAGTTCTATAATGCCCCTGTATCATTTTGATGGGTTAGATCCCTATGAATAGGAGAAAAATTTTTTTAAGTGTCATTCCTTTGACCCATTCATAATTCAAGACAATATATATGTGTTATCATCACATTTATCCCATCAGACTGTGGAATGTAATAATACGTCGAAGATACTTCTGTACCTAGGTAAACTGTTTCGTATTATTGTCTCTACCAATATAATCGGTCTTCAAAGATGCGTCATATCGGAGTGCGGACTCCTCCAGATGACAGCTGTGCGTGTACCCGTATCGCGTACCCTTTTTAACTTGTTCTTATATAAATCTTGAATTTTTAGATGGTCTCTTACCTTGGCTCAGTCTCCGCGTCTGATCGCGTCTGCAAAAAATCTCGAGGGGGCGCCATGTTGGCGTCCTCTCTGTATATAGTAATTAGCCCAGTGTTGCTATGGTAGCTGACCTCTGGTAATGTCCTTTGTCTCTGTTTACGTAGGGGACAGCGTGGCGGCCATATTGTACTATACCCCACTAACCATGAATTCTAGCACAGTTTACACTGTTCACTTCTCGTATTTGAGGTTATTGGCACTAAATGTACATTTTATCTCAAAAATAAGTTAAACGTCTTATAATATTTTTTTATTTATTATTTTTTATTTTTTTATGAAAAGTTCGAAGTGAAAGATAACTACTTCGCTTCTATTATGCGTACTTCAAAATAGATTGTCAAGCCTCTATGCCTGTTTCCTTAGGCATATTACGCTTGATTTGTGAGGAGGCCGGATGTATTATCAGCATACATGATTGCCTTCTTAGTGTTATTTCAGTTTTAATATATTATTGTGCTTAGTATTTCTAATGCTTGTTCAACCACAGTCTGGAGGCGATCAGACGCGGAGACTGAGCCAAGGTGAGAGACCATCTAAAAATTCAAGATTTATATAAGAACAAGTTAAAAAGGGTACGCGATACGGGTACACGCACAGCTGTCATCTGGAGGAGTCCGCACTCCGATATGACGCATCTTTGAAGACCGATTATATTGGTAGAGACAATAATACGAAACAGTTTACCTAGGTACAGAAGTATCTTCGACGTATTATTACATTCCACAGTCTGATGGGATAAATGTGATGATAACACATATATATTGTCTTGAATTATGAATGGGTCAAAGGAATGACACTTAAAAAAATTGTTCTCCTATTCATAGGGATCTAACCCATCAAAATGATACAGGGGCATTATAGAACTCTGAAGGTAAAATACTTAACATTACCTATGGCCTTAATGGATGCATAATAATTAGCACAATTCTAACTAACTGTTTACGTATATTTTTGTATTCCTTACTTATCCATCCCCTATCCCCACCCTCTTTGTGTCTGGCTTTTTATTTCTATTTTTTATTTCTATTTTTTTCTTTTTTTTCTTTTATTTAAATCCGATTAACTTCAAAATGGATTGCATTTGAAATATAAAAAATGTGAACTTTTGTATATTATGTTTTTTCATATATATTTATCTATTTCTACTAACATATGGTGCTATGATAGGATAATAGCCCTGATTTGAAAAAGGTCTGAAGGCAGACCGAAACACGTGTCATCTTTAAAGGGCACTCTGTACGAAAATAAATATATTTCAGTATTGAATATTGGGCGCAGTCTCCTTCTGGGTTACCTTACCTTACCTGCACTTAATCTTTTAAATGTGGGCAATGGACATGGCTGAAGCCCGTGGCCACCATCTGTGGCTGAAGAACACGGCCGGTGGGTTCTTCTGGTGAGTGGCAGGGGAATATGGGGCCCAGCGGTGTAGGGGCATATTGGCTTCCGCAGGAGTACTTGCTCGCAGGCAGTGGGCCGGTGGATCTGGGTCGTGGCCATAGGCCACAGACCACTGTATGTTTCCCTTACTGTTGAAATGTGGACATTGGATACTGCCAAATGTTATGGCTGAAGACAATGGCCGATTTAATCTGATTACTTTTGAGGTGGGGGATGTGGGCCACATGGTCAAAAGCCATAGCCGGGGGACTTTGAGAGGATAATCAGTGAAAACACTTTAGTAAATCACCATCTGGCCGTTTTACTACCTTATTTATTCTACCATCCCATGTACTGCACTGTCCCCTCTACCTTCCCCCTCACACTTTTCCCTTTCCCCCTGCCCATGCACTTGCGAAATCTGAATGACACTCGGCCTTGTAAGATTGTTGTCTGTCTTCCCCTGTTCCCCCTCCCTTGCCTCGTCGCGCCTTGAAACACCTGTGAATAGGCGCGTTATAAATGCCATATCATATCATAATACAGAGCTAACATGAACTGACTTATCAACACTAAAACCATAATAATCAGTGTCTGTGGGAAGTGATGACCATCGTACCTCTCAGTGGTCCTCCTGTTACTCAGGCCATGAGTAGATACATAACATATGAGGAATTAACATTGAGATACAAAATGACATCATGAGGGAATTCTGCTGGGGGTACTGCAGGTTTCCGAGATCATATGGTCATCCCTTCCCACACCTTATGAATTTCATTGAGTTCTGTTGCAATACATCAGATCATCTCAAGTATGTATTAACTAAAGTTGTTTCATGGAATATATCCTACCATATGTACATATTGTAAGAACACATTATGCACTCCAATATGAAAAGTGTACTCATTGTGGATGGTGATACTGAAGGACTTTAATTGGCCATGTCACAATAGCAGACAATTGAACCTCAATTAATACCTAATTCCGGCGGGATACCGGTAAACTGACCTACCATTACTAGCGCTTGATATCCTGATATTAGCGGGATATAACAGGTGCCGGCAACAGCAGTCATTCCCCATTCCATGGGACTCCATGGGGGGAATTGACGGTAATACTGGTACCTGTAACATCAGTGCTGGAAATACCAGCTGTTTTTTTACTGGTGGGGACCCGATTTACCTCCAGCTACTTGCTGGAGGTAAATCAGTCAATCCCCACCTGCAAACTTGTAGTTTGGCGGTGAGGGAAAAGTGGCGGTAAACAAATTACTGCCACTTTTACTGCCACTTTTCCCACACAGCCAAACTTATAATGAGACCCAGGGCCTTTCAGATTCTAAGACAGCACCCTTGACCTGCATATGAGGATTCGTGTCGACACAATACTGGGCACTCTAGTACTTGGAATACCTAGAGCCACAATTATTTCACGAGTGGTGACAAGGCAGTCTTTTGAGATTGTTAACTTTAAGTCAAGGAATGAGCACTGATCTTGGAGAAACACAGGTGTGGGTATGGTAGTTTATTTGCAGTGTGTTTTATATAGTGCCACAACATTGCCTGCGCGTTTGTACAGTTCATTGCAGGAAGCACAGAGCAATGGTAGACGGAGGAAAATGCCAAGCCACTTAGATCAGAGTGTAGTAGTTTACATGCATACACCTGGTTCCTTCAGATTAGATATGTAAGTACACAGGACTGGGAGCCTCGTGGCAGGGAGAAGGCAGGCAACCGAAGCGGGAGGTGGGAGGTGGAGTAAGTCAGGTGGAAGGTGAGGCTGAAGCAGAACCCGGCCATTGCTTAATCAACTCCCCCCAATGCTGATATATCTCCCCCACCCAGCGGCACGCAATCACAGAGCAGGGAGTCGCGCTCTCAGAGGGGGGTCTCCAGGCATTCCTTGTGGCATCCGCTTGCTTTCTTTGGCTCAGTGGACGGAACCACATTCAACCTGCCCAACAGCCGATGCCCTGAGTAGGACAGAAGAGGTCCACCAGAGTACATTGAGGGCCCATTGTACAGCTCCGGTCCGAGGTTGCCTCGAACGAGGGGGTCATATATCTTGATTTGAGCTCCGCGGGTCTGATCACAAAGGGTCCAGTGAGTGTGGAGCCAAAGAGGCGATTGTGGATTGAACACTGGTCGGCGCATGTGTGGCAGGCGCCGGCCTCATTAGGAGCCGCGCGTGCATTCCCCAGGCGCTGCTCACCTCCTCGGCGGTTTCACTTTATTTGGGTTTAGCCCGAGGAGCGCGCGAGGAGACCAGAGGGAGGCTGTGGACCCAGAGGCAGCTTAGATTGGCAAGGCGAGAGCGGCAGAATGACCAGAGCAAAAATACGAATATATGATTTACAGCCAAAAAGCCTAGGTCCTTAGCTTTATCAGTGGATTTCGTTTCCCCCTTGAAAAAGTAATGGCATTCTCAGCGCATGCAGGGCCTGTTTTCTGTGTCACAGTCACCATTGTGTCTTTGAATACCATGTGGTTCTTCCTTTTCATTTCATATAAAACAGCTGACTCAAATTCTTTATAAAGCAGGTAGGGCTGGACAAGAGTCAGTCACATGTGATTTACACAGCCTCACCTGCGTCCTATGGGCGATCCCTCCCACAGTCTTACTGATTATGTATAGAAACATCAAGCTGTCTTGGTCTCGCCCGATTTTCTCACAGGCGACCCGCCTATGGACAGTCCCAATTCTATCGGCTAACAGTGGCAAACATTAAGTACCGCATTGTGCCGGCTGCCTCGAAGTAGCTGTATACAAGAGAATCTATGGCCCGAGTGTATGGGTAATCAAAGAGAAAGTAGACGGTGGTATGACAGCAGGACATGATTCAAACCTACATACACATGTCTGTAACTTGCTGTGCCATCATATTTCACACTGGCCCTCATTACGACCCTGGCGGAGTGGGATACCGCCAGCGGTAATCGCGGCGGACCCGTCCGCCGTACTACGAGTTCCCTTAGCGCCATGGAGGTTTTCTCCGCCTGGTTTTACCGGGCGGAGAAAACCATGGCGCTAAGGGACCTCGTTGTTAATTACGCCGCCGTACTTTACGGCGGCGTAATTAACTCCTTCCCCACTCCCATTATACCCTATGGGGCAAGAATGGGAATGGGGAAGGGTAAAATGGGGATTGGGGATTTACCGCTCCGCCAAGGTCGGCATGGGGTGGTAAATCCGCCAACCCCCATGGCGCTATCGGCGGCTTTCCGCCATGCTCCGCGGTGCATTTTGCACCGCGAAATCCGCCAGGGTCGTAATGAGGGCCACTGTCGGGCCATACTAGGCGTCTGCACCCTCAACACTGCACTGCAGTGTTGGAGACACCTTATTATAAACTACCATCTTCAACATTAGGCCTCCCATCTGTCGTCCCTAACTTCACTTTCAAGAACTTATTTCACCCTTTCAAAGGGGTTGTGTTTTGTAGTAGCATGTGTGTGAGTTTTGTGGGTTTTTTTTTCACACAAACTCACTCTCTGTTTCTAGCGTAATGGTCAGTTCCCTCATCAAAATCTGGCCATTTTCAAGAAGAGTACAAAATTTGATTTTCTGAAAGACATCTGTGAGGTTAGAGTGGGAGAGTGGGTAGAGGAGTGATGCTATGTATAAGTAACCTCTGGCTCACTTTAAGTAGCAAAGGCCGAGTTTGAATGTTGACCTACCCCCATCGTGCTGGGGTTTCAAGAATACCCTAGCAAACCTGCAATACAGATAAAGAACTCACGATACACGTTATTTTGAGAAGAACAAATATTCTACGTTTATCAACTTGGCCCCAAAATACACACACAATACGATGGAGAAATACTTAAAACACGCATTTGGTGATTGTCAGAAAAGCTCAGTGAGTACTGCACCGGGTCAGATAAAAAACCTCTGGGGGCCTCTCTTGGCACGAGATTCTATGGAACAAGGTTGCTCCTATAAAAGTGACTGCTTTCTGTGTGCAAGGGCGAGTGAGAGCTTGCTGCGTCTGCAGAAGTGCGGCAATGCAGAAGAATGAGGATAGTCAATGGGCCTCAAACAGGCATTAACAGGTGGCCAGCGTGATGAAAGCAATGGGGAGAAGCAACTGGGTCAACACAGTGACGTACCCCGGATGCCATAGGAGGCTGGGGTCTACCAGCTCACCAGAGCGAGTTTTCATAGCCCATATCCGTCTTTGACATTGCCAGTTGCTTAAGGGTCGATTCAGGACCAGGATTACAGGTGCCACCAATTGAGAATATAGTTCTCCTCAGTCGGGGCTGATGAGGGCCAAGCTATCAGTAATGATTTGTTTGAAGCACAGGCCTCTTCTTTTCCGTCCATTCAGATAGGGTCAGTATAAGTCAGAAGAGGGTTTGGAGACCCATGATCCACCAGATGCTTACTGCTAGTGATACGGGTGCCACTAAGCATCACCAAGAGGTGACAGTCATCAGCAAGGGCTGGAAGGGACCTGCAGAAAAAGAAAAAAAGAAGCTTGGAAGGATCTCTGAATTTCCCCTCAGACTGGAGGACACTTCCTTGATATTTGCTGGCTGATTTGTTCCCTAGCAACAGACATGACAGGCAATTGCAGCATGCCACCAATGGAGATCCTCTGTTGCTCATGAATTTAGCACCACAGAACATTGCTTGCTTCCATTGACGCAACATCATGTCATGCTTATCTCTCCTAGAAAGATCTTGCTGTTGATCTAAACAGTTCCTTCTTTCCTTCTGGATCAAGTTTACATCAATTAATTCATCTGTTGTAACATGCTTAACACCAGAAACCAGTCTTTAAGCACAAGATCGGGATGTGAACCTGTGTTGCTCTATGTTGTCTTGATTGCAAGACTTACACGTTACCCCTGAGCTATCCTCCAAGGCACATAACTTGTGTTTAATAGGGCTCAATTTTATGACACAGAGACACTTGAAAGACTTCATAACGGGATCAATAGATAAGAGCGCAGTGGCAGGCTATCTATCATTCCCCGGGTACAAGTCTTAAGGCTTGCAAATACTCAGCAATTCTTTGCAGTCCGGAATAGTCACTAGCTGGCAAGTGTGGCACAGCCAGGGGTGTAACTTGTGTGGAGAGTCACACCCTCTTCAGTGTGGAGGCCTGCCGAGTTCTGGATGCTCTGTCAGGTTAGGAGGCTTAGTTTTGTTGTTTGTTAACTGATCCATGGCTCAACTGGGGAGCAGTCAGGATTGTGGTGCTCCCACATTACACTTCCTTGCTGTGAGGATGAGGATGAGATATGGTCGTCCTCAGTGACTCTTTTACATGCTACATTCCAACTCTTCCAGGAAAGTGCAAATTGTCACTGTGTGATGGGCCTTCTGCATTTTTAAACACAACTCTTACCATATCCTGAAGTTCATAAATTTGCAGAACAAAGGGTGAGGTAATTGTGAAACTTCACAAAGCTGCCTACTTCTTTTTTTAAAAGGTTTTACTTTGTGAAAGCCACGCCCTAGCCCACCGGGTGACATTTTTAATGGGAACATTTATTGATGACTTACAATGCAATTCCAGAATCCACAATGCCAAATCCAGTAAGAAGCTCTTCAGCATCCTAAAAGAGCTCGAATCTCCTGCACCGCCCACACAAGACTGCATCAAAAATGCAGAATGGTGTCCAAAAATCCAGCAAGCCCTCACAGATAAAATCGCTCTACTCCAAAATAAGATCAAAGTTAAAAAGACAAGCCTCACTAATGGCTCCCAGTCCACCCCTGACCCAGTTAAAACCCTGCATTCCTAGACACCATTCACCTTCTCACATGTAACTTCAAAGGAAGTTGAAGAGATCATAAAATGCCTAAAACCACCCCACTGCCAAGGGGATATCTGCCCAGCCACCATCATTAAAGAGGGTGATAAAAACCTAGCCCCCTTTATCACCACGCTGATACATTCTTCTTTCTATTCCAATCAGGTACCCAACAACCTCAAGGAAGCTTGGGTTATGCCTCTATTAAAAAAGCCCAACTTTGATCCAAATGTCCCCACAAACTATAGACCCATCACCACCGTACCATTCCTTCTAGAAATCCTGGATCGGGTGGCTTATCTGCAAATTCAGAAGCACCTAGAGGAGAATGAAATCCTAGGACTTAGACAATCAGGCTTCATACCCAGACATGAAACTGAGACAGCCCTCCTAAATGTTAAGATCCAAATGGACGAGGTGAAGGACAAGGTAAGTTAGCGATCCTCTGATTTATCTGCAGCCTTCAACCTCATCGACCACCAAATTCTCATCAAGCACCTTAACACAGCTGCAGCATTTTCCACTAACGCATCCGACTGGGTTAAATCCTTCTTATCAAATTGGACCACCATTGTCTTCTCCCCTTCAACCTCAGCAGACTCCACACCCTTACTCTGTGGTGTCCCTCAGGGAGCTTGTGTCCCCCCCACATTATACAATATATTTACAAAGCTACTCTTCGACCGCTCGGACAACTTGGGTGTCATCTACACCAACTATGAGGATGACACTCAAGTCCTCATCCCCCTCACTGGCTGTTACTACCATAATTCCAAACTGCTTAATGATATTTATCTTGAAATCCAAGCTTGGATGGCCACCAACAGTCTCTGCCTCAATGACAACACGACTTAGTTAATGATCGTGGGTACTCAGGCACGCTTGAATAAACGGTAATATAATCAATGTATCTAAAGAGATAAAAACATTGGGGGTCTACCTCGATTCAACTCTTTCTCCTAAAAAAACAGGTCAGCAGTGTGGTGTCTTCCACGGCCTACACTAATAAATGCATCTACAGCTGAAAATCCTTCTTATCTACAAGCAGCTGCCTAACATTAGCCAGAGCACTTGCACTATCTAAACTTGACTACTGTAACACACTATTCCTTGGTTCTGCTGAACACAATCTTAATAGACTCCAGGTACTCCAGAATAACTCACTGAGAGCAGAATTTAGTCTTCCCAGATCCTGCAGTATATCCAATCACAGACACAACGCCAACTGGATGCCCATCCGTGACAGAATCACACTACTCACCCTGGCCATCACGCACAAATGCTGCACAAATTCAGCCCCAAAATACCTCTCTGACAAAATTTGTAAACACCAACCCGCACGTACTACCAGATCATCTCACTCCCACAACCTGGTGGTACCCAGATTTAATCTAAAAACAGCCGGAGGAGCCAGCGTCCCAGTCCAAGCTACCAAACAATGGAGTTCTATTCCCACCCCTCTTAGACAGGAACCCTCCTTCCTCACCTTCAAAACCAGAATAAAACATTGGCTGAGCAACAAGCCCCCTCACTAAAATGTCATCACTTATCGACTGTCTATTTATGCTACTGTTCATTGTCTCCTGTTTAGTTATACTATTGTACATTATCTCGTGCTATCTGACCCACCTGTAACCAGGGTCCCACTTGTTGTCTCCACATTTGATTGTAATTTGCCTTCCTCACTATGCATGTAACCTCTAAGTTTTTTAAGCACCAGTTACCTCAGGGTTTGGTGTGAGATACCAATAATAAACAAATACAAATGCAGTGGCTGTGAAATTAGTCAGTTGGTATCACCCCAACAGAAAATGGTAGCACAACGGGAGGGGGACTGATCTTCACACGCTTGCAATATTCAGATCTCAAGTTAGAGTATGGAGTGGCAATGGATTGGTGCACAGGGGTGAAGGACAAAGGGAGGTATAAAAAAAGTGCAGGACAGATCAACAAGTGCACAGTGTTTGTGGCCCAGTGAAGGCAGAGTTAAACTAAGTGCATGGGGGGGGGTACATAGGACAAATAATTCAAAACAAAGCAATAATACGTTAGAATAATCAGAACTCTTATAAAGGGAAGGAAGCAAACCTGCAGGCTACTGATTTTAACCTCTTAAGTGCTGAGTTATAATGCATTTCTATGAAAAAGGATGAGCATGATCACCCAAAAGGATCACCCTTATCAGGAGGATACCTCAGGGGCAACGTGCTCGCCTTGGAAGCAAGACGACACAGGTCCGTGCTTAGAAACCTCTGGGTATTAAGCGTGTTATAAATAACCAATCATAATATAACTTAGCAAGAGCAGAGTTTTGAAACCTTTTCTGAAGGTGGCTTTTTTCTGCTCTGACACGGGCTAAAACATTATTGAGACTCAACGTATTTCTCTCCATATGACCAGTTGGACAGGGACCTGGAAGAGGCAGAGATGGGCAGTACCTAATTCCTTTTCACTGGAGGTGCTCAGGGTCATTGCCGCAATCGGCCAGAGAAATGAATCTGAGACCTGACAAGAAGATGTGGGCATCCACTGGCAGCAATTGGAGTCATTTCAATGCAGGTTTGATGCAGTCCCTAAGTTTGACTCGACAAATAAGTCTGGCAACCTTGTTGTGTATCACCTGCTCCTGGTGCCATAGTGTCTTGGGGAGGTGAAAGTAAAGGTTGCTGTGATCATTGATCCTAGATAAGAACATGGCCCTAATTACTTCTACTTAGTGGGTGAAATTAAGGAAAGGGAAGATGCACATGAGTATGCACAGCTGGAAGGGTTCTTTCGTAGAAGGCTATTGGATCTGGACCACAACAGAAATACATCAAATAAAAACATACAAAGTACCCAGCGACAGGGACCAACATGGGAGGAGGGCCGATAAAAGGTTTCCAGAAAATGGAAGAGAAGGGAGCATAGCATAGCCTAAGCAAATTATTTCAGTTTTTGCCTCATAGGATGTTGACATAGATCTATTGCTGCACGCAGGGAGGCAGAATGCAACTGAGAAGGGATGCAGGGGAAGGATCACCTCTCAGCATGAAGGCAACTGCACCTTCTTTGCGGAGGTCAGGAAGGTGCGTTAACAGTGGGCTATGAGCTCAGCCGGCACTTGCTTGTAGGCCTTGAGGAGTCAGGAGGAGAGTAGGAACCATCGAGAAGCCAACACTTTTGTAGATTTTAGTTTCAAAGAGCTGGTACGGCGTCTCTTCCTTGGAGGAAGGATGTAGTCTGTAGGGCTGGGAGGATAGCTCAGGAACAACGCATTTGTCTTAGAAGCAAGACAACTCATATCAACACAGGTTCAAATCCTGGGGCTTGCGCTTAGACACCTCTCTATTATTAAGCATGTTATAGAAGAATAATTATAATAATCCAAGGGCATCATTTTGTATGCCAAACTTATTTTCCAATAAGTCAAGGAGGATGGTGTGGTTAACAGTGCTGAAGGCAGTGTACAGCTATTAAAAAGATGGGGCTGACAGGGCAGTCAGGGACCTATTGAGTCCAAACTGGAAGGGTCTTTGCTCATGAGGCGGAGGGCAGATTCGGTCCCTATAGTGCTACGACTGACAGCCATGGAGTAGTTTATTAGTTTGACAGACGTCCTGAAGTTAAGTGACAAGACTGAGATCCTACTGGAAGGCTCCCCCACAGTTGTAAAGAAACTCAGCCCACAATTCACATCCTTCCTGATAGATGGAATCCAGATCTCCATCTCAGACACAATAAAAACCCTAGCTGTTTACCTAAACGCATCCTTATGCCTCAGCAGACAAGTCAGTGTTATTGCCTCATCAGAAGCCCATACAGCAAAACTGATCAAAGCAGCAAGACAATTCCTTAGTTCAGGTAGCTGCATGACCATTGCTAGAGCAATCACGGGGGTGAGATTGGATTACTGCAACATCCTATTTGCAGGCATATCCAAAAGGAACTTAAATAAACTGCAAGTAATACATACTAATGACCTCAGAGCAGCACTGAACATCCCAAGAAAGGACCACATTATAGCCACACTACAGAAAAAAGGCTTACTGGCTACTGATTAAAGAAAGGATTATCTTCAAGACTCTCTCTATCACCCACAAATGTTTGAGCAAGACTGTCCCCAGTACCTGTCCCAAAGAATTGAAGAACAAAATCCAACAGACCAACAAGATCCCTCCATGCCCACAAACCAGCAATACCAAGAATGAAAAGAGCCCAAGGAGGTGGGGTAAGCTTCCCAACAGTTGAAGTTAACCACTGGAACTCCCTAGGTTGAAGAATATTACACAAGAAGCACAGACACATCACTATGTAAGTCCAAGGAGAGGAAACAGTGCCCTTGGCGAAGGTAAAACAAACATTGGCAAAGCCGATAAGTTTGGCTTCTGTATATACATGGGATATGCACCAACACAATGTTTCTGCTGGCCATTGTCGCTGCACAGTGATCTCACTATCTCACGGGTTATGCTCCTTCTTATGCTGTGTGGGTGTTCTGACGCCCACCACCATCTGGTGATCCTGGAAACTGGCTGGGTGTCACTTTGAAGTCCTGCCAACATAACTTGGATAAAAGTCGCCACACAATTGGGCCACAAGACCATCAGAAACTGGAAGCACGAAGGTGCCGTATGGAGCACTCATCATCTTGCTCCTTGTGGTCCTCTTGACGCTTTCTGAGTCCTCTGTGCTCCTGAACCCCACCACCAACTGGTGATGATGACACATGGCCACGATCCCTGGGAAGACCTGCCCACTCTCCATAGTTGAAACCAGCCATGTGACTGTGTCAGGAGACCATCCAGACCTGGAAGAAGGAAGTAATTGCACAGAGCTCGCTCCATCTCCCTCCTTGTCCTCCTCCTCCTGATGCTGTGAGGATGCTCTATACTGCTGGCCACCACTACTATCCGACCATGCTGACACCAGCCTGTGGGTCTCTCAGAAATCCAGCCCACAGTCCCTGGATAAAAGTAGCCACATGACTGGGTCACGGGACCATTAGGACATGAAAGCAGGAAGGTGCTTTATGTAGCACTCATCATCTTGCACCTTGTGACCTGCTTGGTGCTGTATGGGTGTTGTGTGCTCCTGATCCCCACCACTAACGGACATGCTAATGCATGGCTATGGGTCTCTGTGTATCTCTGTCCACCCTCCATGGTTGAAACCAGCTACATGACTGAGTCACATTGCCATCAGGACCTGGAAGTAGGAAGTCATTGCACTGAGCTCTCCTCATCTCACTCCTAGTGCTCCTCCTAAAGCAGTTAGGATAGTCTGCACTGCAGACCCACCATTGTCTGGCCATGCTGACATCTGGCTGTTGGTGTCTCTGATGTCCCACCCACCATCCTTGGATTAAAGCGGCCACATGACTGGGTCTAGTGGCATCAGTAATGTTACTTCCACTTCTTACAGTGCCGAGGCCAGGGACATTTTATGGTAAGATTGCTGAGCAAAAGGCTTTATGGAGTTTGCTACAGTTTGTGACTGGCCATGTAGCCTTTCTAGCTTTATTGGCTGATCCTTCTTCCATCTTTTCTGTCAATATGATATCCATCCTCCTTCACACACTGGTCCACCTTGTTGAAAGAGATCACATGCCGTCTTGTTTAAGGGATTGCACACATATTCCATAATTCATCGTTGCTGCCATAGTTATATTTGATTTGCTGTTCCTGTTTTTATCTGACTCTATTTTTTCCCTATCCCCATCTTTCCTTTCTTTTCAATGTTTCCCCTGTTTCATCACACTTGCAACTTAATCAATCTGACCTGTATCACTTGTACTCCTACTGTTCCTCCTAACACATTCATTTGTCTTTTTAGATTATCAATCTAAAATAGGTTCCTCCTCATTCTTCATATTTTCTTTTGACTCAGCTTACATTTTCTATGTTTACCTGAAACTTGGATACCCCAACTAATATTTTCACTTCTGTTTGTCCTACCTCTTTGATCTTTAGGTTTTCTCATACTCCTCATCTCTCCAGCAAAGCTAAGATAGGAGCCATCTATTCCATTCTTCCTATTCTCCAGTGTCTCCTGTTCTCTCTATTCCAATGTATTCATTGTTTGAATAGTGATTTCTCTTTCCCAAAACCAGTTCTTTCACTTTATTTGGTCATGTATCACCCTCCTGAAATCTCTCCTTTTTATGTGATGACTTATATTCTCAATGTTTCTTACTTCTTTCTCTTGATGATCCATTTATTCTTCTGGGAGATTTCAATCTTCATCTTTCTTCAACTCATTTCTTCTCATGATTCCAGTCCTATCAACTTTCCCAATACACCTCCCGCCCATTTTTAGCTTCTTCCCCTGTTTTAATCATCTCCTCTTTACCCTCTAATTCCTCTACCACTGCCATCCCATTCTGTTCTTCTGAACAGTTGTACTTTTCTCCCTTCTGTCTTATCCAACTCTCCTTCCAATTGCCCTATTTTCTCTGGTTGCTATCTTCAATCTTCATTGCCTCCATGTCTACTTCTCTCTCCTCTCCCTTTGAATGTTCTCTCCTTTCGACTGATATTGCTAATCTCGAAATGTTGGCCTTCACAATGCTTTAGATCTTCCTTGATAAACCTTTCACCCTCTCATACATTCAAACAACCCTGACTTACTTCTGAGCTCCTTTCTCTCCAAACTTACCTTCATCAAGCAGAATGGCGCTGAAAAAATCTCAATCTACTGCTGTCCTTAATTCACATTGCAATGGCGGTCAGGGTACCAAAAACAGAAGACCCAGTCATAAGACGTTGTTCAACTGTCTTTATTGTGCATTCAAAAGACAGGGATTGGAGCATGAACAATGTAACATTCTCCACATGCTCTCAGTGTCTAGGCTGGTGTCAGCTGGATGTGAATACAAACGATATCACAAAATGCAGTTACATCCCACAAACCTAACAGGCAAAGGGATTGGTTAATGAGGCAAACTATAGGATTAGTATACTTATTGGATAATCCATATCTTTTGGCTCCTCCTCGGAGCACCTCAGAAAGTATCAAATATAGATTAACTTGTTAGTGAAAGGTGGATGCCCAATGCAACATAGTGTAAGTTCAGCGTGAATGGCAAACAGGGTTTGGAAAAGGGTCTTCTCAGCCTTGAAGCCTTAGAAAGACACTAGGTTGAGCGCAACAACTCAAGGTAGTGGGAACAACTCTGAAGGTGCTGCATTTTCCAAATAAGTTTCCATCTCCGATCTCTTAGGCCATGAGACAGAACATGTGCTTTTGTACCTGTATTAGATTTGTATCATGCTGCCTTCAGCTCTATGGCAATAGGCATTCCTAACTAACTGAAATGGATAGGCACTGTCTGGCAGGTGCAAGTCACGTGTGTAGGGACAATGAAATGAGGCCCCACTGCTTTTAATTATGAGGAGTTTAGCTTGGGTTTCTTGCAGGTGCTGCATCTCTCTGTTTATCTGGAAACATTCCTTCTCTGTGTCGTTGGAAATCTGTGAACGATGATTGCACAGCAATCCTGGCCTGCTAGCTTCATCTGGGTCAGCCTGTTGGTGTTCTCTTCTTCTCAAACTCTCAAAGTTGCTGCCATTCATTCCAATATGCTTGTGGCTTCCATCTTGATTTGCATTGCTGTCCATGCTAATCACATTAAGCGTCAACAAGCTGTTCATATGTATTCTCATGTGCCTTGCTTTAGTGCTAAGCAATATGTTGTATTGTGCCCGTGTGAGGTGAGGTAGCTTCATATGTCATGTGGAATGTTTATGTGTGGATGATGGAATATTCTGAGTGGGTGTTCTGTGTAGAGGCGGTTACAGCTGGCTGGCCCTGGGTGATGGGAGCCGGTGCTGTCACAGCTTATGTCCTTTATCTCTTCATGTGGATTTGTAACTAAGAACTTGGAAATAAACTTACCTGAAGAAATCTTAGAGAGCCTGGAACCTGCTTTTTAACAATGGCGACGAGTCGGTCTTTGGTAACCTACGTGCCACAAGCTGATGGACTGAGGACCCTGCTGTGGGGGGTGCAGGAAGGACAAGCTTCTGGAGAAGGACAACACCGCCCCCAAAAACTGTAAGTCCCATCACCCAGGGTGCAGGGGGAGCCAGAGGATTAAAGCCCCATGTTTGGTGAGACCGGCGCACATAAGTAGTGGACAAGCTGGGCCCCAGGGAGTCTTCAGGGAGAAGCCCTGACATGGCTCCCCAGAGCGCAGGGGCAGGAACAGGAATTGGGCCCCATTACAGAGGGATCAGTTCCAGGAGCAGGAAGGAGGACTGCATCCCAGGGTTCAGGGGAAGTCCAAGAAAGAGGCCCCTTTTTGGATGGGCAGCTCCTAAGTAGGAGGCAGAGCTCTGCCCTGGGGGCTGGAGATGGCGCTGGACCAGCAGGTGAAAGATAATACTGGCAATACTGGGAAATTGATGTTGAAAGCAAACGCTGTACCCTGGTCCTCCGTGAGATGTAATGAAGAGCTAGCCCACTGGGAGGAATGTGATGCTACTCTACGTTTTTTTTAAGTTAGATTGGCAATAGAAAAAAAGAGACGCTGCTCTGAGTTTGGGAAATGGATGTGAATTTGACATGAACAAGGAGGATTGTTTGCCTGACTACACGTCACTCCCATGTCATGTGCACTCAAAGCAATGGCGAGCTGTTGTTTTAAACTGTGTCCTTCTCACGAGATAATTGCAGTCTTTGACATTATGGGAGCCTGGCAGCACCGTACTGAACTTATCGTGCACATCATGTTTTTGGCTGTCTGAAACTCGGGTGATTTATGAGCCTTTCGTGGCCAGGTCTCCTGGGAAGTGAACGACCGTTGGCCTATGAAGCTCTGCATAGCCCTGCTGAGCAGTAGTGACTGATGATGTCACACATGCAGCAGGGGGAGATGGTGAAGCGTAGAATGTTCTCTGGAATGTGCTATTGTTAGAGCTTAATAAGTGCTGTTTGCCCTGAGGATGTAAAAGGAAAAGTACTTTAAGGAATCTGACGTTTGGCAAGACATGTGTCTTAGAAGGAAGGAAGCAAAATATGTGTGCATCTATATTAAGGCAAGAATGAACAATGCTTAGAACATGGGAACCCTATGATATGAATCGGATCCAAGAGACATGGTTTGTCTAGGTGCCAAATGCTGTGGTCTCTGCTTGACAAAAGAGACATTTTCAGCAGATTGGGATGCTGGCATGCCGCTCCGTCTCAGTTAGTGAGACAACAGGTAGCCGCCAACAAATAAGGTGACATTTTTAGGTCATGACAGTATGGTGGGGTATAGGCTTGTGCAGAGAGTAACAGCCATAATGTTGGGTAGTTTGGAACTTTAATATACCTATTTAAAACTGATGGAGCATTTTTGCACGTGCAGGATGGTGAGTGCCTTCGTGCGCTGTGAATCTGTAGAATGGGGGCACTGCGAGGATGCAAATGAGTTCGTGTTTATATAAGATATACATACATCTTAAACGGCGCTGTTCTGTTATGTAAATGGGTAAGTGAAACAGTGACAATATAGTGTGGTAATATGTTGTATTGAAGGGTATTTAGCATAATTCTTTTGAGGAATTGCAGGTTTCGAGTGCCAAGCACCATGGCACATGGACACTAATGTGCATAAATCGTTGCTGTTAGTGTAAAATGGGTGGTATGTGTATGAGTGTGATAGCTTTAATCATTTTGAGGATTTTCAGCTATATTGCACATGTCAGTAGAGCCTGTGTAAACGGCTATGGACTCATAGGTTTGCTTAAGAGCCTACAAATGGCTATGGACTTTTTAGTTCATAAAAGTGTTAGTTTTGGGGATTTTACTTACTATGAGCAACATGGTTTTGTATTCAAATGTGCACAACGCAAATGTTTTCAATGTGGTTTATGTATTGTTTACAGCAGGGGTCTCCAACCTTTACGTTAGCTAGAGCTACTTATAGTGGATGCCAACAGTGGAGAGCTTTATTTATATTTATAAGCCTCGGAATTATTACCAATATTTTTTTGGCTCGATTATTTCCCCTCTATAAACAGATGGAATAACCTATGCCTTCACGAATATATTAAGAACTTCAAAAACCTCTTTGTTGCATTATTATTTATTAGTAGCTGTCTCAAAAAGACAGATATTTTTTGGACTACCATACAAATATCCTGTAATTTTTGTGCCCCTTCCTTTGCGTTTTATGCAGGCTTTCTACATGCTAGGCACACTATTATTTTCCAAATAAAAAAAAAGTAATTTCCAAATTGAAAAATGTTGCTTGCGTTCAAAAGTTTTCTTTGAAATGTTTTTTTTTGTCAGACACCACACATACTCTGTTATTTGCCGGTAAAATAGCTCAGCGGGTTGAGCGCTCGCTGCTGCTATCTGAGCGTGATCTGCAGGTCGCAGGTTAAAATCCCGGCAAGGCCAACTCAGCCTTTCATCCTTCTGAGGTCGATACACGTACCAATTTCAGTTGGGTGATATTGCATGTAAATATGTGCTCTGTAAAGCGCCTTGGATTAAGGCGCTATATAAATAACACATCATTATTATTTGTGTGCCCCTCTGTGTTTTAGCACAAGTTATATTTATAAAGATGTTAAATGCTTGTCAAACTGGTTAATCACAAAAGCATCTGTTATGCTGACAGCAGTTTTTAGGAAATTAAACTGTGGGTTCATGGGTGCCAACTTTTGATTTTCACAGGGGCAGAAATATCCTCACCTCAGCCCTGAATATAAGCAAGCAACCAGCCCACCCATACCCTGGCCAAACACATTGTATAGCACTTGCATTGCAAAAAGTCATACGATTAACAACCTGTAGTTTTGAATATATAACATCTCAGCATCGGTCTGTCAACCTGCTGAACTACCCTGGTAGGCTTCTACTGTACAACGTGTCTATGGATTGCTTAATGTACTAAAAGTGGGTGTACTTGTGTCATGGAAGTGATTTAAAGTGGAAATGTACGGTGTGGAATTTGGAAAGAAATTGCACCATTTTTTAAAATATTATTTTGAACATTTTTAGGCGAGCAGCAGTGCTACTGTGATATTTTCATTGCGTGGTCACAATGATCCTGATCCTGCCCCAGCCCCTCCAACATCTCTGGCAAACAAGAGCAGCTTGCTTAAGAAAGACTGTCGTGGGGGCGCACAAGGCCAACTGTGGTACTACAGGAACTGCTTGTGAATCCACATTTGTCAGTGGATTTACAAGCAGTTCCAAGTGGCACAGTAGCCAAGCTCTCTGCCTGCAAATGGGCCGACTAGGGTTCTGATCCTGAACATGGAACATGGCTGCAAAAATCACCATTAAATAATATAACTTAGGATAAATGTTTATTTGTCGGTATCTTCAGCGCGGCCAACAGAAAAGGCTCAGGCGAGCTACTAGTCGCCCGCGATCGACTGTTTGGCGACCTCTGGGTTGCAGCATTCTATGATTTTGGAATGCATGTTATGATGAATCTGACTCAGATAGGTTGGAGAGAGTCAGTGGGCCTCATTCCGAGTACGGCGCTAACCAATGGCGCTATTAACGCCTTGGTTGACGGCGTACCCGGACCGGCAGCGCCTTGGTGGTTGGCGGAATTACCGCCCCATTCCAAGGTTGGCGGGGCGGTAATTCCCCAATCCCCATTTACCCTTCCCCATTCCCATTCTTGCCCCATAGGGCATAATGGGAGTGGGGAAGGCGTCAATTACGCCACCGTAAATTACGGTGGCGTAATTAACATCAAGGTCCCTTAGCGCCATGGTATTTAACGCCTGCTAAAAGCAGGTGTTAAAAGCTCCATGGCGCTAAGGGAACTCGGAGTATGGCGGTAAGGGATTACCGCCACCGCTCTCGTTAGCGGTGGCCGCTATCCCTTACCGCCATACTCGGAATGAGGCCCAGTGAGTGTTGGGTATTGGGTGGACTCACATTCAGCATGGAAGTGTTGCAGTGTGAAATGCATGGTTTGAATTGTTTGGGTAATGTCAGTGGGGTACATAGTTTTCCTTACATGTTTTTGGTTTGGTTTGGGTAGTTACCTGTCGTAGTAAAAGTTGAACACCCATACGATTGTTCTAGAGTGAGGTAGCACCTCGACTCTTTCAATTAAGGATGTTAGGATTTTCTAATTTCATGTGAGGGGATTGGTCTGGTTACAGGGGTTACCTGATTCCGGTAAAGGTTGAACAGCGATGAGGTTGTTCTGTGAGGGAGGTAGCGCCTCCTCTAGGGTTTTTGTTATCCTTCTCATCACATTGGACAGTAGGTAGCTCGTGGTAAACGGGTAGCTGGGGATGCCTGGTAATGACCCGTCGGTATTGAGTGTGGTAAATCCTGAGATGATGAGTAAATTGTTTTCTATGTTACTTGTGGTATTTATTGTGGATTTCGTTGTATCCATGGGTTCAACAGCTTGTTTTGGATTAGGATGTTTTCCTTGGTATAAGACCGTTTAGTTTTTACCAGTCATTGATGTTGGCATTGGGAGTGCGTGGCCACCACTCCCAATGTGTTTGGAAGGCTTGTACATCCTGGTCTGGTGTAATGAGTATGGTATTAATACCATGGGTGTTTGTGATCTCAGTGATGTTGTATGTTTCCACTTTATGAATCCCTGTTGGAGTGAGGTTGTGATTGTCTTTTTGGAGGCTTTGGGGTCTCAGTTCTCTAGAGTGGCAGTCTAGAGGCCTGCTGGTGTTCCAGGGTGGCAGCTTGGGCACCCGCGTTGTTGTAGGCGGGGGCAGGTGGTAGGAGGCGAAGCAGTCTTGTGGTGATTCAGGAATGTAGGGGAAGTAGCCCAGTTTCAGGGTTGGCCAGGTCCTGGGGTGAGAGCCCAGTTGCTTGTTTGTGGCAGGAACAGGCAGATGGATGACAGTATTTTTGTTATTGGTACATGGAATGTAGTTTGTCAGGGTGTGATGTTTTGATGGTAGGGTTTTGCCGTGGAAGTGTCTGTCTGCCAGTTGAGTGTCACGTGTGCGTATATCTTGGAAGGTGGTAGTTGTGTTGTTCTGGTAAGTGACTTGTTCTGTGCATGTATGGTTTAGTAAAGGAGGGAGGTGTGTTGTATTGTGCCTGTCTGAGGTGAGGTAGCTTGAGATGTCATGTGGAATGTTTATGTGTGGATGATGGAATATTCTGAGTGAGTGTTCTGTGTAGAGGCGGTTACAGCTGGCTGGCCCTGGGTGATGGGAGCCGGTGTTGTCACAGCTTATGTCCTTTATGTCTTCATGTGGATATGTAACTAAGAACTTGGAAATACACTTACATGAATTGAACTTAAAGAGCCTGGAACCTGCTTTTTAACACAATAGAGTTAATGTGCGTCTCAGTGGTCTAGCTATGTGAAACATAAGAATATTCTTTCTGACTACCTGCAATAAACTAAAATGTCTGTGTGACTTTGTGCATGGATGAATATGTACTTCAAGTCTAATGTATCTATGTCATGAGGTCCGTCTTGACATCATCTGCTCCTTGCAGCTGCATTCAGTCAACTTTCTCTATGGATTGCAAACTAGTCTCCTCTGTAACATGATCAGGGTATGGTCTGAATGGCTGTCTAAGTGAATACAATTTCTCACACATACAATGCATCAATGGTGAAGGAGAAGAGGTGTTATGAGCAAAGTACATCTCTCGTTTCTCTGTTGATGGGTTGAGAGCGGGAAAGGTGTAGTGAGGGTGATGTTTATGTCCCTCTCTTCAATCCCCCCTCTGGTCGACCACACCCCCCAAAACATCCTCTCTGGTCACTGCACTCCTCCTCCTAAATGTTTAGCATGCCTTGCTTGTTTATCTAATCTCCAGGTTATGTAATTGAAATCTCCAGCTGGTTTACAGCACTCGCACTTTCCCCAATTGGTGCATGGATCTGGTAGAAAGGAGATCCTTGTACCTGGCAGGAAAAGAGGAGGCTGTTTCAAGTGTGTTTTCAATATGCCAAGAGTCTTTGTTTCCCTGTCCTGCTTCATCTCTATGTCCAATAATATGTTTATACTTATCGTCTTTTTAGTTGTCTTCTTGCATTCTGCTGTTGCTACTCTGATAACACAGAAGACAATAAAACGAATGCTAAAGCTGCTATCAGCAATTTCAGTCCGCTGTCCATCCAAGACGGTATCCAGGAAAATATACATGAAAGCCAGTCTCCATCTTCCTCTATCGGGTTTGTCAGTGCTTCTATCTTCGCGTGTGGGTCTGACAATTATGTGATTGGCTTGGTAAGTGTCCCATTCTCTCCATTGTGAGATGGAATGTACATGCAACATGAAGGCCTGATCTTGGTGCACACATCTCCTTCCATATCTGCGAGTAGATCTAGAACATTTCTGCTGTGTAGGGTCATCAATCTGATGGCCCTCAGTTCTTCTTTGATGGCATTAAACCCCTTGACAGTCGAGTGTATCTTCTAAAACAATTCACACCAGGTTATCTGGAGCCATTTGGCATTGACATTGGCATGAACTCCTGGAACTACTGACACAAAGAACATTATGTTCTACTGAACAGTCTGTGCTCTGTGGTATTGTGTCCAGTGCATCGTCCATCTTTGATAACAAATAGTTCCCTCTTTTTGCTCTCACTAAATCTGCAGACCACTTCTTCTTCGGAAATATTTCAAAAAAGGTAGCAGGTGCTCCTCTCCAGAAAGAACATGGCATGATAACCTGTTCTGAGATGAGAGTTTGTAGCACACACTTTTTGCTTACTGTACCTTTCACAGATGGGAAAAATCCATTTGCATATCAGTCTTTGTCCCACCACATGGGCAGTCCAGCACCGAAATGCTATGGCAATTCCTCTCTGAACAAGAGTACCAACAGAACCCCCCTAAACGTATTTCAGCCTTTTTGTACTTCATCAGTGAGGTGAAGCTGTGTCTCTCTGAGCACAGTGAGCAAAGGGACAAAGACTGAGATGCAAGTGGGTATTTCCCATCTATGAAAGGTACAGTGAGCAAAAAGCGTGTACTGCAAACTCTCATCTCAGATCATGCCAGGTTCTTTCTGGAGAGGAGCGCCTGCTACCTTTTTTTGAAACACTTTTTCGGGTGTGTATTCATTTTGGGGTATCCATCAACTTGTATGTCTTTCCGAGGCAGTACCAATGTTGGTGTATTCAATTGCACTACAGAGCATATCCCTGCCCAGTTGGGTGGTAATTTCATGTATGCTTTGGATGCACAGGCCCAGTAGTGTTCCATCATTACAGCAGTTCCAACCTTCATGCCTGGTATCTTTGATATGTGCTTGCATCCTTTTTCTCCAACCTTCACTGAACCATCATTCTGGAAGAAAAAGGAAGCAATTTCGAGTGGTCTGATTGGCGTTGGGTCTGCTTCATTCTCCACCTATGTGAACAATTTTGCGCTTGTTGCCCATTCCTTCAGCCAATGCTCATTTTCCTTCTGTACCACTTCAAATGGAACTGTCAGAAGTGCATGTGCTTTAGTCCCTAACATTCCCTCCTTCTTTCCTTCCATCCTTCTGCTGTGAATATCTGTGCATACACTAACAGTTGAGGTCTTTCCCAGCATCCTTGCATTATTCCTATTTCCCTTTGTGTTGTCATTGGCGATTATAATTCATTAACTTTATTTATTTATGTTATTATTTATAAAACGCATCCAGGCCCGTGGGCAACTGGGCGCATAAAGCAGATATAATGGTTACATACAGTACAAGTAGTAAATCCTAACAGGTTCATATATACAGGTTATAGCAGGTTACAGTATAAGTATATACAAGAGAAGTTTATTCAGTAATAGAAGTGTAGAGTACTAAACAAAGGTACTAGTACGCTAATGCATTCAGGGGACATTATGTTTGTGTTAGCATTCAAACCGGGAATTGTCATTGTCAAAGAGCCATTTCTTGACTTTGTGCTTGAATTAGTTAAAGGCAGGGACATCTCTTAGTGTGTCAGGGAGGGTGTTTCATAATTTGGCTGCTAGGACTGGAAAACCGCCCCCCCCTGCTTTTTGTAACTTAAATCTAGGTATGCGGAGAGAATGTGTTTGAGTAGACCATATAGGCCGTGTAGAGGTGTGCGCAAGGAAGCGGTTTGTTAAGTAATCAGGTGCACAGTTGGCTTGGCACTTGTGTGTCAGGGTGAGTGTTTTCAGTGCTATTTTTTGATTGATGGGTAGCCAGCAGAGGTTGCGTCTGGTGTCTGAGATGTGAGATTTCCTGGGTATGTTGAGGGCAGCCCAGGTGGCGTTATTTTGGGTTATCTGTAGTTTAGTGATGTTCCTAGCGCTAGTACCAAGATAGAGCGCATTGCAATAGTCTATCTTAGACATTATGAGGGTTCTGGCAAGGGTGATGCAGTTAGAGGTAGAAGGAAAAGGCCTACTGGTGGTTGTAAGCTTGCAGGTGTAGGCTGCTGCTGAGGCCACGACATTGGTTTGTCTGTTGAATGACAGGGTGGAATCAAGGCATATGCCAAGGATTTTAGTGTCGTTGGATACGTTAATCGTGTTCCGATCGATCTTAAATGCCTTGAAGGTTGGGTTTAGTTTGTTCAGTCTGACGCGGGAGCCTAGAATGAGGAGCTCTGTCTTTTTGTAATTTAAGCAAATCCCATGGTGGGCCATCCAGGCTTGAATGATCACATAGATTTTGTTGAGAGCTTTTGAGTCAGCTACATAGTCACCTGTGATAGGGATGAGTATCTGGGTGTCATCTGCGTATTTCGTATATGTGACACCCAGATAGTCAAGGATATCGAAGAGTGGCTTATTAAATACGTTATACAGAGTGGGTGAAACACAGGATCCTTGCGGAACCCCACAAAGTACAGGTAATGGTTCTGCCGATGGGGAAGGTGAGAAGACCCTTATGGTTCTGTTAGCCAGGAAGGATTCAATCCAAGAGGTAGCTGCATGTGAGAAATGAGCAGCAGTTTTGTGATGGTGACATAGTATTTGGTGGTCCACCAAATCAAAAGCTGCTGATATGTCGAGTAAGAGTTTTTAAATCAATTAGGGTGGTTTCTGTTCCATGTCTAGGTCGGAAACCAGATTGGCGGAGACCTAGGAGATTGTTGGCTTCTAAGTAAGCCTGTATTTGAAGATAGGCAGAACGGTCCAGGATTTTCAATAAGAAAGGTACTGTTGTGATTGGTCTGTAATTAGCGGGTTGTTAGGGACAAGGGAGGGTTTTTTGATTAGGTGGATAACCCAGGCTTCCTTGAGGTTATCAGGGACTGACCCTGATTTGAAGGAGGCATTCATAAACGAGGTGATGAATGGGTCTAGTTCATGTGTGGCCTCTTTGATGATTGGGGATGGGCAGACATCGCCTTGGCAGTTAGTGGGTTTAATTTTTCTGATGATATTTTCCACTTTCCAGGTAGAGAGTGGGGAGAAGTTGAAGGGTTTGATCGTGTGTGAATGAGAAGGGGGGTTGTTGAGGAGGGGGTTGAGAAGGTGGTCTGTAGGAAGGCTGCCTTTTTTGGTGTTGATTTTAGTTTGTAAGGTAGAGAGTTTCTCAAGGAGTGCTTTTTGAATGTTGAAATACCATGTGGTATCAGTAATACAGTTGTCTATCGGGGCTATAGGTGATTCAAGTTTTTTGAGTATCTTGAATAGCTCTTTGGTGTTAGATTCAGCCTGAAGAATGCGCTTATTGTAGGTGTCTTTTTTGACTAAAAATATAGCATCTTTGTAAGTAGTTGAAGCCATATTAAGGGAGATTTTGTTAGAGTCTGTAGTATGGCCTTTCCAATGTGCTTCAGCGTTTCTCTTGGCTTTGCGTTAGTCTCTTAATTGTGCGGTGAACCAGGAGTTGAGATGGGTGCAGGGTTTGAATTTCCTCAATTTGAGAGGGGCAATGGCATCTATTGCCTTCAGAATATTTTGGTTATAAGTGTCAACTAATGCAGTGGGATTAGAATTGGACACTGAGGCTTTATGGAGAAGGTTCAAGATTAGAGGGAGGAGTTTCATGTTAGAAATGTCCTTCTTATTTCTGGTATGAACCGAGGGTGCAGAGTTTGGTTTAGGGCCATTGGGATTAGCTTTAATGGTGAAGGTTATTTTATAGTGGTCAGTCCAAGTGCATGGTGTGACAGAACCCAGATTGATGGAGCAATTTATGTCAAGGAGCCAATCTAGTGTTCTTCCTTTGGTGTGCATAGGAACCTGAATATGTTGGGTGAATCCTGAATCTGTTAACAAGTTGGCTAGATCATGAGCTCCTGAGTCATTGGGATCTTTATAGCCTAAGTTTAGGTCGCCAAGTAGAATGATTTGAGAGTTGGGTTTTGTGTTGGTTGTGAGAAGGGCTGATATGTCTTCAACAAAGGTTGTGATTGGGCCAGGACGTCTATAAATGAGATGTATGGTGGCAGTCTGATTAGGAGATAATTGCAGTTTGACTGTTAATAGCTCACCAGTCGATATGCGTATTAGGTATTTGTCTGAGATTAAGAGATCTTTTAAATGTAAAAGCTACTCCTCCACCTTTGGACGGGGGTGAGTCTCTGTCACATCTAATAATGGCATAGTTCTGTGGCACTGCGAGAGATAAGGAAGGGCCAGATGCTGCATGAGGCCATGTTTCCGTTGCGGTTAAGATGTCCAGATCCTCAGTTTCAATGAAGTCAGTAATGTCCAGCGCATGTGCAGGGATAGATCTAGCGTTGACCAGGGCACATTTGAGCATGGTGTCCTTTGTTTGGTGCAGAGTATTCTTGGGAGATCCCAGTTTTTTGCCTAAGGCAGGTGGTGTGTATGTGTTAGGGTATTTGCTTTGTTTAGATATGGATATCGAAAATCTAGTTGAAAGTCTAGATCCTAACCTTAAATTCCTGAGGTTGATAGGGCATGGTTGATTAGGAGTGGGTTTGGTTGTAAAGTGTTTAATCCATAATTCTGGGTTGTTTAGGTATAGATTGTATCCCGTTGTACTAGGTTCAGGGTTCATAGTGGAAAGGTATGTTATACCGTGCCAGATCGCATTTGCACTTAGTGTGTAGTATATGCCTATGGTCCTGAGACATAGGAATAATCCAGTGATCTGATGTGCACTGGGCATAATGTATTATCCTCCTAATAGGTTTGGGTGCTCGATAAAGGTTAAGTAATGTAGATGAGCACTAGCAGGTGTGTGGTACAATGCTACAATAATTAAAGTATGGAGACGAATACCAGTAGAGCTGCTGATAATAACAAAGATGCAGAAAGTAATATCAATCGGAGCACACCTATTTCACAAAAGATAGATACACAGTTTTAGAAATAAATGTAAACAATTATGGTTGCTGGGGATGAATACACGCCCTGACACTGGAGCTTGTGTTAAACATAAAACAAAAAGTGTCTAAACTTGAAGACACTCCCGTCCCCTGCACACCTTACATACTGAAATAAATCAGTCTATTTTCAGAACATTTAAACTTTTATATCCAGAAATATCAGGTTAAAACGTAAATAACAGCATATATTCGCTAGAATCAAGAAAAACAGATATCATATGTAATAACAAAGATAGCAATGCTGCTTAATCGAAATCGATCTGGATGTGCTGGTCTCACAGTGAAGCTTCTTACGTGCAGAAGGAGTACAGTACTACGGTCTCAAATCAACAACACGGTTTGCTACGTATGTGATGTAAGTCTGGTAATATTACTAAATATGCATGCATACAGTCGAGTCGTACAACGTTGAGTCGGTGTTGCATGAAACCTAAGATGGCAGCATTAATACTTAGTGATACATATGTTATCTAATACTCTGAATCAGTAGTCGTAAGTCTAGATCTGAGGCATGGATAGGCAACCAGGTCTAGGTGGGTGGGAAGGACTCAGAGGTTAACCAAGATGCAAAGCAATTACGTTAACAGAAAACAGAGGCTATCTCGTAAGACAGTCTAGTGCCGAGTGAGTTTAGTGCAATGCATATCAGAGTAAATTGATTAGGCTGGGCAACACATCAAGTAAGGCTATTGTTACTCAAATAGGGATGGTCAGGTGAGGTGTTTCATTCCTAAGTACACATTACATGCGACATATGTTAGTCGGTCAGTATGGCAGGGCAACCAAGATAAATCATACAATTGTCATCATGAAATAATGTGCTGGTGGCAGAGAGGGGCAAGTGGCTAAGTGCCGTGGATATATTATACAAGTCTAGTTTTGCAGTGAGCATATCACTAACATGCTAGCAAATGTACAGCTTTGGATAGTATTACGATCTTAAGGTGGCATACAGTGGGGTGCTAGCGTTAGATGCTTCCATCCATGTCAGTCAGATAGTGATGACAGTTTCAACTGTAAATTCTAGGATTAATTAGAATGAATGAACAGCAGTTATATAGTAGAGTTAAAGTCATGTGAGCTGGTGTTATTACTCAGGAAGTTTGAGGGCAAAAGGTGCAGGTTTTCCCGCCAGCGGCCGGTACAGCACTGACAGGCACAGGACAGGTCGAGCGCGGTCCTTAGAGCATTCGGCCGGCTCACGCCTGCTGGCTAGGGATTGGTGCACTTGTAGTGCCTGCCATCCGACTCCGATATGCAGAAGGGGATGGTCTATACAGCAGAGCTTTGTCTCGCTGTAGAAGGGCGGCCATCTTAACGTGGACTCCAGCCTCCTGCTGAGTGATGGTGGCAGTGATCATGTGGCTGTTGCGGCTGGGCTTCAGGGATGGTGCTTGTGGGCAGTATAGCACGGAACGTCTCCAAATAATATTGCAACTTAATCCGTGAAATATTTGTAATTTACGTGAAAGCCAACTATGGCAGGTAAAGCCTTCTGGCTTACCTTAAATACAGGATCATGCTCTCGGCAGACTCCGGTCTGTGTCACACTGCTCCTGCAGTGAACTGGAGCTCCTGCTCCTTGGGGTGAATATGCTGCGACTAGGCACAGGCACAGGACAGGCGAAGTTCTTCGAGCACTGTCCTTAGAGCATTGGGACGGCTCATTTTGTGTCACTATTGTGTCACTATTCTAAACTCCATGTTTGGTCCATCAGGAATGTATTCTATTATGTTGTCGTTGCTCCAGTAGTCATCTATCAAGAGTCTTGATGTAACTATCTTCATACGGGAACGTCTACCGCAACATCCACCTTAATGTGGCCCATCTCCCTTGAAATCGCCCCATTGTGGTGTAGAGAGCTAAGTGCATAAGGCATTGTGATCTTGTGCTTGCTATCTCTGGTGCTATGAATGTTCTGGAGGCACTCATGTCATAGGAGATGAGAGAACAGACATAACAGCTCACCGTCATTGTCTCTCTCCCCACCTCGTTCATGTGTTGATACAACACGTTGTTAAATACATGGGCTCAATCTACAATGTAAGTGTTTATATGCTTAAAATCTGCGTCTGCACTTGAGTCTTTTTACTCCTCTGGCAACGTTACTCCTTTGACCCAATATGGTTTCTAAGATGGCAGGCCTAGTGTTAGTGGGTACCAAATCATGTGCATCAGAATATGCTGTCTTTTGCAATGCAGTGAGGGTAAAGTGGTAGAGAGAGCAGAAGGAAAAAAAACATTATTACAATAATCATGCAGCCCCTACTGTGTTCTGTATTGCTGGACTTCTTTTATATTGTCCATAGAGTCCATAAACCATCTGAAAAAGTATTTGGCATACATTATCATTGTTGTATTATGTTAGTCAAGCTCTACGGAGGTAATGTTGTGCAAGTCCTGTATGAAACAATTGTTCCCAAAAGGACCTAATTCTCGCGTTATTGAGTAGTGACCCCTCAGGGGGCCCTTTAAATCAGTAACACGTCATACTCAAGATGTGAATGCAGAGTAACTCTTACACCAAATAATAAGATTGACCACATCATAAATAAATAAAAACTACTGTCCTTTCATCAATATAAATCGAACAACATAGGGTTATAATCAACTACTTTAAAGAAGGAACAAACATATTCTAATACAAACAGTGAAACTATTCACTTTAAGATATACATTTAAAAAATCATCATTATTTTCAAATATAATTTTACCATAAAATAGATACAATTTGAATCATCTCCTTTCATAAAATACGACCATAACCATAAAACATCACTAGCATCCACCTTGTTATCAAAGGATTTGATAAAGGATGTGTGAATCTGTGTGAGGCTTTCACAGAAGACAAGCAAATGTTCCAGTGTCTCCTGTTCATTACAACCACATAAGCAGCACAGTCTATCTGATCGAGCTCTCCCCAATCGTGCCCCTAAAACATCTTACACTTCACAGCAATTGAACTTCATCAGCAGATCATTTCTAAATATGTATGGATTTGGATCTGCTGATATGCATTGGGGGCAAGGTGGTATGTGTCAGCCAATAATGGTGATTTCTCGTTTTCTGTCTCATTGTCAAGGTCAACCTTTATATGTTGTTCCCCTTAAGTGCAAGGCTATTATGTAAGTCTATGCAAAAAGGACGAGCATACATGTCCTTGGCACTTAAGAGGTAAAAATATACTCTGCTCAGACGAAAGTGGTTACGCTGTATGGAGCCCCATTATGGGGCCTACAAAAAGCCCACAAAGTTCAAGTGAAAGAGAACTCGTTCTTCAGAACGTTATTGGGACTCCCAAGTTCCTCTCCTTGTATTTCCCTTCACAGGGAATTGGGCTTGGCATTTTGTGAGGATCAATGGGCACTGACCCCGATACCTTTTTGGATCCGTATCTGGGAAAATGAACAACTTCTCTATGCCATTTCATAATCAGGTCCATAATGCTGAAGGATGGGTGGAGAACAATTATGTGGCTTGATTGCATTGACAAAACACTTTAGGGAACCATCAGGGTTCTTTTGCCCCCAGATGGGCTCTTAAACCAGTCCAAGTTGAGGAGCTACACATTTATTTTGGGGATACATTTGCTATGAAAAGATTATTTATGCAATATGCTGCCAACCTAGATAAATAACACGAAGTGATTAGCAGGGCAAATGAGATACAGCCCTATTTAATTTGGGGCTTGACCAGGAAAGATTGCTGGCTAATCATCCGTGTGAGATTTAATTGCCTCTTTTTGAGGGGAAGCACAGCGAAGTGGAGAGGCTATCTCGACTTGGTGGGATGCCCGGTGTGTGGCCATATAAAAGAGGACCTGGTTCATTTGCTATTGTTTTGCCCTGGTTATTTCGGGATGAGACGGTCTACAATATAGCCGGTCTTGAGGGAAACTAACATCTGCACCTACAGACCCGCAATATTGTTTTTTTTTAGTGCGATTTCTAATTTGACAGCGTGGGTTTTACTTTCATTTTTAAAAAGAGCGATGCACCTCAGGAGGAGGCTCCTAAGTGAATAAATATGTTTGCTCAGTAAGTTTTGTAGCTGCCTAGAGACAGTGCTATGTCCGGTGTTGAGGCTATGACCCTTCCTTCTCTCTCAGTCATTCGGCTATTGTTGTTGCTGTAAACTCTCATTTTTGAAAGTGTTGTTTTTATTCCTTTGTTTTATATTTCTAATATAGGATTTTAGATTCTGCCGATTGTTTAGCAATGTAGATCTTATTGTAATGTGTTTTGATTGTATTTTATGTGGCACTTTCTGGGCAAGGGTTTTTATAGATTTGTCTGTTTTGTAAGTATGTGTTTGATGGATTTGTATCCGAATAAACATGTTGACTGACTGTAATAGTATCGTTGTCTATCGACATTAGATTTACATAACACATAGCCATTTTACGCAAACACTCAATAGCAACCCCTTTTTAGTTCAAATTCCATGTAAATGTACTCAATTGTGAGATTCTTTGACATTCTAAATAATTTCCTAAATGGGAATGCTTCACATTTTTTAAGGAGTACTAAACGATTATGTCCGCAAATCTCACAACCATATAATAACATTGGCACAATTTTTGCAGAGTATAATCGCAAAATTGCATGCATAGAAAACCTACATTTCTCCCAATGAAGGAACTAATTTCATGTACTGATTTCAAGCATTTATCTTTAGTGGCTTGCCAATGGGCGTCCCATTTTAACTTTTCGTCTATCAAGACTCCCAGATATTTATACACTTTGACTTTTTCAAGGTTTATATTGTTGATGTCCCACGTATAGTGTTTAGTAGATTTCTGCCCACTAAAGACCATGGGCCTCATTACAAATCCAGTGGTAGCCCTGCCAGAAAAAATGGCAGGCTGCCTCCAGACCCGTAATACCATTCTGCCTCTGTGATTGCCGGAATCACCCGGGCATTACGATCCCGGTGACCTGGTAATTCTGGAGGCAGAATTCTGTAAATCCCCATTCCCATGGAGTCCTATAAGACTATGACAGAGCAGGTGTTTCCATGTTCGTCTGCAGGCAGGTGGTGTTACTCCCGCCAGGTCAGATCCGGCGGGTGTGACACCTTCCACCTGCAGGACAAGGAATCAGCCGGTCCGGAAACAACGGTGGTGGTAGATTTACCACCACTGTTGTTTCCGGACCGGCTGACTTATAATGAGGCCCCATGACTTTACTTTTTTCAGTTTTTACTTTCAAGCCGTTAAGTTTAGCATAGTCCGATAGAAAGGTCCGAAAGCAGCATATCATCTGCATATGCAAGCCAATTTATCAATGCGGTACCAACCTTAACAGGGCAGGTTGACAAGTGCATAAAGTGCAGGTACATTTCAGCTAGGTAGAGGTTAAACAGGGTTGCTGCGACAATGCAGTCAGTTTTCCCTTGCTTTCCAATTGGATGCGTACAGTAGTGTCTGTATAAAGCAACATTAACATTTTTTGCAGTCCCGGGGGGAACTTCCAAGAACCGAGTTTTCTCCAGAGCTTGTTTCTTAACACGACATCAAATGCAGCGCTAAAATCGATAAAAGCTCAATAAACATTGCATTCACGCTGTTTCCAAGTATATTCAATTTCTGAGATAAGAATAAATATGTTATGCACCGTGTTGGCTTTTGGCCGAAAACCTATTTGGTTACTGTGGAGAATATTCTTGGACTTTATCCAGAGATTTAACTACCCCAACAGCACCCTGGCAAATATCTTTGATGAAATATCTAGCATTGCTAGCATGGGGTAGTTGGCAGGGTTATTCATTGCACCTTTTTTATACACAGACAGCAAATGGCTCATATGCCAGGTTTCCGGAAATTTACCACTACGTCCAATCCATGTGCCCAAAGATTAGGGGATAGTTTCAGCAAAGAGTTGCATACCCCATCTGGACTGGCTGCGCATGACTTGTTAGGTTTTTCGATTATGACTACAATGTCAAGTACACATTCCTTTACAACACCATGTTGTGCTCGGGAGAGGGAAAGGTGGATCAGAGTCTAGTGTGGAGCCTAAGGTGTATTTCATATTCTCGGACCACTGACCCTCAGAAACAAAATTAATGGACAATTCTCTTTTTTTTTTTTGCTCCCGCATTTTTTGCACCCGCATTACATCCCAGATAGCTGTGTTATTTTGCTGAGTGGCGAGAGTTGCAATTGTTTTCCAATGCTTTGATTCATTATTTCTGGTATGGCATCCAAGCCATTCTTGGTAGATATTTTTACATATCCAGATATATTTTGCGGGTGCGCAGGGATTTCCACTTGATGTGAGAAAATCGATCACAACAGCAAACAACTTATGAAGATGTTTTTTTGCATCAATAATGATTTTATTACAATATTGGCGATTACTCATACCCTTATTAGATCGATCCAAGACAGATTTATAAGACATGGTTGCACAGTTGTTACTGCCAATTTTAACCATCATATCTGAAAACAAATTTACAATGTCTACGGTGGATTCAATGCTACTTTCTCCACATTTCGCGATAAAGCTCGGAACAATATTCACTACGAGTTGATTCACAGAAGTTAGATTTTTACCCTGCCATTTTGTATGATTTTGAGCTTCATTCAAAGATATTTGTCCGATTTTATCATACACAGCTACCGGTTGATTTGCTTGTCAGCGGAGCAAGAAGAACAAAAAGCAGAACATTATTGCTCTCATGATGGTGAACAATGCCCATCTCCACTGTAAGAAGTAGACCACTACTATTAGTAAAGACATCGTTAATAGTTGTTGCTGCACGTACATCAGTCCGGGTGATAGCCATCTTGGCATCGCTAGGACATCAGCCATTTAATCTAGTAAGTCCAACCTCTTCAATGAGTTTTTCCCAAGGTCTACCTTGGCGATTAGAGATTTTATCCAAGACAGGTGCAGAGCTGATCACACTATCTCTTGTAGTGTCAGTTTGAGGGGCAACTATTTTTGCATTGAAGTCCCCTACCATCCATAGTGGATATTGGTGAGAATATTTCATGAGGATCATAGTGACTATTGTTATATTATCTTTTGTAGCTATGTAATTGGGAGGGTCATAGATATTTAAGCAAATTATTATGCAATCTGTATGGAAAATTTTGACTTCTTGAACAAAGTGGGTAGATTCCTTTATTTTCAATTGTCTAAAACAGGAAGTTACAACAGACATCAACAGACATCGCACAGCATCATCTCAATGAATTTAAAAATAAACTACTCTTTTATAGCAAAACCTCATCATACATGATGTCATACTACGCGGAAAACTAAGAAAACCTACGAGGGGTTGTGATTGGCTTAAGGGGAACATCTAAGTATACCTTCTTTAAGGGATTGGGTTGTGATTGGATCTCTACAGTCAGGTGGAAAACTCATGCCCACCCCTAGTGCAAGTCATCTTCATCAGTTACTTGATACATGGTACACCATTGGCTATCAAACTATAAGGCCCTTTGTTATATGGCCCTCTACTATTGGTTGGCATGCTTGTACCCTTCTGGAACATTCGATTCACTAGCAGCATGTAAGCTGGTACACCAGGTGCCAGTGATGGACTTGACCGTGTCTTCCCACCCAATTAGCCCAACATCTCTCATCGCTCATGCCATCTGCCAATCAGATTGTATTTGAACTTGCAAAGTATAAATGCTCTAGAAAATACAAGGGAGTACAGGCACACTCTTATTGCAGTTCAGGTCTGTAAGCACAACTTCTATTTCCATCCTTGACTCATGTGACAGGAGACCATATTTCGGCCTGTTTTGCAGCACTTAATTGTCTTTAATTAATAAACTTGACACTCATGATATTCTTTTTCGCACCTTAACAAGGGCTGAATCAGCTTCTCACGTTCACTGTTCTTCAAGGATAGATAACCGGTTCTTTGCCACTTCATCCTTTGACACCTGGCCAGACAGCTATTTCAGGTCTTAACTTGATCTTCAGCTGTTTTTTTACTGCGAGATAGCCTTCCGATCCTTCCTTCTTCGCAGGTCTGATTTTACTAAATATGTGACACCAACGTCCATATTCTATATAATGGCATTACCATCTGCAGTCTATTCACTATGTATAGCTAGCCTTTATGATCATTTAGTCTACTTGTTGCATCTGTACATTTATAAAACGGCTTGCATTTTCTGCAGTGCTTTTCACACGTGCAATCTTCATTCCACATATTAAAGTATACTTGATTCTTTAATCCATCAGTAGATTCTATAAGGTCTATGCACCCTCTTCTTTGGCCATTCTTTTCAGTGCAGCACGCTTGCTTTTTGTGTTGCCACCAACTCCTCTTTCTTTCATCTTCATATTGCTTTGGGAATCTCCTGCAAGAAATTGTCATCTCTTCGGGGGTACCTCATATAGGGTCTTCTCAATTGATACCTTTTCTCAAAGTCTCTCTGTGGAATAGGCACAATCTCTGGTGTTGTGCATATCACGATTTCTGCTTTCCAACATATAGGAAGAATGGGGGCAGGACTTCCTGCAGAGGCATTCAGCTGCTCCTCTACAGTAGTGTAATAACTGATGGGTTTCCTCAGGTTAGTGCTGGGTAAACGTGTGCAAAGTAAAGAAGGAAAGCATAAAAGAGCACTTTAGACAGTACCATTTGTTCAGAAGTTGTGATGAACTTAGGAAAAGTGTGCCTCCAGAGGTGTGCAGGTATTAACGTTTTTGCCACAATCATTCAACTTTTAAGAAGAATACCTAGTGTAAGGAAACAACAGTGTACCTAGTCTAGCTCTTCACTTTGCCCGTGTCTAACTGGATTCTGTGATCATGTCTGCATGTGATGTGGAGTTTCTTCTTCTTGTCCTTCTTATTGTCTTTGATCATCTACAAGTTGAGCCAAGGGGGTCTCACCCCTGGAGGGCTTGATGTCTCCAATATAGTTCAAGGCCTTTTTACCAGCAACCTTAACCACCTTGTCAGTTGCTTGTGTGCTACATAGGGTACTTCGAACTTGTGCTTAAAATAGGAGCAGAAAAAGTTCCTTAGGAGGACCTGGTTTCCAGGATAGTAGTAGTGTTTTGTTAAGTGGTTCAGAGTCTCTTACTTGTGCATTATCTTCTTCAACCTTCTTCGACCTCCCCCACCTGAATGACTGGAGAACAAGCTATCATTGAAGTAACATAGTTGTGCCTTTCATCATCTAGGACAGTAGATGTACCCTGGGCATCTGTCAGTGCTCTAGTGGGAGGAGAAATTGGGAGTCACATGCGTCATCCTGTCACCACCTCATGTAGGGTTAAATGGTGGTCAGGTCCGGGTTGATTGTGCAATGCGAACAAGGCCATGGGCAGGCAATGGAGCCATCCCTTCTTTAACGTTGCTTTTGTTTTGGAAATGTTCTCCTTCAGCAAGCCATAAAGGCATTCACAAATCTGGTTCACATGCGGATGATAAGTGCAGGAAAACCTGTATGTGATTCTCAACAAGTTTCTGAGGTGCTCGAAAATCCCATTTCCAAAGTGAGGTCCATTGACTGAACGAAATACCTTGCACACCCTCATCGTGGGAATACCTCTCTGATGAGGAGTTTAGCCACACTCAGGGAATCAGGGTGTGAGCACGGACTGGCATTGATCCAGTGAGAAAAAGAGCACACAACCACAATTATGCAGTGTTACCCTTGGCAGACGTGGATCATATCCACCTTCAAGACCCTGTGCATTACCCACCGAGCAGTACACAAGACTGGCCCAAGGTACCTAAAAGAGAAGATAATACCCTACATTCCATCTTGCACCCAGAGATCAATCTCTGCCCGCTTTCTAGTGATTCCAACCACTAACTCTGTCAGGATCGGAGGATCTGCCTTGTCAACCTTGGCACTAACTCTTTAGATTTCACTCCACCCACATATTCGACAGACCCATGACTACATGGCCTTCCGCAAGGCTCTGAAAACCTGTCTCTTTCCATAACACCAACTAAGACCATCTAAGGCTGCTGAGACCCTGCCAAATGACAAATGCTCAAAGATATCCCGAGCAATGACGACACTGAATGCGCTACTTTAGTCATTAATAAGCTTACTCTGAACACAGCACTCGCAAACGCCACTTGGAATCCTGAAAAGTGAGCACGTTCAATCAAAACCTTCACTCAGACACTGGCCTCTCGTATCACTATGCTCACTCTCTCCCCTAAACCAACTTGCAGTTAGAGCGCAGCTGCACCCCTCGACCAATTTGGACTAGCTGCTCCCATACGAACAATACTTCATGAACACCCAACATTCTGATAAAATGCAGCTATACCCCACGATAATCGGCCCAGCTGCATACATAAACATACAACACAGGCCTAATGCAACCAGAACCGAGTCTTGGTGTCCATCCACCAGACTGCACACATTCAACTGATATCAAAATACCACCGCACATAATATTAGGATGCAGTTACCATCTTGCAATTGTATCAGCTGCGCACACAAGCACCCTATGAAACCTTACTGTCTCGACTGACTTGGACTGCGGCCCGAATGCGTTTAACCTAAGAGCACTTTGAGATCATACCAATGATATACAGAGCATTATATAAATGGCAAATAACTAAAAATAACATAATCTACGAGAAGATATTGAAATGCCCGACAGTGAGCGCTATTGTACCCTGCTCTAAACGCAAAGCGTGGCCCACATTATGCTTCTGACATATAATGCAAGAATCCATAGAAGTGGTAACAAATGTTACCAAGTTGGGACCGAACCAGAATTTTCCAATGTGCGCACATGTTTCCCTGTGCTTTCCTGTCTCCACAGTGCATCTGTAGGGGATACTGAACATTCTCTCATTACCCATAATTCCCTCTCTTCAATTGGTGCTTGCCCATGGAACTCTACCATTTCGGTAATGGGCAATGAATTATATCCTTCTCTCAATATAAGGTTATGCACGAGCATTTGTGTTTTGGATGGAGTGTCAGACACTTTTATTTCCGTAAAGTATGCTGCTCGCTTTGCATCTCTGCCTGTGGCTTCATTGCAATGGGAGATCATGTCCTCTGCCCTTGTGTGTGCCTTGCAGATCATGACTGCTATGGCTGATGGGAGTTGTAGTGCGTCTATGAGCCTGGATAATGGGGCACATGCTGCATTGGTGTGCCTTCAACCCATCGATAGCCTCTTCTTTTCAAACTTGACAGTCCTGAGTGTACTGTTGATGTCACATAGGCAGAGTCGGAGAGTACACAGTAATCTCCTCTTCCTTGTTCACTTCCCATACCATTATGAGAGCCATTAGTTCTGCCACTTGCGCTGAGAATTGTGAAGGCTGTCTTGTGCTTGCTACTTCTTCTATTGTTCCGCTTGGTTTTATTTTAACCACTGCTGTCCCAGTATGCCTCTCTCCCACAGTCTGGTCTATGGTTGATTACTCATCAATAAAGCGTACCTCTCCTCCTTCATGCATGCTTTCTCCTACCCTAGACATGTCATCATAGGATACCTTGTATGTAGCGTGTTTACATAGTTTCCCTCTTCCTCTGGTACTGCTATAAATGTCGCTGGATTTATAATTCTTCACTTTCATACTTTTATTGCTGGTTTCTAAATAATTACTCTTACCCTGATGCTCTCTCTGTGGTCAATGTGCTTCTGGGTTTTTCGAGAATGGCAAAAGGGGCATGCTCCACATAAAGCTACAGCCCACTGTGACTCTTACTGAAATCTCCACTGCAAATGCAGCGGCAGCCAATGTTTGCTCGCATGGGTTGTGTTCTCTCATTCCATGGTTTAATTGCCTACTGTAGTACGCTATTGGTTTGTGTCCTAAAGTTGTTTCCTGTGTGAGCACTGCCGTCATCATATCTCCATTGGAGTTCAAGAACAAATACCACTCCTCACGATAATCACACATCCTTAACACTGGGGCTGTACATATTGGCCCTTTTAGTTCCTCAAATGCTTCAGTCATCTCTTGTGTTCATGTCAGGTTACCATCTACTCTCTGAGCTTCCGTGAGCCCACTTAGAAGAGGTCACATGTATGTACTTTAGTCAAACCCCCAGGCTCTGCAGTAATTACAGAGGCAACAAAAATGGTTGCATCTCTCTTTCAGTCCTTAGATGTTGTCTCTTGAAAATCACCTCAGATGTCCCTGGGGTTACGTTTCTACATTTTTGTGATATCAACTGTCCGATGTACAGGACTTGGCTCTGGCAATATTGCAGCTTCACCTTATCCACTTTGCTACCATTTTCTGATAACACAGTCAATAATTGTATGCAATTCTCCCTGTACTGCTCTTCTGACTTGCTACAAATCAGGATGTTGTCTATTTAATGAATAATCATGCTGTTTAAATGTATGTACCCCAGGTCAATTTGGAGAACCATGTTACAGGTGGAGGGAAACTCGCCATACCCTTGGGGAAGTCCCATGTGTTTCAACTTGGTGTTTCTATATGGAAATAATAACAAGTCCTGTGATTCTTTATGCAGTGGAATAGAAAAGAAGGCATTCTTCAAATCTATCACAGTGAAATGGTAAGCTTCCAGAGGAATGCTACATACTGTTGTCGCTGGGTTAGGAACTATCAGAAATTCTGCCTCGACAGTATGGTTCAGATGGCGCAGATCCCCTGTAGCTTTCTTCACTGGGTACACTGCAATGTTTCATTGTGATTCAGATGGTCCCAAAATGCCTCGCTGTACTAACACAGAGATTGTCTCAAAATTGCCTTTGTCTGCCTCCCAGGACAATGGATATTGTTTTGCCCTTGGTATGATTCAGGGGTGGACTGGGAACTAAAAGAGGCCCTGGAAATAAATACTGGGGACCAAAAGAGAACCTGGAAATAATGTTCAAAGTGGCCCCATATGACCCAATTTCAGCAAGCCCAATGCTTTTCCTATGAGAACATTTGGAAATACCACACAAAAGAGGCCCAGGGTGCAGAGGCCCACTGGGAAATCTCCAGAGTTCCCTATAGGCCAGTCCACTCCTGGTAAGATTGCCCCTGACTTGAGCTTAATCTTAACAGCTTTGACTCCCTTCAACAGGCCCACATCATATGGGCTGTTTGTCCATAAAAATGTTGGCACTCGCCATACATTTTCCTCAAGAAATAATGCTGGCTCCTTCTTCAATACCGCCATTCTCTGTGGTACCTCTCTATAGTGGGCTCTCACCCAGTAAGTGATGCTCATATAAATCACTGTCTCAAGGTCCAAATAGTCATCTTGGAACCATTCTTTGTTTGTCAAGTCAGTCAGTGTATGCCCTACCACGATTACTGGTCTCCATGCCCATCCTGAGTCATCGTTCCTGTGTAATACTGCACTCTCGTCTCTCACTATGACCATTTCTAGTTCTAGTGGGAACACTTGTCTCTCTGTTTTAGGGTCTAAATAGAAACACATTAGGTAAGCATATCCCTGGAAGCCATGCTTATAGTAATTTCACTCCACATTGAAATAACTCTGGGTTCTTTGCCCCCCCCCCATGTGTGCAGTCTGTGTACAGTCTGACTGCAAAATTCCTGAATACATTGTTGTGCGTTCATGTAGTGAATTTCTGGGGTTGAGCACACTATCCCTTGCTGTGTGAATCAGATCATCAAGTTGAGTTGGCACATCTTGTCCCTTCCCATTATATTGATGGCATGGTAAGGTTGTGTTCTCCTATAGAGACTGGAAGCTCGTCAGTTAAAGGAACTAAATCTGTAGCCCCTGAAAGTCCCTGTGAATTCATGGCATTTCCTGAAATTGGGTATATCTTCTCCCTAATACCTCTCCCTAATACAGAATTCTGTCACCCCCGTATCCACAAGAAAAGAGACAGTTTTGTCACCTACGGTCACCCCTACACGTTGTTCCTCGTTCTGGTTAGGTGTAACAGATAGGATTGAACATATCAGGTCCATCTGTGGGCTATCATATTGTGGGTACATAGTCATTCCTGTCCCCATGAAGGGGTAGCCCCCACCACTGTCGCTCCCCCTAGTTTCCTTATGTGAATCTGTAATGCAGAGTCTGTGTGTCTTTTCACTATAGCATTCTGCTGTACGGGTGCCTGCGGGTGTGTCTGCAGTGGCTGTGTGTATCCCTGTGTCTGTGATATATATATCCCCTAGGTTGTTGTAATGGTACAGGCATTTGTTGTACTGGTAACATTTGCAGCACATACACCTGTGTGTGTGTGTGATCTTGGGCATAATAGTCAGGCCATTCAATCTGGTATGTCGGTTGGTACATCACCCCTCCAACCGGCTGCATTCTGCCTCCAATTCTGCTCTGTCTTGCCATGTAGCCTAAACTACCGCATGTCCAATATGAACACAATTTCCAAACTTTATGCAAATGTCCACACATGTGTGTGTTAAACATAGGGATGTGTGTGTACATTTTCACAATTCTAGGATTAATACATTTCACATCAAACCACATATATTGGCATTCCTGTCCAGAACATGTCACACAATTCTACCGCCTCTTAAAACATGCAGCGAAAAATTAGATTAACAACTCTGTCCTTTTTATATTTTTCACCACTTTGAATCACAAGTTATGAGTCTCTGAAAATTGTTCATTGTTCAATCTTAACAGCAGAGGGTCGGTTGGCTCCACCCCTTTTTCTCTCCTGGGAGTCCAGGAGGATCCCCCTCCTTGGGGAAGTTCCTTCCAGGAGCCATTTACGACACTCTCACATCTCCGTTTCCTTGGCTGAAGGGTCTGCTATTGTTCATTCTCTTTCTGTAGAAAAAAAATCTGGGTTAACCCACAATTATCATCTCCCTGTGAATTTCAGCTGAGAGAATTTCACTCCCCCTGGGAGAAACCTGTTTGTCCACTTCCAAAGGGTTGCAGCTCAGCCAAGTTAATTTATGCTTAATTAAAAATCCAGGAAAAACCAAACGTGTTGCATCAAACATAAATGCATTACTTTCCTAGCTTTAACTCTGTGGGATAAAAAGCAACTGAAATCTGTATTCTTTTTAGCCACAATCCTTTTTATGTTTGCTAATCCGGCAGACTTTTTAGTTTAGATCACTTTGAAGTTTCATCAGTAATTCAGTGAGTTACCTCTACCAAAATGTAATCCTGAGAAAGAAAAAATAATCCAAAAAAGGAGCGTACACCAATCAAGTAGTAACACAGATTTATTGGGCTCACACTGCTGGTAACTACGGTCCTGTGGAACTGAACTGAATTAAATTAGTTTGACGCCGCCCACTGTGTCTGCATCTTTTATACAGGAGTTACAGAATACAACATTTTAGTTACATTTTTTGGGCTGGTCACAGAAGATAATTGGTGAAACTATTTCAGACCCCTATAATAAACAATAGTATATGGGGCCCTAATTGGATAAAAAGATTTCTTGGAACATAATAATATTAATACTAGTCTTGGAGTCACAAACCTTATCCACACCACCCCACAAATATGTGATTTTGCTGATCCATCAAATCCGCTTATTTGGGTTTATAGTCAACTGTTCAACAGTCAAAGTGTCGAAATACAAAGGTTTCGACACAAAAGGATTGAACATTTTTTTTAGAATGCATGTATTTTTTTGGGGGGGGTGGGAGGGTTTCACCCCAAACCCCTGTTTTTTTGGGAAAAACCACAGCGACCCCACAACCTCTCCCCTCTGAATGGATCCCTGTCATGCGCACACAGCCTTTGCTGCATTGCTTTGGCTTCCCAATTCCCGTTACACGCTTTGCTGCTAAATATGCTCTGAAAAAACTGTACAGCACAGTTTCTGGATTTTAATTAACTTGAGTGATTTCAATGGTACTACGTTCTCATGGTAAACTTCAGTGTTGAAACATTTCTGCACACTCTTTCTGCTGAATTTTCAAAGAATGACCAATGCTGTCACAGAACCTGCAGAACTTTATTATGAACTTTCAACACAAATGCTTTCCTACCCTCATTGAGAGGAATTCAACCATCCACATGGTGGGTATGCGCTCGCCTCAGATTTTTTTTATTGTTTAATTAAACAGGAATATGATAGACCAACCTCAGGAAAACGTGTGGGGCTAATCCACACACATTATCCTATGCTCAGAGCACGACAAATGCAAAGAACCATGTACTCAGGGTAGACACAGCATACATGAACAGTCCACCCTGTCATATTAGGTGGGATATGACAGCAGGCATAAATGTGGCATCTCCAGAAGGAGAAGGACCAAACATTTCCCCTGCAAGGGCCAGCTTAATTAACTAACAAAGGCCCAATGGATCCGCTCTGCTCTTTTGTTGGGCCCTGCAGCTGGTGCCAGTGATTATCATAGGAATAGAGTGTAGTTGAAACAGGCTCATGTGGGGTCTGGCTGCAGAGGTGGAAACCCAAATGACCTTTCATATGCAACTGTGTCAACCTGAAGCCAGCTTCTGCCCTCAGTTTCGATGACAGTGAACTGTCATGTCTGAGACTGCATGTTCACAGTAGTCCACCACGCAGGGGTACCCGATTGATAAGGTACGAGAATGTGGTTTGCAGGAGCCAGAGAGTCTGGGCTCGCCGCAGCTTCACAGGAGACTTGCTTCTTTAATCAGGAACCACAAAGAGCTCAATTAACTGGAGACACCTTTTGATTCACAACAGACAGGAAGATGGGTGGGACTTAGTATCACGTGTTTTCACCCCTTTACCTTTCGTGATACAAAGCACCCTGTTTATGACCTCACGCATAGAGGTGATTGTTGGTGGGGACTTCAGCATTGGTTCATTAAGGTAGGCTTAGCCTACACAAATCACTGTGGCCCGTTTGACTTTAAAAGAGGGCTGGAACCCTCTTTTAGCTGATCATCTGAAGTCTTGATATGATGTGATATATGATATGATATGATATGATATGACATTTGTAACACACCTATACACAAGTGTTTCAACGCACGACGATGGAAGGGAGGGGAACAATGGGTGGACGGACAACGATCCTGCTAGGCCAGGTGTCATTCAGATTGTGCAAGTGCGTGGGAAGGGGGCAGGGACAGTGCAGTACATGGGAAAGTTGATAACAATAAGTAAACAAACAGCCAGCATGTGGCAGGTGCATGGGTAAGTGCGGGCATCAGGTGTTAAAGACTGGTAGGGGGACTGTAGGGATACAGAACAGTCCCCAAGTGCGGGGGTTGCCAGGTGAGCAGTGCAGGTGTGTGACGCTGGTAGGGGAAGGACCTGGGTGCGAGATCAGAGAGTGTCCAGGTAGCCAGTGCAGTTCGGGTTACAGCCAGGAGGTCAGCAGAGGAGAGGAGGAGAAAAGGCAGAAGCAAAGAGAAAGTTTTGAGGTGCTTCCGGAACCAGAGAAGGTACTCCTCAAGTTTAAGGGAGGGAGGCACCAGCCGAAGAAAGAGATCTACCACCAACTCATTGCTTGGAGAAGCGACTGACCCTGATGGAGTTGGAGGCGGATGAGCGAACAGCTAGAGAAGAAAGATATTTAGGAAGGGAGAGTTGAAGGTATTGAGGCTCCAGGCCCCAGAAGGCCTTGTGAACGATGCAGAAGGTTTTGAACTTAATCCTCGCAGCCTCTGGGAGCCAGTGTAGAGATTTCAGTCCTGGAGGGATACGATCCCTGGGCTTAATGCCAAGGGCAAGTCTCTCTGTCCTGTTCTGGATAAGTTGCAGAGGGCGGAGAGTAGAAACAGGCAGATTTAGAAAGAGGCTGTTACAATAGTCCAGCATAGAGAGAACCAGAGCTCGGGAACCAGTGACCTTCTGGGGCAAGGAGAGGAAAGGAAGAACACCTCTGAGGAGGTGCAGCTGGTAGTGTGTTTTCTTAGAGACGTCAGAGATGTGAGGAGAGAAGGGGAGTGTGGAGTCGGAGATGACCCTGAGGTTTTTAGCCTTGCAAGTGGGAGCAAGAAGAGGGCCAAGAGAGGCCAGCCAGAGAGCTACAGGTAAGGAGGGAGCATGTGTGCCGATGAGGAGAATCTCAGTCTTACTGGCATTAAGACAGAGGTCATTGGCTGCACACCATTCCTGGATAGCAGACAGACAGTCAGAGATGAGCGAAGGAGAGGAGGAGGCCGAGGGTAGCCTGAAAATGAGCTTGGTATCATCCGTATAGCACTGAAAGTAGGGCCATACAGTGGCAATGCGGTGAGCAAGGAGTGCCAGGTATTGGTTGAACAGCCAGGGAGAGAAGATAGACCCCTGGGGGTCACCACAGGTAGAGAAAAAGATAGCAGAGAGGAAGGACCAAAGTTGGACCTTGGAGGGTCAGTTGGAGAGAAAAGAAGTCAGCCATGCCAGAGCCTGACCAGTGATATCCAGGTTATCAAAGAGACGGTTGAACAGGATGGCATGGTTGACAGTGTCAAAGGCAGAAGAGAGATCAAGCAAGATGAGGGCGCAAGGGGTGTTAGATTAAAGGTTGGAGAGCAGGTCTTAATGGATGTTCAGGAGAGCAGTTTCTTGCTTCTGGCAGCTCTAAAGCCAGACTGATGGTCATGAAGACAACCAACAGATTCAGTGTGGAGATTAAGCTGGGAGATGGACAGTTTCTCCAGGAGCTTGCCCGGGAAGGGATGATGGAGATTGGGCGATAGTTAGCTGAGCAGGAGGGTTCAGCAGAGGGTTTCTTAAGAAGAGGATGCACAAGGGAGTGCTTCAGGTGGGATGGGAAGACTCCAGTGAAGAAGGAGTGATTGCAGATATCAGCCAGAGCAGGAGCCAGGGAGTCGATGTGGTCCTTGATGGTTTTGGAGGAACAGGGGTGAACCTGTTTTGATGAGACTTTCATAGATCTGGCTTGTCTAGAAACCTCATCAGCAGAGAACAGGGGAAAGGCAAAGAAGGAGGGTGGAGAGGTGGCTGCAGAAGGGCCAGAGGAAGAGCAGGGAGTAGGGGGAGGGAGGGGATAGGTGGAGAGAGAGGACAGGATGTCCTGAGTTTTTTATAGATGAAGTGAGAAGCCAATGCTGTCCAGAGGGCCTGGGAAGGGACATGAGAGGTAGAGTCTGCGGCAGGATTGGCCAGTTCCTTGCAGATTTTAAAGAGTTCAGCCGAGTTGTTAGATGCTGCAGAGACGTGGGCTTGGATATGAGCTCTCTTCTTGATTAGGACAGGGAGCCGCTATTGCCTTTGGAACAGGCGTCAGGCCAGTTTGTCAGAGGATGAACATGAAGCACGCCATTTCCTCTCGGCCACCCTGCACTTACGTTTTAGGGTGACGAGGTGTGAGTCATACCAGGAGTTTCACTTGGCTTTGGGTTTCAGGCAGATTCTCAAGACAGGGACAAGGATATCAAGACCATGAGATATAGCAGAGTGGAGCGTGGAGAGGGCTGTGTCAGGGTGAGAGTCAGCCAAAGGGAGTGGTGGGGGTGAGAAGGTGGCGGCGAAAGCCTCAGCTGACATGCGCTTCATGGGTCGGATGACGAGGAGTAGCAAGAAGAACTCATCATTGGACCCTGGCTAAAGGCACAGTCTGCCTTACATCTTCTACCAGTGAAGGAAGGCCAGGACTTCCAAAGAGGGAAGCAAGATCCCTCTCCTAAACATCTCCCAGGGAACAGAGGGAGATACCTAATGCAAAGTACCCTCTATCCACTCCAGAACTGGTGCTCAGCCAACACGTAGAGTGCCTTGCTAGGCTCAGCTGAAATCTTGCTAGGTAGGAAGTGCCAGAAGGTCTCTGAACCCAAAATCAAGGACAATGCAGCTGCCAGCATTACACACCTCAGCTTTGGGCTTTGCACCTTAAAGAATGACACAAGCCCATTGAAAATGCTGAAAGAAGTGTGTTGACGTGATCCCATGAGTTGCAACTGACTGCAATGCAGACCGTTTCCAAGTCGCAGTCGCTTAAAGACATCCGAGATGTTTCGAGTAATGCTTAAGAACCGACGATCAGCACTGAGACAATGATTCCTAACCCACCCGCTGCTGTGTAGGCCAGCCTGCAGCCTTTCATCCAGCATTGCTTGAAGAACCGTCTTGAAACCTGTTACCCACAGCTGACTCCCATTGCAAACTCTGTCCTAGAAGCCTGCAAAGCGCCCTGAAGCTGATGCATCCCTGTCGAGAACCAAGAATACCTACAGCACATGGTACATTGTGTTTCGGTCTCCATGGTCTTTCCAGAAGGACCCTAGAGACATTTTAAGACCCATTGCACCCTTGGTGCTGAAGCTGAGTAACTTTAAACTGTTCTGGTTATTAACCATACCGACTACCCTCCTGTTAGTATCCAGAGTGCATCCCTTTTCCTTCTTTGAAACTGTCTGTCCTCTGCTTTCCTTTACAGGGTGGGTCGTATTTTGTAGCGTTCCTAGAACTGTCAGTTGTCATAATAATAAAGTAGATATTTGTATACAAACTTGAATGGACAGTCCCTTTTATCAATGGGTAATAATAGTATTTTCGCTGTGGTGCAACTAACCCACGATCCTTTCGGAGATAAGCCTGCCATTGCATCCACGATACCAACATTGGACAAGGAGGCTTATAATGTGCTTGTGTTTCCAATCTGTTTGGATCTCTTCGGGTGTACTAGAGGTGTGGGGCTGATTGATGGTTTAGAAACCGATATTCATCCCTGGACCAATGGTGCCACGGAAGTTGATTCATCACACTGGGTCTAGAAAACATGGCTTATCTACTGTTCACATATTGCTCAAGCAACGCCACATCCCCCAACCATATTACCCCACAGAACACCATACACCCTTACCCGCATGCCTGCGCTACAACAGCTAAACAAATTAACCAAGATTACACCCTCACTTTTTGATCCTTTGCTTGTCTAACAGCACTGTGCCAGCACCTGTATCGCCTATCATGTCACTCTTGACATCATCACGTTACTTGCATAACTAATGCTTGCGCTCCCCTGGCAGCATTAGATCTGGCCCCTTACACCATCCCCCTTTAAGTAATGTAATGATCAACACATCTTTAGCCTCCACTTTTTTACTCTTTGGTAGCCGTATCCTTTTTACCCTATGCAAGCTCCCCCTTTTGCTTCATAATCTTATGGGGAACTATGCAATATCAAAAAAGCCTCTTCCTCAGCCAAACAATGTACCCAGAACACCTCATAGTTGTCTATATCCAGGGTTGACATTGTAAACATACCCTTGGGACAGCAATCAGGAATTTTAGTTTGTGTTTGTGTGTGTTGTAGGCATGGTGTTGCTTCTCTTGTCCAATCAACATTCAGGGGCAACACATATGTCCCCCCTCCCCTGCTCCCCTTGCAACCAACAAACCCTTAGCCCTATTTGAAATGTGCCAAACATGATGAGTACCATCATGAGGATTGGGACAGTTATATTAAACATATTTGAAAACCACATGGAGACCCAGGAAAATGAGTTGTCAAGCTAGTTGTCAGTTGTTGCTGTGCTTGTTTCTTTTATCATAATCTCATGGCAAATGTCCAGTAATTACTGTCTCTGTGGAAGCTATGCAACTTCAATGATCATATCAATCAAGTTTGTACTACCCTACTCAACAGTTTATATTATTCAAGTCTTTCTTCAATATGCTGGAGGATCATCAAACAACATCAATTCCAGTGGGGTACCACAAGGGCAGGACTGTGGAGTAAAAACAAAGAAGTACTCGCTGCAAGGTTTAGAATTAATCTTAAACATCTGGCAATTGCTCTGGACAACCCTCCAGACCATTGTCCTTCGCCTCCCAAGCATTCCATAAAGGGGGAAAGACCATATGCAATCGGGCGTGGTCCCACCCCCAAAAGGTCAGTCCAGCACAAACTGCTAAATCACATCTCTTCTGCACAAGACCACACACATCCCCAGACATGTTTCAGCCTCATTGAACATCATCATTGAGGAGTGACTTGGTTCTCTAAACCAAGGGGCACGGGAGTCAAGTCTGGGCATACCCGTCCCACTCAGTGTGACCAAGCAAAAACAAATGGGTGATGGCAGGAGGGTTGAGAATCAAACTTAAACCTCAGGCAAAAGCTCTGGGCAACCCTCCAGACCATTGATCTTCACCTGAAAAGCCATTACAGAAAGGCGAAAGACAATATGCAAATCAGGCCTGGCCCCACCCCCAAAGGGGCATTCCAACCCAAACTTCTAAGTCACAACCCTTCTGCACAACACCACAAGCATCCCCAAACATGTTTCAGCCTCATTGGGTGTCATCTGTGAGGAGTGGCTTGGGTCTCTAGGCCCATCAGGCATGGGACCCAGAGACTGCCTGGCAATAGGCACCCACCACAGTCAACAAAGCCCTCTTCCTAGAACACTTCCTGAAGTACAAACAAGCCCACCACACAACTAAAGCAGCATCAATCCATAACAGGATGGTGGAGGCCTGTTCGAGCTACAGAGAATTATTCACCATCCTTTGTGAACTAAAATCTCCCATCACACACACTTCTATTGTCACAAAAGATAACACCTGGCGTAGTAACATCCAATATGGCCTCCCTGGCAAAATCACACAAATACAATGCAAAATCAAAGCCAAATCAGGCACCCTGTCCAACAGCCCGCCACCCTATACCCTGAACATCTCACCCACTCATACACACCTCTTCAGTTTCAGACATATCTCTGATCCCAACCTGGCCACCATTGTGAAGGGACTCAAACCTTCATTCTGAAAATGTGAGATCTGCCCAGTCACCTTGGTTGAACAATGCATAGAACCACTTCGACCACCAATTGCCAGCATTGCCAATGCCTTCTTCACCACAGGTATTGCCCCCTCCTCTCTCAAAGAGTCCTGGATGATCCTTAGCTTACAAAACCTTACTTGGCCCTACCATCTACACTAACTATGGGCCTATCAGTACTGTCCCATTCCTTCTGCAAATCCTCGACAGAGGGCCTCATTACGGCCCTCGCGGTAGAGTGATAACGGCGCCGGTAGTGCTGCCGGCGCCGTTATCACTCTACCGCCACATTACGAGTTCTGCTCGTGGGGGCGCTCTGTACGCCTGGTCAGACCAGACATACAGAGCGGCACCCGCTAGGAGAACAGGATGGTAGCAACGGTCCCGTTATTAACGGCGCCCTTGTTACCATCCTCCCATTCCCATTGAGCCCTATTGGGGCTCAATTGGGAATGGGGAGGCTCGGGGTCCTGGTCCCGGGAATGTGAATTACCGGGACCACAAAGGTCGAAATGGCCGGTAATTCCCATTTTTCAGGACCCTGACTCGAGTTTGGGGGTAGCCATGGCGCTAAAAACTGCATGGCTAACTCCAAACTCGTAATGAGACCCAGAGTGTCCTACATCCAAATCCAAGAATTCCTAGAAGCACAGCTCATCCTCAGCACCCACCAGTCTGGTTTCCACCCCAGTCACAGAACATAAACAGCCCTCATTGATCTAAAGAACCAATTTGGCAATGCCAATGATTCAGGAAATCTTTATCTCTCCTTGCTACTTGACCTATCAGCAGCTTTCAACCTCATTGATCATAAGACCGTATGCCACCATCTGACCTTGTAGTGCACTTTTCCCCAGAAGCTGGCAGCTGGATCTCCTCCTTCCTTGACAACAGAACATCTAGAGTCTTTGCAGGGAACACGGCTACTCCCCCTACTAACACTTGCAGGGTCATGCAAGGTTCCTGTGTTTCCGGCACCCTCTAATGTATACACAATAAAGCTATTTGACCACCCCGATTCACTGGGTATGTCCTTCATGAACTACGCAGACCACACACAAATTCTCATCCCCCTAAAAGGTATCAATGCACAGGACTGCACCAATGTAAATACTGTTTGCAAAATAATGCAAAACTGGATGGGCAGCACAGTCTATGTCTGAACGATGAGAAGACAGAGCTCCTTCTAGTTGTCCCACCAGCCCGCCTTGCGAACCTTTACCCCACGTACCACTTCTTCAATGTAGATGGCCACACGATTCCTGTCACCCGCTCAGTGAAAACATTGGCATCTATCTCGATGACTTGCTCACCATTTCCCACCAAATTAACCACTTTACTTCCACAGCTGTCTATGCTACGAAAATTAAATGTGTGAGCAAACCATTCCACTCACTGCCAATCACCTCAGTGTGGCCCGTGCCCTTGTGGATCGAACCTATTGTAATGCCCTAGTCTGAGACACTTCTGAAAAAAACGTAATAGGCTCCAAGACAATGCTCTTTGTGCAGCACTGGACCTGAGTAAGTTTGACCATGGGGCCTCATTACAGGTTAGGCGGTCCGGAAATAACAGTGGCGGTAAACCCGCCTCCACTGTTAATTCCGGACTGCCCTATCCCGAGTCCTGCAGGCTGGAGGTGGCATTCTCGCCAGGTCTGACCGGGCGGGTTTACCCCCGCCCGCCTGCAGGCGGATGAGGAAACACCGGCACCATCAGAAGATGGTGCCGGTGTTTCCATGATCCCCATTCCCATTGAATCCCATAGGACTCAATGGGAATGGGGATTTACACCATTCTGCCTCCGGAATTCCCGGGACACCGGGGTTGTAATGCCCCGGTAATTCCGGGAATCACAGAGGCGGAATGGTAATACGAGTCCAGTGGTAAACAGGCGGTTTTACCGCCCGGTTACCGCCGGACTCGTAATGAGGCCCCATTTCTCTGAAGATAGGAGATCTGCCCACTAGCTCCCTGTCCAGGACAGAATCAAATTTGAAACTCTATCAATTGCCCATCTCTACCTGTCTAGCAACACCCCGTCCTACCTGCCCCATAGACTCAAAACACATACACCTGCCAGACCGCTTAGATCCTCCCATAGTCACTTCCTCCTCATTCAGAGATTCAGACGCAAAAGAGCTGGGGTGTCCAGCTTTCCGGTGGTGACAGCCAACCTATGGTATAACCTTCCACTGCACCTAAGATCCACCACCAGCTGTCCAGGAAAAAAGCTGAAGACACACTTGTTCAATTAACCCTTGACACCGTATGTACTTATTGTTCTCATTGTGTCTGTTACCAGCACCTAGATGGCCAAGGGCTTTGAGTGCTTCTGCAAATGGAAGAATACAATAAATAAATAAAATATTAAATAAACATAAACATTCAGTTACAAAATAAATTGTACATGACATGCGGCACCTGTTTATGATAACCATACAAAGACAAGGTGCCTCATTACACGGTAGGCGGTAACCATGGCGCTATTAGCGCCATGGTTGCCGCCGGTACCGTACCGAGTCCGCCTTGGTGGATGGCGGAATTACCGCCCTACTCCAAGGTGAGCGGGGGCGGTAATTCCCCATTCACCAAGGCCCTTCCCCATTCCCATTTTTGCCCCCATAGGGCATAATGGGAATGGGGAAGGTGCTAATTACGGTACCGCAAATTGCGGTACCGTAATTAGCTTCGAGGTCCCTTTGCGGGTCCCGTTTAACGCCTGGAAAAACCAGGCGTTAAGAGAGGACCCGCAAAGGGACCTCGTAGTAAGGCGGTAAGGCTTTACCGGTACCGGTGCCCTTTCCGGTACCGGTAAACCCTTACCGCCTACCGTGTAATGAGGCCCAAGGACCTCATTAAAGGCACAACAATCACACTTTCAGGAGCTTGAGAACAAGAAATGGAACACCAAAACAAAGATGGAAAATGACAATTGAACAACCATGCTCCCTTAAAGATAGCTGTGATAGAAATGCCATTTTGCTGCATTTGCAGACATTAGGGCGATCCACTGGACAATGAGGTTGATGAATGGAGATTCATTTTTGGAATGGATGTGTTCATACCATCCATTTCAGCAGACCTGATAAATTAATTTTAATCAGCTGGATCTTTGAACACTGAGGTTCTGTCCTTAAGAGTCAATGTAAATATACATGGATGTATACGACCAAATTGTGTGTTCAATTGATGGAGAACTGTTTTATGTGACACGATTTCCACTCTGTGTTGGTTTGTGATCTTGGACACATCCTGTTCTTCTAACTCTTGATTTTGCTTTTGGAGTTTTAGAACAGACTTTTCAATCAGCACTTAATGATGCATAACATCGTCAACTTCACTGCTTCCCCTTTGCACCTCCACAATTCTAGCTTCGAAGGATGCCAATCTGTCAAGTTTCTGTGGTTAATGAATGGTTACTTCCATGAAGGGTTTCAAAGCGCTCAATTCTGAGAGATTAGTTTCCATTGCCGGGTCCAGAGTGAGCGGTGTGGGGAGGGTAGTCACTTTTGTTCTAATTCTATGGTTCTAACAGCATTTCGTTTGCAATTTCTGGACTATAATTGAGTTTTCCTTTGTTTCCTTAAAAGATGGTGTTCCTCAGGGTTCTGTTATTGGCCCCCTCCTCTACTTTTTGTACATCATTCCTCTCTTCTATTTCCGGGTCCTTGGTCTTTGCTGACACATCTATGCTGATCATTTCCTGATTTTTGCTTCCTTTTCTTTCTTTTCATATTATTTTCACTCTACCCTTAGTCTTACTCTACTCACACTGCCTGCCTGATTCCTGTTCAATTTCAGCTTCATTCACATTTTCTCCATCTGAATCATGAAACATTGAAATTCTTTTTTTCCTGCTACAAATATCCCACCTCATTTTGCTCCCTTTCTTATCTAGATCTGTCCTTCGTCTCTACTCTCTGTTGTTCTTGTCTTGCTTCTAATATTTTCCATTCCTGTTTGCTTTCAACTCTACAATATTTACAAAGTGGGTTCTTCTCCAGCATGGGGTCTGGCATGGATTCACATGTTCATCAATATTCCCTGTCATCATGCCTAGGAATCCTCAGTTAAAGGAAAAACAATTTCACTTTGTTTATAAACTGTCTTTCTCCTATAAACCGATCACTGAGCTCTGGGTCATACTGCCCCAGCCAATGACTGCCATCTCCCTAAGCCATTCCTCTGGCAGCCATCTTCAGATTTTTACCACACGGTCAAGTTTTGGGAGTCCTTGTGTTTCACTCTTTGAGCTTTCTGCGTTTTTCGTGCTTTTTTGGTTGGAAAACTCAGTTTGCGGTTCAATTGAGCCTGTGTGCTCCATCGTTTATCCATCCGATTAACGGAGACCCGTTTTCAAGGACAGAAATCATCAACTGTTTTTTCTTGGACATTTCCAGAAGTCCATCATGCCTACACCGTGCCAGATCATGTCGTCGGAGAAGGACAGAGCTTACCTCTTCAATCTGTGCACCAGCTGTGGTTTGCTGAATGTTTTCACAGATGACAAGCATTCCCAGTGTCTGTATTGTCTACACCAACACAGAAGGAAGATGATTGTGAGATCTGCCGTGGCTGCTCCAATCGCACGATGAAGGATCGGCATGTCCGGCTGGCGATGTGGTTCAAGGCCAAGGCCTCTACCCCATGTGGCCCACAGGGGCATATCCTATCTCGATCCAGCCAGCCAGAGTGGGCTTCTAAGTGCTTCGAGTGCACTCCATCGTGGGAGCCCAAGACAAGGCCAAGCACTGCAAGTCTGCTTCTGCTGGGGTCGTCGGGCAAGAGGGTCTCTCGATGGTCAGGGCGTGTTCATCATCTCAGTCAGCCTCAATCTCCAACCATTGCTCCAGCTCTTCATCGAAGAGAAAGTCAGGTACCCCGGGAAGCTGCGAGAGAAACCGGAGAAGGCCAAGCAGGACAAGGTGTCCGTCCTGCCAGCTAAGGCCCAGGTGGTCCAGACCAAGACGTCCTCTTCCATGGAGATGGCGGCTGCCGCCCTCTCAAAGGTGAAAGGGGCTGTCCTGGTCCAAGGCGCCGCAGTGGCGGCCAGGGAGGCACTCTCATGCAGACGGGAGGCTTCAGCCAAGCCAGTGAAGAAGACTGCGTAGAGGAGAGTGCCGGACCTCAGCCTTAAGCCGACCCCTCAAAACCCGAAGGAAGGGAGGGCATGAAAGAACTACAGAGCATTGATATTTCTTAATCAGATGAGGAAGACATTGTTTCCGTCCACAACATCCTGGAGGAGATGGGTGACGTCGATGACGAGAATGTCGAGGGATCGCCCGGCGGATGTGGCGGCGACGATGAGGTAGGCCCAGCAACCATATCCCCCGGGCTCCTCCCATAGACCTGTCACAAGATATTTTCTCAAGGCTCCACACTCTGTTGTTGGAGATTCAGAGGAGGATGCCAGAGGCACCACCAGCGACTTCACCGGGGACGACCCCATTGACATTGGGACCACCACTGCCTCCACCCCAACCATCACTGCCCTCCCCCCTAGGGACAGTGGGACACTGGGACGGACACGGCTATGATAGACACCAACGATGACTGTGGACTCTCTCTGCCACCATGGGCTTCTCTGCCAGAGGAAGTGGGATCCTTACACTCCATGATCATCCGTGCATCAAAACTTTTTCAGCTCACCCCAGAAGAGAAGAAAAAGGAAGGCTTCCTGTACCAATGCCAGGAGGTGAAAAGGAAGACCATTCTGTTGGTGCCGCTCCTGCACGACGTCTGGGTTGAGGGGCTGGCACTTCTGAAGAACACCTCCTAGGCACCGGCAAAGAGGGACCAGCTGGATAAGAATATCGAGTGCCGGAATCAGTGCCCAAATGTGTGCGGTCGCATCTATCAATGGTCTGGGCTGCGGCAAGGAAGAAGTTGCCCAATCCGTCATCTTCAACCTCTGTTCCCCTGGACGGCGAGGGGAAGAAATTGGATGCTGTGGGACAGAAAGTCATCTACTCAGAGGCGATGACGGTCAAGGCAGCCAAAGCCTTACCGGTCTTGGCCAGGTATGATCGGGAGCTATGGTACAAGATGGCTGTGATCCTGTATTTCCTACCTGAGGACAAGCGGGTAGAGGCAATGGAGATCCTTCAGGAAGGTGAGGTGGCGTTGGACCATGTCAGCAACGTGGCCCTGGACATTGTGGACACATGGTTCCACAGATGGGAAACAAGGTTTGTCTCTATCGTCGTGGCTGGCTGAAGGTCACCAACTCCAGGTAAGAGGTCCAGATGAGGGTCCTGGACATGCTGTTTGACTGAGACAATCTTTTCAGCAAGGCCGTCGATGAGTCTCTTCAAGCCATCAAAGCCGACACAGAGACGGCCCATGCCCTGGGCACGCTGCAACAGCACTGTCCGTCCTTTCATCCCTCAGGAGAGAAGTCAGGGAGGTCTTCAAAGAGTTTCAGTGGTGGTTCGTGCTCTTACCGCCAACCCAAGAAGCCTGCTGGGGTCACTCCAAGGTCTTATGAGGTGGCCGCCGTTGTCGTCAAAGCTCCCAGAGTGGCGGGCTGGCCTCCAAACAGGACTGAATTGCCCAGGATGTCAGGCCCCAACCCTTGCACCCTGGTGAGAGGCCGGCTGGCAAACTTTGCCAGTGTGTGGGAGAACATCTCCACTGATCGATGGATACTGGACGCTCTCACCCACAGAAACACTTTGAAGTTTCAAGGAAAGTGTCCACAAATACCACTGGTGGCCTGGCAGGAACAACACTTCCCACAGCTGTTGCTAGAGGTTCAGGCCATGTTAAGAAAAGGGGGGATAGAGCTGGTTCTGAAGCGACTCTGGGGCTCCAGAATTTACTCAAGATACTTTCTGGTAAGAAAGAAGACCGGTGGCTGGAGCCCCATCCTCGATCTACAATGACTCAACAAGTTCATCAAGTCCCAGAAATTCAATATGGCCACGTTGCAGCACATGCTCGGCCAACTGGAGGAGGGAGACATTCTGTTGTTGTTGGATCTGGAAGACGCATACTTCCACGTCCCCATTCACGTAAAAGATTGCAAGTTCATGTGCTTAGTTGTACAAGGGAAGCATTACCAGTTCAAGCCTCTCCCCTTTGGACTGAAGTCGGTGCCCACAGTCTTTACGAAGTGCCTGGTTCCGGTGACAGCCCATCTGCGACTGCAGGGAATTCATGTGTACCCTTACCTCGATGACTGGCTCATCCGAGCCAAATCAAAAGACATCACCGTCAATCACACAGAGAGGACCGTCCGGTTGCTGACGGATCTGGGGCTTTCGGTGAATTATGCAAAATTCTGCTTGACTCGATCGCAGAACGCACTGTTCCTGGGGTACACGCTCAATGCGGTGTCCTGCCTGGCGGCTCCGTCGCAGCTGAGGATAGCGGCCATTTTGGACAAAGTCCAATGGCTGTTAGCACTGGAGATTGCCACGGTGAGGACTATCAATTTGCTGCTTGGCATGATGTCGACATGCATCTACCTGTTCTGGCTCTGCAGATTGCGGATGCGACCGCTCTAGGAATTTCTGGACTCCTGTTGGATCCAGGTGTCCAGAAGCTTCAAAGACAGGATCGTGCTCGACAAGGTGTTCTATTGAGTGATAAGGTGGTGGTGCGTGTGCTCCAACATCGTCGGAGGCACGGATTTCCATAGCCCTCCATACCAGGAGACGGTCACGACGGACGCTTCCCTGGAAGGCTGGGGAGCACACACAGGACGTCTCCATGCCAGAGGCATGTGGCTGCCAGAGGAGAAGGCGCTAAACATCAATGTCCTGGAACTACGGGCTGTGTTGTGGGCCCTCAAGTCGTTTGTTTCGTCCCTCAAGGGCAAAGTGATGAGGGTCTTCATGGACAATACCACCATGATGTTTCACATACAGAAGCAGGGGGTCTCCAGATCCCCAGTGCTCTCTCGAGAGAGGCGCAGCAATTGTGGCACCAGGCCATCGCCCACGGGATGTTCCTCATTCCGTTCCACCTGTCGGGAATCAAGAACACTGTTGCCGACTCCCTCACCAGGGAGCTGCGCTCTTGCCACAAGTGGGAGCTTTGGCAGGATCAAGTGGACAACCTCTTCCTCAAGTGGGGCAATCCCGAGATCAATCTATTTGCGACGGCAACGAACACCAAGTGCCGTTTTTTTTCGCCAGTAGGTTTCCCCAGCCGTGGAGCATGGGGACGCATACTCCTTCCCTTGGGATGGCTTATTCCTTTACGCATTCCCTCCATTGCCGCTGCAACTACGAGTCATCAGTCAACTCAGACGGTGCCGGTGCAGGATGATGCTCATCGCGCCAGCGTGGCAGAGCAGCCAAATCTGGTATACAGACCTTCTCAGCATGTCAGCGCCCCCTCCAGTTAAACTACCAGTGGTCATGGATCTTCTAGCCAGGGAAGGAGGCGCAATCCTGCACCATGACCCAGGATCGCTGAATTTGAAAGCCTGACTCCTGCAGCATTAGAGTTTGGTGGTTACAAGCTACCTGCAGACTGCAGGGAGGTCCTCGCCAAGGCAAGGGCGTCGTTGACGCTGACATGCTAGGAACACAAATGGAAGCGTTTTGCAACTTGGTGCTGGTCGCAGAACATTAACCCTATGAGAGTCACGGCCCCCCAGGTCCTTCCGTAGTTGTTATCGTTGGCCAAGTCCAGACTGGCACACGCCTCCATCAAGGTGCATCTGGCAGCTACCTCCCACTACACCAGGTCTCCGGGACGGTCTTCTCTTTGGTTGCACCGTCTGGTGAAGGAGTTTATCAAAGGACTGCTCTGTTGATTCCTGCCGGTAGAGGTGCCTGCACCTGCGTGGGAACTCAACGTGGTGCTGACTAGGCTCAAGGGGGCCCCATTCAAGCTGATGCATCAAGCCCTGCTCAAGTTCCTGTCTTGGAACACAGCTTTCCTTGTGGCCATCACCTCTGCCAAGAGAGTAGGTGCAATCCAGACCCTGTCCTGCAAGCAGCCTTACTTGACTTTCCTCGAGACGAGGGTAGCTCTACGTACCACTCCTTCCCTTTTCTGTTCTTTCTCACTCCTTGCTCACAAACATTGGAATTCATTGCCCTGAACAGACAATCCTCCTCTATCGTCGCCATATTTTGCTCTTCTTTTAAAACTCACTTGTCTAAATCTCTTTAACTTCTATGCAGTATGCATTTTCATTACCTTTTGCATTTTCATTTAATTGGACATTATTACGTTGTATAGTGCTTTGATAAACGTGCTATACGCATCAACACATGCCAGTAGAAACACAAATAAAATGGCAACAGTTGGAAAATTACATGTGTCTCTATGAATATGATGTCAGTGACTGCCAAATGTATAGCTAACACCAATATACACGCCAACACCGTTGGCTTTGACAATGCTAGTTTCAAATAGGAATTCAGTGCACAGAACATATGAGAAGACACACATATTGCTTGCGTTGATAGAGGTAGCTCAAAGAGATCGCAAGAGGGTATTGTTTGGATGAGGAGGGACAGGTAGTATGTGGGAATGAATGTAGGATTATCTTGGCCATGGATGTCCCTCTTCACAGCCATTCTACCTGACTCCAATGTCGTCTTTCCAGCTATAGGCTTTGCTAAAGCATCCACAAATACCCACAATCTAAACAAAAGTTTTCAAACGTTTGAAAAACCTTTGTTGTAGGTAAGTATACACGGTTTATTTGCATTTCCACAATGAGGGAAAATCAAAAATCCCTCAGCTAGTCCACTTGTTGTCAAAGAGCTGAGGTAGGCTTCCACTCCTCTCATCCATGTCCTCACATCTGATAGGCAACGGGTGAGCATGCTGGGACTGTAAAGTGTGACCCAGTCACTGGTTGCATTGTGGAAAACAGCAGTGAGAGTTGAGGTGAAGCTGGAGAAAATGGTCCTCAAACTCTTCCACTATTGAATGTGTATTATTCATGACAACAGCATCAAGCACACACTCCGAGCCGTCTATGCTGTAGAGCAGTCTCAAGAGGATAGCTCAGGGTCAACGCAGAGCATCCCAGGTTCGAACCCGAGCCGCGCTTAGAAACCTCTGAGTATTGAGTGCGTTATAAATAACCTATTAGAATTATACATGTAATATAAGACCTCCGTTTTCCAGCAGTTGCGAAAAGGTATATTAAAGTGCACTCATTTGTACCCATCATAAATGGTCTGAAACAATGTTTACATTATTTTAAAACATCGATAGAAAATATGGAAGATGGCAGACAGGATGTGCCCAGATCCCCATTCCAGAAACTTTTCATGAGGGCAACTGACGTTTTGCACGGGGGTTCCCACTAGGTCGAACATAGCTAGTGGAAATACGTATTTCAATGCATGTGTCCCCATATCGCGTGCACCGTGAGAGATGGGGCAAATATCGTCCTGGTGCACACATGCATTGAATATGTTTAGGAATACTTTGCCAGGACGCTAATGCCGTGAAAAGTTGGACTTGTACTAGTGCAACAGTGTTGTGACGAGGCAGAAGGTCCTCTCTTTCGACCCTCTCTATACCATGAATCTGTAACTCTCCTGAACGTCTTTCTGAGACGGTGCTTCGTATTTCCACCAGCCCTTCTTAATTCCAGGAATACGCGATCTCGCGCCACTCGGGTCCTGGAGACAGCGCTCGGAAAGGCTGCAAGTCAACAAACAGAAGGAGGGGAAGACGCAATGTTTTACTAGCGCACGGCTCGAGCGAGAAAATATTGCTTGTTTACCTTTCACCACCCTCCTAGTTCAGAAAACTGAAATTGGTTTATATCAGCACGAGCTTAACTAAACATTTTAGCGCGTCAATCACCGGGAGTGTTTATTGAGCTAAGATGGGCAGAGATATAGGTTCGGCAGATACTGGACAGGGCCTGGTGGAAAACCCAGCGCTCTGCCTCCTCTGATTGCAACATGTCACCCAGGCTGCCACTCGGGGAAGTTGCTGGACTCAACCTAAGAGCAGCAGAAAAATAAACTCCTCATTTTCTTAAAAGTACGCGACTGGGGGTAAAGAGCGCTCCATCTGTTTCAGACAAGGTGCTCGCCGTTCGCCACCTTCATTAAGCTCATGGCGGAGCCCTGCGTGGTTAGACATTAGGATGCCATTTTGTTTTTGCCTTTCGCACAAGTTCAGCGGTTGCCCTGCATCAGCAATGTCAAATGCATCCCAGCAACTTGAAAGAGATGATCGTGGATGCAGATGTTGGCAGACACGTGCAGCAGTTTACAGTTAAAAGTAACCCCTTGCTTTGTCTGGCCTGATATGCTCAAAGCAAAACCCGGCCCAATCTGTCAAGCCAGATTCAAGCACATATGATGAAAAAGCTAGAGGGCATGAGGTGGCTGCCTTTTGGGTCTACTCAAAGCCCTATTATGGTCTATACCATCCTGCTCCTAGCCGCTGTCCTTTCCAAAGTGGTCTTAAACTCTCCACCAGATTTAATCAGCATGTCCCTCACCCTGTCCAAGAAGAGAGCAGGCCTCTTTCCCCTACTTCTAAAGAGTGGGGGGAAAGATCAGGGGCAATGCACTCCCCTCGGGCAGAGGGATATGCTGTGCAGTGTAGGCTAAATCCCAGGGCAAGCCCTTAGAACCTAGATGAGTCCTGCATGGAGTGCTCTAGGAGTCCCCGATAATAATAATAATAATAATAATAATAACAATAATAATAATAATAATAATAATAATAATAATAATAATAATAATAATAATAATAATAATAATAATAATAACAGGCCATCATGCATGAATGCGCATTCGATAAGGACCGCTTGTGGGTCCATAGCCACGTGGCAACCTAGAGCTATTAGGTGGCCAAACAGTACGTTGCATGATATTAAAGCTAATCGCTGAATGTACACATAAACAGATTCACAAAGGCGTGCACATTGTTGCGCAAATTAAGTGCAAATAAGTGGCCAATTAATGGTGTCTCTGATGCGATGCATACGTTTTCAGTCCATCTGCTAGAGGCCCACTTTTCAATGTGCAAATGCTGTAATGAGCATCACTTTGTGCAAAAAACGTGCATCTCATTAGATGCCCCAAAAATAGAGTGCATCTGCCTTAAAAAACGCGAGCAATGTGGTTCAGTTTTTTGTCATTCTCTTTTTGTTGTGGTCGTATGTACATGATAAATTTGAGAGTAAGACAACACATATTTCTTAACTTCAGGTTTGTGGTGAGTTTATTTGTAAAGAGGATCACTTCCCAAATATCTATGGTTGTTTTGATGTAGAATAGTATTATGCATTTAATTCATGTAATTGTGTTAAAAACTACCAGTGTAATTGCAAGACAGCCACATGGAAAGTGTGCTCTTTCCTAATTATCCTCTCATTCCTGTACAAGTGTTCTATGACTGCAGGAGTATGAGGACCACATGGGTTCAATCAGTGGCAATACAAATTCAGAGTAGCCAGCAATGTCATAAAATGCCCTCACTATTCCTGCCCTGGTACATGCATAATGAGGCATGCATGCATATCACTTGGCAGATGTAAGGATCGTGTTGAAGGGCCTGCGTAAGGCCTGTGACTTAGAGGATTATGATATCACCACCAAAACATCACCGGTGATCTGGAAGGAGCCTTTTGCAAAGAAATATAGGTTTGACAGTACAATAATTAGTGGTTTTAAAGAAGGGGCTTGCATTGTGGGTGTAGTAAGGGGCCCCTCTCAGTCACTAACCATTTTAAGTATGATATGGGGTGGGAAGCAGTACCTCTGGGTGACCGCTTCATCAGCCAGTTGATAGGAGAGCAGGGAGCCATTACATTTAACATTGCAGAGAACTACACTGAGAGATGCAGGGGATACAAGCCAGTCTAGCTCACGTCCATCTACTTCTCAGGAAGCTGACAATGGCTTAATACTCTGCTGGGAGTTTCATTTTTAAGAACGCTCCCAACTTCCAAATTATCCAAATCTCTTTGTGAACCAAATTAGAATCTCTTTGTGAAGTGAATCATGCTGAAACCGTGTGATAAGTTCTGCGTAGCTTTGGCATGACAACAGAATGGAGGGGTTGGCTGTTTGTGGTGGACTGAAAGGGCTGATTCTTTGGGCTAACTCATAAAGGACACAGATAGCAGGTGTAGCCAGTGGCGGGGGCAGGAGTAGAGACCAAAGTAAATGGAAGGCGTAATATGCTGAGGGGATGACATTGGTGTTCATTTCTGGTATTTTAGCAGGTCACTGGCCCATTTTATTGTTTTTGGTGTGTTTTAGGGAAACCAAATGAGTAACTCTGTGTCATTTGAACACTGGGGTTTCTTGTCAAAATTATTGTTTTCTTGTATGTTACTCCAGTTGAAACAAAAGAATACCACTCCCAGAATGCATAGCTTTTTTGCACAACGCACAGGACTGGAAACACGTGCTCAGGTTGTATGGGGTCATCATGCCAGACTATGCTCTTTACTGGGAGGCAAAACAAGTTTAAGAATGGAACCAAGCAATATTTTTACACATTTGACCTGATTTATAAAAAATGTTTTAACATTGGAAAGTCTCATTGAAAACATTTTTGTAAATCAGGCCCATTATGTTTGTTGCTTCTCTTTAAGATTTAGAAAAGGGGTCAGAAGTTTGAAACATGGAAGTATTGAAGGGTAACAGGATTGCACTTAATGGGATTTGTGAGGAATTCCATCATCCACATGGTGGGCGTGTGCTCGCCTGTCCTTTTTGAAATGTTTAATTAAATGTAATTATGGTAAACCAACCTCTGGGAAATGTGTGGGGCAATTCCACACACATTGTTCTATGTCCACACCACAACAAACGCATAGAACTGTGTTCTCTGCGTGGACAAAGCCTACATGCACAGTCTGCCCTGTCATATTTAGTTTGGATATGACAGCCAGGAGTACACTAGATCATCTCCAGGAAGGGGGAGGACCAAGCTTCCCCTGTCATAGCCAGCCTAATTAACTAACAAAGGCTCCATGGATCCACCCTGCTCTTTTGTTAGGCCCTGCAGCTGGTGGCAGCAATTAACATACCAATGTATAGGGTACTTCAAACAGGCCCACAAGGGACCTGTCTGCAGAGGTTAAAAAAGGGGACAAGACACCCCAACAACCAGTGTCATTGACTTAGAACTGGCATGCCTGGGACTGTGTGTTTAGGGAAAGCCTCCCTGGTAGGTGGACCCCTTTCACCAGGTATGATAATGTGTTTTGTAGTAGACACAGAGTCCAGACTGATCGAAGCTTCACGGAGACCTGCCGCTTTAAACAGGAAACACAGAGAGAACAATTAACAAGAGAGACTCCTTGATCAGCAACAGGCAGGAAGATGGGTGGGTCTTAGTATCACATGTTTTCACCCCTTTACCTTTCCTTTTGCAAAGCACTGTGGTTATGACCTCATGCATACAGGAGATTGTTGGTGGGGACCCCATGGTTGGCTCATTAAGGTGGGCTTATATTTCAAAAAAGGTAGCAGGCACTCCTCTCCAGAAAAAAACATGGCATGATAACCTGTTCTGTGTTTTTTTTTCCCACTTTGAGATGAGAGTTTGCAGCACACACTTTTTGCTCACTGTACCTTTCACAGATGGGAAATAACCATTTGCATATCAGTGTTTGCCCCCCCCCCACATGGGCAGTCCGGTACCGAAATGCTATGGCAATTCCCTTCTCAACAAGTGTACCAACAGCAACCCCATACACGTGTTTAAGCCTTGTTGGGCCTCATCAGTGAGGTGGATCTGTGCCTCTCTGAGCACAGTGAGCAGGGAGTCCACGTCTGGGTTCCCCCAAATAACTCAGGGTGATATCTAGTAAATAGCGTTCCCCGCTAAACTCTGCAGCAAGCTTCTTAGTTTGGAAGCGCCAGAAAGTCTCTGAACCTACAACAAAGGGCAAGGCAGCTGCCTGCAACTCACTCCTCAGCTTTGGGCCATCTGCCTTAAAGGACGACACAAGCCCATTGAAGAAGCTGGGAGAAGTGCTCTGCCTTAAAGGATATTTTCGAGCCAGTTGAGATCCTCAAGCTTCAACCAACTGCAATGCTGACAACTGTCAAGCCGCAGTCACTTAAAGGCATCTGAGATGTATCGAACAGTGCTTCAGAACTGCCAACTAGCACTGAGACAATTATTCCTGACCCTGAGCTGCCATGTAGGCCAGCCTTTAGCCATTCATCCAGCTTCGCTCTCTGAACTATCTGCCGCAAGGTACCCACGGCTGACTCCTGTCTTGAACTCTGTTACAGGAGCCTGCAAAGTGCCCTTAAGCCAATTCGACCCTGTAGAGCATCAAGTACAACTATGGCACAGCAGGGTACACTGTGTCTGTCCCCTGGTCCTTCCCAGAAAGCTTCTAGAGACATATTAAGACCCATTGCTCCCTTTGTGCTGAAGCCATTTAATTTTAAACAGTTGTGGTTATCATCCATACTGACTACCTCCTGTCAGTATCCAGAGTTCATCTCTTTGCCTTCTTTGAAACTGTCTGTACTATTCATTCTTTTACAGGGCAAGTTGTATTTTGTAGTGTCGCTAGAACTGTCTGTTGTCATATAAATAAAGTAGAAATGTGTGATTTAACCTTGACTGGACAGTCTCTTTTATCATTGGGTAATAAATGTATTTTCACTGTGTTGCAACTAACCAACAATCCACAATCTTTCGGAGATAAGCCTGCAATTCTATCCACGTTAGCAAAATCGGACAAGGTTTATATATCTGTTTGGATCCCTTCTGGTATATTAAAGGTGTGAGCCTGATTGATGGTTTGGATATTCACCCCTGGACCACTGTTGCCCTGGAAGTTGGTTTGTCACAGTGGTGGCATATGGTCGGATCTAGTTGGAGCCTTGGGCAGAGCTTAGTCACTCAACAATAAATGTACTGTTGCAGGCAATGTTTAGACACATCTAGGGGTTTGTTAATAATGATGGATCATGACACAGAGACTGTGAAAGGCATGATCAAGGATGTCCTGCAGGTCATATGTCAAGAGAGGGGACTTCCCCACAGAACCAGGGTTAATAAGCATGATTAGCTGACCGGCCTCCAAACTTGGGTAGTAGTGAGGGCGGCTGGGGAAGTGACCCCAGGGGAAGGGCTTGGCCCTTTGTGCCCGAATGATTTAGGAATTCTAGGAGGGGTGGGAAAAGATGGCAAGGAAGACAACCTGAGTAGTGTTTCTCACCAACAATCCCTAAGGGGGCAAGTGCTGTTTACGAACACTCTGGTGGATCAGTGAGGTCAGGGGCTAATGCGGCATCCCACATGTCCGCGGCTTGGGCAAGGCGATAAAAGGCCCTGTAATTGTTTTAGTGATAAATGATATATTGACTAGAAACTCCTGTTGGAGGAGAGGAGACTAGGACTGGAAGAACAAAAAGAGTGGAACAAGGTCACAATAGACCCGCACAAGCTGGCAATCAAAGAGAAGAAGGAGGCCAACAGATCCACCACTAGCAAAAACAGTGGTAGTGGCTCAAACCAGGGTTCCCTGATTTTTGACTGGTTTGAAGCACTCAAGCTTGCTTTTCAGCTTCAGGAGGTGGAGGAGGTACTGTGGAGTGAAGTTGTGATGAGTCGCTTACCGACACAGGGGACAGATGCAATCCTCCTTCAGTTAACGCCAGAAGAAAGGCCTTTTTATGAGAGCATGAAGGTGGCTCTTTTCTCGATGTTCTGTAATACCCCAGAACAGTATCTCAGGAGATTGAGAGAGTTCAGAAAGAAAAGTGGGCAGACATTTGAAGCATTCACACACTTGTCGTTGAATTATCTTAGCAGGAGGGTGTGTGTTAAAAAAAGTTGACACATTTAAAGGGATCTACAATTTGACTGTGTGTGAGCATGTATTAAATTATTGTGAGGTTGACCTACACCAGCATCTTGTGGAAAACACTATTTCAGATGCTATGGAGCTTCCAAAGGCTGCCGACTGGTTTGTAAGTACTCAAGTCAGAAAATGGCTCAGGCGAACACTCATTAACTAGAACAGAAACTTCGGGCATGAAAGTTAAAAAGGATTAGAAGGACAAAGGTCCCACTGACACCTCTTCGAAGTCAGGTCCCCAAAAGCATGACGGAAATCCCACAACTCTAGATCAGCCGTACCTTATGAAAAGCAAGGCACAGGAACCCCTAACACTGGGATATCCTTGTTCTCACCAAATAAAGGTTCTTTCGTGTGTAAGGAGCTGGGCCCTAGGAAAGGGAATCCTGCTTATAAGGTCTTACCGTAGCAAGCCATTGTGAATGTTGGACTCATGGAGAAGGCCATCATTAGCATGGGCCAGCTAGAGGAAGATTTCCCACTAGGCCAAGGAGTGGCTAAATGTGTGTACTGTGTGGGAATGGTACCAGGTCTCCAGCCCAGTTCCCAATAATACTCAACTGTTCTTAGAAACTGTGTATATCAATGGACACAAAACTCCTGCAGTCAGAGACGCAGCTGCTACCCTCACCGCAGTCACATGGCAGTGGGTGAAGCCAGGACTGTATAATACTGGACCTGATTGTACGGTCCGGAGTTTTGATCGACAGAGTAAGGGCACTTGGAAATAGTAGAGTACAGTTGGCGAGGTGAAATGAACCAGCAACGTGTGTAGTGGTGAAAGACTCAATCCCTGTCTCATGTCTGCGGGGTAATGATCTTTCTGACCCCAAGCTAGTAGAGGCGGCTACCAGATCTAGGGCTAAAGAGGCCACAAGATTGGGCACTCTCAGAGCTTTAAGGCCTGGAGGGCGTCCAGAGAGCTTATTGGAGGGACCAGCGTGGCCCGTAGCCCATGGTCCAGTTCCACAGACTGCTGAGTCACCTACTTCTGCAGGAGAGGGGCCAAAAGCCACTGAAGATCTAACTTTGATAGGAGGGGACTCAGTGATTTCAGAGTTGCCTGGTGCAGGAACCTGACGCCGAGGACCAGGTGAGTTCAGATCTGAAGGACCTGCCCAAGCTGGATGAGTTTGCATCAGCTGGGGGCCCAGATCAGACTGTCTTCTTTAAAGCCCATAAATAGTGTCCCACTCTGGTAGGCCTGTGGAAGGAGGCAGAGGAGCAAGCTAAGGGCGAGGACCCAGGACTTTTCAAAGTGTACTGGTAGGATGGCCTCCTGTACAGAGATCCAAAAACTCTGAGACAGGGACGTCATTTGAGTGTTGCCAGGGGTCGCAACTGTGACCGCTGGCGGCCACAGTTGCAATCCCCGGGACTCCCTTGCAACCCCAAATTTTTAAATAAAAACAAAATAATTTTGATGCTTGGGGGGACTGTCACACCAGGTCTGGTGGGTCCCCGGCCCAGTCCTCAACCATCAGGCTGAAGGCTGGGCTGGGGAGGCACTCAGTAGGGGTTGGAGCTAACCGTGACATGTGCCACATGTCACATGACATGTTCAGCTCCAACCTCTTCTTCCTCGGCTTCCTTGCAGCTCACATACAGAAACCAGGAAGCTCTTGCAGCTTCCTGGTTCCTGTTTTTGAGCAGCATGGAGTATCCGAGTGGGCCTGGAAGGACAGACTGAAGCTACAAGATAAAGGTAAGAAGGCTTTTTTTTGTAATATGATGTGTGTTTTGCATGTGAAAAGTATGTGTCAGATGTATATTTGTGAGTGGTGGGGGAATGAGAAGACGTGTGATTTTAATGTTCTGGATGGGTGGGTGTTTGTATAGAGAATGCAATGAGTGAATGTAAGAGAAGGTGTTAGTGACTAGTGGGTGAATGATAAGTGATGTGATGTAATGTTTGTTTTTGAATGTTCTGTGTGGATGGTTGTGTGCCTGGGTAGAGACTGTAATGAGTGGATGCAAGAGAAAGTGTGAGTGACTGGTGGTTGAAGGGGAAGTGATGTGATGTGTGTTTTTGAATGTTCTGTGTGGGTGGTCGGGTGTGTGCATGTGTAGAGAATGCAATGAGTGGATCTAAGAGAAGTTGTGTGAATGAGAAGTGATGTGATGTCTGTTTTTGAATGTTCTCGTGGGTGTTTTCCTGTGTCGAGAATGCAATGAGTGGATGTAACAGAAGGTGTGAGCCACTGGTGGGTGAATGCAAAGTGATGTCATGTGTGTTTTGAATGTTCTGGGTTGGGTGGATGGGTGTGCGCCTGTGGAGGGAATGCAATGAGTGTATACCTGTGTAGAGAATGAAAAGAGTGGATGTAAGAGAATGTGTTTTTGAGTGACTGGTGAGTGAACGAGTATGAATTTGATGGGGTGTTTTTGAATGTTCTGGGTGGGTGGGTTCTATGGGTGTGTGTGGTGCCTGTGTAGAAAATACAATGGGTGGAGGTAGGAAAAAGTGTATGATTGAGTGACTGGTGGTTGAATGAGTATGAATGTGATGGCACATTTTTGTATGTCTGGGCGGGTGGGATTGTGCCTGTGTAGAGAATGCAATGAGTGCATGTAAGAGAAGGTGTGAGTGAGTGACTGGTGGGTGAATGAGCATATGTGGTAGTGTGTGTATGAATGTTCTGGGTGGGGATTGGTGTGTGCCTGTGTGGTGAATGCAGTGTGAGCGAGTGCAAGAGGAGATGTATGGGCGAGTGACAATTGGGTGAAAGGGGATGTATGTGTGCGTAAGGCCTTGGGAGACTGGGGAACACTGGAGCATTTTTGCCACAGACATTGTTAACTTTGCATGTTTTACTGGTATTTTTGGGCAAAGGCAAGTTCATGTGTGCCATTCCCTGTGTAGCCTGACATTTTGGTGCAGTCATCTAGCCATTGGTTACTGTGGCATGCCATGTATTACTCTATATCTTTAAAAAGCAAGCATGATAAGTAGTGTTAAGTCGCTAAACTGATGTTTTGGCGTAGCAGCCTGTATATTCTTCACTTTAGCATAACTTTTTATTAAGTGAGCATCTTTGAGGAATCAATCAAGATCAGTGTTCTTATGTGTCTAGACTGGTTACATCAGAGCTGCTTTGGACAGGTTTTCCTATTGTCACATGTCACTTTTCATGGCCAAACCAACGGGAGTATGTACTTACATAGGAGTACTGACATTTATTGGCAGAGCCAGTTTTGTTCCCAGTGCCAGTGATAGAAAAATATCTTAAAGCACATATAATTATGGCCTTATGGGAATACTAGCATATGTTGGTGGAGCCAGCATGGAAATGTATGGGCACAACCAGCATACAAATGTTTTTTATACTGGCATATATTGCAGGGACTGGAATGATAATGCATTTGGACATTTCCTGTGCACTTTTGGTGACTTGCATCTATTGTACTTGTTTTCATGATAACCCTACACTCTACAAAAATGATTGTTGGCCTATTACCCACATTGTTGGCCTTTTACCCAAATTTCCCCAGAAAGTGTGCTTTGTAATGCACCATTAAAACCCATTATTCAAAACATTTACTCTGGGGAGGGAGAAGAATCCCCAGACATCCCAAACTATTTTCATTAGTTCTGGCTCCCACGCTATGCTCAGTGGCAATCACATACGTGTAGCAAATATTTACACACTCCAAAAAACCAACTCACCAGCCACCACTGGAGGCTGGTATATTTCTGGACCAGGCACTGCCCCCATCTCTCTATGTAACGTAAAAAATGTAAGCTTTGATTGAAAAACATATTTACTTCTTTCACTTGCAGTAGTGCATACCCCTGCAGCGGCATAATCATAATGGATATTCTGCACAGGTGGTGGTCCGGACCGGGGTGTGGCGTGCCCTGTGCTTTGTTAAGGAGCTTGGGCGGGCCCCCAGAGCATGGCTCAGAGGGGAGCTGCCAAATTTTGTGCTACGTCATTGAGCACCACCAGGTCTGACAAAGGGGTAGTGTGCAGTGCACGCCTTGAAGTCTGCCAGTGAGTCCCCGGGTCAGAAACAACTTGTGGGTGTTTTCAATTTTAAATAAATGTGTGGTGCTATGAATGTATGTGTGCAGCAATGATATTATATTAAATTGTGTTTTTTTTAATGTCCTCTGGCACCCAGTATTACACTTCGATATCAAAAACTATGGCGGGGTCTTGGGTATATTGAAAGAAACTTTCCCAGGTATTATATTCCAGCAAAGATAACATTATCAGATCCACTCCCCTCTGTGCACGCAGACCAGTCTAATAGGTGTCTTCTATCATAGTGGTAGCTGAATCATATATATATTTATAACCAGGGAATTTTGTTGATATTAAATCCTGGTCAATGATTTAATTTTCAGGCCTTGCTCGTCCAGCATTTTTCTCCTTGTTAAACAGCAGCGCACACCTCCACAGGTCAGTGCTTTTTTGGCTTGTTTAACACAGCCATGCCACAGATAACATGTATTTTTGTGTCCATTGATCTATAGATATTTCATACACTAGCTGTAGCCTGTGTTACAGATTTTGGTTACCCTGTTAGAAACACGGCATTATGTATGTTTTACATATAGACCCCACATCGATTCTGGAAAATGGCATTCCCCAAATGGGTAATCGTGGACAAATCATGCCTCCCTCTGTGCCTCGGTTCTTATATCTGGCTGAAATGAGAGCACCTGGAAACACGGGTGCTAGATGCAGCTAAGAATCTGAAGGTTGTTGCCATCACTTCCTGTTATGTCATTCAGGGGTGGGGTCAAATTATGTCACTTCCACTACCGCTGACATTTTGGTGAAATGACATCCCTGCTCTGAGGGTGCGGGCACCAGAAGGTTGGTGATTACCCAATGCAGCAAATGTTGGTGATTACCCATTGCCACAGTAAGTTCCTTTTGGATTTTGCTCAGCAAATTCATTTAGGGGGTAACCTGGGGGTGACTGGGGTGACTAAGACATCTGACTGGTTGTCTGTGCACTTTTACTGGCTGCAGTTGGGCGTACAATTAAAGAATTTGTCCTATCCTGCACCACTTGTCAGACTTTGGGCGAGCCAGGTGGTGCCAAAAGGGCCCCCATGATTCCATTACACATGGTTGGATGGCCTTATGAGAGAATAGTCTGTACTTTGGATTCCCAAATCATCTCAGGGAATAGATACATCTTTTTGGTGGTAGACCACCCCACTAGGTACCCTGAGGCTGTCCCTCTGAGGAGCATTAACGCCCATGGTGGCGAAGGCTCTATTGGGATATTTTCCTGTGTTTCCTCAAGTAGGTCATTTCTGACAGGGGAAAGAATGTACTATCTGCAAATATTAAGGCTGTGTGTGGAGTCACCTACCGTTTCTCCACATTCTTCCATAGATAAACGCACAGGCTTGTTAAGCGGTTCAACAAGACCCTGAAAGTCATAATATGTGGCTTGGAAGAGCACCTGAGGAAAACATAGGATATTCTTCTGCCATCCCTACTGTTCGCCTACAGGTGGGTGCCTGTATTATTACATTGAGAGACCACCCTTAACATGGGGAGTTCCTACAGTACTTGTTAACATTATTTCTTTTAGCGCGGCCTTGTTAGACACTCATATAGAGCCGCCTAAATCCCCTTTCCCACCCCTCCCCCACAGTGAGCCAGAAGCCAGGCCTGAGAAAATAAAGAATATATATTTATTTCAAGTATGAGCTCAATGAATAATAATGTTGGTCAATCACAGCCACTGCCTTCTTTGTGGCAGAAAACACAGCTTCAATTACAAAACACATTTTTTCTACCTTTAACTTTGTCTCAAAAACATAGAACACAAGCTAAATAAACTGGTCAGGTCACTCACTCTTCCTGAGAACCCAGTTGAATGTTGAATCTCAACAATAATAATATGGCACAATGCTAAAACATAATCTTCACATTTCTGTTAATGTCAAACCTATGAACAATTTTGTTTTATACAAGCTATTTTTCCCTTAAGGCTAGCAATATGGAGTTCCCTGCTGACTCAAAATGCTAACAGTTTAAACAAAGATTTGTAAATGCATATGGCAAATATGACTTCACCAGAATATATGTCGTAATAGGCACTGGGCTAATATAAAAACAAGACATACATCACATGTTCAGTGTTAGATACATGAGGTCTATCTTTAGCAGAGCACTTCTCCCCTTGCCCCAAAAATCCAAGCATCAATGACATGTAGCACCCTTCTGCTCAAATACCAGATTTCAGGAGTATCACGACAGTTAGGTACAGCGAAAATGAGTTGTCATTGGACCAGAGCCAGTTTTTTACCTTACTTCTAAAGCTGGAATAGGATAGGTTTGCTCTCAATGCAGTGGGCAATGCATTCCAAGCCTGGGCAGCTCTACCAGAGAAGCTTGCTCCACCCGCTTTGGATTGTCTAAATCTAGGGGTTTCTAGCAGGAAGTGGTTAGTAGCTCTGGTGTGGTGGCTGGACAATTTTCTGGTCAGTCTGGCCGAGATGTAGGGGGGTGCTGTGTTGTTGAGCCCTTTGTGGGTGAGAGATAGTGTCTTGAGAAGGACTCTGTCGCTGATTTTTAGCCAGTGGTGGTCTTTCCTGATGTTAGAAATGTGTGCTCTACGGGGTATGTCAAGGGCTGCTCTGAGAGCGTTATTTTGAAGGATTTGCATTTTATTTATGATAGTTTTATTAGCTCCTGCATAGAGGGCATTACAATAGTCCAGCTTCGACATTACTAATGCGTTAGCTAGCGTGATGCAGTTAGTTTTGGAGAGGTAAGGTCTACAGGTCCTGATTCATTTACAGGTGTACGCTGTAGAGGATGCCAAGGTATTAACTTGATTTTTGAGAGATAGAGTGGAATCAAGGTAAAAGCCTAGTGTTTTTACCTCAGTTTCCACCTTGATTGTGTTACCATCTATGTTGAAATTGCGATAATTGGCACTAAGTTTTTTTAGGGTGGAGTCGGAGCCCAAGATCAGTATCTCATTTTTGTCGTCATTTAGGCAGAGGCCGTGGGAGGCCATCCGTGCCTGAATGAGGAGGTACATTTTATTTACCAGAGCTGTGTCTTCGATAAAGTTGTCTGATAGTGGTATGAGAATCTGCGTATCGTCCGCATAATTAGTATAGGTTACCCCTAATCTGTCAAGTTTGTCAAAGAGTGGCTTAGTAAAGATATTATACATTGTTGGGGAGACACATGAGCCTTGTGGGACACCACAAGTGATATGGATTGGGTCCGCTGCAGCTACAGGGGAGAACACTCTCATCGTATGGTTAACTAGGAAGGATTGTACCCATGCTATAGCTTCACTTGAGAAATGGGCGGCAGACGCTAAGTGGTTGCATAATACTGCATGATCCACCAGGTCAAAGGCCGCTGATAGGTCAAGGAGGAGGAGCATAGCTGTTCTACCTTTATCCTTCAACTCGTCGATTTGTGTCTTGAGGTCGATTAGGGCCGTTTCAGTACCGTGAAGTGGTCTGAAGCCAGATTGCCTTGAACCTAATAGCTGCTGTGACTCCAGATAGTTTTGGATCTGGAGGTAGGCTACTCTATCGATGATTTTAAGGAGAAATGGGACCGTAGTAATGGGCCTGTAGTTGGTGGGGATTGCTGGGTCAAGTGTTTGTTTTTTGAGTAGGGGCAGTACCCAAGATCCTTTAAGGTTTGTGGGTACAGTACTCGTATTGAAGGAGATGTTGATTAGTGTCAAGATGGAGGGTGCTAAATCTCTGGCTGCATCCTTGACGATTTGCGCAGGGCAACTGTCGCCTTGGCAGTTCGATGGTTTAAGGGATAGAACAACCTTTTCAGTTTCCAGTATAGAGATGTTAGTAAACCTGAAGGGTTTACAATTGCTTTGGGTGGATGTGCTGGGTATCTCTTTCAGTGGGGTGGTATGAGTTCCACTAGGGCTCAAGGAGGCTTTTTTCTTAGCAATTTTAGATTGAAGGGTTGTGATTTTATTTGCTAGGGCATTTTGGATGCTTGTGCACCAAAGTTTGTCCTTGGGGACATTGTGAGTAGGGGCAATTGGGTTTTCCAATTCCTGGAGAATAGTGAAGAGTTCTTTCGAGTTCGAGTTGGCTTTACTGATTCTTTCGTTGAATGAATCTTTTTTAGTTTGAATTATTTCCTTCTTGTAACTTTTGGCAAAGTTGGCAAGTGTGGTTTTATTGTCAGCAGAAGGAGTGTGCCTCCAGATAGCTTGGAGTTTGCGTTTTTGGATGCGCATTTCTTTAAGTTGGGGGGTGAACCATGAGTTAAGGTGAACTTCCCGTTTTCTTTTATGGAATTTGATAGGGGCAATCAAGTCTAGAGCTTTGGCCATGGAGTTGTTAAATGACTCAACTAACTCACTAGGGTTAGATTCACTGGAACTGGCAGTGAGAGCTGGTAGGAGTAATGGGAGAAGTTTTTCAGCCGTGATTTCTTTTTTGCTTCTTGTTGACGTGGGGGGGTACTAATTTATTCTTGTTAGGTTTGGGAGGCTCTATGCTGGCTATAAAGCACATAAGATAGTGGTCCGTCCATATTTGATATATATATATATATATAGAGATGGTGATGTCAAAGTTATGGTTGGCTATCCAGTCTAGGTTGCGTCCTTTTATGTGTGTAGGAGCTAGGACTTTTTGGGTAATGTCATGATTGACTAAAATGGATTGGATAGATTGGGCTTGTTTGTCCTCAACGTTGTTAAAGCCCAGGTTAAAGTCACCTAGTAAAAGGAGCTGGGTGGAGTCTTTAATGCTATTAGTGAGGAGACTGGATAGGTCTTCCTCAAAGTTGCCTAGTGAGTGGGCCTGGAGGTCTGTACACTAGGAGTATTGTTAGTGTGCTATTGTTGGAGATCGGTATTTTAGCTGAGAGAAGTTTGCACGATGTGATTGCTGGGTATGGGTAAGTCTAGCAGCTAGCTGCATTTTGGTTATGATGGCCAGGCCGCCTCCTCTAGTGTTGGGCCGGTCGACTCTTAGGATATTGTAATTGTCCGGTATGGCAGTCATGAGGGCAGGGCCAGCTGCATCATGGAGACAGGTTTCAGAAACAGCAAGGATATCTAAGTTGTCCATAGCCAGTAAATCAGCTATTTCAGTATTGTGTGCTATAAGGGACCTAGCATTAATAAGGGCTCCGGATAATGTAGGAGTTGTAGTGGTGTCTTTGACAAATCTTAGACTAGGGTAGTTGGGTCTCCTCTGTTTGTGATATGGGTCACCTTGTGGTTCCGGACGATTTACCATCGCTGAGGCTAGGAGGTCAGGATTAGTGGCAATGGAGGTGCGTGTAGGGACTGGTGGACTGGTTCTTTTGATTTTGATGTCATAAAGTCGTGGCAACCTAGCTCTAAGTGGGGACAAGGGTACCACCTGGTTAAATACAATGTTGAAAGAGTGGTGACAAGTGACAAAGCAAGTTTTGGGGATGAGTTTCAGTTAGGAGTTTTTGTTTTAGTAATGAACACCCCTTCTCATTAGAGAAGTCAGGGGTGAGCTGGAAAATAAAGTCCCCCAAATTACTTTAAATGACTAGTTCTGCCACTAGAAGAGTGGGTGAACATTTCAAATTCATCAAATCTCCTCCTGAGGCAATCTATTTGGGAGTTAATTAAATTAATATACAGTCAAATATGCTAAGGGTCTACACAATTTTACCCCCACCCGCTATTGGAAGAGAACCCACTGTGGAAGGAAATAAGTTAGTTAAATTGACCCCCACACTGATGTTTTGTTGGCCAATCTACTTACTTTGGGAAAACTCTGCGCTGGCACTCATGGACTGAGCAGGGTTTCGCTCGTTAGGGAAAAACAGGGTTCTGGCCAGTGCTTCAGTCAGTGGTCAACAACTGTCCTCCCTCTATGGTTCCACAGAAGTCTCACAGCCTCTGTGTTCTAGTCTCCCCAGCAGTATTTCCACACAGATGAAATGTCAACAGAAATCCTTTAGCAGCTGTCTGTTGGTAATTTCTTAGCAGCTCTCCCTGGAAATCTTTGTGTAGCTCTCTCCTCTCTCATAGTGCATCTACTTTATACACCATTAGTACCCGGCACATGTGGTACAACGGGAATACGGCGTGGCGATTGGCTCATTTGCGAGCCATACCACATGGTAATCCCGTGTACGCCACAGCGCGTCCAGCGCGTGCCGGGTACTGAGAAACGCTTACCTTATTACGTCGCCATTCCCCTGAGTTCCGACGTCACCGATCTGCGCTCTGAAGATTCTTTGTCCTCTGACTCGTATATACGGAAAACTTTCCTGGAAAGCAGCATTCTGTCCGTTAACTGCCCGCAACCCAAAAGCTTCAAAAACGCCTAATTAAACATGAACACGGAAAGCAACATACCCTTGGATCTGACAGGAAACAAAACTGTCGGGGAGTGGCTTGTGGAAGAGGACACAGAAAGCGAAAAAGGACTACGTTTTCCATCAAATTCATTACATCAAATGAATGCAATGACTGCCAAGTCTTCTTCAATTCGCCAATAAGTAATTTCTCCTCTGGAGCTTGATTTACTTGAATTAAACAGATGTGAACAAAATACACAAAATGCAACAAAATGGGCAATAAACACTTTTAATGGATGGCTAATCCAAAAAGGGTTTTGTACTGCTTTTGAAACGGAACCCATTGAAACCATTGCTTAATATCTCTGCATTGTATGCTGAGGTGCGCACAATACAAGGCACTGAATACCAACCGCAAAGTTTGATTTCACTGCGATCAGGTATAAATCGGCACGTTATGCCAATTTATGGCCACCTTTCAGCCATAAAATTATTATTATGCATTCTCCTGAATTTACTGCAGCCAACAATGTCATTATTGCAAAAATCAAAGAAATCTGGCAAGATGCAAAAGATTTTACCCAACACAAAAATCCAATTAGCTACCCTGATCTGGCAAAATTGTGTACCTCTGGAATTTTCAATATTCCCCATCCTCAAACTCTACAATTCAAGGTGTGGTTTGATTTACAAATACATTTTGCACGCCATGGTTCTGAAGGATTGCGTTTACTTCCAAAGAATGCATTTGAAATTGTTACCGACGATAATGGCAAAGAGTAAGCTACACTAACCTACAATGAAATTACCAAAAACCATCACAAATTAATCGATCCACAGCGTTTCGAACTATGTGGAAGAATGGAATGTATGCCATTGGAAGTGACCCTAATTGCCCTGTGAAATCCTTGTTACTGTACATGTCAAAACTTCCTCAAGATGCACAACGTTTTTTTGTACTCCCAAGACGCTTTGCACCAAAATAACAAAGAAGAAGTTTGGTATACAAACCGTCCTCTAGGAAAAAATTCACTTGGATCTTTTATGCAGCGTATTAGCCAACAAGCACACCTAAGTAAAATCTACACCAACCGCTGCATTTGTGCTACTGCTATTCAACTAGTATCAAACGTAGGATTAGACTGCAAAGTGTTGGGTGTCTTGGCCCACGTTCAAGTTATTATGCTGCAACACTTGGTGCTGTGGGCTTAGGAAATCAAAGAGGGCAGAAAGGCCCACAGTTGCACCAGAATCCTGGAAGACCATGCAGTTTTGCGCACAGCAAAATAGTCCCCTGACCTGCCACCCACCAGTACGAGCGTGAGGGGCCAGGAATGCCATGAGTGAAATGTGTGCCAAAGGAAAACAGCAGTGCCGGTGGCTAAAAAAAAAGCGCTTTGAAATAACCTTTGTTTCTCTGAAATGCAAGCTAAAAATGCCTATTTTAAACATCGCAAGATATTCAAAAATCTCAATGAACACCAGCAGACATTTGGCAGAATGTAGTCTTGTGTGCATACAAAATCTGGAAAGAGAAAGAGCCCAAAACAATGTTTATAACAAAACTGGCTGAACTGAACTGCGATCACACAACAGGTCACTACAACTGGTTCAGATAACTGGAGAGATCAGGGTCCCTTACATGTGGCCCTGAGTGAACTATATATGACTCCTAAGGCCAAAGATGAACACAATAAGATTGCCAGGATAGCGGCATATTTGTATCTATATATGGGAGCCATGCAGGACAAATGTGCTGAAGGCCAAGATCTGGCAAATAGGCAACAGATGGCGTTAGAAAAGGCCCAATCTGACCTGGTCTCTTCTGAGCAGAGGCTGCACAGAAGCCAGGAGTCAGAAAACGAGAGTAGACAATACATCATTAAAATGAAGGAGGATATGGATATCCTGCAACAGGAAAAGGCTGACCAGGATACCAGAATCCTGGCTTTGCGGAAGGAGCACCAAAAAGGGTTGGACTCCCTACTGCAGAGCCAGAAAAAGCTGGAGCAACAACTAGACTTTAACAGGGCATGCACAGAGCAGGTAGCCACCCTGAAAATTCGACTAGACAGAGAGAAAGAGGAAAGCAATAAATTGATTTTGAAAGACCTGGATACCCAGGCAGAGTTTGATCAAGAACGCCAGAAAGCTGGTGCCTTTCAAAGGCAGAGGGATGACCTGGCGGCACAGATGCAGGCTCTTAGTCAGGAAAGGGACACCTTAGGCCAGGAAGTCTGCCAATTAAAAGAACAGATTGAAGAAAATCACCTGGCCCTCCGACTTGCTAGAGCACACCAGGAGGGTGGAAGATGCTCTGGCAAGAAAGGAGCAGGCCAGTAGGGATGGGACTCAGGAGGTAACCCTCCTGAAGCAAAGACTGGCCCAGTACTCCAGGACCAATCAGGAGGCACAGAGAGAGAATCAGGCTCTCTGTCAGCACAATGATAGGCTCCAGCAACAGGTAGCCATGCAGGAGAGACTGATAGAGTCTAGTAAGGCCTTAACTGAGGAACTGAAAGCGCAGGCTCTTGCATTGCAACAGGGAGCAGGGGCTGATAGAGATGAAGTTCGCTGGGAAAGGGAAACACCTGAGCATGACCTCAGGAGCCCTAGTACCATAGGCCTTCATCTCTCTCAGTCCTTGGACTCTGCCACCCCCATGTCCCCTGGCGCACATGAGCACAGGGCCACAGGGTTGGCAGATTACTATCCAGCCAAAAGGATGGGGCTCAAAGGCCAGTGCCACCCAGAAATGGATGGGCGGGCATCCGGGTATGGGCACCCAAGCACAGTGCAATTTAGTGGGGAACCCCAGGAGAGTAGGCCCACTAAAGGCATCCTGAAAACCTCTGCCCAGTTAGGTCAGTGGTGGAGGGTCCCCAGCAAATCCTGGTAGCAAGGAGGGATCTGAAGACTCCTCTGAGCATCACAGGACACAGGAGACCAGGTCCCCACATTCTGCCAGCCATTCCCAGGCTCGCAGAATCCGGGAAAACCTGAAAGATCAGACGGGCACCTCTGGGAGCAGTGCTTCTGAGTTGGAGGATGAATGGACCAGGGTGACCCGAACCAAAAAGGCCAATAAGGCAAAAAGGGCCTTGCTTAAGGACCCTTTAAAACAGATTAAGGCAATCAGGAGTGTCATCACGCCTTATCACAAGTATTCTGTGTGGGAACACTTGGAGCTCTTTGAGCAAATGATGGAGACCTTCCATTTGAAGGACAGCAGTAGCTGCATCCAGTACGTCAAATGGACATTCTCCCAAGAATACTCCAGTTTCTTTGCAGGGCTGGAGGACCAAAATCATTCAAGATGGCCCACCTATAGGGCAGCCATCTTGAAACACTTTTCTGTGCATAGAAATCCCCAAGAGGCTCGCAAGGCAGCCTACAATTCGCAATGTGGGGAGGATCAGGCCCCACAAGAATTTGTGCAAGAATTGAAGCGTGCCTTTGCGCAGACCACCAGAAGCGTGCGCACGGACAGCAGAGAATTCATCAACACATTTTTCCATGCTCTCCCAAATACATAATGACCAAGCACATGAGAGATTTTCACGAGAAAAGATGTTTAGACTGGGTCATTGAGCAAGCCACCCGCATCTATGAGGTGCAGAAACCGGTGAAAAACAAGAATCAGCCAAAAAAAAACAAAACCAACAGCACCCCTGCTGTTGCCAAGGTGGCAGAGGTAAAGGTTGCCCCCGTTTTAGATTTGGAGATGGGGGGACCTAAAAACCTGCCCTCACCAAATAATTCACAGCCCAGAAGCCCCTCGGGCCAGTCACAGACAGGGAGTCGAGGAGGTAGTCCCACAAATGGGGTCCCCCGCTCCCCTGACTATGTAAGTCCCCGCTACAAGGGAAACAGACCAATCATGGGTTATGTGTGGACTCCTCCAGCCCAAGGGGGGGATCCAGCCAAGCACCTGACCCAGGGAAATTCCCTCCTAACTTCCCACAGGAGGCCAGAAATTCCCCAAACACTGGGCAGAACTTTTTTCCCAGGCATCCATCCAATTTCCAACCCCAAAACCATCCAACCTTCTTTCTCCAATTCCCTGAGCCCAGAAAACCTAATCCGGGAGAGGGGAGGCCAAGGGTGGAGGGGTACCCAAATCTTCCCAACCCAGGGTATTACCAGAGAAGGGATAGCTACCCTTCCCGGGATCAGCCCAGGGGAGAAAACCGAACCCTGTATCAACCTGAGCGGGTTTCCCAGTTAGAGCTCCAGGTTCAGAACATGGCACAGGATTTGGGCCGCATGCTGAGGGCTCAACAGAACCCTCAGATGGGCATGCCGGCACAGAATGCCCCAAACTCTGGACCTAGTGCTCCAGAACAATGACGGGGGCAGCACCCCAATAACCCACCGGTTCCCAGGAAGGAGACACAAGGGGAAGGGGGGTGTAAAGCCTTGGAGGAAGCTTCCTTCCCAACTTGTAAACAGCCCCTGGAAAAGCAGGAACCGGAAACAAAATCTCCTACCCCTGGAAGTCGGCCACCCAAGGAACAGAGGGGAGGTAGGAGAAACAAAGTACCCAAACAGACCCATTTTGTGGAGGAGGTACAGGTCTTCCAATTTGAGGGAGAGGGATCCTCAGAGGATCCTGGGAAAAGTATTTTCTCCTTCAGAGATGGGGGAACTCCTTCCAAGGAAAAATGGGTCCCAAGGGATTCCAACCCAGACTGGGTAGATGTGGGGATTGAGCTGTCGCCGCCCATCATTCTATCCCAGAACCAACAAGACCGAAAACCCCTGGTTCAAACCCATCCAAGTGACTGCCTCCAAAAAGGGGGGGCAGCCCAAAACTGGAACCAGGGGAACCAAAAACCGAATCAATATCCAGTTGCAAACTTTTTTTTTCAGATTCCCATGACTCTCCACAGAATTCTGCCCAAATCTCTTCTATCGCCATGTCCAAAACCAGAAAGTTAGCCCACCAGTTGTCCAAAAATGTGCATTATCTGTACCCCCTTGAGGAGAAGGAGGGAAGATACTATGCCCCGGTACAAGTACAGGGGCAGGGTACCATTTTGGCACTGGTGGACACTGGATCCCAAGCTACCCTTCTGTCCAAAAGGGCCTTTGATGAACTGAATTCAGGTAGGGGGGAGAAGTACCAAATTCCCCTCACCTCTCTTCCTGGACAACTCCAGAACTTTGACAGGAAGGAAATTCCCGTTGAGGGGACTGCAGATTTGGACATCAAAATTGGGCGACACAAGGTGAAACACCCGGTCATAGTAGTGACTCCAGAGGGCGCCCCTTGTTTACTAGGGAATGACCTCCTGAGAAGGTTGTCACCCCTAATAGATTGCGTAAACAAGGTCCTCTGGACCTAGACTAGCCGACCAATAAAATTAAAGCAGAGTGTCAACCATGTTAGTTTAAACGGCACGTGCCACATGGTTGAACAAAAATCTGACCAAGTAGAATTTCACTTCCAGAACAACCAAATTCCAGACGTGACAGTAGTAGCAGTAGGACAACAGACTGGTGATGGGGGGTCCTCTCTATTTCTGAAAATCAACCTTCCTTCCAGTTTAAGGTGGTATTCCACATTGGAAGGAAATACTATGAAATTCTTTACCAATCCACAATCAGACACTCCCACTCCTATAGTCCAGAAAGATGTGAAATCAGCTCAGAGCCTGGCCGATATTCAGCAAATTGGAGGGCAGTTGTTCATCCCTGTTCAGTTAAATGATGGGAAGGACTCTGTTCTCGCTCGAGTGTGTGTGAACAATGGTAAGAGCTTCATCAGCGAAGCCATGTTCCGCCAACTCCCAAAAGATCCAGCCATTCCCACATCCAAACTGACAGACAAATGGGAAATGGACCTGGAAGCACCCAATTCCAAACATCTCCTGCCAAGCAGGTGTATGCTAAAAATCTCCATTGGTAACAAGAGCATAGTCCATAATTGTTGGGTCGTGCAAGACGTCACTGCCGCCTTTTACTTAGGCAGTGACATTCTCAATCGCTTTGCCATTAGTTTGGACCTAATAAACTTCAAAGCTTGGTCCCGATTAGCGGATAATCCCATGGGCTTTGATGATCCAGAAAAAGCATTTAGGTCAGCTCAATTGCTACCTTATGCAGTTGAAATTCTGATTAAAGAGGAAGTCACCATCCCAGAAAGGACCTGACAATTCTCCCTGTAAGTGACAGTAAAAAGAGGACAAAAATTGAAAAACCCTGATGCTTATATTCATCTAAATGCTTTCCTTCAACAGCAAGGGTTAGGGGTAAACCCAACACCATTAGTCAACATAGAACATGACACCATTCCAATAGAGGTGGATAACAGCGACTTAAAGAGTATTACTCTAGCCGCAGGCACCATTATTGGAATGGCGGTTGATGACCGACATTTCTCTATTGATTTAGGAAATGAACTGTTAGGACCAATCCCCAAGGATTGTTTTGACAGTGACAGTGATGACAATGCAACACCAGACAGGATCTTTACCCGGCATGGGGGGAACTTCCTGGTGTACACTTCTTGCCCTTATTGTAAGGAAGACGTGACTTGTGACTTCAGAAGGGATGAGGTGATTTTCCAGGTCCATGAGGGCTGCCTTTCCCACCTGAAGCCTCCAGTCCAAATCAGCACTCTGCCAGGGACTTCTCCACCCAGCTGGAGGAGGCCGCTGAGATAGCAAAACCATAAGTCTTTCCAGGCTTCAGGCAGATGGTGGAAGAGAGAGTCAACCTAGATGATGCCTGCGTGACTCTGGAACAGAAGCAAAAGTTGAAACAAGTTTTTTTGGATTTCCAAGATCTCTTTGCGGTAGACTCATATGACTGTGGTCGCACCGACATCCACGCATCAACAATTCCCACGGACCCTGGAATGACTCCAGTGTTTGTGAAGCAATATAATTTGCCTCTCGCATCCATGGAGTCCCTTACTGAAATAATTAAGAACCTTGAGTCCCGGGGAATAATCCGTCCAGTACACAGCACCTTCAATAAGCCGGTGCTGGGAATATTGAAGCCAAACGGCCAGTGGAGACTCTGCGCCGACCTTAGGGAGCTCAACAAATGGGTCCATACTTCCCGATGGCCTCTGCCCTACATTGACCAAGGGCTGGCCCAGATTCAGGGGCGCAGGTATTCACTGCAATAGACCTGACTAATGGATACTGGACCGTGCCTGTCAGTAGGGAGGACCAATACAAACTGGCTTTTACCTTTTTTTGGGCCAGCAGTACACATGGACCCGAACTCCTTTCGGATACCTCAACTCCGCAAATAAATTCAACAGTTTCCTACATAAAGCCATGCCCGACCTGGGTGCGAGGGGTAGCCTGGCTTATGTAGATGATGTCCTCATCAAAAGTTCATCTGTGGAGGAACATAGAGCGGAGATCCGTTATGTTCTGACACAGTTGAGGGCCGCCGGAGCAAAACTTTCCTTTCAGAAAGCACAGTGGTGTAGAACCCGTGTTAGTTTCTTGGGGCATGAGATTACTCCTCAGGGTCTCTGTCCCCAAGAAAAGAAAGTGGAAGAACTTCAGAAGCTGAAGGATCCCACAACTCTGCGGGAACTAAGGAGCCTCCTTGGACTGACTAATTACAGCAGAAAGTTCATTGAGGGCTACGCAGAGATCACCAGACCCCTGATTCATCTTTTGAAAGGGGGGGTCAAGTAGGAATGGGGTCCAGAACAATCTGAGGCAGTATGACAACTCAAAATAAGCCTCTCACAAGCGCCTTGCCTAGCTTACCCTGTCAGAAACAAGGAGTTCTTCCTGGAGACACGGTTCTCTAATACGTGCTTGACGGCAGTATTATACCAAAAGCATGAAAAGGTCAATAAAGTAATCTCCTATGCGAGCAAAACTTTATCCTCTGTGGATGAAAAATTCAACGATTGTGAGAAGGCACTCCTGGCAACGGTGTGGGCATTGAAGAATTACCGCCCGTTCATCCAGGGGGAACACATCACAGTGGAGACTCCACACCAGCCTCTGCAATACCTCCAAAGTGACAGAATTCGGGCCGGAAATGTGAGTAATTCCCAAATCACTTCCTGGATTCTGTCAATGCAAGGCTTTCCTGCGGAGGTCAGATATGGCCAAAACAAGAAGAGTCCCCTCGCGCAAGGTCTGGCTGACTTGCATGATTGTGCCAGAGAAAACTGTCTCGAGGACGAAAGTCTAAAACTCAAGGACAACATGGAGGCATACCTTAATTCCCCACACAAAGTCTTTGAAGAAGACAAGTGTGAGGGAATGCCCACTGTCTATGTGGATGGATGCTCTTACCATGTTGACAAGAACGGGGAAAAAGAACTGGTGGCCGGCGTAGGGAATGCATGGGTGAATGAGTCCCCAGAACCCTCCGCTGGGTACAAAATTGGTCCCCGAAGTAGTCAGGTAGCAGAGTTGATGGCTGTGCATCAAGCCATCCTCACTGCTGTCCAACATCAACTCCACGAACTGGTCATAATCACAGATACGGATTATGTACGGAACGGGTTCGTGGAGCACCTGATCAATTGGAAAACCAGAGGCATGTTATGTGCTTATAACAAACCCTTTAAACATGGGAAGTTAATCCAAGACATTGATGATCTGGTCACATCGAATGGGATGACCATCTACTAGAAAAAGATCAAGGGTCATTCCAAAGTAGAGGGACCAGACAAAACTGGAAATGACTTAGCTGATCAGCTGGCCAAAACCGGGGCCATCCAAGGGGATCTAATAGAACCAGAGACCCTGTTGGGGGAAATCCAGGTCACTGCTATCACTAGGTCCCAGACAAATGCTCACAATGATCTTTCAACTGCACAATGGAGTAAGGAGACCCCTGATGCTGATTTAATTACGGCTCAAAAGGGGGATCCAATAATTGGTAAGTTTTACCAACACATTGAGGACCCTGAGAACTTTCCCCTGACGGATACCGATTACATTGGGAAAGAGGACCTTAGAGTGTTGATGAAATGTCCAAAGATGTTCCGAATCGAAGATGGTTTGTTGGTAAGGAAATCCCAAGCTGGCCATGATCAGTGGGTGGTCCCTACCTCATTCCGAAGCCTGATGTTAAGTCACGTCCATGATGCGGCCACCGCCGGTCATAGGGGGTTTCACACAACACTGGAAATCTTAAGAGAGGTTGCATACTGGCCACACATGTGGCAGGACCTCGACCAATACTTGAAGGGGTGTCTTGTGTGTGCACAATTTCAGCCAACATCCCTCACACACCGGGCGCTTCTCCAAAAGAGGGGGATGACACTGCTATGGTAGATTTGCAAATCGACTTTGTAGGCCCTGTGATTCGCTCGTCTAGAGGAAACAAGTACATGTTGACGGTTACATGCTTGTTTACCAAGTGGGTGGAATGTCTCCCAGCCCGTAACTGCAAGGCAGAAACAGCAGCTGCCCTGATGATTAACCACATCTTTATCCGTTTTGGTCTACCTCAAAGGATTGAGTCAGACAGGGGTAGCCACTTCACCAGTGAAGTAATGACAAAGATGTGGGAGATACTGGGGGTCAAAAGGAAGCTACACATTGCTTACCAGCCAGCTTCTTCTGGGGCAGTAGAACGCTACAACCGGACCATTGTGAGCATATTAAAAAAGTTTGTGGCAGATTCTGGGCCAAGTTGGGATATCCGATTACCTCTGGTCCTAATGGCCATCAGATCTACCCCGTCATCTGCAATTAAAATGTCACCATTTGAGCTGATGACTGGACGCAAGATGGTGCTTCCCCAGCATTTGCTCTACAGGACCCAAGAGCAGACATTGATAAATGCCTCCACAACTCATGAGTATGTGGAGAATTTAAGGAAACACCTTCAACATGCTTTTGCCTATGCTCAGCGGAATCTAGAAAGATCAGCTGATAGCATGAAGACCCATTATGATTTGAAAACATCCAGGAAAGTATATAATGAGGGAGAGCGGGTCTATCTATACAATTTCCAAAGGAACCAGGCCAAACAGCGAACATTTTTGCCTACATGGAAGGGACCGTTCGAAATTATAGACAAGATCTCCCCAGTAGCTTACAAGATCCACATCCCCAAAGGTAGTCTGGCGGAAGGGGAAGACAAGTGAGTCCATATAAATCAGCTAAAGTGTTGCCATCCCAGGCACACTCTGCAGCAACTGGAGGAGTCCTCTGCAATACCAGAGGGGACCGCTCCAGATTAATTCAGTTCCACCCTAAAATATTCCACATATAGCCCATAAAATTCTATGATTCTTGAATATGTTCTTGCCTCCTGAGTTAAAAAAATGTATATGTTCATGTTTTTGACTATAAAATGTATATGCCGCCCTACTATATCAATAGTGGGGGAGAAATTTCTACGAATAGGTATTGCCGCTTGGAGACTGACCTAGGAGAACAACCCAGGGACCGGGAGCAAAGATCCGAGGGCCCCAGGGTACCGCCCAATATTCCCATCAAGACCGGCGAGGAGAACCGATCGATCCAACTGGAGGGAGGAAAAGATGCTGAACTGTGCCATCTACGGAATTGGAAGAAGATGATGCGGACATACCAGCGCGTGGATCAAAACATCCTTTGCACCCGACTCTTTGCATACCACCTTTAAGGTACTTTGCCTGTGTTTAAAATCATCCCTGTTTCTCTACGCTTGCTAGGGGGGAACTGAATTCGTATTGTACTGTGATAGTATTCCTGAAGAACTGTGTGTGTCACTTCCACCTCCTTACATTGCATAGAGGGGGTGAATTGCCAAAAGGGGAAAAGTGATTATATTATGTTTTGCTGAAATCATATCAAGTTTATTCCTGTGTTGCTTCTTTTCCACCTTGCATTTCCTTGTACCATATAAAGCATTCTCAGCTACCTTATCCTCTATACTACTCCTAAGTAATTACCCAGTGTGCTAGTATCACATCTTCCATTGTTGATCACTCACTGTCATATGTCTAAGTGTGATATCAATTATTAATTTATTATAAAAGTGCGAAATATATATATATATATATATATTGTTTAATTCTCAAATAAACCTTTTAAATTTGCAAAACAAACTTACTTCTTGACTCAGTGGGGTCAGGGGGATTCTAAGAGAGGGGTGTTATATAAGGGTTGTCATCCAGAGTACACGAACTGGACATAAAAGTATATAAATAAGGGCTTCCCTTGAGCAATCCCAGACAAGGCACTGACTTAGAGGGACTGCTTGATTGGAGTCATTTAACAAAAGAAATTATGTCAGTCACTGGACACAAACATATTTCATCACTTTCATCCTACTGGAAACCACTTAACAAACCACGCAGAGACTGGTCAGCTGTACTACATCAACCACAATGCACCACTGCAAAACCAAATGCTCCTCCTCTCTCCCTTCCAACTCAAACTATGCCAATCACTCCATCCCCCTCTTCATCCTCTATTGCTTTCAACCCTGTAATGTCCAATATCTGCACGCACTAAACCAATCCACAATTCTCCAATTGCTCCTTTACTTTTCACAGTAATGTTAATTTCAATAGTGAATAATGCACAAAAACTGCCACCAATCATTTAATAATGTTGTTGTTTACTACAGTGTTATCTACATTCCTGTTGAATTTGTTTTAATTACCATGTTTTTGTTTTATTAGTGCAGTATTAACACTTATTATTGTACACAATAACATGTTTTATAATGCACATTATTCAAAATGCATTATTTTCTAACCACTATTCTCTTTTAATGTACTCCCTTTTCAATCCACGTTTAATAAATATCTCTAAATAAAAAACTTGCATGTACACCTTGAATGTTCTCCATGTTGCTTTCTTTTTATAATGTCAATATGAGTGTGCTGCACACAATTGGCAACTCTGTCACAGCATGTACTGCTGAGAAACAATCTATTTAAATTACATACTCCACTTTATTAACTACGGATGGATTTAGAAGTTTACTAAATTCAACAAAACTTCTAAATCCATCCGTAGATTTATGTTTATAACAGTCTCATTTTGTTATCACGGAACAACAAGCACAAAAATGGTGCCCTGTTGATCCGTGTTAACAAAGCAGTACGCGCGGTCTAGTTTTTTTTAATCCAGCGCACACTGCAACAAAAACTTTTCACAGAGCAAACCATTGATGCGTGAAAAGGTTTCACTAACAATTAGTGTTCCGGGGCTGCGAATAACAGAAAATCACTTTCCTGAAAGTGCAGTCCCCGGAACACTAATGGCAATAAGCCACTCGGCGGCGGGCCAATACCGCCCGAGGGCCTCGTTAACTAAGGGACCCAGGGTCCCTGGGGAGGTATTGCCCCGCCGCCTTGTTGGTACTTCACTCATCTCCCCACCCTAGAAGCCCGGCCTCTCTCTAAAGATTGGTTAAGGAGTCTAAAACAGAAATATTGCAACTCCCATTTCAAATTCTTATTTTTTTTAATGTCTAATTTTTTGGCAAGAAGTACTTAGAAGGCAAAACTTTGTAATTTACTAATAAATGCCATGATAAACACATACAAAGTTTGAGCTCATATTTTATAAACCATGGATACAACCACAAAACTGTGGACAGCCAGATTCACAGGGCAACGCAGATCGCCTGGAGCAACCTCTTAGAATACAGAGCGAAAGGGACACAAACCTGGGTGCCACTGGTAGTCACATACAATCCAAAGCTTGAAGCCCTCCGCAAGATTGCTAAGGAACTCCAACCCATCCTGCAACAAGATGAATACATGAGAAAAAGTGTTTCCGGAGATGCCCCTACTTGTTTTCAGACAACCAGCCCATCTGAGGGCAATGGAGGTCAAAAGCAAACTACACACAAATAGCACAGATTATGGAAATGTACCTTGCAGAAAAAAAAGATGCATAACCTGCCTGCGTATCAACATTTCAGACACAATCAAGATACCTCATACGGGGCAGGACTACAAAAGTATAGGATGGTTTACATGTGCATCTAGCAATATTGTTTACTTCACTATGTGCATGACCCGGACATGGCTACCATGTTGGGGAAACCAGTCAACCTCTACATAAACTCATGAACCTCCACCGTCAAAGCGTGAAGCGATGTATTAACGAGAGTCCAGTGGGTGAGCATTTTTCACAAGCTAATCATACCCTTGATGACCTCAAGCAGGAGTGGACTGTGAACTAAAAGAGGCCCTGGAAATAATGATTAAAATGGCTCCATATTACACATTTTCAGCAAGCCCAGCTCTTTTTCTATGAGAAAATGTGGAAATAATATAGGTTACCAGACAAAAGAAGCACAGCGGATAGAGGCCTACCGGGAAATCTACAGAGTTCCCTTTAGGCCAGTCCACCCCTGATCTCAAGACTGCTTTACTCCAGGGTAATTTCAAGACTGCCAAAGCCAGAAAGATCTATGAATTAAAATGCATGCATATTTTCTATACACTGGCAGGGGGCTTGAAATGACATTGTGGTTTCACGAGTCATTATTCCAACTAACAGACTTTCAGCTTTTTCACCAATAGAGATACAGGGATTACAACTTCCAGACCTGATACTTTCAATCATTTTTTCCAAAGCCATTCACAGACATTCAACTGGCACTGCACCAGCCCCACCAGCCTCTCTAAGGCAATGAATTGTTAAACTACCTCCAACCGAGCCCCATCTGCCAAAAGCTTTCCATGTCCTTAGTCAAACCCCACCCTTTCCTCTTAATTGGGATGTAATACAATTTCGATATGATTTTCAATTAGGTCACAGGCCTAACACATGAACTGGCTGTATATCCCCTCTTTCAGACCTCTAGAGACACAGGCCTGATATTTTGATGATTGTGCTACCACTGATTTTGTAAAGGGTATAATATAGGCCAATCTGCCCCTTGGAGGAGGTGAATACATAGTGGCCCTCATTACGAGGTTGGAGGTAACCATGCTGCATTTAGCTGCATGGTTGCCTTCTTACTGCATACCGGGCCCGGGTTCCTCAAATGAGGACTTACCGGGCCATCCCAACCTTGGCGGACCCGGTAATTCCTCGTCTGAGGAACCTGGACCCGGTCCATCCCCATTCTCATTCGAGCCCCCATAGGGCTAAATAGGAATGGGAAAGGAGCTAACCTTGGTCCCCTGGTCTCCTCGCGGGACCCGGTAAGGTAACAACCCTGGTCTCCTCGTGGGACCCGTTAAGGACGCCTGGTTTTACGAGGTGTCCATTTCGGGTCCCGCGAGGAGACCTCGTAATAGGGCAGAATGGGTAAACTGGCACCGTCACCATTACCGGTACCGGTAAACCCATTCTGCCAACCTCGTAATGAGGGCCATTGTATATTATAAACGAAAGCGGATGATTCGGTGACTTTTCTGTAGAGGCCTTCAAGGCTCAGCTGTAAATAGTTGCTTTGTAATTGGCAGAAGGCGCATGAACGGGTGTTAACATTGAGAGCTCCACATTCCAAACCGTGGCGCAACAGCATCACCTCCATCGGTGCTCTGTTGGAGGGGGGACCTGAACTGCACCTGCAGAGTCAGGTCTGTGCAAAGATAAAAGGAATGGCATGTGCTCCCATTTTACCTCCTGGCCTGCTAATGTCTAGTGCCAGTCGCGCGTGACGCCAAGACCTGCGTGAAATCCACGCGCCTCTCACCGGGCGAGCGAAGAGAAATCACGGAAGCCGACCTGAGGGTTGCGTGGGCTACGCGCGTTATGCCTGGGAGAAAGCCCAGGCATAACGCGAGCTGATTGGCTTCATCGGAATGGAAAGGGAAACAAGAGAAAACATTAATACGCCCCGAAACTGATAATAGTAAACTAGGAACGAGGGAGAATGCCATGTGCTAATAGAAACTGGCTTTGATGTCTCCCAGGGAGATAATTGCCAGTTTCGTTTCTGATCCCTGCCAGGGGCTGCGTTCTAGATGGGGATTTATTTTTCCACGGGGGCGAACCTGCCAGGCTGGGTGGCATCAAGCCAGGCTGGCCGAGGCGCATGGGAGGAAGTGCAGCGAAGATTGCCCTCCTTCCCAGTTGTTCAGCAGGTGTGCGAGGGAGACGGGAGACAGTGAGCCTGCCACTGCACCTGGCAACAGCGTTAGGAGAGACAGTGCTGCAGCCAAGGTGGCCGACAGCGACTGCCTGGCAGGGGTGTGGGAGAGACAGAACTGCAGCCAAGTGACTTGCAGAAAGTGCAGGGGGGCTGTCACAGAAACATACGCTGCCTGGCAGGGGTGTGCGAGAATTAGTTCTGCATCCAAGGTGGCATGCAGAAAGTGCAGGAGGGATAGCACAGAAGCATACGGTACCTGGGGCGAGGGGGGTGGGAGAGATAGTGCTGCAGCCAAGGTGGGTCACAGAACGTGCCCGCGTGATGGCTCTGAAAACTAAGGTGCCTGGCAGGGGGTGGGAGAGGTAGAGCTGAAGCCAAGGTGGCATTCAGAACGTGCAGGAGGGATGGCACAGAAACATGAGGTGCCTGGCACGGGCGTGGGAGAGGTAGAGCTCAAGCCAAGGTGGCATGCAGAACGTGCAAGAGGATGGCACAGAAACATAAGGTGCCTGGCGGGGGGCATGGGCAGGATAGTCCTGCAGCCGAGGTGGCATGCACAAAGTGCAGGAGGGATGGCACAGAAACATAAGGTGCCTGGCGGGGGGCATGGGAGAGATAGTTCTGCAGCCAAGGTGGCATGGAGAAAGTGTAGGAGGGATGGCACAGAAACATGAGTTGCCTGGCAGGGGCGTGGGAGAGGTAGAGCTGGAGCCAAGGTGGCATGCAGGACGTGCAAGAGGGATGGCACAGAAACATAAGGTGCCTGGCGGGGGGCATGGGCGAGATAGTTCTGCAGCCAAGGTGGCATGCAGAAAGCGCAGGAGGGATGGCACAGAAACATGAGGTGCCTGTAAGAGGCCTCGAGAGATAGAGCTGCAGCCAAGGTGGCATGCAGAAAGCGCGGGAGGATGGCACAGAAACATGAGGTGCCTGGCGGGGGGCATGGGCGGGATAGTCCTGCAGCCAAGGTGGCATGCAGAAAGCGCGGGAGGGATGGCACAGAAACATGAGGTGCCTGGCGGGGGGCATGGGCGGGATAGTCCTGCAGCCAAGGTGGCATGCAGAAAGCGCGTGAGGGATGGCACAGAAACAAAAGGTGCCTGGCGGGGGGCATGGGAGAGATAGTTCTGCAGCCAAGGTGGCATGGAGAAAGTGTAGGAGGGATGGCACAGAAACATGAGTTGCTTGGCAGGGGCGTGGGAGAGGTAGAGCTGGAGCCAAGGTGGCATGCAGGACGTGCAAGAGGGATGGCACAGAAACATAAGGTGCCTTGCGGGGGGCATGGGCGAGATAGTTCTGCAGCCAAGGTGACATGCAGAAAGCGCAGGAGGGAGGGCACAGAAACATGAGGTGCCTGTCAGAGGGCTGGAGAGATAGAGCTGCAACCAAGGTGGCATGCAGAAAGCGCAGGAGGGATGGCACAGAAACATGAGGTGCCTGTACTAAGTGTGAGGGGAATAGTGCTGCAGCCAAGGTGGCATGCAGAAAGCACAGGAGGGATGGCACAGAAACATGAGGTGCCTGGCAGGGGCGTGGGAGAGGTAGAGCTGGAGCCAAGGTGGCATGCAGAACGTGCATGAGGGATGGCACAGAAACATAAGGTGCCTGGCGGGGGGCATGGGCGGGATAGTCTTGCAGCCATGGTGGCATGCACAAAGTTCAGGAGGGATGGCACAGAAACATAAGGTGCATGGCGGGGGGCATGTGAGAGATAGTTCTGCAGCCAAGGTGGCATGCAGGAGGAATGGCACAGAAACATGAGGTGCCTGGCAGGGGCGTGGGAGAGGTAGAGCTGGAGCCAAGGTGGCATGCAGAAAGCGCAGGAGGGATGGCACAGAAACATAAGGTGCCTGGTGGGGGGCATGGGCGGGATAGTCCTGCAGCCGAGGTGGCATGCACAAAGTGCAGGAGGGATGGCACAGAAACATAAGGTGCCTGGAGGGGGGCATGGGCGGGATAGTCCTGCAGCCAAGGTGGCATGCAGAAAGCGCGGGAGGGATGGCACAGAAACATGAGGTGCCTGGAGGGGGGCATGGGCGGGATAGTCCTGCAGCCAAGATGGCATGCAGAAAGCGCGGGAGGGATGACACAGAAACAAAAGGTGCCTGGCGGGGGGCATGGGAGAGATAGTTCTACAGCCAAGGTGGCATGGAGAAAGTGTAGGAGGGATGGCACAGAAACATGAGTTGCCTGGCAGGGGCGTGTGAGAGGTAGAGCTGGAGCCATGGTGGCATGCAGGACGTGCAAGAGGGATGGCACAGAAACATAAGGTGCCTGGCGGGGGGCATGGGCGAGATAGTTCTGCAGCCAAGGTGGCATGCAGAAAGCGCAGGAGGGATGGCACAGAAACATGAGGTGCCTGTCAGAGGGCTGGAGAGATAGAGCTGCAACCAAGGTGGCATGCAGAAAGCGCAGGAGGGATGGCACAGAAACATGAGGTGCCTGTACTAAGTGTGAGGGGAATAGTGCTGCAGCCAAGGTGGCATGCAGAAAGCACAGGAGGGATGGCACAGAAACATGAGGTGCCTGGCGGGGGGCATGGGAGAGATAGTTCTGCAGCCAAGGTGGCATGCATAAAGTGCAGGAGGGATGGCACAGAAACATAAGGTGCCTGGCGGGGGGCATGGGCGGGATAGTCTTGCAGCCGAGGTGGCATGCACAAAGTTCAGGAGGGATGGCACAGAAACATGAGGTGCCTGGCAGGGGCGTGGGAGAGGTAGAGTTGGAGCCAAGGTGGCATGCAGGACGTGCAAGAGGGATGGCACAGAAACAAAGGTGCCTGGCGGGGGGCATGGGATAGATAGTTCTGCTGCCAAGGTGGCATGCAGAAAGCGCAGGAGGGATGGCACAGAAACATGAGGTGCCTGTACTAAGTGTGAGGGAAATAGTGCTGCAGCCAAGGTGGCATGCCGAAAGCACAGGAGGGATGGCGCAGAAACATGAGGTGCCTGGCACGGGCGTGGGAGAGGTAGAGCTGCTGCCAAGGTGGCATGCATAAACTGTAGGAGGGATGGCACAGAAACATAAGGTGCCTGGCGGGGGGCATGGGAGAGATAGTTCTGCAGCCAAGGTGGCATGCAGAAAGCGTGGGAGGGATGGCACATTAACATGATGTGCCTGTACTGGGTGTGAGGGGAATAGTGCTGCAGCCAAGGTGGCATGCAGAAAGTGCAGGAGGGATGGCACAGAAACATGAGGTGCCTGTACTGGGTGTGAGGGGAATAGTGCTGCAGCCAAGGTGGCATGCAGAAAGCGCAGGAGGGATGGCGCAGAAACATGAGGTGCCTGGCATGGGCGTGGGAGAGGTAGAGCTGAAGCCAAGGTGGCATGCAGAACGTGCAAGAGGGATGGCACAGAAACATAAGGTGCCTGGCGGGGGCATGGGCGGGATAGTCCTGCAGGCAAGGTGGCATGCACAAAGTGCAGGAGGGATGGCACAGAAACATAAGGTGCCTGGCGGGGGGCATGTGAGAGATAGTTCTGCAGCCAAGGTGGCATGCAGAAAGTGCAGGAGGGATGGCACAGAAACATGAGGTGCCTGTACTGGGTGTGAGGGGAATAGTGCTGCAGCCAAGGTTGCATGCAGAAAGCACAGGAGGAATGGCACAGAAACATAAGGTGCCTGGCGGGGGGCATGGGAGAGATAGTTCTGCAGCCAAGGTGGCATGCAGAAAGCGCGGGAGGGTTGGCACAGAAACATGATGTGCCTGTACTAAGTGTGAGGGGTATAGTGCTGCAGCCAAGGTGGCATGCAGAAAGTGCAGGAGGGATGGCACTGAAACATGAGGTGCCTGTACTGGGTGTGAGGGGAATAGTGCTCTAGCCACGGTGGCATGCAGAAAGCGCAGGAGAGATGGCACAGAAACATGAGGTGCCTGGCGGGGGGCATGGGAGAGATAGTTCTGCAGCCAAGGTGGCATGCATAAAGTGCAGGAGGGATGGCACAGAAACATAAGGTGTCTGGCGGGGGGCATGGGAGAGATATTTCTCCATCCAAGGTGGCGTGCAGAAAGCGCAGGAGGGATTGCACAGGAACATGAGGTGCCTGTACTGGGTGTGAGGGGAATAGTGCTGCAGCCAAGGTGGGTGGTCGATAGATAAGCAGGAGGGATAACTCTGCAAATCAAAGTTCCTGAAAGTGGTCTCTAAAGGGGCTGATAGAAAAATCTGGTGGCATAATTCTGCAAAGTAAAGTGCCTGGAGGCGTTGTAGGTTTTCTGCACAAAGTAAGGTGGGATGGCTTTTTAAATGAAGATTTCTTCACGGTGGAGGCAGTGCTGCAAGTAACACCTTCCTTGCAGTAGAGGCAGTGCTGCAAGTAACACCTTCCTTGCAGTAGAGGCAGTGCTGCAAGTAACACCTTCCTTGCAGTAGAGGCAGTGCTGCAAGTAACACCTTCCTTGCAGTAGAGGCAGTGCTGCAAGGAAGGTGTTCACAGGAAAGGGCCTGAGTGTTGGATTTGCAAATTAAGGGATATGGCAGGGGTTTAGGAGAAATAGTTGTGCAGTTAAAGTGTCCGACAGCACATGTTGGAGAGATGGTCTGCGAACTTGGGCTCCAGGCAGTGGTGTGGGAGGGATAGTGCTGCCCGACAAGGCGGCCCACAGAAGGCACAGGAGAGATGTCTGGGCAAACTAAGGTACCTGGCAGTGATATGGGAGATACAGTGCTGCAACCAAGAAGGCCTTCGAAAAAAGGGTGTAGGGCCAGCTCTGCAAACAAGTTTATGGCTACCAGTGCTGAAGCCAAACAGCGTGGCGGAATGTGCAAGAGAGGAATCTATTAAAACTATGGGGCCTAGCAGCAGTGTAGTAGAGATAACAACAGCCGCAGAAAGAAAGGCATGCGGGGTATGATTGTTCTTTTATAACTTAATACCTGCCCAGTATGTGGATTCTACACGCGGGGCCGGCATTCGAACCCGTGTATTGCTCCGCTGTTTTGCTTCCAAGACAAATGCTTTCCCTTGAGTTATCCTTCCTGCGGAGTCTTTAAACTAGATGGTTGGCTTGCATGTTTTTGATGAATATAATGCTGCAGCCAATGTGGACTCAGAACATGCAGAATGATGAACTCCTTAAAGTATAGTGGCCGGCAGGGGCGTGGCAGAGCTAGTTCTGCAACCAAGGTGGCATAGGAAGTGCAAGATGATGAGCTCTTAAAAGTATGGTGCCCGGAGGGGGCACGAGGCAGATAGTGCTGCAGCCATGGTGGGCTGCAGAAAACGCGGGCTGATGAATTATGAAAGGTATAGTGCCTGGCAGGAGCGTGAGAGAGCTAGTGCTGCAACCAAGGTGGCCTGCTTACAGAAGATGTTGGGTGATGAGAATAGGAAAGCATAATGCCGACAGGGGGCGTGGGAGAGCTAATTATTGTGATGGGGCCTCCTGGCACAGATGAGACAGGAGCCACTGCTTAGTGACGTAAATCTTTACTCAGTTGCTAGTTACAAGTAGAAAGCCACAGGCACATTAGGGACACAGGTAGGACACATACATAAAGAGGCATCCTCTGCACCCTCTCTCACAGTTGTTGTTGTTTATTTATGTGTAGAGTGCACTGGGCCGTTAGGCATATGGGCGCTTGTGAGGTCTTAGGTTACAGTTAGATCTTTAGGTTACATTTACATCTTAGGTCACATTTACAGCTTGAAACAATAAGTAGGCGAAATATACAGAGAAGAGAATTCACATTATTATGTACATGTGCAGAGCTATACAGAGAAGAGGGTTACCATTGGTGTGTAGGTGTGCAGCACAGGTACAATGGATAGAATATATGAGACATCTTTAGAAATACTAGATTTTTATGCCAGTCTTGCAGGATAGTGGGTGCAGAGAGACTAGTCATAGGGATAAGCGTCAGCATTCATTAGAGTGTAGCTAGAGTTTGATGTTGGTTTTGAAGGAGTGGAAGGAGGGTGAGGCTCGCAGGGGGTCAGGGATTGAATTCCATAGCTGAGCTGCCAGTACTGGGAAGCTTGAGCCTCCTGTTCGTTTTAGATTGAAGTTAGGGATTCTTATACAGTTGGCTTGAGCCTTTCTGATGGGGCGTTCAGAGGTGTGTTCAGTGAATTTCTCTATAAGGTATGCAGGTCCTTTGTTGTTGTGGCAGTTGTATGTAATGTTCAGGGATTTGACTTTGATTCTGTCTTTAATGGCCAACCAGTTGGTGGATCTTCTTTGGTCAGATATGTGCTGTCCTTTGGGAATGCCTAGGGCTGTTCTGTGGGCATTGTTTTGAAGGGTTTGAAGTTTGTTGGTGTTGTGTTTACTGGTGCCAAGGTAAAGGGTGTTACAGTAATCAAGTTTCAATAAGATCAGGGCCCGAGCAATAGTGGTACAGCTGTCAGTGGTTAGAAATGGTTTACATGCGTAGATATGTTTGCAAGTGTGAGTTTGTTGCCGATGTTGTGGCATTTACTTGTTTGTTAAGCTGAGTCTAAATAGAAACCTAAGGTTTTAACTTCCTTGGCTACATTGATTTTGATGTCATCGATAGGAACGGATTTGTACAGGTGGGAGAGTTTGTTTGGTTTGCTGGTGGATCCAATGATAAGCAGCCGTTTTTTTGTCGTTCAGACATAGACCGTGAGTGGCCATCCAAGTTTGTGTGATTTGTTAGATTTTGTTTATGAGGTTAGTGTCTTTGTCATAGTCTCCCTGGATTGGAATAAGGTTCTGGGTGTCGTCGGCATAATTTGTGTATGAGACACCCAGCTTGTCCAATATATCGAAGAGATGCTTTGTAAAATTATTGTGCCAAGTCAGGGAGATGCAGATCCTTGTGGCATGCCACAAGTGATGGGTACTGGGTCTGCAGCTGAGGAAGACGAAAAGACTCTTATAGTTCTATTGTCCAGAAAGGAGTTGATCCACCCAGTGGCCTTTGAGGAGAAGTTGGCAGCCAATTTGAGGTGGTTTCAGAGAACTTTATGGTCAACCAAATCAAAAGGGGCTGATAGATCTAGGAGTAGGAGAATGGAGGTTTCTCCTCTGTCTTTACGCTCATCTATTTGGTTCTTGAGATCAAGGAGGGCTGTCTCAGTTCTGTGTCTTGGTCTGAATCCTGATTGTCTGGTTGTAACGCTCACCTGGTATCCATCCACAGGGACGTCACTCAGCCTGTTCTGACCTCTTATGACCTCAAACACTTCCCTGGAGTCTACTAGACTGGGCCTGAAAAACAGGATTGGTAGAGTTTAACTCCCTATTGTCTCTGTGTGCTTGAACCCTATCTTCCCCGGGGTCCAACCCTTCCCTTTGATCCACAGCTCACTTTGTTTTCTTGGAAAGTGTGCTCTCCGTCCTGCTTTCAGCGCTGGGGCACGTTGATTGATGCAGGCTCGTTGCTGCCTAGTTACTTCACTGGCAAGAGTCTGACAGGTAAGTATAATGAGTCTTTTGAACATTTCTCTAACTTCGTTCCTTTCCTTCCTTAGATGGCCGGCGTCCGGGAATGGCGATGTGCTGCTGAGATGAGTAGCGCTGAAGGTGAGTGAGAGCATGATGCGCGATGCAACCCTTTCGTATTTGTATTGAACTGAGTTCTTTTTCTGTGTCTTTTAGGTGCAGCGACGTTTTGAGCGTGGATGCCGGTTATGAAGAAGAAATGCGGTGAGTAAGCGCGGTATGCGGTGCCTCTAGATGTTTCCACGCTATCCTGGAGTGTCTTTTCCCTCTTGCAGATGGATGAGAGTTCCGGAGACAGAGTTCCCCCAGAGCGGCTGGGAATCAGGTAAGCGTTTGAAGCTCGTACACTCTTTAAAAATAAGCGAAGATTTGCTGAATGCTTACTAATGCCTTTTTTCTGTTCTTTTCCCTTTTTCCTAGGAAGCGACTTGCCGGGATGGGAATGACACCACCGAAGATGCCCACAGAACAGAAGGAGCGATGAATGATGGCCAGAAGCGCCGCAAGGTAAGGCTGTTCCTAACAGTGTTCTTGTTCTTGCAGGAGCAGAGCGCAGAAGAAAGATGCAGGCCTACTGGAGACCGATCCGAACACGCTGAGTGCCACGCTGCAGGTGCAGAAAACACAAAGCATGTTTCTCAGCCTGGGCGTGGCTTAAATAGTCTCTGGGTATCCCAGGTGTCTCTGGGCTGAACCAAGCCTGAAAGACTAGACTGCACATGCAGTTCTGGGAACCGAAATATGTGGGGGCATCCATCTTGTCCCCATCAATGCACTACAACTCCAATCCCCAATGTTATCCTATGGGAGTGAGTGAGTCTGGTGCCACAAGCGCCATGTCTGACTCCAAGTGAGTCTTTGGAGGGATGTGGAGGCCCTTGAGGGCCATGTAGGTGATTGTGGCCTGGCTCCAGCCTGACATCTTGGAGGGCTGGGGACATGAGGGGCAGGATTCCTGACAGCACCCTATGGCCCCTCTCAAGGTGGCTCTTCTGTCTGGTCCTGGTTTGTTTGGATGGTTTTGATGAAATAGTCTAAGCAAGCAAGGTGCATGGATGTACTGACAAGGCTCCCATGTCCTGTCTTGTGGACCATACCCCTACCAGTCTACTAAGTTGTATAATTTGGATCTGACGTACTTTGAATCCAGGATGTCCTTGACTTTGAATTCTGGCTCCCCGGCGACTACTACTGGCTGCGGTGCATTGCTACCCGGGTCCCAGGTTGAACAGGTTTAAGGAGAGACACTTGGAACGCAGGATGAATCTGCAAGTTTGACGGCAAAGCTAGTCTGACCGCCACAGGTTTTATCATGGAGGTGACGGTGAATGGACCCAGGTATCTTGGACGGAAAGTTTGGGTTCCTTTAATGGACACGTGTTTAGACGCTACCAGACTTTGTCTCCCACCTGGTAGTTGGGGGCCTTTGCTCGGTGCTGATCAGCAGACTTCTATTGGCGATTCTTAGCTTGAAGTAGGTGTTCAGCTGCCCTTTTAAAGGTTTGAGAAATGGTTGTGTGCAAGGTTTTGACTGCTGGCATTACCAGGGTGTTACGCTTACCTGACTCCCACGGAGGCGCTGGCCTGGTTCGCGCTGCTGTGACCTCTTCTAAGGTGATGCGCAGGGTTCGGAAGACGGACTGGACCGGGCCCCCCAAATCTGGCTTGTCTGGCTCGCAGAAGTATCCTTCTGTAGGCGAAAATAGGGGATTAACTGTCTGTGGGGTAATGCAATCGGCCTCCCACTTTCCCCTCTCACCCTCCTTGAAACCCTTCTGTGATTTCTCGTAGCGTCTCACCTTAGGGTCTGGAAGGATGAGCTCTCCATCCTGCTTCTGATGCAGGGGCACGTTGGTATCCAGTTACTTCACTGGATTTTCGGATTGGTGAGAACCAAACTTGCTTGGCTTCCAGGTAAGTTTTTTTGATAAGAGGTTCCCCTTGTGTTCATGCATTAATGTACTAATGCTAGTGTCTTTTTCCCCATAGGGGCCGGGGTACGGAATACCGGGGAACAGGCACCGACCCGGGATGAGAGGTGAAATCCTTGTAGAAATCAGGTAAGTCTTTAATGAGCGTTTTTTGGTAATGTCTTTTCATTCGATCATTACCGCTGATGTCTCTTTTTCCCCTTAGGGGCCGGGGTCCGGAAATGCCAGGATGCGGCGCGGACCCGAAATGAAGAGGGAATGAATCAACAGGTAAATCTTAACATGGAGATTTAGCTTTCCTTATTCCCTTCTATCTCTCACCTTTTGTTCTGGTCTTTTTCTCCCTAGGCGCTAGGGCGTGACTGCGAATCCGGATGATCGCTGCTGAACATGTAGGCGCCCTGTAAAGGTGAGTGGAAAGCGGCGCTGCACTGATCGAAGAGATGAGCTTTTAAATTAAAGTCTTCCTTTTCAGGATTGTCGGCGAGATGTCTCCGGGATGCGGATTTAGCAGGTAAGGACTTTTCCTTCTTCTGTTCTCTTCTTCTCTTCCTTTGCAGGTGATCCAGGATGCTGGCAGGCGTGGTAGAAGTCAGGATGCAGGAGCAGACACGGTGAGCGTCCAGCTGCTAGATGCAGAACAACGCCAAGCACGTGTGGCTGTTCGGGTGGGGTTTAAATAGCCTTGGAAGAAGTTCCAGGTATGTATCCTTCCTCCAATCAGGTATGTATCCTTCCCCGACCACGCCCGGATGGTAAATGAGTCCCACAGGTAAAGTAGTTCCTTTCAGGTCTCAAGGAGGCCGGGATCCTGCAGCATGGTCTGCATCAGGTAAGTGCACCCAAGCATTCCCATAATGAGCCTGGCGCCTATGGCGCCAGGACTGATGTCTTTTATGAGCCTGGCGCCATAGGCGCCAGGACACTGTCCAAAGGGCCCCATATGGGGTTGCTGGGTCCTTCCTTGGGGACTGGATGTCCGCTTTCGGGGACGCCGGGCTTGAACCGGCTCCCCGGGAGTGGGCATCATGACAGCACTCCCCCCCAAGGCCCCTCCCAAGGTTGTTCCCTCCGGGGGTTTTGGTTTGTCTGGGAAGAGTCGGTGGAATTTCCTGACTAATCGAGGTGCAAGCACATGGTCGCTGGGTTCCCACGACCTCTCCTGAGGTCTGTACCCCTTCCAATCAATTAGGTAGAACAGTTTTGACCTAAACATTTTTGAGTCTAAAATGTTCTTCACTTCGAATTCGGGCTCCCCATCTATTAGAATAGGTTCTGGAGGTTTGAGTAGTCGGGTTCCGGTTACCACTGTTTTCAGAAGTGACACATGAAAAACAGGGTGAATTCGCATACTAGCTGGTAAATCAAGTTTAACAGCCACTGGGTTAATTATTGCCGTAATAGAATAAGGTCCCAGATATTTTGGGTTAAAAGTTCGAGGCCCTTTGAGTGGTAAATGTCTGGTAGCTAACCACACTCGATCCCCAATCTGATACGGAGGTGCTTCACTCCGATGTAGATCAGCATTCTCCTTGTATTTTCTCTTGGCTTGTTGTAAATGCGTAGTTGCCTCTTTGAAGGCTTGGGTAATTGTAGAATGCAGATGTTCTACTGCAGGCATTCCGAGGTTCTGAGATGAGTCAAGGTTTGAGGTTCGAGGGTGATGCCCAAACAAAGTATAAAAAGGACTGTGGCCAGTTCCAGAGTGTACCGAATTATTATATGCGTATTCGGCTATCCAAAGAATGTCTTTCCATTTGCTTTCAGATTGCTGTAACATACACCGTAAGTACTGTTCAAGGGTCTGATTTGTCCTCTCGGTCTGAACATCGGTCTGAGGGTGGTGACTGGTTGATAATCTTACGTCGATCTGCGCCATTTGACAACATTTGCGCCAGAAGTGGGAAATGAATTGGCTTCCCCGGTCAGAGATTAGTATAGATGGGAATCCATGTAGCCGAACAATATTTTCGAGGAATTCTTTGGCTAGGACAGAAGCTGAAGGTAAACCTTTCAAAGGAATAAAGTGGGCCATTTTGGAAAACAAATCCACAATTACCAGAATAGTATTGTACCCCGAACAAGGAGGCAGGTCCGTAATAAAATCCATTGATAGGGTGTGCCAGGGTGCTGGTGGTATGTCTAGAGGTTGAAGGAGACCGGCTGGTCTTTTATTTTGACTTTTATTTTGGGCGCAAACACCACAGGACATCACAAAATATTTAACATCTTTTCACCAAGAGGGCCACCAAAATTGTCGTTTCACCTTTTCCTCTGTCTTGGCAATACTGGGGTGTCCCTCTATTAATGTATCATGATAACCGGAAATAACTAGTTCGTGTAATTCCTTATGTGGCAGGAATAAGCGTCCTTGGAAATAAGGTAAACCATTATCTATGGTAAAGTCTGATCCCTTTTGTATCCATTCCTGTAAGGTTGTAGGGTCCAGGAGTTGTTTCACTCTGGCTTGAATGTCTTTGAGCGTCTGTAACAAAGTCATGCCTAGAATCCTCTGTTCGGGAATTATTGGTACTGGTTCTGAGTTTGTATCAGATTCTCCCATTCCAATTCGGGATAAGGCGTCTGCTTTGCCATTCTTGCAGCCAGGTCGATAGGTAATCACGAAATCAAATTCAGCGAAAAACAAAGCCCATCGGAGCTGCCGTGATGACTGAGCCTTGGCGGTTTTCAAATACTGTAAATTCCGGTGATCAGTGATCACTGTGATGGTATGTCGAGCACCAAGCAGATAATGCCGCCAGGCTTTAAAAGCGGACTTAATGGCTAACAGTTCTTTGTCTGTGATTGCATAATTAACCTCGGGTGCTGAGAATTTTCTGGACCAAAATGCTACGGGATGCAGTTGGTTGGTTTCGGGATCTCTTTGGGACAGGACAGCTCCCATGGCTAGGCTGGATGCGTCAGTCTCGACAACATAAGGGAGATCTGGACGCGGGTGTTTCAATATAGGTGCAGAGGTAAACTTAGCTTTTAAATCCTGAAAGGCCTGCTCGGCCTCTTCAGACCATTCAAAACGTTTATTTTTCCTCAAGAGTGCAGTAATGGGTTGTACCACGCGTGAAAATTCCGGGATAAACCTGCGATAGAAATTGACAAAGCCGAGCATGCTTTGAACCCCTTTTACAGAGCTAGATGATGGCCATTTGAGGGTGGCATACACTTTTCTTGAGTCCATTCGGACTCCTTTGGGTGTCAGGATGAAACCTAGAAACTCGACTTCTGTGGTATGGAAAACACATTTCTCCAATTTAGCAAATAGTTTGTGTTGGCGCAGTTTTTCAAGTACTGCCCTGACGTGTTTTCTGTAATCAGATTCCGAAGAGGAGTACACCAGAATGTCATCGATATATACGACAACACAAACATCGATGAGTTCCCGAAGGACATCATTCATGAAGTATTGGAAGGCAGCCGGCGCATTACACAATCCGAAAGGCATCACCTGGTACTCGAATAATCCGTATTTAGTACGGAAGGCAGTTTTCCATTCGTCGCCTTCTTTAACTCGTACCAGATGATAAGCCCCCCGGAGATCTAACTTGGTGTATATGCAAGCGTCCTTCACCTGGTCAAGGAGTTCAGGGATCAGAGGCAGAGGATAACTGTTTTTAACCGTTATCTGGTTCAATGCGCGGTAACCGATACAAGTTCTAAGGTCGCCTTCTTTTTTGGGCACGAAGAACAAAGCCGAGGATGCCAGGGGCTTTGACGGGCAAATAAAACCATTAGCTAGGTATTGATCCAAATATTGTCTCAAATGCAGATTCTCAGGTTCGGTAAGGGCATAAATCCTGCTACAAGGGGGTTGTGCACCGGCCACCAGATCGATTTGGCAATCGTACGATCTATGAGGAGGTAACGTGTTGGCCTGTTCCTTTTGGAAGACGTCCTGAAAGTCTTGGTATTCCAGAGGTAGTTGCATGGAGGCAGAGGTTACTGATGCTAGATTAATCTTTAGGTTTTCTGGGTAGCAGGTTTGTGTACAATCCGGGAAGGTTATTCTCTTAGCTCGCCAATCAATTCGAGGATTATGTGTCTCTAACCAAGGGATTCCAAGAATAACCTGAAACTTTGGAGCCTTGATTACATCAAACACAACACCCTCCCGATGGCCGTCGGGACCAATAAGAGTCACCTCAGTAGTGGAATGTGTTACCGGTCCAGAGGCAATTTCAGTTCCATCGACTGTGGTGATGACATCTTTGCTGGTTTTAGGACGGAGAGGGAGGTTAATCCTAGAGACCAATTCATGATCCACATAGTTTCCAATAGCCCCACTATCGATGTATGCCTTTATTGCATGCAACCGCTTAGGCTGTTCTGGATCTACGAGAACCATTGGCACAATGAAATGCGAGGTCTGAGAGTTAGTTTTCAAGCTCGGCATGCGGACCCCTACACTTGTCGGGCGGAGTCGTTTCCCGAAACAGAGTCTTCATGATTTTTATCAGCGGCTCCTACCGCCTTTCGGGGCGGTTTTGCCGGGCAATCTCGTAGAAAGTGTCCAGAATTCCCACAATAAAGACATAACTTTAACTGCCGCCTCCTTTCACATTCCTTTTGAGTTAAGGGTCCTTTAACCCCTCCAATTTGCATAGGCTCAGAGACATCAACTCCCTTTGGATTAGCATGGGTCTTGACCAACACCCAGGTCTCAAACCTGGACCGATCTGCTTTTCTGTTTTGAAGTCTGTGATCCAATTGGACCACTAAGTCTATATACTCTGTGCATTCTTGGGGCGGATTTACAACTTGGGCCAAGACATCTTTAAGTTCTCCGCGAAGGCCTCGATAAAACAACGTGACTCTTTTATCCTCTGGCCATCCCGTTTCCACAATTAGTCTATTAAAGGTTGCAATATAGGATAGGAGGTCCTGATTGCCCTGTCGCAGGGATAGAAGTTCGTCATCCAGAGCCTGCCCCTGAGAGTGTCGAGCAAATAACCTTTCCATGCTTGCTTAAAACCTTTGAAAATCACGGAGAATCGGGTCATCTTGAGTAACCAGTGGAACTGACCAATCGGCAGCGCAGCCGCTGAGATATGACAATACAAAGGCTACCTTGGTCTGATCATTAGGGAAGGCCCCAGGTCTGCATAGGAAGTGCAAACGACACTGATTCATGAATATGGCAAATGGTTTGGAGTTCCCTGCAAAGCGTTCGGATGGGGCCAGCGGCATGTTTCCAGGTAGATTAATCTGCACAGGGTTACTGGAAACCACAGGAGCGGGGTTCCCTCCGGAACCGGGTAGAGGAGTTTGCCCAGCTTGACCTTGCAAAAGCTGTCTGGCCAGGTCATCAGTTCTTATCTTTGATATTATTAATTCCCTCCTGAGGGCATTAGTCTCTTGACGAATGGCATGTACTTCGGTCCGTAATTCCCCCAGTAATTGGGCCAACTGATCAGTCTCAGAACTTTCCATAGCGTCTGGGTGGGAATTTGTAGGAAGGCTTTGTGTTCTGTTACGCTCACCTGACTCCCACGAAGGCGCTGGCCTGGTTCGCGCTGCTGTGACCTCTTCTAAGGTGATGCGCAGGGTTCGGAAGACGGACTGGACCGGGCCCCCCAAATCTGACTTGTCTGGCTCGCAGAAGTATCCTTCTGTAGGCGAAAATAGGGGATTAACTGTCTGCGGGGTAATGCAATCGGCCTCCCACTTTCCCCTCTCACCCTCCTTGAAACCCTTCTGTGATTTCTCGTAGCGTCTCACCTTAGGGTCTGGAAGGACGAGCTCTCCATCCTGCTTCTGATGCAGGGGCGCGTTGGTATCCAGTTACTTCACTGGATTTTCGGATTGGTGAGAACCAAACTTGCTTGGCTTCCAGGTAAGTTTTTTTGATAAGAGGTTCCCCTTGTGTCCATGCATTAATGTACTAATGCTAGTGTCTTTTTCCCCATAGGGGCCGGGGTACGGAATGCCGGGGAACAGGCACCGACCCGAGATGAGAGGTGAAATCCTTGTAGAAATCAGGTAAGTCTTTAATGAGCGTTTTTTGGTAATGTCTTTTCATTCGCTCATTACCGCTGATGTCTCTTTTTCCCCTTAGGGGCCGGGGTCCGGAAATGCCAGGATGTGGCGCAGACCCGAAATGAAGAGGGAATGAATCAACAGGTAAGTCTTAACATGGAGATTTAGCTTTCCTTATTCCCTTCTATCTCTCACCTTTTGTTCTGGTCTTTTTCTCCCTAGGCGCTAGGGCGTGACTGCGAATCCAGATAATCACTGCTGAACATGGAGGCGCCCTGTAAAGGTGAGTGGAATGCAGCGCTGCAGCGATCGACGCAATGAGCTTTTAAATTAAAGTCATCCTTTTCAGGATTGTCGGCGAGATGTTTCCGGGATGCGGATTTAGCAAGTAAGGACTTTTCCTTCTTCTGTTCTCTTCTTCTCTTCCTTTGCAGGTGATCCAGGATGCTGGCAGGCGTGGCAGAAGTCAGGATGCAGGAGCAGACCAGGTGAGCGTCCAGCTGCTAGATGCAGAAAAACGCGAAGCACGTGTGGCTGTTCGGGTGGGGTTTAAATAGCCTTGGAAGAAGTTCCAGGTATGTATCCTTCCTCCAATCAGGTATGTATCCTTCCCCGACCACGCCTGGATGGTAAATTAGTCCCACAGGTAAAGTAGTTCCTTTCAGGCCTCAAGGAGGCCGGGATCCTGCAGCATGGTCTGCATCAGGTAAGTGCACCCAAGCATTCCCATAATGAGCCTGGCGCCTATGGCGCCAGGACTGATGTCTTTTATGAGCCTGGCGCCATAGGCGCCAGGACACTGTCCAAAGGGCCCCTATATGGGGTTGCTGGGTCCTTCCTTGGGGACTGGATGTCCGCTTTCGGGGACGCCGGGCTTGAACCGGCTCCCTGGGAGCAGGCATCATGACACAGGGTTGTAGGAACGTCCAACTCAGAAGTACGTGGGTGCCTGCCATACATGGCATAAAAGGGTGTCTGTCCAGTGCTGGTGTGTAGGAAATTATTATAAGCATATTCAGCTATCCATAATAGGTCGAACCAGCTTCCTTCAGCTTGGTGTAACATGCAACACAGATACTGCTCAAGCGTCTGATTTGTTCTCTCAGTTTGACCATCCGTTTGGGGATGGTGACTGGTGGATAGCCGGATGTCGATCTGGGCCATAGAGCAGCATTTTCTCCAGAAGTTAGATACAAATTGAGTACCTCGGTCTGAGATCAAAACTAAAGGAAACCCATGGAGCCGTACGATGCCTTCAAGACATACCTTTGCCAAAGTGCAAGCATTTGGGAGCCCCTTAAGAGGAATGAAATGTTCCATTTTTGAAAATAGGTCCACGACCACAAGATTAGTGTTAAACCCTTGACTGGGGGTAAGTCAGTAATAAAATCGAGGGACAACGTGTGCCAGGGTTCTGGTGGGATTTCCAATGGTTGTAATAGCCCTGCCGTTTTCTGCATGGATGACTTGTTTTGATGTCTTTACGCCACGTGGCCCACCAATAATTTTGTTTTACTTTGCCTAGGGTTTTAGCGATTTCGGGGTGGTACTCGATCAAGGAATCATGATAACCGGACATGACTTGTTCTCGTAGTTCTTGGTTTGGTAGGAATAAACGATTCCTGAAGTAGGGCAACTGATCTTTTATCATGTAATGTTCTCCTTGTGCACTCCACGCTTGTAATTGCTCCGGACTCATCAGGTTTTGGATTTCTTCATGTAATTCTTTCTGAGTATGGTTGCTGTGATTCCTAGGAGCTTGTCACTCGAGATGATTGCTCTTGGGACAGGGGTCTGATACCCTTGCTCTTCAGCCCCCATACGGGAAAGGGCATCGGCCTCCCATTTTTCACCCTGGTCGAAATGTAATCAAGTAGTCACATTCAGCAAAAGAAATAGCCCAACATAGTTGTCGTGAGGATTGGGCCTTTGCTGTTTTTAGGTAGTGTAGGTTTGTCGTGAGGATTGGGCCTTTGCTGTTTTTAAGTACTGGAGGTTCCGGTGGTCAGTTATTACAGTGATTGTGTGTCTGGCACCCAAGAGGTAGTGCCGCCATGGCTTTAAGGCTGATTTAATGGCCAGGAGTTCTTTATCTGTGATAGCGTAATTGAGTTCAGGGCATGTGAATTTACGTGACCAGAAGGCAACAGGGTGTAACTGGCCCGTTTCGGCTCCTTTTGTGAGAGGACGGCTCCCATAGCCATGCTTGAGGCGTCTGTTTCCACCAGGTATGGGAGATCAGGGCAATGGTGACGTAAGATTGGAGCAGATGTGAATCTTGCTTGGAGTTCCTGGAAAGCTTCCTCTGCTTCTGTTGTCCACTGGAACTTTTTGTTGCTTTTCCTTAGCAATGAAGTGATGGGATGCACGATTTGCGAAAATCCTGGGACGAACTGGCAGTAAAAGTTTGCAAAACCCACCATACTTTGAACCCCCTTGAATGAATTTGGGGATGGCCAGTTCAGGATAGCATCTACCTTGTGTACATCCATTCGGATTCCATTCGGGCTGAGAATAAAGCCCAGGAATTCCACTTCGGAGACATGGAATGAGCACTTTCCGAGCTTAGCGTAGAGCTGGTATTGACGGAGTTTCTCCAATATGGATCGGACGTGTTTAACGTGGCCCTGCTTTGATGTGGAATATACTAGAATATCGTTGATGTACACTAGAGCACAGACATCAATAAATTCCCGTTGAAATGCTGCAGGCGCGTTGCAAAGGCTAAAGGGCATTACTTGATATTCGTACAAGCCGTATTTGGTGCGAAAAGCAGTTTTCCATTCGTCCCCCTGTTTTACGCGAACAAGGTGATATGCCCCCCTCAGGTCTTGTTTTGTGTAGATTTGGGCATCTTTGACTTGATCAAGCAATTCAGGGATCAGTGGCAGGGGGTAGCGGTTTTTGACGGTAATCTGGTTCAGTGCGCAATAGTAGATGCACGTTCTCAAGTCCCCCTCCTTTTTCAGTACGAAAAATAGAGGACTGGCTGCTGGAGACTTCGAAGGACGGATGAACCGGTTGGCCAGGTACTGGTCAAGATAGGCCTTCAGGTACTAGTTTTCTGGTTCCATGAGTGCGTAAATTCACCCACAAGGGATTTGTGCGCCGGGTATCAGGTTAATTTGGCAATCGTATGGTCTATGCGGTGGCAGGGAATTAGCCTGTTCTTTCTGAAAGACATCTTGAAAGTCCTGGTATTCACTTGGTAGGGTGCCGATTGCCACAGTCGCAAGCGTGGAGGTTCTGGTGTCTATTGGTTGTTTCTCTTGGCGATAACATGTGTGGGCGAAACTCTACGGAAAGGGAAATTCTTTTGCTCGCCAATCGATTCAAGGATTGTGAGCTACCAACCATGGCATACCCAAAATCAACCGGAACTGTGGTGCCTTAATGAGGTTGAAAACCATAGATTCTTGGTGTCCATCCTGGCACAGAAGGATTAAAGCTGCATTGCATTGAGATACTGGACCAGAAGCTATTTCCGTGCCGTTGACAGTGGTAACAGTGTCGGTAGTTGATTTAGGACATACAGAAGCCCCATCTTTGCCACAAGATCCTGGTCGATGTAATTCCCAACGGCTCCACTGTCAATGTACGCTCTTACTGCGTGCATCCGAGATGGTTGTTGGTGATTGATCAAGACCACAGATAGTGCAAAATGGGAGGTCTGTAGTTCACTTTCTTCGCTCGACAAGTGGACCCCTACACTTGCCGGGCTGGGGAGTTTTCCGATTCCTTGATGGTATCTTCCTTGTCCGTGGCCCCTACCGTCCTCCTCGGTGGCTTCACAGGGCACTCTTTAAAGAAATTACCTGACCTTCCACAGTACAGACATAACTGCTGCTGTCGCCTTTTATCCCTTTCCGCTTTAGTCAAGGGGGATCTGACCCCCCCGATTTGCATTGGTTCTCCTGAACCTTCTGTTGTGCAGGCAATATTGTCCTTTGAACGCACATACTTAGGGTGAGGGTCCGGTCTGGTTCGATCTGCTCTTCGGTCCTGCAACCTATGATCCAGTTTTACAACAAGGTCAATGAATTCTGAGCAGTCTTTCGGGGGGTTCACTACTTGTGCGAGAACATCCTTGAGCTCCCCCCCCCTGCAATCCCCGATAAAATAACGTGGTTCTCTTCTCCACTGGTCATTCTGCTTCAACTACGAGTCTTTTGAACGTGGCTATGTATGTTAATAGGTCTTGATTCCATTGGCTTAGGGACAGAAGTTCGTTGTCTAATGCCTGCCCATGAGTACGACGGGTGAACAGCTTTTCCATCTCCTGCTGAAAGCCCCTGAAGTCATGCAGCAAAGGATTGTCTTGGGCCACAAAGGGTACAGACCAGTCCGCGGCGCTGCCACTCAGGTAGGATAACACAAAAGCGACCCGTGATTGGTCATTCGGAAAGGCCCCTGTTCTACAAAGGAAGTGCAGGCGGCACTGGTTCATGAACGTTGCAAACCTCTTGGGATCCCCTGTAAATCATTCGGGTGGTCCCAAGGGAACTTCCCCAGGAAGGGTTATCTGAACGGGATTGGCTGATGGTGCTGGCATCGAGGGCACGCTTCCCGGCAATGGTGCATTTCCTGCTTGTGACTGGAGAAGTTGCCGGCTTAAATCATCAGTGCGTTCTTTGGCTACTATCAACTCTCTCCTCAGGGTGTTGGTCTCCTGCCTGGCTGTATGTACTTTGGAAAGTAGCTGCCCCAATATGTGGGCTGACTGGTCGGTTTCTGACATTTCCATGACGCCTAGGTGGATTTTGATGGGAGGCTTTGTGTTCTGTAACGCTCACCTGGTATCCACGGGGACGTCACTCAGCCTGTTCTGACCTCTTACGACCTCGAACCCTTCCCTGGAGTCTACTCGACTGGAGACTGGGCCTGAAACACAGGATTGGTAGAGTCCAACTCCCTATTGTCTCTGTGTGCTTGAACCCCTTCTTCCCCGGGGTCCAACCCTTTCCTTTGATCCACAGCTCACCTTGTTTTCTTCTAAAGTGTGCTCTCCGTCCTGCTTTCAGTGCAGGGGCGCGTTGATTGATGTGGTTACTTCACTGGCAAGAGTCTGACAGGTAAGTATAATGAGTCTTTTGAACAGTTCTCTAACTTTGTTCCTTTCCTTCCTTAGATGATGGCCGGCGTCCGGGAATGGCGACATGCTGCTAAGATGAGTAGCGCTGAAGGTGAGTGAGAGCACGATGCGCAATGCGACCCTTTCGTATTTGCATTGAACTGAGTTATTTTTCTGAGTCTTTTAGGTGCTGTGAAGTTTTCAACGTGGATGCCGGTTATGAAGAAGAAATGCGGTGAGTAAGCGCTGTATGCGGCGCCTCTAGATGTTTCTACGCTAACCTGGATTGTCTTTTCCCTCTTGCAGATGGATGAGAGTTCCGGAGACATAGTTCCCCCAGAGCGGCTGGGATTCAGGTAAGCGTTTGAAGCTCGTACAGTCTTTAAAAATAAGCAAAGATTTGCTGAATGCTTACTAATGCCTTTTTTCTGTTCTTTTCCCTTTTTCCTAGGAAGCGACTTGCCGGGATGGGAATGACACCGCCGTAGATGCCCACAGAACAGAAGGAGCGATGAATGATGGCCAGAAGCGCCGCAAGGTAAGGCTGTTCCTAACGGTGTTCTTGTTCTTACAGGAGCTGAGCGCAGAAGAAAGATGCAGGCCTACTGGAGACCGATCCGAACACGGTGAGTGCCACGCTGCAGGTGCAGAAAACACAAATCATGTTTCTCAGCCTGGGCATGGCTTAAATAGTCTCTGGGTATCCCAGGCATCTCTGGGCTGAACCACCCCCAAAAGACTAGACTGCACATGCAGTTCTGGGAACCAAAATATGGGGGGCATCCATCTTGTCCCCATCAATGCACTACAACTCCAATCCCCAATGTTATCTATGGTAGTGAGTGAGTCTGGTGCCACAAGCGCCAAGTCTGACTCCAAGTGGGTCTTTGGAGGGATGGAGAGGCCCTTGAGGGCCATGTAGGTGATTGTGGCCTGGCTACAGCCTGACATCTTGGAGGGCTGGGGACATGAGGGCAGGAATCATGACACTGGTGCCCAATAGGTTATTAATCTCCAAGTAGGATTGAATCTGTAGATAAGCAGCTTCATCTAAGATTTTAAGGAGCAACCAAACTGTCGTAATAGGTCTGTAGTTCGTTGGGACACTAGGATCTAGGTTTTTTTTTGTGTGGTAGAATCCAGGCATCTTTAAGGTTGGTCAGCACAGAACACAATTTGAAGGATGAGTTGATAAATGTGGTAACAAAGGGAGCTAGGTGTTGAGCAGCATTTTTAATAATGGGTGCTGGGCAGGTATCATCAAGACTGCGGGAAGGTTTAAGTGATGTGAGGATGTTGGTTCTCTTGTTCAGAATGAAATTGCCACAGCATTTCAGTGCTGGACTGCCCATGTGGGCGGGACAAAGACTGATATGCAAATGGATATTTCCCATCTGTGAAAGGTACAGTGGGCACAAAGCAGATGGCTACAAACTCTTGAAGCGGTTAATAACCACTAAACAGGTTATCATGCCATGTTCATTCGAGAGAGGGGCGCCTGCTACTTTTTTTGTATATTTGGAAGGAACTTGGGGTTGGTTCCCCCAATTTACATGGGGCAACCAGACTTGGACTCCCTGATCACTGTGCTCAGAGAGGCACAGCTCCACCTCACTGATGAGACCCAACAAGGCTGAAACACGTGTATGGAGTTGCTGTTGGTACTTTTGCTCAGAAGGGAATTGCCAAAGGATTTTAGTGCTGGACTGCCCATGTGGGTGGGACAAAGACTGATATGCAAATGGATATTTCCCATCTGTGAAAGGTAGAGTGAGCAAAAAGCAGATGGCTGTGAACTCTCAAAGTGGTTAATAACCACTGAACCGGTTATCATGCCGTGTTCTTTCGAGAGAGTGGCACCTGCTACCTTTAATTGTATTACATAAAACTAGACACAGTATTTGAGAACATCCATTCTGCAAATGTTTACCCCCATGGAATATTGATTAAAATACTCACCTGTTATAATTCTACATCCAGGGTTTTCACTCATCGGATGTTTCCCCTGGTCGACTTTCATTTGGCTCCTCAATCAGTCGTAAAGCTTGTCTGGGATGACAGCTTTTCAACTGATTGATGTGGAGCTATCTTTCTTCTTTCTGTTCTCCTTTTGAGATGCGGATATTGTAGGCAACAGGGGCAGTTTATCTATGGATCTTGTAGGCAACAGGGGACAGTTTATCCACAATGTCAAAGGCACCACACCAAGAACAGAGACATTTCCACTCCTTGGCCTGATTCAGTTGAAAATTGTTCAGGTAAACCTTGTCCCCTAATTCATATTCATTCTTGGTGGTGTTTAGGTCATAATAGGTCTTCATTCCTTCAGCCCACTTTTTTAAATTGTGCTATGCATAAGCAAAAGCATGCTGGAGGTGCTTCCTAAAATGTTCAATGTACTCATGAGTAGTGCACACATTTATCATTGTCTGCTCCTGAGTTTATAGAGCAGGTGCTGCAGTAACACCATTTTTCGTCTGGTCATGAGCTCAAATCGAGATATCTTAGTTGCAGAAAATCATGTAGATGTAATAGCCACGAGGACAATTGGTAATCAGATGTCCCAACTGGATATATAGTCTGCCACAAATTTCTTGAAGATATTCACAATTAGTTTGTTATATCTCTCTATCCCCTGCTCCCCACTTGAGGCCAGGTGGTAGGCAATGTGGAGTTTTCTTTTTACCCCTAGCATCTCCCACATCTTCGCCATCACCTCACTGGTAAAATGGCTTCCTCAGTCTGACTCAATCCTTCGCGGGAGGCTGAACAGAGAGAAGATGTCTTTGATCATTAGTGCAGCAGATATCTCTGCCTTACTGTTTGGGGCTGGAGGACATTCTACCCACTTTGTAAACAAGCATGTCACAGTCAACACGTAATTGTTTACTCTAGAAGACAAAGCACTGGCCAATGAAATTGAATTGCAAATCTGACCAAGGTAGTGTCATTCCCCTTTCTTGTAGGGGATCACTGTTTGTGAGTGAACTGCGCTGAAATTGAGCATACACAATACACACCAGGTAAGTGTTGAGGTCCTTGCCCATGTGTGGCCAGAAGGCAACCTCATGCATGATTTGTAATGTTGTGTGAAACCCCCTTTGACCAGCAGTGGTCGTGTCCTTAGTGTGATTCAACATACGACCTTGGAAAGAGGTAGGCACCACCCCTAGGGCTCTCCTTACCAACAAACCATCTTGGATTCGGAAAATCTTGGAAAACCTCATCAACACCCAGAAAACCTCTTTACCAGTACAATTTTAGGAAAGCTCACAGGGTCTACAATGTGTTGATAACATTTCCCAATGATCGAGTCCTCTTTCTTTGCAGCGATCAAATCTGCATCTAGGGTATTTTTACTCCAGTGGGAAATTGAGAGTACACTATTCAAATTAATTGGTGACCGGGTGACAGCAGCAACTTTGATTTCACCCAACAGTTTCTATGAAATGCCCCTGCAGAACTCCGGTTTTAGCCAGTTGGTCAGCCAGGTGCTTGCCAGTTTTATCTGTCCACTCTATTTTGGAATGACCTCTTACCTTCTTCCAATAGATGGTCTTCTCATTGGAGTTCAACAGATTGTGAATTGACTGGATCAGTTTGGCATGCTTTAGGGGTCTATTGTTTGCACAAAGCATGACTCAATTCTTCCAGTTAATCAGGTGCTCTACAAACCCATTTCTGACATAAGAATCAATGATTATGACCAATTCATTGAGTTGGTGGTGCACTTTAGTGAGTATGGCTTTGTGGGATGTTTTTACCCATGCATCCAAGCCCTACCATAAAACTGTGCAGTACTGGCATGGAAAACATCATGATGGCCAGAACTCCCCAGAGAGTGCACAGGGAAAACATGAAGAATTGGCAGCCACCCATTTTTGCCTATGTTGTGAGCACAGGAGGGCACTGCCTAAAACCACCATTGGGCTACACACACAGTAGCCTAAAACCATTGGGAATGGCAATGCTGATTGCCTAAAAGCAACTCAGAACTGTGGGAAATTAATTTTCTTAATCCCAAAAATGGTTGCATTACCAGTACTCACCACTATCAGAAAGCCGGCGTTTTAAAACCACCAGACGTTTGTGTAAAACTGAACAAATGAAACAAAACCAGACCAAGGAAAGACTTGCTAAGAGGTGGATACAATGTAAAACTATATTCTGAAATGACTTGAAGGAAGTAATTATTTAATGTATATGTAAAAAATGTAAGTGATTTAAACTGGGAACACAAAGTGACATTTAGCTGAAACCTGGCTTAATGAAACTGGATTCTGCCTGACAACTACCCCCGACAGGAGTTGAAACCTGCTCAGCCACTCTTCCCCTTGCCAAAAGGAGTTGACACCTCTCTGATTAGATTAGGGGTAGAGCACCTGGGAACTGCAGGAAACTGAACAATGGACTCAGGCTAATGTTATATTGGGGGGCCGTAAAATAGCTTCCTCTTGGGAGAAACTGTGGGGGCAGCTGTGCCTCTGTGAACAAGCTGGCTTGGGGGAAGTGGATAAACCATTTATTCCACCATGTGATGTTGGAAGCCACACCCTTTTTTGACCAGAGCATAATTTTAAAAAGATAGATAACTCATAGTGCAGACTTTTCAGAATTATATAAGTAATATCATTATTTTTGTGATTTTTCTGTGAACATTTTAAGAGGTGTTAGGACCCTGTGGTGTATTCGGGGGGGGTTGCTAGCGGAAAATAGGGTCTCACTCCAAATGTATGCATGTTAAAAATCTGACACTTTATCATCTGTAACCCATATCCCTGATGCACATTTGTGTAAAATCTGGAAAGGTTTAGAGGTCGTTATCTGGATGAAAAGGGGAGAATTCTGTCATCAGTGGACAGGACATCGTACAAAGACAGGGATCGGATGGTTTGGTGCTACAGAAAATATGTTAACTGGACCTATAATATTAGAAAAATGGTACATAGATAAAGATGTATTTGGGTCAGAAATAGATTTGTGTGCAATCTGACAAGGGGAGGTTCCTCTGACCATAAAACCTACAGCATCACTCTGACTCACATTTCCTTCCCCCAATCAAGGGAGAGAGGAGGAATTGGCCAATGATAAGTGAAAGGGGCAGGATTAGTTATGACCAACGCACACACCCACTTTCCAAAACACATAAAAAGAGACTGCTGGGACAGGTAGAGAGATTCAATTCCATTTGCAGCGGAGCATGCTGACCGACAACTTCACATCCAGAGATCCAGACTTCAAATCCATCAATCTCCAGAACCTGTAGCAGAAATTAACTCCAGAATTTGTAGCAGAGAGGCCTGAATCCACCAGCTGAATCCTCTTCAGCAGGCCTCAAAACTAACCAAACTATTCAACAGCCGGGCGAGCTGTTTGAATTTTTGCCGAGAATTTTTGCAAGAACCTGTAGCAGTACCCAGAAAGCAGTGTTACATCCAGAGAGGCTAGACCAGCAGAGCAGAGCTGACCCAGATCGCTGTGAGCAGAACCAGTGCCTGATTGACCCGCCGAGCAGACAGAACCGCAGCCGGACGTGTTGACCAGATCCGTGACGAGGCCTAGTTCAAATTTATATTGTGAGTACCTAGCAGAACTGTGCAGAATCAATCTCTTAGTTAAAATAATCTAATCCAAACTATTTTAACCTAAGTAGAACTGCCTCCTAGAAATCGTGTCATCTGTCATTTTTAAAGCTGCACAACTGTCACCTGTCAATTCTGCAGCTGCAAGCTGTCACCTGTCATTTTGAGTTTACTTTAAATCCGAAAAACTACCTTTATTTAATCGTCCGTATCTCTGGAACCGTTTGGGCTAGGAACGAAATTTAGAATCTAGGCTTTCCAACGAACCTAGAACCGACTTCCTACTCACTATACTTTTCCCGTAATCACGAGACACGCACTCGCGAAATTTACCGCGATTTGCGATTTGGCCTGATTTCTTCATCTGTAGAAATCAGCAGCTTTTTGCTTCTCTTTGCTAAAATTCGTTTGCAATCTGCTAATCATTCATAGAGCATTGCTAAAGTGAGCCTGAACTAATACCAACACGCATCTCCCACTCACCCTGAATCTCTAGAGGGAATTAAAATCAGTTGGCACATTTTCCCATCCATTGCCATCACATTTAAAAAGCATTTTGGGCATGTGTTTCAAACTCCTACCTGTTTCCTCTAAGCTTGCTGGGAGGGAACTGAATTTCGTATTGTATTTGATTGCATTCCTGAGAACTGTGTGCTCCTCTTTCCATCTCCTTCCATTTCTTACATTGCATAGGGGAGGGGGGTGAATTGCCAGAGAAAAAGTGATTATCTTATCTTTTGCTAAAATCATATCAAGTATTTCTGTACTACATTGTGTTCCTCATTGCTTTTCCCTTGAAACCATAAAAGTATTTTTGCTACTTTATCCATCCTATACTAACTCCTCATTGATTGTAAAGAAGCGTGCTAGTGACAGATTACCCATTGTTGATCAACATCATATGTCTAATTGTACTATCAGATATTAATTTATTATAAACTGTGAGATATATATATATTGTTTAATTTTTCAAATAAACCTTTTAATTTGAAAAACAAACCTAATTCTTGGCTCAGTGGGGTCAGGGGGATTTTAGAGGGGGGTGTTATACAAGGGTTGTCATCCAGAGTACTGAACTGAACATAAAAATACATCAATAAGGGTTTTCCTCAGCATCCCAGACTACGCATTGACTTAGCTGTAGTGTTGGTTGAATATCGCTTACAGCTTGATAAACTGTCATCAACCTGACTACTTCAGGGTTATATTTTATAACCAGCTGATGGTTCCAAGGTACAGTTCACCCAGACATTCCCAATGCCATCCACCAGTTATTCTTCCCGGTTGTTATCAACATGGTAGGAGCACCCATCCACATAAACTGTGGTTATCCCCTGAAACATGTCTTCTTCATAGACCTTGGATGGGGAAGTTAAGTATGCCTCCTTGTTTTTGTTTGTCATTAGATTTTCATCCTAAAACAGTTTTCTTGAAGACAATCATGCAATTCTGCAAAACCCTTGCACTAGGAGACTCTTCTTTTTATACCATATCTGACCTCCACAGGAAAGCCTTTTATGGACAGAATCCAGGAACAAATTCAGGAATTACTAACGTTCCCTGCCTGGATCCTGTCACTTTGGTGATATTGCAAGGGTTGGTGAGGAGGCTCAATGATGATGTGCTCCTCATGGATGAATGGGTGGTAATTCTTTAAGGCCCACACCATTGCTAGGAGTGCCCTCTCACAGTCATTGCATTTTTTCTCCACAGACAACAAAATCTTGCTCACGTACAAGATGACCTTGTTGACCTTGTCATGCTTTTGATACAGCACCGCTGTTTAGGCAAGTATCTGACAATCCCACCTCCAAGAAGAATGCCTTGTTCTTTATGGAGTAAGCCAAACAAGGAGCCTTGTAAAGGTTTATTTTCAGTTATTTAACTGCCTCAGGTTGTTGCAGACCCCCTCCCACTTGACTCCAGCATTTGATAAATGGACCAAGGAGTCACGCGCCTGCCTACCTGGCGCTTGAGGAATCTGCTACGTTATCACTGCCATTGAAAGAGCACATCACGCTCTGCTCTATGTCTCTTCAGCGGTCTAATATCCCTGCTGTCATGGCCACCTCCCGATCCTACTCTTTCCGTTCCTCTATGCTTGTTCTATTTCTTCCTACGGATATCCTTGCTCTGGTTTTTCCTGAGCTACCCTTGTCATTCTCTCTTTGTTGTGTTTGTCTTTTTCCCCTCATTCCCCTTACCGGTGCGCGTCTCTTCGCACGGCTTCCTCTACCTTGGCAGCAGCTTTACCGCTCCTCTTCACACTTCTCTGCTGCTGTGTTTGTTTATCCATGGAAGGGTTTTGGACTTAACTGCCAATCCAGTCCTTAAATTCTAATTGCCTACAGAGCTATATATTCCAGACGCAAACTCCCCACTGCATTCTTCATGGAGATCTTCGTCAACCATCTCTGGCAGTCATATTATCCATTCCAGAGCAGTTTCATCTGTTTGCTAGACCAAAGACCTACCAAATTTCAGAGTTGTTTTTAGCCAAATGGCTTTTTCCTCTGTTTGGCTTCCTCGGGAAGGGATCCTAGCCGGTCTCGTGCACCACCACGGCATAGTGGCTTTGACTCGGTGAAGGCCCTATATCTACAAAAAAGAAGGAATACAAGCAAGAAGAAATGCAAGAATAAGGCATCCCATTCCTCGCAGCAGTGATCGTGGGACACCGCAGGAGGTTGAGAATAACCAGGCCCTGCATTTTCTTGCTCAGGTCCAGCCTTTTTGGGATGCCTGGTGACAAGGTCTATGGCAGTTATAGGTTTCCACCTCATATCATCCTAGACCTGGTCACTGAGTGGGAGGATGAACTCACATCAGCCTCCCTGTGCTCCCAAGCATTGAGCCCATTGGAGAAGGTGCTCAATGTGCTGCATTTTCTGGCCACTGGGTCATTTCAGAGGACAACTGCAATAGTGGGGGCATCTCACAGCCCACGCAGTCACGTTGCCTACACCAGGTGTTGGCAATCATCACTGCGCGTCCCTCAGTCCGCAGGCCCATATACATGCCCAGAACACCCGCAGAAAGGCAAGCCGTGGTCCTGGACTTCTACAGAGTGGCACACTTCCCCAAAGTGCTTGGTGCCATAGATTGCACCCATGTGGCCCTACGTCCACCGAGGGCCACTGAAAACATCTACCGTAACCGCAAGCACTGGCATTTCATGAACGTGCAGGTTGTTTGCGATGCCTAGGGAATCATTACCTCTGTCTATGCAAACCATACAGGGTCCACCCATGACAGTTTCATATACAGAATATCCACCCTGAGCTGGGCCCTGGAAGCTGGAAAGCATGGAGACACATGACTCATAGGTGAGTACAAATGCCTGTGCACATTCATGCATGTCACACACAGACAAATGCTCAAGCCCAACTAATGACAACCATTATCACCTTACCAGGGGACAGTGCCTACCCTCTGAGTACCTACATGATGACACCACTACGGAACCCCACCACACCACCCCAGGCAAGATACAACGCAGCCCGAATTGCACCCAGGGCCATAGTGGAGCACACATTTGGATTGCTGAAGTAACGCTTCCGCTCCCTTGACCGCTCTGGCGGACAGCTACTATATGCACCCCCAATAGTGTGCAGGATCATTGTGGCTGCATGTGTCCTGCACAATGCTGCAACACGGCGGGGCGTACCGGTAGACATGGTGGTGCCCCCCAAATCCCCAACCACACGCACAGCCCATGCGCATGGGAGGGGAAAGGGCATGTGGCAAGGTACCCCGTACCCAGCTTGTGGCCACAATTTTCACCTATGCTCCAACCCATGCGGAGTGCACACAGGCCTGGCACATGCCAGATGACAATCGATGATGAGAAAGGGACAGTTAACTGTTACAACCTTACCATCCTGAGAATGTGTCCATGGAAGTGCCACATGGTGTGCATCCCTAGCTACTTAAACACAACCAATCCCATGTGACCAAAAGGAACACATGCAAGGTGCATATCCCACCCACCCCCCTGAAAGGCAGGGTATCAAAGTACTGGTATGCCACCCAAACACTCCCACCCCCATGACCCCCGTCTGCCACACCATACCATGGTATGCAAAGGCAAAACATCAAACCATATGCACAACACATGACACAATAGTCATGAAGTGCCACATGAGAAATGTAAATAGGAACCAGACAATGGGCCTCATTACAACCCAGGCGGTAGGTTCCCTACTTTACCAGTAAACTCCATTTACACCATGGTGGATGGCGGATTTACCGCCCCATTCCAAGGTGAGTGGGACGGTAAATCCCCATTCCCCATTTACCCTTCCCCATTCCCATTTTTGCCCCATAGGGCATAATGGGAGTGGGGAAGGCGCTAATTACGGCACCGTAAATTACGGTGCCGTAATTAGCACCAAGGCGGGTTAGCGCCTTGCATTTTAACGCCTGCTAAAAGCAGGCGTTAAAATGGTAATCAGGCGTTAAGGGTTAATGGCGCTGATGGCGCCGTTAAACCCTTAACGCCTGGGTTGTAATGAGGCCCAATTACACCTGACATGGAATCTGAAGAAATGACTGACCAAAACCTCACACCTTGAAAACTGTGGCACAAATGCATGCCACCAGTGGTGCAAGCAACAAAAGTCAGAATACTTGTTGCCATGCATATTGGACAATAGCAAATTGGCATTACAAACATTGTGTGCTGCGTTTGTGTCCCATGCAACACACCGCTCACCGTACAGCACAGTGAGTGTGCATTGCGTTTGGGAAACCCCTTAAGCATCATGAAAAATAAATACAATCAACAAAATAGTAGCCTGTGCTTTATGTACACGATCAATGAATCGGAAGTGAACATGGATTGTAAGGACACAGCATGCCTGAGAAGGCAATCTGGGTGCACGTGTGTGCATGGTGTCACCGTAGTTGGTGTGGGGTGGCGTTGCCTAAGTGTTTGCGTCAGTAGGGACATTCATCGAATACATGCATGTGAAATGAAGTGAGCCTCAGAGTCCTGTACACAGCACATGTGAACATTGCACTCATGGACCGCCCTGTGTGTTATACTACTCCAATCCCCTGACACCTCAAAATGAAACCCAACATAGGATCAGCCATTGACCAGCAGAACATATCATGTACAGAGTACCCCACATCGACAATGGCAGACATTGAGCAATCACTGATTCATTGAAAATCCTTATAGGGCCTACACACAAAGTGCATCAAAGTGCCTCAAGTGGGGAGTGAACAAGGGAGAATAACAGTACCTTCATACAAGTCCTTCAAACAAGTTCTTCCAACAGTCCAGAATCTGAAAATCAACAATCAAATCAAAGTACATAGTACAAGTGCTTCTAACAATAAGGGAGAGTCTAGGGAGGGAATGTTGGAAAACAAAACTAGCATCAACATTGCTATACCTGACGGCAATAGTTGCAGTGCAGGAGTCACATAAGGAGGGGGGGGAGAGGAGGGAAGAGGTGAGGAGAGTAACACAACAAGTGACAAACTAGAAGGGAAATGGAGAACAGATGACCTGTAATCAGTGGTGAAGGGACTGATGATAAAAGTAAGTGCCAAAATAAAACTCAAAAAGGTGAAGGTGGGGGGTGGATGGACAGAGGCAGAGGGGGAAGTGTCTGCAAAGAACAAGCGGCTACGTATCAGCATGCCTGGTGGCAATTGGGGTAGAGCCGGAAAAAGACAGACAGAGGACAAGGAGGAGGGGAAAGGGTGGTGGAGAGGGGGAGGGAGGAGAGAAGGGAGGAGGGGCCCAAGGTGTAAAGGCAGGAAGGTGGAGAGGATGAAAGAAAGCACACACAGGGGGCAGAGGGAAAGAAGACACTGCAGAAGGGGAGGGGGTGTGATGGTGAAGGAGGGAAGACAGAGGGAGACTGGCGGAGGGCAGGTGGAGACTGGTGGGGGGCAAGGGAGACAGGGGGAGACTGGCAGGGGGCAGGTAGAGACAGCCGGGGGCAGAGGAGACAGGGGGAGACTGGCATGGGGCAGGTGGTGACAGGACGTGCGCAGGGGAGACAGGGGGGACTGGCAGGTGGCAGGTGGAGACAGGCAGGGGTAGGGGAGACAGGGGGAGACTGGCAGGGGGCAGGTGGAGACAGGCGGGGGCAGGGGAGAAAGGGGGAGATTGGCAGAGGCAGGTGGTGACAGGTGGGGCAGGGGAGACAGGGGACAATCAAGGGACCCAGAAGGGTGGTGGACAGGGGTGGACAGGGGTAGACTGGGCCTCCATTGTGGGCCTTTGGTAGTGGTAGCTGGCTCCAGCCTCCTGGTTCACCGGATTGTCACAAGGGCCAAGGGCAACCAATGGGAGGGGGAACAGGTCCAGGCCACAAACATGACAGTCAAGTCAAAAGCAATACAGCCATATTTCAAATGGCACAAAAAAACACCAGGCAAGCCTGCAAGATGGCCAAAGCAGGGCAAGCAAGGAATTGGGGGTCGTTGAAATGCGTGGTGACAAGGATAACTCAGCGTGTAGTGTTCACATGGCATATCAAAATCATTGTAGGCCAGTGTCCCAATAAAACATTGTCAGCACACAGACCCCACCCAGCCTCAGTGTGTGTTACAAAGCCAAAGGGTGCATGGTACCGCCTGCAGCAGGAAGTGCATGAACATAGACAGACAATTCATTAAAAAAACCAATAGCAACATGATGAAATGTGCAGTCAACAGAATACTCACCAAACTGAAGTGCAGACATGCATTGGAGAAACCATCCGGAATACCCACTAGGGGTGTACACACATTTAGGACTGCAGGCTGGCCACAGAAATGACAGAAGCCCAATTCCCCTGTGTGAAATGCTGTCACACCGAGCCATCCTTGTAAGCCCATGGAAAGGGGAAGCAGGAGTAGCATATGTGTCAGGGCCCCAAGCAAAACACATACACGAGACAAGCCTGAATGGGCCCTGCTGGAACACACAGTGGATGCCTTCAAATACCACAAAGCACCACAAAGCACCACACTATCACATGAATGCACAATAGAAAAAAAACAAAATAATAATTACTTGCAGGAAAAAAAATGTTTTTAAAACAAATTACTTGCAGAAAAAATATATAAAAAATGCCCACATATTTTTTGCCCATATATGACCCAAGGAGTGGGTGGGTACAGGACTTATTTTCAGTAAAGTAAAATGGATATATTCATCTTGGGGGGTGGTACAGGGTGCACCTCAACTCCCACATGTGTAAAAAGAATCACTGGGCTCAGCGCCTGCTCGGCCCGACCTATGTTGTCGTCGCCACCCTCTGGATGGAAATCAGAAGGTGGACGCGGCACAGTTGCCTCACCACGCCTATCCACACCTTGCCCCTCAGCGGCAGCAAGCATGCCGGTCTTGTAAGCCAGGTCCTGCATGGCAATGACACGTTGGTCAGCATGCATTACCTCATGTGTCACACGTGCTTCCTCCTGTAAAGACTCACGTGTAAGACAGAGTTCTGCCTGCATGGCCTCACATGACATACGGAGTACCTCCCAACTTGCATGGAGTTCAGCTGAGATGGTTCCTTCAAGCCGCTCCATCCTGTCTTCTGCCCGCCTACTGTCGTCCATCATGAGAGCACCCAGAGTAGATCAGAGGATTTGGTGTTCGACCCTAAGGGCCTCACGGTGTGCTTCTGCCTGAGCAGAAATTGCTTGACGCAGAACCACCATTTCAGCCTGGCGCGCCCTGTCAGAGGCTGCCATGCCCAGCCTGAGTGAGCGGCACGTGGACCGCTTAGCCTGCTGCTGGAATTTCACTTGACTTTCAGGGGGGAGGATGGAACGGGCCACACTTCCCATACCTTGAGCCATCATCTCAACCGTTCCCCCCTGTTGCTGTGCTATGGCAATAATGGCATGCTCCCAGTCAGTTGACCCCGGTAGCACACGGCCACCGCGTTGCCGGACCCAAGGAGTCGTGGTCCTTGCTGGTTTGGTGCCCCCCGCGGCTGCAGGACTGCATCCCTCCATCGACCTGATGCCCCAGGAACATGGCCAACTGGTGTGGAGTGTGACCCTGCACCCATAACCACCACAGGCAGACATTCCAACCCCGCCTGCCCCCCTACTGCAGGTGTCGCGGATAGAAGATCATCCAACCCAACATTGGATCACTTATCAGCGCCGACACGTCATGATGCAGATCCGGCTCAACATAGCGGTCAGAGGATACATCAGAGCCTGACTCAGAGTCTGCTCTGGACATGATGGCCTAGAGCACCAGTGGGTTCTCATGGGCTGCCACCCCACGACCTGCACTGATGCCTGGTTGGTCATGTGAACTGACCACCGTGTCTGGGATGACATCTTCATCCTCCGCCTCCACTGCATCATTACCTGCAACATAAACAAAAGAAACAGGAACACGCATGTCAGTAGCACATACCACGCACATAAAGATCACAACATTGACAGCCAACACATGAAGCAGATATGTCACACGCAACTCAAAGCCCAACATGCATCCTCTGGCATTGCAATGCAAGGGTATCCCGAAAGCAGGAAAGGATATGTGCAAAATGTGAAGCCAACACATGTTTTGCATGTTGCCCATCTCCTACATCACACACAACCTCTAGCAGGCACATATCCAAGGCAGGAATGAGAGATGGCAACAAAGAGATGGCACGTAGCATAAGCATGTGGGAACACACAAATAGCCACAGCTGGCAATCACACCAAACACACCATGACACATGTAGCATGCATGTTCACCTGCAGCACTCAACAACCATTGACTATGCAGAGTACATATGTCACAGGAGGCACCTACGCTACTGCATTTCGATACAGTGACAGGAGGGACATGGGTACATACATGGCAGGTCACTATCACACAGCTGCATTGTGTCGGCATGTTGAAGGGCGGAACTTGGCACAGGAGTGGGTGTGTGCGGTGCAGTGCATGTGTACCCCCTCAACTTCTAACATCAACGCGTACATCTCCAAAGGTGACCGCAGTGTAGGGCAATTGCAGCCATCATGTGCAAATGGCATGCACTATGTAGCATGGATTCTGTGAAACACCCTCCCTCTGGGTAATAGCAGGGAGGCACTGCATGGCAATGAAAGGTTCACCACAGAACTGTGCATTGGCAGACAGTGTTGGCATGCGTCTATTGCATGTCGTCAGTCAAATGTCACTACAGCCGATGAGAAGTGGACATGATGCAGGACAGATAAGGAACCATCAGTAGTACACGCATGCATGCAGAAGACACAACACCAGCAGAAAAGAGGCAGGGGGCCTGTAACAGGGGGAGCCATGTGCACGACAAAGATGTGGACACCCTAAAGTGGTGTTTGATGACACACAGACCCACAGTGAGCATGAAATGGCTGTCCAAATAACATGACACTTGGATCATCCTCGAGACATACTACAATGAGCAGGCGGTCAAGGACACCTAGGGGCATACATGGAATGCACATGGAGTATGAATGTGCAAACATGTGCACAGGGAGCCACTGCCACCAGCATAGTCAGAGTAAGACACACTGCACCAATGACAAAGGATGTATATGACATGATATGACTTCTCATCAAGATTGCCCTCGTACACAAGTGGCTCAGAGCACAACCAAGCAAAGGGAGGGGAACAAGGGAGAAAAGGAAATTAAAATAATGATCATACTGGGCACAGTGACATTGAGAACACGCAAGTGCATGGAGAAGGGATAAATGATTGAAGTCTCTGGAAGGGGGAGAAGTGGAACATGCCAAACAGAGGATACCAAAGAATGAAAATGAAGCCTTATGATAGAATAGGCATTCAAAAGGTGATAGTGCAGCCAGCAATTGGAAAGTGCAAGATCTTTTGGATAGGGCAAATCTGATGATTGCAGAAGAAGAGTGGGGGACTGTATGGGTACATGTACAGGACCCATTGCAATGGGAGGCCTGGAGGCAGTGCAGCGGGGAGGCAGGGTGAGCAGTTACCTGGGCCTGAAGGACATAGGGTGTCCAGGTGCACAGTGCCAAGAGAGGAAACATTTCAGCTGGGGAGAAGAGGGGGTAATGCTGGAGCAAATAGGAGGTCTTGAGGTGCTTCCGGAAGCAGAGGTGTTTCTCCTCAAGTTTCATTGTGGCAGGTAGGCTGTACCAAATGTAGGTCCCAGCCGTAGACACAGATCTGCCCTCAGCTTGTTTCTTCGATAAACGACTCACCCGGAGGGAGTGTGAGGTAGAGGAGCAAATGACTTGCGTGGGGAGATATTGGCAGAGGTATAGTTGAAGGTATTTTGGACCCAGGCCCCCGAAATCCTTGTACACAATGCAGAGGGTCTAAAATGTAATCCTTGCATCCACTGGTGGCCAATGAAGGGATTTCAGAGCTGGAAAGATAGGATCCCAGGGCTTGAGGCCAAGGACAAGTCTTGCAGTCCTGTACTGGATTAGTGGTAGAGGGCAGAGTGTGGAGGCAGGTTTAATTTTGCAAGAGCCTGTCACAGTAGTCCAACCTTGAGACAACCAGAGCTTGAGAGACAGTGAGCTAGTAGGTGAACTAGAGGAAAGGCACAGTACCCCTGAGGAGTTTAAGCAAGGATTTAATATATCTCAAGAGACATCAGAAATGTGTGTGGAGATGGAATGTGTGGAGTCAAAGGTGACCCCGAGGTTGTTGGACTTGCAGGTGGGGGTAGGAGGAGGTCCAAGGGAGGCCGACCAGGGAGTGAGGGAAAACGATGGTGAAGGTGTACCAATGAGGAGGATGCCATTCTTGCTGGCATTTAGACAGAGATCATTGGCAGTACACCCATTTCAAATGGCAATGAGGCTATCAGAAATGAGGGAGGGAGAATAGGTGGCCGAGGGCAGCCTGAAAATGAGTTGAGTGTCATCAGCATAGCACAGGAAGTTGTAGCAGAAAATGAAAATGCAATAGGCGAGAGCTGCCAGGTTCTGTTCGGAAAGCCAGGCCGAGAGGTAAGACCCCTGGTGAACACCACAGGTGGAGAGGGACATTCATGAAAGGAAGGACCCAAGTTGTAGCTGTGAGGGTCACACACGCCAAACACACATGTCATTGAATGACACACATCAATACTCACCGGAAGAAACATCATAATCCATCCTCTCTCCTACTCCACAGATTTGTTCTTCCTGGATGAACTCTGCAGCAATCTCCTCGTGCTGAGTGAGTACATCCTCCTCTGGTGCTGGCCCACCACCAGTCACCTGAGACATGGAATAATTGGAGGCACGCTTTTGTTTTGCACAGCATCGGAGGTCATTCCAACGCTTGTAGCAGTCATGAGCTGTGCGCACCTGGAATCCCATGGCTGTCACACCATCCGCATTATGCTGCCAGTGGAAACAACGCTGGGGAGGCATTGTATGGCACTGTGGGCCCACAAGCATATCGCATTTGTCTGCCGACATGCAGTCCACAAGGAAGTCCAGTTCCTGCTTGCCAAAAGGCCTCTTCCTCGATGTTCCGGAGGCCGGAGCCGTGTCTGGGGTCTCAGCCTCTTGTGCAGGAGCACGCTTCCTCCTTTTGGGCGGTGGTACTGACCCTGACTGGCCAATGTGGCCCTGATCAGTGGGGGCAGTGGCGCTGGTGGACTGGACCAAGAGAGTGGGTGTTTGAATGAGGACGGAAGGTCTGGCTTGGGTCTGACCCACTGCCGTGGTGGTGTTGGCTGCATCTGCACATGCAGTTACCACAAACTGCCTGCTTGGGGCATCAGATGTCATAAGTGCCCCAGATACGTGTGCTCCGGTCACAGCTTCGCTGGACACATGTGACATGCACCTCCTGACAAGATGGAAATCGTCCTGGGAGACCTAATCATGAAATGCAACATGTGCTGCCCGAGCCCGGGTGGTGGTCCCCACAGCTGCACCTGCAGCTACCACCACCGGTGGGCCCGTGACAGAAGATGAAAGTTGCTGTTGGTTCATATTGGCACCAGGTTGTGATGCAACAGCTGCATCTCCAGGAGCCACAGGGGGTGGTGGCATGTCTGCACCAGCACATGACTGGGCATCCTGCCCCATTGGGGCACTCCTTCCTCTTCCCCCTCTGTAGCCACCCTGGCCACCCTGGACTCCCTGTCCCCCCATGTCTCCGCACCCACATGCCCAACCATGCCCAGCACTGGGAGGATGCCCAGCTTTGCCACCCTTATCCTTTGGTGGCCTCCCAACCATGGCACAGATGGTAAATAGCCGATTGGAGGTGCACTCAACAATTGTCCTGGGCAATTAGGTTAAAGGGGGCAGGGAACTGGATGGATCAGGTGCCCCTGTGCTCCTGCAAGGCTGTCTGTGACCCCTGGGGAAAAATGACAGGTCACGCAATGCTCAGGCCCCCTCAAAAAATAAAAAAAGACAAAAAAAAGGAAGAAAAAATAGTAAAATGTCAAAAGAAAAATGTGCACGTGACCCCGGTAGCCCATGTGCTTGGATTTAATCTCCAGCAGTATGGTGTGGCATCCAGGGACACAAAAAACACGTACGCGTGGACCACGTGGGCTACTATGACCTCGAAAATGGTACCCAATGCACAGGGGGAATCACAGTGGGAAAAATAGCGTGCAAGACTCCTTGTGTGGAAAAGAAAAAGAAAAACACGCACTTTTTGTGCATAGGCAACATCCCGTCAAAAGAAGAGGTACGAACTTCAAATGCTGTGAAGTGATGCGTGTGAATCCAGAAGAGTAAACGGACGTGTCGGTCTCCACGAACAGCATGTACAGTGGACTGCTTCCCCGCTGGAGCTTTAACCTTTGCTGAAGGCAACGCCTGCATGCGTAACGTCATTGGCATGCTTATGTGCTCTGGCCTTTCCTCAAATTACATGCATTCACATGGGGATGTGCTGTTTTTGCAAGGGCAGATTCACTATGCACCTGTACCGAGGGAAAAGCCAGCGCACATCACGTCACTTACGCGCTTACGCACACAGGCCCTTTCCTCGAATTACACGCTGACGTGCTGTTTTTTCACGTGCCAATTCCCTCTGCATCAAGCTGGCCACGCGACAACACATGGAAGACCATACTCCTGCCCAGAAGCCCATATTCCTTCCCCCCTGAGCCTCGAGCCACCTCCCACAAGCCATCTGCTGCTGCCTGCCTGCTGGCCACGTGCCCAGCATTTTGGTGCCTGCATGTCAGCCATCAGCAGGGGTCCAGTTGCTGCGACCACCCCTACTGGAACAAAAGTCTTCTGACTGCAGTTCCATTGCTCCACAGCCCAGCACCAGGACCCAGTTGCCGAACCCACACCTGTTCCGGAGGCCGGAGCCGTGTCTGGGGTCTCAGCCTCTTGTGCAGGAGCACGCTTCCTCCTTTTGGGCGGTGGTACTGACCCTGACTGGCCAATGTGGCCCTGATCAGTGGGGGCAGTGGCGCTGGTGGACTGGACCAAGAGAGTGGGTGTTTGAATGAGGACTGAAGGTCTGGCTTGGGTCTGACTCACTGCCGTGGTGGTGTTGGCTGCATCTGCACATGCAGTTACCACAAACTGGCTGCTTGGGGCATCAGATGTCATAAGTGCCCCAGATACGTGTGCTCCGGTCACAGCTTCGCTGGACACATGTGACATGCACCTCCTGACAAGATGGAAATCGTCCTGGGAGACCTAATCATGCAATGCAACATGTGCTGCCCGAGCCCGGGTGGTGGTCCCCACAGCTGCACCTGCAGCTACCACCACCGGTGGGCACGTGACAGAAGATGAAAGTTGCTGTTGGGTCATATTGGCACCAGGTTGTGATGCAACAGCTGCATCTCCAGGAGCTACAGGGGGTGGTGGCATGTCTGCACCAGCACATGGCTGGGCATCCTGCCCCAGTGGGGCACTCCTTCCTCTTCCCCCTCTGTAGCCACCCTGGCCACCCTGGACTCCCTGTCCCCCCATGTCTCCGCACCCACATGCCCAACCATGCCCAACCCTGGGAGGATGCCCAGCTTTGCCACTCTTATCCTTTGGTGGCCTCCCAACCATGGCACAGATGGTAAATAGCCGAGGGGAGGTGCACTCAACAATTTTCCTGGGCAATTAGGTTAAAGGGGGCAGGGAACTGGATGGATCAGGTGCCCCTGTGCTCCTGCAAGGCTGTCTGTGACCCCTGGGGAAAAATGACAGGTCACGCAATGCTCAGGCCCCCTCAAAAAATAAAAAAAAGACAAAAAAAGGAAGAAAAAATAGTAAAATGTCAAAAGAAAAATGTGCACGTGACCCCGGTAGCCCACGTGCGTGGATTTAATCTCCAGCAGTATGGTGTGGCACCCAGGGACACAAAAAACACGTACGCGTGGACTACATGGCTACTATGACCTCGAAAATGGTACGCAATGCACAGGGGGAATCACAGTGGGAAAAATAGCGTGCAAGACTCCTTGTGTGGAAAAGAAAAAGAAAAACACGCACTTTTTGTGCATAGGCAACATCCCGTCAAAAGAAGAGGTACGAACTTCAAATGCTGTGAAGTGATGCGTGTGAATCCAGAAGAGTAAACGGACGCGTCGGTCTCCATGAACAGCATGTACAGTGGGCTGCTTCCCCGCTGGAGCTTTAACCTTTGCTGAAGGCAACGCCTGCATGCGTAACGTCATTGGCATGCTTATGTGCTCAGGCCTTTCCTCAAATTACATGCATTCACATGGGGATGTGCTGTTTTTGCAAGGGCAGATTCACTATGCACCTGTACCGAGGGAAAAGCCAGCGCACATTACGTCACTTACACGCTTACGCACACAGGCCCTTTCCTCGAATTACACGCTGACGTGCTGTTTTTTCACGTGCCAATTCACTCTGCATCAAGCTGGCCACGCGACAACACATGGAAGACCATACTCCTGCCCAGAAGCCCATATTCCTTCCCCCCTGAGCCTCGAGCCACCTCCCACAAGCCATCTGCTGCTGCCTGCCTGCTGGCCACGTGCCCAGCATTTTGGTGCCTGCATGTCAGCCATCAGCAGGGGTCCAGTTGCTGCGACCACCCCTACTGGAACAAAAGTCTCCTGACTGCAGTTCCATTGCTCCACAGCCCAGCACCAGGTCCCAGTTGCCGAACCCACACCTGCCTCTGGGGTTGCCATGTCGGGCCAAAATCCATCTGGGACCAGTGATGACCCCCCCGGCAGAGAGGCAGAGGGCTGCCAGCTTCACTGCAGGAGAAGTTGGCATCCTGGTGGAGCAAGTCCTGGTGCATTATGATGCCCTCTTTGGACGACAACGTGCCGACAAGGATGGATGGAAGAGGATCTGGATGGACATCGTGGTTGCCATCAACGCGTAGGGGGTCGCTACCTGCGACCTGCAACACGTCTTTAAGCACTGGGAGGACCTTAGGTCCAGGACCCTGAGGAAGGCCCAGCAGCTCTTGGGTGCAGCGGATGCAGTGGGGTGCCGGGTGTGCCTTACAAACGACCATATGAGGGTCCTGGAACACATTCACCCAGTGCTTCACCTTTGTCCTCGAGAGGCAGACCCGCCTGGAGTCGAGCGGTAAGTGTCCATGCGTACTCATTGGACACAGTGCATGTTGAGGTGTGCCAGGAGTGTGCTGCTTGGACATATGTCTGAAATGGGCCATGTATGGATGTGTATGTGCAGGGTCATGACCGTGCTGCATGTGAGTCCAGTCATGTGTGATGCACATCAATGCTGTATGTGTTCCAAAGCATGATGCACAACTGCATGTGGAGATGCACACGTTAGCATTTCTGTTTATGTACTTATGTACTATGCCATGTTTGGGGTGTGACACATGGATGCTGGTTCCATAAACTTACTCAATACCATTCATCTGAGCAACAACAGTCTTCTAGTCACTATGAACGTGGAAGCATTATATACGTCGATTCCACAAGCAGAAGGGATAGAGACGATACAAGACATCTTGAACACCAGGGACGATATACATACTCCGAGAGAATTCATCCTGGAATGCACTAGACTGGCCATGTCAGAGAACTTCTTCCTCTTCCAGGATCAATTTTATAAACAAACAAGGGGAGTCAGCATGGGGGCAACCTTTTCCCCTGACATCACAAACCTCTATATGTCCAACTATGAAGCAAAAAATGTATTCACTGAAGATAACCCTTTTCAGAGCAACATTGCCCTATGGAAACGCTATATAGATGATGTCATCATTGTATGGAATGGCACACCCTCGGATTTACAGGGCTTCCATCATTGGCTGAACCTACGGAACACACATATCAAGTTTACAATACACTTGGATCATCACCAAATTGATTTTTTGGACCTCCACATTTACAAAACAGAACATCAACTCAAGACAGAACTATTTCGAAAACCGACAGATTGCAACAGCCTGCTCCACTTTCAGAGCTATCACCGATGGGAATGAAATGCAACTTACCTTACGGACAGTTTCTGCGCATCCGCAGAAATTGCACTGACACTGAGAGATACATAAAACATGCTGATGATCTACAAATCCGTCTAACCGAGAGAGGTTATCCTCAAAGATCCATCAAACAAGCCAAAAAAAGAGCGAGACACACACCAAGGGAAATCTGTCTCGAAAACAAACCAAAGAAAGAACTAGGCCGGCTGATATGTGTTACCACTTTTGGACCATTGAGCCAACTGATACAGAAGACCATAAGGAAAAATTGGCACCTGGTGAAATAGCCGGGGACTTTAAACCAAAAACCAAGTTTCGCTTTTAAGAAAAATAGGAATTTAAGAGACTCTTTGGTGCACACGTTCATTGAACCACCTCCACGAACACAGAACACACTATGGGACTTACCCCCAATCACTCAACATTATAAATGCGGGAGATGTGTGGCTCGCCCTTTGACCCTAGAGAAAAAATCATTTGAGCACAAGACCATTAAATGGACAATGAGAGACCTCACCAATTGTAACACGAAAGGTGTGGTATATATTATACAATTATACAATGTCCCTGTGGTCTACTCTACGTAGGTAAGACCCTCTGCCCTATGAAGATGCGGATCTCGGAACACCGTCATGCATAAGAAATAAGGTGGCCGACAAGCCACCTGTTGAACATTTCAACAAAGAAAATCACAAAGACACAGACCTGAGGTGGTTTATCTTACAGAAAGTGATACCCGCCAAACGAGCGGGGGGATGTGAATAGAACTTTGACACAGCTGGAACAGAGATGGGTACACAAATTGGACAGTGTGCGGACAGGACTTAACATCACAGTTGAATGGAAAGCCTACATGTGAACCCTCCTTAGTGTGGTCCACCACTTTGATACACACCATATATTCATTCAGGTAGGCCGTCAGATTTTTCATTTCGCTATGTGATTTTGTTTTTTATTGTTTTTTGATTCGAAGAAACATAGAAAGTGGTCACATCCATACAGAAACCCTTAATCCCCTCTGGGTCTTCTACAGGAACAGCACCATTGGTACATTAATGGATGCACACATTAGTTAACTTGTGTAATACCCACCGGTGTGGATGAAAATGATTTCTAATATGTCTTCATTAGATCCATGATGACACCTAGTATAGTGATAACCATTGTATTGTTTACTATACAGCTGTTCAGACTGATATGGACCTATGACAAGTTGTGACACATTTATGCAATTTGGTCTGATGTCTCACGATGATTTTGTGCACACATGCATCTGTAAACATACATGCTTGTTCCGTTTCCGTCACCCATGACACTTTTTAGTCCTTTTCCAAACACTGGGACACGTCCATTTAAAATGTTGCCCTACAGTGCAATGCTTGGTATCAGGTTTATGTTTGCCTACCGATACAATGCTGCAGCCGTGTTTTAGCATAGTTTTGAAACGGTCACCATAGCAACGATTTTATTTTTATTTTTAATCTTTCTAGTTTGATTACACCATAATTCCATGATCGACCCAGTGACCATCCATAATTGTTTATTAATCAATTTTGAGTTCAGCTGGGCCCTGGGGGACTTTTGTCGTAACTGCTACGATTTGGAGTGACGTTTTCAACATGGCTGCCTATATAAATACTCAAGCTCCTTGACAATGGCTTCAGCAACGCCACGCCGTTTGGATCACGAGTAACTCAGCGCTTTCTGCACAACTTTGCAGCCCCTCGCGCGCCAGACGCGGCGGACACATACCGCCCGAGCCTACCATTAGTAGGTATTTAAGGCACGCGGAACGCTCTGTGCGCCGGGCGTAAAAGTATAACCCTAGCAGCTAAGAACCTTATCTTTTTTCCAAGATATTCCCCTACGCGAGTTACAACCCAGAGCTCTGCGTTGCAGCACCCGTTTTGAGGTAAGCTGTCACACTCGCCAAAAATTTTCTGTAAATATGCATTTTGCCGCCCTTGGGTTGGCCCTGGATGAGTAAATAGTTACAATTCCCCATTGCTCCCCTTTTTTCAGATAATTAGGAGCTCAACTTTTGGGAGCCCTACTTGAGACGGCCTCAAACACGAGTGCTTGTGGTGAATCTCCTCCATAGGTAAGCTGTGTTTCTCCATGATACCTGTTCCATGGCACAGTTTGTTATCTACTAATTAGATAATTTTTCTCTTAGAACCCCCCTAAAAATTCTCTTTTTTTCCTTGTCCGCAGCACTCCATGAACTGCTCTCATACAGTCCCCCGTCCTGATGAAGGCCGTGTTAGATATGAGGCTCAATTAGCCCACATAGACGACTGAAACACCTGGTGTAGACGCACCTTTTAAAAAAAAAAGAATCACAGTGTATTGTCACTATTTTCGGAATGAACTTTGTAGTTTTTGTTGTCGATGTCTTTGTAAAATGTTTAATAGTTCTATGTATGACACTGTCCATCAAGCCATGGCAGTGAAGGCTTTATTTTCAGCTCCAGTACACAAGAAAATGGATTAATCATTGTTCATGCTTTTGTTCTTGTGCATGATATCCTGTATGTTTATGAGAAATTATGTGTCATTTTGAGTAGTGCATTTTGTATAGTTATATATAAAAAAACAAGCAATTACCCTCTCTGGGTACTACATACTGAGCGTTGTGGATATTTTTTGGTCTATGACCATAGGAAAAAGCGACAGTATATGCGTGTTGGGGAGTGTGATGCCATCTGTGAAGTTTGACACTGCCACTCATGTGCAACTGTCTTGTGTTTATCAGACCATTGTACAGTGCCCTGATGCCTGTTTTCTGTCTCTCCCTGTCTGCAGCGTCGACGGATGAAGAGGGCAGAGACAGTGCTGTGCAGCACAGCGGCATGGAACCCACAACCAGCCGGAGACGCAAGGCCCAGCTCCTCTCCAAGATAATCATATCTTGCGGGAGTGAGGAGTCTGGTGCCGCGTCCATGGCCACAACTGCCGAAGGAAGGTCCAAGAGGCGGAGGTTGGAGGTGCACTCCTCGGCAGTAGTAGGGGCTGCTGAGCCCACACAGGGGCCTACGGAGGAAGATGGCACAGAGTCATCCAGGTTGGTGGGGGGTTTGGTTGAGCAGGGCGTGGAAGCCCCCGAACCAGTGGTGCAGTCCAGGGTCAAAGACAGGAAGCAGCACAGGCTGCCGCGGAGGTGCCTGTGTGTAATCCTGTCCCAATTCCGTGACTGCATCATCCGGCACCAGCAGGAATGCCTCCGTCCAGACCCGTTTTCAGGGAGGGGATGCGCATACAACAACTGACCTTTCTCTCCCTGTGGACGTGGCAATCCAAAACCGGATTGAGCCTGTCCTAGCTGGTGTGGCTTTGCACCAACGTGGTATTCGGGATGACGTGCAGGGTTCTCGTGTGGACAATGCACGTCATTTCGAATGCCTGTTTGGCCGCATCACACTACTAGGACAGGTCGTCAGCACCGGGTTCCTAAGTGTGCTGGATCTTCTTACCCCCCCTCCTCAACTGAACACCCTATGCACCAGTCGTCCTCTGTGCCATCTTCCTGCCCAAACATCACCTGGGCCCCCTGTGGAGCTGCCATTGAGCCAGCGGCCAGGCTGATAGAGGACATATCCCTGACACAGTCGGGAGTCGGAGGTCCAGCAGGGGTGGCCACCCCACCAACTAGATCCCAGCAGATGGAGGATGTGCAGGCATCATCAAGCAGGGCAGGTGCACAGCGGCACCCGAGGATTTCATCAGCCTGGAGGCCGTCGTGGTGCCACAGGCAGTGGCATTGGAGGCAGCAGCAGGCTGGGAGCGATCATGGCTCGGGGTCATCAACATCCTGGGGGCAGGCATCGGCCGACGAGCAGGAGGACCTAGCATTGGGAGTGTCTTATGTGTGGCAGCGGTTGGGCCAGTGAATAGATGCAGAGCGGCAGCGGGAGGAGAGGGCACGGCTCACAATGGTCAGGCCAGAGAACTCCATGCACCGGGAATTGAGGCGGGCTGAGTGCCTCGAGGCAACTCGCAGGGAGTTGTAGGAGGCCATGGCTGGATCACTGCGAGACCTCGAGGACAGGGAACAGGCCCACCTCCTGAACATTGACAAGGAGTTTGATGATGCCCTGGCTCGGGACATCAATGAGTGAGCCGTCGGACTAGCCCGCGGCCTTTGTATATAGTTATTTAGGGTTAGGTTTCATTTGGTTTTTATTATGATTTGGAATCCACGGACTTTGCTCCACTTTTTGTATATAGTTGTATTTTAGATAGGGTTTTTGTTAGGTTTCATTTTGTTTTGGGATAATGGACCCTTCAGACTTTCATTTTCAAGATTACGGACATGTACATACTTTATTTTTTTGATGTTCACATAGAGTAATGTTTTTACATGCTTTTCATTTTAGGATTTATTTATATGGACTTTGGGGATCGACCACTTTTATTTTTTCATGTTTGGGTTTAAATTTTTTCTTGGATTTCACTTTCCTTTTCATATTGCAATCATTATTTCTTCATTTGCATGTGTGATTTTCACTTTGTCATTTGTTTTAATTTTGAATACATTTCATTATTCTTCATTCTTGGTGTGGTCTACTATGATTTATTTTGTGCATGTCTCCATGAGCATTGGCTCAGTCACGTGTTGCCACTGTGTGGTTCATATGACATTGTTGATGGGCATGCTGGTTATTTTCAGACTCTCATGGCATGGGTAATTTACTATTGAGTGAGTGCAGTGGATCATTTGGTGTTTGCACTGGTGGGTGGAGGGTGTGATTTGCGTTGGCATTAGGGCCATGGGTCTGTATAATTATGACGTGGTGTTTGGGGAGACATGAGTCGGGTCCTGCTGGCAGGTTACCATCAATGCGGGTGGGGTGGGGGTACATGAGTCGGGGCCTGCTGGCAGGTTGCTGTCAATGGGGGTGGGGTGGGGAGGACATGATTCAGGGCCTGCTGGCAGGTTGCCATCAATGGGAGTCGGGGGGACATGAGTCGGGGCATGCTGGCAGGTTGCCATCAATGGGGGTGGGGACTTGTGTTGTGGCTCACTAGTGCATGGTGCCATGTGGGCTGCCTGTGGGGCATGTGCAGGGGTGATGGGCAACCTGTGGGGCATGTGCAGGGGTGAAGGGGTGCCTGTGGGGCATGTGCAGGGGTGATGGGCTGCCTGCGGGGCATGGGGAGGGATGAGGGGCTGGCTGCAGGGCATGTTGAGGGGGGCCTGTGGTGTGGGCTGCCTGTGGGGCATGTGCAGGGGTGAAGGGCTGCCTCGGGTGTTAGGCAGAATTATATGCAGTACCCTTTGGGAACACCACACAATTAAGACTGCAAGTGACAGTACAAATTCACCTTTGGTACACGCCTGTACTGCACAGTAAAACTGGTAGGGATGGCTGAGCAGCCAGATTTATCTCAAGAGCAAGTGAGCAGTATCAATAGTTACACAAAGGACCGCAATTACTATGATTCAAACAAACACTGACTCAAGGTTTCTGAGTAAAAGAATATACATTTATTTACACATCAGTTGTATAACATTTCACTAAAGTAAAACAATTTAAAAATCTCACTCTTAGTACACCACACCTCTCCCAAAAGGTTCCAGACAAGTTAAGCTCACAAATGAAGTGGGAGCAAAATGTCACTCCAGAAATTAAAAAGGGAGGGAAAGACAAGGTTAGGCAGTAATTGAACAGCACCAACAGGTAAGCAAACAGGGCAATCTAGAAAGAGGAACTACAGTGATGGAATAAAATCAAAAAGGCTTAGGGCCAAAGTCAATGGTACACAAGTCTTTTGCTCAAGATCACACAGCTCAGGGTAGTTCACGGTTAAGTCTTTGCCAAGAATTCCGGACAAAGTTGGTCAGCAGAAAAGTTAGTTTAAAGAGTGGAGAAGGACAAACCCTCACATTGGAGAAAGATTTCACACACTATCACCGCAGCTGAACGTATGAACAACTGGATTTGCACAGTACCTTTAAATGGAGAAGAAGCTGTAGCTGAAGTGTATATTCCTGGCAGTTCCTGCAGGCTCACGGTTCCTGAAGCGACTGTCGAACTGACATGAAGTAGGAAGACTGGAGGGTCCTGCATTGCCCAGGGAAGAAACCAGCAGCAGAGCAAAGCAACAAATAAAAGGTGCACTCCTTAAAACCAAAGCAGGGTCTGACCTGCCTGGCTATCCGGCCCACTGTAGCTCTGTACAGTGAATTCGACTAGAGGAGGGAATCCTGGCTTGCAGTTTGTGCGAACTGGTTGGTCCCACCTGCTCAGGGGAAGACGATTCCTGGAGGATCTTTCTCTGTGATTGGAGTTCGAGGATTCAGACCTGCAGCAGGGCTTCACTGGATGGTTCAGTCATGGTAGGGGTCCTCTTCCATCAGGTCCTCGTTGGTTCTTTCGTTCCAGTGGCGACTCTGCCTTTCCAGACACAGAGACCTGCTTTATATGCAGTTTTCCCCCATCCACAAATCCTGGCTGTCAATCACACAGCAGGGTGGCTGTACCGCCGGGACAGTCACCACAGCCAATCAGTTCAGAGTGTGACATGGGTCTCCAAGGAGACCCTGTGCAGTGAGTCCTAAACCCCTCCCTCACATCCTGTCCCCCAGACATACAGGCTCCTAAGGAAGGCTTCTGCGTAGAAGCCCGGAGACAGACGGTGAACAAAGGAACCAAACCTGGTTTTGCGCGCAGAGTAAAACACGAGAAAGCTATTTTGGTGAATAAACCCAGCTGGAACCAAAATAAAACATATATGGTCTAGCGGGTTTAAGCTCGAGGCTACCAAGATAGCCTAAAACAATACCAAGGTTATTTAAGATAACCGCGGTAGGAAAAATAGGATAGTGACCACTGCCACCAGCCAAGTCCTGGTAAAAAGGGAATGAAACAATGCTCCAAGAGAAACAGACGAAAAGGGATAAGTAATAACCCTTTCCATTAGTCCATGTAAGATGGTTTGTACTGGATCTGTGGATTTAAAAAGACTAATAAAGTCAATGACAACTTTACATGTTTTGGGAGACAGTAGTCAGTCCCAGAAAATGGAGATTGAGTTGGGAAGTCTAAAAGACAACCCTGTGTCACTGCACTGAAGGTGCTGTGTAACACACAGTAAAAAGATGATGCCTGTGGAGTAGGTGAGGCTCCACAGTCTATGAACACAACAATGTTGAACACACACAGCAAAACACATGTAAGAGTGGGTAGAGTGGGAAAAAAGGCTCACATTCTTACCAGGTGAAAAAAGAAAATCCTAGAAATCCAGCAAAGCTGCTGAGGGAATCAGTAGGTAAGGGAAATAAGCCACTCTGGAGAATTCTCCCTAACAGCAGGTCATGTGCAGGGGTGATTGGCTTCCTGTGGGGCATGTGCAGGGGTGATGGGCTGGCTTTAGGGCATGGTCAGGGTTGTGGGGGGTGGCCTGTGGTGTGGGCTGCCTGTGAGCCATGGGGATGGGGGAGGGCACACCCGTGAGGGCACACACTGCCAAATCTCATGTAATTCTCACTTGGTACCTTCAGATTCACGCAGCCGTGTGGTGAGGAGCCACATGCACCTCCTGCAACCAGACCACACCACAGGGGTCCACCCTACATCCCTCCCAAGGACCCGCAGGCAGCCCATCACCCCTGCACATGCCCCACAAGCAGCCCACACCACAGGCCCGCCCACCCCTCACCATGCCCCACAGCCAGCTCATCACCCCTCCCCATGCCCCGCAGACAGCCCATTACCCATTACCCCTGCACATTCCCCGCAGGCAGCCCATCACCCCTGCACATGCCCTGCAGGCAGCCCCTCACCCCTGCACATGCCCCGCAGGCTGGCCACACCACAGGCCCCCCACCACTCACCATGCCCCACAGCCAGCCCATCACCCCTGCCCATGCCCCGCAGGCAGCCCATCACCCCTGCACGCCCCGCAGGCAGCCCATCAACCTTGCACATGCCCGCAGGCAGCCCATCACCCCTGCACATGCCCCGCAGGCTACCGATCACCCCTGCACATGTCCCACATGCAGCCCACACCACAGCCCCCCCTCATCATGCCCTACAGCCAGCCCATCACCCCTGCACATGCCCCGCAGGCAGCCCATCACCCCTGCACATGCCACACAGGCAGCCCACACCACAAGCCCCCACACCTCTCACCATGCCCTGCAGCCAGCCCATCACCCCTGCACATGCCCCGCAGGCAGCCCATCACCATTGCACATGCCCCGCAGGCAGCCCATTACCTCTGCACATGCACATGCTCCGCAGGTAGCCCATCACCCCTGCACATGCCCCGCAGGCAGCCCATCACCCCTGCACCTGACCCGCAGGCTGCCCATCACCCCTGCACATGCCCCGCAGGATGCCCATCACCCCTGCACATGCCACGCAGGCAGCCCACACCACAGGCTCCCCCTCACCATGCACTGCAGCCAGCCCATCACCCCTGCACATGCCCCGCAGCCAGCACACACCACAGGAGGGACTTTTTCCATGATATTTGCCTAGCACGAGCAGGGTACGCATATTCCGACGGGTGCGCTGGGAGTTTTACATGCGATAGGACAGGCCCGAGCGGGTTACGCATATTCCGAGGGGTGTGCAGCGAGTTTTACACGCGATAGGCCGGGTGTGAGTGGGGTACGCGTATTCTGAGGGGTGCACAGTGAGTTTTACACATGATAGGCCTGGCACGAGCAGGGTACGCGTATTCCGAGGGGTGTGTTGGGAGTTTTACACGCGATAAGCCTGGAGCAAGTGGGTTGTGCGTATTCCGAGGTGTGCACAGGGAGTTTACATGCGATAGGTATGGCACAAGCAGGGTATGCATATTCCGAGGGGTGCGTGGGGAGTTTTACATGCGATAGGACGGGTGCAAGCGGGGTATGCCTATTCCGAGAGGTGTGAGGGGGGTTTTACACGCAATAGGCCTGGTGCGAGCAGGGTACGCGTATTCCAAGGGGTGCATGGGGAGTTTTACATGCAAAAGGCCTGGTGAGAGCAGGGTACGCATATTCCGAGGGGTGCGCATGTAGTTTTACATGCGATAGGCCTGGCGCAAGTGGGGTATGAGTATTCTGAGGGGTGCGTGGGTAGTTTTACATGCGATAGGCCTGGCGCAAGTGGGGTACGCATATTCCGAGGGGTTTGCAGGTAGTTTTACATGCGATAGGCTGGCCGCAGCCTTTTCCGAGGGGTGCACAGGGAGTTTTACACGTGACTGGGTTATCACGTGGGAGCTGAGTGGTGTTTTTAGCACTTTTTCTTTGTTGGGGGGCTTTATGCTGGTCCACTGGCCTTTGCGCCACGTAGGGGATTTGTGCGGATGTTTTTGGTGCACGGTGCGGGGTTGAGGGCATAACTGTCACTGCTGCAGGGTTGCTGCGCCACGCTGCTCCACGGCTGGTTATGGATGTAAGTATCCATGAATACGCTGTGCGTCAAAATGGGATTTGGTGCACGAGGCTTGCGCAAGCTGGCGCACGCTCCCTCTGTGCACCAGCCGCGTGTGCCTCTTCTGCGCTTGGATCCATGAATTACCCACTTTATGTGCATTTTGCAGTTCAGAAAACTGTGTTTCATGCTCTGCACTCTTTCTGCTGGGTGAATAACTAATTTGTTCCATGAGGCTTTCTTGTTTTAGCTCAAACATATGGTTCTGCTGTACTTGATCTTCTGTTTAAGTTATTTCTGCACCTCATTGAGAATCTCAGTCTGACTCCATGCACAGGCCTCACTCTTCTGCACTTGCTCTTCCACTAACTACAAGTGGAAGAATAGATAATCTGTGATCTGAGCCATTTGACTCTGTTCTTCCTGAGCATTTTGTGTGATATAAAATGCCTCAAATGCTTTGTGCCTTTTCGTACCTTCACACCAAATATCAATTCCTTCTGATGTGACATGCTGCATCGTTTTAGCTTGCGAGACCCCTTCATCCACTTCTGCCAACTCACCAGGAATGAACGCCTTTGTAAGGAAATTTCTCCTGGCATCATCTAATTCAATTATATTCATTTTTTGAATGGCTTTAGGCAAATTGTTATAGATCATTCTCTGTGCAGGGGCAACAATCACCATGTTCCAGCTTGATTTCCACTCTCTATGCCAAATATAAATCAGATTATATTTACCCAATCTTAATATTTCACCTATACCCAAGTCCTCACGGCACTAACAAAACAAATATGACTTTCCCTCCACCTTAATACAATTGCATCAAAATGAAGAGCCTGTCACAATGCACTTCTCATTGTTCAGAAAAATCGCCAGCTAAATCCCTGCCATGAACCCTCAGTGTGTCACATTCTATTGACACAGGGAGTTCCTTCCCTCACCAAGCGAAGTGTCACCAAAAAAAAGGTTAATGTTGGTTCTTTTTATCCAGCCCTATCTCCAGTTCAACTAATACCCCTTGGATCCCTCCGCCTGAGCTACCAATGAGCCAAGAACAAGGCCAATGTACAGGAAATATATTTATGTTTATTTGAATTAGATGTAAAGAAAAATCGCACAAACTGCCCCCCCCACCTTCTTTGTGGCTCACAATCACCTTCAAGTTACACAATAAATCGCACAATTAAATGGGGAAACACAAATCACAGTACTTTATCTACGTTTCAATTCAAGAAAAAATTTGCGCTACTGAGTGAACACAAACAATTACAAAAGTAGTGCTGTGCAATTTCGAGCATCCTGCGCGCTTAAAACTCTAGTTTTAGTTTTACACATTGGGGAAAATGCATTTGGCAATTATTATTTCACCCACACTTTTGCTTTAAAATAAACCCAGTGTGATTTAACTGTTTGTTTTTCCGACCCCCACCCTCTACTTTGGTCTGGGTTGGGGAAGTCTGACAGAAAAATGAGGATGATTGAAGAATTTTGGATTTCACACCCCCCTTCACTGAAAGGCCTGTGTTGGGGAGTTGGGGAAAGTTGGACAAAACAATTTAACTGATTTAAGAAAGAAGACACACCTCTACCTTAAAGAAGTCGGGGTCAACAGGACAAAAAGGATTATCAAATTAAATTACGGGCTATAGTTTTTCAGTGCACACTGGGAAGTGAGATTTGTTAATTTCGAATTTTAACAGAAAATCACCCTCTGGTGTTCTGCCAAAAGGAATTATTTATTTTTAATTAAACCATTTTGGAGGAAAAGGGTAGGATATACATCCAGCAACATTCAGGAGTTGAAACTGCAATGTTTCATCAAAAAATCAGCGGCTTTACCATGCAGTAATTCTATCGGCGGTAAATTGCCAAAAATTACAATTTGATGGTGTGGGCAAAACTTGTAATTCTGTTACTGCCCAAAAAGTGGCAGTAACAGTATAACCATCACTTCTTTCAAGCACCACCGAACCTGTAATGAGGCCCTACCTGTTTAAAACATGTGTACTTTCTTGCCAGGGCAACATCTCCAGTTGTTAAGCTTGACCTGCTCGTCCTCCAGGTTGACAGCTCCCAATTGGAGGTTACTTAATCAGAGTAGCACCGGTTCTCTTCTTCATACAACCATGTGTCGGACATGGAGAGCAGCAGTGGCAAGGGCTTGTAAGTAGAAATGTGTGCTACTGGAGTGCCAATATCCTTTATACAAGTGTTGTTGTTGGTAAGGCCATCACAGTGATGCTGTCAATGGGATCGGTCAGTGTGGCTGGTGATTATTGAGTTCCATGGGGGTAACATTCTGTTTGGGGGGCATTGGGGTCTCCCTATGTTTGGACATTTCTCTTCCAGTTCAACATGCATTGTCCCCATCCCATGTTTAACAATTTACTGATCCTTTGTAATGACAGTCCACGATTTTGGATACTCAAATCGATCATAAATCTGAGAGGTTTGCCATTGGAGAAGTCACTCTGCAACACTCTCCGGCATTCCCCAGGATAACTCAGCACTCTGTAAGTGAGTGGCTCTCCATGTGAAGTGACCTGCATCCAGAAACGTTTGTTCCCTATAATGACGTTATGCTCAAAGCATGATTACCGATTACAATGAAACAATTAATTTCTCAGGTGCTGTCTGCCTTAGTGGTGGTCTCATGTGAGATTTTGGGGGTCATTGCGAGGTTGGAGGTAAGGGAAAAACGATGCCGGTAAAGGATTACCGGCATCGCTTACTGCTCCGGACTATTATGACCCGCCAACCCGCTATTAACGGCACCATAAATAACGGTGCCTCTGATAGCGGCATGGGCATGCGACCCTTCATGCCGGCAATGCCGGCATGGCGTAAACAGGAGGACATCACAAGTCAGGCGGACATGCAAATAATGGCCTACTGAAGCCCAAAATGTTCCTTACCGGCATGGAGTAAAAACCGGCATCGCGGACCACCCGTAAACGGCCATGTGCAGTGTTCCCAACTGCCACAGGTGCACACAATTAGCACAGGTGGAGGCAATATAGACTGGGCCAGCACAAAAGGAGCACACCCCATCCCTTCCCATACCCAGTCACACAGCAAAATGATTCCAATACTACTAGCAATGCTGGGGCTGGATGACATGATTGCAGTGGAACTCCAGCAGCAACAACAACAGGCAGCACAGTGGAGACACAGGAGGAGAAGGAGGGTGAGGCAGGCCCAGCATGCCCCACCAGTGCAGCCAGTGGTACCACGCAGGCAGCCCCCAATCCCTCACATCAGAGCCAGTCCATTCAACTTAACCCCTGAACAGATCCACACCCTGTACCGTCTAGACCGGGACACCATCACCACCATTGTGGACATGATACATGACGACATTGTCAGCCTGATTGAAATACGCACCTACCAGCACACAGTGGGGCACATGCATGGCATATCACAACCATTATTCTCACGTACGCTGAACCAAGTGCTCGATGCCCTCCTGAAGCACACAGGCAACCACATTATCCTACCACAGACAGCCCAGGAGATCTCCAACACCAAAGTTGGTTTCCATTCACTGGCCGGCATCCCAGGTTGCATTGGCGCCATCGACTGCACCCATGTTGAATTGGAGGTCCCACATGCCATGGAGGCAGTGTACCGCAACCGCAAGTTATACAACTCTGTCAACATGCAAATGGTATGTGACTCAAAGAAGATCATCACACATTGTTGTGCCCGATTTCCCGGATCAACCCATGATTCAATGGTCATGCGGAACTCCAAGATACCACGCTACATGGACCGACACGCAGGGCACAGATCCTGGCTACTCGGTGAGTTGCATGTCAGGCTCATGGCAACACAATGTGGGTAGGCGATTGGGGGGTGAGATGCATACTTCACCTGTCTGAGATGGGGGGGAGAGATGCATACTTCACCTGGTTGAGAGTACCTGAGAGGATGGACCATGCTCATACCCCAAAGCAGGCCACACTTGACCCGACACCTGACCCCAAAATGCAAGACGTAAACTGCCCTACCATGAAAATGATGCAGTGCTACAACCATTCCATAGCCATCAACATGTATACTGCACATAATCAGACCGTAGCCCCCGCAACACAATGCAGCGACAAGCAGTTAGTATGGCCAATGCACAGCACCAAATACCATCATCAAAAAGGCCAGCTATCCATTACTGCAGACAAAGGAGTCACATGAGGGCAAAATACATGAATACACCCCTACACCAACACAGAGGTCCACCAAAACAGCATGTCAACATCTGTTGTGCAGAGTGAGATCATAATGAGTCTGCCATCAATGGTGACAGGATGAAAGTATGCAAGTGACTACACAGCACCCAGATCATGGGAACAACCGGCATGGACTACCACAGTGCATGGGCACTCACAAGGGATAGGACACCCCTGCGCCCACTAGACGATGCCACGCACACCTGTCGATCAGGTGAATGCACACATTGCAGTTACATCATGAGGCTCTGTTCATGCATGGATATGTGGGTGCAAACTGGAAATGAATGCATGCTATGGTGTCATTGATAAAGGTCCCATATGATGTGATCACTTACACATAACCATTGTTGCACACATGCAGGTGATGCAGGCTATCCCTTGAAGAGGTGGCTCCTTACCCCAGTCCGGAACCCGCAGAACAGTCACGAAGGGGACTACAATCGTGCGCATACACGTACCCGTGTGGTGATTGAGCAGACATTTGGCCTTTTGAAGGCCCGTTTTCGCTGCCTCAGCAAGTCTGGTGGGGCACTCCTGAACATGCATGAGAAGGTGGGCAAGATCGTCATGGCATGTGTCATGCTACACAATATGTGCATCAGACGGAATGTGCCTCTGCCCCCTGACGCCTAACTGCAACCCCCTCAACTTCTCCACACACCCTCTCCCCCACCCCCCTCAAGCTAATAGCGGCCGCCACTAATGCCGGTGGCATGGATGGTGGTGGAGCTATCTGCGCTTCACGCAATGCCGGTAAGGGTGATTTTTCACCCTTTAAAGGCAGGGCGGTAAGGTTGTTACCGGCATGGCGCAAAGCTTGTGCCCACGTACTCGTAATCGCCCTCTAATAGCGGCCTTGGAGCAACACGGACACAGTATTTGCTCCATGCCGGTAAGGGCCGTTACTTACCTCCAAATTCGTACTGAGGCCCTTTGTGTCTCCATAGGTGGACTTTACTGGTCCCCCTTTCTAAAATACTGCAGCTTCTTAGAGGGATAGTTTTCCAGAGCCTCATTTGATTATTGATTTGTGTGGCAAAAGTGTGGCTTGTCAGGGAAATACTGCCCATGCATTGCCGGTACCAGCATCATGTGCTTTGTAGTAGCAGCCGGTGCCCGTGGCAACTCCTCCATCCAGGAGGCTTGCTGACAATAAGCATATCACACTAGACATGGGAATTCTAAAGGTACCTCAGTCTTTCGTCTGAATCACATGTGTGTGATAACACCACCAGCTCTTAATGATTACCCGATACGCATTTCATCGTATTCTTATTGAAGATGTGAAGAAGGTTACATCAGCCACAGGATATAAATAAACAAACATACAGAGAATGATGGCCATCAACAGGTGTCTTTCAGTTTAAGAAACAGTTTTATAATTGAGAAGTTGTGTTTGTTAGAAAGGGGAACAGTGGGGCTTCCTGTTTGTTTTTGAGTACAGTGCAAAAACACAGAACTATTTGCAAGCTGCCCAGTCAAGCAACAGTGGAGGGATCTTTACTTGGAGCTTTAATTGACACTCTTTCCCACTGCTAGACCCTTATTCTTACATTTATCTTCCGTGGGATCAAACGAATCACTATCCAGATCAAACTAAGAATTGTTACAAACGCTCCTGCTGGCCAAGCCCCCTGGAGTACACTCGAAACGTTCTATTTGTTATTGCAGGGGAGAACTGATTAGCACCCGGGATTTCTTTAGTGGGGGAGTGAAACCCCCTGCTCTCCATAAAGTAGCTAATAGTGGTTCCAGGGGACGGAGGGTACAAAAACAACTAGTGGTAATATGACTAATATCAGTGCTTGTCTTTTGTAAGGGAACAGAGGGGATGGGATAATGTTTCTTTTTAGGACAATGTGCATATGTCAAATCAGATTTTTGGAAAACCCACTAGCATTGGCGCTGTACATATCTGAACGATGCTCTACAATCACAGACATGTTTCTAACTGATATGGGTGTGTCAAATGTTACCACTCTTCATCAAAGTAACTTTACAATCACACTTGCCACACCTCGGCGCTCATTTAATGTGATTCAATTCAGCATTTCTACTTTTGACACAACTGTAATGAGGAGCTATTATATGAGTGATATCATTGTCTAGGCTATGCAGGAGGGATTTTGTTTTTCAGACTTTGAAACAGAAACATGTCTCCGTATTCGTTTTAAAACTGGCACCTGTAGGGTGTCCTGACCCACGTTTAAGCTACCCTGCTACAACATTTGGTGCTGTGGGCTTAGGAAATTCAAGATGGCGGAAAACCCACATGTGCGCCGAAATCCAGGAAAGCTGCGCAGTTGTGCGCACACCAAAATGGTTACCTAACTTGCCACCCACCAGGGTAAAGAAAGGTCTTTGTTAACAAAATCCACTTTTACTGATGTCAAAAAGTTGCTGAAATCGTGACTCATTGGACCACTTTAAAGATTCAACCCTTTTTGTGGGGTTCCACATAACCATCTTACTGTAAGGAGCCCCATCAAAACAATGTTAAGCAAGGATTTACTACCATGTAAGAACCATTCCTGTTTAGAATGCATTAATCCAAGAAAATCCCAAAAATGGGTGCAGTACCAGTACTCACCACTATCCAAAAGCCGGCGTTTTAAAACCCACTGTGTGTTTTTCTGAAGGCAAGCAAAATGCCTATTTCAAACCTTGCAACATGTGCAAAATATTCACTGAACACCAGCAGACATTTGGCAGAATGGAGTTTTGTGTGCCTACAAAATCTGGGAAATGAAGAGCCCAAAAACAATGCTTATAACAAAAATGCTATGGAGTCAGCAGCTTAAGCCTAACTGCCACTGGATTTAAAACCACCAAAATCGAAAATGTTAAATTAAATGAGTGACCTATGTTTGGTGTCACATGCCTTTGTAACTGTTGAAATGTCATAGTTTTGCACTTAGAATCAGCATTCTAGCTGCATGTGTAAAATTACAAGTTATTTTAAAAGCAACAAAAAGTTAGCTGAAGGTCTGGCTTAAGGAACTTGATTTTGCTTAGCAACGGATCCCATCAGGAGTGAAACTTGAGTCACAACTATGTTCCCAGGCCAATGTTCCTTTTGCTGCCCACACTAAGGATATGCCATCTATCTGATAATTGAATTTCCTGTGCTCTGCCAGAGAGTGAACAAAGCCCTCTCCACTCAGGCAAAGGTTTTTATTACAGACGTCGTAAAAAGTGGCTTCCTCCTGGAGAAGCTGGGAGGGGCACTGCCTGTGAGAAGCAAGCTGGCTTGGCAGAAACTGGAAAGACTGGTTTCTGTACCATGTGACCTGAAAAGACACACCCCTGCAGCAAGGATATGGTTTTATAAAAAGGGGGATAATTCATAGTGCGGACATGTGAAAATTTTATAAATGATACCATAATTCTTGTGATTTTTCTGCCCACAGTTTAAGACGTGGTAGGAACTGGTGGTATGTTCAGGGGGGTTTTAGCGGAAAAGTGGATATTACTCTAAATGTGTGCATGTTAAAAATCTGAAACTTCATCAGTCAATGTCCCTACCCCCTGCACACATGTATGTAAAGTTGGGTCCATGTCGGAAATTGAAAAAGCAGTTAAAAAGTCAATTATGTACACTCTTTGAATGCAAGCTCCGAGAATGAGCAGATTTGGACATAGACATGGCTAAATTCAGCCACACCATGTATATGTAATTTCAAACAACTGTGTAACTCTGAAGTATGGATTTTGATCATATATATATTTGGGTGCACAGATGATAAGGGAGGTTGTTTCAAGAGATCATAAAATGACATCAATCTGACTCACAGTTCAGTTTGCCAATCAAGCGGAGGAATGGAAGCCTGACCAATGACGAATGAGAGGGGCAAGTCTAGTGATGCAACACACACACCCATTCTCAAGAAACAGATAAAAGCAGAGAGTCAGGACACATAGAGACATTCAATTTCATCTGCCGCTGGAAGCCCTGCCGGAAAAATCCATACTTACCTCCATCAAACTCCAGAAAGCCAAACTAGAGACTTCAATCTATCCAGAGCAGAGACCAGACCAGAGAGAAAGCAGTGCTGTGCCTAGCAGAGACCAGACCAGAGAGAAAGCAGTGCTGTGCCTAGCCGAGACCAGACCAGGCGCTGTGAGCAGAATCCGGAAAGACCTGACCAGACTGAAGATCGTGACCAAGTCGCTTTCCTGTTCAAAATCTCTTGTGAGTACTTAGCAAAACTCAGAACACATCTCTTAGTTTAAATTCATCTAATTCAATCTATTTAACCTAAGTAGAACTGCCTCCTATCTGTCACCTGTCATTTCTAGTAAAATTTGTCATTTTGAAAAAGTGTGCGTTTAAAATTTACAAAACCAAAAACGACCTTTACTAAATTACTCATATCTCCGCAACCGTTTGGGCTAGAGACTTGCAATAACTTTCATTTGGAAGCTGAGATCCCAGGCTTTCTTAGGACCCCAAAACGGTAGAGATAGTCCTTGCGGTTCCTTTGTAATAGCGCTCGGTGCATCCGCGAATTTTGCCGCGATTTGCAATTTCTTCACATGTAAAAAACTGCTGCTGCCTGATTTCATTTGCCAGAAATTCGTTTAACCTGCTAACTATCCCGGCATCATTGCTAGTGTGAGCCTGGACTAATATTAACTAGATACCACTCATCCTGAACCTCTAAAAGGGAATTAAGAGCGTTTCCAGCATATTTCTCATTCATTGCTAGCACCTATCAAAGCATTTGCCTGTGTTTTCAAACTTCTGTTTAAGCTTGCTGGATTGAACTGAATTACAGTTGATTGCATTTCTGAGAACTGTGTGTTTTCCTTCCATTTCCTTGCCTTGCATCAAGGGGGGGAGGGGAGTAGCCAGAGAAAAGTGATTACATTGTTTGGTTGAAATCATATTGCGTATTTTCTGTACTGCATTCATTGAATATTGCATCCACCTGAGCCTACATAAAGCATCCTCTACCACATTATACTTTTGTTCCTATTTACCAGTGTGCTACCTTATCCATTTCATGTCAACTCATTAGTGATTAAAGAAGTGTGCTAGTGCCAGATTCTCGGTTGTTAATATTTACCATATCAGATTAAGTGTGATATTCAATTATTAATTTATTAAAAAGTGTGATATATATTTTAATTTATCAAATAAACCTTTTAAACTTGCAAAACAGAATTACTTCTTGGCTCAGTGGGGTCAGGGGGATTCCAAGAGAGGGGTGTTATACAAGGGTAGTCATCCAGAACGCATGAACTGGACCTAAAGATATATCAATAAGGGTTTTCATTCAGTATTCTAGACTAGGCGTTAACTTGGCTGTAGTGCTGAATTGAATCCTCTTACAAAGTGGGGGCTCGTCCGGGATGTTGGGTTAGATTTACCAGTTGTGCAGCTTAATACAGTGTGCTAACTGACGGGATACATACACCCGGTCGGATCACCACGCTGCATTACGCTGTGAAGCATTCCTCAAAAGGGACACTCCAAGAAAAGTTCTGTTCTGCAAAAATAAAATACTAACTTCTGTAAGTCAGGACAGAGACCAATCTCTAGAATGACGACCTTAGTAGACATGAAAATAGCCAGAGAGCACCTCTTGCATAAGCTATTTGTGAGAGGTGAATGGACCGAACAGGGCCAGGATGTGTGGTTGCAGGCCATCACACAACAGGTCACTGAAACAGGGTCAGATATATATAGAGATCAGGGTCCCTTACATGTGGCCCTGAGTGAACTATATATGGCTCCTAAAGCCAAAGAGGAACACAATAAGATCGCCAGGATAGCAGCATACCTGTACCTAGATATGGGAGACATGCAGGATAGATGTGCTGAAAGCCAAAATCTGGCAAATAGGCAACAGATGGCATTACAGAAGGTCCAATCTGATCTGGACTCTTCTGAGCAGAGGCTGCAGAGGAGCCAGGAGTCAGAAAATGACAGCAGACTGTACATTACTAAAATAAAGGAGGATATGGATGTGCTGCAAAAGGAAAAGTCAGAACAGGATACTAGATTTCTGGCCCTGCAGAAGGAGCACCAAGACAGTTTGGACTCCTTACTGCAGAGCCAGAAAAAGCTGGAGCAACAGATCAATTTCAACAGGGCATGCACAGAGCAGGTAGCCACCCTGCAAATCCAACTAGACAGAGAGAAAGAGGAGAGCAATAAACTGATCCTGAAAGACCTGGATACCCAGGCAGAGTTTGATCAGGAGCGCCAGAAAGCTGGTGCCTTCCAAAGGCAAAGGGACGACCTGGCGGCACAAATGCAGGCTCTTAGTCAGGAAAGAGACGCCTTAGGCCAGGAAGTCTGCCATTTAAAAAGGAAAATGGAAGAAAATCACCTGGCCCACCAGGGACTGGGTGACCTCCAAAAAGAAAACCAGAACTTGCTAGAGCACACCAGGAGGGTGGAGGATGCTCTAGCAAGAAAGGAGCAGGCCAATAGGGACACAGCTCAGGAGGTAACCCTCCTGCAGCAAAGACTGGCCCAGTTCTCCAGGACCAACCAGGAAGCACAGAGGGAAAATGAGGCCCTCTGTCAACACAATGATAGGCTCCAACAGCAGGTAGCGATGCAGGAGAGACTGATAGAGTCGAGTAAGGCCTTAACTGAGGAACTGAAGGCACAAATGCAGGCTCTTGCATTGCAACAGGGAGCAGGGGCGGATAGAGATGAGGTTCGCTGGGAAATGGAAACTCCGGAGCATAACCTCAGGAGCCCTAGTACCAGAGGCCCTCATACCTCTCAGTCCCTGGACTCTGCCACCCCCATGTCCCCTGGCGCACATGAGCACAGGGCCACAGGGATGGCAGATTACTATCCAGCCAGAAGCATGGGGCTCATAGGCCAGTACCATCCAGGAATGGAGGGGTGGGCATCCGGGTATGGGCACCCAAGTACAATACAGTTCAGTGGGGAACCCCAGGAGAGTAGGCCCATTAAGGGCATCCTGAAAACCTCTGCCCAGTTAGGTCAGTGGAGGGGGTACCCATCAAATCCTGACAGCAAGGAGGAATCTGAAGACTCCTCTGAACTGCGCAGGACACAGGAGACCAGGTCCCCACATTCTGCCAGCCATTCCCAGGCTCGCAGAATCCGGGAAAACCTGGAAGAACAGACGGGAACCTCTGGGAGCAGTGCCTCTGAGTCCGACGAAGAATGGACAAGGGTTACCCGAACCAAAAAGGCCAATAAGGCAAAAAGGGCCTTGCTCAAGGACCCCTTAAAGCAGATTAAGGCGATCAGGAGCGTCATCACGCCTTACCATAAGAACGCTAAGTATTCTGTTTGGGAGCACTTAGAGTTGTTTGAACAAATGATGGAGACTTTCCATTTGAAGGACAGCCAAAGCTGCATTCAATATGTAAAGTGGACCTTCTCCCCGGAATACTCCAGTTTCTTTGCGGGGCTGGAGGACCAAAATCATTTAAGATGGTCCACCTATAAGGCGGCCATCCTGAAACATTTTTCTGTTCACAGAAATCCTCAAGAGGCTCGCAAGGCAGCCTACAATTTGCAATGTGGGGAGGATCAGGCCCCACAAGAATTTGTGCAGGAGTTAAAGCGGGCTTTTGCACAGACCACAAGAAGGGTGCGCACGGATAGCCGTGAATTTATAAACACGTTTTTCCATGCCTTGCCCAAATATATCATGACCCAGCTCGTGAGGGATTTTCACGAGAAAAGATCTTTAGACTGGGTCATTGAACAGGCTACCCGCATCTATGAGGTGCAGAAGCCCATAGAAAATAAAAGCAATGCCCAGAAAAACCCCAAAGCCAACAGCACCCCTGCTGCTGCCAAGGTGGCAGAGGTAAAGGTCACCCCCGTTTTGGATTTGGAGATGGGGGGGCCTAAAAACCTACCTGCACCTAATAATGCTAGGCCCAGAAGGTCCTCGGGCCAGTCGCAGACAGGGAGCCAGGGAGGCAGCCCCACAAATGGGGTCCCTCGCTCTCCTGACTATGTAAGTCCTCGCTACAAAGGTAACAGACCCATCCTGGGTTATGTGTGGACTCCTCCAGCCCAAGGGGGGGGATCCAGACAAGCACCTAACCCAGGGAACTTCCCTCCAAACTTCCCACAGGAGGGCAGAAATTTACCAAACCCTGGGCAGAACTTTTTCCCCAGATATCCACCCGACTTTCAGCCCCAAAACCATCCATCCTTCTTTCCCCAATTCCCTGAGCCCAGACCACTGAATCCGGGAGAGGGGAGGCCAAGGGTGGAGGGGTACCCAAATCTTCCCAACCAGGGGTACTACCAGAGGAGGGACAGCTACCCTTCCCGGGATCAGCCCAGGGGAGAAAACAGGGCCCCGTATCAGCCTGAGCGGGTTTCCCAGTTAGAGCGCCAGGTTCAAAACATGGCGCGGGATATGGGTCATATACTGAGGGCACAGCAGAACCCTCAGATCAGCATGCCGGCGCAGAACGCACCCAACTCTGGACCTGGTGCTCCAGAACAATGACGGGGGCAGCACCCCGATAAATCACCGGTTCCCAGGGAGGAGGCACAAAGGGAAGGGGGGTGTAAAGCCTTGGAGGAAGCTTCCTTCCTCACTTGTAAACAGCCCCTGGAAACCCAGGAACCGGAAACAAAATCTCTTGCCCCTGAAAGTCTGCCTCCTAAGGAGCAGAGGGGGGGTAGGAGAAACAAAAGACCCAAACAGACTCAGTTTGAGGAGGAGGTACAGATCTTCCAATTTGAGGGAGAGGGATCCTCAGAGGATCCTGGGAAAAGGATCTTCTCCTTCAGAGAGGGGGGAACTCCTCCCAAAGAAAAATGGGTCCCTAGGGATGCAAATCCAGACTGGGGAGATGTGGAGACTGAGCTACCGCCGCCCACCATCTCATCCCAGAACCAACAGCAAGAAAATCCCCTGGTTCAAACCCATCCTGGGGACTGCCTCCAAAAAGGGGGGGGCAGCCCAGAACCGGAACCAGGGGAACCCACAATGGCTCTGATCTCCAGTTGCCAACTTTTTCTTTCAGATTCCCAAGACTCTCCACAGAATTCTGCCCAAATCTCTTCGCTATCGATGTCCAAAACCAGAAAGTTAGCCCACCAGTTGTCCAAAAATGTACATTATCTGTGCCCCCTTGAGGAGAAGGAGGGAAGATATTATGCCCCGGTACAAGTACAGGGGCAGGGTACAATCTCGGCACTGGTGGACACTGGATCTCAAGCTACCCTTCTGTCCAGAAGGGCCTTTGACGAACTGAATGCAGGAAGGGGAGAGAATTACCAAATTCCTCTCACCTCTCTTCCTGGACAACTGCAGAACTTTGACGGGAAGGAAATTCCTGTTGAAGGGACTGCAGACTTGGACATTAAGATCGGGCGACACAAGTTGAAACACCCGGTCATAGTTGTGACCCCAGAGGGCACCCCTTGTTTACTAGGGAATGACCTCCTGAGAAGGTTGTCACCCCTAATAGATTGCGTAAACAAGGTCCTCTGGACCCAGACTAGCCGACCCATAAAATTAAAACAGAGTGTCAACCATGTTAGTTTAAACGGCACATGCCACATGGTTGAACAAAAATCTGACCAAGTAGAATTTCACTTCCAGAACAACCAAATTCCAGACGTGACGGTAATAGCAGTAGGACAACAGACTGGTGATGGGGGGTCCTCTCTATTTCTGAAAATCAACCTTCCTTCCAGTCTAAAATGGTATTCCACGCTGGAAGGAAACACTCTGAAATTCTATACCAATCCACAATCAGAAACCCCCACTCCTATAGTCCAGAAAGATGTGAAATCAGCTCAAAGCCTGGCTGATATTCAGCAAATTGGAGAGCAGTTGTTCATCCCTGTTCAGTTAAATGATGGGAAGGACTCTGTTCTCGCTCGAGTGTGTGTGAACAACGGTAAGAGCTTCATCAGCGAAGCCATGTTCCGCCAACTCCCAAAAGATCCAGCCATTCCCACCTTCAAACTGATAGACAAATGGGAAATGGACCTGGAAGCACCTGACTCCAAACATCTCCTGCCAAGCAGGTGTATGCTCAAAATCTCCATTGGCAACAAGAGCATAGTCCATAATTGTTGGGTCGTGCGAGACGTCACTGCCGCCTTTTACTTAGGCAGTGACATTCTCAATCGCTTTGCCATTAGTTTGGACCTAATAAACTTCAAAGCTTGGTCCCGATTAGCGGATAATCCCATGGGCTTTGATGATCCAGAAAAAGCATTTAGGTCAGCTCAATTGCTACCTTATGCAGTTGAAATTCAGGTTAAAGAGGAAGTCACCATCCCAGAAAGGACCCGACAATTCTCCCTGGAAGTGAAAGTTAAAAGGGGACAAGAGTTGAAAAACCCTGATGCTTACATACATCTAAATGCTTCTCTCCAACAGCAAGGGTTGGGGGTAAACCCGACTCCATTAGTCAACATAGAACATGACCCCATTCTAATAGAGGTGGATAACAGCGACTTAAAGAGTATTACTCTAGCCGCAGGCACCATTATTGGAATGGCGGTTGATGACCGACATTTCTCCATTGATCTTGTAAATGAACTGTTAGGACCCATCCCCAAGGACTGTTTTGACAGTGACAGTGATGACAACGCAACACCAGACAGGATTTTTACCCGGCATGGGGGGAACTTCCTGGTGTACACTTCCTGCCCCTATGGTAAGGAAGATGTGACCTGTGACTTCAGGAGGGATGAGGTGATTTTCCAGGTCCATGAGGGCTGCCTTTCCCACCTGAAGCCTCCGGTCCAAATCAGCACTCTGACCAGGGACTTCTCCACCCAGCTGGAGGAGGCCGCAGAGATAGCCAAACCAGAAGTCTTTCCAGGCTTCAGGCAGATGGTGGAAGAGAGAGTCAACCTAGCTGATGCCTGTGTGACTCTGGAACAAAAGCAAAAGTTGAAACAAGTTTTCTTGGATTTCCAAGATCTCTTTGCGGTAGACTCATATGACTGTGGTCGCACCGACATCCACACCACAACAATCCCCACAGACCCTGGCATGACTCCAGTGTTTGTGAAGCAATATCGCTTGCCTCTCGCATCAATGGAGTCCCTTACTGAAATAATTAAGAACCTTGAGTCCCGGGGAATAATCCGTCCAGTCCACAGCACCTTCAATAATCCGGTGCTGGGAATATTGAAGCCAAACGGCCAGTGGAGACTCTGCGCTGACCTCAGGGAGCTCAACAAACGGGTCCACACTTCCCGATGGCCTCTTCCCTACATTGACCAAGGGCTGGCCCAGATTCAGGGGTCACAGGTATTCACTGCAATAGACCTGACCAATGGATACTGGACTGTGCCTGTCAGTAGGGAGGACCAATACAAGCTGGCTTTTACCTTTGGGGGCCAGCAGTACACATGGACCCGGACTCCCTTCGGATACCTTAACTCCGGTAATGAGTTCAATATTTTCCTACATAAGGCCATGCCCGACCTGGGTACGAGGGGTAACCTGGCTTATGTAGATGATGTCCTCATCAAAAGTTCATCTGTGGAGGAACACATAGCAGAGATCCGTTATGTTCTGACACAGTTGAGGGCCGCCGGAGCAAAACTTTCCTTTCAGAAAGCACAGTGGTGTAGAACCCGTGTTAATTTCTTGGGGCATGAGATTACTCCTCAGGGTCTCTGTCCCCAGGAAAAGAAAGTGGAAGCACTTCAGAAACTGAAAGACCCCACAACTCTGCGAGAACTAAGGAGCCTCCTTGGACTGACTAATTACAGCAGAAAGTTCATTGAGGGCTACGCAGAGATCACCAGACCCCTGATTCATCTCCTGAAGGGGGGGGTCAAGTGGGAATGGGGTCCAGAACAAGCCGAGGCAGTAAGACAACTCAAAAGAAGCCTCTCACAAGCGCCTTGCCTAGCTTACCCTGTCAGAAACAAGGAGTTCTTCCTGGAGACGGGGTTCTCTGATACGTGCTTGACGGCAGTATTATACCAAAAGCATGACAAGGTCAATAAAGTAATCTCCTATGCGAGCAAAACTTTATCCTCTGTGGAGGAAAAATTCAACGATTGTGAGAAGGCACTCCTGGCAACGGTGTGGGCATTGAAGAATTACCGCCCGTTTATCCAGGGGGAACACATCATAGTGGAGACTCCACACCAGCCTCTGCAATATCTCCAAAGTGACAGAATCCGGGCCGGAAATGTGAGTTATTCCCGAATTACTTCCTGGATTCTGTCAATGCAAGGCTTTCCTGTGGAGGTCAGATATGGCCAAAACAAGAAGAGTCCCCTCGCGCAAGGTCTGGCTGACTTGCATGATTGTGCCAGAGAAAACTGTCTCGAGGACGAAAGTCTAAAAATAAAGGACAACATGGAGGCATACCTTAATTCCCCCCACAAAGTCTTTGAAGAAGACAAGTGTGAGGGAATGCCCACTGTGTATGTGGATGGATGCTCTTACCATGTTGACACCAACGGGGAGAAAGAACTGGTGGCTGGCGTAGGGAATGCATGGGTGAATGAGTCCCCAGAACCCTCCGCTGGATACAAAATTGGTCCCCGAAGTAGTCAGGTGGCAGAATTGATGGCTGTGCATCAGGCCATCCTCACTGCTGTCCAGCATCAACTCCACGAACTGGTCATAATCACAGATTCGGATTATGTACGGAACGGGTTCGTGGAGCACCTGGTTAATTGGAAAACCAGAGGCATGTTATGTGCTAACAACAAACCCTTGAAACATGGGAAGTTGATCCAAAACATTGATGATTTGGTCACCTCGAATGAGATGACCATCTATTGGAAAAAGATCAAGGGTCATTCCAAAGTAGAGGGACCAGACAAAACTGGAAATGACTTAGCTGATCAGCTGGCCAAAACCGGGGCCATCCAAGGGGATCTAATTGAGATTGAGTCCCTATTGGGGGAAATCCAGGTCACTGCTATCACTAGGTCCCAGACAAATGCTCACAACGACCTTTCAATTGCACAATGGAGTAAGGAGACCCCTGATGCTGATTTGATTACTGCTCAGAAGGGGGATCCAATAATTGGTAAATTTTACCAGCACCTTGAGGACCCTGAGAACTTTCCCCTGACGGATACCGATTACATTGGGAAAGAGGACCTAAGAGTGTTGATGAAATGTCCCAAAATGTTCCGGATCCAAGACGGTTTGTTGGTAAGGAAATCCAAAGCTGGCCACGATCAGTGGGTGGTTCCTACCTCATTCCGAAGCCTGATGTTAAGTCACGCCCATGATGCGGCCACTGCCGGTCATAGGGGGTTTCACACAACATTGGAAATCTTAAGAGAGGTTGCATACTGGCCACACATGGGGCAGGACCTCGACCAGTACCTGAAGGGTTGCCTTGTGTGTGCACAATTTCAGCCATCATCCCTCACACACCGGGCGCCTTTACAAAAGAGGGGAATGACACTGCCATTGTCAGATTTACAAATCGACTTTGTAGGCCCTGTGATTCGCTCGGCTAGGGGGAATAAGTACATGTTGACCGTGACATGCTTGTTTACCAAGTGGGTGGAATGTCTCCCAGCCCCAAATTGCAAGGCAGAAACTGCAGCGGCCTTGATGATTAACCACATCTTTTCCCGTTTTGGTCTACCTCAAAGGATTGAGTCAGACAGAGGTAGCCACTTCACCAGTGAAGTAATGACAAAGATGTGGGAGATACTGGGGGTCAAGAGAAAGCTGCATATTGCTTATAGACCAGCTTCTTCTGGGGCAGTAGAGAGATATAACCGGACAATTGTGAGCATATTAAAGAAGTTTGTGGCAGATTCTGGGCCAAGTTGGGATATCCGATTACCTCTGGTCCTAATGGCCATCAGATCTACCCCTTCATCTGCAACCAAAATGTCACCATTTGAGTTGATGACTGGGCGCAAGATGGTGCTTCCGCAGCATTTGCTCTACAGGACCCAAGAGCAGACACTGATAAATGCCTCCACTACTCATGAGTATGTAGAGAATTTAAGGAAACACCTCCAACATGCTTTTGCTTATGCTCAGCAGAATCTAGAAAGATCGACTGATAGCATGAAGACCCATTATGACCTGAAAACTTCCAGGAAGGAATATCAGGTGGGAGACCGGGTCTATCTATACAACTTCCAAAGGAACCAGGCCAAGCAGCGCAAATTTTTGCCTACATGGAAGGGACCCTTTGAGATCGTCGATAAGATCTCCCCTGTGGCCTACAAGATCCGCATCCCCAAAGGTGGTTCGGCAGAGGGGGAAGACAAGTGGGTCCACATAAACCAGTTGAAATGTTGCCATCCCAGGCACACTCTGCAACAACTGGAGGAATCCTCTGGAATCCTAGCGGGTACTGTATCAGACTAATTCAGTTCCAATCATAAAACCTACCACATCTAGTCTCTAAAATATTGTGATTTACATGAAACTGTCTCTAGTGATGCTGTTTTTTTTTTTCAAAATAAGAATGTAATATTTCGTTACGATGAAATGCATATGCTGCCCCACTATCTCAACAGTGGTGGAAAAAAAAATCGTCTATGAGTAGATATTGCCGCTCTTCCTTTATCATCCTAGGAGAGATGAAACCATGAAGGATGACCAAGAAGGACGATCCGGAGACCGGGAGCAAAGACACAACGGGCCCGGGGTACCGCCCAATCTTCCCATCAGGACCGGCGAAGAGAACTGATCGATCTGACCGGATGGAGAAGAAGATGCTGAACTGTGCCATCTACAGAAGAGGAAGAAGATTATGCGGACAGACCGGTGCGTGGGTCAAAACCCTTGGGCACGCGACTCCCCATCGACCCAAACTCAAAGTGCAGTCACGTGGGGGGGCTTGTAGGGTGTCCTGACCCACGTTTAAGCTACCCTGCTACAACATTTGGTGCTGTGGGCTTAGGAAATTCAAGATGGCGGAAAACCCACATGTGCGCCGAAATCCAGGAAAGCTGCGCAGTTGTGCGCACACCAAAATGGTTACCTAACTTGCCACCCACCAGGGTAAAGAAAGGTCTTTGTTAACAAAATCCACTTTTACTGATGTCAAAAAGTTGCTGAAATCGTGACTCATTGGACCACTTTAAAGATTCAACCCTTTTTGTGGGGTTCCACATAACCATCTTACTGTAAGGAGCCCCATCAAAACAATGTTAAGCAAGGATTTACTACCATGTAAGAACCATTCCTGTTTAGAATGCATTAATCCAAGAAAATCCCAAAAATGGGTGCAGTACCAGTACTCACCACTATCCAAAAGCCGGCGTTTTAAAACCCACTGTGTGTTTTTCTGAAGGCAAGCAAAATGCCTATTTCAAACCTTGCAACATGTGCAAAATATTCACTGAACACCAGCAGACATTTGGCAGAATGGAGTTTTGTGTGCCTACAAAATCTGGGAAATGAAGAGCCCAAAAACAATGTTTATAACAAAAATGCTATGGAGTCAGCAGCTTAAGCCTAACTGCCACTGGATTTAAAACCACCAAAATCGAAAATGTTAAATTAAATGAGTGACCTATGTTTGGTGTCACATGCCTTTGTAACTGTTGAAATGTCATAGTTTTGCACTTAGAATCAGCATTCTAGCTGCATGTGTAAAATTACAAGTTATTTTAAAAGCAACAAAAAGTTAGCTGAAGGTCTGGCTTAAGGAACTTGATTTTGCCTAGCAACGGATCCCATCAGGAGTGAAACTTGAGTCACAACTATGTTCCCAGGCCAATGTTCCTTTTGCTGCCCACACTAAGGATATGCCATCTATCTGATAATTGAATTTCCTGTGCTCTGCCAGAGAGTGAACAAAGCCCTCTCCACTCAGGCAAAGGTTTTTATTACAGACGTCGTAAAAAGTGGCTTCCTCCTGGAGAAGCTGGGAGGGGCACTGCCTGTGAGAAGCAAGCTGGCTTGGCAGAAACTGGAAAGACTGGTTTCTGTACCATGTGACCTGAAAAGACACACCCCTGCAGCAAGGATATGGTTTTATAAAAAGGGGGATAATTCATAGTGCGGACATGTGAAAATTTTATAAATGATACCATAATTCTTGTGATTTTTCTGCCCACAGTTTAAGACGTGGTAGGAACCGGTGGTATGTTCAGGGGGGTTTTAGCGGAAAAGTGGATATTACTCTAAATGTGTGCATGTTAAAAATCTGAAACTTCATCAGTCAATGTCCCTACCCCCTGCACACATGTATGTAAAGTTGGGTCCATGTCGGAAATTGAAAAAGCAGTTAAAAAGTCAATTATGTACACTCTTTGAATGCAAGCTCCGAGAATGAGCAGATTTGGACATAGACATGGCTAAATTCAGCCACACCATGTATATGTAATTTCAAACAACTGTGTAACTCTGAAGTATGGATTTTGATCATATATATATTTGGGTGCACAGATGATAAGGGAGGTTGTTTCAAGAGATCATAAAATGACATCAATCTGACTCACAGTTCAGTTTGCCAATCAAGCGGAGGAATGGAAGCCTGACCAATGACGAATGAGAGGGGCAAGTCTAGTGATGCAACACACACACCCATTCTCAAGAAACAGATAAAAGCAGAGAGTCAGGACACATAGAGACATTCAATTTCATCTGCCGCTGGAAGCCCTGCCAGAAAAATCCATACTTACCTCCATCAAACTCCAGAAAGCCAAACTAGAGACTTCAATCTATCCAGAGCAGAGACCAGACCAGAGAGAAAGCAGTGCTGTGCCTAGCAGAGACCAGACCAGAGAGAAAGCAGTGCTGTGCCTAGCCGAGACCAGACCAGGCGCTGTGAGCAGAATCCGGAAAGACCTGACCAGACTGAAGATCGTGACCAAGTCGCTTTCCTGTTCAAAATCTCTTGTGAGTACTTAGCAAAACTCAGAACACATCTCTTAGTTTAAATTCATCTAATTCAATCTATTTAACCTAAGTAGAACTGCCTCCTATCTGTCACCTGTCATTTCTAGTAAAATTTGTCATTTTGAAAAAGTGTGCGTTTAAAATTTACAAAACCAAAAACGACCTTTACTAAATTACTCATATCTCCGCAACCGTTTGGGCTAGAGACTTGCAATAACTTTCATTTGGAAGCTGAGATCCCAGGCTTTCTTAGGACCCCAAAACGGTAGAGATAGTCCTTGCGGTTCCTTTGTAATAGCGCTCGGTGCATCCGCGAATTTTGCCGCGATTTGCAATTTCTTCACATGTAAAAAACTGCTGCTGCCTGATTTCATTTGCCAGAAATTCGTTTAACCTGCTAACTATCCCGGCATCATTGCTAGTGTGAGCCTGGACTAATATTAACTAGATACCACTCATCCTGAACCTCTAAAAGGGAATTAAGAGCGTTTCCAGCATATTTCTCATTCATTGCTAGCACCTATCAAAGCATTTGCCTGTGTTTTCAAACTTCTGTTTAAGCTTGCTGGATTGAACTGAATTACAGTTGATTGCATTTCTGAGAACTGTGTGTTTTCCTTCCATTTCCTTGCCTTGCATCAAGGGGGGGAGGGGAGTAGCCAGAGAAAAGTGATTACATTGTTTGGTTGAAATCATATTGCGTATTTTCTGTACTGCATTCATTGAATATTGCATCCACCTGAGCCTACATAAAGCATCCTCTACCACATTATACTTTTGTTCCTATTTACCAGTGTGCTACCTTATCCATTTCATGTCAACTCATTAGTGATTAAAGAAGTGTGCTAGTGCCAGATTCTCCGTTGTTAATATTTACCATATCAGATTAAGTGTGATATTCAATTATTAATTTATTAAAAAGTGTGATATATATTTTAATTTATCAAATAAACCTTTTAAACTTGCAAAACAGAATTACTTCTTGGCTCAGTGGGGTCAGGGGGATTCCAAGAGAGGGGTGTTATACAAGGGTAGTCATCCAGAACGCATGAACTGGACCTAAAGATATATCAATAAGGGTTTTCATTCAGTATTCTAGACTAGACGTTAACTTGGCTGTAGTGCTGAATTGAATCCTCTTACACACCTGAAACATGAGCAGTACATCTAAAAACACATTACACAATAAATGGAATAGGTATTGTGATCACTCTTAAAACTACCTGGCACACTGTATACAGTGAAAAATCACAAGTAATACACAATGATTGAGATTGCCTTTTGTAAAGATTCATACTATATTTATTTTGAAAAATACACTCACATTTGCAGAATTCAAACTGTGAGTCATACTTTGAAGTGATCTCTAATTTGCGCTGGTTTTAGTGATGTAAGTTTGATCATAAAGAATCATCCTTCAATCCTTGTACCACAGAATATGTACACTAACTCCACAAAACACAATAGTTACACAGCCACTACTCTATAATATGCATGCATGACAAACCTGTGTGTATTAATGTCTACATTTGCACTAAACAATGTTGAAGAGTGTAGCTGTAAATGTTTGTATGATTCAAAAACCACTAGCATTGTTCTGGGCAACATTCCAGACACATTTTTATTCAGCCTGCTAAACCAAAACCGAAGGGGGACTATTGGAAATTCAGGCTTGATCCCACCACATAGGAGTAGTCTGGCACACTGTTAGGTCACATCCTATTTAAATGAGACCACAAGCAATCGCAGATATATGGGCAGCCTTTTTGGATATCATCAGTGTGGTGTAGTTCGGTCTTTAAGCACAACAGGCTTGAGACCTGCTTATACATGTCCAGCTTTGGGTAACTATCGCAAGACTGGAAACAGGTTGCTAGACGGTTATACAAGAATAAACACTGGAGTTGCTATCAGCATTAAACCAATACATGCCAAGAGAGAAAACCAAAGAGGAGGCAGAACTGCAATCATACAAAAATAACACATCTGAGCATCTCAACTCATCACAACTGATGGAGAAGACTGCAAATCCCTCCTCATCAAGATAGAATTCAACCACCAAACCAACATAGTATTCCTCCTGATCTATAGACCACCATCTTACAAACGCAACATTGCAACAAAATTATCGGATGGGCAGCCATTTTATCAACCTACCGTGACAACCTAGTCATACTGGGAGACTTCAAAATCTGGTGAAAAAAAGAAAACAAATCCACAGCAAACTTACTCTGCTCACTCCTGGAAACTGTGCATTTCAAGCTAATAGTACATGGATCCACCCACAACACAGAACACACCCTGGATGCAATTTTATGCCCACTTATTGCACATACACCCACCTATACTATGGATGACCACTACTTTACTATTGTACATCACACCGCAAACCTGCCTACCGGCCAGAAAACAGGTACTTCATGCCAGCAAGAAAAGAATCTGGAAGCACCTAGACCAAGAGGCCTGTCATGGCCACTTGCACAGGATCATGGGAGCTGCACCATCAGGTTGTGGGAGCAAGGTGTAGCATGGTTCACGCACGTCCTGTGGAGGGTTTTGACCCATGTGGAATCATTAGACGGGGTAAATGTGGGGATTAAGCTGTCGCTGCCCATCATTTTACCTCAGAACAAAAATAAATCATTGGAGTGGGTAAAGATGGGGATGCGCTGTCGCCGCCCATCATTTCATCCCAGAATCCAGGAGAGCTGCGCAGTTGTGCGCACACCAAAATGGTTGCCTAAATTGCCACCCACCAGTGTAACGAAAGGTCTTTGTTAACAAATTCCACTGTTACTGATGTCAAAAAGTTGCTGAAATCGTGACTCATTGGACCACTTTAAAGATTCAACCTTTTTGTGGGGTTCCACATAACCATCTTACTGTAAGGAGCCCCATCAAAACAATGTTAAGCAAGGATTTACTACCATGTAAGAACCATTCCTGTTTAGAATGCATTAATCCAAGAAAGATCCCAAAATTGCATGCAGTACCAACAAAATCCTCAAGGCGGCACTGGCGGTCTAAACTCTGACAGGAGAGCTGTCTTGCAAAACTGTCTAGTGCAAAGAAAGGGGTCTCATTTCATCAAAAGTTCAAAGGGGTTGCCTGTCCTGAGAACTCTTGACACTTCAGAACTCAACACAAGAAGCCAGGAAATCACAGGGTTCTGTTAATTAAATGCAAAGTGGCTCCCTGGCCTCCTGATGTCAGCTTCCCAGAGAGCACACAATGGCCCCTCTCCTCTGAAAGGAATATGTTGATTTTTACTGTTTTACTGTCAACAAAGGCCTGCCTGCCAGAAGACATGTGACTGACCCACCCAAGTCTTGGAGGTGGACTCCAACACTCTGAGGACTGAATTGAAAGTAAAATATATATTTTACAAAAACACTGATAACTCTTTGTAATCAAATCACAGAAATGTTTAACTTTGAGAGACTTAATTTAAAAAATGTACCTTTAATTCAAGCCCAAACTCCAAATTGTGGGATATTCTGGGACAAAACCCTGCTGTTTATTAATATTACAGACTCCCTGTTTCAGCTAGACAAACGAAAATGCATTGGTATGTGGGTAGATATGTGAGGAACAGTTGTATAAAATTTAATGAAGATCCAATGTTGTTTAGCACATTAAAAAGTGCTAAAAGTTGCCATTTTTGAATGCAAGCTCTTAGAAACAGCAGATTTGGGACAGAGTATACCTCATGTGATATGTGACATGGGTATGTAATTTCAAACAACTGTGTAACCGTGAAATATGTATTTTGATCATATATAGATTTGGGTGCACAGATGACAGGGGAGTTTTTTCAAGAGATCATAAATGGCTGACATCACTCTGACACAACTTAGCTCCCCCAATCAGGGGAGAAATGAAAGCTGGACCAATGACAAGTGAGAGGGGCAAGTTTAGTTATGACCAACACACACACCCACTTGCAGAACATATAAATGGACCACTGAAACTTAGGTAGAGACATTCATTTCCATCTGCAGCGGGACGCTCTGCCGGAAAAATCCATACTTTACATCCATCAACTTCAGAGACCCAGACCAGACCAGCAGAGTAGAGCTGACCTGTTAGCAGAACCAGAGAGAGCAGACCCAGATCACTGTGAAGTGCAGAGACCAGAGTCCAGTTTAAAACCTGACCAGATCCATGGCGTGGCCCATTTCATTCAAGAATATAGTGTGAGTACCCAGAAAACTGTGCAGAACCAATCTCTTAGTTAAAATAATATAATTCAATCCTATTTTAATCTAAGTAGAACTGTCTCCTAACTGTTACTTGTCATTTGCAAAGCTGTCACCTGTCAATTTCTAGTTGCAAGCTGCACTTGTCTTTTTGAACTTTAAAATTTGCAAAACCAAAAACGACCTTCACTAGATCGCTCATATCTCCGCGAACGCTTGTGCTAGAGACTTGCAGTAACTTTCATCTGGAAGCTTAGAATCTTAGCTCTTAATCGCACCAAGAACCACATTCCTACCCCTTATACTTTTACCGCAATCGCGGAACAAGCATTCGCAAATTTTGCCGCGATTTGCAAATTTCTTCACGTGTAAAAATCTGCTGCTGCTTGCCTTCCATTTGCCAGAAATTCGTTTAACCTGCTAGTTACTCCTAGATACTTGCTAAAGTGAGCCTGGACTAATAATAACTTGATTTCACTCACCCTGAACCTCCTAGAGGGAATTAAAAGCCTTTTAGCATATTTTTTTCTACATTGCCAGCACATTTAAAAGCATTTGGGCCTGTGTTTTCAACGTCTGTAGTCTAAGTTGCTGGGTGAACTGAATCACATTTGATTGCATTTCTGAGAATTGTGTGCCTTCCTTCCATTTCCCTGCATTGCATAAAAGGGGGGGTGAATTGTCCAAGAAAGTGATTACATTGTGTTTGCTGAAATCCTATCAAGTTATTTTCTTTACTGCATTTCATTCCACATTGCATCCATTTGAAACCATAAAAGTATTGTTGCTATCTTATCCATTTCATGTCAACTCCTTAGTGATTATCAAGAAGTGTGCTAGTGCCAGATTCTCTGTTGTTAATCTTTATCATATCAGATTAAGTGTGCTATTCAATTATTAATTTATTCTAAAGTGTGATATATATACCTATTGTTTAAATTATCCAATAAACCTTTAAACTTGCAAAACAGAACTACTTCTTGGCTCAGTGGGGTCAGGAGGATTCCAAGAGAGGGGTGTTATATAGGGGTAGTCATCCAGAACGCATGAACTGGACATAAAGTTATATCAATAAGGGTTTTCATTCAGTATTATAGACTAGGCGTTGACTTGGCTGTAGTGTTGAATTGAATCCTCTTACAGTCCCTTTGGGACGTTTATACACAGGGGGCCCAGTTGGACTCTGGCGCCAGGCTCATGGAGAAGCATAAGCAAAAATCTTTATTATGGGCAGGAGTGCTTTTCAGGAACTTTCCACGTGTGTGCAGTCAGTCCGGATGTGGCTTTCCATCTTGAGCTGCATGTGCAACTTTCCATCTATAAGCGGCACGTGCAACTTCAAGGAGTGGCAGGGTGTGGCAACCAGAACAGAACTAGCGGGCGTGGCCTTAAGAGCTCAGCTATAGAAGCCAACCCAACCCAAAGACGCACGCTTCGCGTTAATCTTCATTCGCATGCAGCGTAACGCTCACCGCCGCCTGGGATAAAGCAGCACTTACCTTTGGGAATCCAGTCTCCTTCCCATACGCTTACCTCCTGGAGTCAGCATTCACCTACATTATTCACCTCTGAGCCTGGCGTCCATTCTTGATCCTCCGGAATGCTCTGGGCACCGCATTATGACATCTTCTTTATCCTCCGGCACGCAGGACTTCAGCTCTAGGCACCGCAGCACGACATCTTCTTCATCCTCCGGCACACAGGACTTCAGCTCTGGGCACTGCAGCACAACATCTTCTTCATCCATGAAGGCGGACCCTGTAAAAGGACAAAAGGCAAGGTTAGACATTACACACTTTCAGTTTGATGTCGCGCTTGCAAAATTCTTTGCGCTTATCCTTAAAAGCTCACTTACCAGCTGCCGGACCGCCGCGGGATCCTCCGCTCCTCATTTGGAGCCACCTTGTGCTCTGTAGATCTGCTGGGCCGCAATCACACCTATATGGGAGAAAGATAGACATTAATACAGAGCTGAAAACAGGCTATGAGAAAGACAATACAAATACTTAAAGACAAAGAGAAAACTGAAAGACACTTACCAGAAAGGCGTGGAATGGTCACAACTGGACTGGACACCACGTATGAAGGACCAGTGAAAGAACTCGGTCCTCATTCTAAATGCACCCCTGCCAGAAGTAGCAGGACAGAGAACTCACCATTAATAGTATACAGGTGAGCCTTAATGGGTCGATGCATGCTCACGGAAACCACGCTATGGGAAGAAGGGTTTGAGAGGGAATTCACTCACAGGCCAGCAAACGTATATCCTCTCATGTCTACGCAGGAACAGTGTTCCAGTTCATCACAGCAGCCCACAACCTATTTGCAGCGGGAGAAAGCATACAGGGGGGTTCTACTTCCTGGGAGGGCTGCAACCGTGCCTCAACGTCCATGCAGAGACCAGGTGAGTGCAACAGAACGCGAAGCCACTGCAAATCCCTGCCTGGCATTATGGATGCCTCAGAGATTGAGCAATTGGGCCAACTGTTGGGTGAATTACGGGCTGAAGTTCATGCTTCTAGGCAGGAAACCAATGCCTTGAGAAGGAACCTTATTGTGAACCGAGAGTGTACTTATGATTTGGAAATACATTTACTCCAGGCACAAGCTGGCCAGGCCCCATTGCCAGGGCCTACTCCCACACCGCACCAGTCACCACCAGTTCAGGTGGTTCTTCCAGGAGCAGTCCCTCTGGCCCCACCCAAACGATTCACAGGCGACCCCAACAAGTACGCCATATTTATGAATCAATGCAGCTTACATTTTTTGTGCACACCTGGGGCTTTACCCAACAACCAAGCCAGAGTGGCGTTCATACTCTCGTATTTGGGAGACAGTGCAGCAGACTGGTCAATACCTTTGGTAAATCAAAATTATCCTTTGCTTCCGGACCTTAGGGGTCTTCAGCATGAAATGGAGAAATTGTTTGCACGACGCACTGAAGGACAGGCCCTGGACAATGAATTACTGTCACTCAGACAGGGAAATCAGGATTTGTTAACCTACATCGCATCATTCATTCCTCTCATAGCTCAAACAAATTGGCCAGAAGGAAAAAGGACTACGCTCTTTTACCGTGGATTTCCTGGAGAACTCAAGGACGTTTTAGCTCAAGATGTACATCCCCCTGAGGGCTGTGCTGAATACTTCAACCTAACTGTACAGCTCGATCACAGGCTGCAGGATCGAAAAATGGATCGAACAAGGGCTGAAGGGCGACGGGTATATGTGCGGCCTCAGGATAATGCACACAAGTCACACAAACAGACCGAACCCATGCAAATTGGGGGACTACGGAGTCCACTGTAATGATTATTAATACAAACGTCTTGACATGGCTCGATCACAAAATATGAAACACCTACATTCGTCCTTCTCTCGGAGAACTCTCCTCAGAGTAAAATGAGAGTGGGTGAATACCTAGAAATCTCTCCGTAGACGGGGACTGCAATGTCCAGCCAGCGGTGAGACCTCCAGGGAAAAACCCACGTAGGGGGAAAAACCCTGTACAGAGAAGAGCTGCTAGAGTTTGAGGTATCCTGTTAACAGCTCCCCAGGTATAGTCGGGATGTACTTCTCTCAATGTTGTAAGGGTACTTCACCAGGTCAGTATGGGCTAATATGGATTTAAGTACAACACGAGAGAGAAATTAAGATCAACAGAATAGGCACTAGCATCAAAAGGATTAGAGAGAGGGAGGATGTTTTGGGATACGTGGCTTACCCAGATGTACAAAACAATGAGCTCAGAACGATGGAAGCAGTGAACCCCCAACTCAGAAGAAGGGCTCTATTAGAAGTTGGCCAAGGGCTGTAAGGATGAACAGAGAGTTAGGAGCCGGATGGTAGAAAGCTACCCCGGATTACATTTACAGAGGAACTATTAGGGAATCTTACCCTCTGAGAAGGAAGGTGTAGAGCGATCTCGTCCGGAAGTTTGTCGGAAAAGGAAGCTAAGAGGGAGAAATCCTTGCTGTCGTGTGGAAGCTTTTGCCTAAAAGAAGACAGGGATGGATGATCCGCTCGTGATACCACAGTATTCCTAAATCACAGAGAAGGGAGAACAGGATTGGTGGATTACAATGGAAGGTACCCGATAGGCGTGCATTTGTTGACAAAGGAAACTTCTCTGCTACACCTGGAAAGTGAAAGTAAATGGGCATGGTTCCTTGATTCCCAACCACAGCGCTGAGAGGGAGATCGACACGAAAGCCAGAAGCTGAGTATAAGAGAAACCCTGGACTGAAAAAAGGAAGGGTTATAAAGTGGCTAGCAAATAAGTATACAAACTTACGGAGTGTAGCTGGTCTCGAGAGAGAGAGAGTAGCAATGCACTGAACTGCATCCCGAGTATCCGAATATGCACTGCGTGCGTCGGGGTGCGTGGCCACAGGCATGTCTGCGACTGCCTGAAAACTAGCCTGTCGCCTGCAGTACTGGAATCCTCCATGTTACAGGAAAGAAACTGACACTGCGCCGCAGATTCACAGTGCTGTGTCTTTATCTGGACAGCGTTTATCACATCCACTCACCAAGGCAGAACGAGAAAAAAAGAGACAACAGCAACTCTGCTTGTGCTGTGGAAAACCAGGTCACTTTCTTTGCGAATGCCCAGTGAAGCCACTGATGAAAATATTTGGAGCAACCGACAAAGACGAAGAAGGAGAACACGACTCGTAAAACTCCAATGCCTGGCAAGCATAGAGGTCCACTTGTTGAGCGGTAAAAAGGAACCTGTAAATACCTCACATCTAGTCATCCTGGTGGTCTTGGTAGACCACAAACAACCGTCAAAAATACATGCTTTGGAAGCATAGATTGACAGCGGAGCTGTGGGAAACTACATTGACCAAGATCTGGCTATCCGAATAGGCCTTCCCCTCCGACAAAAGCAGAAATCGGAAAATGTCACAGCGGTAGATGGATCTCAACTTTCATCGGGCCCAGTAACACAATATACTGAAAAAGTGAAGCTGTTGTGTCAGGACGGCCACCAAGAGGACATTACCTTCGATCTCATCGGTGCTCCTCAGTTCCAGATGATATTAGGAATGCCTTGGTTGGAGACCCACAGCCATAAGATTGACTGGCGAAAATTAATTCTGACCTTTCCGCAAAACTGTTTTGACACCTGTTACACTCAAAGGCCCACCAACCTGAAGACTAAGAAAAGAATCGTACTGGGTCTCACTGGCTCCTTGCCACTGGAATACCTAAATTATCAGGATGTCTTTCAAAAGGAACACGCAAACGTCCTTCCTCTGCACAGGTCTTACGACTGCCAAATTGATCTTGTACCGAGAGCCCAGATACCCTGCAGTTGGATTTATGCTCTAACTGAGCAGGAAAACCAACACCTAAAATCTTACCTAGACCAGTACCTAGCCAATGGCTTCATTCGTCCATCCAAATCCCCTGCATCCTCAGCACTCTTTTTCGTGCTTAAAAAGGAGGCTGACTTAAGAACTTGCATTGATTGTAGAGCACTAGACCAGATCACGGTGAAGAATAGATACCCATTACCACTTATCCCAGAATTCTTGGATCAGGTAAAAATGCTCAGATTTACACCAAACTGGACCTACGAGGGGCCTACCACCTTGCAAGGGTCAAAGAAAGAGACGAGTTGAAGACAACATTCCATACTAAATATGGCCTTGTTGAGTACCAGGTGATGCCCTTTGGGCTATGTAATGCCCCCGGCGCATTCCAGTTTTTTATGAATGACATTCTCTGTGAATTACTGGACATTTGCGCACTTGTCTATATTGATGACATTTTCATTTATTCAACTTCCAGAGAATAGCATAATGGTCATGTCTGGGCAATTCTAGAAAAGCTTCAGCAACATCAACTGTTTTCCAAGTTGGAGAAGTGTTTTTCCATGTAACAGATGTCGAATTTCTTGGCTTTATTCTCACACCAGGAGGCGTTCGCATGGATACATGCAAAGTGAACACTATCCTTCAATGGCCGTCACCGGCGTCTACAAAAGGAGTACAAAGTGTACTTGGCTTTGCCAACTTCTATCATCGGTTGATACCCGGTTTCTCTCAGATCATCCATCCTATTACCTCTCTGCTGTGAAAAAGCAAAATCCTGCTGGTCTACTACGTCCATTGATAGTACCGCCAGCACCTTGGCATACTCTGTCCATTGATTTTTTTACAGATCTCCTTCCATCTTGGTTATTGTGGATTTGTTCTCCAAAATGGCCCACTTCATTCCTTTGAAAGGACTCCCCAACGCTTCTGCTCTCGCGACAGTGTTTCTGGAACAGATTGTGCGACTGCATGGGTTCCCATCAGTATTAATATCGGATTGTGGAACTCAATTTGTTTCAGCATTCTGGAGAATGTGATGTAAAATTGCCAAAATTGACCCCTGGCTATCCACAAGTCATCACCCTCAAACCAATGGCCAGACTGAATGAACCAACCAGACCCTAGATCAGTATTTAAGATGCATGTTATAACAATCCGAAGACTCCTGGAAAGACATCCTCTGGTTGGCATATAACAATTCCATTCACACGAGTACAGGGTAAAGTCCGTTTTATACTGTATACGGACGGCATCCACGAACATCTGTTTTCGATCTACTCTACACATTAGAAATGCCAGCAATAGCACACCTGCACAAAACCAACTCCTAGGTTTTTAAAGAAGCAGCCGAGCATCTGGCCAGAGTCAAGCAGATACAGAAAAGGTTTGCAGATCAACATCGAAGAGAAGCTACCAGTTACCAAATCGAAGACAAGGTCTGGTTGGCATTAAAAAAAATCCTTCTGAAAGGACCAAGAGCTTTCCGCCCCAGATACTTGGGACCCTACACAATCAAAGCCATAATCAATCCTGCCACCATGAAATTGGAGTTGCCATCCAACATGTGGATTCATCTGGTGTTTCATGTTTCACTTCTAAAACCAATGAAACCGGTACACATGTTGGCATTCCACTAGATCCTGAGATAATTGAGGGGGAGCCGGAGTATGAAGTCAAAACTATCCTAGACTCTAAGGTGGTCCGATCAAAATTATATTACCTCATAGACTGGAAAGGATATGGACCTCAAGACCGAACCTTGGAACCCAGCGACCATGTCCATGCTCCCCGATTGGTTAGGCACTTCCATCCCGACAACCCCACCAAACCAGGACCAGGAGGAGGACTACCCTTGAGAAGGGCCTTGAGGGGGAGTGCTGTCATGGCCACTTGCCCAGGATCACAGGAGCTGCACCATCAGGTTGTGGGAGCAAGGGGAAGCATGGTTCACGCACGGCCCTTTGGGATGTTTATACACAGGGGGCCCAGTTGGACTTAAGCTCATGGAGAAACATAATAAAGCTCTTTGTTATGGGCAGGAGTGCTTTTCAGGAACTTTCCACATGTATGCAGTCTGTCTGGGTGTGGCTTTCCATCTTGAGCTGCACGTGCAACTTTCCATCTATAAACAGCACATGCAACTTCAAGGAGTGGCAGCGTGTGGCAAGCAGAACAGAACTAGCGGATGTGGCCCTAAGAGCTCAGCTATAAAAGCCAACCCAACCCCAAGGCACACGCTTCGCGTTAATCTTCATTCGCATGCAGCATGACTCTCACCGCCGCCTGGGATAAAAAGGCACTTACTTTTGGGAATCCAGTCTAATGCCCAAACGCTTACCTCCTGTAGTCAGCATTCACCTGCATTCTTCACCGCTGAGCCTGGCGTCCATTCTTCATCCTCCGCAATGCAGAACTTCAGCTCTGGTCACCACAGCACGACATCTTCTTCATCCTCCGGCATGCAGGACTTCAGCTCTGGGCACCGCAGCACGGCATCTTCTTCATCCACGAAGGCGGACCCTGTAAAAGGACAAAAGGCAATGTTAGACATTACGAACTTTCAGTTTGACGTCGCGCTTGCAAAATTCTTCGCGCTTATCCTTAAAAGCTCACTTACCAGCTGCCGGACCACTGCAGGATGCTCCGCTCCTCATTTGGAGCCACGTTGTGCTCTTTAGCTCCGCTGTGCCGCAATCACACCTATTTTGGAGGAAGATGGACATTATTACAGAGCTGACAACAGGCTATGAGAAAGACAATACAAATACTTCAAGACAAAGAGAAAACTGAAAGACACTTCCCAGAAAGGCGTGGAATAGTCGCAGCTGGACTGGACACCAAGTATGAAGGGCCAGTGAAGGAACTCTGTCCTAGTTTCCTGGAACAGGTTAACCTTCTGGACAAGCTTCAACAATCCTTTTCTACTGGAGACATTCCAGAGACCCTCAAACATGCTGTGATCTCTCCTCTACTCAAAAAGGAAAATCTTCCAATATCTTTCTTCCTGTCATTAAGAAACTGCTAGAATCCATTGCAACTCCCCAGCGCTCTGCCATTTTGAAAGCCAACCACCTCCTCCACCCTTTTCAAGTCGGCTTTTGCCCCAGAATGGGAACAGAGTCTGTTATGGTGGCTTTTATGGATGACATTGCCCTGTTCCATGACCGCAGATATGTGGGTGTTCCAATTCTCCTTGATCTGCAGCCTTTGATACTGTTGACCATCAGAAGGTGCTCCACTGTCTCCAAGGGTCTGAAATCTCAGGTAGCCCCCAAAGTGTTTTTTATCCTTTCTTTCCAGTTGGCTTCAGTTTCCCTTCCCCCTTTCCCCCCCTACTGCTCTGAACTGTGGGGTTCCCCAAGGATCTGCCCCTTCTCCCCTCCCATTTAATCTATATATGCGGGCCCTGGCCAACGTGATCACCAGCTATGGGGTACACTTTATTGTCCTATGCTGATGATACGCTGTTAAGATGGATTTCTGAACTCTGACCTGGTGGGCAGAGGTTCAGAAGGCCAGCCTAGTTTCCTGGAACAGGTTAACCTTCTGGACAAGCCAGACCAATCATGGTAGCTTGGCGGCGGTCAAGACTAGGTCTCAGGAGGGGTGAGGATGAGTGAAAGACCTCAATGAGCACACCGAGTAAAGGACACTCACAAATCACTCTGAATCAGGTGTAGATATATTAAAAATACATATACATTTATTTCAAGGCCTTTGAATTTCAATACAAAAATCAAATCACAGTAATACTTATTAAACCAACACAATCCTATCTAAATACATATATACAAGAACATTGGGGTCTAAAGGGTTAATACACAAAATGGGTCCACAACCCAAAAGGGGAAGGAAACATGCAGTTTTTAGCCCCTTCTGCATCCAACACACTCCTAACTAAGAGGCAGTCCAATCCTTAAGAAGAGTGGAGCCTAATGCTCAAATGTACATGCAATGCAAGCGCACGCGGTATTTCAAATGGGCAAAATGGGGTCTCTTCAAGGGTCTGTAGCAACTAACGAAGGTGGGTGAGGTGATGAAGAATAGGTTTCAACTATTCGAGGAGGGTCTCCACTTGAGGGCAGAGTCGATTCCAAGAGTTGGGAATAGTTTGCTAGTTCGCACTAGCAGTGGAAAGGAGAGGAGCCCAGAGGCCACTTGTGCATAGAAATTGAGCTAGGGACCACCGGCTAGGATTGCGATTACTCACCGACCCCCAGCGCACTCCGGACCAAACTTCTGCAGTCGAGTCCTTTCGTTGCAGGTTCAAGTGTGGCAATGTGACGGCTCTGCGGCTTTCAGCGTCGAAGATACAGTGATGATTCCTGAATGGAACAGTGGTGATTTCTTTGTTCCTGGTGGATGGATCAGGCCAGTTTCACTGCAGCAGGCTTCAGGGGAAAGAGGGGCACAAATGCAGCGCACCTGCAATGGTTGTCACCACGGCTGGGCGACACAGTAACTGCATATGCTCTGGTTCTGGCGCACTCGTCTCACTTCAGACCTGGGAACGCCAAGTATATGAAATTTGGTGTGAGGGTGCCGTGAACACAGAGCTAACAATATGCCAAGTTATGATGGCCTCCTCTAAACGGCATCAGAGACAGAGCGAAGGTCCTGTGTAAGCTGGTCAACCCACTGGTTGACCCAGGGACACTTCCGAGAAGCCTTACTTGCAGGTGGTGATGAAGATGCTGAGACTAGTTGGTCCCACTATTCCTATGGGTTGAAGCATCTTCGAAGACCTTCTAGGATGACCAGATGCTGAGGGGTCCCACGGGACGACAGTGGACTCAGGGTGCCAAACCTTCCAGCGGGTCACCAGCGGTTCCTCGACTTGGATTCGTAGTTTCAGGATACTTGGATCCTATCCTTCGTTCAGTGAGAACTCCAGACATCGACATGGAATGGGTGCTTGTGGCCTTCTCTTATCCAGAATCTCCTTCGCGCCAAAAGGAAGAGGACCCAATGGGAGATCTGCTCACATACAGGCATACCATACGTGGACCAATCACTGACTGTCTCAGGCATTCACAGCACTCCAGACTCTCTGGCACCCAGGATGTGTATTGAAACCAGACGTTCCAGCCCACATCCTGGAGGCATACACACAAGGCATGCAGAAGCCCACAAAAGCTTGGCGTTTCACGGGAGAATGCATGCCCAAATAAGGACTAACCTGGGTTGGCTCGACCTGGGGGAGGAGAAGGGGCAAGATGGCCAAAGGACAGGACAAGGAACCTTGTAGCATGGCCATTTTAGAGCCAGGCCACCTATTTGTGCCAAATGCAGTAACCGCGGTTTACCTGAAGGAAAGGGTTAAAAATATGTGAAATGATAAACTGCCTCCATCCCTGTCCAAGGCGCACCTGCTCCTCTCCTAAATAATCATTTGAAAGTATCTAGGGCCTTTGGGCATGACTAATAGACCCAAGTGTACTGTACTGAAAGCTACACTGTGCGCTTGTTACATGTTGTAGAAAAGTTGCAACATGGGAAAGGACTAAGGGAAACAAAGGCCCTCATTACAAGTCAGGCGGTGGACCATGGTGCTATTAGCACCCTTGTCCATGCCGGATTCCGCCATGGTGGATGGCGGAATTACCGCCCCATTCCAAGGTGAGTGGGGCGGTAATTCCCCATTCACCATTTGCCCTTCCCCATTCCCATTTTTGCCCCATAGGGCATAATGGGGATGGGGAAGGCGCTAATTACGGCACCGTAAATTACGGTGCCGTAATTAGCACCAAGGTCGCTTAGCGCCTTGGACTTTAACGCCTGCAAAAAGCAGGCGTTAAAGTGTGAATCAAGCGTTAAGGGTTAACGGCGCCGACGGTTAGACATGTAGACCAACTTTCAAATTGAAACAATCTGTGAGGACTTGCCATTGGGCAAGGGCATAGAAGCTAGTTATTTTATCTGTATTAAATTTTAAAATGATGTGGGTAATTACACCTCTGGAAGGATGGTCTGCAAATCAGATCCCCCCTGTCAGAAAGGTCCATGCAAAGCATACAACACACATGTGGCTGCTGCACCAGTCTCCCTGATCTGCAGATCCTACTCTCCCTTGGAACAGCGCAGTTTCAGAGATCACAGTTGCCCTGTTTGACAGCTTCTGTGACAGCAATGTCACTTCAGAAAGAGATACTGATTAAATCAGCACCTATGATTAAAAACCCTTATAATTGTGATAAACTATCACCTGGTGGCAGCCTAATCTTGAAATATAAGCCAAGGCTGGGTTTTGGTATGGTGGCTGCTTGTTCACATAATTATAAAAGCCACATCTGATTTGAAGCATCTATATGTCAATGAAATGAGCCAGGCCAGGCAGGAAATGGCTGCGTGCATTCTAGACACACTACCTGTATCTGTTCAGCCTGTACAACAATCGGCAGGAAGGTTTTGCCTATCTTTGATCCTTTTTGGAGATCAGGTAGCACCCCTCATGAGCAGAGCAGCTTCCATCAGGAGCCTCTAGGGAAACAGCCTTCAGAGTGTCACGTTTGAAACAAAAGGGCCATCTTCACACCAGCCTGTTGCATAACAAAGGGCCTTTGAAGTGCATGGTTAGGAAATGGGCAGGATTAGACAGCCAAACAGAGGAAAGCAGAAGGCCTCCTCCATCTTGATTTTCTTTGGACTTCTTTTTCCTTCCTGTCTCATACACATCCTGAAAAGTAAAGAACCTTGGGTGTGATGCAAGAAGGCAAATGTCACTTGTTCCATAACAAACACTGAACATCTAAAAGCATGCTTACCTTAACTCAATCCTGCAAGGCCTTCTGCCATTTTAAAGAAGGGGTCTCACACTCCTTCCTTGATTCATTTTGGACCTACCCGGACTTCAAGAAGAATTCATGTGGACCTCTATTGGGAGAGCTGTCCTTTCTGGATCCTCTGCCAATGAGGTGAAGATAGAGCGTTGTAAGACAGAGCCTAGCTCTGCTCCCTAGACATATTGGGATAGGCCCTGCCTCTCTGCCAGCTCACCTGGTACCCAGGTAGCACACTGGAGTTGAAGGACTCTTGCAGCTATTAGCTAGCCTCCCACGGGTTGAAAGGGAATAACACAAGGACCAGTCTTGTCACTGAGCCCCTGATTTGGGACTCACAACAGCAGAAAAAGTAAAACATCTGGTTTCCTGCTTTCTTCAGTGATGAACTGCAAGTGAATCATTAGCAAACATGTCCGAAAGCCTTGGAACCAGCAGGACCCACAGTGCTGATTTTGACACTTCTTCAAACGTTGTTCAGACTACTGTTGCTGAATTCATCATCTGGTGCAGAGCACCTCATCTGTTCAGCTGAAACATAGGCTTGCCTCTCCCACCACATCTACAAACCTCACATCAGACCATCATGACCACAGCTTTGAAACACCTGGTCCTCGCATTGAACCACTTGGAGCATTGAATCGCTTGTTGACCTGACTCAGTGGTTACTATCATCTCAAACTGGCTCAACCTTTGAACTATCCCCTGAATGGCACTGTCGAACGCTGCCTTCTAAACACACTTGTCTTCACTTCCAACCGACTCAACTCCTTTCTTTCCTGCAATGACCCATCACATACAAACCTGGTTCAGTCTGCATCTTCAGCAACCAGAAGACTGGTTTGATGCTGTTGAACCATTGAGAACCCGGAAAGGTAATCTTGAGATGTTCCAAACCACGTTGCCCCACGTGTGTGACCATTGTGACTGCAAATCCACCAATTAGAACCCTTTTCCACAAGATATATCATGTTCATTACATTGTTTGTGATTTACTGCCTTTCACTCCGGCTAAATTACTTAGGGTTCTAGCATCATCTGCATTCTGCATATGTTCTGTTCTATCCACAGGCTTGGTTTTGTCAGTGTAGTTACTTGTATGGACTGGTATGATCTGGACTCAGGCCACTCACCCAAAAACAGATGGGAGAGTTAAAAACAGTAAACACTGCTCCTGCATGGCTGCTCCCAGAGTTTCGCGGTACCAACTGCAGTAACAGTTTCTTCCCAGCGCTCCACCAACAATGTCTGAATTGCCTGCATTGGATTCAAATTACCGATGCCAGACAATTCTGAGAGTTGGGAAATGGAGAATACCTTTCTAGCTTCTATGGAATTTCTTGCAAAGCGGAAAGACATTCTTCTATAGCATATGCAGGAACTATTTGATATCTAAATTCCTTGACTGCGTAGCACAGTCCCATTCGTTTTTGTGGTGGTCCTCAAGGTAATGGGGGTCAGGGTCGATGGCAGCAAACATTATTTTGTTGGTTCCCCAATTGTGAAACTATAGTTTCAGAAGATTCTTCTGAAGATGCAGGTTCTGCTGTCACTACTGTTATTTCACAAGAGACTCAGATCATGGAAATTACAGAACAAGACCTCAGCTTCTTCTTCATAAGGAAGGTCAAGGCCTTTTCAATTACTGCACTCTGAGGGCTGTCTTTGTCATGCAAACGTTCTTTACGAAGAAATGTGACTTTGACATAGTCGTATGCAACATCATCATATTACACTGGCTTTATAGAGGTGCAGGATGTGTTTTCAATGAGGCACGACTGCCATATGAACCAAAAGACGTCTCACCCAATACAAATACGGATATTTGAAATACCTGGAGCATTACAGGGCTCTATTCAGAGTTTAGCAGAATGCAATAGCATCATTCAAACAGCTAATGATGGAACATTGTTGAGACTGTCAGCCTATATTGATATTCCATAATGAGGGAATTCGTTAATATAAAATGTGTTGACTTTGCATGTCCTAATCCTTTACTGCATTCCTCAAAAAAGGAACAGACAAATAGTATTGTCTACACAAGTAATATGGAACTAGTCACATACATGGTGAAACTTGAATAACTTTGGATCAGACCCTAAATGAGTAGGGCAATCCAAGTATGGGCTGCTTCCAAAATGGGAAGGGTAGGATACAGCAATCTGGACCTTGACCTCTTGATCTGTGGCTCTAGAGTGGCAGCTGCACCTAATTGAAGATGCCGCGACTTTCAAAACATCAGTCTGTGGTTTCTTTTGATTCACTTGCTCAGTAGAAATGTGACTGGTATATAGTGTATGGGAAGGATCAGACTGCCATGCAAATGAATAGACCCTTCTGATATGGCAAAGAGATCCTCACACGTTTGAGGTCTTCCTAGGTGAGATAAAGATCACATAATAAGCTATGTATGCTCCTGTTTGCTCTCACATAACTTTCTAAATTTGAGTACCTCTCACCTAACTTTCTAAATTTGGATCTGGTTGGTGTACTGTATCTGTAGACAAAACGAAGGAAACCCCATGTTTATAACAAGAAGGCATTGCAGGTATACATACTGTATTACCATAAGGACCTGCAATGTCAGAGATATACAACACACAGCTTTAAATTAAATGTCAGTAACTTTGTAAAAATTGTAATACAATTAAATACAAATAAAAAAATAAAAAAATGTCAGTATGCTATGACTTGTATAACAAGGATAGATGCTACAGCCATCTCCATAACAGTAATGGTTCTAAGATGAGTTCACAGAATGACTAAACACATGTCTTTCCTATAGTGTCACTATGTAGTGTTGATGTCTGTTATAAAAGCAGATCATGAACATCAAACTATAAAACCAACATCAAATATCATGAAAAGACCTCTGTGAGCACTATTTGTTATGTGATGTTAACATTACTTACATCACATACACATATACAATATTCATACATACAATTACTTAGAGTGCAATGCAGAACCAAACTAACATATTTTGGTCATCGAAAAAAATTGGACCCTCTTCAGGAGAATGTTTTTTTGCAGTGGCTTTTGTCAATATGTACAATCCGAGGTGTTACAGAAAACAGATTGAAATCAGTGTGTCTAATCAATGGTAGACAGTCTGCACAGAGTAAGACACAACCAGTGGTTTTGTATGTTCAGGTGAAACAAATTGGCTGTGGAACATTGTGTAGGGACTCTCAAAGCTTGCAGTTGCAAAGAGGGAACACATTGTAGAGTAGTGGAGTTGGTGATTAACTGAAACATGAGGTTGTTTCACACTTAAAAGGAGAAGTTCAAAGATATGCTTCATTATGCTGCATAGAGTTTATTTGCAGGATCACATATTCCCCAAAGGTGCAGCACCGTACTGTGTTTTTCAGTTTAAAATATGCATGTGCATGTGTGATTCTGATTCTCATGATTACATAGTTGAGCTAAAAAAGAAATTGTGAAAAAGTGATATTGCACTCACCTTCTGTGAGGTGAAATGAGCATTGGTTATGGGGCAGTGATGGAATTAACACCATATCACTGCAGCAGTTTCTACCTGCACCAGCATTCTTGTAATGAGGCCTTTAGTATATATTGAACATGCTGGACCCCTAGCCTAAAATGTAACCAAGCTTAAGTTCCATGTTTTATGGGGTAGCACATACAGCCTAGAAGAAGAAGATACATTCCTTTTAGGCCCTTGTGTCACTCCAGGAAGACAGGGAGAGTCCTCTAAGAAAGCAAGCGGTTTCAGCAGGTTCTGAAGAAATAATCCCTAGCAGCATGATTTTCCGGCCAATGCAGCGACACAAATTTAGGATGAGTAAACCTAACCCAGAACCATGGACCGAGAGCAATCACAGGACGGGTAATCCCGAGCCCAGAACCGTGCACCGAGCGCAATCCATGTTGATAAATCTGGCATCACACCTCCCAACGAAAGCTAAAGAAAAAATCGCTGGAAAAGGTCTTGGATGTGCAATAACTAACCAACATGCAACATGACTCCTTCGAAATCATATGTGAGTTCCAAGGATTCCACGGGAAAATACACCGGAAGGATGACTTTGCTATGTGGCCTCCCTTTACATCAGATTGCACCACAAGACTCAGACTAGCTAGCACCTGGAGGCCCCCTTTTTCATTACTCATCAGAATCCAATGTGTTGTTGCAAAGTTTACACCAAGACATCATTTTCTTTTAAGATCACACTTCATGCCAGAGGCCAACCTCTACGCGCAGGATGGGGTATCAAATTCATGATGATCAATGGTGTCTTGTTTTGCCCCAGGGATATCCTCCCTGTACATTGCTCTTGAATACCAAAACATCACAAGGAGTGAGAGGGAATCAGTTAAATGTTTGGATAGCAGCACAGATTTTATAATCAAACAAAGATCAATATTTCTTTAATTTCGAACCCATGTTTTGCAACCATTGGGCTTCACTTTTTCCACATATTTTAATTGAATCCACCTTCACAACTCATTCTCCACGTTTCGCTATGCTAACTCACTCCTACACTAGTTGTTCTTGGACCAGCTCACCCTTGGACAGGTGTAGGCAGAAGCAAAGATGCACATTCTAGGCCAGGGCAGAGCCATTCAAAACATTCAAAGGGTTGAACACACATCACTGATGTGCTAAAACCTGCGCAGCAGGGCCGCCTGCAGGGAAGCAATGCTGGGAAAGATGGGATCATCCAAACATGAATCAGCGGAGGCCACCACTGAAAACATGTACACAGGAAAAAGAAGGCCAACCAGCTAGCTATGAGTGCCAATAGGTAATACATGCCACATTTTTCTCGGTTTTGCCATGTTTATGAAATTTGGTGATGGGAAGTAATATATTTGTTGTTTTTCCTATTCTCAAATATTCGTCCTGATATGCATGACATTAGGCCTCATTATGAGTGTGGCGGAAAGACAACAACGGTGCCGGTAGTGCTACCGGTGCCGTTGTTACCTCTCCACCACACTACGAGTTCTTCTCGCCGGTGCCGGACTGCATGCCTGGTCTGACCAGGCGTGCATACCGGCACCCGCGAGCAGAACTCATGATTGCACCAGCACCGTTATAAACGGTGCCGGTGCAACCATGCTCCCGACCCCCATTCTGCCCTATGGTGCAGAATGGGGATCAGGAGGCCGGCCATAACGGCACCCGCGAATGGGCAATTACCGGATCCGCCAAACTCGGCATGACCCGGTTATTGCCCATTCACGGGTGCCGAAAAAAAACAACTCCGGCGGCAGCCATGCCCTTCATAAGGGCACGGCTACCGCCAGAGTTATAGCGAGAGCCATTTTGTTCAAGAGAACAAATGGAATTCACTTTTACTTTCTGGTAAATGTAAGAAAAAATATTAGCTGCAAAATTGATCTAACTTGCAGAAAATCATAGGAATAGCCTAGATCAATTGCAGAATGACATCCAGAGATCTCTCACGATCTAGTACTAAATGCACTAGATCACGTTAATTACTTTCTCGTTATGTCCAACACTTCAGCCTTTGTTATCTCTTCTTGCAATCCTACACAACGTATTCTTGGGCAAGATCTAAATGGGCCAGAAGTGAAGTTGCACTATTCGTGGGAGTTGATGCAAACTCTTTCAAAATCATGCAGAACGGGCTCCGCCACATCCCCAAATGTGTTTACACAAGTTGGCAGAAAAAGTGGGCGAGGGCATGTGAAAAAAAGTCAGGACAATTCGGTCGACTCTTCGAGATGAAGTGGAATATGTTGCCTAGAAAACAAGAACATAGGGCCTCATTACACGGACGGCGGTAAGGGTTAACGGTCACCGTTAATGGCAACGGTGACCGTTAACCCTTACCGCCGTACTACGAGGTCCCTTTGCGGGTTGGAGGAATTAACGCCTGCTTCTTGCAGGCGTTAAAAACCAACCCGCTAAGGGACCTCGGAGCTAATTACGGCACCGCAAAATTGCGGTGCCGTAATTAGCGCCTTCCCCATTCCCATAGAGCCCTATGGGGCAGAAATGGGAATGGGGAAGGGCAATGGCGGAAGGGGGATTTACCGCCCCTCCAACCTTGGAATGGGGCGGTAAATCCCCTTTCCGCCAAGGCGGTGCTGGTAATTTACCGGCATGGTCCAGGGTGCTAATAGCACCCTGGATTACCGCCTTCCGTGTAATGAGGCCATGGATCGTTGAAGCCTTCGGTTTCCTTCAACTTAAGTAACACTTCTGGTCCCTTGTCTCAGTGTTGCCTTTTGTCTGCTTTGGAAGATATCTTCAAGTTTAAGAGCAGGCACTATCAGGAGTAAACTAAGAAAACACCTTAATGTTGAGCACGTTTGTCAGCCCCAAAGAGCCTGCATTCCATGCAGATTTGTGCTTTCATGTCATCAGACGAATGTCCTAAAATGATACAAAAATATCTCTTCTGTGGAATATGTGTTATGTGCCATGCACTTATTAACGCAGTCAAATGTACTGTTTAGAATAATGGGCGATTTAGTGATGTTGAACTGTAACTGTAACTGTATTTTGTTTTTTAATATAGTATCACAGTTATTCTCCAGGCCAGGAGATTTGCCCCGAATATCAAACTGTGGCTGTTAATATTCTATTCATAAGGTCAGTGCAGAAAAGTATAAGGCATCAGCTTTCAAGTAATTGTCCAAAGGACGTTGCATTTTTAATTCGTAAAACACGGGCCACATTCTTGATTTTACAAATGCCATTTAAACAAACATTTCATCTTGCACCTGAGCCCAATGTGCTCATAGAACATCTTGACCATCACTCCATTTAAGGAGCAGGAATTGTCCGGATTTACTGTACTTGATAATGCCAATAGTACATTGCACTCTTTTTTATATCGACACCACTTGCGCTCTGACCAACACACCTTCCCACAACTTCGTCCCGAATTTATCACAGATACACCAGCAATAAAGATGTACAATACAGTGTCTATTATTTTGCCACTAAACAACCCTCTAAAGGACTGTTGCGTACTATGCAACTGTTGTGGGCATGCGTGAGCCTTGTTCCGGGTCGCACATGAGCAAATTAATAAACGGGTTCCGCGTACGGCAGTTGCCGCCGGACACTCATACCAGCAACACGCGTCCCGCGTCTGCTCCTTGTATGCGTGTGCGTATGTGTGTGAGGCGGCCGGGGGTGCACCCACCCACTAACATTGGTGACGAGGAGGCACCGGAGGTGTGTGAGTGTGACATTTTGCCAGCAGCTGTCCATGCTGGAGAAAGTGTTCTCGTTCACCACGCGGCTTCGAATCCTGACGCAATTAGCCGGCGGCCATCTTGACAGCACGGATCACGACGGTTGCGGGCCAGAAGGGTGCTCGTGAACCATCTTTATCCCATTTTTCTTTTAATTTTTGCACAATACATGGCCATTAGTGGACTAATGCCCGTGGTTAATGCTTGGTGAAGAGGCAGGAGGCACCCCAAGCGTGCTGAGGAACCACCTGTGCCACAACCTGGCTCATCCTTTATTACTGAGCCACTAAACCACAACCACATCTCCTAGGAGGAGGAAAACCAGTGAGGGGTACATCAGGCTGTGACAGCTAACACTACCAAGGCTGTTTCTACGACGGTGCTTTCACACAGGTCTTCAGAATGTGTGAGCAGGAAGAAGAGGAGGGTGCACCTATGTCTATTCCACACAGGCAAAGCGACACTCTGGCACCCATTCCAGAATTCGACATATCAGGCTCCCCCTACATACTGGGTCCCAGATGGCTACTGTGGGTAAAAAAACAGAAGATGTTCTTCAGGGACACTGGAGAGACTGATGACGATGTAAAGGTGGCCACGATGGTATACTCAGCAGGCACAGAAGCCCACAGGATCTACGACTCGCTTAACCTTCAGGTGAACACTTATGATGCTGTAAATCAAGCCTTACAAAATCACTTCCTCCCCATGGTGAATGTGAACTTTGACAGATTTGTGATGTGTGCGGAGAAGCAACAGGGCGAAGAATCCCTGGACCAGTTCTGTGCTAGGCTGCGACACCTCGCGAGCACCTGCAGGTGGGTGAATGAGGAGGAGATGGTGCGTAACCAGTTAATACAAGGCTGCAGCTCGGGGAAGCTGCAGAGACAAGTGCTTCGTGAGCCAGGCCTGACGCTCACACAGATCCTGGACATAGGGCACGCAAATGAACTGGCTGAAAACAGGGGTGCCAAGATGGACACAGCTGTGCGTCCAGGAAGGAGTGAGGATGCTTTTGCGGTTGGTCGTCCTGCCCTAAGCAAGACATGCTGGTGACAGTAACGGGCAGATAGCCCCTCTTCGCCCATGTGCCCACAATCCTGTCAGTACTGCTGTACGGTCTGCCGCACATGAGGAAAGTTCCGCAAAATCGAGAGTCTGCGGAAGATGCAGTGTGCCAGGGCACTATGCGAGGGTGTGTAGAGCTGCGGTTCTGGTGGTGGCATCAAGGGGGCTGGCAAGAGGCAGTGGGGGCAAACCCAGGCGTTTCAGGAGTGTGTCAACAATTGAACATGGTGTGCAAGAGTTGGACATTGCGGAGGAAAAAGAGGATGAGGTGGAGGTCTTCTTCATCTCAAACATTGCAACAGGCACAAAACAGAGAAGGCAACCAACCTGCACAGTGAACATTGGGGATGTGCCAACACCTGTCTTGATTGACACTGGAGCGTCGGTCTGCGTCCTGGCAGCAGAACACTATGAGGCCCTTCCAGGTCTTCCCAAATTAGAAGAGTCAAAGGCCCGAATATATACTTTTGATGGTGACACGCCGGTGCCGATCCATGGAGTGTTTGTGGCACCGGTCTCGCATGGACAAATATGATCAAAGCATGTTTTTTTGTGACCAACGTAAGCCTGCACTCCCTATTGAGCTGCGCTGTCTCAGAGGCTTTGGATATCGTACACTTCACCATTGCAGTGTACCATACAGACATCGAACACCTTCTGAACTGGTTTGAAAGTGTCTTCCAAGGGGTAGGCAAGCTGAAAGGTGATCCTATAAGACTGCACATTGATGGGTCAGTGAGACCAATAGTTCTCAAGCACAGAAGGATACCCTTCACCCGTCTACCTAAAAGCACAAGTGGAGAAGGAACTACAGTCTCTAATTGACATGGACAGCATTGAAAGGGTAGTGGGCCCGACACCATGGGTTTCTCCGATTGTAGTAGCGCCCAAGCCCAAACAGACATGGGAGGTCCGCATCTGCATGGACATGAGACTGCCAAATGCTGCCATAAAAAGGGAAAGGCACCTCACGCCCACACTTGATGACTTCGTGGGTGAGCTGCAAGTGGCGAAAGTGTTTTCCAAGCTCGATCTAAGAACGAGGTATCACCAGTTGGAACTACACCTGGAATCACGTTATATAACAACTTTCACCACCCACAAAGGGTCATACCAATTCAAAAGACTCAGTTTCGGCGTCTCGTCAGTGGCAGAGGTTTTCCAAAACGTCATCTGTGGAGCCCTGGCAGGACTAAAAGGTGTCATCAACATGTCTGACGACATTCTGGTCTTTGCCCAGTCAGAGTCTGAACATCTGAAGAGGCTGGAACGTGCGATGGAAAGACTCAAAAACCTAGGTCTGACTCTACACAGGAAGAAGAGCAAGTTCCTCAAGGACCACATCGAATTCTTCGGATTTGTTTTCCACACCGGTGGCATCTCCCCCGACCCGGAGAAAGTGCTAGACTTTCGCGAGGCGGCCTCCCCAGAGTCACCGGCTGCGATAAAATTCTTTCTTGGCATGGTGAACTACTGCGGGAGGTTTATTTGTGATTTGGTGTCATTGTCAGAGCCCCTAGGGGCGTTGTCAAGGAACGAAGTAGCGTGGACATGGACATCCAAGGAACAAAGGGCCTTCACTGATATCAAGAATGCACTGTCGAACCAGGAGACAATGGCATACTTTAGCCTGGAAAGGGAGTTGGAAATTGTTGTAGATGCTAGCCCCGTGGGACTGGGTGCAGTTCTGATGCAAGCAGACTCGCAGGGACACATGCGCCCCATAGCGTACGCTAGCAAGGCGCTCACGGAAACTAAAAAAGATACTTGCAGATCGAGCGGGAAGTCCCTGCCATTCTGTGGGGCTGCAAGCATTTCATATTGTACATCTTAGGGAAGCCTGTGGTTGTTATCACAGATCACAAGCCACTCATACCAATCATGGCTGGGTCATCCTCCAAATCACCTCCACGCATTGAGCGGTGGATGCTTTTGTTGATCGAGTACGATGTGAATCTACAATATCGTCCAGGCACCCATAACCCAGCTGACTACCTGTCCAGGCACCCAGGGGCCAGGGCGTGATTGAGACAACTTCGAGGTGGTGCACTGCATTGATATGGTCCGCAATGTTGTGGAGGCGGCTCTACCCGTGGCGCTATCGTGTCAGGAAATAGCCGAAGCATCAGAGGTAGACAAGGTTTTACAGGTCATCAGAGAAGCAGTGAGCAACGGCAAATGGAGGGACGTGCTCACCAAAAATGCCAGGCGGGAGGCCGGTGCTCAGAAGGACCTTCAAGCAATGTGGAAGGCACGCAATGAGCTCTCGGTGGCCGAGGATGGACTCCTGCTACGAGGCCGACAGATTGTCATCCCTGGTGGCCAAGGTGCTGCAACTGTCCCACAAGGAACATCAAGGAGAGGCCAAAAAGAAAGCGCAGCGGAGACTCAAAGTGTGGTTCCCAGACCTGGAGCAGAGAGTAGATGATTTTGTGCGTGCCTGTATCCTTTGCCAAGAGACCAGTCCGGCAGAAAAAGGACCCCCGATAAGAGCAATGGAGAGAAGTGAACGGCCGTGGGGTTCGGTGCATGCCGATTTCGGCTCCACGGGAAAGGGTATGTACTTCCTGGCGGTTGTAGACCAGTGGTCTAGATACCGAGAAGTGGAACTAGTTGATTCAACGGCGAGTGACCACACCCTCTTGGCACTTAAGAAAATGTTCGACACCCATGGCTTTCCAATTGAGCTATGCTCTTACAATGGCCCACCCTTCCAGGGACAACATTTCACAAGGTATCTGGAAGAAAGGGGCCACTCTGGCCGATGGCAAATGGAGAAGTGGAGCGGTTCATGAGAACACTCAATAAAGTCTTCAGGATCTCGCTGAATGGGGGAGGGGAACTGAAAAGGAGAAGCCTCCCATGGATGCTACACGCAGCGTCCCGGAAAACCACCTGATCCGCATCTGCTACGCCGATCCTCGCAGGTGAAGCCCCTCATGGCCCCCAACATGCCTGAATAAGATCACCTGCCTTCTATTTCTCCTCCGCCATTTGGCCATGCCTGATTTTGCACACCGCGAGGCAACGAGACGCCGGCTCTGCTAAGATGGCCGCCATAGTTTAGTTTATGAGTTGCTAAGAAACTGCTGCTCTGGCATCAGCCTCCTGATTGGCTGTTGCATGCCTTCTTCCTTATTCGCCCCCGCCGGAAGGGGAGAGCCGGCCCTCTGCAGGAAGGGCCACGCAGAAAGGGTCAGACCAGTCTGTGCCTGTCCCTCACTCCAGTACATCAGCGTGAAGGAGGTGGGCAGGAGTCCCCTCACCCCCAGCAGCACCACACCAGAAAAGGAGAAGCCTCCCATCGACGCTACACGCATTGTCCCGGACAACCACCTGATCCGCATCTGCAACGCCAATCCTCGCAGGTGAAGCCCCTCATGACCCCCAACACACCTGAATAAGATCATCTGCCTTCTATTTCTCCTCCGCCATTTGGCCATGCCTGATTTTGCACACCGCGAGGCAACAAGACGCCGGCTCTGCTAAGATGGCCGCGGTTGTTTAGTGTATGAATTGCTAAGCAACTGCTGCTCTGGCTTCAGCCTCCTGATTGGCTGTTGCATGCCTTCTTCCCTATTCGCCCGCACCGGAAAGGCGAGCGCCGGCCCTCTGCAGGAAGGGCCTCACAGAATGTGTCAGGCCTGTCTGTGCCTGTCCGTGGCGGGCCGCTGGCACCAGGCCGACCGTAACACTGCTCTACATAAGTAAGCCATCTGTTACTGCTATATTCCGAGACTTTCTGACACCTTGGCCTCATTTCCAGCTCCCCATAGTACTTTAGAGTCCTAACTAAAGGACACCTATGCAGTGTGCTCACGGTACTGTGATTTTTTTTCTACGCCTTCCCTCACAGTACCAGTCCTTCACCTCCTGCATACCTCTTAATCGGTTGTGTTAATATCACTCTCACGAGTCACCTACTGCTTTGTACTGGCCTGTGTAATCTTGCATTGCTCTGCTTTCTATGAGCCACTACCTTACCGCAAAGGCTGATCTCAAGCGTTACTTGCATCATATGCTATAGTAACTGGAGCGCCCTAGCCCTATGACGTCTAACTACTGCTATGTACAATCTAAGCACCGTACTATGTATACCAGAACAAAATGACTGTGATGTTATCTACTATCTGTAACCAAGATTGCGGTACCTACTCTATGTACACATCAGGTGCACCTCGTCCTCCATGTTTATACTAGCCCTCATTCAGACTATGCATTAACGCCCTTACATTCCGTTCTGCAATTATCATGCCTGCTACTTCCTCATGCCAGTTTATGCTAAGCTAATATTACTAATTGATTCTCTGTGAACAGCTGCCCGTTGCATACTTTGACACTACCCACGCCACCCAACTATCTGCTGAACCTAGTATGGTTTGTTTTAGGCAATTCATAGACAGTCTCCTGACCCTCTCTACACTGCATCTATACTTTGCCAGTGAGCTGACATATCACTTTCCGGCCCAGAAAATGTCCTGGCCTAGCCAGATGAAGCACACACCTTTTCTTCCCTCACCACTAGTAACCTGTGTGATTGCCCCGAGCAATCTGCCTTCATGTTTATCTACCCATACCACCATCTGTAATAATAACCTGATTTGCCCAAATGCGACTAATGACCTACCCCACCTCAATCCTAGCCAATGGATCGAGAGATTTACAGCCAAACCCACCCCCAACCAACCGTGCCGTGGGCCTACCAGAAACTCTAGACTTGGGACCAGACTCTTCATCGATGCTAACCCAGTTAACCCTTACCTGGATACAGCAGCCCTGCCACCTCCAACTCTGCTCACACCTTGCCAACCACCCCAGCCCACCACTCGCATAGATAAAAAAAACAAAGCTAAAACGGGATAGACAGCACATCCCATTGCCTACTAAGCATACTGACACCCTACCCCCCACCATTAAAGGAGCATTAATAAACTCTGGGTCGCTAGTTGCACATGTAATAGACATAGCTGACCTAATTACCAACAATGAACTTGATTTCCTAGCAATATCTGAAACATAGCTCCACGCTGCAGCAGGGCCTGCTGTAATGCTTGCCATTCCCGACTCCTACACCATTATCCGAGCCGATAAGCAGACATCCAAAATAGGAGGAGTTGCCTTTATAGCTCGAATCAACCTGTCACTCAGACTCTGCCCATCACCCACCTTCAAGTCCTGTGAACTTATAACAGCCAAATTAACTACCTCCCACTCCGGTACCATCACGATCCACCTCATCTACAGACCTTCTGGACCTATAAAAGATTTTGAGGAGTATATTACTACACTGCTCTGGAATAACATTAAACCCTCTCTTCAAATTATAGTCCTAGGCGACTTTAATCTAGGCCTCTCCGACTCTAATGACCAGGATGCTAAACCCCTCGAAGACGCCTTGGGCGCACTCAACTTCACACAAAGAATCAAAGAACCCACTCATGTGAAAGGTAGAACACTGGATTGTCTTGCCGACCACAACTGTGAAACCTCCATACCTGCCATTGAACCTATGTCTTGAACAGACCCCTCCCTGATTACTTTCAATACTAAGGCTACCCGTCCAAACACTAAAACTAAGAGCATGGCCCCTCCATCACTGTCTAGAAACAAGCATAATATAACAGCTGAGACCCTGTCCCCATCCTGATCCCTATTTTTAACTCCTCTACCACCGAAGACCCAGAAGAGCTAATCAACCTATTTAATAACACACTGACCAACGCCCTCAACACCATTGCCCTCTGAAACTCTGTAAAGGTAAACCTAAAGCACATCTTAACTCGTGGTTTACCCCACATTTAAAAACTCTAAGAGCTGAAAAAAGGAAATGCAAGACCACCTGGAAAATCTTACCAACTAAACAGAATAAAAATTAAATCACTGAAATCTATGCTATCTACAAAGCTGAGATCATTAGAATTAAACACGAATTGTATAATGACAGGATCTTAAAAACAACCTCTAGCATTAAAGAACTATTCAGAATTCTCAGAGAGCTAGAATCTCCCACTACCCCGGATGACTCTCACCCTAAAAACAAAGATTGGTGCACTGGCATACAGAATGCTTTGGCCAACAAAATTGCCACGCTGCAAAACAAAATTGCCACCAAACTTCTAAACATCAAAGGCCCAGAGACCAACAACAATCCCGAAAAACACACAGCATGTAACGGTTTAGACAAATTCAAATTCGCCCAAGTCACCATACCTGAGGTCGCTAAAATGATAGCCTCCTTCAAACCTTTGCGCTGCTAAGGAGACATCTGCCCATCTCAAATCATAAAATATATGGCTAGGGATCTTGCCCCCTTCATCAAAAGGGTCATAAACGCCTCCTTCAAAACATGTCAGGTTTCTACCAACCTGAAAAAAGCTTGGGTGCTGCCCTTACTCAAAAAAGCCTCACTAGACCCGACCATCCCGACTAACTACAGACCTATAACGACGGTCCCCTTTCTCCTGAAAATGATTGACAAGGCAGCCTATCTCCAAACATAGACCTACCTTAAAACAGACTACCTCCTAGGACTTAGACAGTCAGGCTTCAGACCCCTCCACGGAACAGAGACAGCCTTAATTGACTTGAAAACACAAATCGACCTCCTGAATGACAACAGACAATGGGCCCTTCTCCTCCTGCTTGACCTCTCCTCCGCCTTTGACCTGGTAGACCACAACATTCTCTGCAAACACCTCATTTCAGCTGCCAAGTTCTTTCAAGACGCTTCCAGCTGGATTAAATCTCTCCTCAACAACAGAACCATGAGGGTTTTCTCCCCCACGGACTCGGCTGACCCTATCCACATCACATGTGGAGTACCACAAGGCTCCTGCATCTCCCCTACTCTATACAACATCTTCACCAAACCCCTATTTGACATACTGGACCATCTGGGTGTCATCTACACTAATTATGCAGATAACACCCAGATACTGGTTCCTCTCTTTGGTGACTATGACTCTTTGGTGACCATGACTATGACCAAATCTACCTTGTCATTCAAGCATGGATGACCACCCATAGCCTCTGTTTAAATGATGAGAAGACTGAAATTCTTTTCATAGGTGCCCCCCTTTACCTTAACAAACTGAATAATAATTACGCATCCTTTAACATAGATGGCAACACAATCAAAACTTCCAAGGAAACTAAGACACTAGGCTTCTATATCGACTCTACGTTGAGCCTGAGGAAACAAGTTAACGCCACCGCTTCAGCCACAGCCTAAACTTGTAAGCTGATTAATGCATGCAAAGCTTACCTATCGGTAAACAGCCGCATCATATTAGCTTGCGCTCTAATCTTGTCCAAACTTGATTATTGCAACGCACTATATGCGGGAGCTAACAAACAAGTTTTAAATAAACTACACACCCTACAAAACAATGCGCTGAGAACAGCTCTCAGTAGTCCCAGGAATGCACACATTTCTGAATTAAGATGGGGCCACAAATGGCTCTCAATTCGAGAGAGAATATTCTTCAAACTTGTCTCCACTACCTATAAATGCCTCAATAATGCTGCTCCCCCATATCTTAAAGAGAAAATCACTAGGAGAACCTCCTCCAGACCTACCAGATCAGTCAACTCCTGCTGCATTATCACACCTCGCTACAACCTAAAAAGAGCAGGTGGCTCTAGCTTCCCGGTTCAAGCAGCATTAGCATGGAATGCCCTCCCACTTAATTTAAGAACTGACCAAGCCTTCCACAGCTTCAGACTGAACACCAAAAAGTGGCTCCTCACCATTGACACCTCTGCGGCCCTCGACAATTGATCTTCCTCTGACCTCTACTACCTTGCTACCTCTAACGTTCACTGCATGACTGTCTGATTGCAAATTATTGTCCTACTGTTGCATTTTCGTTTATCTGATTGTGTATCATATGTATGCCTTAAATTTCTGTGTACATTTATCCGAAGCTGTCTTGTTATACGCCCAATTACCTCAGGGTCCGGAGTGTTCTATAAATAAATAAACAAACAAATAAACAAACACAAAAAAATTGCGCCAGAACCTCTTCCAGTTCCTTAGAGAGTATCCAACGACCCCTCACCAGACCATGGGGTTTGCGCCGGCAGAGGCACTGTTCAGCCGCTGTCCCAGAGGACTGCTGCCTGAGATAGAAGGTCGAACCCCAGGAGTGATCAACGACAACCGGGTCCGCCAAGAACGCCGGGATAAGAATGAATAGGAGAGTGTACGGAGAAACCTCCAAGAAAAGACCATCGGAGTGGGGCACACTGTGTTGGTGAAAAACCAGCGTCCAGAAGGGAAGTTATCCCTCACGTATGAGGCCCAACCGCTAGGAGTGACTCATGTAAAAGGGTCTATGGTCACGGTGGCCAACGAGAGAGGAAAGATCACAAGCAATGTGTCCTACTTCAAAAGTATCATCCCGAGAAGGTGGCAGAAGGTACCCGAGCAGGGAGGGGCGCCAACGCCCGTCGAGGTTCCAAGACTATATTTTGGACCTGGTCCAGTAAGGGGCCGAGAACTGTTCATGTTGACTCATGGTGGGTTGTGGTTATGGTTAATGGTTACATGCGTTCTTTGTTTGGAGAAAAGGAGGGATGTTGCGTAGTATGCAATTGTTGTGGGCATGCGCGAGCCTCATTCCGGCTCGCTCGCGCGTGCGTAAATTAATAAACGGGTTCTGCGTATGGCAGTTGCCGCCAGACACTCATACCAGCAACACGCATCTGCGTCTGCTTCTTGTATGCATGTGCGTATGTGTGTGAGGCAGCCGGGGATGCACCCGCCCGCTAACAAGGACCAGACACAAGTCGGTTTCTGGGCTATGACAAGGACTGAAACATCATTATACTCCTTCTGAGACGACCTAAAAATGAACTCAGACTCCAGCTCCAACTCAGCCCTGAAACTTGTAGCAGCTTTTCACACAACCATACACCCCTCATTAAAAGAAGAAACATGGGTAAGCAACATTGTGCTACAATGGATCAAATCCTTTCTGACAGAAAGAGCAGAACCCACCTGGCAACCCCTTTGCAGCTCAACCTCACACACACTCACATGTGGAATTGCACAAGGCTCATCCCTCTCACCACTACTCTCCACTATCTACAAAGCTCAACTCATGGAACTCATCAAACATCACAGGCTTACATGCTACAGCTACGCAGAGGACGCCCAAAGCATCTACAAAATCACCATCAGCAACGACATGGTCCAAACTCTCATTAATTGCTTTCACAAACCAATGTGTGGATAACCAACGACAAACTTACACTTAAACTGGATAAAACAGAAATCATGGTAACACCATCAACTTTTCTATCCTGCAACCATTACCATAGAATATGAAAACTACCAATAACATAGCAACAGCACTTGTGAACTCTGAGTTTCTTCCAACTAATAGACCAATGCTTCTCTTATTTTCAGATCTTGCTGGGCCCCCTGAGACCATGAAAACGCAGAACCGCAAGACCTTGCGTCTGGACTCTGCCGGCTGCTAAACTCCTGCTCTTACATTCTTTAGCATGAAGAATGTGGTTCGAGATGCCCCTGATCCAATAAACAGCCTTTCAGCATCTGGCCTCCTCAACACCCTCACCGAATTCTGGCCTGCACAGCCACCACCACCATCCAGCATTGACCTTCACTTGAGGGATCACATGACTTCAAGATCCCGACCCGGAAGACCTTGCTTTCTGACTCTGCCGGATCACAAACAGCTGTTCACACATACTGCAGTATCTGGAGTGTTGCCTAAGGTGCCCGTGATCCAACAAGTGGTCTTGCCACAACTGGCATTCCCCCACACACTCACTGGGCTCTGCAACTTCCACTTCTGGCCTTACTTCCATGCAACCTATGTGTCTTTGACTGTGGCATCCCCAATTTAGAGTGACCCAATCACTTGCCACTTTTTGCTCGGCCTTACCGAAGTACCTCTGTCTTCTTTACATAACTCATAATTTCTACTTTGCACCATGCTATTGGACAGGCAAGCATTATGCTATAAAGCTTTCTCTAAATCCCTTTTCTTATTCTATATTTTCTGATGCTCTCTCCTATCCCAGTTCTTCACTCACCATAAACCACTGCCTCTCCCCTTCTCTGGGCCTCATTACAAGTTTGCCGGTCCGGGAACTACGGTACTGGTCAGCTTGCCGGTACTGTAGTTCCCAGACCGGCAAACTACGAGTTGGACTTGCGGGTGCCTTTCTGCCCGCCCGCGGGCAGGGCAGCACCCGGGAGCACAGCATGATGGATGCATCCCATCTCCCCATTCCCATTGAGCCCTATGGGGCTCAAATGGAAATGGAGAGCATTCCATTCCGGCGCCCGACAATGGGCAATTACCGGGTCCGGCAGGACTGTAATGACCCGGCAATTGCCCATTCGTGGCCGCTGGAATTTTAGGAAGTTTTGCGGCGGCCTGCCGGTTTTACTGGCAGGGCTACCCCCAAACTTCGAATGAAGCCCTCTGTCATCACACTATGCTAATCCAACCTATTTTCCGACCATCTCCTCACCTCACCCATCACTTCCTATCTCTCTGGGATTATGTAATGCATGTTCCATTTGCAATATACCCCAACTCTACTCTTGGTCTCTTTGCCTGCTTCTGTCTAACTGAAACATGGCTTGCCCCTTCTAACACTTTCACTCCTGTGGCTCTGTGCACATCAACCACCAAATTCCCTCCTCCCCTCAAAGTCATGGCAGGGGTGGTGATGTTGACATTCTTTACCACTGTTCCTGGCAAGCCGCTCCTCCTATACCCAATCTTCTCACCTTTATTTCTTTCGAACATGACTACTCATCATTTTCTAGACGATTCTCCTTGACTTTTCTTACTGTTTATCAGCCTCCTGTTAATCTATGTAGCTTCTATGAAGGTCTAGATGATCTCCTATATGTCCTCGTAATCCTCTTCTATATTCTCTCTGCTTGCCAACATTTCTACTGTACAGTCGTCCTCTTCGTTTTTACCACTTCGTTATTCTTTTTTCTCTTACTAGCTTTCACGGTCCCCTTTCTCACATCTCTGGCTACTGAGTTTCTCTTCCATGCTGCTTGATTTCCTGGTGCATCCGTACGTGCCCTATTTACAGCTTGGCATACTTCCTCTGCACATTCTCCTCTATGTTCTCCATCACTCCTAACGCTCCTTCACTTCCCTTTTAATTTTACTTTCGAAACCCACACTCCTTTTCCTCTTTCACTTACCTTTCCTCCCTTTCCTCTGCCTTACCTTCCATTAACCACTTTTCCTCTCTTCTGACCAGGTTGCTTCCACCTTACATGATACACTCCTCTCTACTTCTATTATCATTCTCGCTGTTTCATTCCCTCTCGCAAGCCCACACAACTATGGCCATCTACTACCCTACGATCTCTTCTCTTCCTAAAACAAAATGACTTAGAAGAAAACTCGCTCCCTCTTTGATCTCACTACGCTTTCTTCTTTACACTTCCTCTTTCCACTCTGCATACGACTCCCTTCTTTTTAGTGCTAACGAATCGTTCTACTTATCTCTCACTTCATCTTTATATCACCATCCCAGATGTCAGTTTCTGATGTTCAATAAAATATCCCCATTGTGCCTGACCTCTCAACTGTTTCCAAATTCGCTTCCACTGATTTCTTGGAATACTTCACTTGTAAAGTCTCTTCTCTTCCCTTTTCCCTTCTGCCTCTTTCCCCCACCACTCCAACCCAACGTACTCCTACAACTGCCCCATCCCATCATTGTCTAATTCTGACAATGCTTCCCTCTTGACATCTGATCTTATTCCTTCATCTTCTGTCCTGGGAGGATAGCTCAGCGGCAACGATCGTCTTGGAAGCAAAACGACGCAGAGCACCATAGGTTCGATCCCGCTCGATCGCGTGGTCCATGATTAGAAACCCCTGGGTATTAAGCTCTTTAAAAATACCAAATCATGTCCCTTGCATCATTCTTTATCTTACCTCTCTATTTAAACATTTGCTGTTTTCTTCTTTTTTCCCATTTAAACATGCCACTATCATTCCTATTCTCAAGAAATATTCCCTAATATTCTCAAGAAAAATAACCCTACCCTCCCTCTAACTTCCATCCCATCTCACTTCTCCCTTGTTGTCTAAACTTCTCGAAAGAGCTGTCCATTTCCAAGTTTCCTCTTACCTTAACTGCACTCTTTAATACTATTAGTCCAATTTGGCTTTCGTTGAGCCCACTTAACTGAAACAACTATTTTACACATTTCCAATGCTCTACTTTCTGCATGCAATAACACGCTTTTATCTATCCTTATTATTGCTGATCACTTGATCACAGTATTATTTTATTATGTGTGCATTTGTAAAGTGCACAAAGCCAGCAGGCATCCAGGTGCTGATTAGAGAGGGGAAAGGAGAGAGGTCAATGGGAGCGTCAGAAAGGAGTACAGGGGTTTCAGTTGAACAGTCTGATTTTAAGTTGTTTCCTAAATAGCCAATGTGAACTTTTGGCCCTCAGATGTGGTGGGAGGGAACTACAGAGATGTGCAGCTGTGGTTGGGAAGCTAGCAGCGCATCCAGCTTCCGAGCACCTACATCATGGGATCATCAGACAGTCGCTGTAGGCTGCTCTGCTAGGTACGGAGGATGTTGGCGTGTATATCTTGTAGGAGGTCTTCCTTGATTGTTTTGACGTGGCCTGGAGGGCGATAGATGATGTGGAGTGTGATAGCGCAGGTTGGGGTGGCAAGCAGATTGGCACTGAGTATTTCTGGGGAGAGGATGGCGATGGTGGGGAGCAGATGGATGCAGAGCATTTCTGTTTGGATTGGTGCAGCCCAACCTCCTTTGTGTAAGCGGTGGTCACAGCAAAGGATGGTGAACCCATGAGGGAAGGAAATGGAGAGTGCTGGGGCAGCGGTCGGGTGATGCCATGATTCTTTTATAGCGACTATGTCAAGGTTCAAGTTGATGATCATGTCTTGGAAGTCTGTGGCATTATGATCACGCATTGATGAGAGTGCAGGTGAGGTGAGTGAGGGGTTATTGAGGTGGGCAAGGTCTGCACTGAGAGATGGTGTGGAACTGCATGTTCGGAAGTGCCACTTGTTGGTGGAAGGATGGAGTGTGGAATGGGTGGTGTATCTGTGCAAATGGTAAGCCTGCATGATCCTCTAGTACATATGCATGAATGGGAGATTATGGGAGACTCTGCTGTAGTCTTGTGCATAGGGGCGATGTGGGGGATAGCTGGGAGGGAAGTCTGAATGCTGAATGGGGCTGCGTGGTTGTGGGAGGCAGTGGTAAGTGAGGCGGGCACAGTGTAGGTATTCGGGCTGGCTGTCAGGGCCTGCATACTCGTGCAGGAGAGAGTGTGAGGTTGGAGAATAGTAAGGAAGGGCATGTGGTTGGCATGAAAGAGAGAGGGTGCGCCCCTGTTGTGTGCCTCGATAGGCTGTGGGTAGGCACAGGTGTTGATGACAACTTTGATGCCTTGGCTTTTGAGTAGTCAGCGGAGGTTGGAAGGTGTGTCTGAGCAGGTAAGGGGAGGAGGAGGCTAAGAGGTGGGGCTACCTCGTAAGGAGTATGGAAGGGTACTATCCATTTTTTCTCAATTGTTATTGGATCGGGCGCACAAGTCAAAAGGGTAAGACCTGGAGCGATTAGGGCTGCTGACATTCCTGATACTGTTGGCGGGCAGTGTGAGAGGCTGTTGGCTGAGCTGGACTGTGGCTGGGTCATCTCGGGTGATATCAGGGGCCCAGTGGGGCTTACCTTGGCACAGAGGCATGATGACGTACACCGGGTGGGGTGGAGCGGGGGTGGAGAGTAGCTTCTGCTGAGGTAGCCTGCAGGAGTGGGTCACTTTGTACGTTTGGGGGGCTTATCATGCATGGACAGACGCAGACAGGATATGCACTGTGCCTTACTACCGTGCCTTCATAACGGGCCAGGTTCGCCTGCCAGCTTGCAGGGAAGAGGAAAGGAAGTCTATTAATCGGCCTATTCGCTGTGACACAGGTGCATCCAGCCAATCCTGCTGGATGCTGGAAGTCTGCAAGTTCGCTTCTGTGGTGGTGATGGCCATCTTTGAGCAGAGCAAGTTCTTCTTTGCAGCCATATCAGTCGTATCCACGTGGGGCTGGTTGCTGCAGGTGGGCTTACCCAGTCAAGGTATATAATAATATGAGCAGGAGTTGAGGGGGTGTCCTGGGGGTGTCCTGGGCTTTTTTATTTTGTAATAATGAAAAGGAATGATGGGAGATCAGCCTCTGAGAAATGTGTGTGGCCATTCCACACCCATTTCATCTGCTTCCCGCACAAAACACATAGTCATGTGTACTCTGGAAGACACAGCCTCCAGGCACCATCTTTTCCTGTCATATTCAGCTGGAATGTGAAAGCCATGGGTACATCCACATATTCCAAGAAGGGGGAAGGCACACCTTCCTCAAGCCATGAGCAGCCTAATTTAAATATCAAAGGCTCCATGGATCGGCTTTCCCTTTGTCTAAATCTGGCTGGTGGTAGTGCATACTACCAAAATATTTGAAGCAAGTCTGAAGGGGCTTGGTTGCCGGATAGACAACAGGAAAGGCGTGGCTAATGCCCCTTTGGTATGTATTGTGTCAACCTGAAGGTAGTTCCCACCTCTCTGTATGAAAGGCAATGAATGCCCTGTCTGGACCAGCAGTTACTGCAGGTGTCCCTGCAGAGCAGACCCCTTTCAAAGGGGAGAAGTATGTGATTTGGGGGAGAAAATAATTCTGCTCTCGCCATATACTTCAAGGGAAACCTGCTCTTTAAGCAAGGGTCACAGAGAACTCAGTTAACCAGAGAGGCACTTTGATCTACAACAGACAGGAATATGGGTGGGACTTAGGTATATGCGGACGCCCCTTGTCTGTCCTGTTGCAGAGCACTCTTGTCATGACGTCATGCATAAGAGAAGATTGTTGGTGGGGACCCAGGATTGGTTCATTAAGGTAGGCTTAACCTGCACCAATCACTAAGTCCTATTTGGCTTTAAAAGAGCGCTGAACCCCTCACTTAGCAGATCACCAACAACATTAAAGGAGTAAGAAGAAGGACTCATTTGGACCCGGGATGAAAGAACAGTCTACCTTACATCTTCTGCCAGTGAAGGAAGACCAGGAGTTCCAACGGTAATCAAGATCCCTCCCCTAAACATGTCCCAGGGTACAATTGGAGATACTGGACTCAGAGGACTCATCCAGCAGCTCCAGAACCGGTACCCAGCCAGCACACAGCCTCCCCTGCTAGGTTCTGACAGCAAGCTTCCTTGGTGGGAAGTGCCAGAGAGTCTCTGGACAAAGGACAAGGCCATTGCCTGAAAACACTGTCCTAAGCTTTGGGCTGTCCACCTTGAAAGGACATGAGCCCTGCAAAGAAGCTAGGAGGGGTGCCACACAAGCATCATCCAGTGTCCATCTTTTAAGGACATTTTTGAGACAGTCGAGTCCTCTAACCACATCCGGCTGCACCGCTGACTGTTGTCATGCCGCAGTCACCAGAGCTGTCCGAAATGCCTCGACCAGCATTCCAGATCCGGCAACCAGCATAGAGACAACGATTCTTTGCGCTGATCTGCCACACCCAACAGCATGCAGACATCTGTCCAGCCTTGCTTGCCAAACTGCCTGCCGCCTGTTACACGCAGCTTTCTCCCGCCACTGAGAATGCAATGCAACCAGCACTCTGAGGTGAATGCTCTCACCTAACCTTTAGAAAAGCTGCCAAAACACTACACTTCACATAACTGTGTCATACCTCAGCTTTTCATACCTCAGCTATTCAACCCCAAATACCTGAATGCATATTGTAATGTACTCTCCTGTCTAAATGCATTTTTGTATTTCTACTGATTCCTGTATTGTACTGTAACTAAGTTGAACTACAAGTAACAGCGCCACGATGCCCTGGGGCTGCCTGTGCGCTATACAAATGCAAACATAAATAAATAAATAAACTCTGTTTCAAGGGCTGTGATGCACCCTGGAACCACCTTGACGCTATCAAACACCAAGAATTTCTTCAGCACCAGTTACATTGTGGTTCTGCCCCTTTGGTCCTTTTCTGAAGGCCCCTGGAGACAGTTACTACCCTTTTCCCTCTTGGTGTTGAAACCAAATAACCTTGAACAGTAAGACTGATTACTTTACCAACTACCCCCTGTCAGTATCCAGAGTGCATTCCTTTCCTTCGTGAAACTGTCTATCCTCTGTGTTCCTTTACAAGGTGGGTTGTATTTGTAGTGTGCTAGAACTGTCTATTGTAGTAATAATAAAGTAGATATTTGTAAACAACCTTGACTGGACAGTCCCTTTTATCTTTGGGTAATAATTGTTTTATCACTGTGTTGCAACTAACCAACGATCAACAAACTTGCAGAGATAAGCCTGCTGTTTGTACACGGTACCAACATTTGGAAAAGGAGGTTTATAATTTACTTGTATTTCAATCTGTTCAGATCCCTTCTGGTGTACTAGAGGTGTGGCGTTGATTGAAGGTTTAGAAACTGATATACATCCCTGGACCACTGCTGCCCCAGAAGTTGATATGTCATATAGACATTGTTGCAGAAGCCAATGTGCTGCTGTTATTCTGTTATAATCTTTATTATATGCATTTAGAGGTAGTTCAAGGCGTGCCTACCAGATAAGGGGCATGCAATAATAAACACCTAAATTATATTTTTGGTACATATGTTCCCTTAACCAATCCCTCCTGTCAATAGGTTTTTAGAGTATGCCACATAGGATGACATCATAGCTGACATACATTGAGGTATAAAGCCTTTGTATAATCAGATTATTAGTTTGAGTGTGTGGACTACAAATAGTTGTTTGCTAGATTGACATACTTTATTTGAGCTGAAAATAAAGTAGTATTTTGCCATATTCTTTAAGTCTGTCTGTTTATTTGGGTCTGAAATCGTTAATGGTAATTCCATCTGGCATTCGCAAAGCACCAGGTGCTACTGCACATTTTGGTAGCGGTGCGGACGGTTCTGACCCAGTTGTCTGAGCCCATATCTAGACTCTCGGACTATCAACAGCTTCCACTGTTAGCTAGAAGATTGCAGCGTTTCCTCAGAGAGCAGAGTATTGACACTCATGTGATGAGACAATTGGCAGAGGCCCCATTGACGAAATTCCTGTTTGGTCCCCGCTGGCACCCCATGGACAGAAGGCGAAGTGGTCCATTGGTGAAGGGCCAATACTGAGGGAACGTAACCTATTTCAGGCATTGCCGTGAATGCGCAGGGATTCTCTGGGGCTGTGAGCTCAGTTCCTTTTACTGATATAGTAGAAAATGACGCTGTCTGTCTATCCATTCCTAGCCGAAAGTGCACCAGAAGCATGGGCAGACCCTTCGTTGTTCAATCTGCCATTCTATGTAATCAACTTCCTAAACCTCTGCGCCTAGAAAACGACTTACTAAAATTCAGGAAAGGGTTGAAAACCATTATTTTGTAATAATAATCCTGGTCCTCAAAGCCCTTTTTGCTTCCGACCTTGCTCTTTCTTTACTCTACTCTGCTCTCTGATGCCTGCAGGCTTGAGCGTATTACAAGTGCATAATAATAATAATAATAATAATAATAATAATAATAATAATAATAATAATAATAATAATAATAATGCGTCTACACTATTAAAGCATTCTTGGCAAACTCCAGTGAATACATTGTGTGACTTGATGACGAAACTTAACATGACAATATATTTTACTGATAAAGGAATAGTGTGTTCTAAAAGAGAGTTTATGTTAGCATTTTGCAGTCCAAAACACATTACAAGGAGCTCCTCTAAACCCAGAAGTATTCTAATAAGGAGCAAATATTTTATTAACATGGTTACATAGATTGGTAGGTAAAGTATTGAGAATTCCTCAAGGATGTTTGTTCACGCCAGAAATACCTATGGACAATGAAGAGGGACAGGTTATTGCACTGGGGCTAGAAGCAGCAGTGTTCAAAGACAAAAGGGTTGTTCTCCATGGAACTGATGATGAGGTAAGGGGATGGGGAGCAGTGATAGCCCATGGTGAAGGATATAGATTGACAGGATTGTCAGACAAAGAACTTTATAAGGATGATTACTCAGATGACGAGCTAGTATTTTTCAAGTCTCACTTATTGGATTAAAGTAGAGAATAGAGAAATACCACAGAAAATGGCAATGGTAAAAATGAAACCATCATATTTCCAGCATGATTTAGAGAAGGTGCCCAGCATCTTATCAACCAACAGTCCATATGACATGGGTCTGTTGCGTGGAGTAGGAGCAGTTAAAATTAAGCTCAAGCCTGGAGGAATTTTACCACATGAAAAACAATATCCCTTGTCCAGATAAGCAGATGAAGGCATATTTCAGACTATTCTGGCTTTAATTAAGCAGGGAACTTTAGTGCAATCAGAGTCCCAATGCAACAATACTGTGTACTCAGTGAAGAAATCAACAAGAGGGTCGTGGAGATTTATTCAGTATCTCCGTCCCTTAAATAATATAGTCAAAGCAGAATTTCCTTTAGTTCCAAATCCAGATACGTTATTATCTAACATTTCAGCTTCAGCCAAATATTTTACAGTAATAGATCTGTTGACTGCCTTTTTCTCAATTCCCCTTCAAGAAGAGTGACAATATTTGACTTAATTTTGATGTAGAAATCAGCGTCTACAACACACTCGTCTTAATACCTTAGTACCATAATTCAGTATGTAGATGAAATATAATTGTCCAGCAAGACAGAAGAAAAGTGCAGAAAAGACTCAGTTCTGTTATTGACCATATTAGCAGAGAAAGGATACAAAGTAGACAAAGAAAAGTTACATTAATGTCAGGAAGTGGTCCTGTATATAAGAAAGTGAATCACTCAAGAAGGATGAAAAGTCACACCTGAGAGAGAGAAGCAATAATGAAGATGTCAGAACCTAAACAGTCATGGAAATGCAACAATGTTCAGGCATATGTAATTATTGCAGCGCCTGGGTTTTCAATTATGGCACATATATTTGACCACTTTTAAAAGGACCTAAGGAAGCACAGGTAGGCAAACGTAAGATAACATGGCAGGTGAAATGACTGAAGGATTTGAAGAATTCAAAAAGGCGATCAGCACAGCCCCTGTGTTAGGAATTCCAGATTATAATGAAGAGTTGTATCTATTCTCACATTCAAATAGAGGAGTAATGACAGCAGTTGTCACACAGAAAACAGCATTAAGAAATTGACATAAAACATAAGCTTATTATAGTGGGATTTTAGATCCAGTAATGAAATTACATTAATCTTGCGAACATGCATTTGCTGATTCTGCGTTACGTATTTCAATGGCGTATTCAGTCACATTATTAGTTGAACACTCGTCATTTGCCATTCTAGAGAAAGCCAAAATTACATTGACTACACACACAAAGAACATCAGGCTATGAGGTGTTTATTTTGAATCCAGCAATCGAAATTGTTAGGTGTAGAATCCAGCAACACTAATAGCAGAACCATTAGGGAACAAATATTATGTGCATGACTGTACAATGAGTTCTATGATGATATTCCCTGTGTTAGATAAAATGCTTTCAGAAGGGGGGGAAATTATATTAATTGATGGTTCTTCAAAAATTGACGGGAGAAAGACAAATTTGGGATCAGCAGCAGTAAAGCTGAACCGTGATGGTGAATTTGAAGTATTCACAAGTGTGAGATCGCCTGCACATTGTTCAGCACAGACTACAGAATTATTGGTGCTAATCGCTGCACTAAAGAGATATGAGAATGATAAAGTGACGGTGTAATCTGACTTTGTCTATGTGACCTCAAGTGTACATGCAGGAGTATCACATTGGAAAAGGAGGGGGTTCTTCTACGGAGACGGCACACCAGTGCAACATGCATCCTTATTAGATAAGCTTATTGAGGCATTGAGACTCCCATTGGCTATTGCCATGGCGAAATGCGCAGCCCCACTAAGAGGTCAGGCATGATTTCTTGCAATAAGGAAGCCGTAGATGTAGAAGCCAAAAGGGCAGCATATTTTTCCAAAAATTGTGATTTTGAAGTAAAAAGTGTAAAACAAATGTCAGGACGGAGGACGGTGCATGGTGGTAAAGGAGAGTTTTAATATGTTGGCTATTGTCCAGTTGATTCTATTACAAGGTCAAGCCCCACAAGAAGAGCAATGATTATGGAGGAAACAGGGGTGTTCTTTATCCCCCACTGAGGCTATATGGAGACAGGATAGCAGTGGAAAGCTAGTTATGCCTCTAGCATTATTCAAGGTGGCACTGGGGCAGCTGCACTACCCTGCGCACGCAACTCAAGAGAGCCTTGCTGGAATGATTGCAGAAGATTGGTTTTCACCAAATTTAACATGTGCCACAGTTTAAAGAAAACTGCATTGTGTGCCATACTTTTACAGCAAGGCACACTTTCTGAACTGTAAGAGGAGTAATACCATGACCCAATGGCCCCTTTCAGGATCTATATATAGATTATGTGGATATGGTAAAAGTATGCAATGGGTATAAGTACATGGTTGTTGTAGTATGTCCCTTTTCCAGATGGATCGAGGCAGGTACATTTACACACTCCAATGCCACATGTGCTGCAAAGTTTCTCATACGTGAGGCATTTCCAAGATGGGGTATGTGCAAAGTCTGCAGTCTGATAATGGACATTTTGTAAATTAAATATTTGTGCAGGTTACTTTTTTATTAGACATAAAGTGAACATTTTCGGGTGCCTATCACCCACAGGCGAATGGTTTCGATGAATGTTTAAATGGGCTTCTTAAATTGAGGATAGCTAAAATCAAAATCACTTTGAAGAAGGAAACAAATCCAGACACTAGTGCGCTGTGGTTCACAATTTATATTAAATCAATTAACATGACTAAAATGTTCATAGACCAATTGACATGACTAATGACTTCTGGTTCACAGTTAATAGTAGATCGGTTAACATTAGTAAAGCATCCACAAATCAATTTAACATAAATGATAACTCCAATTTAACATAACTGATAACTCCATCATTTTATCATAACTGATACCTACTCCAATTTAACATAACTGATAACTCCTACAATAACTGATTAGACAGCACGTGCCAATGTTTCGCCCACCTGGCTTTGTCTAGGTGATTGGCTTCATTCCTGTTATTACACAGGTGTCACAAATATTTTTTACAGATCCCACTTTCTTATTTCTTATATAAAATGTTGTCAGTATCAATCTTATTAATGCATTGTTAACCCAAACTCAATATTCTTTAGAGATAGTTGTCTAGAGAAACACAGGTAAAAAAAGGATATTTTAACACAGTGCTACCTGGGAAAACAAGGAAAAGGATCATATCCGTTCATCACACAGGTAATAGAAATTATAATAATGTATACAGAAAATATATTAATTAAATAGAATTACTTTTGATTTGGATACCAGATCCAAACTCCTGCCAATACAGCCTCTACATTCTATTAGTTATGTCACAAAGTCAGACATTCAAATATTGGGCCATAGTGACTGCCACTGTTCAGTATCCTCTCTTCAGAAACATTATTGTATTTCAACCAGATAAATAGGATAAAGTGAGACTATATTTCATAAGGTCCCATCAATCTCTCATTATTAGGTCACTGGTTGTGCATTCTTACCTGACTAAAGTTCCTTTGCATGTCCTCAAATTGCTGCTTGTGCTTTATGAAAAATCTGCAATTGTCCTATCCTGTATGGTGAAGCCGTACATATATTTTAGTTAAGTATCAATTACATCACGTTTCCAAGTTTTGATCCATGAACACACAATGCAATAATCATCAAATTGTTAGAGTTGATTTATGTACAATCAGTTGCTGCTTCCAAAAAATTACTATGTGTTATTTTTGATTGGAGAATTTCCTAGTCCACACATGGTGTTCAGTCTCCTGAATAGGGTTGCTGAAAAAGGCGGAGGCATTGTGGCACTGTTACATGGAAACAGATTATTAACAAGTGGGTTTACTTACTTTGATACATAATATGTTACATGGATAACGATAAAGATACATCTGGGTTACATAGTCTGATACACAGTCTGGTGACATTGAACATTACATATAGCTATTTTGACATTAGTGCCCTTCGCAACCTAGCATTGTGACGGTGCAGGCTTTAATGGAGAGGTTTACATGAATAGCCATGTTTTGGTGACTTTGCGAAAGGTGAGGTGTGAATTTTCTGTTCTGAGGGAGAGCGGCAGGGAGTTCCATTGCCTAGTGGCAATGAAAGGGAACTTACACCACCATCTCTGGCACTCTTCACTTTAGGTACTAACAGCCGGTTGGTGTGGGGTGTTCTTGTAGGTCTGGAGGAGAGGGGTATATTTACTCTCATCGATAGGTAAGGTGGGGCTGTGTGGTTGATGCACTTGTGAGTTAGGGACAGTGTTTTAAGGAGGACATGTTCTCAGATGGGTAGCCAGTGGGCCTGTCTTCTGGCTGTAGAGATGTGTTCCCTTTTGGGGATGCCTATGGCGGCACGTAGAGCATTATTTTCGATAGTTTGGAGTTTGTCAAGATTTTATGTAGATGTGCCAGCAAAGAGGACATTGCAGTAGTCCAATCTAGACGAAATTAGAGCTCATGTAATAGTTAGGCAGTTTCCGGTGGTGAGGAAGGTCCTGGCTGGGTTTATGAGGTTTTGTGTAATAGGCTGCAGAGAATGCAATAGCGCTGACTTGCCTGGACATCGAGAGGTTAGCGTCTAGGTAGACTCAGAGTGTTTTTTCAGCCTGGGAGACTGGGATAGTGGTGTTGTCAATATTGAAGGATGAATATTGGTTGTCAAGTTTTTTCAGTGTGTCGGTGGGTCCTAGCAGTAGTAGTTCTGTCTTCTCCCCGTTGAGGTATAGCCAGTTTTCCGCCATCCAGGTGTGAATGGTGGAGTAGGTTGCATTAAGGGTCTTGGTAACAGCCTCGGAGGTGCCCGACAGAGAGAGGAGGACTTGTGTATTGGTGGCGTAGTTAGTGTACATAATGCTGAGTGAATTCACTATGTGAATAGTGGTCTGGTGAATATGTTATAGAACGTAAGGGATATGCAGGAGCCCTCTGGTACTCTGCATTGGATGATGGCTGGTATTGCAGACATTTGGTCCCAGAATACTCTCATGGCTCTGGCTTGGCGGATCCAGGCAGTAGCATTTGGGGAGAAGTGTGCAGAGGAGGAGAAGTGTAGGCAGAGTAGCTTGTGGTCAACAAGGTCAACTGTGGCAGAGAGGTCTAGGAGGAGGAGTAGGGCGGGTTTGTCTGTGTCTATAATGTCACTGTTTTTTTAGGTTGAGGAGGCCAGTGTCAGTTCCGTGGCCAGGGCGGAAGCCAGACTGTCAAGTGCCAAGGATGTTGTTTGATTCAAGGAAATGTTGGACTTGTAGGTAGGCTGCTTGTCCAGGATTATTAGTAGGACGGGAACTGTGGTTATGGGTCAGTAATTGTTGGGGGTGGTCAGGTCGAGTGAAGGTTTTTTTAGGAAGGGGCGTACCCAAGCTTCCTTGAGGCTGGCTGGGACAGATCCTGAAGTGATGGAGGAATTTATGACTGCAGTGAGGAATGGTGCAAGCGTGTCTGTACATTCTTTGATGAGTGTGGCAGGGCAAATATCACCTTTGCACTTGGAGGCTTTGATGTTCTTCATGAGGGTGATGACTTCCATTTCACTGATGTATCTAAATGAGAAGAGTGGTGGGTCATGGGCCCTATGGTCGGAGACGGGAGTGTGATACTGTTTAGGTTGGTTAAGTGGGTGTTGGTTGGTCTGAATTCTGTTGTGGAGAGAGTCTAGCTTTTTAAGCATGGCTGTTTGTATGCCAGAGCACCAGGTTTCATCTTTGGTCATGGCCTGATGGGGTGGGGGGCAGGAGATTCCAGTTCCCTGTAGATGGCGGAAATGTCTTTAGAGTCAGGTTTGGCATCAGCGATTATTGTGTTGAATGAAGTGGTTTTGTCATGGATGATTGCTTTATAATATTTCTTCGAAAGTTTGTTGAACTCAAGTTTGGCTGAATCCAGATGACTGGATTGCCAGGTAGACAGAGCTGCCCGTTTCTTAGAGAGGAGATCTAGAAGCTCCAGGGAGAACCATGCGTTGGAGTGTTTCATAGGCGTTGCTTTCTCTGCAGCTAGCAGGGCAATGGCCTCCACTGCATGCTTTGAAGTGGCGTTGTAGGTCCAAGCCAGTGTGTTAGAGTCATTTGATAAAGGGGGCCTGAGGGCTGGGACTAGTAGATGTGGTACGAGTCTCTCTTTGGTGAGTAGGCATGAGCTTCTAGCCAGGGACTGTGGGAGAGGCACGGCTGGTGGTTTCTGATATTTAGGGGGGAGATGGTGAACTGGATAAGATGGTGGGCCGTCCATGGGAGGGGTGTGGTTGAGCTAATGACATCTGGGCTGCTGCAGTGTGCTAGCCAGCCTAGGGTATGGCCTTTGATGTGTGTGAGGTCAGCAAAGGAGTGTTTGAAGCCTACAATTTCCAATGCCTTGGCAAGGGATTTAGCGGAAATGTCTTTTGGGTCATTGAGCCAGAGAATAAGGTCACCTGCAAGGATGACTCTGGTGGATGTCTTCAAGTTGTCAGAGAGGAGGTTTGTGAGGGTCACATGGAAGTCGGCTAGGGGGCCTGGGAGGCGGTACACAATGTGGACTGTAATAGTGCAGTTGTGGGAGGTGTTGAGTTTGAGGTCTAGGAAGTTGCAGTTGCTTCTGACTGACTTTTCATTCTTTCTGATAGAGATGGACTCTTTGGCTATGAGAGCTACCCTGCCACCTTTCGAGTACAGACGGTCTTGTCTGAAGATAGCGTTGCCTGTGGGGATCGCTAGCTCTTTGGCTGGGCCAGAGACTTTGTGAAGTCATGTTTCTGTGATGGCAAAGAGTGCGAGGTTGTGGGCAGTGATCGGGTTGTGTAAGTCAGAGGCATGTGCTGAGATAGAGTGTGCATTGATGAAGGCACAGCTAAGTGTGGTATGCTGGGAGAGATGGAATGGGGTGTCCAGGTGGGTGGCTTCCCCAGGGGCAGTGTTTGGAGAGGGGGTGGGGGTGGTAATATGGGCTGTGTATGTACTGCCGAGATTGGAGGACGAATTGGCTGTAGAGGTCAGTGTAGCATGGGGCAGGTAAGTATCAGGCCTGGTCATAGTATCAGTGTTAGGCAGCATGGAGGCAATTGGGCCAAATTCCTTAGTTACAATATCACAGAAAGGCATGGTGGTCACAGTATGCAACGTGGTGGCATTCGAGCTAACTTCAATGGTAGCAGCATCAAACAAAAGCATGGTGGTCGCAGTAGGCAGCTTGGTGGCAATCAGGCTAACAGCAATGGTAGCATCATCAAACAAAGGCATGGTGGTCACCGTGAGCAATGTGGTGGCAATCGGGCTAACAGAAATGGTAGCATCATCAAACAAAGGCATGGTGATCAAAGTAGGCAGTGTGGTGGCATTCAGGCTAACTGCAATGGTAGCATAATCATACAAAAGCCTGGTGGTCACAGTAGGCAGCCTGGTGGCATTTGGGCTAACTGCAATGGTATCATAATCAAACAAAGGCCTGGTGGTCTCAGTGGGCAACGTGGTGGCATTCGGGCTAACAACAGTGGTAGCATCATCAAACAAAGGCCTGGTGATCACAGTGGGCAACGTAGTGGCATTCATGCTAAAAGCATTGGTAGCATCATCAAAGGCATGGTGGCAACATTAACTTCATGCACATTATGTGTAGAGGTGAGGGGCAGGTTGGTGGTAAGAGAGTCAGGTGTTGCACCAGAGACGGCCGTCGGTGGGGCGAGCGCAGAGGTGCACGCAAGTGTGCATAGTTTAGGTAGTCTGCTGATGGTGTCGGAGGTGAGCTTGGGTATAGGGAAGTACGGCTGCCCGATGAGGTTAGTGCCAGTGCAGGTACTATCGGGGTGGCAGACGTGGAGGGTTTGACGAAGTTCTCTGCTGGCTGGGCCCAGAATTGCAGCTTAGGCAACCTGCAGCTGGCATGTCTTTGTGCTTTGGATGGGGACATGACTGTGACGCTTAGCCTGTCGTTGCAGCAAGTTATGCCTCTGGGTAGGGATTTGTGAACCAGTGGTCAAGTGCGTGGCACGCAAGCCCGCAGAGGATTGAAGAATTTTTTTGGGGCAGCTTCAAGCTGACCAAGGGGGTCAGATTTTGTGGCGCCAGGGGGAAGACAGGGCTGGGCGAGCCAGAATCCTGTAGTAGAGCAAGTGGCTTAGCTGCATTATGCGGGTTACACTGTTTGGAGGTTGAGGTTGATGTGGTGTGAGGCAGCAACGGCGAGCAGCGAACAGCTGCAGGGAGTCTCGTCGGCCTCAGCATACAGCCTTCGCAGCTCGGCTTCACCTTCCGGCTGGGCATACATCCTCTTATTGGATGGCGTGCTGGTAGCCTATCCGTGGTAGCCTATCCGTGCCCGCAGTGGCGAAGTTTGTTGTTGTTGTTGCCATGGAGATGGTGTCGCCATCAATGGTGGCCATGTTTGCAGGCTATGTTCCTGCTTCTAGGCTGCAAGACTGGAACAACATAGGGGTTTACTCCTGTGTCCCTCAGGGCTGGTGATGAAGTGAGACTAGCAGCAGAGCTGCAGAGAGTCTTGTCGGCCTTAGCATATGGCCTTCACAGCTCAGCTTCGCCTGCCAGTTCAAACAGAAAAACTGTGCACATTAAGGTGACATTGGATTTAGTAATCACTATGTCAATGGTCCTTTCCTTATGTAATTTATGTGAATGCTTCATCGAATTGACATCTCCTGTGTGGTGGCATCTCAAGTTTGGGAACACCGCCACCATCTTTAGGATTGTATTTGTAGCGTCACTGATACCATGACATTCGTTGGCGTCATAACGTCCGTTCTGTCATAATTTCATGCCGCAAGGCAACGTTAGTCGGTCATTATTGTAGCAGTTCCAAATGAGAATTCATCCCATTCTATACCTTATGTCTACAATGTGTAGTTATCAACCAATTTGAAAGAATACTATTTCAATATGAATCCTAATGGAGTTGTGAATTGATCTATTCTCCATAATAATTTTCAAATTTCCAAAGTACTGCGATCTGTGAATTTACTTAAGTTAGGGCCATTTATAGTAGTAAATGAATCCGGATTGGAAAGACCCCTGCCGATATCATGCTAATTTCACCCCCTCTTTCCAATCTGGATTCATTTTCTAATATACAGATTACAGTACTTTAGAAATGTGAAAGTTATTATAGAGAATAGATCAATTCACAACTTCATTAGGATTCATATTCACTCTAAATCTCAATTCCCTTATGGTACTGCCAATACTGCTAAGAGAGCAGAGAGAAGATATCAGATTACCCTTGGCACATTGGAAGATAAAACATCAAATGGAGAAAAAAGCAGGAATTAAATGTATTGGTCTAAGAACAGTCTCTTAGAACCCGAGAGGGGGGGATAAACAGAAATAACTGGAAAATTATTTGTAAATATAGGACATTTTTAATTGGTTTGAATTCCGATCACAAAATTCGTTTTCTTCTCTGAAAGAGGCAATTATCTTGTAATATCTGTTTGATAAACAAAGGAATATGTTTTTAAACCTAGAATGTTCTAAAATGATATTGCGTCATGGGTGCAGATCACCAATCTGTGATCTATCCGTGTGTCCATCAGCCGGTAAACAAGTCCCACTCTGGCGCAAGTGAGTAGTTGAACATCTGTTGTGTCATTGTTTAGTTAGTGATCAGCGTTGAATTATGTGTTTAGAAATCCAGGTGACAATGGATATCATTAATGCCGAGAAACGTAATCACGCATTTAACAATAAATATTGGAATATAGCAAAGAGATATTGTAAAAGCAAGGAAAAGTAAGCATATATTTAATTAAGGCAGTGGAATATAGTTAAGAGTTATTTGGAGTCATGTGCGAGAGATTAGCATCTTGGAATTAGATTTACCTGAATGAAATGACATTTATAGCTGGAGGCATGTGCGAGAGACTAGTGTCTCCGCATTACTCATGTGCTAAAGGGACCTGCAGGCTAAGCAGCGCTCATGCACAGGTTACTTGGCAACCATATGAACAGTAAAGGAGCATTGGTTCTTGCACAACGCTGTGTTTGCAGATACAGAGAGATTTAATGCGCTAATAAGAGTGCAATATAGGTAAGGAATGCAATAGTTGGTTTTCTATCTAAATATTGAGTTAGTAGGAAATGGAAAGTGCGGAATTATGTTAGTTGTAAATAGTTTTAAATAATGACAAACACATTGATTACAGGTAAAGATTGGACTTGCCATCAGAATAAGCACTAAGAACTGTTCAAATTGTGGATGTAAAGAAAAATTAAGGAAGTTAAGAGAGAAAATCCTTTTAAGTGGTTAAGCTTTAAGCACTGAAGAGGGAACAGGTTGACTTGACCTTTATATTATAGAACATTGGTAGAGCGAACGGGCTCCTTACAACTGAATGTTGGTTGAAATATGGCGCTTAAGATTAACGTGAATAAGAGAGATAATATAACCTCAAATAATTTTATACCAGACATCTGTATGCCCTACAATCCATCCTGAAGCGTGCCAAGATTCATAATGGAGGAATTGCAACGCAAGTCTTTAATGAATTGATAATTATGAAGGTGTTGGACACACAGCTATATTATGGGATAGTATAAAAGGAATAAACTCCATTAATTGAATGTAAGGACATCATGAAAAGTTATTAAGCACACAATAGGTTTAATGCATGCTGACCACAGTGTATAAATATGGAAGTCACTTTATTTCAGTTGAAATGGAAGACAAGATGCACAATTTCCTTATGTGTCTATATACTCTGTGCTTGTTTTCCTACAAAAATGTATCTTCATCCCCCTGATGTGGAACGACCCCTGATACACAAGCTATGCGGTATTTAGCAATTTCTTTTCTTTTTTTTCTGGACTGTTGTAAAAAAAGTGTGTAACATAAATATTGGATGATTGATGTTAATTATTGGTTGAATTGTTTGGATGTAATGAAAACATAGTAATGTGTGAATATGAAGGTGATTTACCAGCCCTGTTGAAGACCCGTGTAATATGAGGTCGGTCAAGTGTTGGCAGGAATATGATATTCACTGCAATAGAATAAAAGCTTATGAAGAAGGAAAATGTTTTAGATCATTTATGGACAATAACCAATGAGAGTGTAAAACATTGAATAATGGACTCAAAAGAATAATTGATGGACTATGCGTAGTGGACAAACCATTAAGTTGTTTTTTGCATTTAATTGTAAATGCTGTCTGCAAAGCACGTTTTGCAGGCAGATTTTTACAATTTTTAAACAACGAAAGTAAACATTAAGGGTAAAGCCAATTTCTCCTGGTTCTCCTCTTCACTTTTAAACTCGGTTTCAAACATGCTTAGCAGCAGGGGTTGCAACATCACATAAGTACTAACGTTGGTGTTGCCCTACATGGAATTAACATGTATTGTAAAATGACCCACTTGGTGTTTTAGCATACATTCTGAAAAGAGTTTTATGGGATGATCCCTTTGTTCTCATATACATTGACTGCAAATGTACCACACAATCTGTGGTATTTTACCATGAAATTACTGCAAAATGGCTTGCATTGATGAAAAAAACAAGATGGTGGCTTTTCATTTCTGAAAGCCACAGCTGCTGTAATCAGTGCACAAAGGGAGATATATAAAAGGAAGTTTTCGGACTGGGCCACCTCCTTCTCCATCATTCACATTTTTTTTTTAAACGACTGGCTTGATTGAAAAAAAAGTCCCACTTTCATTGTTTTGTGCCAAACTTGTCTCTTATTTGGAGCAAATAATTCCAGTGGTTCTCCTGATACAGGTGTTTAATAGCAGCATCCTTTTCTCTGTGGGGCAATGATTGAGACAGCTTGACTTTCTGATAGCGTTTGAGCTGTTAAATGGAATCTACCCATAGTTACCAGTTTGGAGGGCCCAAGCCATACAATCTGTTGGGGAAAAAATCATCCAAATCTCTTCAGCGAGGCAATGGAATAGGTTTCTTGTTTTTCCTTAACTATGGGGTAACAACCACTGCACTGTAATATAAATGGATTTGAATGAGGAATTGATTCAGATATTCGTGTCTATGGGTACGAGGTTTTGGCATGTTTGTTCGGACACCAGTTTTCAAAGCTGACTTTCTGTGTAGAATGGATTTGGTTTAATTGTATGATAAAAACTTCAGAAAAACATGCTAGAAATGACACACTTGATTGTATATTGCTTCGCTACTAGCCTCTTAAAATGAAACAAATTTAAGCACCGCCTAGACTGCTTTCATGTAATATTGCAAGAACTGGCAGGAATTCTGCTGACACTGTCACAACACTATAGCACCTATTCTTTCAAAGGGAACGTTTAGCTTGGCCGGACTTTGCTGATGACAAGTATTCAGAGCTTCATCACACACCCATATACATTTGAGAACTTGTCGTGCTGTCTTTTCGCATCACTTTCTCACTCCTACACTAGTTGTTCTTGGACCTGCTCGAGCTGGGGTAAGAGTGAGGCTGCATCAGGCTTGTTAGAGAGAACGCAATCAACACTCTTTCAAAAACATAGAGAAAGGACCAAACATTACCCACATGTGTTCTCCAACACGTGTGACAGTAGGAGTCTAGCAAAAGAGGTCCGGGGAGGTTGTGTGCATCAAAGGAGTCCATAAAGCATTCATCCAAAAACAGCATGTAAAGGAGGCAAAAAGGAAAGTTCCTAAACCAGAACATGTATTGTTGCTTTTGTGGGTGATGCCGAGTTAGGCAACACTCCATCGTGCGTGTATAAGGGTTGAGTACATCGCAGTGCTGCTTACCAAAGCTGAGCGTTCTGTAAACATCGTCAGCGCATGAGTTTAGACTTGTTACGTGAAATTGCCGCCTGCCTACGTACATGAAGAAGCAGATTCCAAATGAATGAGGACTCGTCAACAGGACTGCACCTGAAGACTGGTGGAAAGTGTGCAACAGCAGGGAGAGGTTTGCATTTAGACCCTGAAGGACTTTCTCTGACTCAGCCTGTGTCCTCATGTCGTTGTATTTCGTTTATGTTAAAGTGTGAGTAGAACAAATCAAAACAATGCGGTTTTGTTATTTCTCAGTCAAAGAGAACAGGTCACTCCTACCAACATGGTCGTTTTCATTGGGAGAAGAAGTCAGGAAGTGCCTGTAAAAATGCACAAAAATATCGAACTTGGCTTCCTCCGACTCCCTAATTTGAGAAAACCGTGGGCCAATGTGTCATAGGTGCAAACAGTATTCCCCTGAAAATGTGATGGGAAGTACTGGTGCAAACAATCTGAATAAGTATATATGTTCAACAAATTATGTATTTCATTGTGAGAGATAAGGTTTATTGCTCAAAGGAAATTAAAATAAATGGTCAATATAGTTCACAGAGTACCACGTAACAGGTTCATGCATGCAAAACTGCCAGTTGTTTGTTGCAAACTCCTAAAATGAATTGTTGACATGTATTAAAAGTTGAACTGGCCCATTTTCAGAATATTTGTGAAACAAGTGCTCATTTAATTTTTGTGGGATTTTTTTTTTTTTTCAGCATGCATTAGTGTGCTACAACATAATTCCTGTATGGAAGAAAGAGAAAACACATTGAAGATGTCACAAAACATGTTTGGAAAATTGCCAAATATTACAAAATTCACCTACAGGAACAAAACAGCATTGTGAATCCAATAATTTTGTAGACTTGTCACAACATGTAATGAAATGCATTGCCACTGTTTTTGGTCTAGTTGAATTTGGAATTGTAGGAGCAGATATGATGGAGGTAAGGGAGCAATGGTGTTTCATGGGAAGCATTAAAGTTTCCCAGGATCAAATGTTGATCTGCTCCCTCCACAACTTTATACGATTTAACATGCAGGCAAGAAGTTGATGTCACCCTAATGACTTTCTCAGTCTTTATCAATTGCTTGGCAACATTTCACAATGACTTTAAAAAAGGCAACAATTAATTAATGCAAACAGATATGCTTCTCAAAACAGCACTCAAAACCAAGGCTGCTTGTTACCCTGTGCTCATTTTCAAAATGTACATTTTAATGGAATAGAAGGACAGCATGTCAAGGTGACTAAGACAGACAGGAACCTCCAGTCAGACCTGCTGTTTGAGAACTTTTGTCCTCCATCTACTTTTAGAGTAATATATTTATTGAAATAATGTGTCATTGGGTTTTGCTGCAAAGGGATTCACACTGCAGCCTCCTTCCCCAACACAAAGATTCTGCCACAATGTAATTTATTAATGTATTATAATTTTTATTCAGCGCTAGCCTTAACCAGAGGGTCTCCGAGCAACTTACAAGGTTCATAGTGTAAAAAGTTGAGAGGTGAAACAGAAGTTACAAAATGTTTCATGCTAGGATAGAAAGATTTCTGGCTGGTGTGTTTTGTATAGCTTGCAGGCGCACATGTCCCTGTGCTGCTGTGTTCCCTGCCATCCTGTTCATGTGCCTCGTCTTGGGTGCTTTAAAGATAACCATCATATCACATCACTACGCTTACTCTCTACTGTACACCATCATTCAACTAGAACACAGCTGTACCCCTGATAAGTTTGGCCTAGCTGTTCACATACGAATACGCCCCAAGAACACCTCATCACACTAATATAACGTGGCTAGCCGAGCACATTCTGGCCTAATTGCTCACATATGCATCCTTCAGGCCTAACGCAACCAGAGCCCAGTCTGGGTGTCCACCCACAAGACTGCACACATCCAACTGATATCTTCAGCACCACACCAAAAGCTAGGACACAACTACCATCCAGCAGTTACATCAGCTGCACACATCTGGTGCACCCAAGCACCCTACTACACTATCTCTCTCTACTGACCTGAACTACGGTTCCCGAGGGCGTTCAACCTACCAGCGCTTTGAGATCATACCAATGATATATAGAGTGCTATATAAATGCCAAGTAACATAACATAACGTAACACAACATAACATAACATAACAAAGGTAGGGCTGGGGAGTCCATTGAGGGGAGTATTGATGTAGTCCCGCTTGGAGAGAGCTACTGCTTGGACAACGGTACAGAAGTCATCAGGAGTAAGGATGTATTTGATCATAAGTGGGAGGTGCAGTTGTATATTGCAGGTTTTGGTGACAGCTGCATTGTGGTGTGTCAAGGAAAGGTTGGTTTCAATGATGTAGCCAAGGGATTTGACAGGTGTGGAGAGGGATATTTGTGGGTTGTCCATGGCAACTTCTTTGATCCAGGCAGTGATTTTTGGTTTCTGTCTGGATGCAGATGACAAGGTATTCCGCTTTGAAAAGGTTGAGCTGAAGGAAGGAGGTTGCCATCCTGTTGGTGATTTTGGAGTGACAGCCTTTGAGTTTGTGGAGTTGTGATGAAGATGAGATTTGGAAGCATATCTGTGAGTTGGCTGTCTATTGGTGGAGATGGACAATGTGTTTTCTAAGGGATTCAAAATAGAAGATGAAGAGGAGTGGACACAGGGAAGCACCCTATGTGTCCCTGATCTTGACTGGGGAGTAAGGAAGGAGGTGAAACAGTTGTGAACAGTGTCTGAGAGTTAAATCCAGTGGGATCGGATGTTAAGTAGAATGGTGTGGTTGATGGTGTTGAAGGCTGCATAGAGGGCGAGGAGAAGAGTACTGCCTTGTGTCCTTTGTCTGTGATCATCAGCGATGTGTATTGTAGCTGACTCAGTACTTTGTCCAGGTCAAAACCAGATTGGAAGGGGTTGAGTAGGTTGTTTGTAGTGTTGTTTTATTGCAGTTGAATACTGAAGCGTTCCATGAATCTGGCACAGTATGGCATGATAGTGCTGGGGTGGTCATTTTCAGGGAGTATGGGGTTGAGAGAGGTTTTTTGAGAAGAGGTGAGATTTGTCCAGTTTTGCATGGAGAAAGGATAGTACCATCTGGGTGACAGGAGTTAGGATGTTGAGCCAGTGAGTAGGGAGGGTTGTCATGAAATTATATTAGGATTGAGGTGGTTATGTATCATCCAGGAAGTATGTAGGTTTTGTTTTGGTAATAAGGGTGATGAGGATGTATGTGTTCATGGGTGGAAGGTGTCCCTTGTGTTGGAATGGTTGAGAGTGGAGGTGGGAAGGGTATCAGGCAGCAGGCAATTCGGTGAGCGAGGCTGGGTGGATGGCTGCATGCTGGCCTGCATGGCAGCTCCATTCAAGAATCGTCTCTGGGATGGTTGGAGGATCTGGAACGCTGGTTGAAGCATCTCGGATGGCTCTAGTGACTGCAACATGGCACCAGTCAGTGGTGTAGCCAGTTGTGGTTCGAGGGCTTGACTGTCTCTAAAATATCCTTAAAAGATGGACGCTGGTTGATGTTTGTTGTAGTACTCATCCTAGCTGCTTTGCAGGGCTTTTGTCGTCCTTTAAGGTGGATGGCCGAAAGCTTAGGTGAGTGTTTGCAGTCAATGGCCTTGTCCTATGTTCATAGACTCCCTGGCACTTCTCACCTAGGAAGCTTGCTGGCAGAACCTAGCAAGGCACGCTGTGTTTTGGGGTAAAAAGACATCCCCAGAGCGACAGAGATGGAGAGGCAATGCTAGGCCCCATTGTGAGAGTGAAGCTGGCTCAGTGTGGAGTTCCATTGAAATATAAAGCAGTACAGAATAGTGATTTCAACATGAGGCCTAGTGAATAAACGAGAATGGGCCTCCCTCCATTTTGTCACAATGTACAGGGATTCAGCCGGAAAAGAGTGTGGTTGATGGATTCCTAGTACATGTGGCTTTGCAGATGTTGACTTTATGTGAAAGCCAAATTTGAGAGATTCAAAACTGTAACAGTGTACATGGAAAGAATAATTACATTTGAAATACTGTGCGACTGGAAGCTAAAAAGGAGGAACAATGCCTTACATTGGGAATGTTAAGTCAACTGTCAGACTGCGTTTTCAGGAATAAAGAGACTCAATTTCAGCACATAAGAATGACAACATTTATAAGGAAAGGCCAGTTTCATTTTTGCATAAATGAACACTGGTTTCTTATGTAACTGTGGCATATTTGTGAATACCAAGTGGGAAATTATTTCTGTGTATGCAGTATATAAAGAAAGATTATATTGTGAACAACAGACCCTGGTGCAGTATTGAAAGTTACATGTACAGGGGAGTAAATCCAGTATGCTAGCTTTTCAGAATTGTTAACTGCAGCTTGTTTTTCTCTTTGAGCTGAAACTTTGACCCCAGGACCTTCGAGACTGGGCCCACCAAGGAAACAGGTATGGTTGTCAATTTAAATGCTAAGATGTTCAACAAAGTAGCTTGGAATTATGGGATTTACAGATAACATGAACAACAGAAATCACTTTTAAGGTCAGGTTTCACATAAAATATGCATTAGCTCTGAACAAGGACCCTTGGTAGCACAGCAAAGAAGGGTAATACAAACACTGGCACGAGTAGGTGGCTGGTCACATGCTTCAGGAGAAAATGAAACTTGGAGGAGAAATTAAACTACCTCTCATAGCATGCAGTGCCATTGATTAAACATTGAACACATTTTCCTAAATAAAATGAGCAGTGTGTGTCCTATCAAGCCCGCCCCGGGTTCATTTGAAAGGGGATAAAAAGCCAGTCGGGACCATGTAAAAACAACATTTTTGTGATGTACAAAATTATGATTCTGTCATTTTCATAAATCTGAGAAATTGGAAATATTGATATACTAATAAACGGTGAAGCTAATGTTGGAAGTATGTAGCATCAGAGTGGTAACTATTTTTGCACAGTAGCAAACTGTGAAAAACGGTGGCTGTGCCCAAGAACGGCGTGCCAAAATAAAATTAGCATTGTCCGACTCCCCATAAAATATAGAATATAGAATTTGAACATATTTATATTCATGTGGTTATCTGAAAGAGTATGGTAGTTGCGCCATTGTGAGATTTTTCGGAATATAAAATGTAAAACCCACAGGTCGCTTTGAGATGACAAATCTTTCTCCTCCCTTATCCTACATCATACATATCTCCCAACTTCTGGTCCTATCAGCAGCCAGTGGGTGTCTTGGTGGGAGGTGAAGAGAGTGCTAGTCAATTCTTACCATGGGAATTATGACAATGTTGTAGTTTCATCATCCCTATAAGAGGGCATGGTTGCATCAAAACAGGGCTTTTTCACTTTATTGCAGGAGATAGCCTGCTGACAGATTCTTGACAGGAACAACTAGCAGAGAGGTCTCAATTCTTGCTTGAAGACAGTGACAGGGAAATCTAGATGCTAGCTGGGACCCCATCAGAGGAGCAGAAGGAGTCTGGGTGAAGGAGAAAATCCTTGGTTGAACACCCTTGACCAGATCTGCACTGTCCTCAGAGGAGCCTTTCTGTTTTCCCTGACCAAAGCCTCCCTTGTAAGTAGACCAATCCAAAAGCCATCCATTGTGGAGGGAGCTACCCGACATATCCCTTTCCATTAGTGGGTAGGCCAGGTGAAACTGGGTAGGTCCTTGACACATTGTATTCAATCCAATTCAAATTAATTCCACAATAGAAAATCACAGATCCATTTAAATTGCATTGTGTTGGGACCAGACTGCCTTAATCCTTTCCATTAAATTGTGGGTAGGGGGAGCTGTGTAGATCCTTAGCACATTGAAATAAAGTCAAATCAAGTAATTCCAGTATAGAAAACCACAGGATGAGTGTTGTTAGAATTAAAAACTAAGAAAGTTCATGCCTAATGTGTTAGAGCTGGTTTAGACCAAAAAGACTTGGGTGAGTGTCATTCGGAAACCCTTGACTCCCATCCTGAAGGGGCGTATCCATAATCCCAAAGTAAGCACTCCGAAATGCTACCTTTCAAGTGAAGGTAGAGGGCAAAAGACACAACTTCAAATTGTTTCCCAGTGATTCCAAAGTCAGAATTACAAAGCCTTACATCTCATATGTGTGTTGCAAAACACAATTTCCCATGTATTCCCTTGTATCCCAACCGGAATTATCAAGCATTGCTTCTCATTTGAATGTGTGTTGAAAAACAATTTCCCTTTGAGTTCCTTTTCCCCAACCTTACCTTTTAAATATAAGTTAAACAAGATTTCCCCATTTGAGTTCCTGTTTCCCAACTGTGCCTTTCAAATGAAAGCATAAAACCCGAAATTTCCCGTTGATTCCCTTGCCTCTCAAACAAGAATCCCAAAGGACTGGCTGTTTTTGGAATGTGTGTTGCAAAACGAGGTTTCCATTGTTTTGTGAATGTTTTCTATTGGTTAATGTGCAATTAAATCTGTTGTAGGTTGTGACTGCATGTTTCAAAATGTTGCTGTGTTGTTTTAATAACAGAAAGTAATCTGAAGATGTGATATTTTGTGTAGTGCCACAACATTTGGCAAACCTTACATACATAAATAGATATATATATTCTTACTATACACCAGCCTGGTTCCTAGTCCATTGGGTATTTGTTGGGGTGGGTGCGAGACGGGTAGAAGGCATCACCAAATTTGAATCTGTAAAGCACTTTAATGTGTGCCACCCTGCTTGGCAGGGAAAGGAACTCCCTGAGTTGAGTGTAACCGGCTAATACATTGAGAGAAATTGCTGGCTGGGTACCAGTTCTGGAGCTGCTGGATGTATCTTCTTAGTCTGGTATCTCCCTCTGTTCCCTGCGAGAAGTTTAGGGGAGGGATCTTGCTTCCCTCTTAGAAATCATGGCCTTCCTTCACTGGTGGAAGCTGTAAGGCAGACTGTACCTTCAGCCAGGGTCCAAATGTGTCCTTCTTTTTACTCCTTTCAAAGTCGTCGGATGACCTGCCAAAAGAGGGGCTCAACCCTCTTTTAAAGCCAAATGAGCCCAGGTGATTGGTGGAGGCTAAGCCTACCTTAATGAACTAATCCTGGGTCCCCACTAACAATCTTCTGTTATGTGTGAGTACTTTGCAACAGGAAAGATAAGGGGTACCAACATGTACTACTAAGTCCCGTCCATGTTTCTGTCTGTTGTTGATCAAAGCGTCTATCTGGTTAATCAAGCTTTCTGTGACTGCTCATCAAAGTGCAGGTCTCATTTGAAGTTTGTGCCGACAACAGGCATCCTATCAAATCACATACAAAAAATTCCAGAAAGGACATTCACTGCCCTTCATACAGAGGGGTGGAAGCTAGCTTCAAGCTGACACATTTCATATCAAAAAGGCTTTGGGGTTTCCTGCCCTTTGTAAGTTCTGTGAACAGGCTTCTTAACAGGCCTGCTTGAATTAACTCTCATCAGTATGCACTGCCACCACACAGAACTTAACAATCGGCAGGAGGGATCCATTGAGCATTTGATATTTTAATTAGTCTGGCCATTGCCGGAGGAAGGTGTTGGCTTCCCCCTTCTTGAGATGCGTTGATGTATCAGTGGCTGTCACATTCCAGCTGAACATGACTGGAGGAGTGCACCAGTAGGCTGTGTCCCCCACAGTACACTTGATTGTGTGTTTGTTATGCAGCAAGTATTGGGAAATGTGTGTGATTTAGCCCTAAATATTTCATGGAGGTTTATTTACCAACATTCCATTTCTTAAATATATCAGAACAGCCCAGGTGAGTGCACACTCCCCGTGCGGATGGTTGAATTCCTCACAAGGAGGTTTTGGAGCTGAAGAGTCTTCTGCACTGTCTAATCATGTATCCTTTTGGTGGATAACAGTAGGATTACTGACTATTTTACAGCAACACATTTTAATCATGTGGGTGAAAATGTGGTGCCTTTGTCAGTTGTTTGCCACCCAAAGCCATTATCACTCTGTCAGGTCCTCATGTGTTTGATCATCCTTCAGTTGTACTGGGCGAATCTACTACACCATCCCATGTGGATAACAACTCATTGCTCAATATCTGTTATAATCTTCAAAGAGACTCAATTGGACATGCTCATGCTATATTGACTGATTTGCAAGAACTCTTGGTTCGTAATGTTATTGACATTAATGTATCTATATGTCCTGATTTTGTGAAAATCATGGAAGAACTTAGAGATGAATGCAAAGACAAGAATCTAGTGAATCACTCTTATTGTGAATCAGAATCTTGTGAAGTCGATCTCCAGGAAATACTTATGATAGTTAAGGTGCTATTTATCTTATGCATGTCTATGTCTCAAAAGCAAAAGGACTTATGTAATACTGTTGTGAGAATTGTGGACATTGTGTTTGAAAATAGTGCGCATGAGAAGGATGAATTACCATTAATGCAATGTACTCTAGAGAATGGGGAAGGTGGTGATATTGAAGGACAGGTGAAAATCTCAGACAATTTGGAAGAGGCTATTGTTCTTGATGAAGAGGTGGTAGAAATGCATCCTCCAATGAATCAACCACTGTTGATCATACAAAATACAGCTATAAATTCTAGACCACCAAAAAGAAAGCTCCATAAGAGAATTAGAAGAAAGAATACATGAAGTAGATTAACAGAGGAGGTTGAATTTAAAATAAGGTGAATTTACTCATAATTGGACTAATGCTTGTGCTCTATCGAGTATTGTTTCTGGAAACATTGACTGTGCTCATACGTCATTGGTCCATTGTTCTAAGGGGAATAAAAAGGCACACTTGAAAGCTGGAGTAAAGTCTGGGTCAATGGATAAATGGATAAATGGGAGCAAAATTTGGGTTGATTTGGTGATCATCAGGTGATTGAGAGTACTGTCTCCTCCCCTGATTCTCCTGATAGTGATGATAGCCTGGTAATGACCAGCGGCCATTTGGAAGCTAGTGTGACTTGTCATACTCATATTGAAGTGGTCACTCAAGGTGTACACCCCCAGCCAGACAAAATAGGATACAAAATATTCATTGAGGTGCAATTGGCAATACGCATTGTGTAATTCATGATGACTTGCATACGGTTTCTAAGTCAAAGTCTAACAACTTGCCCATCCCTAATACTTTGAAACCGAATAATAGTAATCATGTTTTATTCACTGAAATTGCTGCTACCAATAATAGCCCTTTTCTTAACAGAAATTGTATTTTACTATTAATCCATTGTAGCCTGCAACGCTCATCCATTACTACAAAGGATGTAGAGTTAGTGGAAATACCTGAAGTGATAGATGCATATGAAAAAATATGAAAAATTGTGAATTTGATGATAATTAAATATACGGTTTGATGAAATACTAGGTCAAAGGATCTGGATGAAAAAACATATGATGAAGTCATTGATGGATCAAGTTAAGCCTAGAGAGGATAAACATTGACAGGCCGATTCATGGAATAAATGTGCGCCGAAAATCCCGGCGCAGAGGGGCCAATACGTGCGCTGCGCCGAAAATCAGCGCAAAGCGCAGGGAAACCAGCGCACGTCGATTCATGGAAGTCCGTGCGCAAGAAAAGCAGAGGACGTGCGCCGAAAAAGCGCGCGGCGCAGGCCGGCGCACAGGTCAACCAACGTCGTGCGCCACGGCCACTGCGCCATCACTCCGAGCGCAGCGCACAGCTCTAAAGTAGGCGGAACACAGGGCGGGACACTCGGAATGGGGAATAAAATGGGGCACAACACTCGGAATGGGGAAGAATGTGGGCGGCACGGGGAAAGTTCAGGAGGCAAGTGCGCGGAACGCCCACACGCTCGCATACAACACGTATTCATGGAATAGAATAGGGCAAAAAAGCGCACGCTCAAAGCAGCGCACAGGCACAAACAGGCACAAACACGACCGCCACAAGAAAGCAGGCGGTAGCGTGTCTGCGCCTGCAAGAAATGTGCGCTAAAAGGCGCGCCAACAAATAGCACCTATATACAGACATGACCAATGTACAATACTGTTGCCCTCCTGGACAAATGACGTACAAAGGGGTACCCACAAACACAGACACGCGCAGAGAGAAAAAATAAACGTGTGCGTGCATACCGGGGTGCGCGGTAAGTTCCACACGCGATATGGGCTGGGCGGGTACGTGGATTGCAGGGGTGCGCGGGAAGTTCCACACGCGATATGGCAGGGAACGTGGATTCGAGGGGTGCGCGGGAAGTTGCACACGCGAAATGGGCGGGTACGTGGATTTCAGGGGCGCGCGGGAAGTCCCACACGCGATATGGCAGGGAACGTGGATTCGAGGGGTGCGCGGGAAGTTGCACACGCGATATGGCAGGGAACGTGGATTCGAGGGGTGCGCGGGAAGTTGCACACGCGAAATGGCCGGGTACGTGGCTTTCAGGGGCGCGCGGGAAGTCCCACACGCGATATGGCAGGGAACGTGGATTCGAGGGGTGCGCGGGAAGTTGCACACGCGAAATGGCCGGGTACGTGGATTGCAGGAGTGCGCGGGAAGTTGCACACGCGCTATGGCCGGGTACGTGGTTTTCAGGGGCGCGCGGGAAGTTCCACACGCGACATGGCCGGGTACGTGGATTTCTGGGGCGCGCGGGAAGTTCCACACGCGATATGGCAGGGAACGTGGATTCGAGGGGTGCGCGGGAAGTTGCACACGCGAAATGGCCGGGTACGTGGTTTTCAGGGGCGCGCGGGAAGTTCCACACGCGATATGGCCGGGTACGTGGATTTCTGGGGCGCGCGGGAAGTTCCACACGTGATATGGCAGGGAACGTGGATTCGAGGGGTGCGCGGGAAGTTGCACACGCGAAATGGCCGGGTACGTGGTTATCAGGGGCGCGCGGGAAGTTCCACACGCGCTATGGCCGGGTACGTGGATTGCAGGAGTGCGCTGGAAGTTGCACACGCGAAATGGCCGGGTACGTGGATTTCTGGGGCGCGCGGGAAGTTCCACACGCGATATGGCAGGGAACGTGGATTCGAGGGGTGCGCGGGAAGTTGCACACGCGAAATGGCCGGGTACGTGGTTTTCAGGGGCGCGCGGGAAGTTCCACACGCGATATGGCCGGGTACGTGGATTTCTGGGGCGCGCGGGAAGTTCCACACGCGATATGGCAGGGAACGTGGATTCGAGGGGTGCGCGGGAAGTTGCACACGCGAAATGGCCGGGTACGTGGATTTCTGGGGCGCGCGGGAAGTTCCACACGCGATATGGCAGGGAACGTGGATTTGAGGGGTGCGCGGGAAGTTGCACACGCGAAATGGCCGGGTACGTGGTTTTCAGGGGCGCGCGGGAAGTTCCACACGCGATATGGCCGGGTACGTGGATTGCAGGAGTGCGCTGGAAGTTGCACACGCGAAATGGCCGGGTACGTGGATTACTGGGGCGCGCGGGAAGTTCCACACGCGATATGGCAGGGAACGTGGATTTGAGGGGTGAGCGGGAAGTTGCACACGCGATTTGGCTGTGAGCTCCCAGGCATTACCTGTACACCCTCCACGGCCCCTGCAGGCAGCACACACCACAGGGAACTACCCTGCACACCTGCTCATGTCTCCCACCACCCCCACCCCCAGCACTGTGGGGAACCTGCCAGCAGGCCCCCACCCATGGCCAACCCATGTCTCCCACCACCCCCACCCCCAGCACTGTGGGCAACCAGCCAGCAGGCCCCCACCCATGGCCAACCCATGTCTCCCACCACCCCCACCCCCAGCACTGTGGGCAACCTGCCAGCAGGCCCCCACCCATGGCCAACCCATGTCTCCCACCACCCCCACCCCCAGCACTGTGGGGAACCTGCCAGCAGGCCCCCACCCATGGCCAACCCATGTCTCCCACCACCCCCACCCCCAGCACTGTGGGCAACCAGCCAGCAGGCCCCCACCCATGGCCAACCCATGTCTCCCACCACCCCCACCCCCAGCACTGTGGGCAACCTGCCAGCAGGCCCCCACCCATGGCCAACCCATGTCTCCCACCACCCCCACCCCCAGCACTGTGGGGAACCTGCCAGCAGGCCCCCACCCATGGCCAACCCATGTCTCCCACCACCCCCACCCCCAGCACTGTGGGCAACCAGCCAGCAGGCCCCCACCCATGGCCAACCCATGTCTCCCACCACCCCCAACCCCCCATCCACCTGGGGCACCCTCCACCAGGCCCCCACCCATGTCCCCCTGGCCCCTGGTCCTGACGATACACAATAATGGCAGTAATGACCAGCATACCCAGCACAAACACCCAGGCAAGGATTGCATGCACCCACATAGTGAATGCAATCACATGACACAACCCCAAAGGCAAGTAAGCAAAAGAACACATGTCCGCCACACACACATACACAATGGGTGCAAGTCAATGTCAAAACCCATATCATGGCATGTAAGAAACCAAAGAAAAAATGACACAAGTGTAAGATAATATCAAAATGTATTAAAAATAAAATTAAAGTAAACTCTGACAACTATCTGGTAAAGCAAATAAAAGGTCCATGTCCGGGAACAAAAATGAGAAACGAAAAAACAAAGGATAGAAAAATGAATAGATTTTGTCCAAAGTAAACACATGTAGAATGAAATGAAAGATAAACCATTACGACATGGTGTGACCAATATGAAAGTAAAAAAATTTATCTCACAAAAAATAACTATATTCACAGGATGGTTCAAGGGTCCATGAGCCCAACACCACAAATTAAACCTAATACAAACTATTTAAAAAAATATGTACAAAGAAGTGGCCATTGTCCAAGCGGTCCAAAAAAAAAAATTCAAATAAAGGAAACCTAGCACTAACTAACTAAAAAACTATATACAAAGGCAGCGGGCTAGTCCTGCGGCTCACTTGGTGATGCTGGCCAGGGCATCCTCGAACTCCACGTCAATGTCCTGGAGGCGGGACTCAGTCCTGGCCCCGAGGTCTCGCAGGGACAACCCCATGTGCTCTCCAAATTCCCTGCGAGCCTCCTCGAGGCACTCAGCCCGCCTCAATGCCTGATGCATGGAGATCTCCGCCCTGGCCATGGCGAGCCGCTCCTCTTCCGCCCGCTGCCGCTCCGCACCTATCCGCTGGCCAAACTCCTCCCACACGGAACACACCGCCATGCCAGGGTTGCCCTGCCCTCCGGCCGATGCCTGCCCCTCCGATCTTGATGGCCCTGAGCCATGATGCCTCCCACGTCGAGCCCGCTGCTGCCTGCGACGCCACTGCCTCTGCCAGCACGACGGCATCCAGGCTGATGGTAACCACCGACGCCGTCGTGCACGTGCCCTGCCCGATGATGCCGGCACATCTTCCATCTGCTGGGGTCCACTTGCTGTGTCGTCCACCCCTGCTGGACCTCCGACTCCCAACTGTGGCAGGGATGGGATCCCCACCGAGCTGGCTGCATTGGTCGGGGCAGGTCCACAGGGGGCCATGGTGGCATCTGGGCCGGAAGACGGCAAGGAGAACGACTGGTGGATAGCCTGCACAGAGGAGGAGAGGGCCGTCAGATTGGCCAACACATGCAGGAACCCCCCGAACATGGCCGATCCCAATTGGGCCACGTCGGCACGGTGCACTTCGTGATGACGTGCGTGCTCCTCCCGGGAAGCACGCACGGCATCACGAATCACAGCCGTGCGCATCGCGACCCCAATCAGGACCTGCTCCACGCGGCCAGGGGTTCCCACGGCCGCAGGTGGAGGGGAGTCAGTTGACATGGACATCCCCTCTACCTGCGGACGGGCCTGGGACGGGGCATCCCTGCTGGTGCATGGTGGTGCACTCACAGGGTCAGGGACAGCGACATGCACAGGCCCCTCCACGGTGACCTGTGCTGCCTCCTGCCCCTGGCCCTGGACTGCACCACTTGCACCAGCAGGGATGCTCCCACCAGGGCCCATGTGTGCACCAGTGTCGGCCTCCTCCTCCTCTGTGCAAACCACCAACCTGGATGGCTCCTCACCGTCTCCCGCCGTAGCAGGCCCCTGTGGGGGCTCACCCACCCCTTCCGCTGCAGCCGTGGGGGCATCCCCGCCGCCTTGCTCCACAGCGCCGTCTCCGCCCTCTTCTTCACTAGCCGCTGCGTAGAGGGAGACAAAGAACACAAGCATCAGGCTACTGTACAATGGTCCCCTAGACAGGAAGCAATAGCAGATGAGCACCCCTGTCAAAGTACACTTCCATCATGTCCCTCCACAACACATGGGTCAGTCCAGGCAAAACACACACAGTAACAGGCATGGTGCATGCCATGCACATTTCCATGCATGTCCAATTGACTCTTGAAACATTCAATGAAATGTAACTCACATGCATCATGGCTCATGCATATCACATGCACACACTACACCTCAGTCACATCCATCTGGCCACAATCACACCAAACACAGGCAAAACAAGGGTAAGGTGGGTGCGTCACTGAATCTGTGCATTGTCACACACATGAGTCATGCATCCATGGCATGCACAAGTCACAGACATGCAGGTCAGGCACACAGACATGGCTACCATATATGTACCTGGCATCAGCACCCATCCTCACCCCCATCCATGTCCAGGTACAGAGACTGGCATGCTCTCATGTCCCAAATCTGCATAGTGCTCCCCATGCCGCATTTCTACACATGCAACAACCATGTGGGTCACACATCACTGGTCGCACATGCATTACCATGATGTCCCAGCACACATACATGCATACATGCCACATGGCACACATACAGGCAAGTATCATAGAACCAGCACACCGCAACATGCCCTGTCTCACACAGTGATGCTTGGACACTTACCGCTCAACTCCAGACGGGTCTCCCTCTCAAGGATCTGGGCGTGGAGCGCTGGGCGTACGCGTTCCAGGACCCTCTTCTGGATGGAACTCATGTGGCCCCGGCCCCCCTCCACGAGGCGCCGGGCCTTCACAAGGGTCCTGGACCTCAAGTCCTCCCAGCGCTTCTTGATCTTCAAGACGTTGCGGGTTACCACCCCCTCCGCGTTGATGGCAACCACACAGTCGGCCCAGATCCTCTCCCGTCCTTCCTTGCTGGCGCGGGACGATCCAAAGAGGGCATCATACTGCCCCAGGACATGCTCCACCAGGACACCAACTTCGGTGGCAGTGAAGCTGGTGCCCCTCTGCCCCTCTGGCCTGGGGTTGCCACTGGTGCCAGATGTAGAAGTGCCCGACATGGCAACCCCAGAGGCAGGTGTGGGTGGGCAACTGGGTCCTGGGGCTGGGCTGTGGAGCGATGTAATCCCAGTTGGGAGTCTTCAGTTCCAGCAGGGGTGGACACAGCAACTGGACCCCTGCAGATGGCTGATGTGCAGGCACCAAATGGCAGGGCACGGTGGCAGCAGGCAGGCAGGCAGGCAGGCAGCAGCAGATAGCACGTGGGAGGCTGCTCAGGGCACTTGGGGGGCAGTAACTCGGCCTTCGGGGCAGGAGCGTGGTGTTCCGTGTGTTTTCGGGTGGCCAGCTTGATACGGAGTGATTTGGCACGTGAAATTCCTGCACGTCAGCGTGAAATCCGAGGAAAGGCCCTTAGCGCGTAAGTGCGTCAGCACGCATACGCGATTCTATTGGACCAGAGTCCCTCATCGCGTAAGCGCGTCTGACGTGATCCGCACGGGCGTTCCCCACTCAGCACGTGAAGACGGAGCACACGTGGAAATCCTGCACGTCAGAGTGTCATCGCGTGTAATTGGCCAAAAGTGCGCGTACACGCCATTGGCCTATGTACGTGTATTTCATCGCGTGTAATTGCCCAAAAGTGCGCGTACACGCCATTGGCCTATGTACGTGTATTTCATCGCGTGTAATTGCCCAAAAGTGCGCGTACACGCCATTGGCCTATATACGTGTATTTCAGGGGCGCGCGGCCACTTACACAGGCAAGTACGTCAGCGCACCTGTATGCCTGCAGCGTGGGAATTTCCACACGCGATTGGAGTGGGAACCCGATTCCAGGGGTGCGAGGCTCACACGCTGCCTACTACACGCGCAAGGCATTAATTTGCGCACTTTTCAATAAACAAGCCAGATGCCAGGATGAACATACCGTTCCTAGCAGCAGTGGCAGTGGGCTACCAAAGGAGGATGAGGAGGAGAGTCAGGGCCAGAATATTCACACCCAGAACCAGCCTATTCGGGATGCCTGATGACCAGGTGTATGGGAGGTACAGGTTTCCAGCACACATCATACTGGACCTGGTCAGTGAGTGGGAGGATGACCTCACATCACCCACCCTGTGCTCCCAAGCACTCAGCCCCCTGCAGAAGGTCCTGAATGTACTGCACTTCTTGGCCACTGGATCCTTTCAGCGGACAAGTGCCATAGTGGGTGGTGTGTCACAGGCCACGCAGTCACGCTGCCTACACCAGGTCTTGAACATCATCACTGCACGGCCTTCAGTCCGCAGGCACATATATCTCCCCAGGACTCATGCAGAAAGGCGGACGTGCATACAGGAATTCTATGGTGTGGCTCAATTCCCCAAAGTGCTTGGTGCAATTGACTGCACACATGTGGCTCTACGTCCACCCAGGGCAACAGAGCACATCTATAGAAACCGCAAGCACTGCCATTCCATCAACGTCCAAGTTGTATGCAATGCCAAGGGAATCATCACATCAGTATATGCCAACTATCCAGGGTCCACCCACGACAGCTTCATCTACAGAATGTCTACCCTATGCCGGGACCTAGAGGCTGGCCAGCATGGAGATACATGGCTGCTTGGTGAGCATGAATGCCACTCCACATGCATGCATGTCAGATACTGGGTCATGACACAACACCACCAATGATACCCATCACCACCTCCGCAGGGGACAGTGCCTACCCTATCAGCCCCCACATGATGACCCCAATCCGGAACCCCACCACGCCACCCCAGGTAAGGTACAACACAGCCCACATTGCTACACGGGGCATAGTGGAGCGCACATTCGGAGTGCTCAAGTCACGCTTTCGCTCCCTTGACCGTTCTGGCGGGCAGCTGTTATATGCTCCCCGAATAGTGTGCAGGATCATAGTGGCAGCATGTGTCCTGCACAACGTTGCAACACGCCGGGGCCTGCCCGTGGACATGGTGGTGCCCCCACATCCACAACCACATGCACGCCCGCTGCGCATGGGAGGGGAAAGGGCACGGGGGGAGGCAGCCCGTACGCAACTGGTGGCCAACTTCTTCACCTAGGAATCACAGTGCTGGCTAGTGCACACTGCTCTGGCACATACCATCTGACAATCAATGATGACTCTACCTGACAATGTCTGAAAATTACTTGACAATGAACTGTCAGATACACATCAGCCTGAGATTGTTAACATGGAAGTGTCAATATGTGTGCACCCCTAGCTACACATACACCAGCTATGCATCACAACGCAAAGACACAACTCCATCAATCTAAAATGCATTGCCACAGGCGATTCACTACATGACAACATTGCCATGTCACCCACTCCCTTCACAGTCCCGCCACTGAGGACACCATGTCATGGTATGTGACAGCAAACAAACTGGCCATCACAACATGACACCAGTGTCACAAATAGCAGTGCCCCAAATGGAACATAGCCGCACTTGAGCAGCTAACCGCCCTGGAGCCACTACTACACACCTGTGTAAGAGTAATTTCTATCAAATTACACACCAACCCACCCTGAAGCCCACCCAAACAAGACACATTGCATGTAATCAATGGTAGTCTCATTACCTGATTCAGCTGGTATGTCCTCACCGTCCAGATGTACAGTGATGGCGCCATGCAAAAGTGTCAGTGCACATCTACCGACATGTAGTGTGACTCCAGAGAGTATGCCCTTGTGAAGATCTGTGTGAAATACCTGCAAAACATGAGCAACATATGTAAGTAGAGGCACATATCATACCATCATGCATAGTTAGGTGCAACAACAATGAACACTATGAATGTCTACACAGTATTGACTATGGACTGGCCAACAGCTCATGGGAGTCCAATGTCACCGTGTAATTTGCTGTCACTTGGGCACACCCTTTGCAAGCCCATGGAAAGGGAAGCAGGAGGGGTGTGGATGTCTGCTACCCAAGCATCGAAACCAAACTCAGGACAAGCCTGCATGTGCCCAGCCACAATACAGTGTATGCCCAGGTACCCACACAAGGCAACACTCTTGCAAAATAAAAATGAAAAAGAGAAAAAATGGCCATGAAAGGGCCGGCGGGGGGGGGGGGGGGCACCTATGAGGTCCGAGGACAGGATGCACGCCACAATCCACCTGTGTGGATCATGGGAAAGGAAAACACCCCATAGGCTCGTGGCCCACACGGCTACTTTGTTGTGGGAGATGAGTCGCTATGGCTCTGCCCAGACCCTGCAGCTGACTCTGGAGGTGGGGGAGCTGCCTCAGAAGATGGTGTGACAATGGGAGGCAGCCCACGCAAAGCACGAGTTTGCTCCTCCATGGCTGCAAGCAGGCGGGTCTGGTAGTTCTGGTTCTGGGTTATAATCATGCGGAGGTCCCCATGCAGTAACTCCCGGGATGACCTGACCTCCGCACGAGTTGCCTGCATCTCGGCCGAGAGCGTCCGTGTCAGACGCTCCAGCTGCTCCTCTGTCCTTCTATGGGATGAAGCCTCAAGCTCTAACAGGGTCGACCTGAGGTGACGGAGTTCTTCCCTCAGGGCTTCCCTGTGGCGCTGGGACTCCATGGAAAGTGATTCCCCCAGAGTCGCCAGTGCCGCCCGCCTGTCCATGTTGGACGCCAACATATCCTCCCTGTGTGCCTGGCAGATGGACTCTGTAGCCTGCTCCAGTCGCTCCATCAGCCTTTCTGGGGGGACAATGGAAGTGGCCACCCTATCCATGGCCTGTGCAATCATCTCGGATGATGCTGCCTGTTGGGTGGCCATACCGTAGATGGATTGCTCCCATACGGTATTGCCAGGTGGCATACGGCCACCACGTTGACGGGCACCACACCTGCCTGGGGCAAGGCGGACTGCGCCTTGCTGTGCCGGCAAGGCCTCAGGCTGCAGGACTGCATTCCCTCTCTGATCTGCAGCCCCAGGAACAGGATCAGAGATTGGGTGGTGTGGCCCTGCATCCGTAACCACCGGAGGCTGATCTGCCGACACTGACATCCCCATTGAGGCCAATGGCCTGGCTGCAGGTGGGTCGGACAGAGGAGATTCTCTCCCAAGAACACTCACCTGCGACTGCACATAGGTGTCATCCTCCGAGTCTACACCTGAATACTGCTCGGGGGAGGAACCCCCAGAGACACCCCTCGACAGCACGGCCTGCAGCACTTGTGGGTTTTCACCCACAAACACACCACGTCCCTCACTTGTGGTAGGTCGGCCCGGGTTGCCCTCCTGGGACGGCTCCACCACCACATCCCCAGCATCAACAAGTGCTTCGTCCCCTGCAAAGACATGAAAGAGAAAAATGGAAACAGGCATTAGCACCATGGCATGCAACAAGGGCTGATGAACAACATAGGCAGTAGTCCTACGACACATGTCCTACATGACTGGGAGTCCTCCTATGCATTCACCATCACTGGGTCTGTAGGGGAGGCTCAGGGCATACTATGTACTGATTGGAGAGCAACTCCTGCTCACCTTGATGCCTAGCACTGCCATCACACATTGGGCGGTGATTGCCATGTCAAAGGCACATGCCATCACACACATGGCATGTGACATAGCCACCAAGTGAAGAGGGAGAGGAGGGCTACTTTTTTGGATTTCAACCACTCTGGTCCTGACATTGCATCGTCACATCAATTAGTATACATGTTGTACATGGATCTGCTAGTCCAAATTGGCAACGATGCACAGTGCCTTGTCTAGATCAACATAATGCAGTAAACATTGTGATTCCACCTCCCCAACACCTGTAACGGAATAATTTTGCATTCGTGAAGCACCGGTCAAGTAATGTTTGTAGGTGCAGCGGAGCACTGAGGGGTGGTGGGGCAGAAGGGGATGCCAGTCAACAATACTACTGGTGCTGGTGTCATTCATGTCACACAAGTGCAGGGGTGGGTGGCACAATGAAGTGCAAGGGGGAGTGGCGGCTGGAAGTGCTGTACAAGGTAAGTAGGACTTGACGTCAAGGGCAGATGGTGTTAGGCGCAGACAAGTGCTGGGGGGGTGGCCTATAGGGGTACAGAGACAATCATGCTGTGCTGTGGGCTCGGAGGGGACAGGGGAGGTACACACTGCCTCTGGCTCGGCAAGGTCCTTTCAGATTTCTATGTGTCCTGCAGAGTTGTCACATGCCGCAGATATGTGCCCTTGGATTGGGGATCTCATCTTGGTGAGAAGGGTGAGGCGCTATTGCCTTTGGAGCATGTGGCAGGCCAGTTTGCCAGAGGATGGCCATGATGCAGGACATTCCCTCTCTGCCACCCGGCACCTGTGGTTTGGGTTCCCAAGATCCGAGTCATGCCAGGACTCTGCATTGGCATGGGGCTTCAGACAGGTGGTCATGACCGTGGCTAAGACATCCAGTGTACCTGACATGGAGTGGAGCATGGAGTGGGCCCTGTCAGGATGGGAGTGAGCCTAAGGGGGAGCTGGATGGGGGGGACATTTTGGCAGCATGAGCCTCGACTGACACACACTTCATGGGTCGGAATACCAAGAATGTGTGTGACAGTGGTGAGGGTGGCTTTGCCTGTGGGGTGTTGAGGGTGAGCTGGGAGGAGAGGAGAATGTGATCACTCCAGGAGAGAGGAGTGCAGAGATGGACGGAGAGGGGAAAGTCAGATGAGATCAGAGCATCAAGAGTGTGCCCTGCAGAATGAGTAGGGACAGACGGGAGTCTAGAGGGTGAGAGGGAGTTGCTGAGGTCACATAAAGGTCACGTGGGGGCGTCAACAGGCATGCAGGTGGATGCGTACCGCACCAAGGATGAGGAATTCTGTGTCTGGGGACATGAGTGAGGAGGAGAGGTGAGGACACTCAGAAAGGAAGTAGTACATTTGACCAGTTTTCCCAGACACAGTACGCACTGTTTGGAATGTCAAGGTGTGGTGGACAGAAACCTCACACAAGCCATTCCAGAGTGGAGTAGGTCTAAGTAGGTGTGACAGTGGCAGGAATACCCTCAGGGAAGCCAAGGGCACACCCCCCCTGCACAGTAGTGGCGGGCCAAGGAGAGGGTCAAGGATGCAGACAGAGCTGGCCGTCAGACATGTTTCCATGAGACCAAGGATGTCAAGGTGCATAACCTCATGTAAGTGACAGTTATCGGAGGAATGCCTGATGCAGCCGCAGTGAAAGGAGTGTAATTGTGGAGGAGGTTGACAGCCTTGTAGGACTTACGGGGAGTGCTAGAGATCAGAGGTGCCGCATGTGTAGGAGTTGGAGTGGGAGGCGGAGAAGGTTCATGGGAGGGTGCAGGGAGGCAGTGCAGGATTGATGAGGAGAGAGGAGGGGGGGCAGCAGGAGAGGTAAGGAAGTTGATGAGATGTGGGTAGCATTTCTCAAGGAGATTGAGGTTGGCCTAAGGGCCTTGGACTGAGACGCTCCCATTACCATGCACATCATTAGTGGTATCTGAGGATTGGAAGGAGGCCAGGAGTACACCCCAACGGGTCCCACCTATGATGGTGGAAGAGGAGCAAGGAGAGAGGACAGGGACCATGTGAAGGGTCTATGGGACAGGCAAAGGCATGTATGAGCAGATGTCAGTGAGAGTTAGCTTAGAGTAGGCTCAGATGCACTGGTCAGCAATAGGGTGGGTCGCATTGGAGGGCAGGCTGCCCTCATTTGACTTTTGGCAAGCAGGTGTCGTGCGTAGGGCACGATGGTCTGAACTGTAGAAGTCATGGAAGATAGACCATGAAGAGCAGCATGGAGTGTGAGGGAATGGGGCTCGAAACCAGACGGTACCAAAGGACCCAGGAAGGAGGTGGATGTCAAGGCTACATCCACATTATGACTGCATGTTGGTAGGCATTTATATACAGAGGACGCATTAGCATGTGGTATCATTGCATGTCAGGCATGTGAAGATGAAACTTTAATGGCTGGGGGAAAGGAGAGGAATGGTATGTAAGACATCAGATGAATAGACAGGGGAGTATGAGCAACAATGTAGTGACAAAATTACTAATCAAGGGCAACTTCCATGGTGTTGGCCCATATGTGCACTGTTGCCAGTAGGGATAGTGCTGTGGCCAGATGGTGTTGCACTGAACATACTGGATGAGGCACATGGGTGCCACTATCAACTCTGCCACACACCCCCTTGACAGGCACCCAACATGAATGCTTCACACACACACCATGCACATGGATGATACACACATGCATGTGCACTCACCGGATGATGCCTCGTAATCAGGGAGGTCTCCCACACCTTGGAGTTGTCCCTCGGTGACGTAGGATCCAGCTACGGACTCGTGTGGTGTGAGTTCTATTTCCTGTGCTGGGGACCCACCTCCAGTCACCAAGGTTGCGGCATGACTTGAGGCCAGCTTATCCTTTGCCCTGCGCTTAAGGTCATTCCAGCGCTTCTGGCAATCACTAGCTGTGCGCCTCACTACTCCAAGGGCACTTATTCTGTCAGCAATGGTCTGCCAGTGTGCCTGGCGTCTGGCATGTGTGGTCTTGGACCCTGCAACGATGACCATTTCCCTATCATGATCTGACACATACTGAACAAGTGCATTAAGTTCGGCGTCTGTGAAGCTTGGCTTCCTTGATGGGCCGGACTGTGCAGCCGTGTCTGGGGCATCAGCCTGTGCCGGACGTGCACTCTTCCTCTTGCGCTTGGAAGGGGGTGGGGATCCAGAGTGTCCTACGCCGCTGTGGACACTAGGGGCAGGAGCCGTGGTGGACTCTGTACTGGGTGTGTGTGATTGCCCACTCAGCATGGGAGTAGGTGCAGGCATTGGGGGTAGTGGGATGGGGTCAGGCCTGATCTGAGGTGCATGAACTAGGACCGACACAGTCTTGGCAGGGTGTATGAGAGGTGGGGTGGATTGAGCCACACCCTGGCTACGGGGGCCAGCAGATGACCTATCTGGCATAGATGCGCGTGCCCTGATGACACCAATGTGCACCGGTGCACGTGCAGTGGACCTGCTGACCTGGATGTCAGCGATGGAATCACCCTCGGACAGGTCTGGTGCCACAATGGCCTGGTCCGACATGGGCTGATCAGGGTTGGTATCAGCCACATGACTCTCAACTGGGGGGGGGGGGGGGCATGGGTGTCCCTGACTGTTCCTCCAGACTGGGGGGAACAGGGGCGCCCTGCAAGTCACAACCACGTCCCCTGTTGGATCCTCCACGGCCACCACGTGTGGCTCGGCCACCTTTGCCACCCTTACGGCTTGCACGCCTCCCAACCATGGCACTGATGGTATTGTGCGTATGGGAGTGGGTGTGCACAATTGTCCTGGGCAATTGGGTGTCAAAGGGGTTGGGTACCAGATGGTATTCGTACCCTAGTGCAGTGGCAAGGCTATATGACACCCCTGGGGAAAGATGACGGGTCACGCAACGCACAGGCACCCCAAAAAAGTTAAGGAACGTGCACAATACCCCTCCTAGACCACGTGTGCTGATGGAAAACCCTGCACTACGCTGTGGCATCCAGTAACACAATGAACGTATGCGTGTCACACGCGGCCTAGATTGACCTCTGAAGGGGTAGGCTACACACGGGGCAAGCACAGATGTTAGATACGTGCGTGACTCACCGTCTGCCAGGTAAAAGAGCGTGAAAAAATAGCACTTTTGGTTGGCAACACCCCCGCCAAAAGAAGAGGTGTACGCTGTCTGAGGAGACAGGACAACTGTAGAAGGGGACACTGTTTGAGGGAACAGGCCCAGGAAAACCAGTACAAGAGGAAAAAGAGAAAAGAGCTGTCAGAGGTAACAGGGAGTACGAACTGGAAACGCCGTGAAGTAAATCGCGTGTGAAACGACAAGAAGTACCGAATTCACCCACTCGCTCTCCACGAAAAGCACGTACAAGGAAATTGTGTTCAACACTACCTTTTATACAGGCCCACACGTACATCGTCACTTACGGCGTGTACGTGCTTGGCCCATTTTCACCAATCACACGCTTTGGCACTCCTGCGTGTAGGTATCTTTTCACCAATCACACGCTTTGTCACTCCTGCATGTGGATCCTTTTTCACCAATCACGCGCTTCGACACTCCTGCGTGTAGCTCACTTTTCACCAATCACACGCTTTGTCACTCCTGCATGTGGATCCTTTTTCACCAATCACGCGCTTCGACACTCCTGCGTGTCGCTCACTTTTCACCAATCACACGCTTTGACACTGCACGTGCAGGTAACTATTGACGCACATATGCTGGTGACGGGTTTTCGCGCGATGCGGGTTTTCGCGCGATGAGTGTGGGGTTTTCAGGTGCAAAATCACTCCCTATCAGGCTGTCCACGCGTTCTAACACGAAAGACCACGCTCCTGGCCAGGAGGCCGAATTTAAGTCCCCAAGAACCCTGAGCACGCTCCCACCTGCCATCGGCTGCTGCCTGACTGCCTGCTGGCCATGTGCCCCACAGTGCTGGTGGGTGGGGGTGGTGGGAGACATGGGTGGGGGCCTGGTGGAGGGTGCCCCTGGTGGATGGGGGTTGGGGGTGGTGGGAGACATGGATGGGGGCCTGATGGCAGGTGCCCCTGCACTGCTGGGGGGTGGGGGTGGTGGGAGACATGGGTGGGGGCCTGGTGGAGGGTGCCCCTGGTGGATGGGGGTGCAGGGGGACATGATCAGGTGTGCAGGGTAGTCCACTGTTTTGTGGGCTGCCTGCAGGGGCCGGGGAGGGTGTACAGGGTACACCTGTGGGGGCCCACCCAGCCTATTCGCATGTGATAATTCCCACGCACCCCTGTGATACACGTACCCTGGCCAATCGCGTGTTGAACTTCCCGCTACCCCTGTAATACACGCACCCTGCCTGTTCGCGTGTGATGATTCCCGCGTACCCCTGTAATACACGTTCCCTGGCCTATCGCGTGTTCTACTTCACGCGTCCCCCTGTAATACACGTTCCCTGGCCCATCGCGTGTTGAACTTCCCGCTACCCCTGTAATACACGCACCCTGGCTGTTCGCGTGTGATGATTCCCGCGTACCCCTGTGATGCACGTTCCCTGGCCTATCGCTTGTTCTACTTCACGCGTCCCCCTGTAATACACGTTCCCTGGCCCTTCGCGTGTTGAACTTCCCGCTACCCCTGTAATACACGCACCCTGGCTGTTCGCGTGTGATGATTCCCGCGTACCCCTGTAATACACGTTCCCTGGCCTATCGCGTGTTCTACTTCACGCGTCCCCCTGTAATACACGTTCCCTGGCCCATCGCGTGTTGAACTTCCCGCTACCCCTGTAATACACGCACCCTGGCTGTTCGCGTGTGATGATTCCCGCGTACCCCTGTGATGCACGTTCCCTGGCCTATCGCGTGTTCTACTTCACGCGTCCCCCTGTAATACACGTTCCCTGGCCCATCGCGTGTTGGACTTCCCGCTACCCCTGTAATACACGCACCCTGGCTGTTCGCGTGTGATGATTCCCGCGTACCCCTGTGATTCACGTTCCCTGCCTAGTCGCGTGTAGTACTTCCCGCGTACTCCTGATTTGGAGATTGCCCGCTTTGCTTTCCTTGTTTGCCTGCCCTGTGAAGTGGTCCGGGGTTAGCGCAGCCCTTAGCGATGATTTAGCGCTTTTGATGGCTTTTCCGTGCGCGAGGGCGTTCTTGGGGGCGTTACTGGCGCTGCTGCAGGCTCGCTGCGATTCTCTGCACCACGGCTGTTTTGGGAGCTTGAAATCCATGAATACGCTGTGCGCGGAAATCTGTTTTAGCGCACGTGCCTGGCGCAGACTATCGCAGGCGCACGCTGTGCGCCAGCCGCGTGCGCTACTTGTGCGCTGGATTCTATGAATTACCCTGCGAATCTCTGTTTTCGACGATTACTCAAATGGTCACAACCCCTCTCATTTTATTATTTCCTCCTGTGATACTGGGGGTTTTACTTCCTTTTTAAAGAATAAAGAGAGGGTTAATATTGTTAAGGAATCTGACCGCTTTGCTTTCCAGTAAATCTTGCCATGTGATAACGTGTTTATAGAGGGATATTCAATTCTAAAACAATATGCTACAAAGCAATACAGAGGAAGACTGAAGGGTTGTCTTATTGTTGGTTTGAAGGCCACATACTTGATTATTGAATATCAAGCTTACATTCCTCCCTCTGTACGTGCTGATATTCTATCTGTTGGGCAGGGAGCTGGGTTATTCCAAAATTGTGAATTTGATGATAATTAAATATACGGTTTGATGAAATACTAGGTCAAAAGGATCTGGATGAAAAAACATATGATGAAGTCATTGATGGATCAAGTTAAACCTAGAGAGCATAAACATTGAATCTCTGTTTTTGACGATTACTCAAATGGTCACAACCCCTCTCATTTAATTATTTCCTCCTGTAATACTAGGGTTTTACTTCCTTTTTAAAGAATAAAGAGAGGGTTAATATTGTTAAGGAATCTGATCGCTTTGCTTTCCAGTAAATCTGGCCATGTGATAACGTGTTTATAGAGGGTTATTCAATTCTAAAACAATATGCTACAAAGCAATACAGAGGAAGACTGAAGGGTTGTCTTATTGTTGGTTTGAAGGCCACATACTTGATTATTGAATATCAAGCTTACATTCCTCCCTCTGTACGTGCTGATATTCTATCTGTTGGGCAGGGAGCTGGGTTATTCCAATTTCTGCCTGTCAGTCATTATGTCCCTCCGGAGAGTAAATTTGCCATGGATATTGTGCATTTTTTAGATTAAATACTCACAGATTAGGTATTTCGTCTCACTGGAAGATGACATATGGCAGTAGGAGCCTTCAATTCCATCTGTGATGCAATCCTGATTGACAGGAAGTGTATTGACCTGCTTAAGAGTTATGGTATGCAGTATTTATGTCTTATAACCGAGCGTGCTAGTGATGGTGCCTGTAAAGGCCCATCCCCGTCTTAAACGTGCAATGCAAAGAAGTAAGACGCACCCCAACGAGGAATGAGACTAAGACAGCAGGCTGTGAGAGTTAGTTGTCTTTTATGTAAAATTGGCATCCAGAGAACTCTGCTGCCCGAGAGCACTCTGGCAAACATTACAATTACATGAGCTTATGAAGGCAATAATTGTCACTGGTGACATCATCACATAAGGATCACTCCATACTTCTTCTACCTCCTCCTCCGGCTCCCTCCCTCTTTGCTCTTCCCCATTTTGGCATGCCATTTAGATGAAACAGAAACTCACCTCTTTGCCACTCCTGTTCCTGCCCTTTCGGTATTGGTGCCGACGGCGGCGGGGAGGGTGTGGATCCCCCTGCAACACTCGGCGTGGGTGTGAGGTCAACAGCCGTCAATGGTGGTACTTCCCCTCCCCCTGGCAACATTTGGCCTTTGTCACATAATGCCCTTAAACGTGTTATTTCCATCTTTGCGTGTGCAAGATGCCTATCTAGGTCTCCTGTTAGCCGCGCTAGGTTCACTGGTGGGGCACTAGTTGGGCCGTATAGCCCACCTGTTTCATTCGGAGGTGGGGCGGTGGCTGATGTTGTTCTCCGGGTAACGGGTGTGGTGCACGCTGGCACATACAGAGGCTCACTGTATCCTACCGCAGGCCTTGTCAGTAATGGGTATATTTTTGTGGGGTCATTCTCTTTTGTGGTTATCGCGCATTCTCCCCCTGTGGCCCCATCTCCTCCCTCTGGACCCTTCTCCTTTTCAATTATTGTGTATTTACTTACCTCACCACTAGGCGCTACTTCTTCGAACATCCACGTCAAATCTAGCACCTCCCTTCTGTTCTGCAGCTGCTTTCCCCTGTATTTCGCGAGCAGGTGTGTGGATACTAGATCCAATACCCTCTTATCAAATGACCCTCCTGCTGGCCATATAGGCAGTGCACTGTCTGCTTTTATTTCCACCACCCACTGATCATGATATTTTTGGATTTTTTCACTGTACAAAGGGAGATGCTGATAAATATGTTCTAATGGTGTGGTCCCTCCCATGATGACTTATTTTTTCCTATTACTTGTGCTTACCTCTTTTTTTCTGGGTGTAAATACGCACTATCAATCACTTAATAATTTCTTCTTTGTAACACGTCTACTCACTCTTGTTTAACTCTTGACACCAACAAATGTAAACACTCTTTTTACGTACACCCTTTTGCTGGAACCACAAATTATTTCAATATGGAATATTAATTATTTTCCAATATTCAAACTATTTCTGATCATCAATCACAATTTTTATTACCAATATTTCTCATTAACCATTATGCTTGTCGAATCACAAATACAGAGGTACTTACTGACAAACCAACATGTAACACTTTAACGCAGAGAACACATAGAACATGTAACATGGACTACCTTCCCTTTTACTCCCTTTTTTAATTATTCTATTTTATTGCCCCTAACTCTCACTTTTTCATGCACTCCCCACCTCTGAACCCCCTTGCACTACCTCTCCAAGAATTCTGCTTCACACGGAAAAAGAATATTCTAAATTAATACTTCGAGTCTACTAAATATATGAGACTCCTACTTTTTTCTCCTTATCTTCACTTGTTCCCTGCACTGGACGAGACAATGCTACACAGCGTCGCCTTCTACCCCATTCGGGGTAGAGTCCCTTATTTCTCTTTACCTTTTTTTTCCACAAACCTAATGGCCATATAAAGGATAGATGAGAAAAAGCCTCAGTGACATTCACACAGAACCTAAACCTTACTCTACCTTTTTGTGTTTTACCCGCTTTTTTACCTTTTTCCTGTCTCCCACACACTCTCTTTCCCTTTAAAATTCTCGCAACTGTTACTCACATGTTCAGTTGGGTGGTCCGAGCGCCAGCGATCACGGTCTATCCACAATCTAGTCTGCACCCCAACCAAGCCGTGGCCCGCCTTGGCGAGCAGTTTTTAGATGGGTATTTGGCAAACGGGAACCCTTGGACACTCTCGTTTGTGCGCACAGATTTGTCAACCGCGGATGCAATGGTTTCGATGGGGGGCATCCCGGATCTTGCCACATGGCATGGGTCCTCGGGGCACCTGTCCCAATCACGCTGCGGGGGTGTCACTAAATATAAAGGGCATCCCCGTCTTAAACGTGCAATGCAAGAAATAAGACACACCCCAAAGGGGAATGAGACTAAGAGAACAGGCTGCGAGAGTTAGTTGTCTTTTATCTAAAATTGACATCCAGAGAACTCTGCTGCCCGAGAGCGCTCTGGCAAACATTACAATTACATGAGCTTATGAAGGCAATAATCATCTCTGGTGACATCATCACATAAGGGACTACATGGACACAGGATTGGGTAAAAATGAAACTATATATGTAACTTTAGGTGCTGCTCCCTCCGGATTGGCTGTTCGGTTGGCAGGAGGGTGAGTGTCACGAGGTCTTTTTGTCTGTGTCCAGGCGGGAGAGGGTCAGGTCGCTGTGAAGCACGGTGGCCACTACCTACGCTAACATGAGATACTATCATTAGGCATGCACTAAATAATAGTCACTACAGCTCCTTTGAGAAAATCTTCACAAACCTATAAATTCTATATATACGATTACACCATCACTCATTAAGACTTAAATGGAGTACTGGGCTTAGGGGTCTTGGCAAGTGTGATAACATTGATCGTTGGGTGGGTCTGGATGCATCAAAGAAACTAGGGGGCATTCTGACGTTTGTCAGTTCTAGAGTGCAATATACTGTGACAGAGGTCTGATTGTAGTTGGGGGCACACTGAGGAGGGTCACGTATCTCATACATCAAGAGAATACCTTCCAGGGACACAGGGTTACACTGGCAGTAATGTTCCAACAGCGGTGGTGAGAGGGCACAGGCGGGTTTGTGGAGATGGATGAGCTTCATGGCATGGATCAGGACGGTTCACACATGGGGAAGTGATCGCAGAGGAAGAGTGAGATATTACATTTGTTCTGTTGCAATTACCTCCAGCTAAGGCGTGAAAATGGAGCTGTGAAGCGTTCAGACACAGTGAGGAAAAGGTGGGGGCCACGAGCGTGGTGTGCATGGCGCTGCAAAGGGGAGAGATGCCTTTTCGTATTATCGCAGTGAGGCATAGTCCAAAATGGAATCGAGGGTGCACAAAATGGATGCCAAGTGTCTTTGCAACAGTCTCACCTACGCCATTGTCAGCATAAGGGCTGTTCATGAGAATAAGGGCAATGGAGGCGTCCCGCACTGTTGGTCGAGCAAGTGATGCACATTGTACTGAATGCATGAGAGGGGCCCAAACGACCCCTCACTCCCACACATGCCTATACTTGGACTAATGGATATACCAAGTCCAGAATAGATTACATTTTTGTATCCAGGCAGTTTTTGCGTTGGTTTAATGTTCTTAGTTTGATTTGCAATGAGATAAGTGATCTTGCTTTTTTGCAATATGAGATAACTTTGCAGATGGCAGATCATAAGCACATTATGAATAATAATGTGGTGTGTAATATTAAGGGTAATATATTGTTATGGAATAGTGCAAAGGTATACAAATTTAACAGGAAACTTATTAGTAAACTCTTGTAAATGGTATTGGCTGGGATTCTGCATGTGGTGTTAGTGAGATCATTGGCGATGTATGGGTTTCTTTTGGGGCTACCTACCATTATCTTTGAGGACTGGAAAAGCCTGTAGATGTGTGAAAGGATAATGCTTTGCATATCCGTGACATCTCTGTTGCAAAAAGTAATAAATAAATGCAGAGGGAAATCAGAAAGATACAGTCTATCATGCTTATGCCGATAGAGAAAATAAATATTATATCCAATCTTAAGACCAAATACAAGAACTTGATAAAGATGCATAAGATCTCTACTTGTAGTGCCCACTGGCACATCATTTGTATAGCATTATGTGATAAAGACGGATGCAAATTGTGGTATTATTTCCGAAAACATATGCTTATGAATGATGTAGGAGAGGCTAACTCCATCTCTGGAGAGGAATAGATAAGATCAGTTAATGTCATCTATTATAATATAGGAGTTGGATTGCAGAATAATGGTCATCCTGAAGAATATGACAATTTGTGTCAACAGGATTTGTCTGTTGTTCAATGTTACAATAGATGATATTGTTGATATAATAAAGAAATTAAAAGCTTCTCAGGCCCCAGGCCATGACGGGCTTACTAATATGGTCATCAAAAGCAACCCAACTATTTGGGCCATTTTGCTCAAGTTAATCTTTCAAAATGTGATTAAAGGGGGGTTTATTCCTCTGAATTGTCGAAAGGCTAGCTTAGTGCCTGTATTTAAAAGGGGAGCAAGGACCAATCTGGAGAATTATCGACTCTTGGACCTTACAGATTCCATATGAAAAAATATATATATCTTTTCAACGTGCATTTTGGAGGAATTGTGTTCCTGGAGTAAGGAAAGAAGTATTCTTAAGCCCCAACAAACAGGGCTATGCAACGGACTCGGTATAGAACATTAGAAGTACTCTATTGGGCTAGAATCAAAAGCTTTATATCTGCTTTGTGGACTATTCAAAAACATTTGACTCAGTTATTAGGAAAAGTTTATGGGACACATTGGAATTTAAGGCTGTCAATCCAGGTGTGTTACATTTCTTAAAACAGCTGTATTCTAACACTTCTGTTATGATTAGGATAAACAATGAGGACATCTATCTGCTAAAATACCCACTAATCATGGGGTCAAACAAGGCTGTGCAATTGCCCCTTTATAATATAATCTATATGTGGAGGGCTTGAGTGTCGGGGTGGAGAGAGAGAATAACGTCTGTCCTCAGATTGGTACTACAACTTTGTTGCAGATGTCCTATGTGGACATTACAGTTATACTTCATAGAACTGCAGTAGGCCTCCAACACAGGTTAACTTCTTTGTTAGTGTATTCCAAGGTAAATGGTTTGGAAATGAATATTAAATAAAAGCAAAATCATGAAGATTGGAGATAATGGAAGGAAGACATCGGGATATGTTTGGAAATTAAATGGGATATCAGTGGAGGATGTGAATAAATATATGTTTCGAGGAGTAATGATTGGAACTTGTTTCGGTGGGGATATTCTATATAACTCCCTTCAACCTAGGATATTAGGTAAATTCCTTCTGCTAAAATCATGAATTACCACCAAAGCTGGATGTTCTTTGAAGGGCATGCTAAAGTTATATCATTCTAGTATTGTGCCGTCCAAATTGAGTGGTTTACCTGTTTAAAAAATGAAGAAAAAAGGAAGCATCCTGGATAAAAGTCTTGAGGCTAAACTCTGACACAAAACATTGTGGCTGCCAAACTCAGTACTCATAGAAGCCTTATGTTGTGAATTGGGCCAGATGTCTATATCTACCCTTTGGAAGATCTCTAGAAGTTCATTTTATGTGAACATTCTTAGTTTGGAGGGGAATGATGATACATTAATTGGCCTCTTTGAGCATTCAAACTAAATAATTGCAAAGCTTTCCTGGATTTTTAAAAGAGGATATAGGTTTTTATTCTTTAATTGGATTCTACCCCTACCCCTATTATTTTCGGGTTTGCTAAAAATGAACTTAAGCAAAAAGCTATTGATTGGAACAAGGGTGAGTTGCTCAAATATCTTTCAAGAAAAACAAGTATAAAAATTACATAAAACAGAAATTTAATTTCCTTAAACCTTTTAGTTATTTAATGAAAACTTGTAATCACCAGCTAACCACGTCATAAGGCTTTGTTTTGATGTTTTGCACACCATGGATAATCTTGAGGCGTGGGCTAGAACACCTAAGAGATATTGTTGATTATACAACAAGGAGGTTGAAACTGGGTGACATGTTTTGACTGCTTGTGAGATCTTGAAAATTAATTATTTAAAGGGATATAATCTGTGTCTAACATGGATAATATTACTGGTTATCAGTTCTGGGCACCGATTAATTCAGGTTCTCCCTTGACCTTGGCCGCCGCTGCCTTTAACATATGGAATGAGTTTGAAACTATGATGGATCAAATATAATATGTTTTTACCCCTAAATTATAATGCATAGATATGTAATGAATATGAAAATGTTTTAAAGTTTAATGTAGAAACAGATGTAATGTTTTTGATTGAATTATCTGGAGGTGCTCTTTTAATTTTTCTTGGGAATGTTATCTAATGTGTTACATGTTATGTATTGTGTGCTAGCTGATATATTTTAGACATATATATTATGTTGAGAGATTGCTATTAATTCTTGACCATGTATTTGTATATAAATTATAAATGTCTGTCATGAATTACAGTGAATATAAATTTGTGTGAAGGTTTATTGATAACCAATAAACAATAAAAAAAAAAGAAAAACAATATTCTGCATGAACGTAGCTAGGAAGCAATAGAGAGCTATTCAAGTCATTTGGGGTTAACAGAGGTCAGTACAAGCTTCTGTATTTGTATAGATACTGTGGCCTTCATTAGGACCCTGGCGTTAAGTGGTTAACGGCACCGTAAAAGGTGTTGGCGCCGTTAAACCCTTAACGCCTTACTACGAGGTCCCTTTGCGGGACCCGACCTTAACTGCTAAGGGACTCTCGAGGTAAGTACGGTACCGCAATTTGCAGTACCGTACTTACCGCCTTCCCCATTCCCATTATGCTCTATGGGGCAAAAATGGGAATGGGGAAGTGCCATGGGGAATTACCGCCCCGCCAACCTTGGAATGGGGTGGTAATTCCCCATTCCGCCATGGCAGACTCCGGCATCGACCATGGTGCTAATGGCACCATGGTTTTCCGGCGGAGTCCTAATGAGGTACTGTGTTGAATATGATGGGCTGCGTCTCAGTTTGAGAAAAGGAAGATCCCTTTGGTGCTTCATTTCAGACAAACATCAACATTGCAAGTGCCCTTTATATGACGAACCAAATGTGCCTATTTTCTTCTGTAGAGTTGACTCCAACAGTGTGCCAGGTGTTCGATTCATGGTCATTTATCGCTTTGTATCACTAATCAGAGACTTTTAAGAAACATGAACTCTGTCACACTGGAGCTCATTGTAATGAAATGAGCAATTTTGCGATTGAGAGCGTTACATGTTGACATTCATATAATCTGCTCTCCGATGACAATTTTTTGTTGTTTGAACTGCAGAGTGGAAACGAAACTACAGGGCAAGAGGTGTCGTACATGTCTGCATGATGCTTTTTGACCTGTACTTGTGTACTCGGCAATGCAAAGTGAGTAAACACTGACTGGCATGCTTGCATGCCAGTCATCTTTTACTTTTAATTGTGAGCACTGCTTGCCATGGCATGTCATGCAGGGTTTAATTTCAATTCTGAGCACTGCTTACCATTCATGCATGGTTGCATTCCGCCCCTCCTCTCTGCCATACAAATTATAGAAAGTGAGGCTTGCTGTGAATCCAAGGCGTTACAGCCTTGCTCAGGCTTTGACAACTTCCATTCACGTTATGCCACTATAGAAAATGAGCTACATTGTGCCTGACATGGCTGATGCTCTGTGCAAGAAACTGGCAATGAGAAGTAGGACTAACAAACTGTTTAAAAAAACCATCGAACAAGCTACAATGTATGAATGCCACATGTCCTCTTCTCAAATCTATTTCAATGGAAATACAGAACTATATACATGTTTTTTTTTTTAGTTTTAATGTTTGCAGTGCAATTTGTACCCATGTCCCCTGTTTTGTTTGTGTGTCCACAGTGCAAATTTAATTGTTTCACAGTGATTGGTTTTGCCTGACTACAGGGTCCAAGCAAGCACCTTTACAGAAATAAACAAAGGAGAAGGACATTGGTGCATAGGGGTGATGTGGCTGTAACTCATTTATTATTCAGTGGACTATAGTGGAGTAATATGCTGTGAGAGTTGTGCAGACGGGCCAACCTATTGACCTTTAGGATGGAAGGATAGCAAAGGATAGCTCGTTGTAGCGCGGGTGCGAGCAGACTGCTTTCCGAATACCGGGCAGTGCTGCAGAGTCTACTGAAAGCCACCTGCTAGTTGTAGCGCGAGTACTGGTGCGAGTGCCGTGGGCAAGCCCCTGGGTTTGGGGACAAGGCAGCAAGACATGTTTTGCCAGAGCTCTGTTCCACCGGAGCCCCACTCTCTCCTGTTCTGGCCCATTCCCTGCACTGACTAAGGTCTCAAGTGTTGCAGCACTAGAAGGAAGGGATAGTAACAGGTGTCAACAACGTGTCCTATCAGGCTCTACAGATGATGTACTCCGACACCCATGACCCCTCACCATTTACTATGATGCTTAGTGCCCATCGGAGTTGTAGTCCAAAATATCTGGAGAGCCAAAGGTTGCAGACCTCTCTACCCTAATGCATTGGGAGCAAGATCTACCAGCTGACCAATGCTCTGCTGAGTGTACATATCTCACGAGTAATCCCTCAGACATGGGCGTCAGCCTCCGATTCACAAGTTTGAAACCCAGGCCAGGACCAACTCAGCATTTCATCCTTCCAATTTCAGTAAATGTATTTGTATTTGTATTTGTTTATTTATAAAGCGAAGTTCCACAACATTCTGTAATAAGATGTCTTATTCCATCACTACACAGCAATATAAGAACGAACATGATTATTCTTACAATAAGCATTATACAAAATCGCTACCTAAAAACCAAACATCAACACTGAGAGGCCAGAGCTTTCCAATCCCAGTACTCGGCCACTGAATTATTTCCCAATTTAGGCGCATGACCCAATAACCGCAATGCAATTGTTGCTCTTGTAAGGGCCCCAAACGGAGCCCGGTCTTAGCCCCTGGCTGATGAAGACCCGCGACTGACTCTGGTCGGGCAGTGGGCCAGCACTCGCCCACTTTCCGTGGCACGCGTCCAAGCAGACTTCGCATAGTAGACACATCCCTGAGCACACTGTGCGGACTTGCTGCCTCGAAGGAACCCACGTCCCAGCCCACTCCAAGTGAAACAGCTGGCATGGAGCACGCTGTGCAGCTGGGTCTGCAGTAGCAAAAAAATATGTACAGACCCACAGGTCTGGCGCACAGGTGTTCTCGCCTGTCAGCCCGCCAAGCAGGGAGCGCGTGGGAGAGATCACCCACAGAGCGAAGAGAACTGCAACACAGACAGGGAGGTAGGCGAGGACAAATATACAGAGCCTACCTGCAGTCAGACTGCGCCCCCCACATCCTTTTATGAAACGGATGGTTTGCCAGATTTAGACACTCCACCCCATTCTATCTAAAGTAAGGAACATGTGGGGGATATGAGTGTTTTTTTTTAAAAAAAACAACAGACACCTAAGCTTTACTCGTTACTAAGTTATTTGAAGTTGGAATAAAAGGTGTCCAACTTTTATTCATCATTCTCTTCATTCTTTTAATTTCTTTTAAGGTATTCCTGAGATATTCAGAATTGCAGTGTCTGCGGCTTTTATGAAGGGTGCTTCTTAAAGTAATGACGAGCCATAATCACTATGTGATGGGATATTGGTTTTCAGTATCTGGAGGCATTACATCTATGCTATGTGAAATGAACATGCAATAGCAGAAGCCAATATGTATCTCGAGCTACAATAGCCATATAACATGTGCAAAACTGCAGTAGTTTATATCACATCCGCTACGTAATTTTCATACCACAATCTACTTGTGACCCCACTAACCAAATGTAATAGAAAATGACATCATTCCTCAACACCAGAAACGTTTGCAGTTGGGATCTAAGGTGCCAGCCTGCTCACAACAGCAACTCAAAGCACCTGTAACCTCTCATTGATTGATTGTGGGAGATGGTACCTGAAGCCAAGATCGGTTTGTTTGGCTGGGGGCAAGGCCCGCCTATGAAGGTTGGTCATTTGTTTCTCTCATCCTTTTCGTTATCTTTTCGTGGGCTCCCTTCTCATGTCGCCTCCCACTGCACCGCAACGCACCGCCTGCACCGCAACACACACCGCCTGCCTCGGCTCTTACCGCTCCAGCGGTCTCAGCTGTTGGTCTTCCTCCAGGCTTGGACTGCCATATAGGGAAATGCCCAAACCAAAAACATAAAATGCTAGTGTGTGCCCATTTTTTTTTCTAAGTGGACAATTTTTCTGCCAATGTCGGCCAGTTTGATGAGTTATTTCACCATACAGCTGGTAGTTTTGACCAGTGTTAAAAATATGTACATATTTTGAATATATAAGCGTATATATATATATCAGTGTTGCTGAATACATATTCTTTAAAATGCACAATTTGCATCATACTTTATCAACATCCTCCCTCTTTGGTACTATTCAAACAGTCTGTCACAAAAGGAATGAATTGCCATTTGCAACTGTGGGCACTTTGTCATTGGTTCCCGAAACAATGTTATGCCACAGTCCGTCCCTGTCTCCCTCACTCATTCCCGTTAGCCCGACCCACTGTGCGCATCACGCAGTGTTCAGTGCGTCAAGGTTCAGCGAATGTGGCCTTCACACTGCAATCAGTGTGTTTGCACAGAAGGAGCCCTAATTTGCGAATGGATAAGGTATTTGGCAAAACAAATAGGAAAGAAGGGAATGGATTATGACAGAAATGAAGAATGCTGAAAAAAGGACACAACTAGAAAAAGAGACAGAAAGGGGTGACACAAAGGGATTTTAAAACGGAAGCTAATTGCAGAATGATTCATGGATTATTTGCGCCGAAAAAAACAGGATTTGCGCGCCATTCTGCCCGCTAATCCCCATTTGTTAAACAGGGATTTGCGGGCAGAATGGCGCACAAATCCCGTTTTTTTCGGCGAAAATAATCCATGATTCAGTGACAAGAAAGCAGATTTAAGCAAACAACACATCTATGCAGATAGTGTCGCAAAAGAGTATAACGCAATTAAACAAAAGAGAAATTTAGAATGAAAACTACAGAGAAAAGTGAAGACACAAGTAAACAAAACATGTGGGAACACATGGAAGAAAAGGTAGATTGACAAAGGGTACTGTGCAAGAAAAATAGGTTGTCAAGGGGATTAAAATAATGAAAAGATAAATAACAGACATGGCGTTAGGGCGTAGAGTTAGAGGGTTCAGATAGTCAGTTTGATGTGTGTGGAAGGCGGCCAGTTGCAGCCGCATGTCTCTTTGCTTACAGCACTCACCAGTGACGTGCCACGTCCTTCTAACGTACAGTTGGACGTCGTCTTACTCAATATATAGTATGGCATGTCTGTGCACTTCTTAAACCACCATAACTTTGCAGAATGGAGAAGTATTGTGCCCAAAGCTATAATAACTATGGAGTAAGCAATCGTCATGCAGAGTCCGCAGTTTTCATTACTGGAGTGTTTGACTATGCAGGATGAATTGCCTATGCTGCACCTGGAACTGTAATAGCTATGCAGTACTCTTTGTGTATGCAGCACCCAGACATTAACTGTGTACAATTTCCTGTAGGATTGAATGGCAAGGTTGCGTCTAGCGCTAACAACTAATAGCTGCATTGGGAGCATAGTATGCAGTAGTCAGTGCTCTAATGACTATGTAGAGTGCCTGCATAGGCAATGTAACTGAGGCATAGGCTGGACTGCACCAGAGCTCCAATGAGTTCAACCTGGTGGCTTTCATGTAGCTGCGGTTCACAACTTCCCAAATAATTACATTAGTACCTCGGCCCGTTGGACTGGGGTACTAATAGCAATAAGCCCCTCGCTGGGCCACAGGGCATTAACTGAAGCAGTAATGCCCCTCCAGCCCAAGCTCAGGCTCCTTAAGTGACAAGGACGAGTATGCTTGTCCTTTTTGCATAGACTTGCATAATAGCCTGGCAGTTAAGGGTTTCCAAACACTCAAGCTAGAAACCTCAGATCCAGCAGTTCATTCACCATCACTCAAGCCCACTTGAATCAACTAAAACACTGAAGTAAACCTATCCTAGTTCAGGAGACATGCCTGGAGAACTCTAGATCCGCAGCTAAGTCCCTAACAGAGGGAAGACACCTCAGGAAGTGTCTGAAAACTGCATTACTTAGCATGGTCTCTGACTCACGGTTGTCAATGGGACCACTCAACTTTGGAACAAGGGATCATCACCAGAAGCGAACACCCACACAAGAAAGTGACACTTCTCCACAGCATTCTACCTGGATATGGAGGGAAATAATCATCCTGGATGGGACAAAATCATTCTGCCACCAGACCCTCACCACCGCGAACGGATATGCATGTCTCTACCACAGATGTTAGCATTTGTGAGAACTCCAAAGGGGCAAGAATGTGCTAAAGTATGCAATTCCAAAAGTCAGGGTGAGAGGTACATTCTAGAGCACCAGGCTGGCACTGGAAGAAAGCCTTAGGTGTAGAGTGCATCTTCCTCTATTAAGAGCAAAGCGATCGCACTGCTCTGCGCGCAGCCTCCGCACGCAGGCACGCTCCTCACCCACCAGCAGATATCCACCTTTTCGTATAAACAGCCAGTGCACCCAAGCGTGCTGTTTATCAGGAATGTGTGAGTTCTGTTACAGACAGAAACAGTTTACGTGACGGCCGAGTGGCGAACCAAGTTGGCCTGATTCTGTGCAACAACCCGGTGCCTTGGAATGAGGTGGGGTTGACCACAACTTTGTTTTTTGGCAAGGACAGCATCAGCTGTGCAATCATGCCACTGGCTGGCCACACGCCCACTTCCTGCCCTGCCGAGGACTGCACGTTCCTAGGCACGGGGTGCCGGCTCAGGTTGGCAGTAGAGGTACAAAGTTATACATCTTCAGAACATCCTTAGATGTTATGCCACCTATTGACCCACCTTGCTTTTGCAAGTTCTTGAGTTTATGAGGATCTCGTTCAAGGGCTATTGTTGGGTTTATTCCTCAGGTATTATTGATAACATACAGAGATAAAGGATGAAAGAGAATTAACCAGATTGATGTCAAAACAGGAAAACCTTTCTTACGGTTCAATAACCAACTATAGGATTAATATCTTGTTTCAAGCCCTTGAATAGTATATTTAATTGTTAAATTTACTCTTATCAAAATGTGCCTCTCTAAAATACTAATTTCATTCTCTTTTTGCTTGTACTATTGTCACTATTACAATTATCACCATGGCATATTCATGACCCTGTATTACAAGTTTGTATGAATGCCTCACATATACATTTTCATAAATCTGCCAGCAGGTTACAACAAACAATCATGTACGCTATGCCAAGGCAGCACTATGGACCCACGCAGGAGGCATGCCAGCATCAGATAACCTCTATAAAATCCTGGGTTTGGCCACATGTCCCCCGTCACCCCAAGTGCAGCCTAAGACACATGCTCTCTGTGTGTGTCTTCAGACACAACAAGCTATGACTACACCTACCTCACTCTATTCCCTAACAACGTCATCCCTGCACATACTTCCCCCGGGACAAACAAACTCACTACCCTCCCACCATGCCAGCCATCTTTCAGTTTTTTATTTCTGGGATTCACAACTAGGTTCAACAATCTCCCTGGTCAATACCTGCCATCGCTTCGTAGCTGCAATCCCTACATCACAATTCACACTTAGATAGAATTGTGAAGTTTAGCCATGCGTCACACATAGAGTGAAATGTGAAGGTTAACTAAGAGTCACACTTAGAATTAAATGTGAAGTTTAACTAGGGGCCACACTTAGATGGAATTTTGAGGTTTGGTCATGTGCCACACTTGGATGGAATTGTGAGATGGGGCCATTCGTCAAAGGTAGGGCCTGATTCATGGAAATATTTGCTTGGTAATTCGGGTATTTGCATGCTAATCTGCACGCAAATCCATGTTCGCCGAAACACGAAACCGACTGCACAGGGATTTCCTGGGACTTGCTTGGAGTTTGTAAAGGCCCAGCATGCCTCAGCAGGTCGATGCGTGCCTTGTTCTAGACTCCAGGCAGAGTGTGGGCCGGGCCTACGCATCGGGCAAAATAGGGGATGGAACATCCAGAATGAGGAAGAACAGGCAAAAATGTGGGCGTTTTGAGGGACGGTACACATCCAAGCAATCGCACGCAAATATCCGCACACATATAACCATATTCATGAATTTGAAATCAGAACGTCATTTTGCAAAAAAGGCACACACAAATCCATACGCCACAAGATAGCAAGCTTTAAACGTCATTGCACATAGGAAGAAATGCCTATTAGTCACATGATAAACACCAAACAAGCGTCTACAGCCACGATGACTCCAGCAGTAGTCGGAGCTATCATAAACAGACACTGCAGGAGGAGGAGGATGCCCAGGGCCCGGATCTTAGCAACACACACTACACTTTTTAGATGCTGGATGATTAGGTCTATGGCAGGTACATATTCCGCCTCCCCCCCCCATATAATCCTAGACCTTGTCAGGGAGTGGGAAGTTGACCAAATGTCATCCACCATCTGCTCCCAGGCCCTTATGCTGCTAGAAAAAGTGCTGACTGCACACCATTTCCTTGCCACTGGGTCCTTCCAGCGGACCACTGCAGTAGTTGGTGGGATATCGCAGGCCACCCAATCATGCTGTCTACACCAGGTGCTCTCCTTCATAACAGCACTTGCTTCTCCCGTGTACTAGGTGCAATAGACTGCCCACATCTTGTGCTACAGCCACCCCGATTGACAGAGCACCAATACCAGAACATAAATCACTGGCACTCCATCAATGTGCAGGTAGTGTGTGATGCCAAGGGAATCATCATGGAAGTCTATGCTAATTTCCCAGGCAGCACACATGACAGCTACATCTTCTGCATGTCACCACTGCAACGGGCCCTGGTATCTGGAAAACATGGCTCATTGGTGAGTATGAACGTTCATGCCCATGCATGCACATCCCACACTACAATAGACCATGCCAAAAATTACAATGACAACGATGTACACATTATTTTTTTTTTATTTGTTTATGGTTCAAGTAAAAAATGTAGAACCTTTACAAAAGTGATTTAGATGAATAAAATATTTACATTTACATTAATTTTCAGAAAAATAATACTTTTATAGCACAGCTTGAAAACACAGGATATCACATCTAATAATTGGTATCCTCCAGTTTTTAAAATTGAAAAGCTCTTGTTCTATGTACTTGCACAGACTAACCAATTCAAAAACCATGGGTTTATGTGTACCTTGCATCATTCGCACCCATAACAATTGCAAACAGTCCTCAAAATCAATGTTTACAAATTTCATCAATCGGTTTCTTCGCATTGATTTGAAATGTGGACATTCCAAAATAAGATGTGGCATAGTTTCAATGGGTTCATTGCAAGAAGGGAAACAACATTTGATTTGATTATTTTCATCTTTGTTACCCCAATTAGCTGTTCTTTCCCTGGTATGATATAGGTTCATTATGTACCATATGTACGCTTTTCTAGTATGGTTACATGGAAACAAAAGAATATGGTCATATCTTGGAATACGTTGTTTAACAAACACGCTATATTCTTTGTACAGTTTGTAGGAAGATATTCTTTCTATTGTTAACCGCCAATCCTGTTCAAATAGCTTCTTTTTAGCATAACCTGGAAGCTGATGGACATCTTCAATAGTAATACATAAAGACTTCAGTAATTGTTGCATTTTATGGTGGAATTGAGTGAAGGAAGCCGAATTAGAAGAATCTAACATACCTTTCAGGTCTTCATATAGTGAATTATTTGGAGGATAATGAATTTTTACATAACTGCATAATTGTCGCCATTTCCAGCGTCCAGATAATGCCACAAGCCCAAACTCATGGTGAATCACTGCATTTGGTACGGACATTGGTAAATGCATGGCAGATTTAATCAATGACCCCTGTATAGAATCTACGGTTGCACTCAAGTCGCATAGGCACATATCGAGGGCATATAAAATGACGCTTTCGATTTTTAACGTCAGAAAGTCAATCATCGGTGTTAATGAGAATTTACAGTATTTAGAGTAAATCCTTTTTAGTTGGGACAATAAAGGACGTGTCTTATTTCTAATAAAGTCCATCCATGCTTTGATTGAATTTTGAGTAGTGAGATTATATCCCAAATAAATCACTCTGGAAACGATTGGAATTTGAGTTTTCATAATCTCCCATCGATATCCCTTGCTATTTTGTTTCGTGCCAAATTTCAAAATAGCTGTTTTTGCTGGGTTTGGTGTCAAATTGTGTGCGACGGCAAAGTTCTCAAAAAGTTAGAGCTTTGTTTGCAACCCAGCCGGAGTGGGGACAAAAACAGTGATATCATCTGCGAATGCAATCCATTTCATACGCAGGGAACCAATTTTAACAGAAAACAGGTTACTATGATCCCATTCCTTGTCAAGATCTGTAAGATGTAGGTTAAAGAATGTCGCCGCAAGGTTGCAGCCTTGCTTAAGCCCAATGGATGTTATAATTGGCTCTGTAGTTCTGCCATCAAGTGAGATTTTTATTTTGTACGAGGTGTTAGTGTGAAGTTTAATGAACCAATAAATTAACACTGTAGGTATTCCCATGGCCCTCATTTTGTTCCACAGCAGATTTCGTACCACATTGTCGAATGTTGAGGACATGTCTATTATGGCCACATAAACAGAGTGAGAATTCTTTCCTCTTGTACCCTCTATCATATGAGCCATGATAGCAGCATGCAAAGCAGTACTCATGCCCTTCCTAAAGCCTGTTTGGTATTTTGAATAGAGGTTGTTTTCCTTGATGAATTTTTCCAGGTCGTATAAGAGGAGAATTGCAAACAATTTTGCATCGGTATCAATAAGAGAGATTGTCCTATATTTCTGTTGTAGGGCAGGGTCGCCTTTTTTGAATATTGGAACAATATTCGTGGTGGTCCAAGAGGGTGGGATTGAGCCGGTGTTAATAATGGCCTCAAATTTGTTTTTCAAAATTCCTGCTCAAAACTCAGGATCCGATTTGTAAAGGCAAGGCGGAAGCCCATAAGGGCCAGCCGATTTAGAATAAGATATTCTTGAAATGGACCATTTAAGATCTTCCAGTGAACATTCCAAGCGAGCGAACCTACTATAACACAACTGTACACCTGGGACAGACTCAAATTGTTTTGGAATATGATATTTTGCTGTTATATAATCATGCCATTTTTGATCAGATATGCAGTAAGATGTGGCCAATGCAGCACTTTTATCGCCGCTTTTAATTATGCGCCAAATTATGCGAGTGTCATATGATGATATAGCTCTTATCAGGTCACAATTCTCCCTATTATATTTTAGAATGCGAGCATGTCTGACATTCTGCTTGTATGCCTTCAAAATTTGTAACCGCATGTTCCTACAATTCCATACTCCCTGGCCAGTTATTTTAAGTTGTCTTAATGCCTTGTTTTTCTCTCTTTTTAAAAGCTTGCAGGTAAAATCAAAGGGATGGGGATGGTTTTCCTTAATATACCTTTTACTAAAGAGAGCAAGTGCATTATTGATCAATTCAGAGTAAAAATGTATCGAAGGTGTCTTAATTTTGATATTTGACTGACCTAATAGACGTATTTTATGCGAAACATGCTTAACAAATTGGTGGCACAAGCCTTGACTCCATCTAATGGAAACTTGAGGGAAATCAATCTCTACTAAAGCCAAAGCTGGCTCAGAGGTCAAACATTTACATTGCACTTTCGACGTACAAGAAATCAGTGCATGATCACTCGTTAGTATGCGACTGGTCTGTAAGGGTGACGAAAGTGAAGCAAGGATTTGAGTGGCGTATATGAAATCAATAGTCGATACTTTAGAACCCCGTGACCATGTAATGTGTGACTTCATATCGTCACTTACAATCATATGCATGTCCCAATCATAAAGTAAATCTCTAAATTTCGCACCCTTTCCACATGATAATTGGGAGGATTTGGATGCTCTAAATACAGTCGGATCTGTACAATCACAATTAAAATCTCCCCCAGCGATAATTTCTAGGGATTGGTGTTTGCTGGATATATTTTCCATAAAATCATCAATTTCATCCAACATAGCATCAATCGTGACACTGGCGGGGTTCAAGTATAATGATATTATTAGAATTGGCGGGTGTTTAGTCAAGTAAGTCTCCACTAATACACCCAATAAGCTCACTGATTCCCATATCCACTTTGAGTGTAAATCAACTGAATTGTTGACTGCTATTGTGAGGCCCCCGCTCGGTCGTCCTTGAAGAGGCTTCCTTGCAGACATACAATATGTAGTAAACCCTGGTATAGAAAAGGAGCTCATTTTCATGGTTTCCTGTAGTATTAAGATCGTCGGTTGATTCTCAGGCAAAATTGATGAACACCAACCCATGAGATTGACATAACCACATGAATTACATGAAAGGACTTTTAAAAAGGTACTTTCAGGCTGCTATGAGGTAGAGGACGAGATTTTGGCCCCTAAAATAGCAGTAATCATTGGTTCCAGCCATGGAATACCTTTTGTCGTAGCTACCTGAGTTAATACGCATGCAAGTCACAATCAGCACTAAGGTTAAATTTTTCATCGGGTTCACCAGACCCTGCTGTCTCAGCAAGAGCAGAACTGGAATATGCCAGGAAGTCATTGGCGGTTGATTCTATTTCAAAAGTGGATAAATTAAATCCTTGGTTTTTTAACTCTTCACGGTTAAACCACAGGAACTTTAGAATAGTCTCAGAGCCCAGATAACATATAGCTCTACAATTGTCAGTCTGAGCTATGGATACTCTCAAAATGTCCCCTGATTTCACCATTCTCAATTGAGGAATACGTGAGAATAAGGCCATAATGAAAAATCAGTTAATGCGCTTCCCCGCAGTAGAGTTCCTGTCTCCCTCAACGCCAATGAGGTAGGGTTTTTTCTCAGTGTCGCGTGGAATCTCACGATTTTTTCCTTCAATTCGTGTAGGGAGAGTAACTTCTACTCCTGCCGTCTGCGATGAAAGAGACGGTAGTGCATTAAGAGGTGTTTCTAAATTCAAAGAGCCATCAAATATAGCCCTTCTTAGGATTTCCAATATGTCATGTTGGGAATTCTCAGAGATTTTCTGTTCCATAGGCGGTGGAGGGGTCCTTTCCACCTTAACCATCTTTGATGGAGTAGGGGGTAACACCTTCATTAATGTTTCAACATTAAACAAACCATCCTGAAATGCTTTCCTCAATGTTTCTAGTGAGTCCTGATGGGACTTCACTAGAACCTTCTCGGTGTTCTCAGGTAGAAATCTGCCAAGTGCTGGACCGTGTATCGAGATACGGTTAGGAGAAAAAGTAATGTTTGTTGTCTCACTGACAGTTGTATGATTTGTTTTACGGGAGGCATGGGGTCCGATGGTCGACTCTTTTGCTGGAAGGAAAATGTTGCCTTTATCATTTGTTATTAGTGAAGGATAGGCATTATATTGCCCTAATACAATGTCTAATTGAGTGACTTTTCCCTTGCCATTTACCATGCTTGAGGGTTTAGGATTGCCAGTCTCATTCTTTTTCAACGTAATCCTTGAACAACGTGGTGCCTCATGTACCTCGGTGCATGCGGCACTATATGATTTTTTCATAGACAAATTGGACTCACTTGTGATTTTAAGCTCGTGATTAGAGCAAGCTTGTTCGAGTATGGCATCTTTCCTGGTCGTACAGCTTCTTCCGGAAATCGGAAACTAGCTGTTTAAATTTAATTTAGCCTTTGGAGAGGAAATTGTTTCGATCACTTTAGCATCAATTCCGGCTGCTCTTGTTTCAACAATATCCGAGGAGATTTTCACCGCTGTCTCAGTTGGAATAGGATTGTTGTTTGTCAATTTCTTTGATTCCAATTGCTTTTTAGCACTGGATTCCATTTTTTTGGTTTTTATAGGCAATTTTAATTTCAAACTCAGAGTCGGCACAAGTGCTTCCTGACTTTCTTTTGATAGTTGCTGTAAATCAAAACTTTCCTCGTCGGAAATTACTATCACCGTTTCTTGTCCTAAAGTATCAGGACCATCAGTTGACAATGAAGCTGGATTATTAACCACATTGTTGGAAGTGTTTTTTTTTACCATAGCTTCCTTTCTTCTCTTAGCATTTCGTTTCAGTGCTCTTGTGTGTGACTTTTTTGTGCAACGTGATAAGAAAGAGAAATTCTCTTCAGAATGGGAAAATTCTTGTTCTTTCTGATGCTGTTCATTTAGTGCCTTCACTAAAATCGAGGGACTGTCCAGGGAGTCAACTACCGGAACTAACTTGGCTGATTGGGAAGTAATTGTGAGGTTCATTGCCTCAACTGATGTTTTAAGTTCTTTTATTTCATGCATACCGTGGCATAATGAGCTAGGAAGGGGGGCTACTTGCAGCTGGGTAGGAATAGATCCTACCTCCTGGCCGACTTGAGTTCCCTTTTCGAGTTGAGCAGGAGCCAGATGAGTGGATTGACTATTAATCAATGTTATGGTGTCAGTTGCAATTATAAACCCCTCAATCTTATCCATTTTTGAACATAGATGGTGCAAAATCCCTTTTACATCCTTTAGTTCTAAGTGGGTCAAATCATGTCCCTTATCCAGTAAATCAAGTATTTTGATATTCACTGGAAAAGTGCATGGGGATTGCAATTCCTTCTCAACAGAATCAATAGGACCCCCTGGTAGATTGATTTGAGTCGGCCTAATAAAAACATCAGCTGAATCAGAAGAATATGATAAACGAGGTGGGGGAAGTTTGTAGTTAATGTCCTGGTGAGAATCTCTATTGGGCTCATTAACAAAGCTTTGCTCACCTGGTGGTTGTAAGTTTACCAAGTGATGCGTTTTTAATGGACCATAAACAAGGGGCATTAGCGAGCCAATGGCACAAGCCACCTGGTCATCTAAAGCAATCATTTTTTTAAGGGTGAAGCCCTGCTGGTCGTTAGGAAGATGGTTAAGCATGGGAGATTCCGAACAGCTTCCACATACGTCATCTGGGGGACAGCCTATGTAGCTATTTGACTTCGTGTCACAGGGATGCAATGCGGAGAGAGGAGTAGATGATAGACTCTTTTCAGTGGCATGTACCATAACCACATGTGATGTCAATAACCTCCCCAACAGCACCCAAGGTTAATACATCTAAGTCTGCTGGTTCAATGTAAGAGGTGCAACCTCGACACACAAGCGAATCAATACTAGTTGCTGTCATGGTCATGGCACCCAAATCGTTACATTTGCTCCGTAACCCCCCGGCCATAACTATAAGTACCAAATGTGTATACAGACAGGCAGCGGGGGAGATTAGGCGTCCGATTTCACACTATACAAAAGGAGAAGGATGTGAACTCACCGTGGAGAGTTCAGCTTGTGAGCCTATTACAGATATCGTGGTCAGATATCGAGAAAGGTTTTCAATATAGTTAGAGCAACAAAACATCGAAGCAGCGAACAGCAAACAGCGCTACTTAGAGCACGTACTTCGATGCCCGCGGGCAGATGCGCGCGCAGGTCTGTTGAAGTAGGTTTCTGGGAAAAGGGGCGGGGCCACCTAAATAAATACAAAAATACGATGTTTTAGGCTATTATAAATATATATATGCATATATATTAGCGTATATGTATTATAAGAGCAGTAATACCATAAGAGCTCAATGCAAAGGGATGTGGAAGTTGAAGTCCATGTCCGTGTTCACAGTGATCCAGCGGTCTCCCACAGCAAACAGCGCTACTTAGAGTGCATACTTCGATGCGCGCGCGCAGATGTGCGCGTAACTCTGTTGAAGTAGGTTTCTGAAAAAAGGGGCAGGGCCACCATAAGAGTTCACTGCAAAGGGATGTGGAAGTTGAAGTCCAGGTCCGTGTTCACAGTGATCCAGCGGTCTCCCACAGCAAACAGCGCTACTTAGAGCGCGTACTTGGATGCGCGCTTACACATTTACAGGGGACAGTGCCTCTCCGCTGACTACCTTCATAATGACACCCATCATGAACCCCACAACACCAGCTGAGGTGAGGTACAATACTGCACATGTAGGTACTCAGGGCATAGTGGATCACACATTCGGAGTTCTAAAGACACGGTTCTGCTCCCTTGACCACTCTGGTGGGGTGTTGCTATATGCTGCTATCTGCACCATCAGTAGTCAGTATAATCATTCTGGCTGCATGTATCCTGCACAATGTTACCACACAATGTGGTGTACCAGTGCACGTGCAGGTGGGATACCTGTCGCACCCACAGGAACCACCCTTTCCCATGGCTAGCCAAAGAGCATGTGGAGAGGTTGCACGTACACAGCTTGTGCAGTCATATTTCACATCAATATCAGCCCCTGTGGAGTACACACATTGAAACCACCTCCCAGGTGCCATTCAATGATGAATTGTTGCCTATCCTCCGTGCCCACCACAGCACCCTGAGAATGTGTCACTGGGAGGGCAAAATTGCGTGCATCCATTACACATAAAACAACATGCACAAGCAGACGACCCAGAACAGATTTGCAAGAGGGAGTATACCACTACTACTTTGCGAAGTATGGAGTGACATCATTCAGGAGGCTCAACAACTGTACAAATGGCAAAAATATATGAACTATTCAAAATATTTTGCGTCAGAAAAATGCAGTATACAAGCAACAATCGAATGTTAGCAGCTAGCCATTCATGGACACCAAAATCAACAATTCAACATATTCAATAAGCAAACCAAAATAGGATTTAAGACCTGTGGTACCATTTGCACTACAGACACAAACATATCTTGCAGGGGTGCAAGATTCCACATATGACATACACACTGTGAATCGGGATACATTTCACACCATATCAAAACAACCACTGAATAAGAGCCAATTTGTAAGTGAGCAAAAGTGACTAATACACCCCAAAGGCCACATTCACAGGAGCGTCAGATAATGGTGCCATCACACATGAAAACAGCCTGTGACTCATGCCCATAATCTGCGTGGCAGTGCACACATGAACTGCACAGGCATAGGAACAGTACACAAGAGTCGTGTAATACACCAATAGCACATAGCACAAGCAACAACGTTGCAGACTGCCATCACATGGCCAACAACAACTCAAATCCATGTAGACACCAAACCACACACAAGAGACTACAAGTAGGAAGGCATACTACAAAATGGATGCTGTCAAACTCAAGTGAGGACAGCTCTGGACTCACAATGCATGCTACACATAAAAGACAGGTTCAGTGGCCAAATCATTCCTTGACAACCACTATGCTCACAATGCACAGTCAGATGAAAGCAGCCATGTTGAAACTGAAAGAAAACAGTGCACTGCAAGAGAAATGAACATCTTACCTCATCCCATGTGAGCCTGCATCATCTGGACCATGCAATCCAAGAAACGCGTCCTCTGTCGGCCTGGAAACCACCAAGCACTCATGCCATTACCTGTGCAATGACAGAGCTGTTACTTCCTCCACAATTCCTACATCCATCATTCTATGCCAAATCTATCTGTAGAGAAATACAAATCAATGTGGGAGCCGGCAACACATCCATGCACACAAACATACAGCAGCATGTGCCCCCCTGAGTGACATGCAACAAATTCATACAATGACCCACCAGCCACCCATCACCATATGTCCTGGCACGCATGCAGCCACATCTGCCCACCTCATGCCAATGCAACAAGAATAACACAAAGAGTGCGACCTTACCCACCCACAACCCCTACACTGCCCCTCAGTGCCATGCAGTAAATTACCATGTTACAATTACCCATCATCATGGTGATGGCACCTTCAAAACACATGCATCTTGCCACAATCAGCATGACACTGAAAGTAGCCCCAACAAGAGAAAACTAAGAGGATGAAACTTAGGAGCACCTTTGTAGTATTCTTAATGACATGATATGCCATCCCCTCATGAATGTGGCAGTGGGAAAATGCAGTGAACCCTGTCTGGGGAGACAATACTGCTAAGCCCAAGAAGATGGGAACCAAAAATATCACCAATTGCACAGAAGATAGGACCTTGCAGAAGGCAGCACTTCACAGAGGCTGCTGTCAGACTGGAAGGCAGCTCACTGAGGCAATTGGCATGAAACACACAAGCAGACAGGAGAAAGCAATGAGAAACATCTGCCAAGGACAAACGCACACAAAAATGGAGCATACAACAGGAAAGTGCAGGGGAAGGCAAACTTTACCGAGAATGTATTGAATTTGGTCAAATATGCATTGAACTGAAGGGGGCATTGAGATGCACACAGCAGCTTTCAACGGGCCTCATAATAAGTTTGGTTCACTGTGCATGGTACATGTTTAAACGGGCAACCGACAAAGAAGGAACAATCATGTGTGCCTGGTGTCTAGTGAAGTGGAGCGGACCACAGAGATAGAGGGACATGAAAAAGCATTGTAAGTAGGAGACCGTGTGGAGTGTAGATGAGGACGGACATGCCTGACATCACAGTGAGTGAGGTCATAGACCAGAGGTCTTCAAAGTTTGGGGTGTGCCACCCGGGGGGTGAAGGAGAGTCGAAGCCTCATTCCCGGGTGGGGGGGTCACAGAACCCCAGCCTCAAATAAAAAAAAAAAATCTTTCAATTTTTAAGGGAGGAATGAAAAAGGAAATCATGCCCAGGGTCGGACTGGGGCATTAAAGTGTCTCAGGCACCAGCGAAAAAGTGGGCCACAGATGCAAATGTCAATGTATTTCTTTTGTGGCAGACTGTTTGAGTAGTATGTAATGGCAGAGGCTTTTGATGAAATGTGATGTAAATTGAGCATTTTAAAGAATATTTATTTAGTAAAACTGGACGAAACTACTAGCTGATTGGTGAAGTAACTTATCAAACTGGCCCACTTTGACCCAAAGAACTGTCCCACCCTAGCATTTTTTGTTTTTGGTTCGGGCATTGCCCTATTGCTCTATAGGCCAGTCTGAGCCTGAATGTACCAAAATGTTGCCACAATTGTGGAGACATTACTAATGCTGCACCCTTGCGCAGAACAGAAATCCTGTCTATCCTTATGCCAACTAAGGAGAGTGGAGGTTGCAGGGATGTCCCCCGATCATCCTAGTCAGTGTAATGGAGGTCAGGGGTTGTGAGGGTGTCCCCCGCTTCCATTAGATGGTAGCAGGGGACAATAAAGAAAAAAAGGAAAAATAAGAAAGGACCATGCAGCGCTAGTTTTGACCATGTTAGTGGGAGAGGGATAGAGGAGCGATGGCGGCACACATAGAAGTGTGCTGTTGAAAAGGTAAGTGGGTATGGGGAAGCGGATAGGGGGATGCCGGGCACAGTGATTTATGTGATGACTTCCCCGCACCATAATTGAAGTCAGCATTTTGAATGTCAACATTTTGAAAGTCGATATTATGGGTGGTGCAGTGATCACATAGATCCATGAAAAAGCGTGGCATGGGGGATCCCTAGCCAGGTGTGGCTCATCCATAATGGGTGAGTGGGCATCGACCCAGTGGCCCCCTCACCCATTTTGTAGGAGCTGAGGAGCCAGCCCAGTGATACAATAAGCGCTCTCTCAGCTGCTTTTTCCAGCTGAGGGAGTGCTTCTGGGCTGGCTGAAATGTGTTTCCCTTTGGCAGTTCAGTTCCACAGCCACATATGCTCAATGAACCATGATAGGCTGGAGGAGCTTTACTTTGCCAGCCTTGCATAGCTCATTGTAAAAGCTTCTGGGCAACTGCATGTCTGTATGTGCGAGGGGGAGCTCTTACACCTCCATGCACATACAACAGTGCAGGCTGGAGCAGGGCGTTTCAGCACCCGCACTCAGGCCCCTGCATGCAGGAACCAGGAAGCTCCTGCTTCTTGATTCCTGTTCATGATGCAGGAGCTGGAGCACTGGGGAGGAAACTTCAGGATTGGTGCAAAAGGTAAGTTTAAGTTCATTTATTTTTTATTCATTTATGTGTATGGCTGCGTGTATGCTTCTATTATGAGTGTGTATGATGATGGGTGCTTGTGTGAATGATAGAGTTCTTGATGTGTGAATGTGTGTGTGTGTGCGCTTGTGATGGTCTGTGGAACTGATTTTGGCAAATGGTTTCAAAAATGCCTTTGTTGCACAGTCCCCCTACCCACCTGCCAACATCAGCTCTCCTTCTGAGGCACGGAGGAGCCCAGGGGACAGGGATGGTATTTCTTTACTGGACATCTGCATTAGAAGTCCAATAATAAATACCATGCCTGCCCTCCTGGGCCACGATTGCAAACTGTTTGGCATTTAACCCAATGTTTTTTTGTAAACTATGCTCTAAAATGCAACATTTTAACCCATTATTTAAAAAGAATTCCCGGGGGGAGAACCCCTCCGAACCCCCCTTGATTGGCTCCGGCTCCCTCGCTATGCTTGGTTGCTATGGCATATCTGGGATAAATATTTATGCCCCTTTTGAGAAACCAGAAGGTGTCTCACCCACTAGCCCCCAGGGATCTGTCATCCAGGTGGCCAGTACACAGCCATCGCTTTTGGATCCAGTTACTTGGGGTTGGACCAATTCAGGAATATCAACTGGGTGAGAGGTCTTCGGAGAGTGGGAATGGTACACCGGATGTGAGACACACTATCCCTTTCCTTGTAACACCTTTACCCCATAATACTAGGAAGGATATTTAGGAACTCTACCCCCCCACAAACACTTTCTCATGGACAGCACAGTGTGAGAGAAAACAGACTAACGCACGAGCAGTATACCTGATGTGTCCCAATACAATGGTCAGACAATGTCAGGCAATTACTGACCATCACACACACACCTCACCTCCATTACACTTCCCCACATGGATAAAAGGCGGAGCATGAGAGCCCACTCTGAACGAAGCAAAGCACACAAGGAAATAGCAGTTTCAAGACAGCAGCTGAGGAAGAGAGTAAAGACAACAAAACTGAAGGAGATCACAAGGAGCGAAATGCCTTTGACCTTGTCCACAAAGAACCATTACTTTTCAGAGACCACAATAAAAGAAAGCATAAGACTAGGAAACCAGGCTGAAGAATCCTGCATTGTGTGTCACAGATAATCAAGGTTGGGAGAATCACCAGCCGCTGTGATACAGATCTTGGCTTAAGACAAAACAGTGTCAGTAAAATCAACACAGCCGGTGAGTTGGGGAGATCGATACAAGACTGGTCTGTGTTGAAGACAAGGATGCAAGCAGCAACATTGTATGGAGAACACTGGAACAAACATTGTTAAAACGCGTATGATAAGAGGCGCAAGTGAAGTTGAACTGCTGATGAGTGATTGAACTTTAAAGCACGCTACAATACCTTTGACAGAGTGCTCCGGCACTCCGTGGGTCCTCAATCGGTCTCTGTAAGGTATCCAGCTGAGAAGTGACAGACGTAGATACATTTGGTCCTAGCCTGGCGGAGGGAGATCAATTGAAAGAGAATGAATAAATGTGAATCGAAGTGGTCCTGCGACAGGTCAAGCAAAATCCGGCTCATGGTTTAAAGTCTTTGATTTTGATGAAGTAGAGAAAGTTTGGAAAAGTACATGAATTTGATCTGAGGCTGGCAGAGGGAGAACAATTGAAGGCTTTGTGTTAAAGTGGGTTTGAGACCGGTGGAGAGGGACCTGGGGTGAACAGTAAATCACCCAAGAAGTTGTATAAGTGAAAATCCAGAGAAGAAAGGAACTTTAATGTTTTGTCGTGTTGCATCACGCCCTCTATAATAAGAGACTTTGAATGACAAAGCTATTTTGACACAGAAGGCCCTGATATGGAAGTTTGGAACTGCATCCTTGCGCTAGAGAAGCTGGAGAGTGTGCTAAGCTTGTGTGTGCCGCCTTGTCATGTGCTGAAAGCGTGGGTAAGGGAAGTCAACAGCTTGTATATCTTGACGTATCATTTTTTGAACACTTTTCTTTTGCATAACATTGTTTCCCACACTTTTTGTATTTAGAAGTAAGGATTGGCAATAGGTTTATTAGTATAGGCCCTTGTATTTTGACAGGCTCGACTAGGACAGGGTTATTATTATTTGATGGTTGTAGCTTGCTCCCATCTTTAGATTTAGGATTAGATAGCCATTTTACAAACCCAATTGAAGTTCAATAAACACCCTCGAACTGTGATCACTTTTGTCTGTTTTACAGTTTGATGCCATGCCTTCCTTACAGCCTCCACTTACAAAATTCACCCGCCGCCACTGCCCATCCGACTATGCTGCAAGTGGCGGGTGGTGCAAGCTCAGGGACTGTGGTTCGAGCAGGATGGGGGGGAGCCATGGCATAGTGGTGGGAGCAGGGTGGGGAGAGTGCAGGGACATTGGTGGGAGCAGGATGGGGAGAGCCCACGGTCTGGGGTGGGGTGGGGATTGGGTTAGGAGTGGGATGAGGGAGCCTAAAGAATGTGATAGGAGCGGATGGAGGAGCCTAGGCAATATACTTAGAGTAGGTTGCAGTGATGGTGTGCAATAGTTCACAGCCATTTGGACATACTGTCCATTTGGAATTTCTGGGGGGGGGCTGGCTTCCCCACATTTTGCTCAGGGGGGGACAGGCCAGGGACATGAAGAAGTAACAAAACCCAAAATATGTAAGCCACCCATGTGCAGATAACCAACAGAATCAAACACAGTACACAAAGTTACATCATCGGGTAAGACAGAAGCAGTCAGTCATGTGAAACACATGCACATGTATATCCAACCAGGGATGCATCAAGTGTGACAAATATGTCCTGTGTAGTCAATGCAATCAAAGGGACATAATTGAGTCACCATAGGATACATCATGAAGTGCAGCAGCGGAGGATGAGCATACACATCAATGTGTCATGGCTGGCCAGGTCAGGTAAGTGGAGAAGGGAGTGGATTGGGAAGGGGCACAGGTCAAAGGATAGTGTGCACAGGGAGTACACCTGCATGGCACAGTAAGAAACATGTGGACAGGGGGGGTGGAGGGGTGGCAGTATGGAGACATCATCAGGGTCATTTAGGCAAGTTTTGTATTACAAAAATACACAGAGTGCAGATACACAGTGAATGTATGCCGTGAATCAGTATGTACATTAAGAATGAATGAAACACTGCCAATGTGTAAAGTCTGAATAGTGCTGCACAATCCCTTCCAAGCATAGTAGTGTAACTGCACATACACACACGTATGTGTACAGACACACATCTACACACACATGGCACTCTGGCACTGCTTTGCCTCAGTTACTCCTATAGCTGCTTGCTTGAGTGTGAGTGCCCGCATGCAACCTGCACTGTCTTGGTGTGCCAGCTGCCTAAAGTTTACCTGGACTCCTGTGTTAGGCCTGCGACCACCTCCTCTGTACTTGTGAAGGACTTCCAACTCTGCCAACACCACCAAAGCTCCACAACATCAACCCAGGACCCAGGAAGCCCATACCTGCCTTGGGTGTTCCATGTCTACCCCATCCACGTCATCTGGTGAGGGAAGCACTGCCACTTTGAGGCAAAGGGTGGCCAACTTCACCCTCAATGAACTTGGCATCCTGGTGGATCGGATCGTGGACTCCTATGATGCCCTCTTCAACCCAGCTACGCAGATGCGCACGGACACAAGGCAAAGGATCTGGGTCAGCATCATGGCTGCCATCGATGCAGAGGGGGTGGCAGTCCGGCCCAAGGAGACGTCTGTGAACGTTGAGATGACCTCAAGACCCGTAGCCATATCAAAGTGGTGGCAGCCCTTTCCATGGAGCCCACCATGGAGGTGTACCATGCTGGCTGCCACCGGTTCAGCCAGATATAGGTGTGGGTACTCGAGAGTTTCTAGCATATATGTGTGGCATGCCTGTTTGCAGATGCCACATACTCTTTGTGACTTGTGTGTGTTGTGAGATGCAGCTGATTGCTGACTCATGCCTATGCAAGCCATTTGTGGTGTCAGACATTGTATGCTGACATTTGCGTGAGGATTGTCAGATTGTGCATTCATGGCTTGCTGTTGTTGTGCACATGCAGTGTGTGAGTATAGAGCAAGTGCATGGACATGGTAGATGTGGACATGCTATGTTGCTGGCATGTGAGAGACGTGCATGATGTCGAAGGTCTATGTGTGGCACAACTGACATTGCATCCATGCAGGCACATCTGATGATTGTAACACATGTGCTTTGTTGCCTGTGTGTGTGGGGTTCCTACATCGATGCCTCCGGTCCTGGGATGTGACCTATCATTCCACTAGATTTGTCAAACAAGTGTATGTGTGTACATACACCATTTGTATGACTGGCCAACTGACATGTGCAATTATTTCACAGATATGGTACATGTTGCTTGCTGGCTTGCTTGCAGGTCATGCTGTTGCATGTAGACATTGGTGACTGTGTATGTGTGGGCAGGAGCCCTGGTGCTGTCCTCATGACCATGGCTGCATGTCGTTCTTGCATTGGTTGGTCATTGCTATGGTAGAGTTGCCTGTTTTAGGTGATGTGTTCTTGTGCACTTTACAATGTGCTTTGTTCACACGTGCATAGGTCATGATTGTGATTGAGCCTTCACACAACACTTTGGGGCCACAGAGATCAGCCCTGAGCTTTCGCCTGCTATGCTGGCTGGGATTGCAAGGTGGGCGGCTCGATTCATGGTGATGTGAGAGTGATTTGCGAACTGCTCTCAGATCATCACAGATGGATGCCCATCTCCATGGCCCAGCTGGCACGTGCACTGCACCCGGGCGCATTCACCTTCTCACTCCTCCACTGCCTCCTCTGTGTCCCAGTTGTCCTCCAGGGGCCTTCCATGCTAGTTCCCATCACAACCCCTCTTGTTCTCCTGTCCTACCCACAGCTCCCAGTCTGGTGGTCAGCACGTCCCTGCCTAAGGTGAAAATCCAAAGAAAGTGCAGTAGAGGTGTTTGCTGTGCTCGCCCAGTAACCCACACAGGAACAGGTATCAGCGGGGCAGCTGGCACATCAGGGCAGTGCTGGTACTGTACCCCCCATCGTGCAACATCCACATGCGCAGGTGCATGCAAAGGGTATGCTTGGCCAGGCAGTAGCACTATAGGAGTGTCCAGGGGCAATCATCACAGGGCCCTACTACATCGGGGAGGCAAGATATGCAGCAGCTGATGGCGGAGAGGCAGCAGGCTAGGATGGCACGGGTTGCCAGAGGAGAGGTGGTGGAGAGGAGAACACAGATGCAGGTTGACATCCTGGAGTCCCACCTCCAAGTGGAGGATGAAGAATGCAACTCTGCTCTGGAGGACATAATGGCAGAGTATTGAGCCTGCTGCCTACATAAATAGATAATTGTATGATGTTTTTCTTTTTTTCCTTTGAACATTTCCTCCTTTCCACATAGTAGTTTTGGATAGTCTAAATATTGTTAATACAGTTTCTGGTTATTCATCACACAGGTGTTGACTCTTTGTTCATGGGCGGCATGTTGTTTGCTTTGATTTTGTTAAGCATTTGTTATGTCACTCTCACATGGGCTGGGGCAAAATGGTGTAGGTGTGACATATGCTCATCAATTATGCAGGTGGGGGGTGCCTCACAATGCGTGGACACCCACCAACACACATCAGCTACCATACAGTGTGTGCTCTCATTTCTTGCTGCACATCTTCCACTGTAAGGCTTCTTCATCACATTTGAATTTTGTGATATGTGGCAGGATTATGTTAGTTGCAGGGGCTATGAGTGCTGTGCTTTCTGTCCTCAGTCCCTTGATTCATTGTTTGTTGTTTGCTAATATGCACTGACATTCCATGAGACTCGATCCCATCAGTCATGTGTTGGACTACTGTCCTCCCAGCTCATTCAACTACGGCACTTTGAGGCAATTGCAATGGCACATGTGCACAATATCTCACATTATAAACACATTGCTTTACTGTGTGACTTGTACATTGTGCTTACACTGTGTAGCTGCTGCTAAATTCAGCTGTTATGTGGCTGTTCCGCTGGTTGTGATGTACCACAGAGTCCTGTGATGAGCTTACAAACATGGATTCTGCATCAGTGTGCCCAGTTGGTGGGTATATGGGTGTGTATGTGGCCGGTGTGCTTCATGTTGGTGGCAGGACAGTTGAGTTGAGGTGAATTGTTGTTCAATATTGCACTGGTATGGGGTATTGGCAGAGGTGAGGGGGGCTTGTGGGTGGTGTCTGGATCTGAGTAGCATGCTTTTGGCACTGTCAGAGGTGAGGGGGGCAGGTGGGTGGTGTGAGGGCTGCCTGGGAAATTGGCAGAGGTGAGGGGGGCTGGTGGGTGGTGTCTGGACATCAGAGACATGCCTGGGGGTATTGTCGGAGGTGAGGTTGGATGGTGAGTGGTGTCAGGACTTGAAGGGGCTGCCTGGGGTAGTGTCAAAGGTGAGGGGGGCTGGTGGTTGGTATCTGGTCTTGAGAGGTCTGTCTGGGTGGTGTGAAGGCTACCTGGGGGTACTGTCAGAGGTGTTGGGGCTGGTGGGTGGTATGCAGACTTGAGGGGGCTGCCTGGGGTAGTGTCAGAGCTGAGGGTGGCTGGTGGGTGTGTCTGGGCCTGAGGGGCCTGCCTGTGGGTAGTGTTGGAGGTAAGGTGTACTGGTGGGTGGTATGAGGACTTGAGAGGCACTGTCGAAGGTGAGTGTGGCTCGTGGTTGGTGTAAGGTCTTGAGTGGCTGCCTAGGGTACTGTCAGAGGTGAGGGGGGGCTGGTGGGTGGTGTGAGGACTTGAGGGGATGCCTGGGGTACTGTCAGAAGTGAGGAGGGCTGATGGGTGGTTTGAAGACCTGAGGGGGATTCCTGGGGTACTGCCAGAGGTGAGGGGGCAGATGGGTGGTGTGTGGCCTGCCTGGGGCATTGGCGGAGGTCAGAGGGGCCGGTGGGTGGTGTCTACAGCTGAGGGGGCTGATGTGCACTCAGGGTATGTGCCAGCACTGTGTGTGTGGTGGGAGATGGGGGATGTTTCTCGGGGTTTAGCCAATACTTACGTGGAACCTCACGCAGAGTGGATGGGGTGCACCCATTACTTACGTGGAACCTCGCGCAGAGTAGCTGGGGTGCAGCCATTGCTTACATGTGACCTCTTGTAGAGTAGCTGGGGTGCAGCCGTTACTTACGTGGGGACTCGTGCTGAGTAGCTGGGATGCTGGATTTTGTATCAGAGGTGGACACAGAGCCTTGCGCAAATGTTGATCTTCGGCTATGTTTTCGGTTCGCGTGGGAGCGTGTTGTGGGTGTTCCTCGCGCATTTGTGATGTCATCTTTGATGGCCTGGGTGTTAGTGTTAGCAGTGCACAGTGGTGCGGGCAGTTATGGTTGCTTAGCCTAACATAACTAGCAAATTTCATGGGTTTTTCGGTTTTACTTTGAATCATAATGTAACGTGTATAAAGTATTTTTTAGTGAATTTCACAGGTTTTTAGTAGTGCAACTTTGTGCATATATATATATATATATATATATATATATATATATATATATATATATATATATATATATATATATATATACAACATAAGCACAAGGATAACAGGTGACATTGAAGTTATACATTACAGGTACTTTACAGATGGTGCTATACAGATTGTGGACACTTAGATGATGAGGTAAGATATCAGTAGATTTGAGCCAGTTAGTGCCACAAGTATCCAATTGACTCAGTTCGGGCAGAATCGCCCTTTTTTATATCATTACAATGTGGACCACCTTCATGCAGGGCTGCGTGCTATAACAGCTACACAGACACGTTGGGTTGCATGATGCATTTAATGTGTATAGCATATTAAGCAGAGCTCTGGGACTAGGTGATAATGTGGCCCGAAGGGTGCATTTAGTAGGAATGAAGACAAGTAGTCTGTTTAACCAGCCAGCTTTTCTTCACACAGATTTACTATGGAAAGAATATTTAAGGACGATTTTAATCTAGTCATAATAGATCAACCATTCTTACGCTATTCTCTGAGATTTCAAATGTGCACGCAATTTCAACAAAAGATATTGAGAGAGTGGAGTTTAGTCATCCATGTCGTACCAACATTGCCACTCTGCATATTGAGTCCAACATTGTCGCAGAGGTTATAAACAAAGGAATACCTACTCTGAGAAAGTTGTGTTGTATTACTTCCGAGTACACTCCCGCTGTTCTGGGGGAGGGGGGGTGTGACTTCACAGTGTCGAGGTGTTTGGAGAAGGGAAACAATATTATTGAAACAATTTCCAATAGGGAATCAGATAGAAGAGCAGATCCCTTAAAATGTACTGTCAAGGAATTCGAGAAGACATAGTACTCTCTTTAAAAATCAACATTGAGACAGTACAAAATAATTTGCATTCAAGAACGTTGATCGACCAGCCACTGCTGCTGCAGAAAAGGGATGTTTGGGAGCTCCGATGGATGGGCTCTTGACACTACTTAAATCTGGCTGTGGAATCATAGATGTCAAGGAACTGGAACTACAGTGGGGGGATTTGTAGTAGAGTTTGTAATAATTTAATAATTGGGCAAGTACAGGATACTGCTGATCAATATTTAAAGGCATGAGGGCTGGGAAACTAAGCACATTATAATAATCTTTGCACCAGAGGTGATTTTTGCTACCATACTTGTGGCCAGTCAATTGAGATATGGGCTGAGAAAGTTGGTAATTTGAGCAAATGTCAAACTGGATTTTGGAAATAACATGGGACGGTTTTGCATTAAAGTGCTGCCAAGATTTAGCTATAACACCATACATGTCGTAAGTAGACATCTTCTTTGGCGCAAGCTCTATAAATGGGGCATTCCCATTGGGGTCTTGAAGCTTATTATTTGGTTACATGAGTCCACCTTTGTGCAGGTCAGGCTAAACAAGATGGGCACCCTTTCTCATAAGATCTCTATTAAGAACGGTTTAAGACAGGGTGGATTCTTGCCCCCTGTCTTTTTAAGCTATATGTATCTGACGTTAGAGAAGCGATTGAGAATGCTACATTTCTTCTGCCCAAAATAGGACATCTATGGCCCATATGGTTGGCATATGCAAACAGCGTCGTACTATTGGATTGCTTAGCAGTGGGATTACAATGCTTGCTGACAGCTTTTGAAGGATGTACGATTGCTAACTTTAGAAATTCTCACAAAACATAGATTTTCACCTTCCCTTTCAAAAGAACGAGAAGAAGAGGTTATTGGGCCTTAAGTGTAGCCGCCTTGGCGAAAGCATCAGATCTAATATATTCGTTTTTTTCAATATTTAGTGTCCTGAATACTGTGAATATTACTAGCTACTTTAGACACTGGATTGTCCTTGCCAATCCTGGCAAGGACTGGTATTTGTCCTGCAAATCTTATAAATAATGGAAAGTAGAACATGGAGGAAGGTTTTTGGAATATCTAACTCTGTACCATCTGCTGTAATTATATTTGATCTTGGTCTGAGTTCAATTAAAATCTTTCTATTATAAATTGTTGGTGTACCTGCAGCAAGTACCGGTTGTCCGCTTGGGATCTCTTTGCTCTTCTGCTGCTACGAACCTTGTGATTCTAACCACGTTTGTGGAGGAGGTTGAACTGCTCCAGGCACACCCTCAATTCGGCACTCCCACCTCCGTGCCTACATCATGGGAACGCTCGTGCTCCAGCGAGCGCGCTGCTGCAAGGAAGTACCTGCAGCAAGTACCGCTTGTCTGCTTTTCTGCGGTCAGCGGCGTAGCGAAGTAGCAACCAGGTACCCCCTTATTGCTTATTTGGGTCGTGGGGAACTGATTGTCTCAAATATTTGCCAAACTCTGAAGTTAGCTTAACATTTTTACAAACATTGGATGCAACATTCCCTTTATTCAGTCAAATCCAGAATGGCGGGCAACCCGTGCAACCCAGTTTCACAAGCGCATATCGCGACTGTGGTAGGTGTTAATGCCACGCACATATCTTATCAAAGTATAATGTTAACACCGGTGGGCATTAGGAAAACCACAGGTAATTCGAAAGCTTTCACATTTAATCAAACACTTATTCCACCAGTGAGAGAAGTATTCAATCTAGCTCCAGTATCGACCGCCTGGTCAAACACACACACAATGGTCACGCTCCAGGCAATCGACCAAATGCTGCTACTCCATGACTGACATGGTAAGTCAACATTTTCTATCTGATAACACACTATTGCGCTTGACAGCGCTTGAGACAGTGAGTCCTTCTACAAGTGTTGAAATGCCTGAGATTGCGCACTCGTCTGACTCGGACAATGGGGGTCCTAATCTAGAAATCTCAATATTTGTGAGCCAGTGCAAGTCTCCTATTTCGATTTATAGTGATCAGCCGTTAGATGGGTTTAGACATTCCTTTGATTCATCAATCAAATTTGCGTCGGTCTCGTATGTTCACCCCACCACCGTAGGCAATAACCCCTACCAGAGAGTTCACAGAATCACAATGTCTCCCTTCCTCAACACGTAAGCCATCAAGTTAACCCCATTCCACCTGACTCGCTAGACACTGTCCACCCCTTTGCTCCCCGCCAGCTGTACCCCTCCTCTGTGCCCCTCTGTATCCTACCCTTGATGTATATCTGTTCTGTTGTTACCTCTGAAAAGTGCTCTGTTATGAATGTTTACTGTTATATACCTCTGTAAAACACTTCATTGCTTCTCGTAGCAAGTTCTGTGCTAAATACATACAATAATAATAATAATAATAATAATAATCAAAGTATGATGTCAAGGGGAAATATAATTCTGATGGAAGGTAAAATATAAAGGGGAATATTATTATCTTCAGCCCCTATTATTCGTGAAAGTACTGAGAGGGATATATCATTTGACTGTGCATCCTGTGAAATTAGTTCATATTTCAGAAGTGCTTTTGGAAACCTTTAATTACTGTACACATTGGGAGATCACTGACTCCTTTTCTGTGTAATGCTCAAGTTCAGACTGGGAGCCAAATATTATCTCACTTTGCACATGCCAAGAAAAAATAATTTAATTGAAATAAATCATGTTACTAGCTCTGAACCATTCAAGGAAATAAGGAGAGGGTTTTTAACTTCCACTCATTTTCCCACTTTAAACTGCCCATCAATGACAAAGGTACACTTATCACACACCAATACAATTGAAACACCATTGAAGGGAATACAGCAAGCTTACACAGTAAAAAGAAATGTTTCACACACAGGTATGCCAAGTAGCCTCTCTTTAAATTGAGATTTCTTGTGTTTTTCAAACACTTATATATCTGGTCTTAGAAAAAGGAAGTATTACTTTTTAATAAATGAGAAGCAGAGAGATTAAGATAAACAGGGATATTTTGATTTGATTTTTTTGTTTTCTATTAAAAGAAAGCTTTGTCCTGAATCGTGAATCACTTTTCAAAACATAATTAATGTGCACTTAGGGTAAAACAAATGTACATATTGTGATGTGTGTGCTTTAAAAAGCCTTCATTCAAGTTAAATGTGGCTTTGATGATTGATTTACTAGTATATGATAATTCATCATGGTAGTAATCATTGATATTTCATAGAGAATGGAAAAGATGCACAACATGTTTTTTGTCAAATTAATTTAATGTTTTCTAATTTCAAAATAAACAGAACTTCCTTTCAGCGCTGTGTATTTCCAATCCCAAAAGGGTGGAGAGGCTGTAGGACATTGGCTATGTAAACTTGCACGTCCCAGGTTTAAACAACAAACTTGGTTAAACAAATACAAATTGTGTGCACCTGTTTTGGGGTGGATGGAAAATTCCCCTGGACTAGATGTCACCCGATTAAACCATCCTACAGTATGTGTATGTGTGTGTTTCCTACAGTGTGCGTGTGTGTGTGTGAGATTGTGACTTAGTGAACATGTCACAGTGGTGTGTTTACCTCACTAACCTTCTTGGATTGTTTTATAAATCGAAATGAAGGTGTCGATGTCGCCAGATTAATGTTCTTGACTCTTTTATACCGGCTCAAGGGAGGTCATTGCTTTGTGGGTTGTGTTTCTATGTGCAGGTGCATGACCTACCTGTGTATATATATCTTGTCCATATCTATGTTCGCAAATTACCAATTTCGATTGGGTAATAATAATGTATCGATATAGGTTCTGTGTAAAGTGCTTTGGATAAAAGCTCGATATAAATAACACATTATTATTATTATTATTATTATAGTCGACTCTTATGCATTTTGCAGAGGGTAAGACACACATAATTATGCTGGGGTATGATGAGTTGTCTATTCTTATGAGCAACTCTAAATAAACCTGATTGGTCGCTTCATTTATTATTTAATTCATGTGTGTGATAGGCAGCATGAACATTGATAGCTCTGTATTTGGTCTAGCTAGCTACACGCGATGAAGTCTGCACGAACATCCAGTGGTTTCTGATGGCTTTTGATACCATGTGGCCACATTTTCAAGGACCTTTAATGACATGGAAATTGCCAAGAAGAATGTTTTTCAGGTGTGCTAGTGTGCTGGTAGGTAGGCCGTTGAGCTGGAAATTTGCCCCATATTTGATGAGACCAGAGCCTACCTGGTAGATCTGAAACTTTTGACTGATAGAAAATTCACAATGTTTTGGTTTTGTATTGTGTCCATAATGCATTGTAAACTAAAGTGCGTGGCATACAAGAGGTTTACAATACATTTATAGAGCAACGTTTTTTAGTTAAATCGTGTGTCTTTAAAGACGTTCTCTATCAATATGTGTGTCCTTGTCAAGTGTTCATTATACCCAGGTCACAGCCTTCAGAGCAGCCATGCCCATTGGTCATACTGCCCAATAGTCCCTGTGGTGAAATCACAATGATCCTGCCTACACTTCTTACTGGGTATGATCTGAGGAGTCACAGTGTCCAGGGCCCGGATCTCTGCCCATGCTACACTAACCCACCTTATCATTTCTCCTGTGCCCAGCACACGGTCATTGACGATAGGTTGGGCACAATGACACTACATGTAGTTCCCACTTACCATATCCTGCACCAATGCACATTGACCATGCATTCAATGGCCCCTGGCGAAGGCGATTGGAAAAGTGTGACTTCCTGCCCACTTCTCATCCAGGTTTGATGGCAATCTATCCAACACGTTTTTCTAGACCTCTCCAAAAACTGTGTCCATTCAAAATTGACTGTCACCTTTTGTCCCTCTACCTTAACCTACCTCCTGGCCAGAACTTCAGAAATGTTTCAAACAATAGTGTGAGTGGGGTGTGACAGATTTCTGCAAAGTATCAAGATCTGTGAAGGTGAGATTAAGTTCAAAGGAAAACGTTACTTTTCGGATCTCCCTATAGATTACTCACCTGTACATATGATCACAACATGTTCCAAAGCATGTAAGGTGACCTGAATGTAGATTTTGTAAACTTTCATACTGGCCGTAGCGGGCAAAGTTATAGACCTTCTGAACTTGTATTTTTCTATTGCACAATGTCCCTCTCACATTGTGAGGTGATGCACAGATCTACAAAGCCACTTCTCATGTCGTTTCTGTGGTCAAACCCAGGTCCACGAATCCCAGGGCTCCATTTTTATTTTATTTTTCTCAATTTCAATGTGTGTATTTCGTCTCTGTAAGGCATGCAATTGCCCTCCGCATGGTCAGTGAACTGGGCAATTAGCTGCTTCATGCCAGGGGTCAAGTTCTAAAAAAAATAAAAAAGCGGGGGACTCATTAACAGACCAATTGGTTGTGGCATCACCAGACATTAGCACATCAAGGTGCCCTCTGAAAAAAGCAGGTGGACACTGTCCAACTGCTTTTACCCTCGACTTGAACCCTGCTTTATACCTATTTAAATGCAAAGCTTTGATTCATTTTGTAGTTCATGATCCAAACACAAGACGGCAGCTGATAGCACACTTTTAAGCCTGAGTTCGTCCAATCACATTCCTGGATTTAGATTTAAATTCGGAACTGCTGTCAAAATATCAATTTCTTGTGTCATACCTTTTAAAAATAAAATATGATGGATGTATTTTTTGCAACTCGAGACAATCAGTTGCATGGTCGCAGGTGCCAAATTCTCCCACAACTTTGGTGCATATCATTCAAGCATGTTTGCCATAGATAAGAGTAAAACATGCCTATGGCCCTCATTACGACCCTGGCGGAATTCGGAAAACGATGGCGGAAATGCAATACCGCCATCGAATAGCGCTCGGTGCGACTATGACCCGTCACCGCAAAGTACGAAGCCATTAGCGACACCGTAGTGAACGCCAACGCTAACTGCACCAAGCACGCGCGCGCGCGCCATGCCAAACCGCAAACACCACCATGGCGCAAGGGTACGCCAATTCCGACCCTAGCGGACATGTACCTAACGCCATCAAGCATGGCGGAATGTACCATTCCGCCATGGTGAGAAGTACGGCATCGCGAATCAACCGTAAACGGCCCCACTGAGTGCCTGTACACCGCTCCCTGCCCACAAAGTACAACTCCCCGTAGGTGCAATGAAGTCATAATGCAACCAGTGAAATGTACAAGTCACCCATGCATGCCAACGAACAAAAGAAACACAACAGGGGCCAATGGGAGCTGCAGGGCACAGATGGCACGAATACAGAAGCCATCCCAATGGACATGACCACAGTCCCCCACCAAGAAACGCACGCAAACACAGGCACCTGTGACCAGCAATATTCCGAGAATCACATCATTCCACCAGTCCACCTGGCTGACCGGCATCTGTTACACAAAACCCAATCCCCCGCCCCTGAGCATGACAACATTCAAACTGTCATATTGGCAGCCCCCATCCCTGACCTCACGGGCTTCGTAGGCAAACGCGCCCAGTACAGTACCACGCAACTAAACTCCGAAGCTGGAACCCAATGCAGATCTCCTCACAATACATCGCCCCCCAAATAGGCATATGCCACATCACTTGCAAAGAAAAACGCTACACGGGCCAAATCAGAATAGAAATTTAATGCACATCAAAATCACCAAGCCCATACAGCCATCAGGCCATGAACTCCAAAACACTTTTCACCATTGTGGGCTGCATCCGCAAGAAATGACCAGCCACTACTTGTGTGACGCCCTGTTCCCTCATGGTACACAGAGCCACATTCACGTACGAAAAGGCAACATGGAAGCGCACAGAACCGCAGGGCCGTCCCAATGGGGAGGCACTAGTCCAGCTGAAAGGCCGAAATGTTGCTCCGAGCCACCAGTACTGCGTAAGGGCATGTGGGCCATTGGCGATCGTCCCATAAGATCGTAATGCTGCTCCACTGATTAACACGAAGCAGCAGGTGTCGGGAGTAAAACCCATCTGCAGGAGTGGCATACAGATGGCAGTGGCAAAAGGGGAGGAGATACCTGTCAACCAAAAGAAAAGAAAAAGAACAGAATGGCCATCAGAACTACATTCGAACAACTCACTTCAATGATCACACTAAATCCACAGCCATATGCATGCTAGCCCACTCCAAAGGATCATCACCAACCCAAAACCACTTGCGACTCATAACCATCTATATCGAGGTGCAAACACCATCACAAACGAGTTTACCTGTGCATGCGTCTGTCAAAACAGAATCCATCAGATGGGAATGTTAACGTGCATGGACACAAGTGTCTGAGGGCGCGTCGAGACAGGGAGGGCTCAACAAGGCCAGATAGACGATGGTCCCACTATGGCAGCCCTGCATCACATAGCGTAGGGGAGGCGGATAGATCCCAAGAAGCCCTGTACATGGCAAACTCTGTATCAAATCACCTGCCCATGCATCCATTCATCATTCCCTCATCCCGGGATTAAAACGCCTGAATATTTACTCACATAACATTAGAAATATCCATTGAGTCTGTGCGTTATGCAGCCTGCAAAATCCACAGTGCCCCAGCCCGTAATTCCAGTGTAGTGAAGTAACATGTATTTGGGAACGTCCGGCCTCATCGCCCACGTCGCAATTGCGCATCCCAAACTATTCATATCAATCATTGCATCCTCGCCATGGCCCCTGTCTCAAGGACATTGAACAATAGTACGTTATATTTGCAGTCAGACCTGTGGGCATTTCTTCGCCGCTAGCTGAAAACCGAAAGAGCCGCCCTTCGAATTCCTCATTTGCAACATCACGTCGAAGAGGCATCTGTGGCCGTTTGAAATCACTAATTATTCCATCGAGTGCGGCTGTGTGTGAAAATGGCAACTGCCTTCACCCACAAATGGGACGCCCCGCCCGTCGTTGCAACTCGGTACAGTGATGCATGAGGGCCCACCGTTACTCGAGTACTACGTTCCACTGGCCCTTCACAAGTCTGTTCGCGACTGCACAGATAGTATGTGAAACAATGGGACCACAGCAGAATGAACATATCAACCAATCTTACACGGCCATCGGGTACAAATACATGATTGCAATAGCAAGATGCCATTCCCCGAATTGCAGCGTTGTGCGCGGGACGTGCTCGGCCAAAGGGGAGAGCAGTTTGCACAGGTGGAATGAATCACCACAGGTGGAGGCCATACAGCCTGAAAACACATAAATTGCACAGCCAGTCTCCTCCCACAACCACACCGAAATGCTACCGGCAGGACTCGCGATGTTGGCCCTGGGGGACCTGATAGCACTGCAAGTACTCCAACTCCAAGAAGAAGACGAACACCAACTACAACCGGCCGCACGGAGGAGACGCAGGAGGAGGAGGAGGCCAAGGCAGGGCCAGCAAGGGCCGCCAGCACAGCCACTACCACCACGCAGGCAGCCCGCAATCCCACGCCTCCGAGCACATCCGTTCAACCTCACTGATGAGCAGATCCACACCCTCTACCGTCTGGACCGGGACACCATAGCCGCCATTGTGGACATGACACAGGCTGACCTTGTCAGCATGATAGATAGCCCAACCGCCATCCCACCCCTACTGAAGGTGGTGTCTGTACTCCACTTCCTGGCCACAGGCACCTACCAGCACACAGTCGGACAGTTGCATGGCATTTCTCAGCCACTGTTCTCACGGACACTATTTCAAGTGCTCGATGCCCTCCTGCAGCACGCAGACGACTACATCTCTCTACCACGCTCGGAGCAGGAAATTACCAACACAAAAGTGGGATTCCATGCACTTGCCGGCATACCGGGTTGCATTGGTGCCATCGACTGCACCCATGTGGAATTGGTCGTCCCACATGCCATGGAGGCCCAGTACCGCAACCGAAAACAATTTCATTCCCTGAATGTACAAATGGTGTGTGACTCCAACAGGATCATTACACATTGTTGTGCCCGATTCCCTGGATCAACCCATGATTCTATGGTCTTGAGGAACTCTACAATACCACGCTACATGGAGCGACACGCAGGGAACAGATCCTGGCTACTCGGTGAGTCTCATTACATGCATGATTATGTGGGGTATGTGATTTGGCAATGACCTGGCAGGAAGGGGGGGGGGTGTGCGTACGTAGCAATGGCATTCCACATCATACGTTTCTCGTCCACATACAGGTGATGCTGGATATCCACTGAAGAGATGGCTCCTCACACCAGTCCGGAACCCACGGGACCAGCATGAGGAGGACTACAACCATGCCCACTCACGTACCCGTGTAGTCATTGAACAGGCATTCGGCCTACTGAAGGGTCGTTTCCGCTGCCTCAGCAGGTCTGGCGGGGCACTCCTGTACCGCCATGAGAAGGTTGCAAAGATGGTGATGGCATGTGTCATGCTCCACAACATGTGCGTACGTAGAAATGTGCCCATGCCCCCTGACGCAGAACTGCAAGCACCTGATGATGGTCATGATGAGGGTGGGGATGTGGCAGCACCTCAAGGAGTCTGCGAGGCACCGGAGGCCCGTGACATTCGTCAGCATCTCATTGATGCATGCTTCTAGCACTCACGCCTGGTGGCTGATACATGGACACGGGACTCGTGGCACTGTGTGTGTCTGGGACATGCACAATATGGACTGTACGCCTATGATGGCCTAGTACACAAAGATCAATGTCCACACATCTCATTGGTTGATCGTGCACTGTTTATGGCATATGTGATATCATGTTGAACACCCTATCGACCCGCCACCCAAGTGAGCCCAACACACCCCCTCCACCCTCCTACCTCCCCCCCGAACACCAGTGTCCAAAGATGCTCATTGTCAGTGGGCTGTCGCTATTGCAAGCCCCCTCTGCGGGTATCAGGGGCACCCCTGCCTGTGGAGTGCAGGTTCCTCCCAGATCTACGTTGGGGGCTGCCCTGGACGGAACTTGCAACGGATGATGTGTCTGCCTGCTCACGTCCATGCATGTCCCTAAGGGTTTGCGAGAGCTTAGTGAGCACACGGCGCACTGCGGCAAGTTCGGCACATACGTCTTTGGACGTCGCATGCAGTTCCCCCCTCAGGCTCTCGGTGCTTCTCTCCATTTGGACTCTCAGGCTCTCGGTGCTACTCTCCATTTGGACTCTCAGGCTCTCGGTGCTACTCTCCATTTGTGCCCTTAGCGTCTCTGTACCTCTCTCCATTTCTGCCCTAAGTGTCTCAGTTGATGTTTCTATGTCTGCCTTAGTGCCCCCACATTCATCGGCATGGTCCTTGAGGAGCGTGGCCAGTTGCTGCTGTTGCACGATTAACTGGTCGAGGGACTGTTGCCTCTGCTGGGCCATGGCCATTTGCGGGGGTGTCACAGAGGGGCTGTTGTCCTCATGTTGCCTTGCCACAGGGCTTGTGGGGGATGGCCAGTCGTCGTCTTGTGGGTGCCCCTGCGTGGTATCCTCATGTTGTATGGGATGGGACAGACAGGGGGATTGGGACAGGTCATGGATGGATCTGACTTCGACATCCCCGTTTTCTGTGTCCGAGCATGCTGCCATCAATGGGGTGTCACCTATGGTGCTGCTGCCACCAGAGGCAGTGCCTTCTGTGGCATCCATTGGGGGGACCTGTGGTGGTGGTGGTGTGGGCATGCTGGCTGCTGGGGTGCCTGTTGGTGTTCCCTCCTCTGTGCTGCCACCTGATTTGTGCTGCTGCCGTGTCTTGATGCGTGCAGCTGAGGTGGAGGGTCTCTGGCCGTTGGTCTTGGCCCTCTTTGCAGGTGTGCTGGTAGGGGTGTCCTGTAGCTCGTCGTTTGGATCGGACCCTGTGGTGGAGTAAAGGAGGGCGAGGGTTATTGATGGGTCTGTGGGAATTGGAATGGCATTGTATCACATGCATTGGGGTGGTACCTGAGGGTGATTTGGGTCGGGGCCTTGGAGGTGCTTTCATTTGTGTGTGGAGTGAGGGTGCAGTTGTTTGGCAGCCTGCAGTTAGGGTGTACCTGCTGCACGTGTAGTGCGTGTTTTAGGGGTTTTTAATTATTTATGTATTTATTGTGGGTTTTAACGTGCGCTATCAGGCCGATGTGTGTGGACGTTCCCCTGGACATGTGTTTCTGTTGCACTATGTGGACGCATGGTACTTCACATGGATGGACTGTGTGGATTTGGCATTGTTTTATTTGGCCCACCTACCTGAATCTTCGGATGTCTGCACTCCTTTCTCCATCCCTCCGACTCCCTCTATGCTCTCCATTCCGATGGTGGAGGCACAGATTTCTTCCCAGGGGGTCAACTTGATGGGTGATTCAGGACCTCCCCCGGTGGCTGTGGCAATGTTGCGGTTGGCAGAGAGTATGCTGCGGACGCGTATCCGCAGGTCGTCCCATCGCTTGCGGCATTGCTGTGGGGTGCGGGGTGCGGTCCCCACCGCACTTACCCGCTGTGCCACCAGAGCCCATATGGCCTTCTTGTTTGCAAGTGCCGTTCTGGTCATTTGCGTGGAGAAGACGACGGCAGCATTCTCCTGGAGGGTCTCTGTTAGCACGGTGAGTTCCTCACGGGAGAAGTGGACCTGCCGCTTGCGGTCGCACGCTTTCTTCGCTACTTTTCCCATTTTTCTTGGTTTCGCTAGGGTGGATGACGGGTTGGGGTGTGTTTCAGGGTAGTGATTTTAGTGGTTGTGTGGTTTTAGTGGTTTTATAGGTGTACGGCGGGATGTTTCCCGTTCCGGGCCCATGTTTTTGCTTCCGTTTCCGTATATTTCCGGTCACCGTACTTTCCGGTAGGCGCACACTGCGGTGACCGCTAAGAGGGGTGGCGGTATTGCACCTAGGGCGCCGTACGGCGGCGGTGTGGGCCGTTTTGGGGTCATTTCCGCCATCGCGGACTTTGCACTTCCGCCATGGCGTGGTGCTCGTGCCCGATGGGTCGGAATGGGCCGCACTTTGCTCCTTCGTGCAATGGCGGAAACGCTATTTACGCTGTGGCGGTCCGGTCAGTCACTTTCCGCCAGGGTCGTAATGAGGGCCTATGACACATTTAGAAAAAAAACAACTTGTGAGATGCGTACTCTTTATTAGTACCCGGCGAGGGTGCAATCAGAATGAAAGGACCATTCTGATTGGCCCTCACCATGGCATTACCAAGCCGGGAATCCCTGGATTCCATGTCTTAGTCCCCGGCGGGGGACGTGGCAGCCCCTAAGCCAATGAAGAGGCTCGAAGCAGGGCGATCCCCGCTCTGAGCCTCCACGCAGCTGGAGGTCACCTTCGTCCCCGTGGGGATTCAGGTATGTTTTTTTTGTCCTCTCCCTGTCCCCGCCCTGCCACCCCCATTTACCTTCTGCCTGCTTTGTCCCCAGTGAGGGACGATGGCAGCCTCCAGCCGTGTGGAGACTCGAAGCGGGGGACAGCTGGAGGCTTCCATCATCCCCCGCCGGGGACCCATGTTCATTTTTTCTTTTCCTCCCTCCTTTCCGCCCTCCCAACTCCACTTACCTTCTTCTCTGTTGTCTTTCGGAAACGGGCGTACTGGGAACTGTTACCAGCACGTCTGCTCCCGATGGCCACCATGGAAAGGGAAAAGAAACTCCGTTTTCCCTTTCCCGGTGGCCATTTTCTTGGTCGTTGTTTTTTTTTTTTTGTCCTGTAACGCTGCGTTTCGGGACAGAAAAAAATGCTTTTAGTACCCTGGTCACGCAGATCTTGCGGGCCAGTATACTAATAGCTATATGCCCCTCGTGGCGGGGGCATTACCGACTCTGGGCCACGGGGCATTACATGAGTTGGTAATGCCCCTGCCGCTCGGGGCATATTGCTTAAATATTTGTTGCTAAGTGTTATAATGGCACAGATGTTATGAGCATATCGAAATTGCCTCTTTATTTGTGAAATGCTAATCAATACATTTTGGTGAGATTAAATAACCGTAAGGTCCCTTCAATTATGATATTATATGTCATGTATATGATATCATTTATAACACGCCTGCACATACGTTTTTTTTTAAATGAATTCCATTGTTTTCTTTAACACACCATTAACCATATCTTTGACAACGCTCGTTCAGTGAATGCACAGATGGATACATATACAGAGACCGGCAGAGACAGACAGATGCAGGCAGATATGCATACAATTGACTTTTAGTTAAATGGTTCTTTCCTTTTTTTACATCAGGCAACTAAAAGAACAATATATGGGCTGACATGAAATATGTGGCTCTTTTTCACTCTCAAGCTTCGGCAGACTCTAAAACTGATCAACTGGTCAGCTGTCATGGTTTTTGGCTACAACAAAACTCCAATGAAATGTATCGCCTGACATTTCATTACAGTCCATATATCGTCATCAATATACATTTAAAGGATGACACTGCAGCAAAGCTCGGATGTTCCATAAATCTAAGGCTTGGCAGTAAGGGCTTAAAACAACAAACCGTTTAGTTGCAAGGAAATGGGACTGTTTTCACAAGGGTTCAGCAGGAAAAAAGATCAAAACAAACTATACGTATTCACTAGGGGAGCTGAGCTGCATTGGGATGAATGTTCAAGTTCTTCAATGTTTTGCCCCTAGGAAGAGGGAAGGCTTCAAGGGCTAGTACCTTTTTCCAGCATATCCTAATATTATAATCTGTCTGCAACACATTTCTCCTTTGATGCACATTTACAGAATTCTAATAATCTATGGCAACACTATTACTACTACTACTACTACTAATAATAATAATACTAATAATAATAATACTAATAATAATAATAACAACATAATAATACAATGTTTTCTTTGCAGTGTGCACTAGCACCGTGTTTTTCTGTTTCAAAACACAGTGAATAACGTTAGTGTGAAACAAGTTAATAATCCTCATTTTTAATTGGCCCTCGACCGATGAGTTTTGTTTCGGTCTTGCTGGGATCCCAACACATTTCTTGCAGGTTGAATAATAAGATCCACTTATAACCCCTACAATGGCTGGCTGTAATGGCTAGTAATAGTCTATCTGACTGAGCTACATGGACTGTGAGGCAAGGGCCTTTAATGAGGGCTAGAGTGTTACCCGCTAGTTCAGCTTGACAACTAATCTATTGTGTTAGTTAACATCAGGGCCTTTCACCCGAGATCAGAGTTTTCACTTACACAAATGTGTTCATGCTCTGAAAACAATGTTTGTTGCTTGTTTTAATGGCCTGTATATGAGGCATTCAAATAATCCAACTGTGTACAAACTAATACTGCAATGCACTTTCACCTTCCATTTGAAATCTGTATGCCCTTATTAGGGTGATAGCACTGAGGGTATGGAGTTCCTGCATTGTTCAGGGAGAAGGACGAGCCAGTGTCAAACACCTCGCTTAGGTTTTTAGGACTGGGGACAGATGTTAAAGGGCCCTCTAGGGATACAAGCAGTTGACTGGTAGGTGGTTAATGGTGGCTGCACCCAAATTACACTATTTGAGATGTTGAGTCAGTGAGCCACATCCATGCCTGGAATGTTCCTGAACAGACCAAAGTATTTCATCAGTCGTCAGTGTCTTTATTCAGTCAGATCATAATCTCTGAATCATCTGCATGGAGTTAAAATGTTGACTTAAAACATTCTTTTAATGAGGTCACCAGGCTCATATATGCCCAGAAGGAAACTGATAGCAGGCCATAGAGCGATGAACCATATTTCCTTGTGCAATGAGGTCCTACAGGAATGATTTAATCCACTCAGGTGTTGCTCCTCTGAACAATATTTTGCAGAAAAGACAGTGGACAGTGGAGCAGCATTTTGTGGTCAGCTGCATCTTATACTGCAGTGATGTTTTAGAGAATAAGAACAGATAAATTACTTCTATCCATTGACTTTATTTATTTATGTTTTCATTAGTATAGCACGCACAAACCCTGAGGCACCTGAGCACTGAATTCATCTCACATACCAGATAGAGTAGATTTAATGCCCCTACCTGGTCTGACCCAAGACTGGCTGTCAGAGAAGAAGTAGTCTTATTGCTATATTTCTACAGCTGTGTGGGTATTCTCTGTCAGTGTCTTTGTGATTTAGATGTATTTGATTGGTGGGATTTTGTCAGTGATAGTGTGATAACGGATTTCTTTATGGTTTTGGACAATGTTTTGTAAGGAAATGGGCCCAGAGTATTTATGTCTTTGGAAAATATTCTGGCTAAATATGTGTTCATATAATCCCAGTTACAGGCATAGCTCAGAATATATTAAACAAAACAATTGCACAAAGAAACATCTTAGCAGGAAACTAAAGGTGTACTCCTCCCAATCAGATGGGAGAGTGATTCTGAACAGCCCAGATGGGAGCTGACGGAAAAGGTCTCAACTATGCCTCTATAAAAGAACAACATTTAAATAGAATATATTAACAATGATTAAGTCACGTGCATCACACTGATTGGCCAGGACATTATGGATCAAATACTTTGTCCTGCCCTACATGGGCAGACACCATTAAACACACACCACTCAAAGCCCCTTCCCTCACACATACATCATTATGTGCTTACCGGCAGAAATTTTGCTTGATTCAAAACTGGTTTCGACCATATATTGCTCGCAGGAAATGAAACCAAGACAGCACACTGTACCTCAAGGCTAGTTCACAGTAAACTATTGCCTCACTTTCCCCTGATTGGTTGACCTGTCTCCTTAATCTATTATCTGCCTTGTGCCAAGTCTAGTTAGAAAAGACCCTCTGCAATGTTACTTTAGAAATCGTATTTTCTACTGTTTAATTCTATTTCCAACATCTGCTTATGGTGTGTGTGTGTGTTCTGTGCAACCCCTTCCCTGCGTTTTTTATGAACCTTGAATGAAGCCTTCATTTTACTGCTTGAGCTCTGCACCGATCATTTATTTAATTAATTCACCATGTTGTGCTCTCTGAAAGTCTTTAGAGATTTTGTGTGTTAAGGCTGCCTGTGGCTTTCATTTTGGACAAAACGGCTGTAACCACTGCTACATGTGTATGCTAGTGAGCTGGATTCATGTACAGTTAGTGTTCCATTCTGCTTATACATTGTTTATGATATATTTTCTAGTGTGTATTGAATGCAGGTAACATTCTTCAAGTCTAAATGCAGTTTAACCTAATGTCTGTGTGACTGAAATGGTGAGTAAATATCTGCTTTGTGTCTCATGCATCTACATGTGTCAGTCAAGCACTGCTGTCACTTTGCTTTTGTCATTTTTTGTTACATGTTGCACTATTTGCTGCGTTTGTTTAGAGTGTGTAGAGTATGTGTGATAAATATGTCTCAGTGGCTAAAGCCTCTAATCTTTACAATATGGGACCGGAAGAGGGGCAAGAGCTCTGAGTGACATGTTCATCTGTCCCTCACCAGGGGAAGACACAGTAGTTATTGGTCTATCTCTGAACATTTGGCTTGGTGATGATGAAACATGCACATTCATTTAGCTAGGGGTAGTTCAAAAATGGGTTTGAAGGTTTTAAAGGAGGCAGTCATTATTAGGTTTGCAGTGTTTATTGATGCATGTATTGTTGTCAGCATTTATGTTTGCTTAATGATGAATATCTATTTCTAGAATGATGTAAGGAGGTAGTTTGTTAGTTGTTGAGAATTGTATTATTGTTTATTCATAGCAATTCTAAAACTACTTTTAAATGTATTTCAGGTGCCAATGGCATTCTGTTTTGATATGGGCATTTGGATCTATAGATCCTTTATTGATATTCCCTAGCTAGCAATATGCATGCCATTTTGTTTTGTTCCAACTAATGCTTCATGGTCTCCGCATCTTTACAACACAGATCCACTATTTAAGGGATTCTTAATCTGTTATAGAATATGTATCCTAAATTCGTCCATTAAACATTACGAAAATATATTTTGGAAATTCCATGAATAACTGAAGCATTATCGCAAAATATTGGATGTCCCTACTGCAAAAATCAGACCCTTAATACTTTTCTGAGTATATGTTTCCTTAATTCTCTGAAGGAACACAAGCATCCTTATGTATCAACATGAGTGATACAAGACAACACAGCTGCAATGAGCAACACCATTGATCACTTCTGCTTGTATATGTTTATCAACTGATAAAAGTCGTCATTTTGCCCTTCTCCAAAGCTTTGGTAGATGGAAAAACCTAAAAAAAGAACTCAAAATCAGATACTAAATAGAAGAAATGACTCTAATAAATCGAGCGCAGAGAATAATTTTCAAATTGTAGAAATCTTCATTTTTTCCATATAGTAAAGTCCCAACAGATGGTAAACTCCCAAAAACATGGCTAATAGCTATTTTCATACAAAAACCAAGATGACAATTGTTGTATTAAAGCTCGGCTCCACCATTCACACAGACAGGATGCAAATGTTAAGATTTAAAGGTTGTCCAAGATTGACCACAACATTGACCACAACATGTAATTCACATTTATGAATTTTAGAAAACAGGATTCATTACAACAATGTAGGAATGATTGAAGGGAACAACCTGTGTCCAAAAATTTTGATCCTTGCATTTATTTTAATGGATTGTAAATATAACAAAAGCAGAAACGTTGATAGGTTTTCAAAATGCATGTGTGGATTTGTTATGTACTTTGTTTGCCGAAATGGGTTTTACACCAACAATTAAAATGTGTTTGTTTACAATGTTAATGTTAATGTTAAAGGACATTTGTACAGCTCACTATCACCACCTGAGTGGTCCCCTGGCGCTCTGGCGGCTCTGAAAGAGGAAGGGAGGGGTGGTTAGTGCGAAGTAACTGGAAAAGTGCAAGAGAGCAGTGATGTGCTGTTGGAGGCCTCAGCCCGGTGGGTCCGTTGGCTGGGGCTGGGGTGTTTTGCAACCGGTAGTCGTTGTGTACTGTTGTGCGAGTCTATGTGTGTTTTTTGTTTTGTTGTTGCAATGTAGTGATGTTTTTGCGGTTTGTTGTGCTGTAGGATTGTGGTTGTATTTGGTTTGGAGTTTGAGAGGTGTAAGCAGAGGGGGAAATTGTTAGTGCAATTGGTTAGTTGGCATCTTTATCCTGGATTGAGGTGCTGGGTTTCTGTAATCTCCCCAGGTGGAGTTCGGGAGCGTCCCTCCGCCTCTGTCCTGATCTGGGTCCACCCGGCCTTCCAGGTCCCTTTCACATCTGGCCCCTCATCCCCCGGTCTTCCCTTCCCACTCATATGGCTAGCATACCTGCCCATGTCCACAGCTCATATAGTGTGGTGATTGCTAATATCCTGATAATTCCACTATACTGTGGTACCCGGTGGCAACTTATGGACGAGTGCAGTTTTTTTGGGTGGGAAGTTGATTCCCTGTCACCTGTTTTCTTCTCTAACCGGCGTCCTTCGTCCATGTGCCGTGGGAGCTTCTTCACATAGGGAGATGTCCACAGTCTGTACTGGGGGTTGTCCGTGTCCAGTTTATTCATCCCTTCCCTTTCTGGTTTTCAGTTTGAGTTTGTGGTGCTGAAGAGCTAGGTTTTTAGTAATTTCCTACATTTTAGGTGATTTTTGATGTTTCTTATGTCTTTTGGGATGTTGTTCCAGGTTTTTGTGGCTAATTGGCAGAAGGAGGTGCCTCCCAGTTACTTCTTGAGGTATGGTATAGGTTCCAGACGGATTTCGTTGTTTGACCTGAGGGGTCTTGTTGGCTTGTAGATTGTTATTTTCTTTTGTAGGAATTCTGCTCCCTGTCCACTGATTGCCCTGTGCGTTATGCACATTGTTTTGAAGGTGATGCAATGTTTTAGTGGGAGCCAGTGTAGTGTTTTTAGAGCAGGGGTGATGTGTTCTCTTCTTGATAGTTTGAGGAGTAGTCTGGCTGCTGCATTTTGGATCTGTTGTAGTTTCTTCAGGAGATATTCTGGAATTCCGAGGTAGAGGCTGTTTGCATAGTCAATACTTGACATGATGAGGGCGACGATGTTGAGTGTTTTGTGCGTGAAGGAGAGGAAAGGTAGGATTCTTCTTGCCGTGGGGAGGAGGAAAAAACCTTTCTAGACTGCTGCGTTTACTTGTGGTTCTAAAGTTAGGGTGTTGTCCTTCAGGATTCACTGATTTTTTACTACCTTAGATGGTGATGGTGTGGTTCCCATTTCCGTTGGCCACGGGGTGGTGATTTCGTTCTCTTGGTCTTTGGATATGATCATGATTTCTGTCTTTCGTGGATTGATTTTCAGGTTGTTGGCAGCCATCCAGTTGAAGACTTCTTTTAGACACTTGATTAGGGTTGAATGATCGGCTTGGGTGTCATTGATTTTGTAGATGATTTTGGTATCATCTGCGTAGTTGTAGCATGTAATGTAGTACTTTTTGAAGATTCTGATAAGCAGAGTCTAGTAGATGTTGAAGTACAGTGGTGATAGTTAGGATCCTTGTGGCACTCCACGGTCGTTAACTTTTGGAGTGGATTTGAAGGGTTTAATCCATATGGATTCTGTTCTGTCTGCTAGGAATGATTTAGTCCAGAGTAGTGCTGTGTCTGTTATGCCTATGTCTTCTGCCTATGTCTTCTAGTCTTTTGGTTAGGGTGTCATGACTAACTGTGTCAAAGGCTGCGGATAGGTCGAGTAGAATGAGTGCTGAGGTTGTGTTTGAGTCTGCGTTGGTTTTTAGGTCATCCCAGATGGATAGTAGTGCTGTTTCCATTCCTCTTGTGGGTCTGAAACCGACTTGAGCTTGGTCTAGCAGGTGGTGTTTTTCGTGGTATTCTTGGGTTAGTTTATATACGTAGGTTTCCAGGAGTTTTGCCGGGTAGGGAATGTTTGAAATCGGTCTGTAGTTGGAGAGGTCTTCTATATCACCATTTGTGTTTTTCAGAAGTGGTTTGATATATGCTGATTTGAAGGTCCTCATTACAGTTCCTGTTGCTAGTGATAGGTTCAGAAGGTTTCTGTAGTACTCTGCTGGCATTCCTTGTGCGAGGATTGATTTGTAGATGTCCGGGGACAGGGATCCATGGGTGATCCAGCTTTCTTGCTTGTTTTACCAGCATTGCAAATGCCTCTGCTGATATTTCAGGGACGTTTTTGGGTTTGTGCTGAGGTTCTGTGATAGGTTCGCTTGGTATTATGTTGTGGTTGGTTGGTATGTTTTGTATGGTTTGTCGGATGTCATTGATTTATTTTTTTTAATGGTCTGCCAGGTCGTTGCATAGTTTCTCTGAGGGGGTTGGGGTGTTGTCACAGCCTGGTGGGTTTCTCATCTCTTTAATGATGTTAAACATTTCTTTTTGTGTGTTGGTGGCATTGGTATTCTGTCATCATAATGCCTTCTCTTTGCCTTTTGAATGTCCTTATTGTATGGGTGGATTTGTCTCTGGAACAGTGTTTTTTGCCTGAGTTGTATTCTTTCCTCCATTCCAGTTCCATCTTTTTGTTTTCTTTTTTCACGGAGCTTAATACTGGTGTGAACCATTTTGCCATTGCTCTTTTTTTTTGATGGGGTGAATGGTTTTTCTGGGGCGATCTTGTCAATTGTGTCTGCAATCCATTTGTGTAGTAGCTCCGCTTTCCCGTCTTGGTCAGCTGGCTCTAGTTCTGTAGTTGAGGGTTTGGTTGACTCCAGTTGTTCGAATAGGTTGGTTTCTTTGACATTTTTTCAGTTTCTTTTTGTGGTGGTTGTGAGTTTAGGAGGTTGGATGCAGACTTGAGTAGGCAGAGTGATCACGAATGGGATGATGAGATGGTTGCTCCACAGTATTTGTATCGGTAGGTGCCGTGGTGATGAGCTTTTCCTTGGCAAAAATTGCATTCAGGGTGTGTCCTGCCGAGTGTGTTGCCCCTTTGACTATTTGTCATAGTTTCATGGTAGTGAGTTGTTCAATCAGTGAGTTTTGGGAGTTGGTGTGACTGTCTTCAAACCAGATGTTGAAGTCCCCCTGGATGATTAGGTGTTCGTGGTTGATGGCTATGTTGGTGATGGCTTCTATGAAGTTGTCGATGAAGTTTGCATCATATGTCGGTGGTCTGTACAGCAGGATGAATGTGATGTTAGTTTTTGGGCTTGCTGTTAGGTGTATGACCATGGTTTTGCAGTTGAGTATGTTGAGCGGTTTGTCTGTTTTTATTTTTAGGTGTCCATTGAAAGCTATTGTGATGCCTCCTTCTTTTTTGTTTTTCCTGTTTATTTGAAGGCATTTGAAGTTGGTTGGAAGGTAGCTTTGGAGTGTGATTTTGTAGTTGTCGTTCAGCCATGTTTCTGTGATGAACAAGATGTCAATGCCGTTGTCATCAAGTAGGCCGAAGATCTCTGTTGAGTTTTTTGACGTGGATCTTGTGTTTATAAGATTGCAGTGGAGTTTGGAGGTGTTGTTTGGTTTGGACTTTCTTGTTGAGGTCGTCATCTGATCGGTGTTGGTGTTTCCTTCCTGGTCGATCTCTTGTTGAGGTGTAAGTTTTGGGGTGTCAGCGTCTTCGAAAAGTTCTTCTAGGTTCTGTCTTGGGTTTTTGTCTTCATTGGGTTTGTCTTCCGTGAGTTGTGGTTGTCGATTGAAAGTGCTTCTTGCTTTGGTGATGTAAGGTGTTAGCGCATCGGTCGTGTGTTTGTTATTTCTTGTGTTGTTCATCCTTCTTCTGCACATTTGTGCTGGGTAGTTTGATGTTGTTGCTTCTAGTGTTGGGTTGGGTTGCTCTGGTGACCAGTTGTCAGCGAGTTAAGGAGTTAAGTAGAGGGATTTGTCTCTTCTCTCAGTGTAGGTTTGATTCTTGTTCCTGATTGCGGGGGTGCATTCAGTGGTTGTGGTTCTTTGTTGCTGTTCCGGAGTGTCTGTTCTTTCTTCTATTTTTCTTTCCCTTGGAATGGGTCGTTTGAACGGCATTATAAGATAGAGAGTTGTTTACTCTTTATTGGTTTGCTGATATCCAGTTGGTTCTGCTTTGGTCTTGTTGTTTTGTGGTGTAGTAATGGGTGTGGAGGGCTGTCCGCTAACAGTTAGGGCTCTGTCTGTAGGTGGTCTTCCAGCTGAAGTTGCCGACTCGTTCAGTCACTGTCTAGAGAGGGGTAGGGAGGTGGTTGGGGGTTAAATGGTTGGGTGTTATCAGTGGCTCTCTTTAGTGTCCGTCCCTCTATATGTGGTTCACTGCAGTGAACAATCAATGTGGGTTTAAGAGGGATATCTACTAGTTGATGGGTAATTTAGAGGGGCACAGCTAGGTCTTGCACCTTATGAGGTGTGAGCCCCTAATCAGGGTGTCACTCCACAGTAATTCACTGGTGGGTTCTGTCTCACCTTAGGAGTGAGTTGATCAGCGGGACTTGAGAGACCTACCTAAAGGTCTATCAATGAGATGAGATCTGAATATCGTACTATGCAGCCTGGAAATAGAACCCCTACTAAACTTGAAATACCTGTATAGTGGGAGAGAGGCATATCAATGCAATCTAAATATCACACGATGCAATATGGACCCAGGGCCCCTACCAAATTTGAGAGGCCTGTATAGTGGGAGAAAGGCCTATCAATGTAATCTATATAGCACAACAATTCAATATGTACCCAGGACGCCTATTGCATTTGAGAGACCTGTATAGTGGGAGAGAAGCCTATCAATGTAATCTATATATCACAACAATTCAATATGTACCCAGGACCCCTATTGCATTTGAGAGACCTGTATAGTGGGAGAGAGGCCTATCAATGCAATCTAAATATCACACAATGCAATATGGACCCAGAATCCCTACCAAATTTGGGAGACCAGTATAGTGGGAGAGAGGCCTATCAATGCAATATAAATATCACACAATGAAATATGTAATGAGAACCCCTATTACATTTGGGAGACCTGTATAGTGGGAGAGAGGCCCATCAATACAATCTGAATATCACACTGTGCAGCCTGGAGATGGAGCCCCTATTAAATTTGAGAGACCTGTATAGTGGGAGAGAGGCCTATCAATGCAATCTAAATATCACGCAATGCAATATGTGCCCAGAACCCCTATTACATTTGGGAGACCTGTAAAGTAGGAGAGAGACCTATCAATGCAATCTGAATATCACACCATGCAGCCTGGAAATAGAGCCCCTATTAAATTTGGGATACCTGTATGGTGGGAGAGAGGCATATCAGTGCAATCTGAATATCACACCATGCCGCCTGTAGAGCGGGACCTTATTAAATTTAAGAGACCTGTATAGTGGGAGAGAGGCCTATCAATGCAATCTAAATATCACACCATGCAGTATGTACCCAGAACCCCTATTACATTTGAGATACCTGTATAGTGGGAGCGAGGCCTATCAATGCAATCTAAATATCACACAATGCAATATGTACCCAGAACCCCTATTACAATTTGAGAGACCTGCATAGTGGGAGAGAGGCCTATCAATGCAATCTAAATATCACACAATGCAATATGGACCCAGAATCCCTACCAAATTTGGGAGACCAGTATAGTGGGAGAGAGGCCTATCAATGCAATCTAAATATCACGCAATGCAATATGTGCCCAGAACCCCTATTACATTTGGGAGACCTGTAAAGTAGGAGAGAGACCTATCAATGCAATCTGAATATCACACCATGCAGCCTGGAAATAGAGCCCCTATTAAATTTGGGAGACCTGTATAGTGGGAGAGAGGCCTATCAATGCAATCTAAATATCACACAATGCAATATGGACCCAGAACCCCTACCAAATTTGTGATACCTGTATTGTGGGAGAGAGGCCTATCAATGCAATCTAAATATCACACAATGCAATATGTGCCCAGAACCCCTATTACATTTGGGAGACCTGTAAAGTCGGAGAGAGACCTATCAATGCAATCTGAATATCACACCATGCAGCCTGGAAATAGAGCCCCTATTAAATTTGGGAGACCTGCATAGTGTGAGAGAGGCCTATCAATGCATTCTAAATATCACACAATCCAATATGTACCCAGAACCCCTATTACATTTGAGAGACCCCTATAGTGGGAGATAGGCCTATCAGTGAATCTAATTATCACACAATGTATTATGGACCCAGAACCCCTATTACATTTGAGAGACCTGTATAGTGGGAAAGAGGCCTAATCACACCGCTTAACGTTGGTTTGCTAAATGGCTATGATTCTCGGGTAGAGTTGTAGCTCTCCCCTAAACCAGGCCACTCCTACCTTACTGGTCCTTGTAGTTGATGGTTGATGGCAGGTCACTGGCTTCCCTGGCTTCCCCTGCGGACACTGGTTAACACTTCCTGGGGCCTCCTCTGCGTAGGTACATTGACGATGTACTGTTAATATGGCATGGCGATGAAATCACTTTACATTCTTTTTTTGATTGGTTAAATGGGATTAACCCTTTTTTGAAGTTTACTATTAACTTCAATAGGGAACATATAGATTTTCTCGATCTGACCATCTATTCTAAACCGTGCAATAATGTATTGGGATTGAAACCTTTTCACAAGAGCACAGACAGGAATTCTCTTCTCAGATATGACAGCTTTGACCCCAAGGCCCTGGGGGATAATCTCCCTTTCGGACAATTTCTCCGACTCAAACGGAACAGCAGCGAGAAAGAAAGGTTTGAGTCGGAAGCTTCAGATTTGAGTCATAATCTGCTTCAACGGGGATATCCCTCAAAAATTGTGAGGAGATCGCTGAAAAGGGCCTCCAATAACCATCGGGAAGCCTTGCTAGAATATAGACCTAAAACTAGCCCTTCTAAGTCGGACCCTCTAGTTTTTGTGAGCACTTTTAATCATCTTTCCAATCAAGTGGTCAAGATTGTCAAAAGACACTGGCACCTGTTAGCGCACGCTAAGATACCAGTGCCTACTCCACGGTGCGCCTTTAAAAGGGGCCGCAATGTTAAGGAGATGGTGTGCAGAAATGACATCAGTAATAAGCTCAACAAACAAGCCACCATCACTCAACAGTGGGGGTTACCGAAATTGAGGGGACATGCCCCATGTGGCATGTGTGTATGCTGTCCCCTGACTAGACGTTCCACTGAGGTGGATATCGGACTTCCAAGACTCTGGGAACAAAGAGGCTTCACGAATTGCAATTCGAGTTTTGTAATATATGCAATTTGGTGTCCTTGCCGTAAAATGTATATCGGCAAAACAGAGCGAAAAATCAAAGTCCGCATCAGTGAACATAAGAGCTGCATCAGACTCAAGAATTTAACAGCCCCGATGGTAGGGCATTTCATAATGCGTAACCATAATTGTGAGGACCTGAGATGGACTATATTAAAAAAGATTATGATTACTAACAATGTTGCTGTGGATCAACAGACTTTATCAAAGGAAGAGACCAAACTTATTTTTTTGAGTAAAAGCCATGTGGTGGGCTTAAATGAGGCAATAGATTGGAATTTTTAATCCATTACCTGATCGGGTTGCAACCCGGTTTTTATAATGATGGCTCGGTTGTCCCCATTGATAGTTATCACCTTTGATATAAGTTACAGCCTTTCGGGAATGACAGGATTGATTATGTTTACATCCTACAATTTAGTGTAGTAGTTGCCTGATGTATGCAATTGTATCCAACACATGTTGGTGCTTGTTTCCCTTGTCATCCGTGTGCTATTTTATCTCGGTTTTTGCTTGTCTCCCCTTTTGATAACTGTGGGTCTTTCATTCACACATTCGAGACGCACGGTCATGTTTACCAGCGGCATCTCACTGGCTGAACAACTAGCCGTTCCTCCTTTTAGCCTTCTGGAGGCGTTTCTCGTTGGCCCGGCTCACGTTACGTGCAAATCCCGCGTGTGTCACATGACAACACGGGGCGGTCCTTTTAAACCGGATCCTTCGAGCCGGACTGATGGAAACACCGGCCGATTGGATGTATGCGGCCACCCTGGATGTCTGTCAGAAATCAATCATTAAGGTACGAGCGGCTACTGGGATAATTCCCATTGAAACTCCGCTGCATGCGTAAGAGACTCTCGCGTGAGCGCGGAGATTATGTGACTATTATATTTTTTCGTCATCTAATAGTCACTGAGGCCAGAGGAGTTTTAGGGACAGTTCCCCTTGTCATTCCTCTCCATGTACCAGGCATTTTTTGCTCAAGAGCAGTTACTATGTTATATTTTTTTCGACTTCGCAATCCGTACATACTTGTAAACACTGGACGCATGGTACACTCTTGCGGCTTACACTCGTGGGTTTTGTCCCTTGCTTTAGACCCTTTAACGGTGAACGCATATATGGGACGGAGGTCGAAACCATGTGTGTATATACACATGATATATTTTATGTATTAGATGTTTCAAGCAGACATGTAATCCTGGTGCCCGTAACTTTAAGAAATATTTGACAGTTTAATTATGATTCTCTGGTCCACTTCCCTCTGTGATTCTCTTCTTTGTCTTTGTTGTCCCAGAATCCCAGACCTTTATGGTCCCGACTAACCTGGCAACAGCGGTTGATACCATTGTATTAGAAGATTTTTCTTCATAATACGATCGAGACTTTTGCATTGATTGAAAAGAGGTTGACCACTTTACTGAGGTGAATTTGTTTCCCGCCGGGACGCTTATGCATTAAGGAAGTATATTGTGGGGACTGGCATCTCTGATGGGTTTCATTTTAACTTAAGCCGCCCTCTAGACTTTATGCTAATACATGGGACTGTTCTTGTAGTTTTCCATGGATCCACATAGTGTATGGCTTCTTACTTTGTTTTGGTTTGTGTTTTTTCGCTTTTGCGTTCACAGGCAGGTATCAAGTTGCCATTACTCTTGTACTGAACACAGGTTGAGACTGCTCCTTCTAATAAACTAATGAATGGACGCCGGTTGACTCTGCGGTGACGCAATGTTCCCATCGGTATGATATTGTGAATCACCCTGGTTTGGGCACTCCCATTACAAAATTACAGAAGACGGAATGTAAGTGTCTTTATAATGTTGGCTTTTTACTGTGGGATTTCCCTCATCCTTTGGTACTTTGACTCTATGGACTTTTTTGGTAACTCGAGGTGTCACCCTTAGGTGAGGTATTGCTTGTTGGATTTGGAGTATCTGAGAGGTAGCACGAGGTGTTGGTGATGGTGGATAGATTATAGAGGCCCCAATTTATGATGGTGTCTCCTATTGATTTGTGGATTCCGGTCCGCTTTCTGTTTTCATTGTTGAAGAGAGTTGAGAGGTATTAATAACCTAATCTACGCCACGTTTATTGAAAATACGATGGCAGTAATGGTCAATCATGTAATTTGAGCAATTTAGCCTGATTGACTAAGTGTTCTTTTGTTTGCATTTAGGTGTACTCTGTTGGTGTATTCTACAAAATTCCTTCTTTTCTATGTACAATTCATCTGACTCCGCTGGACCATATTGCCCCTGAAGAATTTCTGTCTACTGGATGATATACAGAAAGAAACATGTCGGGTTGGGGATGTACTGTTATTTATTAGCAAAATTAGAAATCTAATCCACCCGAGCCAAGATAGTCCATAATAACATGGAATAGGCTCTTAGGTGTCATATTAATGGTTCGTACTAATAAGTGAATAGATGCGGTATAATGATGTTTTATATTTGAGATTTTATTGAGGACAAATTGTTTTATTATCATATGGATTATGGTTGAGTTTTTGTATGATTAGTGTATGTATGTGGTATGGTTGTAGTGTAGTCGGATGTGATTTATGTATGAGAACGGTGTATCAGATCAGTCCATTAATGAATTGTAGGGACTGGTCCACATGAAATATTGTTGATACTAATGTTGGTGTATGTTTTTATTAAAATATGACTTTTTCTAGTGATTTATTCAATAAATGTCAATAAATAACAAATATTTAATTGATTGAGCGTCTACTGGGTTGAATTTAATTGTTTCACCTCATAAGAATTGTTAAATGATAGGCGTATGCACCTCATGGTTGTTGTATGTACTCAGAATTTAGTATGAGTCTTTAGGTTTTGTTGCTATACCAACAGAGGCTACCAGAACACTTTACTACTGTGACCTTTTTTGTTAATTTTACGCTTGTTCTTTCCAGGCCAGGTCACAGTAATTGGATATTCCTGGTATCCCCTGTTACTCTAGTTTTTGGCCTCCTCTGCTGGACCCGCCCCTGGCCTCTGGGCCCCTACCCGCAGGGCTGCAGGGGCAGAGGGCTGCCCTGGGGGGTTTGTTCAAGACAGGGGAGGAGACAATCACCGGAGAGGGAGGGCTAGGGAGGCGGGAATAGGGAAGTGAGCTGAGGGGAAAGGGAGGGCAGTACATGGGCTGGAGGGGCTCACAGGGATCAAGTAAAATCACAGAAGGCACTGAGGGTCTTCAGAGGGGCCTCCACTCACCTGCCTTGCATGATGGAAAGTGCAGCCAGGGGGAGAGAGACGGTGTAGGGCCTATGAGGCTCTGGGAGGCAGAGCCAATAACCGGAGGGGGAGGGCTAGGGAAGCGGGAATAAGGAAGTGAGCTGAGGGGAAGGGGAGCGCAGTACACGGGCCAGGGGGGGCTCACAGGGATCAAGTAAAAATCACAGAAGGCCCAGAGGGTCTTTAGAGGGGCCCCCACTGACCGGCCTTGCACGACTGTGGCGATTACGAGCCTTAACATGTGCAAATCAGACTGAAGGCACAAACAAACAGCATTTGCCTCCAAGAAGATTGCCTCTGATTTAAAGTTAAAAGTTCTTAAAAGAACACCAACAAATGTTTATCCCCAAGAATTGTTGTCTTCCAATGCCATGACTAGAGAGATACCCTGAATATACAAAAGTTGAGCTGTTTATCTCTTACAGTCATCAAGAATTGCAACAATATGTTATACTTAACATTACAAAGAGGACTGTAGACCCTATGAGGAAATGGGATTTGTTACAAATGGGCTTTCCTTCAGCCCTCAAAGTTGAACCTAAATGCAACTCTTTCCAAATCACCAAACAGGAATATGTAGAACATAATACAGGTGTAATTCTGCCAAAATTGTAATGTACAGTGTAATTAAACAAACTGACATGACTGTGCAACACCATTTAATCAGGGGGGACAATATACCATGAATAGTTGAATGTATAAAGGACTGAGCACTCACTCCCCAGTAGGATGCGTTTATGTTACTATTCTGTGAGAAGATAATAGGAATAATGAGTATTACAAGTTAAATAGATTGAGTAAAATGTGTTGATAGGCCTGCACTTTAGTACGTTGTTATAGCCAATAAGAATTACACAAGCATTTTTCCCTTGATATGATATGATATGGCATTTATAAAGTGTTTCAAAGTGCGAAAAGGCAAGGGAGGGGGGAACAGGGGGAAGACAGACAACAATTTTAGTATGACAGGTGTCATTCAGATCATGCAAGTGCATGGGAAGGGGGGGAAAGTGCAGTACATGGGATAAAGGATAATGAGCAATAAGTGAAGTACGGCGAGTTGGTGGCAAGTGCAAGGGTAAGAGCAGACATTAGGTGTCAAGTGCTGGTAGTGGAATTGTTGGGATACAGAAAACAGTCACTAAGTGCAGGGGTCGCCAGGAAGGCAGTGCAGGTGTGCGACTGGGGGGCAGGGAAGCTGGGGCCGAGATCAGAGGGTGGCCAGGTAACCAGTGCAGACTTTCATCCAGGAAGTCAGCAGGGGAGAGGAGGAGAAAAAGCAGAAGCAAAGAGAAAGGTTTTGAGGTACTTCCGGAACTGGAGATGGTTCTCCTCAAGTTTCAGGGAGGCTGTTCCAGAGGCCCCAGCCAAGGAAAGAGATCTACCACCAACTTGTTGCTTGGAGAAGCGACTGACTCTGAGGGAGTTTGAGGCGGATGAGTGAAGAGCTCGAGAAGGAAGATATTTAGGAAGAGAGAGCTGGAGGTATTGAGGCCCTAGGCTCCAGAAGGTCTTGTGGACAATGCAGAGGGTTTTTAACTTAATCCTCGCAGCCACTGGAAGCCAGTGCAGAGATGTCAGTCCTGGAGTGATACGATCCAAGGGCTTGAGGCCAAGGACAAGTCTTGCAGTCCTGTTCTGGATGAGTTTCCGAGGGCAGAGAGTAGAAGCAGGGAGAGTTAGAAAGAGGCTGTTGCAATAGTCCAGCCTAGAGAGAAAAAGAGCTCAGGAGACAGTGAGCTTCTGGGCGAAGGAGAGGAAAGGAAGAATACCCCTGAGGAGGTGCAGCTGGTAGTGTGACTTCTTAGAGATGTTCCCCAAAGACCTCTGGCCAAACAAAACTTGAAGGGGCCTACTGGAGGCAGATTCAGAACCTTCCTACATCGATCCCTGTTGAACTGATCCATGATGAACTAGGCCTGACATCATTATACACCACTGTTCAATGGAAAAAGCTGGCTTTCTTGCATAAATGCCTGCTGGACGATTTGGAATGCAGATTCACAGTACTGAAAAGGGTCTGGAGAGACTCTTGTCCAAGTATTCTTGCTGATCTAAGTACATGTGAGGAAACGCTAAAATCTTAACCAGTGAAAATAAAAAAAAAGGCTCCTGGACCTGGATTGGATCTCCACAAGAGATAAGGTTAGAAACCTGAAGTTATATGGTCTTAAAGATCGAGCCCAGCGAGCTTGAGATGAATTGCAGCAATACTTGATAACATTTCCTTGCTACCATAGAAGACAAGTCTTTATGAGATTTCAAATGAATCTGTGGCCAACAAAAGAACTTTTGGAAGCACGCAAGGAAAAAAGCTTCTGCAATTACAGTTATGGATTCTGTTAGGAGGACAAAGACACTCTCTTTCATCTGACTATGACATGCCCTACCTTAAACCATGTAAGAAGCAAATGGCTGAATAAGTTTTTTTATGCAATATACGACAAGAACAATAAACGACTGGTGGGCCGAGTTATTGTCAGGAAACAGTATTTCACGAACACTTGCCCTTCTTTTTTTTTTAAGAAGTATTCTTAAAGCTAGAGGGATTGAACTTTATATCTTGAGCGAATATGGTTAAGAATTGTCCTCTTTACAGAAAGCTTGGAGAAGAGTTTAATTTAAATACATAGCATTTAGAGATTGACTTTTTTATATGCTTATGTTTTTGTATCTTGTAACCTGTAAATTCCTTTTGTTATTCTTTTCTCCCTTATTTCCTTTCTAGCTTCCATTTGTAAATCGATCCAATTTTGTTTTATCACTACTTTTACTATCAAGAGTGAGATATTGACTCTGCTTTTCTTATTAACTGGTAACTTCTTGATTATTATTGAGATTATTTTATGACTAATTCTTAGTTCTTATTTCATGTTTTATGTTCGAATTTTTCTTAAGGTTTTGACTGTTTTAAAACCAAATGCAAATCAAAAACAAAAAAATAAAAATTATGTTATTCACGATCCCAGTCTTCTAATTTTATGGCCAGGCAGTTTTCAAAGATTTTACTTGATTCATCTTGCAAGACAATAGACCTGTAGCAGTGTGGGTCCCATAATGACCCTTTCTTGAAGGTTGGTACAATTTAACTTGTATTGCACGATAATAGGTCCATGCAGCCATTGCTATTGCATTAAAATGTATCCACCAGTCTGAGAATCATCTAATCAAGTCGAGGCTTATACCATCAGGCCCTGACTTCATTTGCCAGAGATAGTTTAAAATCTTCTCTTACTTGAACCCTCCAGAGATGCTTTTTAGTCTCCTAGGAGAATCCCTACTGAGTGCATCAATCCCTGTTGAATATAGGACCCCCCTCAAATGATTTAACCACATATCTCAATGGATACAATTCAAATTGCCCTCTCCCTTCTTCTTGTGACCCCTTGCCACCAGCTGCCAGAGGTCATTAGCATTATTTTCTTTGCAGCCCTGTCTAATAAATCCCATTGTTGCCTCAAGAATTCCTGCTTCCTAATTTGAATCAAGCTCTTGTACTTTGCTTCATTAGGAAAAGCTCTGAGTTTAGTACTCCTTTAGCGACCTCCGTTGCTATACACCACTTTGCACGTCTGCACTCTGTGACATGCCATGGTTCATCTGTTTTACCATTTTCTTTTGGAGTCCCTGGTTCTTTGCTTCAACCGGAGCTTTCCTTAGGAGAGTAATCCACTGCCGAGTGACAAGGGTGACTGTCACCTCTGAGGTAGCAAAGTTGAGGATTTGTAAATAGTTTTTTATAATGCTACGGTTCCCCAGAATCCTGACAATGTATTTTTATTGAATCTTGTCATGCTGGCGAAGACTCTCCCTTAACTTGATTTAGGTGGCCTTTGGGTGGAACTGGGATGACAATGACCGGGGCAGGACAAGGAGGTTGTGGTCACTCTCTGCCCAATTAATGATCTCAAAATGCCATTTTATAAGATAAACAATCCAACAGGCAACAATTTGTAATTGATGCCCTGTACCCTCTACCCTGAGGAAAATGTGGACATTGGTGGAGTCTCCAGGGCATCTCGTATTTAGCTCCACCTACCAGTGTTTGCTCTTAAATGTGTCAATCAGAAACCCCATTGCATCATGTTTTCTGTTCCTTTTTGTTTCTTCCTGGGAACCCATTACATTCTTCCAGCAACCTTCATTTGTCTGGCCTGCATGCCTCACTCCTGAGTTTTGCATTTAAGTCCCCCATCATAATAAAATAATGTGTGTTTGCTATTAATAGCATTACAGAGCACACTGACTCTTTTAAACAGATTTGCAGCAGAGCATTTGGGTGTGATATACATATTAGAAACCCGAATGTATACCTCCCGGGGGACCTCAGTAGTTCCCACTAGTATCAGGAAAACTTCCTTGTCAGTTACTAGATGTTTAACATAATACAGTTCAGGTGATTTAGGGTGCAATGTGACTGGGCCTTTTCTCCAGCATCCCCTGGTGGATTTTGTTTGTGCTTATGTGCTTACGGAAAAAACCTGAAAGTCTTTGAGACTTTCATTCAGGCATTCATTATCTTCCAGCCAGGTTTCTTGCAGGCAGAGATTATTTTGTGAGAGATTAACCAGTGACGCAAGTCCACATCATTCGTTTTATTTTTGACACCAGCCACATTCCAGTTTAGCAATTTCAACAAAGAGGTGCATCTGCTATGAGCTGGGTTTCACCTGTGGGGTTTCTTGTTAACTAGGCCCAAGAGGGAGGAGTGTCTCCCGTGGTTTAGAATACTTTGTCCAAAGCTTGCTTTGAAAGACATAAGAAGGGCTGAACCTTAACACCTTGCAAAGCATTCTCCAATTTTCGCCCTGACATGACTAATCTTTTAACAGAGATAAATAAGCAAAGAAGAAAAAATGGGTTGTTGGATACTACATTTCAAGTTTAGAACATTCATGGGCTATAATTTTACGTTTAGTGGGTTGCTCTCAATGGGATGATGTTGATGTGCACACTGCCAGCCAGTAATTTGCACTTCAAAGCAACAGCCATCCACATATAAACCTGGATGTTTGCTTTCCAGAGCCACGAGACCTGATCCATTATGTGTCTGCTTCATGAAAAACACTCTATCAAAGTGAATGCTTTGTCCTAGGATATCTGTTCACCACACATTTTCTGTCGATTTCAACACTCTCAGAAAATAAGTAAGGTGGAGCATTGGGCACTAAATGCACTTAAATTGATGAAATAATAATGTAATCCAGAGGTTGTTCTAATTGTATAACCCTTTGCTAGATTCGAATTCCAAGACTAGATGTAAATTCAGCAAAGTGTCTCGAATCACCTGCATTTAAAAAGTATATATTGAGATGCATGAATTATTAATACCTTCTAATGTTTTAATAATTTAGTTATTCTGCAGCTATAGAAACCAAAATAATGTCTCTTAATCCAGAATTGTATTGTGATTCTCAATGTGTAGACCTCATTAAAGGCACATGTCCTCAAAAGACACTATAAAGGAAATACATTTGTCAGTCCAGTTTGATCATAAGTCATGAGGGAAGTGTTAATCCACAGACAAATACATCCCTTATGATATGGCAAAACACATTGGGGGTAATTCATAGAATTCAGCGCACAAGTGGCGCACGCGGCCGGCGCACAGTGTGCGCGTGCGAATCCCTGCGCCAGCCGCGTGCGCCAAAACCCATTTCCGCGCACAGCGTATTCATGGATTCCAGCTACCAAAACCAGCCGTGGCGCACAGTGGCGCAGCGACCCTGCAGCAGCGCCAGTTACGCCCCCAAGAACGCCTCCCGCGCAGGGAAAAGCCATCAACATACCCAATCCAGCGCAAAGAGCTGCGCTAACCCTGTACCAGCACAGCAAGCGGGCTACGTGTATCACTGGGGTGCGCGGGAAGTACCTCACGCGATTGGGCCCGTGCGAGCAGGGTACGCGACGCGAATAGCCTGGGCGCGTGTATTTCAGGGGTGCGCGGGAAGTTTTACACGCGATTTCAGCAGGGTACGTGTATTTCAGGGGTGCCGGGGAGTCCTACCTGTGATTTGACAGTGTGGGTCCTCCCAGGTGTTCCCTGTACACCGTCCACGGCCCCTGCAGGCAGCCCACACCACAGGGGACTACCCTGCATCCCTGGTCATGTCCCGCAGGCAGCCCACCCAACATGGGCATGCCCCCCAGCAAAGGCACATGTCTCCTTGAACTAATGAACACCAACTCATGTCCCCCACCACCCCCACCCCCCAGCACTGTGGGGCACCTGCCAGCAGGCCCCCACCCATGTCCAACTCATGTCCCCCACCACCCCCACCCCCCAGCACTGTGGGGCACCTGCCAGCAGGCCCCCACCCATGTACAACTCATGTCCCCCACCACCCCCACCCCCCAGCACTGTGGGGCACCTGCCAGCAGGCCCCCACCCATGTCCAACTCATGTCCCCCACCACCCCCACCCCCCAGCACTGTGGGGCACCTGCCAGCAGGCCCCCACCCATGTCCAACTCATGTCCCCCATCACCCCCACCCTCCAGCACTGTGGGGCACCTGCCAGCAGGCCCCCACCCATGTCCAACTCATGTCCCCCACCACCCCCACCCCCCAGCATTGCGGGGCACCCTCCACCAGGCCCTCGCCCATGTCCCATCCATGCCCCCACCACCCCCACCCCCCAGCACTGTGGGGCACCTGCCAGCAGGCCCCCACCCATGTCCCATCCATGCCCCCCTGCACCTGGGTCCCAACAATCCCCAATCATGTCCGTAATGGCCATCCTCCCCTGCCAAAAGGCCCAACCAACTATCACATCCACCCACATATCAAAGGCAATTACATGTTACACACCCAATGTAAATAATGCAAATGAACACATGTCTGTCACACACAATGGCTGCAAGTGAATGTTAAAACACCCAACATGACATGCATGAAAGTAATGAGATGATACGACACATTGAAGGATGAAAATAAAAATGTATTGAAAATCAACAAGAATGGAAATGAAATAAGAAAAACCACAAAGCAAAACAACAAAAAGAAGTTGAATGTCCATGAAAAAAATCCAATAAATCCACAAATCCATTGAAGAACTATATACAAGACAATCCCGGGTCCATGAGCCCAACCAAATGAAACCTAACTATGTCAACTAACTAAAAACTGAACTATATACAAAAAAGTGGCGCATTGTCCAATCGCAACCAAATAAAAAAAAGAAAATTCAAAGGAAACCTACCACTAACTATATAACTATGTACAATGGCAGCGGGCAAGTCCTGCGGCTCACTCTGTGATGTTGCCGGCCAGGGCATCATCGAACTCCATGTCGATGTCCTGGAGGCGGGACTCTGTCCTGGCCCCGAGGTCTCGCAGGGATAACCCCATGTCCAGCTCAAACTCCCTGCGAGCTTCCTCGAGGCACTCAGCCCGCCTCAACGCCCGACGCATGGAGAACTCCGCCCTGACCATGGTGAGCCACTCCTCTTCCGCCCGCTGCCGCTCCGCACCTATCCGCTGGACCAACTGCTCCCACACGGAAGACACTACCATCCCAGGGTTCTCCTGCCCTCCGGCCGATGCCTGCCCCTCTGATCTTGATGGCCCCGAGCCATGATGCCTCCCATGTCGAGCCTGCTGCTGCCTCCGACGCCACTGCCTCTGCCAGCACGACGGCATCCAGGATGATGGAAACCACCGACGCCGTCGTGCACGTGCCCTGCCCGATGATGCCGTCACATCCTCCATCTGCTGGGGTCCAGTTGCTGTGTTGTCCACCCCTGCTGGACCTCTGACTCCCGACTGTGGCAGGGATGGGATCCCCACCGAGCGGGCTGCATTGGTCAGGGCAGGTCCACAGGGGGCCCTGGTGGCATCTGGGCCGGAAGACGGCAAGGAGAACGACTGGCGTATAGTCTCCACAGAGGAGGAGAGGGCCGCCAGATTGGCCGACACATGCAGGAAACCCCCGAACATGGCCGATCCCAATTGGGCCACGTCGGCACGGTGCTCTTTGTGATGACGTGCGTGCTCCTCCTGGAAAGCACGCACGGCATCATGAATCACAGCCGTGCGCATCGCGACCCCAATCAGGACCTTCTTCACACGGCCAGGGGTCCCCTCGTCCGCAGGTGGAGGGGAGTCAGATGACATGGACATCCCCTCTACCTGCGGACGGGCCTGGGACGGGGCATCCCTGCTGGTGCAAGGTGGTGCACCCACAGGTTCAGGGACAGCGACATGCACAGGCCCCTCCACGGTGACCTGTACTGTCTCCTGCCCCTGCCCCTGGACTGCACCACTTGCACCAGCAGGGATGCCCCCACCAGGCCCCATGTGCGCCTCAGTGGCGGCCTCCTCCTCCTCTGTGGAAACCACCAACCTGGATGGCTCCTCGCCGTCTACCGCCGTAGCAGGCCCCTGTGGGGGCTCACCCACCCCTTCCGCTGCAGCCGTGGGGGCATCCCCGCCGCCTTGCTCCACAGCGCCGTCTCCGCCCTCTCCTTCACTAGCCGCTGCGTAGAGGGAGACATAGAACACAAGCATCAGGGTACTGTACAATGGTCCCCTAGACAGGAAGCAATAGCAGATGAGTGCCACTGTCAAAGTACACTTCCATCATGTCACACCACAACACATGTGTCAGTCCAGGAAAAACACACACAGTGACAGTCATGGTGCGTGCCATGGACATTTCAATGCATGTCCAATGGACTCTCGAATCATACAATGTAATGGGACTCACATGCATCATGGGTCATGCCTATCACATGCACACACTTCACCTCAGTCACATCCATCTGGCCCCGTACACCCCAATCACAGTGCATACAAGGATGACTAGGCTGCATCAGTGAATCTGTACATTGTCTCAGACATGTGTCATGCATCCATGGCACTCACAAGTCACAGACACGCAGGTCAGGCACACAGACATGGATACCACATATGTATCTGGCATCAGCACCCATCCCTCGCCCCCACCCATGTCCAGGAACAGAGACTGCCATGCTCTCATGTGTGCAATCTGCACAGGGCTCCCCATGTCGCATTCAAACACATGCAACAACCGTGCGGTTCACACATTACAGGTCGCACATGCATTCCCATGATGTCCCTGCACACATACATGCGTACATGGCCTATGTCACACATGCAGGCAAGTATCAGACAACCAGCACACTGAAACATGCCCTGTCTCACACAGCAATGCTTGGCCACTTACCGCTCAACTCCAGACGGGTCTCCCTCTCAAGGACCTGGGCGTGGAGCGCTGGGTGTGCGCGTTCCAGGACCCTCAACTGGATGGAACTCATGCGGCCCCGGCCCCCCTCCACGAGGCGCCGGGCCTTCATGAGGGTCCTGGACCTCAAGTCATCCCAGCGCTTCTTGACCTTCAGGATGGTGCGGGTTGCCACCCCCTCCGCGTTGATGGCAACCACACAGTCGGCCCAGATCCTATCCCGTCCTTCCCTGTTGGCGCGGGACGATCCGAAGAGGGCATCATACTGCCCCAGGACTTGCTCCACCAGGACACCAACTTCGGTGGCAGTGAAGCTGGTGCCCCTCTGCCCCTCTGGCCGGGGGTTGCCACTGGGGTCAGATGTGGATGTGCCCGACATGGCAACCCCAGGGGCAGGAGTGGGTGGGCAACTGGGTCCTGGGGCTGGGCTGTGGAGCGATGTTATTCGAGTCGGGAGTCTTCTGTACCAGCAGGGGTGGACACAGCAACTGGACCCCTGCAGATGGCTGATGTGCAGGCACCAAATGGCAGGGCACGGTGGCAGCAGGCAGGCAGGCAGGCAGGCAGCAGCAGATGGCACGTGGGAGGCTGCTCGGGGAACTGGGGGGCAGTGATTCGGCCTTCTGGGCAGGAGCGTGGTCTTCCGTGTGTTTTCGCGTGGCCAGCTTGATACGGAGTGATTTGGCACGTGAAAAATCTGCACGTCAGCGTGTAATTCGAGGAAAGGCCCTTAGCGCGTAAGCGCGTCAGCACGCGTACGCGATTTCATTGGACCAAAGGCCCTTACAGCGTAAGCGCGTCTGTGACGTTTTGCGCACGGGCGTTGCCCTGGCAGGGCTTGGAGATCCCGCGTGCCTTTATGTTCTGTACGTGCTTTTCGTGCGGTGTGTGTGTTTTCCATCCGTTGGGGTTCACACGCTATTACTTCACAGCGGGTGTTGGCTACGCGTTCTACTACACGCAAGGCAGACGGTGAGTGGTACCCCGCTCCCCCAGGCCCGATCGCGTGAGAAACTTCCCGCGCACCCCTGAAATACACGCGCCCAGGCTATTCGCGTGTAAAACTTCCCGCGCACCCCTGAAATACACGCGCCCAGACTATTCGCGTGTAAAACTTCACGCGCACCCCTGAAATACACGCGCCCAGGCTATTCGCGTGTAAAACTTCCCGCGCACCCCTGAAATACACGCGCCCAGGCTATTCGCGTGTAAAACTTCACGCGAACCCCTGAAATACACGTAGCCCGCTCCCCCAGGCCCAATCGCGTGAGAAACTTCATGCGAACCCCTGAAATACACGTAGCCCGCTCCCCCAGGCCCGATCGCGTGAGAAACTTCCCGCGCACCCCTGAAATACACGCGCCCAGGCTATTCGCGTGTAAAACTTCACGCGAACCCCTGAAATACACGTAGCCCGCTCCCCCAGGCCCGATCGCGTGAGAAACTTCATGCGAACCCCTGAAATACACGTAGCCCGCTCCCCCAGGCCCGATCGCGTGACAAACTTCCCGCGCACCCCTGAAATACACGCGTCCAGGCTATTCGCGTGTAAAACTTCACGCGAACCCCTGAAATACACGTAGCCCGCTCCCCCAGGCCCGATCGCGTGAGAAACTTCACACGAACCCCTGAAATACACGTAGCCCGCTCCCCCAGGCCCGATCGCGTGAGAAACTTCACGCGAACCCCTGAAATACACGTAGCCCGCTCCCCCAGGCCCAATCGCGTGAGAAACTTCACGCGCACCCCTGAAAAACACGTAGCCCGCTCCCCCAGGCCCGATCGCGTGAGAAACTTCACGCGAACCCCTGAAATACACGTTGCCCGCTCCCCCAGGCCCGATCGCGTGAGAAACTTCACGCGAACCCCTGAAATACACGTAGCCTGCTCCCCCAGGCCCGATCGCATGAGAAACTTCACGCGAACCCCTGAAATACACGTAGCCCGCTACCCCGCTCAATCGCGTGTGTAACTTCCCGCACAACCCCGAAATACACGTGCCCCGCTCGCACAGGCACTATTGCTGTATGTTGCCACTTTTGTAATGAGCAGGGACGCTACCGCCTGCCTTCGTGTGGCGGACATGTATCGGCTTGTGCGTGTCTTTCGCTGTGCGTGGCTTTGACCTATTCGGTTCCATGAATACGTGTGGTTCGGGTGCGTGTGGGCGTTCCCTCTGCTTCCCTGCAGTACATCCCTAGTTACGCCCTTGTTTTCGCAAGTTGTTCCCCATTCCGCGCGTTACGCCCCGTGTTCCGCCCACTTTCTAGTGTATGCGCAGAGGTTGTGCGCTTTCACTGTGCGCGTCGCGCACGTCTTTCGGGATGTTGCAGTGACATGTGCGCCATGCACGGGTTTGGCGCACATCCCGAGGAAGACACGCGCAGGGACTTCCATGAATCGCACGCGTGCGCCTCTTTTTTTCCGCTTGCGCCTGCTTGCGCCTGCTTGCGCGTAGATTTTCGGCGCACGTTTGTTCCATGAATCGGCCCCATTGTGTCAATTGAAGCAAGTTGGGAGGGATTTGGGGAAGAGAGTCTGTGTAACAGGAAACACTAACTGGTGGATGGGATTTTGAGAGGGACCTGATACAGAAGCATTTCCCAAGAGAGAACCAGATTGCTTCAGTGAGGTTTGGGAGAAGGGAAAAGAACTGCGAGGAAGAGCTTACCTGGTGGAGTTTTCTTCAGCTGTGCATGTTGCTATCTGTCCTGTGCCTTGAAAAGGCAAACAGTCGGTACAAAAAGTGTATTTAGAAAAGCTTCCCATGAATAAGTTAAATCCCAGATAGTAATTGAAAGAACCCTGTGCACAAGCGTTGCCACTATATGTGGAGTGTGCCTGTAAATGAGTCCTTTGGCATTCAAGTCGGATAGTAAACAATTGTTGATTAACTCCCTGAATTTTTACAGGAGCAAGTGATGTCTGTGTTTGTGATCCTGGTGTACAATGACATTTACAGATTTACATATTCTAACATACACATCATAATATGTGAAGACCATACTTTAAATAACGAAAAATACTTGTCAAAGTGGAATCAGACTTAGAACATACAGGGGTTGATTCATAGAATTTGTGGACCGAAAAACGGGGATTTGTGCGTCATTCTGCCCGCAAATCCTTGTTTAACAAACAGGGATTTGCGGGCAGAATAGCACACAAATCCTCGCTATTCGGCCCACAAATTGCATGAATCAGCCCCTTATTCTCATCATTCCATAGAAAACAATGCCAATTTAAGTAACCAACATACGTTTTCCAAATAATATTGCAGAGATATAGAGGTATCCTGCATTTTGACGACTCATTATGCCATAGTTATTCAAATTTGCGTTTATACATATGGATATGAGTGTGTATTGTGAATGTAAACATTAGTGGGATGGTAGAAGTAAGGTTGGCCTTTCATTTCTGTAGACAATATGCCTCTATTTATGTGGAATATTGGTTATGACTTCCCCTGCATTTAATGTTAGGGAACCATCTTTAATTTCAGATTAAAAATAGTCTGGCTATTGTCCTAAATGTTTTGTTGCAATGGTCATGGTGGGGTTTAATCAAACATTTAATCAAACATTAGAAATTCAAATACATTCCAAAGATTTATATCATTACGTTATGTCAAAACCTGGGTAAAATCTACGAATCATGAGGACATACATTGCAAAAATTACATACCCAATTAACTGATGCCCTTATCAGATAACAATGAGGTCTGCCTCTGTCCATTCTTCCACATGTCTAGTTGTGTAAATGCTCACCTGGCTGTGCAATAATTATTGGTTGGGATACTTGTGTATAGGTGCGCAGCCAGCATAAACATACGAATACAGTGGCATGACTTTATGGCATTATTGTCAAACCAGATATGGATGTTCTTACATCAGGAAATAGGCCTAGAGTGCCACAGCCAGCATGGACATGTTTTCGTGCCATGACATGGCATTATTACTGGAATTATGCGCAAAGCCATAATGCTGGACTATATTGCCACAACATCAATGGATATGTTTTATACAGTGGATATTGTTTTACATATCCACTGCTGGCATTATGGGCAAAGCCGGCATGATGGTATTCTTATGTGGGGATACTGGAATAAATTGGCAAAGTCAGAATTCACATGGCTTTTTACACTTGCATAATACTGGCACACATTGTGCCACTGGCAGCATGAACATGTATTCTTACTTTGGTAGAGTAATGGGATATGTTTTTTTTAAGGCATTCCTGAAACACATTGGAAAGTAGTCCTGTTCTGTTGGAAACATGGATTATTTTAGTTTTTTTCAAGTGTTATCCTACATAACCATGTGTACATTGGATAGCTTTTTACCCATTGGTTCCAACAATTGTGCAGCAAAATGCACATTTTAGGGTTTTGATTAAAGATATTTCTGAGAGAACCTCCCAGCCCCCCGCACATCCCTTGAGTGGTTACGGCTTCCTCACTATGCTCAGTTAATGAAGCTTCATAATATATAAAATGACAAAAATTACACTTTTATGAGAAGGGGCATATGACTAGAAAGGTATTGCTGAACAAAGAATCATCTAAGGTGGAAGACAGTGCACAAAGTGCACAAGAGAACAATGATGACACAATAAATAGTGCAAAAGATGTAGCTGGATGGTTTACACAATCTGTATAAACGTTTCATCAGTTTGGAGTGACCTCTATGCCGTTTATGTACCAGATTGTTTAAATAATCTCCTCAACTGAAGAATTAGAAGATATTGACCAACAGAATCCTACTTCTCCAGCTTCATAGCCCTCCTTAGTATTGATGCAAACGTTTTTGCCAACATTTTAATCACCAGAATAAGGAACCACTGAAACGTCTGCATGTATTCCAGGTGTGTTTTGTGGGATTTGACATAATGTAGGCAATATTTGTTGATGCTTGACTTGATATTTAAGCCCGGAAAAGAATGGTCGAGAGAGGTATTAGCTCTCTTGCCAGTTATTTGGGAAATAACTGCTTCCTTCTGTAGGTTTGATTTAAATTACACAACTATTGTGATAAATCACAGTTCTTTATAATATCTGAACTATGATCTCTTACTCCAGAGCTTTTCTACTTCGTAGACTTCGTCAGTCACTATCAACACTATTTGTGCTAATTCTATCATAAACATTGTCAAGTAAGGGTCCTTATCCTGCAAGATTGTTGTCTATGTTGATGATGTGCTTTTGGTCCTGGTGTCATTTGAGCCTTCTTTTTTAAGGGTTATGGATGAAAGGATGGGATATATAAGTAGCTTCATCAATATCTTGCAATGCCCATAGGTATGCTTCAGACCTTGAAGCATTCCATTTCTCAAGGATAATTTTCAATGAGCCAATAATTCATTTAAGTGGATTGGGCGTAGTTCACAAGCTCACAGTGAGGCAGTGGACATATTCACAAGAGGGATATCAAAGAAACTTAGATAAATGAAACAGTTCACAACTTCATGGAATTTCAAATAGATTTAAGGGAGATGGCAGCTCGAATAACTGGAGCAGCAATTTCAGCAGAAGTTGACCTTTTGCTGCCAGGATTATGGATAGCATTTTCAGTAGGGGGACAGCATTTCCAATGGAGGGGCAACAGAGGAAGATGGAGGTATTTTTCAGAGTTGGAAACAAGGGGTTGCTGTGAGTTACAGGTTATATGGTGAACCTTTTCAGACATGGGTTTAGGAGGGAGCTGGGTCTGAGGCAGCAAGGTCAAGGGCCAAAGGGAGGATTCAACGGTAACCATCTAAACTCTCCCATGACCTCTGCTTCACTCGCCTCACCAAACTCCCCTCTTCCAAGTTCATCTGCCAAAACAATAGATGGCTACTGTTAACAGCTTCATAACTAGTGTTAACAGCTTTATAATCATGTGTCATTACATTCCCGGAACATCTGTGATGTTATAGCTTAGGGCATCATAGCCTACTTTGCACCCTATAACATACTACCATGGTGTCTGAACCTGCTATCCACTCTTTCTCCCCAGGGTCATAATGTGTGAATTCTTGAAATTCTGTAGAGGAGGAGAGGTCATTTTCATTGGGAACTACAATGTGTCAAGTGGAATTGACCTTGCAATCCTATATCTGAGCACAAACAAGCGGACAACCATGACACCTTTTTGCTCACTTGAGTGGCATAATGAAATAGTCATTTTATGATGTGAAATTTCTTTCAGTTGCTCGCTGGTGACATGCCCAACTAGCATATCGTACTACAATGACCTCAGTTATAGGTTCTGTTGATACATTTCCAGTTATGTTTTCAGCTCACATCACTTGATTAAAACACATTGGCCCTCATTACGACCCTGGCGGAAAGCGACTGACCGGAGCGCCACAGCGTAAATAGCGTTTCCGCCATTGCACGAAGGAGCAAAGTGCGGCCCATTCCGACCCATCGGGCACGAGCACCACGGCATGGCGGAAGTGCAAAGTCCGCGATGGCGGAAATGACCCCAAAACGGCCCACACCGCCGCCGTACGGCGCCCTAGGTGCAATACCGCCACCCCTCTTAGCGGTCACCGCAGTGTGCGCCTACCGGAAAGTACGGTGCCCGGAAATATACGGAAACGGAAGTTAAAACATGGGCCCGGAACGGGAAACATCCCGGCGTACACCTATAAATACACTAAAACCACACAACCACTAAAATCACTACCCTGAAACACACCCCAACCCGTCAACCACCCTAGCGAAACCAAGAAAAATGGGAAAAGTAGCGAAGAAAGCGTGCGACCGCAAGCGGCAGGTCCACTTCTCCCGTGAGGAACTCACCGTGCTAACAGAGACCCTCCAGGAGAATGCTGCCGTCGTCTTCTGCACGCAAATGACCAGGACGGCACTTGCAAACAAGAGGCCATATGGGCTCTGGTGGCACAGCGGGTAAGTGCGGTGGGGACCGCACCCCGCACCCCACAGCAATGCCGCAAGCGATGGGACGACCTGCGGATACGCGTCCGCAGCATACTCTCTGCCAACCGCAACATTGCCACAGCCACCGGGGGAGGTCCTGAATCACCCATCAAGTTGACCCCCTGGGAAGAAATCTGTGCCTCCACCATCGGAATGGAGAGCATAGAGGGAGTCGGAGGGATGGAGAAAGGAGTGCAGACATCCGAAGATTCAGGTAGGTGGGCCAGATAAAACAATGCCAAATCCACACAGTCCATCCATGTGAAGTACCATGCGTCCACATAGTGCAACAGAAACACATGTCCAGGAGAACGTCCACACACATCGGCCTGCAAGCGCACGTTAAAACCCACAATAAATACATAAATAATTAAAAACCCCTAATACACGCACTACACGTGCAGCAGGCACACCCTAACTGCAGGCTGCCAGACAACTGCACCCTCACTCCACACACAAATCAAAGCACCTCCAAGGCCCCGACCCAAATCACCCTCAGGTACCACCCCAATGCATGTGATACAATGCCATTCCAATTCCCACAGACCCATCAATAACCCTCGCCCTCCTTTACTCCACCACAGGGTCCGATCCAAACGACGAGCTACAGGACACCCCTACCAGCACACCTGCAAAGAGGGCCAAGACCAACGGCCAGAGACCCTCCACCTCAGCTGCACGCATCAAGACACGGCAGCAGCACAAATCAGGTGGCAGCACAGAGGAGGGAACATCAACAGGCACCCCAGCAGCCAGCATGCCCACAACACCACCACCACAGGTCCCCCCAATGGATGCCACAGAAGGCACTGCCTCTGGTGGCAGCAGCACCATAGGTGACACCCCATTGATGGCAGCATGCTCGGACACAGAAAACGGGGATGCCGAAGTCAGATCCATCCATGACCTGTCCCAATCCCCCTGTCTGTTCCATCCCGTACAACATGAGGATACCACGCAGGGGCACCCACCAGACGACGACTGGCCATCCCCCACAAGCCCTGTGGCAAGGCAACATGAGGACAACAGCCCCTCTGTGACACCCCCGCAAATGGCCATGGCCCAGCAGAGGCAACAGTCCCTCGACCAGTTGATGGAACAACAGCAGCAACTGGCCACACTCCTCAAGGACCATGCCAATGAATGTGGGGGCACTAAGGCAGACATAGAAACATCAACTGAGACACTTAGGGCAGAAATGGAGAGAGGTACAGAGACGCTAAGGGCACAAATTGAGAGAAGCACCGAGAGCCTGAGGGGGGAACTGCATGCGACGTCCAAAGACGTATGTGCCGAACTTGCCGCAGTGCGCCGTGTGCTCACTGAGCTCTCGCAAACCCTTAGGGACATGCATGGACGTGAGCAGGCAGACACATCATCCGTTGCAAGTTCCGTCCAGGGCAGCCCCCAACGTAGATCTGGAAGGAACCTGCGCTCCACAGGCAGGGGTGCCCCTGATACCCGCAGGGGGGCATGCAATAGCGACAGCCCACTGACAATGAGCATCTTTGGGCACTGGTGTTCGGGGGGGAGGTAGGAGGGTGGAGGGGGTGTGTTGGGCTCACTTGGGTGGCGGGTCGATAGGGTGTTCAACATGATATCACATATGCCATAAAAAGTGCACGATCAACCAATGAGAAGTGTGGACATTGATCTTTGTGTACTAGGCCATCATAGGCGTACAGTCCATATTGTGCATGTCCCAGACACACGCAGTGCCACGAGTCCCGTGTCCATGTATCAGCCACCAGGCGTGAGTGCTAGAAGCATACATCAATGAGATGCTGACGAATGTCACGGGCCTCCGGTGCCTCGCAGACTCCATGAGGTGCTGCCACATCCCCACCCTCATCATGACCATCATCAGGTGCTTGCAGTTCTGCGTCAGGGGGCATGGGCACATTTCTACGTACGCACATGTTGTGGAGCATGACACATGCCATCACCATCTTTGCAACCTTCTCATGGCGGTACAGGAGTGCCCCGCCAGACCTGCTGAGGCAGCGGAAACGGGTCTTCAGTAGGCCGAATGCCTGTTCAATGACTACACGGGTACGTGAGTGGGCATGGTTGTAGTCCTCCTCATGCTGGTCCCGTGGGTTCCGGACTGGTGTGAGGAGCCATCTCTTCAGTGGATATCCAGCATCACCTGTATGTGGACGAGAAACGTATGATGTGGAATGCCATTGATACGTACGCACACCCCCCCCCCTTCCTGGCAGGTCAATGCCAATTCACATACCCCACATCATCATGCATGTAATGAGACTCACCGAGTAGCCAGGATCTGTTCCCTGCGTGTCGCTCCATGTAGCGTGGTATTGTAGAGTTCCTCAAGACCATAGAATCATGGGTTGATCCAGGGAATCGGGCACAACAATGTGTAATGATCCTGTTGGAGTCACACACCATCTGTACATTCAGGGAATGAAATTGTTTTCGGTTGCGGTACTGGGCCTCCATGGCATGTGGGACGACCAATTCAACATGGGTGCAGTCGATGGCACCAATGCAACCCGGTATGCCGGCAAGTGCATGGAATCCCACTTTTGTGTTGGTTATTTCCTGCTCCGAGCGTGGTAGAGAGATGTAGTCGTCTGCGTGCTTCAGGAGGGCATCGAGCACTTGCAATAGTGTCCGTGAGAACAGTGGCTGAGAAATGCCATGCAACTGTCCGACTGTGTGCTGGTAGGTGCCTGTGGCCAGGAAGTGGAGTACAGACACCACCTTCAGTAGGGGTGGGATGGCGGTTGGGCTATCTATCATGCTGACAAGGTCAGCCTGTGTCATGTCCACAATGGCGGTTATGGTGTCCCGGTCCAGACGGTAGAGGGTGTGGATCTGCTCATCAGTGAGGTTGAACGGATGTGCTCGGAGGCGTGGGATTGCGGGCTGCCTGCGTGGTGGTAGTGGCTGTGCTGGCAGCCCTTGCTGGCCCTGCCTTGGCCTCCTCCTCCTCCTGCGTCTCCTCCGTGCGGCTGGTTGTAGTTGGTGTTCGTCTTCTTCTTGGAGTCGGAGCGCTTGCAGTGCTATCAGGTCCCCCAGGGCCAACATCGCGAGTCCTGCCGGTAGCATTTCGGTGTGGTTGTGGGAGGAGACTGGCTGTGCAATTTATGTGTTTTCAGGCTGTATGGCCTCCACCTGTGGTGATTGATTCCACCTGTGCAAACTGCTCTCCCCTTTGGCCGAGCACGTCCCGCGCACAACGCTGCAATTCGGGGAATTGTATCTTGCTATTGCAATCATGTATTTGTACCCGATGGCCGTGTAAGATTGGTTGATATGTTCATTCTGCTGTGGTCCCATTGTTTCACATGCATTCATTGCAGTCGCGAACAGACTTGTGAAGGGTCACTGGAACGTAGTACTCGAGTAACGGTGGACCCTCATGCATCACTGCACCGAGGTTCAACGACGGGCGGGGCGTCCCATTCGTGGGTGAAGGCAGTTGCCATTTTCACACACAGCCGCACTCGATGGAATAATTAGTGATTTCAAACGGCCACAGATGCCTTTTCGACGTGATGTTGCAAATGAGGAATTCGAGGGGCGGCGCTTTCGGTTTCCAGCTAGCGGCGAGGAGATGCCCACAGGTCTGACTGCAAATGTAACGTTCTATTGTTCTATGTCCTTGAGACAGGGCCCATGGCGAGGGAGCAATGATTGATATGAATAGTTTGGGATGCGCAATAGCGAAGTGGGCGATGAGGCCGTCCGTTCCCAATAACATGTTACTTCACAACACTGGAATTACGGGCTGGGGCACTGTGGATTTAGCAGGCTGCATAACGCACGGACTCAATGGATGTTTCTAATGTTATGTGAGTAATTATTCAGGCATTTTGATCCCGGGATGAGGGAATGATGGATGGATGCATGGGCAGGTGATTTGATACAGAGTTTGCCATGTACAGGGCTTCTTGGGATCTATCCGCCTCCCCTACGCTATGTGATGCAGGGCTGCCATTGTGGGACCATCGTCCATCTGGCCTTGTTGAGCCCTCCCTGTCTCGAGGCGCCCTCAGACACTTGTGTCCATGCACGTTAACATTCCCATCTGATGGAATCTGTTTTGACAGACGCATGCACAGGTACACTCGTTTGTGATGGTGTTTGCACCTCAATATAGATGGTTATGAGTCGCAAGTGGTTTTGGGGTGGTGGTGATCCTTTTGGTTGGGCTAGCATGCATATGGCTGTGGATTTCGTGTGATCATTGAAGTGAGTAGTTGGAATGTAGTTCTGATGGCCATTCTGTTCTTTTTCTTTTCTTTTGGTTGACAGGTATCTCCTCCCCTTTTGCCACTGCCATCTGTATGCCACTCCTGCAGATGGATTTTACTCCCGACACCTGCTGCTTCGTGTTAATCAGTGGAGCAGCATTATGATCTTATGGGACGATCGCCAATGGGCCACATGCCCTTACGCAGTACTGGTGGCTCGGAGCAACATTTCGGCCTTTCAGCTGGACTAGTGCCTCCCCATTGGGACGGCCCTGCGGTTCTGTGCGCTTCCATGTTGCATTTTCGTACGTGATTGTGGCTCTGTGTACCATGGGGGAACAGGGCGACACACAGGTAGTGGCTGGTCATTTCTTGCGGAAGCAGCCCACAATGGTGATTGGTGTTTTGGAGTTCATGGCCTGATGGCTGTATGGGCTTGGTGATTTTGATGTGCATAAAATTTCTATTCGGATTTGGCCCGTGTAGCGTTTTTCTTTGCAAGTGATGTGGCATATGCCAATTTGGGGGGCGATGTATTGTGAGGAGATCTGCATCGGGTTCCGGCTTCGGGGTTTAGTTGCGTGGTACTGTACTGGCCGCGTTTGCCTACGAAGCCCAGTGAGGTCAGGGATGGGGGCTGCCAATATGACAGTTTGAATGTTGTCATGCTCAGGGGCGGGGGATTGGGTTTTGTGTAACAGATGCCGGTCAGCCAGGTGGACTGGTGGAATGATGTGATTTTCGGAATATTGCTGGTCACAGGTGCCTGTGTTTGCGTGCGTTTCTTGGTGGGGGACTGTGGTCATGTCCATTGGGATGGCTTCTGTATTCGTGCCATCTGTGCCCTGCAGCTCCCATTGGCCCCTGTTGTGTTTCTTTTGTTCGTTGGCATGCATGGGTGACTTGTACATTTCAATGGTTGCATTGTGGCTTCATTGCACCTACGGGGAGTTGTACTTTGTGGGCAGGGAGCGGTGTACAGGCACTCAGTGGGGCCGTTTACGGTTGATTCGCGATGCCGTATTTCTCGCCATGGCGGAATGGTACATTACGCCATGCCTGATGGCGTTAGGTACATGTCCGCTAGGGTCGGAATTGGCGTACCGTTGCACCATGGTGGTGTTTGCGGTTTGGCATGGCGCGCGCGCGCGTGCTTGGTGCAGTTAGCGTTGGCGTTCACTACGGTGTCGCTAATGGCTTCGTACTTTGCGGTGACGGGTCATAGTCGCACCGAGCGCTATTCGATGGCGGTATTGCATTTCCGCCATCGTTTTTCGATTTCCGCCAGGGTCGTAATGAGGGCCATTGTGCTTTTGAATGCTGTTCAAAGAAAAACTGTTCAAATCACAATTGAAATGGGACCTTCTTTTAGATGTGGTTACTATGGACAAACTCTGTGACTTCTTCTTATGAAGACATTTAACACAAATACATGTGTTCTGTTTTATGATTGTCATCCCCAGTTCACTGCACTTGTTTGACATATACTTGATTTACACTCTCAGGAACAGGGTAGTACAAGTAAACCCAAATAGAGATGCACAAAAATACAAAACACAATATTATACAAAAAATATACGAACATGTATTAAAGATTTCATGAATCAAATATTTTAGTGTATGTGCTGTTGAATATGGATAGATGCCATTTTGTCAATAGACAGGTATACATGTTTCCTTACATTTCTGATTAGTACATGTATATAAATTATCCTCAGATATACACCATTTTTGATTTATCTGGTTTGTATTACTTGATTGCGAATTACTATATACTTGTTTGGTATTTTTAGTATTTCTGTATTTTGGTGGTATGACCCATAGAAATGTAAAATAAAGAAGACATATTTTTTAATGTATTTGAACTACCAGGAGGAGACTTCTTCTGCCATATGAAGGTTTGCCCATTCCTCTGGCATATGGTGCTTTCCCATTGTTTTTCTCTACACTATATCTGAAATGCAGCATACAAATAAATACATGCAATCGTCCCAACAGGATTAGAAACATAAGTCATACCCTAAGCAATATGATCAGCATTTCATCAGAGCCACAGGAAAAAATGGGGTCCAACACAACACATATAAGGCGTAAACAAAACACAAACCTCTTCAAATATTGTGTCTCACCTAAAGTACTTAAGGTACTGCAATCGTATATCTTCAATGTTAAAGTTGATGTGTGCCTTTCTTCTCTATTAACACAGTGTAATTACATTGCTGCACACCACTCAATTGCCCCAGGCTTGGTTTTCCCTAATGTAGACACTAAAACAGAATAAAACAGGGTACAGTCAGTGTCTGTTTACTGTTTGAAGAAGGTTGTGGGTGGATGCCAGACTCAGCTTTGAGACCAGAATTAAATAATAATAATAATAATAATAATAATAATAATAATAATAATAATAATAATAATAATAATAATAATACGTTACCTAACAATTTAACAAATGAATATTAATCAGATGGCTTATTTACTTATTGTCTGGCTCATTACAAGCACAATTGCAGCAGCAATGTATATTGTATAACAAGCAATGCATACTGTGTCCAATATAATTGCGGAATTATAAAAGCGGAAATGTATTAGAGCAGAAGTGCGTAAGAGGCCCTTTAGTAAGACATAATTCTGTTTCAGCTACTATATATCCCAAATGATGAATCGCCTGCTTTACAAGAAGATGTGTGCCATGTAAACGAGGGGGATTCTTCTTTGCCAAGCGCATTTCTTGAGTATGAGAGATACATGGTTTGTGGTGTAACATCACAGTTCTCCCAGGAAATTGGCTCCATTGTGTGCATCCCCCAAAATGGGATTAATGGTGGGGGACATTATAACTCCTGTCACTGTCAATGTATGCAAGGGTGCCCTAGAACAAGAACAAGGACATAAAGATTACGTGTTTCACAATCCTCGCATTTGTAATCATGCAAGCCGGCTCTGACATACTTGGTACAAACACAAGATATACTCTCCTGGATCCAAACAGCTCAACACATTTTTCTTTGGATCTACTATTTTGGCTCATCACTAGATGATGGTAGTCTCTGTTGCAGACACGGAATATGCTCTCTTGCCATAAACTGATTTTACGAATTATTCTTCACAACTGCTATTTTTTCTTATTAGAATTATTTACAAGTTATAATTTCTTATTGACCATCACAAAAAATTGAAACACAAAGGGCTCGATTCATGGATTGTTTTGCACGGTTCAAAGTTACTTTGCGCTGCTGCAAAAATTCACTTAGCACTGCCCACACAAACCCTGATTCATCAAACTGTGCAAAGTGTATTTTTGCAGTGCAAAGTCAGTGCAGATCCTTTTGTGTACTGCAAAGATTACTTTGTATTTACTTTGCACTGCAAAAATACTCTTTGCACAGTTCCATAAATCAGGGTTTGTGTCGGCAGTGGAAAGTCACTTTTCAGCAGTGCAAAGTCACTTTAAAATGTGCAAATAATTCCATAAATCGTGCCCGAAGAACATACAGTGAATATACTCCCCTTTTCCAAAAGATTCTAAGAATTTGTCTTCACCACTCCTAATTTGCTTCATGACAAAAATATTTCACTTTTGCTTACAGCCATTAAATGCACTCGCTGGGCTGAAAACCATTCCAAGAATGTTACTTCTCAATTTCTGTTTGGGCTTTTCACAAATATTGGCCACAAGTATTTTCTCTCATCCATTACAAAAATTGGCAAACTACCTGAAAAACACTGTATATACGTTCCGGTCTCTAAACAATTCTACACATTTTCACAAAGGAACGTGCCAACTCTGCTGCAGTCTCTACCCCTCCTCTTACTTCCCAGGCTCTCTGCAATGTCCTTGCCTCTCACTTTATCTCATAAATCCAGGACATCCTGTCCACCCTCTCTTCCCCGCTCCTATTCCCTCTCAGTCTGTGCTTGCTGACCCCTCTTTAAATCACCCCCACCCTCCTTCTGTTCCTTTCCTCCTTTTTCCCCTGATGGGTTTGCTAGACAAGTCCGATCTATGTAAGCCTCGTCAAAACAGGTTCATCCATGTTCCTCTAAAACCATCAAGGTCCACATTGACACCCTTGCTCCGGCCCTTGCTGATTTTTGCAACCACTCCTTTGCCTCAGGATGATTCCCCTCCTCTCTGAAGCACTCCCTTTTGCATCTTATGAAACCCACAGCTGATCCTTCCTGTCCGGCTAACTATCTCCCAATTTCCATTACTCCCTTTCTGGGCAAACTCCTGGAAAAGCTGACCATTTCTCAGCTTAACCTTCATTTTGATTCTGTTGGCTGTCTCCATGACCACCAGTCTGCCTTTAGAGCAGCCAAAAGCATGGAAACTGCTCTCCTGAACTTCTGTGAAGATCTGTTCTCCAGCCTTGACTCTGTCCTCATCCCTTCGATACGGTCAACCATACCATCTTGCTCAACCAACTCCATGATAACCTAGTTATCACTGTTCAAGCACTGGCCTGGCTGACCTCTTTTTCTCTGAGGTCCAACTGGGGTCCTTCCTATACTCTATCTTTCACTCTACCTGTGGTGTTCCCCAGGGGTCTAACCTCTCGCCCTGGCTTTTCAACCAATGCCTGGCAGCACTCGCCCACTGCATTGCCATTTTCTGCCCAAATTTCCAGTGCTACGCTGACGACACTCAACTCATTTTCAGGCTGCCCTCGGCCACCTTCTATCCCTCTCTCATCTCTGATTGCCTAACTGCCATTCAAGATTGGTGTGCCGCCAATGATCTTTGAATGCCAGCAAGACAGAGATCCTCCTCATTGGCACACCTTCACCATCCTTTCCCCTCACTCTCTGGCCGGCCTTCCTTGGCCCTCTTCCTAGCCCCAACTGTGAGGCTAAGAACATCTGAGTCATCTTTGTCTCCACACTTTCCTTCTCTGCCCACATCTCTGAGGTCTCTAAAAAGTCAAACTTCCTACTACACCTCCTGAGAGGTATTCTTCCTTTCCTCTCCTTCCCCCAGAAGCTTGCTGTCTCCTAAGATCTGGTTCTCTCTAGGTTGGACTATTGTAACAGTCTCTTTCTTTTTCTTCCTGTCTCTACTCTCCCCCCTCTGCAACTAATCCAGAACAAGACTGTGAGATGTGTCCTTGGCCTCAAGCCCTGGGATCGTATCTCTCCAGCTCTGAAATCTCTCCAATGGCTCCCAGTGGATGCAACAATTAAATTCAAAACCCTCTGCATTGTCCACAAGATTTCTGGGGAATAGGTCCAAAATACCTTCAACTATCCCTCGGCAAATACCTCCCCTCCTGAGCTCTTCGCTCCTCCACCTCTAACTCCCTCAGGGTTGGTTGTAGATCTGTGTCTTTGGCTGGTGCCTCCCTCTGGTACAGCCTCCTTGCCACTCTAAAACTTGAGAACCATCTCTGGTTCCGAAAGAACCTCAAGACCTTCCTCTTTGCTTCTGCCTTCGCTCCCCCTCTCCCCTGCTGATCTACTCTCTTTCGGTACCGTGCACCTAGCTACCCTATGTCCCCTGAGCCCAGGTACCTGCTGACCCTGCCACGCTCTTGCACTGCCTCCTGGCCACCCCTTGCAGTGGGAATGTATCTGTACCCACACAGTCCCCCCATGTTCTTCTTTTTCTGCACTTATCAGACTTACCCAGTCTGCAGCCGTAAACACTGCACTTGCCACTTGCTGACTGCACTACCACTGTTTATGTCTATCATTATCTAATTATTTGATATTTATTATTATTTATCTGTTCTCTTCTGCTCCACACTTTCCACTCTCCCCCTTGCATGCTCTTTTCCCATGCACTTGCACGTTCTCAATGTCACTGGGCCAGGTAAGATCCCTGTGGTCTTCTCCCCTGTTCCCCTCCCTTGCCTTGTTGCTCTCTGAAACACTTGTGTACGAGTGTGATACAGATAAAATATCATATCATATCAATAATACATGGACACAGGTCTCCAAAACGAGTATTTTCTTGTGTCTGTCACAACACTTTGGAATATCAGTACAGTCACTGAACTGAATACACAATCGCCTGCCTCCAAACAATTATGAGCATTTTCTCCTCATACCTATTATATTGTATCATCTCAGAAAAATGGCACACACAGTTACTCTCTCCTCCATGCCACCAACAATCTACTCCCTCAACTAAAACCTATGTTAATGTCCTGCCACAAATAAAGCTTATTATAGCTTTCGATTTCTTCCTCAACTGATTACACATTCAGTGTTCTACCTGCCCCTCACCTAGGCTAGCAACTTCCTGACTCTGTCTTCAATGCTAATCACATATTCGAAATGGTCTTGCATATGTATGTCCTTTTTCACCAAACTTGCTTGAATCTCTTTACCCGAATCCTGGATGAAGATACAGACAGAATGGTCAATACCACTAACACAAACAATATTCAGGCGATTTAGAAAGTGCATACACATGTATGTCTAGCATTAGTCATAATAGGACTTAAACTATGTGGATGGTCAAATAGCTCACTTTCACCCAGAAAGGACCAACAAAGCAGGAAAGAATTCCTTTTCATAAGTATGGTCTTTGCAGCATCATGTTTCCTGAATGGCTGAGAAAAGAGTCTAGTAACAGACTTGAAGAAACAGAGCTTTTCTGACGTAGGTTAGCCCTTTCTCTCCTTCAATCCAAGCTACTTACGCTATCATTGCTGTGCACATTGAATTTTTCGGCCTCATTCCAGCTCTCTTTCCACCCGGGATTCACTATTTTCAATGTCCTCCACTGCAGATGGGATATTAGTCTTGATTCATTTTATGCATCTCCATGGTTGGTCCAGCTTCCTTCTCATTCCCTATGTATCTGTTCGCAGTCTGATGGCAGCTGCTGCACAGCCAAAGGGAATACGCACAGCTGTCAGGGATATTACAGATAATCTCTATCATACTGTATGCGTTTATAGTTGGCACACATCCATGGCATTCATCATTCTCCTTGCTTCCTATGGATATCGGTTGCTTGGTTCCCTGCTGAATCCATCCCACGGAGCAGCTCATGAGTCTGCATCGATTGAAGACAAACTTCGCAGAAATGGATGCAGAGATGGATGAGCGTGCTTACTTAGCCAGTGTAACAGTAAGTGAATCAGAAACGTGAGTCACTTAAGCACTGGACACCAGGAGCTTGAGCAGACATGAGTGTATCTATGTTGCTAATGTGTGCTTGGCTCTCAAATAATGCAGTCAAACGTGGCTTGGCTACAAAAGAGTGGAGCGCACCAGTTGCCAAATCTGTCTGCAGACACTGTGTGCATTCACTCACAATGTAATGCAATTCATGTTATACACTTGGAGACTGGTGCAAGTTCAGGCCTCTAATAGTTTTCTCATAAATCACCTCGCTAACTGTGAGAAAGTGCCTAGGATGCATCGCATCATCATCCCTGGCCTGAGTCCCAGCACTATCCTTGTCTGTACAATACAGTACACAGTGCACAAGGTTTGTCTGCATTGTCCCCATTTCATGTTCCCAAAGTCAGTCTCACTTAATGGAAGCCACCCAGCTGTGATGAGCACAATGTGATAATTGGTGAAAATGGGGAAATATGCTGAGTCAAATCCTAGGGACAGTACCTTCAAATCTACAGAGATCAAGCAAGTTCAAACACAACATATATATTACCCGGCCACGGTAGTTATGGTTAAATTGCTGTTTCCATAGGAAGAGCACTTTTTGGGCGGCTTATAACTCCGCTCCCCCGGGACAAATCCTCACCAACTTTTTAGTATATGGGCACCTCTGAATTTTTTTGCAAAGTTTGGAGATGTTTGGGCCAGGGGGGGCAAAGTTATAGGGGGGTCCCAAAACGTCTTTTTTTCCCATACACTGAATGGGGGAAAAGCTTTGCGCACGGCTACAGGTGAAACCGCTGGATGGATTTTGACGAAATCTGCGGCAGGTGCAGGGGTTTGGTCCAGAAAGCGTGCTTTTGTAAACTTGGTCACCATCCGTGCAGTATGTTTCTTTATAATTATCAAAAAGTAGGTCTGAAATAATTAGTGATATCTATGTTCGCTCCGCGGTCACACTTCCCTGTTCGGTCGACGAACAAGATACCGATTGGCTAAGGGGCTGGCGTCATGACCGCGGACACGCAACATCTCTGCCCATTGGCTGCTGCGAGACATCTTCTGCGTCAGATGGTTTGGATGTGCCCGACATCTTGTATCCGCGGAAAGCAGATCAACAACCAGCGTGTACATGCTTTTTTCATGAAACTATTTTGCTGTGTCACAGAGCATTGGGAAAGGTTCAGACGGTAAGACATTGGTGATCAATGCATTTGTTCTTCGGTCGTCATGATGTAATTTCTATGGACACCTTGTACACACAGTAAATGTGGGGTGTAATATCGATAGCACTTCAGTCCATGTAGTGGGCAGGAAATTTCTAACACTTCAGTCCATGTAGTGGAAAGGAAATTTGTAGCTGTTGAAAGCACACGCTTATTGGTAGGCAACATTGAAATTGACAACATGCTGTGAATGCATTATTTTTTCCAATGACTATTATTATATTCATTAGTACGCCACCATGGGTGGCACATGGTACGGTGGTTGTGGCCAGGGGCTACAGTCTTAAGATATGGGTGATCAATGCATTTGTTCTGGGGGTCGGTCGTCATTATGTAATTTCTATGGACTCCTTGTACGCACAGAAAATGAGGGGTCCAATAAGGCCAGTATTTCAGCCCGTGCAGTGCACGGGGGAGTTGTTACATTTGTAAGGACACGTGTAGTGTTAGGGAACATTGAAATTGACAACATGACGTGAATGCATTATTTTTTCAAATGGCTATTATTATATTCATTAGTACGTCACCATGGGTGGCACATGCTACGGTGGTTGTGGCCAGGGCCTAGAGTCTTGGATGCATGGCCATCGGCCGAAGGCCGAAGGCCTTACTTCCAAGACTGTAAGCCCTGGCCACAACCACCGCCACATGTGCCACCCATGCATACACCCGTAGTGTTGCATTTTGATTGGCAAGTTGTGGGGAGTGCGTGCAGTGTTGTGTGCATGGCCAAAGGCCATGCACCCAAAACCAAAGTGGTAAGTATTAGACGTGGAAGACACTGCATCCGCATCCTATGTAAGATCCACAGACATACTGTGAAAACAAAATCAAAATATCGAGGCTGAATACCCCAAAAGGAAATACACCGAACACGGGTTACAAAGGACCATACAAAGTACTTTCTTTTATACTGAATCCAGTTACAAAAACAGAGCAAAATCAGATAGCTATTGGCCCTCAGTACAACACAACGAACTCCAGCATGGTTCAGTGTGTTCAGTGAGAGACGCTGTACATTAGAATGCATTGGCTTTTTATACACTTTGTGAGCACGATGTCCAGCCCCACTTCAGGTTAATATTCTGTTTAATACATCACCGATCTAGGGTTCATGCCAAGTCTCGAACAACCGCATATAACTGGTTTGCTTTTAATACATGTATCAACAAGCCTATACAGCAACTGTGTAATCTGGGATTTTCCATGTTAGTCTTCTTAAACATGAATACAATGTGGTTAAACAAGTGTTCTATGTTCAGTATTTGAATACATTGTTTTTATAGTATACTCGTGGATTAGTTTCTTTACACGAGTAATCCCTTACACACAAGTCAACGAAGGACAAGGTCTCAGTTCACGACCTCAACAAGTGGCCTGCAGGCAAGTTACATATTAGCTATGTACAGAGGTCAAGACGGCCATGTTGTATTTTGGAATGACATTGTCCACCATTTTAACTCACAGGGTGACTTTTACAAAGCGAATCCTAAAATGGCGGATTGGCCTAAAATGGCGGCTTACATCGATTTTAAGGTCAGGACCTTGCAACACGGATTCTTTCGCAAGCGACTTTCAAGCAGCTTGGTGTAGGCCAATTTACATATATTTATTGCAATAGGAGGCACGATATAATTTCTCTTTTGACAAACCTGTGAAAACAGAAAAATAATATGAGGCCGGGAAGCCCAAAAAGAAACACACCAACGCAGGTTACAAAGAAACATACAAGTGCTTTATTTCAAGCTACAACAGTTACCAAGTCAATTGACAAACGGATAGCTATTCGGCTATCAGTATAACATAACGAACTTCAACGAGGGTTCGATGTGTTAGTGAGAGAGACCGCATATTGGAATACCCGGGCCTTTTATACAATTTGTCCAGCCCTTGGCTAACCCTCTTGCAGGTTAACTATTCTGCAAAATATTTAATTCTGGTCTTAGGGTTTCTTGCCAGGTCAATCCTTTAATATATGCATTTCGATTTGTTTCGCTGATATAAGTAGTACATTTACATATAGGTCAACGGTAGGACAAGGTCTCAGTTCGCGACCCCGACAAGTGGCCTGCAGGCATATTAATTATTTAGTTGTACGGAGGTCACAACGGCCAGAATCTTACTCAGAATGTCATTTGGCCTCCATTTTGATGTTCAGGGTGACTTCTACATAACAAGAGAACCTAAAATGGCGGCTCAATCCAAGATGGCGGCTTACATTGGTTTCTCTAAGGTCAAGACCCTGCCGTGGAGTTTGTTCGCAGATGATGTTTAGACAACTTGGCGTAGGCCAATACACATACAATTGTTACAATAGGAGGCATAATATTGTTTCTATTCCGACAAACCCTCCTTTTGGCCTATGCCAAATGCTAAAACTACTTTGGATCTCCTTGCAAATAACTCCATGCATCATCGTCCATGCACCCCAAATCACTTTCGGAAGTATCTATTGCCATTAGGTCATTTGCTAAAATTTCTTTCAACACATATTCTTTGGAAGTTTTATCTGGGGCATACATGTTATGTCCTATCGAACCTATCGCTTGTGCGCAACATCCCCCTAGCATCGAACACATACCAGTTAGACACTGAATACAGCAACAAAGAAACAACAGGATTCACAAAATAATTAGCAGGACCGAAAGTACCTTCCAACCCCAAGATCGCAAGAAGTCCCAGAACCAAGCGCTTAGATCTCAGTTTCCTGCTGGAACATGCACTTCGGAACTAAGGACATGCAGATTCTGTATTGCCTTGAAGATAGTTGGGGAGGAATCTGGTACGAAATCACAGCAAGCGGACTCCACTAATTTACACACTCCACCACGCTCAGGCAGAATGACATCTAATGCCATCCGGTTTTGAAGTGCTACTAGTCTTATCGCCTTCTGTTCTAACATCGTATTATAGAGTATGTCTGTGGTCCGGTTGATGGTTCTCTCAGTACTCTTGCTAGTTTTCTGATATCTTCTGAATTCTCTATCTGCCCCCAAAATGGCAAAACTGATTGAGCTATATCTCCCAAAATTTGTGCTGGGGTGTCACCATTCTCGCCCCGCCGTGGACGAGCATTTGAAACTTCTCTTGTACTAGCTGTAAACACCTCAGGTAACAGGATCCCTAAAAAACAGGTTCCCTGCCAATCCCTGGGCAACCATGGGAATGCTACATTACCGCAGACAAAGTAGACAAGTTCGCCTATATACAAAGGACTGTTTTCCCCAGTCAAATTTGCAACGTTGGCACAACCTAGAAAATTTCCCATTGACTGAGTTCCATTCCTCTGTATGTAAAAGGAAACTAAATCGGGGCTATGCTTAACAGTGTAAGAAGGAGGCATGGCATCCTTATAGCCTATTGAAGCCATCTTAAAAGAAATCAAAGATTGGAAGGGACGAGACAGTCTGTCTGAAGGCCTAATAGAAGCAACGTTAGGTTTACTCCTGTTTGCAAAAAGCGAGCATCCCTGGGGAGTCAAAACATGTTTCTCAAAACTATTCAAATTGGTGGCATCAAAGTTCCATGGGATGCTATCATTCCATCGGCCAAAGACCAGTGCTCTAAGAGAAGCATAGCAAGCAGTTGTCAAAGGTAAAGGATGAATATACCAACCTAGCCCCTTATCCCCGTGTTACGGTAAATGTGAGCAGACCCAACAGTTAGACTTATCAAAAATGGCATGCGTAGCATTCATGATAAGCAGTAGAGTGTTATTGTGGTACCTTTGTCTATTCTGAGAGTCCCTAGGGGATAGAGTATGCAAATGTACAAAGGGAGTAGGAACAATAAGTATACTTTCAGTAGGTAACAAACGTTCTAAAGAATGAGTTTCCTCAAGGTACCACAATCCTAAGGCAGCGACTATTAAAAACCCAAATATCATTATAAAAATACAGCAATACATTTTCGGGGCCCAGGCATTTTGTTCATTGTCCCGGTTGGTCACCCCATTTACAAGACCCATATGAGCGGTAGCGGTAGCAGGCATTCTAGTCTTCAAACAGATACACCAATGTTCGTTGCTTGCGACCTCCTGGTCGAGCGACTTCTTAGTCCTTCCACAACCCTAGCCAACAGAATCCCCTTTTTCAAATTTGGGCAAAAACAAGCCCTCGATGATCCTTTTCTTCTTCAAATGCACAGCTGAACTGTGCCGTAAGTCTATCAAATGCACAGCAAAACCGTGCGATAAGTCTATTTTCTTGGACGCAAATTGTACCTTACTTTTCCCGGTACTGACTGATCCGGAAACAATATGTCGTCACTTCCTGCTGGAAGCAATGTGTCGGACACAAGTGAAGATGCCGAATTTGAAATAGCAGTTTCTGGAGGCAAAATGGCAGCTTCCCCAAGCCTCACGAGCTCAGAGAGATTCTCCGACACACTTTCAGTGCTACTTACTGCTTTGGGATCTTTGGTTGCAGTATCAGCGAGGGGTTCTGTTTCTTCTGTAAAGTGTGGCACAGGGTGAGGAAGTGTCTTGACGTGAGACGCGTGGATCCAGTTCTTTTTCCCACAGACCCGCACCACTGTCTGGGTGACCAAAAGGACTTGGAACGGCCCACGCCATCGAGGCGCAAGGCAGGAAGAGCGCTCAAATGCTTTGACGAGCACCCAGCTTCCAGGCCGTATGTTGTGGCCCGGGTCCTCGTATCACACAGGTAAAGCTTCTCGTACCTGGTGATAACTCAAATACAGGTTTTTAGTCAACTGGCTGCAATAATCTGAAAGTAATACATTTTCAACATTTCTCAATGAATTGCATTTAGGAAGGTTCCAAATATTGGCAGGTCTCCCCATTACCACCTCAAATGGAGAGAGCCCAGTCTTAGTTTGAGGGGTTGTGCGCATGGATAACAACACGATCAGTAAGGCATCGGCCATTTTAGTTTGGTGCCGGCACACATCTTAGCGAGCTTGTTCTTAATGATACCGTTGTGTCTTTCTACTAGTCCGGCGCTCTGGGCATGCCTGGCCGAATGGAACCGTTTGTCAATTCGTAATGCAGTACATATCTGCAGAATTACAGCAGCGACAAAATGTGGACCATTGTCCGACCAGATAACTCTTGGTAGCCCGAACCGCGGGAAGTATTCCCTTAACATGATTTTTGCGGTAGTCATGGCTGTAGCATCTTTAACAGTGAAATCCTCAACCCATTTACTAAAAGCGCAGATAACCACCAGCACATATTTTTTATTATCACATTTTTCCATTTCAATAAAGTCAAAGTGGATCACTTCGAAGGGCACAGAGGGTGGCCCAAAACTTCCCCTTGGAGTTACTGTCCCCTTTCCCACATTGTGTTGTAGGCAAATCATGCAATCCTGGACGTAGCGCTGGGCAATTTTCGAAATTTTGTCATTCACCCAAACTTTCTCTAACATTTTTGTCATCTTCTGGGCACATACATGCGTAGGACCATGGGACTTGATGACCATCATCATTATATACGCATCAGGGAGTAGCCATTTCCCTTCCGCCATATCCACCCAACACCCGTCATCATCAAGTTTCCCCAAGCCTTCAGCCCACCTTTTGGATTCTTCTAACGTGGCATCAGCTTGGATATCCCGTACAGACCCAACACCCTCATCCATTGCATAAGCATGTACAGTCTCCCTTGAAACGTACATCTCCGTAAGGAGATCGGTAGCAGTTTGTTTAGCTATCTGATCAGCGAAAGCATTCCCTTTCCCTATATCATCTGTAACCTTTCGATGTGCTGCACATTTCATAACTGCTAACTGAGTAGGGAGCGCAAGCGCTGAGAGTCGTTGTACTATTAGGGAGCCATGTTGGATTAGTGTGCCATGTGAAGTTAGGAACCCTCTCTCTGACCAAAGTCTCCCAAAGTTGTGAAACACCCCAAAGGCATACTGACTATCAGTATATATATTTACTGCAAGCCCTTCGAAAAGTTCACAAGCTCGGGTCAATGCAATAATCTCTACGGCCTGCGCAGAATTATGCGTGATTCTCTTAGTTTCCACAACCGTCCTTAATGTGGTGATTCCATAAGCAGCTGTGGATGTACCATCCGGAAGTTTGAAGCAGGAGCCATCACAGAACAGCTCTCCTTGCGGATTATCCAAAGTAGTGTCTTTCAAATCATTTCTACCCTTTGTCTCTTGTTCGGTAGTATACAGACAATCATGTGGCTCTTCATCGCCGCAAGCAGTATCTTGCGGAAAAGGTGGGAGTTCAGCTGGATTAAGAACACAACACCTCCTAATTCGAATGTGAGGAGCAAACAAGATCAATTCATATCTTGTGCAGAAGTGAGGTGTTGCGTTTGAGTTCTGTTCAGTAGAACATCTACAGAGTGAGGCACCATCAGGGTTAGATCATGGTATAGGACCATTCCCTCACTCTGTTTTACAGACGCAGCAGCAGCAGCGACAGCTCCCAAACATCTTGGCAAAGCGCATGCTACAGGATCAAGGGCGGAAGAAAAGTAACCGCACAGCCTATTCTTCCCTCCATTTTCCTGCATTAATACAGCCAAAGCACATCCAGCACATTCATGCACAAACAACACAAATGCCTTTTCATAGTTTGGTGTGCCCAAAACTGGTGCAGAGCATAATACAGTCTTAAGCAAGTCAAACGATTGTTGGTGTTCCACGTTCCATGGTAATGGCGAAGAAATGCCCTTCTTCGTCAAAGCCAACATCGGTTTGATCACTAGTGAAACATTTGGGATCTACAACCTACAGTAAGAAGCCATACCTATCAAGGCTCTAACTTCCTTCTGTGTATTTGGGACAGACATGCCAGAAATGTGTTTTATTCTTTCAGGTGTCAATCTTCTTCCCTCCTTTGACAGGAGATAGCCTAAATAGGTGACCTCCTGGCAACAATATTGAAATTTTTTAAGCAAAGCTTTGTGACCACGTTTAGCTAGATGGATAAGCAATAACACAGTGCCCTCCTTACAGGCGCTCTCAGAGTTAGCAGCTAAAAGCAAATAATCAACGTACTGAAGCAATGTACAGGTAGAGGGCAATTCAAGGGTATCAAGTTGTTCTTTCAAAGCCCTACTATAAATGCTAGGACTCTCTGTGTACCCTTGAGGTGCACAAGTAAGTGTGAACGAGTGTCCACCTAAGGTGAACGCGAACAAGTATCTACTATCCTTGTGTATAGGAATACTAAAGAAAGCATTTTTTAGATCTACCACACTAAAGTAAGTAACTGTAGCTGGAATCATGGTTAGGATTGTCGTTACATCAGGCACAATTGGAAATTGTGGAGCCACGACTTTATTAATGGCACGTAAATCAATTATGAAACGGAATGGAATTGCATTGTCGCCTTTCTTGTACATGGGTAAAATCGGACTATTACACAAACTTCCTTAAATTTCTTCAATCACCCCGCGATGCACAAAATCGGAAACAATGCATTTCAAAGCTTGCTTGCCCTCATCTGAAATCTTATACTGGGGAATGCGTGGCAGCTCAATTCCATGTTTCAAAACTATCTTAACAGGTTCAATCTGTAAAACACCAACATCATTGTCGTCAACAGCCCACAAGCTCTCTGGTACAATAATGAATTCTGGCAGCAAAGGTCTAGTCAAGAATTGCAAGACAGAAAATTGCTGTGGTGAAATCGTCAAGCGTACTCCATCAGAAGAACAATAAATCACTGCATTTAATTCTTTTAACAGATTCAACCCCAGCAAGTTCTCTCCACAATTCTAAGTCAACAGAAATGGACAGTGGTCCGTAAAAGGACCCAAAGAAATAGGTATCGGCAAAGAAACCGGACAAACAATGGGTGTGCTAGAAAACCCTACAGAAACATTGGTTTGCCCTGACAGTGGAATGTTTGGAACCCGTGAATGATCAATGGAACACTTCTGTGCTCCAGTGTCTATCAAAAACTGATGTTTCCTATTTCCCACCATCATTTCAATGTAGGGACCTTTCTGATTGACGGGAATAGGTGTAGGTTCCAAACCCTGCTTCGGGCAATCCTAATGAAACAAAATGTCATTAAAAGGAAGCTCTTCAGATAAATATGCAGCGGAAGGATGATAAAATATGTTCCTGGTGTCCACACTCGAAATCTGTTCATGCTGCGAGAAAGGTTGCTGAGGATCCTGTGTAAACTGACCTCTACCAGGGCCCCCTACACCCGGGCGACCTCTGGATCATCTACCCATATTCCCAAATGTATTATTTGACCTTTGTTGAAGGACGAAGCATTGTGCTCGCCAATGACCCTCTTAACGACAATAAGCGCACTGGTTAATGTTCACAGGACCCAAGGGCACATTCCCTTGTGGGACATACTGACCTCTAATCTGAGAACTACCCCCTCTGGGGCCTCGAACAATTTGCTGCAATAGCACTTTAGTTTTCAAATCACCTTTTCGTTTTTCAACTCTATCTTTTTCATTATTGACACAGTTCTCGTAGTACTGAGCCATGTGCAGTACTTCTGATTGCGATTTCGCCTGCCAAACGCTCTCAGAAGACATAATTTGTGACTGGATGTCAGGCAGCAATCCACGCACAAATTTGTCCACAAACAACCTTTTCCCAGACTCTGTGCCTAGGTCTTGTCCATTGAAATCCGAGAATACCTGTTCGAACCGATTAAAGAACTCGAGAGCACCCTCAGACTTTCCTTGGACACAGGCCGTAAGTTTGTCCCATATAATTCTTTTCTCTGGAATTATGGTTTTCAATTTAGCAATGATTCTATCAGACAAAGTTAGTATCACCTGAGGTGGTCTTTCACCAGCTGGTCTTTCTCCATCGAGTCTAGTTATATTCACCCATGTATCTCCCAACCCTGGCACGTCGTCTATAGTTCTAACTTGTTTCCACAAATCTACGGGCAGCAGTACAGGGAATAACACATCGATATCGCCTAAGGTGAATACTGAGGATTGCAAGACAGACTCTATTTCTTTATAGAATCCTGTCGGATTTTTCCTAATATCAGGAATAGATTAACTAATAGTATTCACTTCCTGTCTTGAGAACGGGACATGAACGAACTGTGATACATAATGTGCAGGAAGGTTCACAGCAACTATACACTGTGCAGCATCGGCCGCAACCTCAACCTTCGGACAAATGTCGGAGGAACCTCTCTCATAGGCAACTGAGAAGTAGGTGACTCCGAACGCGTACTAAGCAACAGAGCCAAGTCGAGCGCTAAAGCAGTCGAAAAAGCTCTCTTGTAAATACTCAATAACTCTGTGGTACAACTAATCTTTCTTTTTACACAATCATCCTGTAGGTACTCTATCATTACCTGTATCACTTTCCTCTGCATTTCTGGCATATACTGACTATATGTGTCATATACTTCAACTGGAGTTATTGATATATCCAAAATCCATCTAAGCGCGTCCTTCGTACAAATTCGTGCTTCCTCAGATATCGATTTACGACAAGGAAGGAACCATTTCTGTACATACATACTTTCCCCCTCGTCATCCTCATTCTGCAACTTTTCTAACTCCTTTCTATACCCAAATAACCTCTCAACATGCTCATTTACTTTCTCCACAGTATCTCTAGAAAACGCTAAAGTATTTAGATCCCTTAACGCTTGCAGGAGATCTGTATTATTTAATTTTCCCCACATTGTACATAACTGAATCCCTAAACCTTCAATAAAAACATTTTTCTCAGGAAAATTATCCATATTACAAAGTGTGGCAAAAACATAAGCTTGACCATCCCTCTCCATACAATGCTTAGCCCATGCAAATAACTCACGTTTCTTCTCTGGTGGTACAGTATTGCAAGTGACAACCTTTGACCCTGCACCTCGATCGATTACAAGCGGCTCAGGACCACTTGGAAGAGAGGGAGCAGGCAAATTCAATGAAGGTACTGTAACTGGTGCGATAAGAAGAGGTGGAGGAGCTGGAGGAAGGGGAACATTAGGAGGAGCAGGAACAACGGGAACAACAGCAGGTAGAGCAGGAATAACAAGAGGAAGAGGCAAAGCAGCAGGAAGAGGAACATACGGAGGTGGCGCAGAGGCACCAGGCCTTCGTTCATTTAACAATTTATCTATAAATTCATCAGAAACATGGAGGTCTTTGGACGGATATATTTTTTGAATTCCAAGTGGGAAAGCCCTATCCATATTCCTAGTCGATTCAGAATGTTTATCTTGGTCATACAATAATGCTTTTTCAGCGTTTGTCTTATGACGGCGTGCATGCTTTTCTCTACTTTTTTCCAATTCTGCAAAACATCAAATGCTGCAGGTCTACTCTAAATACTCAATACGAGGGATTTCGAAACTACCATTGATTGGCCACTGAAGTTCGGAGGCATGTCTGGTTTGTCTGTGCCAAATGTAATTAAATACTATACTTCCAATGCCATGCTTACAGTACATAGTGCATGCCGGCGACCCCTCCTGTGGTGCCGGACGGCTAAATTCCAAGGATTGTCTATCACTGCGGAACAATGCCCTGAAACAGGTAGACAATTTCCCAGGCATATCAAATTATTGGTGTTACCTGATCAATAATTGTGTCTGCAGATACAAGGCGCCACATTTAAATTTTCAGGGTTGAATTAAGAGTTGGGTCACGACTCACAAGGAGATCCGATCGGATTTCAAAGAATCTTACCTAACTAATCTTACCTCGTGTATGGTGATTTCGGCAAATCTGCCCTCCTCAATAAGTGGACCCTCGTCAAGATGCCGTCTCAGACCACAAGCTAATCGTCCAGGGATCGGGTCATGCAGCGCTGCTGAGGTTTCGTATCTCGTTCAGTGGGGCCCCTTTTTTGTCACACTGTCCGATCCCGGTCCGATAGCGTGTGTCAACCTTCAACAATCGGTCATCAATCATGAGGGTCCCTATTCGGGCGCCAACTGTGAAAACAAAATCAAAATATCGAGGCTGAATACCTCAAAAGGAAATACACGAACACGGGTTACAAAGGAACATACAAAGTACTTTATTTTATACTGAATCCAGTTACAAAAACAGAGCAAAATCAGATAGCTATCGGCCCTCAGTACAACACAACGAACTCCAGCGTGGTTCAGTGTGTTCAGTGAGAGATGCTGTACATTAGAATGCATTGGCTTTTTATATACTTTGTGAGCACGATGTCCAGCCCCACTTCGGGTTAATATTCCGTTTAATACATCACCGATATAGGGTTCATGCCAAGTCTCGAACAACCTCCTATAACTGGTTTGCTTTTAATACATGTATAAACAAGCATATACAGCAACTGTGTAATCTGGGTTTCTATATGTTAGTCTTCTTAAACATGAATACAATGTGGTTAAACAAGTTTTCTATGTTCAGTATTTGAATACATTGTTTTTATAGTGTACTCGTGGATTAGTTTCTTTACACAAGTAATCCCTTACACACATGTCAACGAAGGACAAGGTCTCAGTTCACGACCTCAACAAGTGGCCTGCATGCAAGTTACATATTAGCTACGTACAGAGGTCAAGACGGCCATGTTGTATTTTGGAATGACATTGTCCACCATTTTAACTCACAGGGTGACTTTTACAAAGCGAATCCTAAAATGGCGGATTGGCCTAAAATGGTGGCTTACATTGATTTTAAGGTCAGGACCTTGCAACACGGATTCTTTCGCAAGTGACTTTCAAGCAGCTTGGCGTAGGCCAATATACATATATTTATTGCAATAGGAGGCACAATATAATTTCTCTTTTGACAATACAGCTAGGAGTGAAGCCTCTGGGCAGACGTACTAAAGGATAACACACCTAGAGAATAAACCCCACTGAAGTCATACACAGTGGAGTTACAAGTCAATATGGGTGTGGGGAATGTGCTAGTTGTTTTGATGCCCTAGTGTCTTAACTTCATGGCTGCAGACGATGGTCCGAAAAAGTAAATTTATAAGCAGCTAATTTACAAGGACCATGGTTTCCATATGCAGCGATGGTTGTGGATAGGAACTATACTCCTTGTACCTTGGCTGTAAGGCGTAGGTGGTAGGTTACTCACCAAAGATGGAAGGGCAGCCTACAGGCACTGCAGCATATTAGTACCATAGATTAGATGTGTAGATTCCCATGTGTAGAAAATGCCTGCCAATATACTTACTCGTTTCTTTGTTCAGAATCCACATACTTTTTTTTTTAATTGGCTATCGTACTTGGCGGTAGTATCACTTTTTCCATTGCTGTGATGAAACAGAATGGTGTGTTAGTGTTTGCATTTTTTTTACATTTACTACATTGCATAATAGACAGTTAACTTTTTTTTTTTGACCCTCATATTTAGTTTACAAACCAGTGTACGGTGTATTGCACTCAGTTTCTGTGTTTGCTTTTCTAATCCTCTGGGGAAAAAAATCCTGGTCGGATAAAAAAAAACCTTCAAGCTGTCAAGTGGCACGGCGAGTAGAGCGCTTGCTTTGACATTTGTGCAGAGCCTGCTAACGCTGGTTCGAATCCCGGCGGGGCCAAACTCAGCCTTTCATCCTTCCGAGGTTGATAAATGAACACCGCACACCATGGGTAATAATAAGCAGCGCTCAAATACCTGAGGGTTCGTAGCATGATATAAATGCCAAATTATTATTAATATTCAATTCCTATGGTACTAACTACTTCATTTTTTCCTTTCAGTGTTTTCTTCATCTTTCTGATCAATGTTATGTTTTTTGCCTTTCTGCCCATTTTTAACAACTGTTACATACCTATAGGCGTATTCTACCTGTGCATTTGTTTCCAATGATCTGTGATAATCATTTATTTGTGTCATTCTTCCATCCTGTTGGGTAGTTAGATACCTGTGGGCGTATTCTAACTGTTTGTAGTCTTTCACATACTTTGTTGAAAATCATGAAGTACACATTATTTGGTAAATTCTGGCTTCAAGTACATTAAATACTCATTTGTTAGGTTAGCTGGCAACCTCTACTTTAGAGTAATGGTGTTATCATTACATTCAAACCATCCACAATTATTTTTAATGTATGCAGTGTAGTGACCTGCATTGGTTGTAGCTCCTGCATGGTAGATTATTCCTACTGTTGTAAAGGTTTTCTTTCCAAGTGACACTTGACCGTGTGTGAATCCAGTCAGTTTGCAGTTGTTTTTGGTGCCATCTGCATTATAACATAGAAGCATGAGTATTATGTAGGCACTATGTGATTGTATCAGTAAGGTGGAGCTATTGTCTGAATTGAAAATACTACATAATCTGCCATGGTTTGCATTTTGTACAAGTTGCTGAAATGGAATGCTCTCACTATTTGGTATGGAAATATACACAAATCGCTCATTTGGGATTTCATTCTGTATCACTTTGCTACAGAGAGTACATATATGTTTCCACATGTACGAAATTTGGAAGATTTAATTTACAGGTATACGTTTGTTTTCCAATACTAATAGTATGTACATTAGAAATTCTTGTGGATCTTCTTGTGAGTTCATAGTGAATTTCACCATTCCAGCACAGTCGTCCAATTGTTGCCTTACTCCATGAACACTGTATGTGTTGTCAGGATTGCTTGTTGCATTTCTACGCAGCACTAACATTTGCAAACACAATTGGTCTGTACTGTGCAGGTAAATATTGTTAACAATTGGTGGCAATTGAAATAGAATATTCATTGCTACATTTGCATAGCAACTTACCCCACTTTCATTTGTAAATTTGAATGGGCCAGCAAGTTCTGTATCTGAGTGCATTTTTTGGTTTTTCTGTTGCTTCTTTGCCAACGTGCCTGGTTTACATTCCCTAATAGGTTCTTCAATGTTTGCGTCAATTGATGAAACTTTAGCTTCTTTTCTTTTCTTTGCGGAATTTGCTGTTGCATTCTGTTGCATTTCTGTTTCATTTACTTTTCTTTTACCACGTTTCACTTTATCTGAAACAGGGTATTGTTTCAGATGAGGGGTGTACAGTGAACGCAATCTACTGTATTCTAGAATGCAAGGAATATCAGCTTTGACTTTACTTGAATCAAAGTTTATTAGCAATAGACCGTTAAGTGTACGTACGCGTGATAATGCTACATAGCTCATGCCTTCCTTAAACACTGTGTTTCCTATATCTATCAATGCTTTCTCTAGGGTAAGTTAGAGAAAATTGCTCTCTACGTACATACATGTCTTTGAAGAGAAGGAATCGAGCAATTGAGCACCCTATCCTTTTCACTTCTGAAACTTTATCAAAGCGAATATTTACAAACTGAATGTTGCTATCACGTGGGTATGATTGAAAGCCAACAACTGTGCCCAGTGCTCCATTAACTAGCCCTTGCTCTACGTCAAGGTTACGTTTAAGCATTACTCCACAATTTAATGATAATTTCAATATTTTTTCAAACCCAGCTGTGTTGGAGATATAATTTTCTAAACTATTTGTCTTGTTGTGGCTTGTTCACACATGGGTACTGTCATACCATGTACGTCTAGTTTGTCTGTGGCGCTAATTTCTATTATTGCTTGCATTACATTCTTTAACATTGTTTCATTGAATTTGAAACAGCTAGCAAGAGTTGGCATTAAGGCCATACAATTGATATTTTTGTGTGCTATTTGTTCCATAACATCAGTTGCACATGCATTATCGTCATAAAGTGCAGGTATATGCAGGTTTTTCAATAAAGCATGTGCCTCTTGCGATAATACACCAACGCTAATACTTTTTAAGATGTTGGCATAAGTGAGATCTGCAGATTGCCGCATGTTCTCAGTTAATTCTCTGTATTGGAAATGTTGCCAAAGGCTAACATTACCTATGCTACCAACAGTTTTCCGGCAGAGTTTGTGGCCTAAGGTTATAAAAATCGGTTCATCTTTCACTGGTGTAAATTGTAGAAGATCTATGAAAACGATAATGTGTTTCCCTGCAAAGTGTTCTTCGTTATTATTTTTAAGTACTTCTTGCAATCTGAGATGAATCAAAGCCAACATTAGGTTGGAGACCATGCTCACTTCATCTATTAGTAGCATTTTCATTTGTTTCAATACTCTATGTAATTCCATTGCAGTTTCTGCAGAAAGTTTGTAGTAGTCTAATTTATTTTGATGCTCTACTGGAAGCAGTAGTAATTGGTGTAAAGTCACACCGCCTATGTTGTAGGCAGCTAAATGCTGACAGTTTGTCGTTTGTCAATTGCTGATGATTTTGATTAAGAATGTTTTCCCTGATCCAGCTTCACCACTGACATACAGCAGTATAGGTTTGTAATTTTGGCAGGTACATTCTTTATTTTTGTGTTGTATACCATGTACAATTTGTTTTGTTACGTCTTCAAAAATGTTGGGCTGATCGTTGTTAAGTTTTGCTTGTTGAATAGTTAAGTCTTCTGTATCTTCTTGATACTGATACATGGTGTTTTCTACTTCTGCCATAGCTACTTCAGCCTCATTTGCTATTAGTGGTTGTCCTAATGGTTCTTGACTTCCTGTTACAGAAGGTTGACCACTGTCGGAAGAGTCTTTATCTAGTTGGGCCTGAAGTTGTTCTTCCTGTTGAAGCTCATTGTGTAACATTGTTTTGTACTGCGTAAAGTTCACATCAGTGACAGTGCTTTCATTTGCTTTGAAAGCATTGTCATAGCACTCATAATTATCTAGTATGAGTTTCTCCTTTCTCCATGGTTGGAAAAGTTGTAACAGAGACATGTAATATAGTTCTTTCTCTTGAAGAGTTTTTAATGACAATTTCACATGATTAATTAAGCTTCATTTGTTAAGTTTCACTAAGCTCCGTTCACAATCGGTCACTCTATATCTACGTTTGCTTTCATCGGGTTTTACATTATTTTTGTATGCAAGGTTTTGAGCTATGTGGTATAGACACATGCTTTCCAGAGTGGTACTCCTGTTCGGATAGTATGTGTCCAGTAAATTGTTTTTTAGAATGTCTTGGCTGTTGGGATCATTTCTGGCAATTGTTTCTATGTCCTCATATGATTTTAGCACTCTTTTTCTAGATTTTGCAGGACCAAGACTGAGCCATACTATGTTGTCTGATTTTCCATACAAAGCAGTGTCGGTTAAACGATCTGCTGCTTCATAGGCCCCACATTCTCTATGAGAGAGCATTTTCATGCCTAGGCTGTACAATTTCTGTGATAATGTTTTGTCTGATGCTACGTCATCCCAGTAGGCTGTAACATATTGTGCAACAGCAGTTGAATTGTCTGCAATGTACTGCACATCTATGTTTGCATTCCATAATAGGGCAATGATGCTTTTCTAAACTCGTTCCAACTCTGCCCTGGTGAATGGAGCAATTACCGGTCCATTCCAAGGTTGGCAGGACCGGTAATTCCCCATTCACCAGGGCCCTTCCCCATTCCCATTTGAGCCCCCATAGGGCTCAATGGGAATGGGGTAGGCGCTAATAACGGTACCGCTAATTGCAACGCCTGCGAAACGTGGCATTAAGGGAGGACCCGCAAAGGGAACTCGTAGTAGGACGCTAAGGGATTATCGGCACCAGTGCCCTTACCGGTGTCGGTAATCCCTTAGCGCCCACCTCGTAATGAGGCCCATTAACTGGATCTAGAGAGCAAAGTTCTCCAGGTGTTAATATATCTATGTTGTTTTTGTTGCTGTTTGCTATGTGTAGGAACTCATGTAAATCTTCCCATGCATATTCTGCACAACTTAGCGTAACAAACCAAGTTGGTGGTCCGAGGTTTCTGATCATGCAACGCACGTCTCTGTGCCATCTGAACCAGTATTCCTTTGTACCACGCATGTTTGCAAACAAATTTGTTATACTTGATTGTAAAACCTCATCTTTTTCTTGTACTTTTTGTATTAACTGCGTAGCTGACATATTTTGAAAGTGCGTTCCAGATTTAAGAATGTGTGCAAATCCATAACATTGGGCCTCTTTACACGGTATGGGGTAACTATGGCGCTATTAGCGCCATGGTTGCCGCTGGTATTTTACCGTGTCCGCCTTGGTGGATGGCAGAATTATCGCCCTACTCCAAGGTGTGCGGGGCGGTAATTTCCCATTCACAAAGGCACTTCCCCATTCCCATTTTTGCCCCCATAGGGCTCAATGGGAATGGGGAAGGAGCTAATTACGGTACCGCAATTTGCGGTAGCGTAATTAGCACCAAGGTCCCTTTGCAGGCCCGTTCATTAACGGCTAGTAAAACCAGCCGTTGAGGTTGGGTCCCGCAAAGGGACCTCGTAGTAAGGCGGTAAGGGTTTACCGGTACCGGTGCCCTTACCAGTACCGGTAAACTATCACCGCATTCCGTGTAATGAGGCCCATTGTGTTGCTAATTCATTTTCATAGAGTAGGTGGAATATGTATTCCACATTTTGTCTAAATCTGGGATCTTGCGAATACATTCACAATGAGCAGTATTCTGATGCCCCAGTCTGAGTGGGTCTATCATCGTATCTTCAACCTTTGCCAGTAGGAAATAGCAGTGGAAAAGCATGTGCTTCCATACTTTTTTCCCAAATACTCATTGGTGACCCTTTGGTTTGTCGCATTTGGTAAGTTTCTTGTGCATCATCTATGCTTTCATTGGAATGCAATGGATGAATTGTGTAATGGTCCAAAAGAGTGGATACTGTAGCTGGATCCAGAAGTTTGAATTGTCCAGTTTCTGATGGCTCTTGAATTATTTCAGTTGTTTGCCTAAAGCTTTCATCAATATTTATTTCCTTGTAGTACTCATTGGGGATCATTCCGAGGTTGGAGGTAAGGGAAAAACGATGCTGGTAAAGGATTACCGGCATCGCTTACCGCTACGGGCTATTCTAACCAACCAGACCGCTATTTATGGCACCGTAAAGTACAATGCCGTAAATAGTGGTCTAGGGGCACACGTGCGACACACCATTCCGATATTAGCGGCATGCCGTAAACCGAAGCTGATCCCAAGTAATGTGGACATGCAAATAACGGCCTCCTTAAGCCCGAAAAGTACCTTACCGGCATGGAGTAAATACTGGCATCTCTGAGAAGGTGTTAAGAACCTTGAGCAGTGTTTCCAAGAGCCACAGGTGCACACAATCAGCACAGGTGGAGGCAATCTAGTCTGGCACAGCACAAAAGGAGCACACCCACATACCACACCCCCCTCCCACACCAAGATGATACCAATAGTAGTAGCATTACTGGAGCTGGAGGCCCTGCTTGCAAGGCAGCAACAGCAACAACAACAACAGCAACAACAACCACAGCCCCCACCACAGAGGATACACAGGAGGAGAAGGAGGGTGAGACAGGCCCAGCATGCCCCACCAGTGCAGCCACCATTACCATGCCGGCAGCCCCCAATACCTCGCATCAGAGCCACCCCCTTCAACCTAACACCCGAGCAGATCCACACCCTGTACCGGCTTGACCGTGACACCATCACCACCATAGTGGACCTGATACATGACGACATAGTGAGCATCATAGAAATACACACCGCCACCCCCCTCCACTGAAGGTGCTCCACTTCCTTGCCACAGGCACCTACCAGCACACAGTGGGGCACATGCATGGCATATCACGACCCTTATTTTCCCAGATACTGAACCAAGTGCTGGATGCCCTCCTCAAGCACACAAGGGACTACAAATCCCTACCACGGACTCCCCAGGAGATATTCGATACAAAAGTTGCCTTCCATGCACTTGCAGGCATGCCAAATTGCATAGGTACCCTTGACTGCACCCACGTGGAGTTGGTGGTCCCACATGCCATGGAGGTGGCGTATCGCAACCGCAAGCAATACCACTCCATCAACATGCAGATGGTATGCAACACCAGCAAGATCACCACACATTGCTGTGCCTGATATCCAGGATCAACTCATGACTTTTTGGTCCTGCGGAACTCCACGCTACCATGCTATATGGAGCGACATGCTGGACGACATGCCTGGCTGCTTGGTGAGTTGCTTGACTGGGCCACGGCAGCGCATCGGGGTTGTGAGGTGGGTGCCTGCATACTCCACCTGGGTGGGAAGTGGGGGGGAGATGCATACTCCACTTGAGTGGAAATGTTGACGCCAGTGCACGATGTGCACCTCACCGAACACTGTGCCCCAGAGCCAATGAAACGGCACATGACTACCAAATCCCACAGTGATGAAGTAAGGCCGACACCTAACACTACATGACTAACAGGTGACCTGGCCACATCCCACAACACATGCACCACTCATCGGTGGCCCTCACACACCGTAAGGGCATCTAGCACTATGCACTGCATATGCACTGTGTCGCTGCCTCCAGCATATCACCACACAGGACAGTCATCCCTGGGAGTGGATTGAACTGAGCCTAATAGGGATACCACAGCATGTCACTGGTTCCACACACCCATAGGAGTGCTGCAAGTCACCATGGTACTGATCAGTGCAGAATTACGAATATGCTACTGACAACAGCCAACACTCCCTGCTACCAAATCTCACAGAGCACAACACATCAATGATTTTACTCCAACACTGCTGCATGCATTTACGATGCACGTGCAACAAGATGTGAGTGCACACAATAACCCATCCTGAGGATGCTACCCCGTCCATCATCCCATTGCACAGGACACATAGCGGGGCCAGAAATGGGGGCAATGCATCCAGGGACATGTATGTATGGGCAGAAATCACCTGCTGCCATGTAAGACTAGTACAGTTGTTCACCATGAATGTACAAACACTTACCTTCATTCCTCTCTCATGCAGGTGATGGTGGCTATCCCTTGAAGCCGTGGCTCATGACCCCTGTCCGAAACCCACAGAACAGGCACGAGGAGGACTACAATTGTTCCCATACCCGTACACGTGTGGTGATTGAGCAGACCTTTGGCCTGTTGAAGGCACAATTTTGTTGGCTCAGCCGGTCGGGTGGGGCACTTATGTACAGCCATAAGAAGGTGTCCAAGATCCCCATGGCATGTGTAATTCTGCACAAAATGTGCATCCGTCGGAACGTACCCCTGCACCCTGACATGGAACTGCTACCACCTGATGATGATGAAAAGGGAGGAGGAGGTGGCAGGACAGCAGCACGGTGCCGATGCACAGGAGGGATGTGCCGTATGGCAAACATTGATTGGACAATATTTTTGATGCACAAGTCAGCAGAGGGTGTGAGGATGTTAGGACATTGGGCACTGGGTGTGGGGATACATGTACACCATGCACTGTGAGACCTTAAATAACACCTGCGCAATGATCATTGTCCACTCTGTTGTTTTTTGATGAACAACCAGTGTATTGAATAAGTAGGTTCAAACGTGAACAACAAAACCTCCACCCCGTCCCACTCCCCCAACTCACAAACACACCCCACCCCCTCCCCCCCAAATCACAAACACACCCTGCCCCCCTCTCCCTCAAATCACAAACACACCATCACCCTCCTCCCCCTCCCCCACAACAACCCCACAATAGTCCCATAAGGGCAACATAGGCCACTTGTGTGTGCCAGATTAGTCAAGGTGTGCTCCCAGAGCCAGGGGGATCCATGTTGGGGTGACGTAATGTACGCATTGAGTGACGGAGCGGGCTGGTCTGGGTGGAGGAGCTTTGTGAAGGTGTGTCCTCCCGCTGGGGCTGTCATGAGGTGCAGCCTCCAGGGCATCTGCAATCCAGCCAAGGACCTTGCATAGCTGGTTCGTGCTCATTGTGATTATCTCGCCCAGTGCCCGTGGTTCATTGTGCCACTCCTCCCTGGACTCCCGATTGTCTCTGATGAACTCATCAATGAGGCCTGTGAGCTGGCTAGGGTGCTCTGCATCCATGACCAATGTGTCAGATGTGCTTGGCCAGCTCGGAATTTGGCCTGCATGCATTTCCAGTGTTTCAGTAGGGGAAGCGGATACAGGACCGGCATTTTGCACTCCTTGACCTGTAAGCCCTGGGGTATCACTCTCCCCGGAGTCGCTGTATGACACCTGGGGGTATGATTGTGCATCAGGGGTGTGGACGATGTCATCGGTGTCTGCCGCGGTTGCTCTGCATATAGATGGAGGGCTGTCGGGAACATCGAGGGGGCCAGTGGCTGCATTCTCCCCAGCCACACTGGACTCCTCAGAGTTCGGCGTGGGGCATGTGTCCTGCGCCAGTGCTGGGTGGGGTAGGGGTGGGGGTGGGAGTTGTGCCCCCTCCATGGGCCTTGCTGGTGGTGGTGGTGTGGTTTGCGGTGTCTTCCAGCTTGCAGGTAGACGGCGGGCCCTGACTTTGCCCCTGGAGGTACTGGGCCGGTTGCTTGGCTGGTCCTCGCTGTCATGCTTGCTGCCTATGGGGGTGCAAGAGAGAGACGGCATGAGCAATGTGTTGAGAGTCATCATTTGGTCCTGCCTACGATATCACAATGGGATTCTAGTGGGTTGTGGCCATTTGGGTGGTGAGCGGCACATTGATCTATGCTTGGATGGTAAATGAATGCATATGTCTGGGTCACTCATGTTGGCCGGGTACTGTGCTGGCTCACATGCACAGAGTTTACATCAACAGCCCCTAGTGCCTCATGGAATAGGCCTCTTTGTGTGGTATGTGCCATATGGGTTACAGCCTTGCACCTGGCATCAGTCTGGGTCCCACTTGTTTCAGCATGATTCATTTGGGTGGGTAGAGGTGGGTTTGGCCAACCATGACGTGACACCTTGCCCAGCCCTTGGCATGGACTTTCATAACGAATGCATTGTCAGTATTGACTTTGGACACTCACCTCCATTGACGGATGACGTTGTCCCGCACTCCATGTCACCAACACCTTCTATGGCTTCTGGGCCTATTATGGCCGCACACGTCTCCTCCCATGGCATCAGTTTGATGGGGGAACGTGGCCCTCCTCCTGTCTCTCTTCTGTTGGCCAAGAGGATGGCATGCACCCTCAGCCGTAGGTCGTCCCACCGTTTTCAGCAGTCCTTGGTGGTGCTGTTACCTACGGCGCACACCTTTTGGGCTGCCAAGGCCCAGATCTCTTTCTTTTTTATGATTGACACCCTCCGCATGTCACCACTAAAAACGGTGGCTGCATGTTCGTGGAGAGTGTCCACCTTCACCTGGAGCTCATCCTGGCTAAAGCGCTCCTTCCTGACTAGTGAAGCTCCCTTTTTTAGTGCTTTCGGCATGATGGTGGAGTTGATGGCCGATTTCAGTATTCAGAGGATGGCAATGGATTGTGGTTTTAAAGATGGCCGCTGTGCTCCTTCCCATTCCTGTGCGATGACGCTTTATCCGGTTCTGCTTTTTAACGGTGACCGTCAATAGCGGTGACCGCTACTGAGGGTCACCGCTATTGCCGCTTTACTCTATGGCGGTAGTGTTATGTACGGTGCGCTTGATGCCGGTAAGGGCATTTTGGGGCCCTTTTGCGGCATGGCGCATGTTATATTACCGGCATGGCGCAAAGCTCATTTTAGCGGTCTATTGCTAGCTCGGACACAGTATTTGCACCATGCAGGTAATTACCGTTCCTTACCTGCAAACTCGGAATGAGGCCCACTATTGTCTTTTAGATATTGCAATGCTTGTCTAACTTTCTGTAAATTCACTAATTGTTGCCAAATTTTTTTGTCCTTTGTTGGTACTCCATTTACCAAGACTATTAAAGAATGCTCTATTGAACATTCCACTGCTAGAGTGTGTACATTTTCCGTTAGATCTAATGACAAGTAAACTACTTTGCCACAAATGCATTTTGCCAATTCAGAGGAAGGTCATTTTGCTGTTTTTGGATGAAGACGTATAATTGCTTGAAATGGGTGAACTGTTTAAATTATTATGCTCTCATACAAATTGAGCTGTTGCAGGATTTTTGGTAATGGAAACAATTCCAAATTATTTGTAATAACACATGAAGGAGTGTGGTTGTTGTCTAATTTTGCAGTACAGTAACTGCAACATATTAGTTATTTTATTTATTAATCTATTTATTTATTTATTTTATTTTTTTTTTAATATTTTTTTTCAGCTAAAAGGTACAAAGCTAATTCAAACCATTTAGAGTTTTCATTGTTTTCTATTTTGTATGCTATGTCCACATTTTTTGTGTTCCTTTTGTAAAACGTTCTGCGGCAACACACACACACATGGTTTGGTACTTCATCCGATGACCTTTTAAATTTGACAATTTCTTTTCTGTATGCGTGTAATAGAAGGTTGCTATGTGCAGAATTGTCGCTACTATGTTCTAAATCTGTTTTCTAAGTGGCTCTCACTTCCAAAATACTTTTTCTGAATACGGTCGATTTCTTCTTGTAAGTATTTGGGTGTACCATGCAGAAGAGTGGTATTTAAATAGCCTAATTCTGAAGCTGGACTTTTTGCATAGTATATTTTATACACTAAATTTCCTACATTGGAATGATGTACTGATATTCTTTTGATATCATGGAAGGTACTTTTGCAAATAGGCCCAGAAATGCAGGCTAATGAATGTCCTTTTAGTCCTGTGTCTTTCCGCACTGCACAAATATCCATAATTTGCAGCACTTTCATTTTACTTTTGTCTTTACCTTTTACAAATTGATTGAGGAACTGATGTAAAGATTTGAAAGCTTTGTTTGGAATGGCACACATTGATGTGCACAGCCTTTTGTATACTGGATGGTGTGGTTCTACTGAATCAAGAGTTAATTGAGTTTTCAGGAGATAGTTTTGTGAGCAGTGTTTCTTGTTCCATGATGGTAGTATTGATTTTCTCATACCCTCATCCACTGCTATGGATGGCAATTGTGTTTGTTTGATTTTGTTTGTATGCTTCTTCATTAAAATATGGCTCTGTGGTTGTTGTGTGACTCCATTCACCACCAAAAACTTGCAAGAAATTATTTTTGTTCACATTTCGTCTATTGCTGAGTTTCTTTTGTAGTTTGGTACTTAGTTTTGTTAGTACTTTCACCCTATTTAACACTAATATGAACAACTTCCCTTTGAGAAGGATTGCACTGTCCATGAGTGCTTGTAGAATTAACTGTCTATGGTACGTTTTAAGGGGTGAGGATGATTTTGGTCCTCTTCTTAGTAGATTCTGTTGGACTCTGTGATGAATCATTTCTGCTAAAATAGTTTTTTACTATGGGTTCTTCTTACACTATCAGGATTATTAGGAACATTGTTAGCTGTACTGGCAGCCGTTTATTTGACAACATTTCTGTGTTTTGTGACACTTTTTGATGGAGGAGGTACAGTTTCGGTAGTTGAGACTTCCTTTATTATGTTACCCAACTGCATTAGCTGGTTTGTACCAAGATTCTCTACAAACTCTACAACAGGTGGATGCTTACATTGGGCACCTTTATTTTTCTTTGCTCTAATTCTGTGTTCCTTTCTACAGAGTTGCTTTTTGGTAGGCATTCTTTGGTGTTTGTTGAGAAAAAATACATACTTTGGTCTGTTGTCCAATGTCTGTGTGCAGTGTGCATGTGTGCATAAGTCTGATGGGGAAGCTCTTTGTCATGGTGTGTCAACATACAGTGAACTCTAACAATCATTTGGTAAGGCTACTTTACTGTTTCTATACTACTACAATGTGCTTCAGGTGAGAGTACAAAGTGGCCTACTTGTGACGAGAACCATTATTAATAACCGAAATGCCAAAAACTTGCTACAGCATCTTATTTTCACAATCTAACCGTCTAAGGATTACCTATGTTATTTCAGTACCAAACACACAGGGATTTGTCAGCCATTCTGCAGTATCAAGTAATATTATACCCATATATATGGTCGCCGCAAATAATATTGCCGGGAAAAAGTCATGGCGATATTATTTGGGTGACCATATATATGGGGACAGGTGGCAGTGGGGGTTGCGGGGGTGTTCCATGTAATAATGTCCCCACAAAAAATGGCCATTTTTCGGTGATTTTTTTGCATGGCGATATTTTTGCGGGGACATTATTACATGGAACCCATTCTGCCTGTTATTCTTTGTTCAATAAATGGATATTTGTAGGTAGAATGGTTTACAATCAATGCTTGCTTTGGTGACCAAAATAAACAAATAACCCATGCAGCCTCTTTAAGGAGTGGTTACAATATAAAGGTTATACTGTACTTACTTTTTTGTGCAAGATGACCAGGTTTCTTCGGATATGTCGTCTGCAGTGCAGATGCTGTTGATTCTCAGGAGAGTAGTCTTCACTGCAAATTAAAAAAAAAAACAAAATCGATTACTTTGTGTGTTTGCAGCAGTGATGATACTGCAGACATTACTTGTGCTTCTTTTGTCAGATGATTGAACTTTCATATTTCAACCCAGTGCACATGCACATTTCACTTCACTCTGTGCAATCTTTGCATAGTACTTGCAATATGGTACTTGAAAGCCCTTCAAAATAACTAAGGGCCTCATTACACGGTAGGCGGTGAGCCATGGCACTATTAGCCCCATGGCTCATGCTGGTAAAATACCGGCACCGCCTTGGCAGAAAGGGGATTTACCACCCCATTCCAAGGTTGGAGGGGCGGTAAATCCCCCTTCCGCCATTGCCCGTCCCCATTCCCATTTCTTCCCCATAGGGCTCTATGGGAATGGGGAAGGCGCTAATTACGGCACCGCAATTTTGCGGTGCCGGAATTAGCTCCGAGGTCCCTTAACGGGTTGGATTTTAACGCCTGCAAAAAGCAGGCGTTAAATCCCGAACCCGCAAAGGGACCTCGCAATAAGGCGTTAGGGATTTACCGGTACCGGTATTTTACCGGTACCGGTAAATCCCTACCGCCATCCGTGTAATGATCTTTTAAGGGTATGGAAATGCCTTGTTCTGTACAAAGTGTACTATGCATAGGAGAGAGGTTTGTAAGCGATAGGGCAAAGTACTAGATGGGGAAACATTTTGTACTTGTTAATGAAAAGCACAATGTCGAAAAATCGGGAGACCCTCAGAAGGAAATGTCAGCACTACAATCGGGAGTGCTTACTATTCTCATACGATCACATTGCAAGTAGCATTACTGTAGGCCGTACAGAGTACAGAACGCCGACATTTTCACATATAAAATTGAGGTCTGCCCTAAATAGGCATGCTTGCAACGTATGTACAGGTTATGCGGAGGACAGTAAGTAGTCATGCGATTTGTGAATGACAAATCGGCAATCTTGCACCTTAAAGGGGGAGCGTTGTTATGTATTCCCTATTGTCATTTAGCTGCAATATTTTGTCTAATTTAAATCATAAGGCTTCCACATGTTCTCTGATTAAAATATACATACCTGTACTCTATACTGATGCATGTGGACATGTATGGAGCTGTACGTAGAAATTTGCAATCCTTGCACAGTAGCTTGTGAAGTAGGTGCTTTGCAATAGTATTCGACTTCCATTCAGAATCATCGAAAGTAATTTTGAAGTGTGCAATGTTGATGACAGAGTTGAAATTAGCGATGTTCTATGTGATTGGTGGATGATTGTCCACCGCTTAGTTGTGTCCAATGAGGGACTCGCTTTGGTACTGCTGTAGAAAGGGTGGAAGGACTGGGTAAGAGTTACGTGCCGCATGTAGGCAATGCTTGTCCACTGGTAGGGCGTGTCACATATATGTTTCTACAGCAAATCCTGCGTGGAAAGATGTACTCTTTTGTATGGAAAGACAGTGCGCACACTGAAGATGGCAGAGGTGGAGAGGGTCAGGGTTTTGATACTTGGAGACATTTTTGTGCAAGGCTTACAACACTATGCCGAGAGTAGGCATGTGGCACACCATTGCGATGTGCGAGGAGTGGAGGTGGTGTGGAGGGCTGACACTGATGCCAATGCTGCGGGCAATTCTGCAAGTTTGTAGAGACATGCGTAGAATGACCACTCCTCATGTGGTAATTTTGCACTACAGTGCTTGCCATTTGGGATACCTGACTTCACGTACTTTGTTGGCAGATTTGGCACAGTTGGTTGAAGCACTCATGACCATCTTCCCAACAACAAAAGTAATTTTTTCTGCTTTACTCCCAAGAGTACAATGGAACAACACTTCTGTTTTCTGTCCATATCAAAGCATCGGGAGGTGTATCATCAATCACGGCATGCGTGCATTCATGCTACGAGTTGGTATGTTTTTTTGTAGCCACGATAACATTGCTCCAAGCAATGCGCATTACTTTGAAGGAGATGGTGTTGCGCTATCTTCTTTGGGAAATGCAATGTTCTTTTGGAATTTAAGGCTTGCTTTAGAGAAGGTTCTGTAATGTTTGCAAGAGTAAAGCAAGGACAAAAAAATACAAAAAAATACATAAAATACCAGATGTCTGTACAGTATCTGGCAACATTTTTTAAAAACGGCTCTTTTCAGAGCCTACCTTAAAGGGGAAAAAGGGGAATAGTACTTTAATGTACCGTCGTCACGCTCTGATCCTGTACATGTCCGCGAACATGGCGGTAGTTAGCAGCCAGCACATATCACCACCGGGGATTCAAGGGTGGAGCCGCATGTAAATGAGAATAAGCAGAGCTAGGGATTGGTCCATAAAGTTCAGTAGGTGTGTTCTGACCGACGTACTTTAGTAAGACCGTCTTCTCCCTCACAGAAGACCACACAACCATGGCTTTCCAATGCTCGAAAACAGATTATCTGGATTTTGGGAGACTCATGGATACATTGGTTGAAGGTGCATGCAGAAAGCTATCTACAAATCTCGGATTTCCGCATGCGGAAGTGCACTGGCATGGCGTGCATGACATGAAATGGCTGGACTTGGTACCTCTTTGTGTTACTTTACTGACAGAGCGTCCTCCAGATATCCTGATCATTCATTGTGGAGGAAACATTTTAGGCCATGTATCTGGAATTCTTTGCAATTTGCAATGAAGGAAGGACTCGCAAAGCTCATGGACATGTTTCCAAATTGTCAAATACTTTTTTCCTGTATTGCCCAAAGACAAATATGGCTGCGTTCTTCTGCGTTTGGTCCACAAATGGAGAAAGCGAGACGCAACGTGAATAAGGCTGTGTGTGCATTTTTAAGAGATGTTGGCATGTCTTCTTTCCACAATGAAAACATTTTGTTTCGCAGCACTTTCATTTTTCGCAGAGATGGAGTGCACCTCACATATGCTGGCAATCAGATTTTTCTTCGCAATGTACAAAATGCATTGCAACCTCTTTTGCAATCACGCTAACCTATCTAACAATCCGTTTTCCCCAATCCACTGTTTTTGACCCACAACACCGAAAGGCTCTTTTCAGAGCCGCCACTTACTCCCAATGTACACTTTATTGCTTTTGCTCCGCTTGCACCTCCCCTTTTTTCCTCTATGACTGTCCGCAAACTTTTTCAGAACTCTGCATGGGTCTACGGCCGTCACTTCATAGTTCTATTGTTATACTGAAAAAGGAGGCTCTGAAAATAGCCTTTTGTGTAATTTTTGTTGTTTTTACGTTCATTGCTGAACAGCACACGGCACACTAGGAGAAGAGGCGAAAGAAGGGTAAGGAAGGGACACCAACCATGGGGATAAAAAAGGGCAACTGAACAGAGAAAGATTTAGGGTGAGTTTAATTTAGGTAAGGAGCAGATTTTCTGGTGCTCGGTGACTGCAGCCTCAAAAGCACTTCGAAATCTCTCTCCCCTGCAGAGTACTGCGTCACAATACGTGCACACTACTGTCACCTTTGAAAGGTAAGGGTCAACAGCATTGTGAATGGCTTGTGAGGCAGCTGGAGGGAGGCGCTCCCCAACAGGAGTGTCTCTTGTGGTGGGAGGATCGGACACCGAGGATGCTGTGGAGGAACTCAAATGACTACGCTCTTCACATGGCACCACCTTGCGAATTTCCGCAGTGTGGAACGAAGTGAGGTGTCGCTTCATGGTTGTCGTACTGAAACTTTACGCTTCAAATCTCCCACGACTCAAAACCACCTCGCACTGGTTACACTTCACCAGATTCGCACGTGCTTTTGGTACTTTCCCATAAACGGAAAACAACTGCCACACCCACGACTCCCGCCGAGTGCTCCTAGTGCGGAGTTCCTCCACTTCATTCTCTTCCTCCTCTTCTTCCTCAATCTCTACATCCTCACCCATATATCTCTCTCCAGGCCCTTGGTGAGGTGGTGGTGGTGGCGGGTTTGGGGGTGGTGCAGAGGCTAATTACCCAACAGCAGCCATGGAAGCCATACCGATTAGTTTCCTTTTGGTCACTACAGCAGTAAAGGCAACACACCTCAATCTGTTATTGCTAGAAGGACAATGAAGATGTGCTCGTGGGTGTGGCCTTTTGTAGGGGTGAAGGGGTGTGCCTCGTGACCGTCTTCATCCCTACAAAATGGTACACAAATTTTACACAGCAAGTCCTGAGGTGGCCTATTGTTTGGGATGTGTGAAATTACATTTTTACACTCTACAATACTTTGCCTTGTGTCTACAAGTTCATTTGTATTGTTGCGGAAGCACACCAACTGCAGCAACTAGTCCCCACGCTCAGCGCAGGTGCGGTCACATGATGAAATCCTCAACACATCCGCCCCAGTAATGAAAGTCCCCTGGACAGCAAATGCAAAGAATCAAACGTGCGCATGCGCACAAGTGTCCTATGGACAGTGTTCGGGTTCTCAAACTACTTCAAATTGCGACACAAGTGAGACGGACCGTTAGGAACAGGCACGAGGTTCGCAATACGTACATTTCTACTGCGCATGTGCATGCATGCTATGTTCACTGTACGGATTCCTTGGGGACAAGTCAATTTTGTTTGCCTACGAACTTGCCGGCTACCATGTCTGTTCTACGAACGGCACCATTTTGGCTGTGCCCGATATGGACCGCTGTACTGTCCTTCACATACTCCCATTTTCCGGGGGAAGCGGACACTGAAACAAATATGGGGGAATTAGGATTCAACACGGGCTGGTTATGAGGAGAAGATTTGTGAGGGGAAGAAGGGATGGATATTTCGTCAAAACGTCTATTTTCCTGTTCAAGGTTTGGGGATGGTTACTAGGGAATGGAGAGCAGGGCAGGTGCAGGTGGAGCAATGATAACAAACTTTTCCTCTCACACAGTCCTCCACAATCTCCCGTAAAGTTTGAAAATTGTCGTTCAATATGTCAATTTTCTGCTCTATCCTTTTTACCCTGTCTTCTTCTGTCTCGTTTGTTGCCCTTTCTTCTTTTCTTTCCTGGTCTGGTAAAAAAAAAATACATAAATCGAATGCCTTTAAAATACTGGTCACTATTTTGCATATGTAGAGCACTCTGTACCATTATTGTCGCTGTCTTTAGACATCTCCCCATGTGGGAAATACTCATCCAGCCACTCCAAAGTACTAGCCATTTCTGAGTCAAAACAACAGAAAGAAATTATTATTTCTGCACCACATACCACAAGAAAAACATCACCCCTATAAAAAAAATGACCTGCACTCACTCTTTTGCTATAATGTCCCTTTGTCCTACTGCGCCCATCCACTGTCGTTCCAGGCTGCCGAGTTTCTATGAAGTGATTACGCTGGAGGCATCCTTTCTTTTTTATGGTACCATCCACTTTATTCTACTTGGTTATTAAATGTGTAGTTTTCTTTTCCCAGCTTCAGGTTTCCATATTTACGTATTACTACTTATAATATCTTTATGTCCTTCTTCTACGTTGCACATTTTTTGTGTAGGAAAATAGTACTTTTTCAGCTATCCCCGCCTCTTTGAGTAATGTTGATCCTGTCCAACCCCGTCCGCAAACAGGCGCTCAGTCCGTCCCTTTCCAATATCAATAGGAAGGGGGTTCTGTATGTTCTATGTTAAATGTATGCCAAGTACGTAGATTATACTACATATCTCTCAAAATCACATGATTAGAGTGTATATTCTGCTCAACGACTTCATTGCCACAGTTCATGCTTAAGTTCCACCTTCCAAAAACCTATACAATTCAATACAAAAAAACTTTGTTACGGGGACGTTATGCTTAAGTTGCCCTCCCAAAAACCAGTGAAATTCACTACAAAAGAAACTTTGTTGAGGGGACGTTATGGTTAAGTTGCCCTAACAAAAACCTGTACCCTTCACTAAAAAAAAACTTTCCTCCTCCCCTTTATGCTTCAAATTAAAATCGAAAAACCCCTGAAATGTGCCAGTTATGGTAAACTAAGCCCCCAACATTGGCACCTCCCCTGTGCACTGCTAACTAACACCCAGACCATGAAAGATGTCATCTCAAATGTGAATGCTGACATCAATGACGACATCACTTCTTTAGCCCCTTAACGTCCCCTCAACAAAGTTTTTTTTGTAGTGTATATATATATATATATATAGGTATATGTGTGTGTGTGTAAAAAACACATGTGTTTAGTGAGTTGTAACACTGCAAAAAACCCTCCAAACAACATGTCACAAAATGATCCCTGCACACAAGACCAAACCGCTTTCTCAAAAAAGTCCTTCATTCAATTATAAAACTTTTGCAACCAACACTGCATAATAGCTTAAAAAGGGTAGGCGTACATCCCAAGCCTCCCTGAATGGCATACAGGTTATAAAATACTCATCCCCCAGGGCGGAAACCGCCATGCGTTCCGCTTGCTACACCAAGCTTCCTCAGGCTATTTACTCCACGTTTGTGAAAACACCATTTTTCAAACACAAACAGAACCGGCAACCGCATTAAGCTCCTCTCCTTCAGTGAGAAATATAACATGGAAGCTAGTAGACAACTGAGTGTTACCAAAAATTATACACTGGTGGACAACAATGTGCTAACCAAGACCAATAGACTGTACTTTTCCATGTTACGTAAATGGTGTGATTCAGAACTAATCAGTGATGAAGGATACTTGTTTCTGAAAAAAACATTCCCAGTCACATCTCTCATTTATTTCAATCCGAAAATTCATAAAAGCCCTGTTGACCCTCTGGGTCGCCCTATAGTCGCCTCTATGGGAAGTCTTCTTGAAAATACCTCCACATTTTTGGACCATTTCCTACAGCCATTTGTTACAAGCTCATATATACGAGACACATCGGATTTACTTACCAAATTACATGATATTAATTGGGAACAAGAATATATGTTGGTTTCCCTCAATGTGGTCTTGTTATACACTTCTATCAAACATAAAGCTGGAATCAAAGCCTGTAAATTTTATCTGGAAACTAGATCCATTAGTCATCGACAACACAATGACATGCTATTGGAAATGTTGCAGTTTTGTTGGGATCATAACCCTTTCTTACATGAGGCCTCCATATATAAACAAACTCAAGCTACGGCCATGGGGTCTTGTATGGCCCCTACCTCTGCCAACCTTTATATGGGGTGGTGGGAGTCTCAAGTAGCATGGACTGAAGAAAGGGAAGCATTTACCAAACACATAGTGGTATGGTACCGTTTCATAGATGATCTTTTTATAATATGGGACGGTACAGAAGAATTACTGCATACCTACGTCAAAACCCTGAATGTTAATTACTTAAATTTGGAACTAACATCTGTCCACAATAGAAAATAACTTTTTTTTCTGGATGTGAAGTTTATTGTCAATAATAATGTACTCACTACCAAGCTATTTCATAAGGAAACTAGTATTAATTCTACTTTACATGCCATGAGCCATCACCCTATAACATTAAAGAATTCCATCCCCTATGGAGAGTTCTTAAGAGCCAAGAGAGCATGTAGTAATGAACCAGACTATCAAGAAGAAGCCAAACATATAGGCCAAAGGTTTGTCAAACGGAGCTATAAAAAGAAGGTAGTGGCAGACTGCTTTGACAAAGCTGAGATCATAAAAAGACCAGAACTGTTCAAAGCACACAAAGTTAAGAAAAAGGAGAACATCAGATTTATTATGAGCTTTAACCATCAAGCCAGGAATATTAAAAACATCATGAGTAAACACTGGAAAGTTCTCTTAACAGATCCAGACTTACCGAAAAGCTCCTACATTGAAGACTATTCAATCCCAGAGCATGGTGGTTACAGATAATAGAACTTTTGCGAGTTACTTTTTGAAACAAGATAATGCTCGTTTTTGCAAATGTGCTAATTACAAGATGTGCGATTTTGTGTCCAAAAAACCCTTCATTAGCTGTAATGGTTTAAGATGGAGACACAAATATAAAATAACAAGTACGACAAAGTTTGTAGTAAATGCCATTACTTGCACGTGTGGGCTACACTATTGGTTCAATCATAGGAGCCCTAAAGTTACGCATATTGCAGCACTGTAGAGCAATAAAAAATGGTGATCTAACAAACACCTTGATGGGACATTTTATAGAGAAAATTAACAAGGGCGGTCCTGGGAGTCGCTCTGCCAGACATTAGTCCTGGTTGCGAGAGACTTACCCAGAGTCTTTAGCTCACTATCTTTCACAGAGAAGAAATATCCCAAACATATCAGTCTTTGTCCTGCCCTGGGGCAGTCCAGCACCGAAATACTAGGCAATTCTCCTCTGTACAAGAGTACCAACAGAAACCCCAGACATGTGTTTCGGTCTGGTTGGACCTCTGAATAAAATATGCATACATGTACTTTGTAATCATGCATGTGGATATGCATGGAGCTGTAAGTAGAAATCCTCGAAACTTGCACAGTACTTTTTGTAGTAGGTGCTTTGCAATTATATGAGAGTTGTATTCAGAGTGATCAACAGTACATTTGAAGTGTGGAACTCTGATGACGGAGTTAGATGTAGAGGTCTTGGATGTGATTGGTGGATGGTTGTGTGACTGCTTAGCTGTGTCCAATGAGGGAATGGATTTGCGAGTGATGTGGTAATGGTAGAAGGGCTGCCTAAGAGTTAAGTGCCGCACAGACACCACCCTTGTCCGCGTGTAGGGCGTGCCACATACGGGGTTTCCCAGCAAATCCAGTATTGAAAGGGGACTGAAAGGATCAGCCAATCAGATGTTGCCAATGTTCATTTGCATAGAACGAGAGTGTATGTAGTGAAGATGCCAGAGGTGGAGACAGTCAGGGTGTTGGTGCTCGGAGATATTTTTGTACATGGTTTGCACCACTATTCTGAATGTAGGCATGTGGCAAACAATTTCGATGTACGAGGAGTGGAGGTGGTGTGGAGCGCTGCAACGGATTGCAATGTAGAGGCATTTCTCCAAGTTTGCAGAGATATGCGTAGGATGAACAGTCCCCATGTGGTAGTTTTGCACTATCGTGCTTTCCATTTGGGATACGTGAGTTTACCCATTTTGTGGGGAGATTTAGAGCAGTTGTTTTAAGCAGTCATCAACATCTTTCCAACTGCAAAAGTAATTTTTTCTGGCTTACTTCATCGAGCAAAATGGGACAGCAGTTTTGTTTTTTGTCCTGATCAAAGTATTGCTAGGTGTGCAACCAATCGCAGCATGCATTCTTTCATGTTAAGAGCTGGCATGTTTTTCTGCAGCCACGAGAACATTGTTTCCAGTAATGCAGCTTATTTTGAAGCAGATGGTGTTTCTTTATAATTTATGGGAAATGCCATGTTCTTTTGAAATGTAAGGTTTGCTTTGGAGAAGGTTATGTAATGATTGTATGAGTAAACTACGAAGAAAAATCACCCCAAAAAATACAAAATAACAGGTGTCTGTCAGGCATCTGAAAAAAAAACAAGGGGAACACTATTTAAATGTACAGTCATCACGCTCATATCCTCTACATATTCGCAGACATGGCGGTAGTCTGCAGGCAGCGCGTACTACATATGGGGATTCTGGGGTGAAGAGGCAGGCAAATGAGAATGAGCGCAGCTAGGGATTGGTCAGTAAAGTTCAGTGGGTGTGTTGTGAACAGAGATATTTAGTGAGAATGTCTTTTCCCTGAGAGGAGAACAGACAGCTATGGCTGTGTGTGCTCGAAAACAGATTATCTGGATTTTTGGATTTTCTGCACCGAAAAACCTCAGAAATTGACCAGTTATGGTAATCCAAGCAATCATAACTCGCACCGCCACCATGCACTGCTAAGACTAAAACCCATGACATCAAAGATGATATCACAAATGTCATTGGAGACAAAACTTATTTATCTTTTTTTACACAGAAATGGCAAGTGCCCTGGAATAGCTTGAGAAGAATTTCCCTGATGATGAAATGAGTGAAGACAGTAACTCCAATGGTACACAGTGCAGTTTGAAAAGTATGAGAATTAATACACATCGCTTCACATGTACCTAAAACATGTTTTTTTGTTTAACAGTACGTACGGGAAATGAAGGAAATGGCCCAGAAGCAGCAGCTCTTCCACAAGTGCATGGGCATATAAAAAACAAAAAAAACAAACAGTGTTCAAAATAAACTAGTGAGCCTGGAGGCAAAAATTGACCAATAGATGAAAGGTTTTGGCAACTTAAAAGAATTTGTACAGAGACATATAATGGACAATATTAAATACCACTGCCCCACCTACACCTGTACCCCTTCCCCCTGTCCTAGCCAGCCATCTTCACAAATTCCCTGTAGGCAAATATGTTATGATGAGACCTCAAGCCCTTCCTCCCCTGAAGACCAACCTGTGGAAAACCACAATTCCCCTTTATATGTTTCCATTTCTGCTGCCCCTTCCCTTTCCTAATTGTGTGTATTTATGTGTGTAAATAAAGTTCCATGTGTATACTGTTGCTGTGTGTGTTTGTTTTCTTTTTTTAAATCCCTGTTAGGAGTCCGCGCAGTGCAGGACTGTCCGGGATGTCCACAATTCATCAAAATGGAGTTGTCCTATGGACACAGCACCTGTCCGGATACAGCCGCAAAGTTGTGACATACCTCTAATTAGACACCTGGGCACACACACATCAAATTCCATGTGTCCTACGGACACCGCACCTGTTGGGACATATCCGCAAAGTTGTGACGTACCTCTAATTAGACACCTGGGCACACGCACATCACACTCCATGTGTCCTACGGACAATGCTCCTGTCTGGCATGTACGCACAGCATTGGCGTGCTTTGATTAGTTTGGGAAGCCCACCACTGTCCACAGGACATGGGGGCACATGCACATAAAACCTCCTGGGTCCTAGGGACACTGTGATTGTTGGGCATGTCCACAAAGTGATGAAGTAATTTGATTAGATTGGGGAGCCCACCAATGTCTGGCAGACACTTGAGTGCATGCGCATCTCATCCCCAGTGTCCTACGAACACCTTGCATGTTCGGAACTGTCCGCCGCACGTCTGTCACACTTTTAATTCATTCAGGGAGCCCAACCCTGTTCGGAGGACACCTAGGTGCAGGTGCACAATGGATGAAGCACCATAGGTGTCCTTCAGACAGCCGTCCCATTCGCGTACGTTCGTAACGTCACTGAGCATCGGCCCTTATTCACGAACAGGGTTTGGGCCAAGGAACAGCAAAAAAGTGCTTTTTTGGCCAATCTAAGGTGTTTTACTGTGAAACTTCACCCTTGCAGAGGTCCCATATCATGCCCCTGGTGATCTGGAGACATTTTGGAACTATTTAAGCCCAGCTTGGGGTTTGAAATGTCCACGTAGCGTGCGACTGTCCACCTAGCGCTCCCCAGCAACCATATAAAAAGACTACACCCCAGTGCTGCTCCTCATTCTGTTTCTTGATTTCCTGAAAGAGCACTCTGCCAGATTGCTCGATTGCTGCCTTACTGCTCAACATTGCTGGATTGTTGCAGTAGTGCTCCACATTTCTGATTGCTGCATTGCTGAGCTCCTGAGTTGATTCCTGAATAATGGCATCAACTGCTGTTACATCTGCTGCATTTGCCTCAGCACCACCCCCACCACCTTCACCACCTTTCCAAGGGCCTGGGGAGGGTAACAGGGGTGAGGATGCAGAGGAGGAACAAGAAGAAGTTGAGGATGAGGTAGTGGAAGTCCCCGCTACCAGCGGCCAAAGTGAGTCTTGGGTGTGGAGCCTTTTTACCACTGTTGGTGGTAAACCCAAGGCTAGTGCGGCCAAGGTTTGTGCAATGAGTATATGGTACTCAGTTGTGGCAAACATGGGTTGTACAGTTATTGTACTACCTTCATGCAGCAATACCTGAGGACGAATCCTAAAGCAGCAGTTTGAAGGGTTGTTCCCTTCGAACAGGGTAGTATGTTGACTTCCTCTGCAGCATCCTCAGCATTTGCTCCTCTCACTACAATGGACACTCTTGTGAGGCAGCGGATCCCTCACTCAGCCTTGCAGTCCGTACACAAGAAAGTAGACACTTACCTTTCAAAGGTCACTGTTTTGTGTGTGTACTGTGATACATACTCTGCAGGGGTGAGCAATTCCGCAGTGCTTTCCAGGCTGCAGTCAGGGAGCACAACGGAAACTGCCCCCTACCTTTCTGAGGCCCACCCAATATCTTCCTCTCTCCACCTGCCCCTTCTTATCCATGTGATTGGTGCCCGTTCCCTATCCTCCCTTCCCTTTCCTTCCTTGTGGGTCTTGTTGAAAAAATATCACACAGAAAATAAAACAAGAAAACAAAAAAAGGGCTCTTTTCAGACACCGTTCACAGTTTAAAAATAGAAGTACCAATGAAATGGTGCAGGCACCGGCGCCATCCACAAAGTCTGTGGAAAGCGCGGTAGTCCACTGACTCGCAAAGCATGCAGGGTGCGACAGCATATAAACCATTGCATTGTCTCCCTGGAGAAAGTGTTGGCTCTGAAAAGAGCCTTTTTTTTTTGTTCTTGGAAGTTTTGAAGTGGCCGACATCTACTTCACACATGCTTGCTATGCTTGCAAGAACGGCTGCAAAGCATTTTTTTATATATGCCAGCATCAGTAAGATAGACGCCATCTCTACAGAAAATGTTGGTGCTATGAAATGTATTGTTTTGTGGAAGGAAGACATACCAACATATCGCAAAAATGCTCAAACAACCTTGTTGACATTGCGCCTTGCTTTTTCCATTTGCGGACCAAATGATGAAGAGCCCACAGCTGTCTCTGGGCAATGCAAGAAAAAAATACTCGAGAGATTGGAAACATGTCCATGACTTTCCCAAGTGCCTCCTTCATCGCAAACTGCAGAGAGATTCCACTAATGTGGCCTAAACTGTTCCCTCCACAATGAACAATAATAACAGCTGGATGATGCTGCGTCACCAAAGTGGCACAAATGGGAAGCAAATCCAACCACTTCATGCTATGCACTCCATACCAGTGCACATCCACATAAGGGAATCCGAGATGTGAAGCCACTCCATAGTGCTCTGCATACACCTGCAACCAGCATATCCAAGAGTCCCCCAAAATCCAGACACTCTGCCTCCTGAGACACACAGCCATAGCCACATCCACCTGCACTCCTCTCAGCAAACAGATGGAGCATGTGTGATCCTACGCCCATTCACCCAAGAGTCTAGTAGCTGGCCACAATCACCACAGCATAATACAGCCATGCACCCAACAATGTGCACACTGCCACAACCCACACACATAATGCAGCCACCTGTGGCCCTGTCCACTTCTGTACACATGATATTGCAGTACTGCAACCAGTCAGCAGACTCTTGGCTGCAATAAGCCAGCGGCCTGAAGCCGTGTGCACTTCTCTACACATGCTATTATAGTACTTCAAGTAGTGGGCAGACTTGTGGGTGCATTATCGGCCATGCACCCAATAATCTAGTCAAACATCCTCATATCATCTACATTCCACTCCCCTACCCTAATGAAGCCCGCCTGTAGTCACTACATAAGCTACTCGCCTGATGACCAACCCGTGATCTGCCACGGTGTCCGCGGGCTGCCACAAACACAACACAGTCTTCTTCCACCAAAACAAATACATCATATGAACCATCTTTCACTCCCCCACCGTTTACAACCCCTCTTCCCAACACCAGATGCCCCAAAACATGTTTTATGGCCCTATTCGCCGCTGCACTACCCGTGAATATCCGCGGATACAACATGGCAGGCGTTTTTGGAAAATGTGACGCATATCACGCTTCCGTCTTGCTAATCAGTGGGCGCGTTGGTTGTCTGTGAACATCATGCGGCCCACAGAACCAAAGAGAGTCCTGTTCACTGAGCGAACAGGGAAATGGGTCCACGAAGCAAGAAATCACAATTTTTTTTTAACCTACAGTTTGCCTGTTTACATTTTTGTTTTTATTGATTTTCACCAGATTTACAAAAGCACGCTTTCAGGGCCAAGCCACTGCCCCTGCCGCAAATTTGGTGAAAATCCATTCAGCAGTTTGGGCTGTAGGCGTGAGCACCATTTTTCCATTCAGTCTAAGGAGAAGAAAAAAAATAAATTGGTACCCCCCTACAACTTTGCCCCCCCCTTGAAGAAACCTCAGCAAATTTGCCAGAAACATTCAGATCGGGCCATATACTTTCTTTTGCAAAGTTTGGTGAGGATTCGTCATGAGGAGCAAAGTTATAAGCCACCCAAAAGTGCTCTTTTGGGTGGTATGGGTTTAGCAACTTAACCATAACTACACGGCCGCTACCGCTCTATACTTAAGGTGAATCTGATGGACATCGATTTTTTTTCCCAATATTGTTTGGCTAACTTTTGAGTCGCTGGACAGATATGGATGAAAGGTTAAAAAGAAAAGACTTCTCCCAGGCCCCACCAACTGCCCGTTTTGGGAAAACCTTTTGAAAAGATGAAAAGGTTATTAAGAAACAACAAAAAAAAAACACTGTTTTCGTCCTAGTCCTATTAATTTTCCAATAGATATAAAGTGCAATGATTGAACATCCTTATTATGAAAACTGCTGGACAGATGTGTACCAAAGATGAAACAACTACCACACAAACCATTGCAGATATTTCTTTTGCTGGTTTGGGGTAAATCTCCAAAGTTGATGGAGAAGGGAGTGTCTCCTCCTCTGAAAAACCTTTTATATATGTCCCATAGTGCGTTGCAGCAGAGAAAATGTTCATAAATTAACATCTGCCTTTTCATTGCTTGGTGCAAGAGATACTGTGGGAAAATAAGGGGAGACAAAAAAGGAAAAAAGCTTAAAATACAATTTGGAAAACTGCAAGGGATGCAATCACATCAGACTAGAGGTGGGGAGTTGTAAAAAGGACAACATGTGAAGTGGGGAAGCTGGGGTCGGCTGTGGAGTCAGATATAGGTAGAATGTTTTCAGTTTATTGGGGAAATCCCAGGGGAATCACATGAGATTACTGCAGTAATGTTGCAAGCCATGCTCGGAAAAGGAATTGCATCACATGACCCAGAAATTGATATGGGGGTATGTGAGAGGGATAGGGAGGAAATGATCAATAGGTGGGAGCGATGGCACGAAGAAAAATGTAGGGAGGCTAAAGGTTGAGTGCCTGTGAGGATGGGGAAGACTTTTTCATTTTGAGTGTTTTTTCCATTATCACAGGAATCAACACACAGCTACATTAACACCAGATTTGGCATGATCAAATTTAATTGCTACGAAATAATTACAGGAATAACAACTGGAGAAAAACATATTTTACACCTGTGGAAAGAGGGAACAATTGGTGCAACTAGTCCAGCAGTCAAGGCCATGGCCAATGGACACTGTGTTCAGCAAGTTTCTAATAATATTTGGAGCAACATGGACAGTGGTCACAGATGAAAGCCATGACCAGTGTACCCTGAGGATTCTGGCTAGGGTCCTCTATGTTTTTACAAAAATGAGGGGCAAACTGCATATATTATGTCTTTGCGCTAGCACAAGGCATAGTTAAGATTAAAACGATGTTCGTATTGAGTTTCAAAAAATGATTATTTTCAATAACTTTAATTGATGGACTGGAAAAATGTAAACATATTCCACCGTAATATTTTGAGGTAGCCACCAGTGCATGCGCAATTTGACATTTCTCCACTACATGCACATAACAAACATACACTCAAAATGGAAATACAAAATGTAAGCAACAATATGCAGCCAACATTTTCATAACCACATGCAACATTCACACTCACCCCATTGTCATGACTAAACATAACATGCATACTCACCCCATTAACCTGACCACACACAAAATACACTCTCACCCCATTTTCATATCCACAATACACATACATAGTCATCCCGTAACATACACATTCACCCCATTATCATGACCACACACAACAAACACACTCCCTCCCACTAATTACACATTAAAAACATGCACTTAAGAAAGGAAATGCATAATTGAAGACACAATATGCATGCACAATAATCATAACTGCACACACCATACACACTGACCCCCACTGTGTACACATTGCAAAATGCACTCAAGCAAAAAATACATATTCCAGCAAGGACTGCAGCCAACATTATCATAACAACATGCAACATATACACTCACCTCATTATCATGACCACATGCAACATACACACCCACCCCATTAACATGACCACACACAAAATGCACACTCCATAACAAGCACTCTCACCCCATTATCATGACCACACATGACATACACACTCACCCCATTGTTAGAATTCACACATATCACAAACACACATACACAAACATCATACAAACAACCAACACTGCGTACACAGCATACAAACTCACCCTATAAAGTAGACACTCACCCCATTATCATGACCACAAACAACATACACACTCATCCCATTAGCATGACCACACACAATATATACGCTCACTGCACTTAAGCCATAGCTCACCCCATAACATACACACACACATGCTATCAAGCCCACACACTCCATACCCACTCACTCCATTGCCATGCCCACACACAGCATACACATTAACCCCCACCAACCATATAACATACAAACTCGCCCAATTATCATGACAACACACAACATGCACACTCACCCCCTTATCATGCCCACACACAATATGCAGCCAACATCAGCATGACCACATTCAAGCAAGAAAGTACATCAATAACACACAACAAACCTACAACATAAGCATCCACCCCCTTTGTGTACACATTCCAATATTAACGCAAGCAAGAAAACACAGCACACTATCACACAACATACAAACAGAATCACACTGCATAAAGTGCAGACACATTTCAACAAACACAAAAACAAAAAAATATGAAAAAACAGACATTGCACACAACACACACTATATGCACCCACTCACACTGCTTACACATTCCAGCATACACTTAAAAAAGGACATACAGAATTCACACACACCACACGCACATACATACAAAACATACACACAACCACAGGGACATTCCAAATTCACACCGAACATACAAATAACATATGCACCACCCATATTTAATGCAGAAATCAACTAAAACTGCGTACACATTCCAAAATAAACTCAAGTAAGGAAATACAGAACTCACACAGAACACACACACATGCACATCATACACACCATCCCACACTGCATACACATTCCATCAAAAGCTAAGAAAATAAATCAATTATAGCAATTCAATACAGGAAAATGTATTAAAATCAATAACTATTTTGTCTGCAAAAAAAAAGGTAAAGCAGCCCAACCAAGGAAGCCTAATCAAAAATAAATAAATAACAGTGATGTGCACAAAAACGAAGTAAAGCATCCCATACTGCGAAACATAGCGTAGTCTGTCAACAACATTGGCTAAAAATAAACTGTTCCCCTCATTACTTATGAACTCCACCCACCCATGTAGGCCATGATGAACTGAAAATGAATATGTACATCTATTTATTGTGCTCATCGCACAATTAATTTTCAGCCACGCATACAAATCAAATGTGCTGTCCAGGAGAAAAATTCACTTTTTGTCCCTGGAAACAATCATGAAAGCTGGACCAAGTCATGTTTCATTTAAAAACAAAATTCAGTTTCTCATTGCAATCCCAAATTGTTCCTCCAACTTGAATCAACATTACATCTGGGATTTTGCCACTGTCATAATACACAACAATTGGCTCCATAATGTTCAATTTTTCATCGTGATAGCCATGTCATTCCTCATTTAAATTTCCAAAGGCTGAAAAGGTTACCAGTCTGCAAACATAACGCTCTAGTGAAAAAAACTCAAGAATCGCCAATTATTAACACCCTTTCCCCTGGAACGATAGAAAAAGTAAAGCACTTTCAATCACCATACATCAATCACCATACACATGTGGAAACATACATAGACACAATCAGGTGTAATTAAAAATACGTAAAGCAAGTGAAAGGTAAAATACAAAAGAATACATATGCATCACATACAAAACTTCAAATGTGCATGCACGCCTAACATACAATACACATATTTTCAGACACATTGTCAACATGTAAACTGTTATAAAACGACACCCCTACTGGTAATCATTTGAGTCGAATACACCATATTGAAAAACTGCAATGCAAACCTCTATGCAACAAATCCAATTTTTTTCATTCACCAACTGCGCATGCGCAATATATACTAACCAAACACCATACAGAAACACTGCAGAGCACTTAATCTACAACAAACACACATGCTGTTTTTGTTTTTCACCATAAAAATAACCAATCATTTTATAAATTCCTAGTGTGAAAGCCTGTTTACATGGGCCAATACATTTCCAGAGTGTTAATATTGTATATTTTGTTGTATATTTAATTGTAATTATTTGTAATTCATGTTAACCATTAATTCATGTTAAACATACATCTGGCCATATATATTTCCTAAGGCACAGCTTATTTCCTAAAGCAACAGCTCTCTCTATCGGAGACAACAGGCAAAGCGGGCTGTCTCTACTGTTCATGACTGCATCGGACACAAACACATCCAGCCTTTTAGTATCTTGTATGTTATTTTCAAAATTTCAAGCTTTAAAATAAATTAGGTTTTACAATTTTGTTGCAGCAAATTTGAACATGTCAACCAGAGCTCTAGAGCCTTATACGGAGCCAGGTTCATGAAGTAAGTTCTATAAAATTACTATTTATCAGTAAATTGAACTATTGTTTAAATGTGAACATTGTAAACAATAACACCAATCTTTTTTAAACTTATTTAATATTACAATACACGATTCTATAAGTTTGTATGCTAAACAGCGAAAATGCCATAATACACAATGGGCCACATTACAACTTGTGCGGAATGGGTTTAACGGCACCGGTAATGGTGCCGGCGCCGTTAAACCCACTCCGCACTATTACGAGGTCCCCTTGCGGGACTCGCTCTGAACGTCTGTTTTTTACAGACGTCCATAGCGCGTCCTGCGAGGGGACCTGGGAGCTAACAACGGGCCCGTTCGTAATGGGCCCATTGTTAGCTCCCTCCCCATTCCTATTGAGTCCTATGAGGGCTTGAATGGGAATGGGGAAGGACCAGGTCCTGGTTCCCTGAAGGAGGAAATACCGGGCCCTCCATACTCGGAATGGCCCGGTATTTCCCCATTCAGGGAACCTGGACCCGGACACAAATTTGGAGGCAGCCATGCCCTTATTAGGGGAATGGCTACCTCCAAAGTCGTAATGAGACCCAATGTTACAGCTTGTAAACTATGCACTTCTCATCATAAGCACATTTATGTACACATAGTATTACATCAAATAATATAACTTAAATAATTACTCTTATATGCTCAATGTAATGTTGAAGGACTGCATGCATGTGATACACTTTACACCTTCAACATGTGTAAAGGCCAAACAGTACATGTATCATCCAGGTGTATAGGCAACACATTATGTATAACATCATCAGATTAAATAAATAATGTTACACTTGTATAATGCCTATTTTCCTTGCAACTCTAGTTACATTTGTAAAATGTTATTAATAACTTCAACACGTGTGCATGTTAAGCAGTACCGTATAACACCATCAATGTAAAGAAAAACAAAAAAAAACATTTATTAAACATAATGTATACCTGGTAAAACTACAGTGTGCAGCTTATAAACTATATACTTCATATAAGTGTATTAATTTAACAATTGTCCTTACAATTTTTAGATAAAAGTGTGTATGCAATTATGAGGTACACGTGCGTAGGCTAAACGGCAAAACTAGCATAATGCACAAGTTACAGCTTGTAATTATTTGTTTCACATCATAACCATATTCTTGTATACATAATGTTAATAAAATAAAATACCTTAAATAATGACTCAAGTATAATTTATGTAATGTTGGGAGCATTGTTTATATGTGATACACTTTACACTTTCAACAGGTGCATGACACAAACAGTATTTGTAACATTCTGGTGCACAGCCCAAAAACTACATAGAAAATCATGAGTGTACATACACAATCTTACACTTGTATAATCTTTACTTTTCTTTCAGCTCTTGTTAAACTTGTAAAAGTTTAGCAACAGCTTCAACACATGTGCATGTTAAACAGTACATATAACATCGTCAAAATACAGATGAAACAACACGCCCACATTATACATAATTTATAGCTTGTAAAATGATATGCTTAAACTACAAAGCATACTAATTCAAACATGCTCTTTTAATGTCACTTCTTGTACATATATTACAATAATAATTAATTTTACTAATGTTACTTTTATTACATTGTCATTAACATACACCTATCATATTATTGTAGCAACATATGTTCGTTTTTTTGGATGAATCATCAACATTCATGTAAACCTTAAGAAAAGATAACAAAACAATTTGACCAAATATTGAGTTAAAAAGGTAAACATCATTATACATCTTGTAAGTATTTATTATACAAGTAAATGCAAACATTGAAAAATAAAACATTCACATTTAACAAAAGTAAAACCAAATTGTATTCTGTCCATTTGTGTTTTATCACAGCACATCTAATAATTTAAAAATGTGAAATTATAAAAAAGTCAAACAAAATTGGGGTTAAAAAATTCTAAATTTGCTCTAAAAAACCAATAACACAATTGGAATTTTAATCAAAAAAGTGATAATCAATTAAAAAAACACACAGGGGCAGTATATGGTAAAAGTGCTTTAATGGAATTAGTGCCACAACTATAATTCTGCCAAATTAGGAGTCGATGGTAATACCGTTGATGGCAATTCCGTTGACTGCATCACTGTATGAACATGCAGCTGCTCACGCTGGGCATTGATCTACAGAGGCAGGAACACCAGCACAAGGCACATGGTGAAGAGAGGAGGAGGAGAAGCAAGAGGAGGAAGAGGAGGAGACATCATGTAAGGTGAGCAGTGAAACCTCGGGTCAGGTCCTCACCCTGGACACTGAGTGACAACCAGCTTGTCACCCTGTACCGGCTGAACACTGAGACCATAGATGAGCTACTCATCTTAATCCAGGATGAACTAGAGAGTAGGATAAACATAAGAGCAGCTGTACCCCCACTGCTGAAGCTTTTATCCATCCTGCCATTCCTGGCAACTGGGACCTTCCAGTACACCATGTGCATGCTTCACAATATGTTCAGCCCTCATTTTCCATGTGCTTATGCAGGTACTGGAAGCATTCCTGCTCCATGTGTCCCAGTACATCTCCCAGTCCACCAACCTGGCACAGGAGCATGCCATCAAAGCATAGTACATTTGGATAACAAAGGGCTTAGGACCCCCATCCACTGCAGGAGCAGTGTTGCCTCCACCCAGGTGAGGCAAAGGATGATGCACCTTGCTGCCCTGACTGCTTTATTACCTCATTTAGCTTTGCGGCACGAGCAGAATTGAAATCTGCAAAATTGCATTTAAATCGTGGGAAGCTGCATTGAAAGAGTCCCGTGCAGAACCCTGCACAGGCTGCCGCCGAAAAGCTAACTTCATTTTGGCCACCATTAGCCTCCTCGAGGCTAAACCAACGCCAAGATGGCCGCCCGCCTTCTCTCGCCGGACCACACAGCCCACTACGAGCTGAGCCTTGCCTGACTGGCTCCCTGCCTACTCATCTACCTATCCCATCGCCGGCAGGCGAACGCTGGCCCACCCACCAAGGCTTCCTGTCTGGAGCCTGTCCAGAGGCTGCCGAGGCTTGAGGCACAGAACTCTGCCCAAAATTCGGGTAAGCAGCTCATGACTCTAAAGCCTATTTACCTTACCCCCAAACCCCTACCCAAATGAGATTTCGCCACAAGACCTCCCTTGCATCGGAGTACAGCTACTATTGACATTTAGTCCCCGAGATATTTGTTCATCCTACTTGTCAGCTCGTTCATGTTATTCATAGCTGCTTTTGCCGCTGCAACGCCACACTACGTGTAAACATCCTTATCACTAATTGCACTAACAAGTAACCAGGTGCTAGCATCCTTACATCTCGCCATGAGCCTCACTGGGCCTCAAACAGACCCGCACACTTTGTATCCCAGCCATCATCTAAATACCTGCACACACATGCTCAATGCCAAGCTTGCAGCACCACAGGTGCCATTCTGCACCCTATCTACAGCCATCATAGCAACACAACAACCATATACTAGCACACCACTGACTCACGGCACACACCAGTGCATGCGCTACTCGCCCATTTTAATTGTGCACCTGCTCAATGTTGATTTTTGTGGATAAATCGGAGGCTCTGAGAAAAATCTATTTGTACCTGCATCACTTTGTATTCAGTTGTATTTGACTATTGTTAACCAATCAGAGGCCTCAAGAAAAATTCAGCTATATTTGCATTACCTCTCTTAGCAAACTGCGCATTAGCACCCGGTGGAGTACTACACACAAATTACTATTGTTTATGTATCATGCATTTTTACGGATTGCGCCTCAGTATCCCAATCGACTATTGTCTGATTGCCTGATTGTCCAGACTTACAAAGTTAACCTCACTAATGCATGCACTACTATTTTAAAGAATTGTGTACCAGTATTCTAGTTGAGCATCGCTCGAAAACCTAGCTATATACGTATTACTAGTTCTAGCCGACCATCTCCAGAACCCAAGCCACCACCCCTCTTGACAGTGCTATAATCCTCCAAGCCTGATCCTTGTCAACACAGCCCACCCAGCCTACCTTACCATCAGATATGGTAACTTGGATCTTCATCATGATGTTTCCATTCTGTGCTATCCCACATGACATCCCATGTACTGGGTCACACTACCTATTCCAACCCAATGGCCTCAGCAGGCTAGCCTGTCCAAGACATCATCCCATCCCCTGCCCTACCCTCTTCCTACCTAACACCAAACCATTTGAACTGTCACTCACCAAGCCGCCTAGCCGAGACACCATATCTAAAACACAAAAAGGACTCCTGACCACCTCCCTTACCTGGCCCATTCACAAGAACGACACCACCAAGACTTCCCACCCTAGTACAGGGGCATTAAGACTCAAGCGCCCCAGATCCAGAACCTACATCCATCTGACCCTGCCCAAAACCGACAGAAAAAATAGATCCAAACCCAAACCAGCCCCCCACCTCATACACACTTTAACACCCAGAGACCAAACCCCCACCCACCCCAACACCTCCTCACTAGTCCACACCGCTAAAACTATCAAAGGTGCACTTATCAATGCCAGATCCTTAGTCGCCCATACCCTAGACATAGCCAACATCATCGCCAGCAACGACCTTGACTTCATAGCCATCACCGAGACTTGGCTCCACCCAGCCGCCGGCCCTGCATTAGCGCTAGCTTTACCTAGCGACTACACAATCTACCGCGTTGACAGACATACATCCAAAGGCAGAGGAGTAGCCATCATCGCGAAAAGCTCCCTCAACATAAGGCACATTCTAAACCAATCTTTCCCTTCCGCCGAACTACTCACCATCAAATTGTCCATAACCCACACAAGCACTATTACCATCCACCTTATCTACAGACCGCCAGGCCCTATACTGTCCTTCAATGATGACATAGCTCTCTTACTTTCCAACAACACCAAACCCAACTCGCAACTTCTCATTCTAGGCAACTTGAACTTAGGTCTCAATGACCAGAAAGACGACAATGCAAATACCATAGCCAATACCATCTCCAAACTTCACCCATCACATCTCACAACCCATCCACAACAAAGGCTGCATCCTTGACTGGATAGCCGGACTCAACTGCACCACTAACATCCTCTCCAACACTCCTTGTGCCTGGACCGACCACCACCTCATCACCTTCACCATCAACAAAGGCACCCAAACATCAGCCCCAGCTCCCAATGCACCACCGACACTCACCAGAAACAGCAAAAACATCACAGGTGAGAAACTCCTTCCCTTACTCCAACCTATCATCGACCTCTCACCCTCCATCACCAACCCCACAGAATTAGTAGACCTCTATAACACAACCATCCTCAAGGCTATAAATACCATAGCACCTCTCAAACTCTGGAAAGCCAAACCACGCGCGCACCTCAACTCCTGGTTCACTCCGGATCTAAAAATACTCAGCAAATCTAAAAGACAAGCTGAACTTCTTTGGAAACAAATGCCCACCACCACCAACAAGACAGCATACACACTTGCCTCCATCACCTACAAGAAAGCCTTCATCCAGACAAAAAAACATGTACAATGAAAGAATCTGTAATGCCGAATCCAACACCAAAGAACTCTTCAACATTCTCAGAGATCTCGAAACCCCCGCTCCCACTCCTGATACCTGCACCAAAGACATATCTTGGTGCACCAACATTCAAGATGCACTCCTAGGCAAAATTGCTATGCTACAAGCCAAAATTGTAACTAAGAAAGAAAGCCTCACCTTCTCTGATAGTACCGCCCCCCATACCAACTCACATACAGTAGACGCCGACAATCTATTTGCATTCTCCTCCATATCCATCAAAGAGGTGGAAGACATAATTAACTCACTTAAACCATCCAAGTGCCAAGGCGATATCTGTCAAGCGCCCCTTACCAAAGATGTAGTCAAGCATCTTGCTCCCTTCATTACGTCACTGATTAACTCATCGTTTACATATAGCATAGTGCCCAACAATTTGAAGGAATCCTGGGTTCTTCCACTATTAACGAAGCCTACCCTCGACCCCAGCGTCCCAACCAACCACAGACCCATCACGACTGTCCCCTTCCTCCTCAAGATCCTTGACATAGCTGCCTATCTTCAGATACAGTACCACCTAGAGAAAAACAACCTTTTAGGACTCAGACAATCAGGTTTCCGACCCAAACACGGCACCAAGACTGTCTTGATCTACCTCAAGACACAAATGGACAACATCAAAGACAATGGCAAACCCGCACTTCTCCTCCTCCTCGACCTATCAGCGGCGTTCGATTTGGTCAACCATGACATCGTCTATAAACACCTTACCTCAGCAGCCAAATTCTCTGACAAAGCCAATGCTTGGATCCAGTCCTTCTTGAATAACAGAACCATGAGGGTTTTCTCCCCGACAGCCTCTGCCAACCCAGCCCCAGTCACATGTGGTGTCCCGCAGGGCTCCTGCATCTCCCCCACACTATATAATGTATTCACTAAACCCCTCTTCGACATACTGGACCGCTTGGGTGTCATCTACACGAATTACGCAAACAACACACAAATACTTATCCCCCTAACAGGCGACTATGCCATTGACAACACAGCTCTCAACAACATCTACTCCATCATCCCACAATGGATGGCCAAGCACGGCTTATGCCTCAATGACGACAAGACCGTGCTTCTTCTTCTAGGCACCCAACCCAGACTCAAGAAACTGGACAAACTGTATCAGTTATTCTCTATCGATGGGAACATCATCTCTGTATCCAACAATGTCAAAACCCTCGGGATCTACCTCGACTCTTCCCTCACTTTGACAAGACAAATCAACGCCATCTCCTCTGCCACCGCTTACACCTGCAAGCGTATCAATGCCAGTAGACCATACCTCTCACCCTCCAACTGCACCAGACTAGCCAGAGCGCTTGTCCTCTCCAAAGTCGACTACTGCAACGCTCTATACCTGGGCACCAGCCAATAAAACATTAACAAGCTACAAGTTATTCAAAATAATGCCCTACAAGCAGCTCTTAACATTGCCAAACATGAACACATATCGGACACCAGAAGATCTTGCAATTGGCTATCCATATCACAGAGAATTGAATACAAAACACTCTCGCTTACGCACAAGTGCATATCTAACCAAGCACCCAAATACCTATCTGACAACTTCACATTTCACATCCCACCTCGCCCAACCAGGTCGGCGCTAACACACTGTCTAACCACCCCCAAATACAAACTCAAAAAAGCAGGCAGCGTAAGCTTTCCCGTGATGGCCTCTAAACTCTGGAACTCACTTCCCCTGCATCTCATATCAGAACCCTCTTTCCACAAATTCAGACACAGCGTAAAATCATGGTTACTAACCAACAAAACTTGTTAAACCAAGTTCTTTGACAAAACATGTTTGCCATACTCTGCATTTATCTGTACTTACCTGCTGAATGTATCTAATCTGTCATGTATTGTACTACTCTGCAATGTTTGTTTTCAATCATAGCGCCTGGATGCCCCAGGGCCAGGTGGCGCATTACAAATAATAAACTAAACTAAACTAAACTAAACTAAACATAGTTTCATGCAGTAGCCCACATGCCCGACATCATTGCTGCCCTGGACTCTGCCCAGGTGGCGTTGGTGTTCCCCTAGGCATGCAAAGAAATATAATGCAACAGGAAACAGTATCACTCCCTCAACATTCATGTCACTTGCGATCCTGCCTTCTTTATCACACACTGCCGTGGCCACTTCCTTGGTTCCACCCACAATGCCATGGTCATGCACAACAGCACTCTGCCTGGATACATGGAGAGGCACAGAGGGCAACAGATGTGGATATTGGGTGAGTACAATTGCCATCACACAAATTTATCTTGCAGCACTACAGGAAAGCAATGTGAAGGGTTGGGGTATATAGTTACAATAGAAATATGAATTCCCAGTTAAGGACCTGTACATTCAGGACCTGCCCTCTTACTGCTCAAATGCCAACCTACAACCCACATACTTAGAGTGGATGGACAATGCTGTAGTAAGTCAACAATGGAGTGCGAACACCGATCATGGACATGTCATCACGCTTCATGGACATGGTCATGTGACGATGTCCGGGGACGTCTGCGATGACGATACGAGACCACAGACTTCTGATACTGGTAGAAGTCCATACAAAGTTGTAAAATGTGTATAGAAGTACTGGCAATGGTGTTAGAAGATGTTCAAGGGCAACGTTTCAACTTTAAAGTATCTAGAGTGGCTAAAAATCGAATTTATAGATGACAGGTAAGCACGGACAATCAGTTGCGGACACGTCATTGTTCCCCACAAGGACAGTCACATGATGACATCTGGGACCTCCGCTGGGATGCACGACATCCGTGAACTACCACAAGATAATGATGTATCGCACGCACTGTGTGGCGTCCACACCCGGACCATGACATTTGCGAACAAATTACAAGTGTATAGTTTGCTCCCCTGACTAGGCTGCACGTTCACAGACACTTACAAATATGTACCACATCACTTGTATATAAATATGCTGACACCGACATTATAGTCCACAGACATCAAAATGGCATTTTTTTTTAAATAACATTTTTACAAACATTGGATTAATATATTTTTTTTATTTACATGATATATTTACAAAGAAAATATTTTGTGGGACTAATATATACAGATTGCATTTATAATGATTTATTTTAAGAACGGGATGAGAATCTGAGTAGGGAACATATATAGGGGAATTTCGAGGTTGAACATTTTCATGATTGGTGGAACTGGGGATAGAAATGTTATAAAAATATGTATTAGGAGAGTGTTCTGGCAATGATTGTTGAGGGAAAGGGTCACAGGTACATGTGGGGCAATGTACATCAGTATTATGTATTACTTGATTTTTTTAAAATAATTAGACAGTTCAGCAACTTGATTTTATAATTGAGACATCAGAATGCATAATTTATTAATTTTAGTTTCAACAGTTTCTGTTTGTCCACTGCTATTTAAAATTGCTTCCTCGTGATTACTGTCTTCATGTTTTCTCTTATTCGACTGGACAATTAAATATTTGAAAAAGATGTAATTTAATAACTGATTCTTAACATGCGTTATTTGAGTGCATTTTAACATATTTGTGTGTATTTGGCATTAATAAATTTGGTCACATCATCTCCGGGAAAGTAGTCCTTGAGCCACTGAAGTGTGTTTGCTATTTCTGTAGAAATATGGAATGAGTAATTTTAGTTATTACACAATTATTAAAATTTGCATTTAGTTCCTATGCAAAACATTTACAATAAAATAGAAGAGAATATTTACTTACTAGGTTCAGAGAGTTTATTTTTTTCTTCTGTGTTGTGCTGCCATTTCTAATAGGTGTTGAACTGCATTGCTTACATAAGGTGTACAGTCATGTTTACTATTTGGTATAATCCATATTATTGAGGGATGTCTAAAAAAATATCTTTTACATTTAGAGACATACAAGTTTGTGTTAATGTATGTTTGAGTTGTATTAATGGTTTGCAATGTTGCGGTATGTATATTGTCTGTGTGGAACGGAAACATGAATTGTAACCATAATCTGCTATGTAACAAACTCTGTGATATCTCTGGGTGGGGGTGTTATATAAACGTCATAAATAAAAAAATGAAATTTGTGTCATACTCTGTGTTTTTTCTCGGTTGGTTGCTGCCACCTGCTTCCAGGGATGTCTGCGGACACACAATATAGTCTGCAGACATTTGACCTGCTTCATTGTGAGTAGAATCCTTTTTTTACGTAAAGGATGTTCATAATACTTTAATTTATGTTCAAAGAGGAATTAGTAATAACTTCGATACACTGCTGTAATATTATTAAATATTTTGAATTTCAGAAGACACTGAAATTCAGTGAAAAAACGTTAAAGGGGTATTATGGTTAAGTTGTACTAATAAAAACCTATGAAATTCAGAGAAAACAACTTTCTTAAAGGGATGCTATGGTTACAAGTAAAATTGAAAAACCCAAGAACTGTTATGGTAGGCTATGAAACCATAACTCACGCCAACACCAAAAGTCCCTAAAAGCGGTTCTGTTTAGAATGTTGCTAGCAACATATCAAGGGTGATCAGGAGACCTCTCATGACCTACTCCATGTATAACAAATGCACTTTGTTAAACCAAAATGTTTTATTGAAGTGTTGATGTTAATACATCAATGTAATAATAATGCATACACTGAAGAATGGATGCAGAATGGATAATTGAAGTACAGTATAGTTAATCTGCTAATATTGGCCAGCATCATCATAAATCTTGACTAATGTTAAACTTGGAATTACCAGCTAACAATACAATAATTACTACACACTTGTGTTAGTACAAAAAAGACATATGAACAGCATTCATGCATACAGATCTGAATCACATACAGGGAAACTCTAGTAAGGAGGAAAGATCCACCATGACCAGAAAATGACAATAAGATTATAGTTTATCAACATGTAAAAAAAAATGTCTGTTTGGGTTCTGCTCATTGTCTCATGCATATGCACCATGAACTCTGGATAAAGGCTAAGGAAAGTACTTTGGGAACATCTGACAAGGTTAATGTCTATATATACAGCACCTTTAAAATGTAAACATTTCCACTGTCGCTGAACAAAAACAACCGGCCTGGATGTGTGATGTCATCAGTGATGTCATAAATGATGCCATTTGTGATGTCATCTTTGATGTCCTCTGTGTTAGTCTTAGCAGTACATGCTGGTGGCTCAAGTTATTGTACCATAACTTGGGAATTCTTCAGTTTTTTGGTTTTACTTGTAACCATACCTTCACTTTAACAAAGTTTTTCAGTGAATATATATAATATATATTCAATGAAAAAACGTTGTGAAAAGGACATTGTGGTTACTGGTAAAATCTAAAACCCCCAGAAATTTGCCAGTTATGGTAAGCTAAGCAACCATAACTCACGCTACCACCATGCACTGCTAAAACAAACACCCAGTACATGAAAGATGACATCACAAATGTCATTGAGGATATATATATATATATATATATATATATATTACAGGGCCGCGGCAGCGGCCATGTAGTTATGGCTAAATTGGTGTTTCCATAGGAAGAGCACTTTTTGGGTGGCTTATAACTTCGCTCCCCCTGGACGAATCCTCACCAAACTTTGCAAAAAAAGTATATGGCCCACTCTGAATTTTTTGTGCACAGTTTGGTGAGGATTCGTCCGGGGGGGAAAAGTTATAGGGGGGGTTCCAAAACTTTTTAGACTGAATGGGAAAAAACTTTGCGCACGGCTAGAGCCCGAACCGCTGGACGGATTTACACCAAATTTGCGGTAGGAGCGGCGGCCTGGTCCCTGGTCATTTTTTTAAAAAATGACCAAAATGTAAGGCAAAAAAATTAGTGATATCTGTGTTCGCTTCGCGGAAATACTTCCCTGTTCGCTCCGCGGACAGCACCCCGATTGGCCCAGCGGCTTGCGTCATGTCCGCTGACATGCGATGTGTTTGCTGATTGGGCGGCATGGTGCGTGATGCGTGTCAGATTTTCTGTCGCGCCCGCCATCTTGCATTTGCGGACGTCCGTGGACAGCGCAGTGAAAGTTTGTTCAAAATGTGTATTTAGTAGAGTGTGTTGGTCTGTAGAAGTCTTTGGGGAGGATGGGGGAGTATGAGATAGGTTCAAAGTTGTATTTTATTTATGTGCTAGACGCTTTTGTTGTGTTTGATTTGTCTGCGGACAACACGGCTGTTCTGGAATGTTCGTAAATAAACAGAATGGATTCGGTGTCAACTTGAAAGTGTTCTAAGAACACTCGTGGGGTCTTGGAATGTTTGCAGGGGGTGTCCTGGAGACGTTGTCTGTATTGTTCGTTGGCAAGGTGAAAATGTTTTAAGAACAATCGCGGTGTCCAGAAATGTTTGTACATAAAGAAAATGGGGGTGTCCTGAGGACGCTGTTTGTATTGTCCTCTGGCAAGTTGAATGTGTCCTAGGACCTTCCCCCTGTCCGCGGACATAACAATGGTTGCAATGTTTGCATCTATGGGTGTGATATGCTGCGGTGGTTGTGGCCAGGGTATAGAATGTTGGGTGCATGGCCATGTGGCAAGAGTGTATGCCCTGGCCACAACCACCGCAGCATATCACACCCATAGTGGCTTTTAACTTTGGGTCAAAAACGAATTTATAAGGAACAATGTTATAAGCTTGTATGGGTGTGATATGCTGCGATGGTTGCATTTATCTTGTTATACGTACTATTTGGTTTAGGAACGTGAGTCCATGTTTTTCTTGTTCATTTCTGTAATAAAAGAAAATAGCATGTTAGTATTAGTATTTTATAATGACTTATTACATTGTACAATCAACATTTTCTTCTTTTTATTGACCCTCATATTTAGTAGATTACAAACCAGAGTACTGTGCAATGTGCAAAGTTTCTGTGTTTGTTGGTAAAATCATTGGGTCTGTAGGAGAAAAGAAATCCATGTTGGTTAAAAAAAAAACCTTTTTCTGTTATGCTACAGTTTATTTATTTGTTTATTTTCCGTGTTTACTTGTTCTTTCTGCCTAATGCTTAATGCATTGGATTGTTCCAGTTTTTGTGAGCAGTAAGATATTAGGTATTTGTTTGGATATTGTAAAATTTTGGCCCAGTTAGATACCAGTAGGCGTATTCTAACTGTTTATGTTTTGATATAATTTTGTGGTATTGATTTATCTGTCTGCATATTTGTACATTTTGGGACAGTTAGATACCAATTGGCGTATTCTAACTGTCTATTTTTTGCTCTATTTGAGTGGTATTAATTTATCTGATTAGTTGTTGTAGAATCTTTGGGCAGTTAGATAGGTTTTGAAATATTGTGACAGTTTATATTTTTTTACTACAAGTGTACTTAAGGTTTAAGTACAGTTCAGTTATCAAATTTTGGTTTTAAGAACATTAAATACGCGTTTGTAAGATTAGCTGGTAATCTCCACTTTAGAGTAACGGTACTATCATTACATTCAAACCATCCACATTTTTTTTTATATATGCAGTGTAGTGCCCTGAGTTGGTTGTGGCTCCTGCGTGGTAGATTATACCTATTGTTGTGAAGGTTTTCCTACCAAGTGAAATTTGACCATGTGTCAATCCAGTCAGCTTGCAGTTGTTTTTTGTACCATCTGCATTGTAACGTAGAAGCATTAGTATTACGTATTTACTATGTGTTTGTATTAGTAACGTGGAGCGATTATCCGAATTGCAGGTAGAACATAATCTACCGTGGTTTGCATTTTGTACAAGTTTCTGAAATGGAACGGATTCACAATTATGTATTGATATATAGACAAAGCGCTCATTGGGGATTTGTTCTTGTGTCACATTGTTGCAGAGAGTGCATGTATGTTTCCACATGTATGAAATCTGGAAGATTTCATTTATAGGTATGTTTTTGTTTTCCAGTACTACTAGTAAGTACATTAGAAATTCTTGTGGATCTTCCTGTGAGTTTATAGTGAATTTCACTATTCCAGCACAGTAGTCCAATTGTCGTCTTATTCCAAAAAACACTATACGTGTTGTTAGGATTGTTTGATGCATTTCTGTGAAGTACTAACATTTGCAAACACAATGGGTCTGTACTGTGTAAGTAAATGTTGTCAACAATTGGTGGTAATTGAAATAGAATATTCATTGCTACATTTGCGTAGAAATTTACACCAACTATATTTGAGAATTTAAATGGTCCAGGTAGTTCTGTATCTAACTGCTTTTTTTGGAGTTTGTCTTCCTTCTTTAAAGAAGTACCTGGTTTACTTTCCCTAATTGATTCTTTTTTGCTTGTGGTACTTGATGAAGTTTTAGTTTCTTTTAGCCTCTTTGGAGGATTTGCAGTGACATCCTGTTGCATTTCTGTTTGATTTAGTTTTCTTTTAGAAAATGTTCCTTTTTGTGGAACAGGATATGTTTGTAGATGGGGGGTGTATAGTGAACAAAGTCTATTGTATTCTAAAATGCAAGGAATATCAGCGTTTACTTTACTTGCATCAAAGTTTATTAGAAATAGACCGTCAATTGTACGTAGGCGTGACAGTGCTACGTAGCTCATGCCTTCTTTAAAGACTGTGTTACCAATGTCTATCATTGCTTTGTCTAGAGTAAGACCTTGTGATTTATGAATGGTGACTGCGTATGCAAGAGTTAGAGAAAATTGTTCTCTGCATACATACATGTCTTTGAAGAGAAGGAATCGAGCTGTTGAGCGTCCTATTCATTTTACTTCTGAAAGTTTGTCAAAGAGAATATTGACATACTGAATTTTGTTGTCACGTGGGTATGTTTGAAAGCCAACAACTGTACCCAGTGCTCCATTATCTAGTCCTTGGTCCACGTCAAGGTTACGTTTAAGCATTACTCTGCAATTTAAGGATAATTTTAATATCTTTTCCAAGCCTGCTGTGTTTGAGATTGATTTTTCTAAACTATTTATTCTTGCTGTGGCTTGGTCACACATGGGTAGTGTCATTCCATGTACATCTAGTTTGTCTGTGGCGCTAATTTCCATAATTGGTTGCATTTCTTTGCTTAACATTATTTCATTGAATTTGAAACAGCTTTCAAGAGTTGGCATTAAGGCCATACAATTGACATTTTTGTGGGCTAATTGTTCCATAACATCTGTAGCACATGCATTATCACCATAAAGTGCATGAATGTGCCGGGTTTTCAATATTGCTTCTGCTTCTCAAGAAAGTATACCAACTCTGATACTTTTTAAGATGTTGGCATAAGTGAGATATGCAGATTGGCGCATGTTTTCTGTTAATTCTCTGTATTGGAAATGTTGCCAAAGGTTGACATTTCCAATGCTGCCAACAGTTTTACGGCAGAGTTTGTGTCCTAATGTTTTAAAAATAGGCTCACCTTTTACAGGTGTCAATTGAAGAAGATCTCCGAAAACAATGATGTGTTTTCCTGCAAATAGCTCTTCATAGTTTGTTTTGAGTACTTCATGTAATCTGAGTTGAATCAAAGCCAACATTAGCTTGGACACCATGCTCACTTCATCTATTAATAGCATTTTCATTTGTTTCAATACTCTGTGTATTTCCATTGCAGCTTCTGCAGAAAGTTTGTAATAATCTAACTTGTTTTGGTGTTCTACTGGCAGGAGTAGTAATCGGTGTAAAGTGACATCACCTATGTTGTAGGCAGCTAAACCGGTGGGGGCAGTGACAACAGCTGACAGTTTGTTGTTTGTCAATTGTTGAAGGAACTTACTGATGATTTTGATTAGGAATGTTTTGCCACAACCAGCTTCACCACTGACATACAATAGTATAGGTTTGTAATTTTGGCAGGTGCATTTTTTGTTTTCATGTTGCACACCATGTGCAATTTCTTTTGTTATTTCTTGAAAAATGCTACGTTGCTCTTTGTTTAGTTTTGATTGTAGTGTAGTTAAGTCTTCTTTATCTTCATAGTGACACATGGTGTTTTCTACTTCTATCATAGCTAATTCTGCCTCATTTGTTATTAGTGGTTCTTGGCTTCCTGTGACAGAAGGTTGACTACTGTCAGGAGTGTCCTTATCTAGTTGGGCCTGGAGTTCCTGTTTGTGTTGCTGGTCATTGTGCAACATTGTTTTGTACTGTGCAAAGTTTACATCAGTTATACTGCTTTCATTGGCTTTGAAAGCGTCTTCATATGAGTCATAGGTATCTAGTATTTCTTCTTCTTTTCGCCATGGTTTGAAGAGTTGTAGCAGGGACATGTAATATATTTCTTTATGTTGAGGAGTCTTTAATGACAATTTGATATGATTAATTAAATTTGGTTTGGTGAGTTTTACTAAGCTGCCATCACAGTTTGTCACTTTGTATTTACGGTTTTGCTCATCAGGTTTTATATTATTTTTGTATGTGTAGTTTTTGGCTATGTAGTATAGACACATGGTTTCCAAAGTGGTACTCCTGTTTGGGTAGTATGTGTCCAATAAATTGTTTTTTAAAATGTCTTGGCTGTTGGGATCATGTTTGGCTATTGTTTCTATATCTTTGTATGATTTTAGAACTCTTTTTCTAGATTTAGCTGGACCAAGACTTAGCCATACTATATTTGCAGATTTACCATACAATGCAGTACCAGTTAATCGATCAGCTGCTTCATAGGATCCACATTCTCTATGGGAGAAGCTGTATAATTTCTGAGACACTGTTTTATCTGATGATAGGTCATTCCAGAGGTCTTGGAGCTCTGTCTTTTCTGATTTGGTTAAGTATGCTGTGACATATCGTGCAACTGCAGTAGAATTGTCTGCAATGTACTGCACATCTATGTTTGCATTCCACAAGTGGGCAATGATTGCATTGTAATCATTGATATATTTTTCTTCTTCTTTTCTTTTTATGCAATATGTATTTTTAGGTGACTTACCTTTAACACTATGTCTAACTGAAGCCATGAGGTTGTTCACTTGACCTGTATTTGTAACTGGTCTAGGGAAACCAAATCAGCATTTGGTGTAGTATTTCCCTTTGTTTTTGTATTTGCGACGACAATATTTGCCACATTTGTGTCTTTGGAATTGTAAGATTTTTTCATGAAGGTCACTATTTGTGGATTCTGACGGAATTTCACAAGTGACATATTTTTCAATAAACTGTAAAACAGTGGCATCACTGTCTTGACCAAATTTAGGAGCATCTTTAATCCATAAAAGCATGTGCATATGTGGCGCTGCTCTGGCTTGGTATTCTTTTCTCCAAAAGAAGTGTTGCACTTCTCCAAGCGGAGGAACAGTTTTATTACAAATAAAATGTAGCATAGCAATGAAGCGATGGTGAAAATATCTAGAAACATTAACAGGATCCTGAGAACAAAGTTCTCCAGGTGTTAGTATATATATGTTTGTTTTGTTTTCGTTTGATATGCGTAGGAAAGCATGTAAATCTTCCCATGCATATTCTGCGCAACTTAATGTAACAAACCAAGTGGGTGGGCCAAGGTTTCTGATCATACAACGTACATCTCCATGGCGTCGAAACCCATACTCTTTAGTACCTCGCATATTTGCTAATAGATTTGTAAGATTTGTCTGTAAAAGCTCATCTTTTTGTTGATCTTTTTGTAATAATTGTGTGGCTGTCATATTTTGAAAGTGTGATCCTGATTTTAATATGTGTGCAACTCCGTAACATAAAGTTGCTAGTTCACTTTCAAAGAGTAGGTGGAATATGTATTCCACATTTTGTCGAAATCTGGGATCTTCAGAATACATTCGTAATGAGCGATATTCTGATGCTGATATTTGAACAGGTCTATCATCGTATCTTCCTCCTTTGCCAGTAGGAAAGAGTAGAGGAAAAGCATGTGCTTCTATACTTTTTTCCCATATGCTGATTGGTGATACTTTTGTTTTACGCATTTGGTACGTTTCCAATGTATCTTCTATGGTGTCATTAGAGTGCAATGGGTGAATTGTATAATGGTCTAAAGTGTTTGCTATTGTAGCAGGATCTAGGAGCTCAAATTGACCAGTTTCTTGTGTCTCTTGAATTATTTCAGTTGTATCTTTCACGTTTTCTTCAATATTAATTTCTTTGTAATAATCATTATTCTCTTTGAGATATTGCAGGGCTTCTCTAACTTTATGTAAATCTACCAGTTGTTGCCAAATTTTTTTGTCTTTTGTAGGTACTCCATTTACCAAGATAATTAAAGATTGTTGCATTGGACGTTGCACTCCTAGAGTGTGCACATTTTCTTTTAAATATAATGGTAAATACACTACTTTTCCACAAATACCTTTCACTAATTCAGAGGGAGGTAATTTTGCAGTTTTTGGTTGAAGGCGTATTATTGCTTGAAATGGATGAACTGTTTGAATTATGATGCTCTCATATAAATTAAGTTGTTGAAGGAGTTTTGGTAGTGGATGTAATTCCAAGTTATTTGAGATAGCACGTGAAGGAGTTTGGTTGTTGTAAAGTTTGGTAGTGCAGTAACTGCAAAGTATTATGGGGTCAGTTATTTCATATTTGTTTTCTGCTATAAGGTAGAGAGCTAATTCAAAGCATTTAGAATCTTCATTGTCTTCTATTTTGTATGAAAGGTCTATAGTTTTTGTGTTACTTTTATAACACGTTCTGCGGCAAAATACACACACGTGGTTTGGTACTTCAGCTGAAGTGCTTTGAAATTTTAGTATTTCTTTTTTGTATGTGTGTAGTGAAAGATTGCCATGTGCAGATTTGTTACAAAGTTGGTTGACAGCTATTTCATCTTGTAAGTGGGTTTCATTTCCAAAATATTTTTTCTGTATATACTCGATTTCTTCTTGTAGGTCTTTTGGTGTACCATGTAGAAGAATGTTATTTAAATTGGCTAGTGCTAAAGCAGGACTTTTTGCATAATACAGTTTATAAACTAGATTTCTTATACTTGCATGATGTGTTGATATCCTTTTGATATCATGGAAGGTTGTTATGCAAGTAGCTCCTGATATGCAGGCCAACGAATGTCCTTGCAGTCCTGTGTGCTTGCGTACTGGACAAGCATCCATACTTTGCAGTATTTTAATTTTGATTTTGTCTTTGTTTTTCACATATTGATTGAGGAATAGGCGTAAAGATTTGAACATTTTTTTGGGAATGTTACACATTGACGTGCATGGCCATGTGTAAATTAGATGTTCTGATTCAGTCGAATGGAGGGGTAAATATAAGTTTTCAGGGCATATTTTTGTAAGGAGTACTTCTTGTTCCATTATGGTATTATTAACTTTTTCATAACCTCGACCACTGCTATGTATGGCAATTGTATTTGTTTGCTTTTGTTTGTACGCTTCTTCATTAAAGTATGGTTCTGTGCTTGTAGTGTGACTCCATTCACCTCCACAGATATTTAAGAAGTTATTTCTGTTCATATTTCGTTTATTGAGAAGTCTTTTTTGAAGTTTAGTTATTAGTTTTGTTAGTGGTTTAATTCTGTTTAACACAACAATAAATACGTTTCTTTTGAGAAGAATTGCACTGTCTATCAACGCTTCTAAGATTACTTTCCTACGATAGGTTTGAAGTGTTGAACCTGGTTTCTCTCCTGTTTTTATCAGATTTTGAAAGACTTTGTGACGGAACATTTTGGCTAATATACTTTTCTTGGTATGCTTACTGTGTACTATATCAAGATTTATAAAAGACGTTTTATTTGTAGTGATAGTTGATTTTCTGTTAATAGTTTTTTGGGTCGTTTTACTTTGTGATAGAGGAGGCAAAGTTTTTGCACTAGAAACTTCTTCTGTTTCACAACATGACTGTATTAGCTGTTGTGTTTCAACATTTTTTACAAATTCTGCTATAGATGGGTGTTTATGTTGGAGACTTTTCTTTTCATTTGCTCTACTTCTGGGTCCCTTTCTACGGAGTTGCTTTTTGGTGGGCATTCTGTAGCGTCTGTTGAAAAAAATACAGAAGGTATGGGTTGGGGTTTTCTGCAATGCATGTGTGTTGTGTGCATGATTGTTTGAGTAAAATGATAAAGATGTATGTAATGGTGTGTGATTGTGAATTGGGAAGTTGAACTACCAGGGATGGGTATTCTTCAATTAATGTGTTACTAAACTGGGGTTCAGATGACAGAAAAAAGTAAGCCGGTGGTGTGGAGAAGAATACATAATATAGGTAAAGCTATACAATTAAAACAGTTGTTTGTTCTACAACATCTACATTCTAGCGGCTGAGTTGGGTAATTTGTGTGCCGAAAAATAGGAATTTGAGGGCCATTCTGACAGGAGATCACTGTTTAAGACGGGGGGATTTTTGGTCAGAATGGTGCAGAATCTCTATTTTTAGGCACAGAAATACCATGAATGCACCGTACAGTGCGTGTGAGTTATAAATCAAATATTATGGTAACAATCTACTTACTTTTTTCAAAAATGAGTAGTTTGCTTCTTAGTTGTTCTTTGTAAATGAAAATCGGCTGCTTCTATTCAGGAGAATGGGCTTCACTGCAATTGTAAAAGAAAGAAATTAGTAATTTGGTTGCTATATAGCACTGTTTTCATTTTAGACATAGATTTTTTTAAATTGAAATGCTCAGCCCTTCCTGAAAACCATTAAAACTATATTATGACTAAGAGTAGGAAAGAAAATATCTTTACTATGGTTTGTGGCATTCATAATCTACCAACGTTTACCACTATTCTTGTAACTAAGCTTTTCCACGTAATAGTGAGTCATTGTCATCATAGCTCTCAACCATGTGTGTCGCAAAGGCGGGTGAAATCACCTGATTTTGTTTTTGGCGGGTGAGACGCCCATTGGAATGAATGGGCGTGCAGGAGGCTTGGCGGGTGAGTCAGTCCTTTACAAGGCGGGTGACACTCGCCAAAAGCGTGTGAGTTGAGAGCTATGTGTCATAGCCTGCTTTTGCACGTAACAGTGAGTGAATGTCATAGTCTGCTTGTCCTATATAAATGTATGTAAGTACTTATATAAACGAAAAAAATTAAAACAAATTATGTGTTTGTACAAATATTATTGTTTGAGATTTGATCATAGAGTGTGTATGTTATTTTGTGTGATTATATGTCGTGTATATATTTTATTTCAAAAATGTTAGTTTAATAGTATTTGCATGTGTGTGTGTGTGTGTGTGTATGAAGAAATTAAATGATATAAAGGTTTGTAAGTGACAGGTCATTTTAGGACAATGAAACAATGATCATCCATTCATTTTTCAGATTATAGAAGGTAAAAGTCGGTTAGAAAATGTGTTCATGTACTGTGTAGAAAATATGCATACCTGTACTTTCTGTTCATGTATATGGATATGGTCAAAGCTGCAAGTAGAAATATTGGAGATTTGTATAGTATTTCTCGTAGATCGTTGTTGTCAATGGTATGAGACTTGTACTCCGAGAGATACACCGTACATTTGTAGTGCTGCTCTATGATGATGCAGTTACATGTAGAGTTATTGGATTTGATTGGTGGATGGTCATGTGATTGCTTAGCTACATCCAATGAGGGAATGGCACAGAGAGTGAAATCGAAATGGTAGAAGGGCTGTACAGGTTACGATACGTTCACGGACATGGCGGTAGTTCTAGGACACCGCGTATTACATCCGGGGAATTTGGGGAGGGGAGGTATGGAAATGAGATTGGATGAAGCAAGGGATTGGTCAGTAAAGTTTAGTGAGTGTGTTGTGCTACGAGAGGTTTTCTCAGATATTGTTTTTGCAGAGAGAAGAACAGATAGCTATGGCTGAGTGTTTCAAAACACAGATTGTATGGATTTTGGGAGACTCGTGGATTCATTGGTTGAAGGTGCATGCAGAAAGCTGTGGAGTATCTATTGATCTTGGATTCCCACATGTGGAAGTGCACTGGCATGGAGTGCGTGGAGTGAAGTGGTTCGACTTGCTACCTCTCTGTTCAACTTTGAAGATAGAGGAACATCCAGACATAATTGTAATTCATTGTGGAGGGAACAGTTTAGGACATGTGTCTGGAATTTCTTTGCAATTTGCAATGAAAGAAGGACTTCAGAAGATAATGGACATGTTTCCAAACTCTAAAATAATTTTTTCACGGATTGCGCAGAGACAAGTGTGGCTTTGTTCTTTCTCATGTGGTCCACAAATGGAGAAAGCAAGGCGTAATGTTAATAAGGCTGTTTGTGCCTTCCTAAGAGATTTTGGCATGCCTCTTTTAACAATGAAAATATTTTGTTTCGTAGTACATACATTTTTCGCAAAGATGGAGTCCATCTTACTTATGCTGGCAATCAGATTTTTCTGAGAAATGTACAAAATGCATTGCGACCTTTTTTAGAAATACAGCATTCGGTTTGAAGTACGTCTTACGTAGTTAAAATGTTTTACATTCAAACACATCCCAAAGGCTCTTTTCAGAGCCACCACTTCCTGTTAGAGAAAAATGCATTGGTTTCAATAGGGTAGCAATGCAATTGTTTTTCTGTTCGCGGACCGTCCGCGGACTTTCACGAAATGGAAATGGCTATGCTTTATGTATCTTCACTTCTATTTTTTAACTGTGAAAGGCGGCTGTGAAAAGAGCCTTATTTGTTTTTTTGATTTTTGTTATTTGGTATTTTTTTTTGTTCTTTTTTGTACACGATATACTAGGAGAGCAGGGAAAGGAGGGAAAAGGGAGGGGGACACCAACCACAGGGATAAGAAAGGGCAAGCTGAGAGAGGAAGATGTAGAGTGGGTTTTATTTGGGTAGTGAGCAGGTCTTCTGGTGCTCTGAGACGATCGTCTCAAAAGCACTCCGAAGTCGTTCCACCCTGCAGAGTACTGTGTCACAGTACACAAATACAACTGTGACCCTCGAAATGTAAGGGTCATCAGAATTCTGTATGGCCTGTGAGGCAGCTTGAGGAAGACACTGTCCCACAGAGGTGTTCCTTGTGGTGACAGGATCAGGAACGGAGGATGAAGTAGAGGCAATCAACCTACTACACTTCTCACAAGGTACAACCTTGCGAATGGCCCCAGTGGGAAAGAGCGCAGGTGTCACTTCATGGTAGTGGTCCCAACGCTATACGAACCATGCTTCCCGCGACTGAGTACCATTTTGCACTCATTACAGGTGACACGGTTCGCATGAGACTTAGGACCGTTTCCATGAACGGTAAACAACCGCCACACCCAAGATTCACGCGGGTAGTAGGGATTTCCTCTACCTCATTCTCATCATCCTCTTCTTCCTCCTCTGTATCCTCACTCCTGTTCCCCTCTTCAGGCCCTTGGGGAAATGGTGGTGGTGGAGGGGGTGGGGTGGTGCTGAGGCAGATGTAGCACCATGTGGTAATAGTGGCGCCATGGATGTCATAGGCTTGGAGATGGAAATCTCAAAATCTACAAAGTATGCAGCAAAATGCAGTGTGCTCTGTGGAATAGTCAGAAACACAATGAGAATGCGCTCTAAGGCGTGGTCTTATATCAGGGTGCTTGTGCGCGGGTCGTGGACATGCGCGCCGTCCGCAAGACAGATCGAACATCAAAAAAGGTTCAAAAAGTCACAAAAACTATGTGGAAAGTTAGGATTAGTATGTGGGATTTGTGGTATGGTGATTTTTTAATGAGAAATATTGTGGATTACTTGGAAATGCACTTTTAAACTGGTCGGGGACACGAACAGTGTCCACATTTAGAGCACGAGATGAGCGTGGGTGCGGTCACATGATTGTTTTGTGAGCATGTTCGCTAAGGTAGCGGTCATCCGCAGGACACCCAATGTACGGACATTGTTTTGCGCATGCGTGTTGATGTTCTGCGGACAGTGTTCGGGTCCTGAACTAATTAAAAGTGCGTCACATGTAAAACAAACAGTTACGGACAGCCGTTTGTTCTTAGCACAGTTTAATTTATTTGCTAACAATACGGACAGACATAGTGTTTCAAGCACACCTCCATTTTTGTTTATTTACGAACAATTCAGGACACCACGAGTGTTCTTAGAACAGTTTCTGTTTGCTATCGAAGACTACGAATAGGCATAGTGTTCTTAAGGACACCTCCATTTTCGTTTATTTACGAACATTTCAGGACACTACGAGTGTTCTTAGAACATTTTCAACTTGCATGAGAACATTACGGACAGATGTAGTGTCCTCAGGACAGTCACATATTCGTTTCTTTACGAACATTTCCGAACAACCGCGGTGTTGTGGACACCTAAATTGGTTTTATTACAAGGAACTGAAAGTAAATACAACACAATATAAGAAAAGTAACTGTATTTCATATATGTATACAATTATGACTGGGAAGGTGGGGCAGAAACGGAAACAAAAACAGGAGAATTAGGGATTTCTAGATAACTGGGATCAGGTGAAGAAGGGAAGGAAAGCTCATCGAAACGCTTTGGTCCATAGACAGGGTTTGGGGTTAACTGCGTGGGATAGGGTGAGGGGGGACAAGTGCAGGTTGGACAATGGTGTGCTGTTGGGGGTTTCACATAATTTTCCACAAAGTTTTTCAAATCCATAAAATTTTGCATAAGGTCGTCCATTTTTTGATTAATCTGCTGTAGAGTGATATCCTCGAATTATTGTTGTGAGATGCTTGGAATTTTTGTATGGTTTGTAATAAAAAAAATGTATATATTAAATGTATACAGAATAATATTTATTCATTGGTTTATATAGTAAAGTGTGTACCATTAGGTGGACTATTTTCTAACATTTCCTCTCGTGGGAAATGCTCGTCTAGCCAGTCGAGAGTACTACACATTTCTGTGAGAAAACAAAAAAGTAATATGTTTTTTTTTCTAATATAGAAAGTTTATAAATATATGAGTAAAAAGAAGTGCACTTACTATGTCTGGTGAGATATTTAATCACTAGTGTATATGTCTGGTCTTGCTGTTGGTTGTGGAGCGTCTGTGAGGTAATTATGGTGGAAGCCACTTTATCTTCTTTTGGTATATTCCATTTGAAAACATATTGTATTTACATGAATGGTTAGTGTGTTACATATATGGGTAACATTTTTTAAGTATTACTACATATACTTTGTATGTGTGCTGCTTTGTGAATTTGTTAAATGTTCCTATGTTATGATATAACTATTACACATACCTCCCCAGAGTTTTTAGGTGGTGGTACTGTTGTCCAAACATGTCTGCGGACCGTCAAATTCAGTAGAAAGGGTTCAGTATGTTCCATATTATATGTACATAAAGTCAAAGTTATTATTGTTAAGTTGTGCTACTAAAAAACTATGAAATTCAGTAAAAAAACTTTGTTAAAGGGACGTTATGGTTAAGTTGCGCTACTAAAAACCTATGAAATTCAGTAAAAAAACTTTGTTAAAGGGACGTTATGGTTAAGTTGCGCTACTAAATACCTATGAAATTCAGTGAAAAAACGTTGTTAAAGGGACGTTATGGTTCAAAGTAAAACCGAAAAACCCCTGAAATTCAGCAGTTATGGTAAGATAAGCAACCATAACTCGCGCCGCCACTGTGCACTGCTAAGACTAACACCCAGGATATCAAAGATGACATCACAAATGTCATTGATGACATCACATGTCTGGCTCCCTCTTTTTTCCTTTACTGATATATCTAGGCCAGTTACAATCAGGAACTAAAAATTCACTATACTATAATACAAAGTATTATGTTTGTAGACTTATACTACAAATATGTTCTTACAGTAATTCACTTAGGGTCCACTCAAAGCATATGAACCATATACAAGGGAGAAAACACAGACTTGGAAGACAAAAATGCTTTCTATGTATGAAGATGATTAGTACGGTTATCAACACTGTGTTATAGTTCTATTGTTTTTTCATTACTGTACTTTCCCTGAATATGTTCATATTTGTACACATTGCACGTACACTACTTTCATTAGGGTCTAGTCACAATATGTGATAGTTATACATAGGGAAGTAGTAGCTTTGAAGCAGAGCAATCATTTCTGTACATGAAGATAATCAGTTACGTTATGAAAATTGTGGGGTAATACTGCTGTTTTTTTGTTTACTTCACTTTCCCTGTATATGCTCTATTTGTATGTGTTATTGTCTGTTTGTGTTTGGTGTGCAGTAATGCAATAATGTAGTAATTATCTATTACATGTTTCACATTATGCAAAACTCTAATAAAAAAGCAGTTATCATTTCAGTATTCAACATGGCAAGATTATGAATATTGCACCTTCATCATTTATGCTGCACACACTGCTTATGTTTCTGCATGAATAGCTTAGTGTACTGGATAGAACTTCATAATAGAATGCTATGTATATCAACACATTCCTTAATGCACTAATTAGCTCATGATTCCAATGATCCTTGACACTTTTGTGTCAATATTACAATAAGAATCCTTTCTACAGAGTTTTCATGAAAAGTAAATGCACATGTGATGTCATCAGTGATGTCATCAATGACATTTGTGATGTCATCTTTGATGTCCTGGGTGTTAGTCTTAGCAGTGCACGGTGGCACCGCGAGTTATGGTTGTTTTTAGTAGCGCAACTTAACCATAACGTCCCTTTAACAAAGTTTTTTTACTGATATATATATATATATATATTTGATTTGACCTCATAGTGCACATACACGGGCAATAAGCAGGCTCAAACACACAATTAATTTTTGCACATGATAATCAACTCTAATGTTATTGTCATTTGTTAGTGCTATTGTTTCTTTCTTCTTTACTTTAGTTTCCATGTATGTGGTTCTAATTTGTATGCATTCTGTTTTTTTTTTTATGGATTGTTTGTGCTAACACAAGTGTGTCATACGTTTGGAATTGTTGGCTATTTATTCCATGTTTAACACTGCGCAAATCTTTGATAAGTTAGCATTTATTATTTTACTATCGGATAATTACCAGATTAAAAATGCAGCCATTGCCTATGTATATGAATAGTTTCCTGCATTAACAACAACACTTGAATAGCATGTTTCCTATAGATGAGAACATTCTTAATACATTAAGTAATTTATGATAGAACTCTTGATCACCCCTGATATCTTGATAGCAACATTATAAACACAACCCCTTATAGGGGTTGTTCATGAAATTTATTTGAACATGTGATGTTATCAGTGATGTCATCAATGACATTTGTGATGTCATCTTTCATGTACAGGGTGTTTGTTTAAGCAGCACACAAGTTATGGTTGCTTAGATTACCATAACTGGTAATATTTCTGAGGTTTTTCAGTTTTACTTGTACACATAACGTCAATTGTGATTCGAACAATTGTAGTTCGAACAATTCGTATACAACCCTGCCAGCAGCACCTACCCTGCTCTGTGGGCCACACACAAGTTCCCAAAAACACACACTAGGGGCACAGTGTTGCACACCCACCCATGGGTGCCAAAAGGGTATCCCATCGGTCTGTACACCAAACCAAAAACAAGAAGAGCTGCACTGCCTGGAGTCCCACATGGACTCCTGGGCAGAAAACAATACAGAACACAAATGAAAAAGCACTACAGGACAAGGACAGGAAGGCCCTGTCTTTCCAATGCATTTTTCCAGCATCAGACATAGGCAAGCTAAAATTGAGGATTTTACAACATATTCGGGCCATCAAGAATGATGACCCTACATATCCCATGGTGATACATTTTAAAACTGTTCATGCTGGCAAACTTGACAGCATCACATTTTTTTGGGATACAGTCCATTCCGGAACCACCAAGAGGTGGTAACAGAGAACTCTCTTTAAGACAATCTGAGAGTAGGTGCATTCTGGATTTAGAGACAAAAACAAAAAAATTAGAGGCCACAATCTGGAGGAAGAGCTTTACACTTTTCTAGGAACTTGCGCTTACTATGATGTATTTGTTGTTACTCGCTCGTTTTTCAGGATTGTTTCAGAAATAATGATATTTTTCTTCAGATCTTCTATTATATTGCTATTTCAATTACGAGTTGTTTATATTGTGTGATTATTTTCAGATGTTTAGTTGGGTTTACTGTTTTTTCTACTTTTTTTCTACTGTTTCTTTCTTATTCTTTCTCTTTTTGTTCTCGTTTTTACTCGAATCAGGCACTTTCTTTTTATCTATTTCTTATTTCTGGCAATGGCTCATATTGGATGATATTTTCCTTTAGTTTCTTCTTCTACATTTATTTTGATTTACTTTTTTCTTAAGTTTTCTTCTACTATCAAGTTTGTTCTTATTGAGGATGTTTTCCAGTAAATCCATTTCTGGTTTTAGGACATTATGGCCTCTCATGCTTTATTTTGTGACTGGTTGGTAAACATCGTCAACCTCTTCAAGTGTACATGTCATTGTAGCTTTTGTGACTCTATGAGCCCTACTCCGTTATTTGCCATAATGTTTTGTGCATTGCTGTTTACTTGCAATTTTTTGCACATTTCTTCCCTCAGCTCCCTACCTTTGATTTTCCATGGGGTCTTTTTGTTTGCAGATACTGATCATTTACTTGTCAGTTTAACCTTGGTGCCAGCTTATGTTTGTTTGTTTGTTTGTTTGTTTGTTTTATTTCTAATGCGCTCCAGACCCGTAGGTAGAAGGGCGCAGCAGGTAGGATAATGCGAAACTTACATTGTTACAGATTATACAGGATACAGTAAAAGTTATACATATTATACAGGATACAGTAATGGATATTATAGATAATATACAAGTTGTGCAAATTATACAAATTATACAAATTATACAAGTTACAGTAATAGTATACAAATGTATACAAATGTGCAGGACCATCATCGTGCAGGTCGATGAGTTACATAGAGGATGGTACGCATAACATATCGTGGGAAGGAGGAGAGGGACAAGTGTCAAGTCTGGGAATATTATAAGCCTAAATCTAGTGGTCGTTGGAGATAAGATATTGGATAGCATTCCTTCTGAATAGTGAGTATGGCTGGTCTGCTCTTAGATTGTTGGGTAATAGGTTCCAGGTTTTGGCCGCCTTCACAGGGAAACTATTCCCACCGACCGTGGTAAGTTTAAATCTAGGTACTACCAGACAGTTAGTATTGGTAGCTCTGGTAGGTCTAATAGAGGTTTTTTTTTGCATTTTGTTCGTGAGGTAGCTTGGGGCGGCGTTGTTAAGAGCTTTATGTGTCAGGGAGATAATTTTTAATTGAATTTTGTGGTTTGTAGATAACCATTTGTGTTGGCGTCTAATGGTGGAGATGTGTGTTCTTTTGTTTATGCCAAGCGCTGCTCACAAAGCATTATTTTGGAGCGTTTGAAGTTTCTGTATGGTAGATTTGTTGGCACCACTGTAAAGGGCATTACAGTAATCGATCCTGGAGAGGATAAGTGCTCTAGCCAAGATCATGCAACTGTCATTAGAGAGGAAGGGCTTGCCTGCTCTTATCAGTTTGCAGGTGTATGCGGTGGTAGAGGCCAAGGATTTTAGTTGTTTGTCGAAAGATAGTGTGGAATCCAAGTAGAAACCGAGGGTTTTTACTTCCTTGGAGACCCTGATAGGATTTCCATCAATATTGAAAGAGGAGAATTCCTGACCTAATTTTTTGGTGTTCATATGTGTTCCCAGGATTATCAACTCCGTCTTGTCGTCATTCAAGCACAAGCCATGTGTGGCCATCCATGCTTGAATAACGAGATATACCCTATTCACCAATTCCGAGTCCTTCCTATGATCCCCAGAAAGCGGGAGGAGAATCTGTGTATCATCTGCATAGTTAGTGTAGGTGATACCCAGAAGGTCTAGATCATCGAACAAGGGCTTGGTGAAGATATTGTATAGGGTAGGCGAGACACAGGAGCCCTGGGGAACGCCACATAATATAGGGGTAGGGTCAGCTGCGGCCGATGGGGAAAAAACTCTCATTGTTCTTTCGCTGAGGAAGGATTCGAGCCATTTGATGGCCTCAGGAGAGAAATGGGCAGCAGAATCCAGGTGTTTGCAGAGTACCTTGTGATCGACCAAGTCGAATGCTGCAGAGAGATCAAGTAGGAGCAGGAGTGCTGTTCCTCCTCCATCCCTCAGCTCGTCGACCTGCGTCTTTCATGAAGTGGACGGAAACCAGATTGTCTTGCTCCTAGGAGCTTATACAGGTCAAGGTGTTTTTGTATCTGAATATAGGCAGCTTTGTCCAATATTTTGAGGAGGAATGGCACAGTGGTAATAGGGCGGTAGTTGGTTGGGATAAGTGGGTCTAAGGTCTGTTTTTTGAGAAGTGGGAGCACCCAGGAATGTTTTAAATTGGCTGGGATAGTGCCTAATGTGAAGGAGGCATTGATTAATTTAGAGATAAATGGTGAGAGGTCTCTGGCAGCGTCTTTTATTAACTGTGCTGGGCAGATATCACCCTTGCAGTTAGAAGGTTTGAGTGAGAGAATGATTTTTTCTACTTCTAGTGGGGATGTTTTGGAGAATTGAAATTTGTTGTTTGCCTCTGGTGGGATACTATATGTAGAGGTGTTAGGGTAGTGCTGAAGGTTGAGCATATCTTTTTTTTGTTGTATTTTGGTTTGAAGTGTATTGATTTTATTTGCTAGCGCATTTTGAATATCTGTGCACCAGGTCTTATCCTTGGTAACTAAGTCTGGTATGGCTATTGGTGACTCTAATTCCTTCAGTATGGCGAAGAGTTCTCTCATGCTAGAATTAGAGTTGGTGATACGTTCATCATAGGAGTTCTTTTTGGCAAGGTTCACTTCTTTTTTGAAGTGAGAGGAGATGGAGGATAGTTTTGCTTTATTTTCGACAGAGGGACATAGTCTCCAGGAGTTTTCACTTTTTCTTTTTAGGAGTCGTAAATCTCTCAATTGGGGAGTGAACCATTTGTTAAGGTGCGCTTTGGGTTTGCTTTTTCTAAGTTTGAGCGGGGCGATTTTGTCCAGTGTGTTGAGCATAATTTTGTTATATTCTTCAACTAGAGTACTAGGGTCTAGATTGTCCGATAGAGCGTTTAACGTGGGTAGGATGGCAGGGATGACTTTTTCCGCTGTAATACTCTTTTTGTTTCTGGTTAGACAAGGCGGGGCTAGCAATGGGACCGTCGGAGAGGGTCTGGCTGTAGATAGGTTAAAGGTTACAAGGGAGTGATCTGTCCATGATTGGGGAGAGATGGAAGTGATGGAGGCTGTGCAGTTGTAATCTGCTATCCAGTCTAGTATTCTCCCTTTGGAGTGAGTGGGTCTGTTGACTTTCTGAGACAGGCCTGATGCATTGATGGTATTGGCTATGTCTGAGGCTTGTTTGTCCGTGGGGTCATTAAAGCCAAGGTTAAAATCTCCTAATAATAGAAGCTGGGAGGTAGGTTTAAGGTTGTTGGTGATCAGGCTATGCAAGTCCTCGTCGAAGGTACCGAGAGGACCTGGGGGTCTATAAATTAGGTGGATGGTGAGGGTTTGTATGTTATTTATCTGGAATTTGACCGAGATATTTTCACAGGATTGTAGGGTTTGAGGAGGGGATGTTCTGAGAGAGAGGCTCAATTTGGAAATGATGGCAATTCCGCCACCTCGTGTGCCATCCCTATCTTGTCTTGTTATGGTGTAGCCTTCTGGAATGGCTAGCATTAGAGATGGTCCAGCTGCGTTATGTAGCCAGGTCTCGGTTACTGCCAGGAAGTCCAGATTGTGTTCTGTAATGAGGTCGGCTATGTCGAGGGCATGGGCTACAAGGGATCTCGCATTCAGGAGTGCTCCTTTGAGTACTAGCGTCTCTTTGGGCATGTTTGCTTGGCTAGGGGTAGTTGAGTTGGTATCTGAAGTTTTGGACTTTTGTGTTTTGATTGTAGTGATATTTGTTGTTACCGTCTGGTGTGGTTTATGTGGGTAATTTGTTTTTAGGTTGGTTGATGGTAAGGTTCTTCTAGGTGGTTCATAAAGTTGTGTGAGTCTTGCGCGAAGTGTAAGATTTCTGTGTAGTAAGGTGCGTGGGAGGGAGGTGAGGGTTTCACCTCTGGTGCTAATATTATTTGGTGGAGAGTTGGTAGGGTTATTAGTCACTATGTTGGGCAGCGTATGTAAGGCCGGGTCTGATATCAAGGCAGGAGATGCCGTAAGGTGGTCTTGGGTCATGGTGATAAAACTTAGAGTAACAGCTATAGTGCTGTAGTGCAATAATGGATGCAGCATTTTTAGTGGGTCCAAATATATGCACGTGGGTGCTTAGGACTATAGGCAGGGTGGGGCGTTCACTAACACGGCACAAATGGATGTTCAATGGCAAGGAGCATATGGGCGTTCAGTGGCGGGGCACATAAAGGCTAGGTGGGGCGTTCACTAACAAGGCACAAATGGGCAATTTAGTAGCAAGGCACAGCTGGACTAGGTGAGGCATTCGCTAACGAGGCATAGGTAGGTTAGCATTCACTAATGAAGCATGCCTAGGGCACAACAAGGTCCAACTTAAGGCTCAGCATAGGTTAGATGTGGTCGAATGGCGACCATAAGGCACAACACAAAGCTCAACCTAGGTAAGATGTGGTCGAATGGCGACCATAGGGCACAACACAAAGCTCAGTTTAGGTTAAATGTGGTCGAATGGCGACCATAAGGCACAACACAAAGCTCAACCTAGGTAAGATGCGGTCGAATGGCGACCATAGGGCACAACACAAAGCTCAGTTTGGGTTAAATGTGGTCGAATGGCGACCATAGGGCACAACACAAAGCTCAGTTTAAGTTAAATGTGGTCGAATGGCGACCATAAGGCACAACACAAAGCTCAACCTGGGTAAGATGTGGTCGAATGGCGACCATAGGGCACAACACAAAGCTCAGTTTAGGTTAAATGTGGTCGAATGGCGACCATAGGGCACAACACAAAGCTCAATCTAGGTAAGATGTGGTCGAATGGCGACCATAGGGCACAACACAAAGCTCAGTTTAGGTTAAATGTGGTCGAATGGCGACCATAGGGCACAACACAAAGCTCAATCTAGGTAAGATGTGGTCGAATGGCGACCATAGGGCACAACACAAAGCTCAATCTAGGTAAGATGTGGTCGAATGGCGACCATAGGGCACAACACAAAGCTCAGTTTAGGTTAAATGTGGTCGAATGGCGACCATAGGGCACAACACTAAGCTCAATCTAGGTAAGATGTGGTCGAATGGCGACCATAGGGCACAACACAAAGCTCAATCTAGGTAAGAAGTGGTCGAATGGCGACCATAGGGCACAACACAAAGCTCAACCTAGGTAAGATGTGGTCGAATGGCGACCATAGGGCACAACACAAAGCTCAGTTTGGGTTAAATGTGGTCGAATGGCGACCATAGGGCACAACACAAAGCTCAGTTTAAGTTAAATGTGGTCGAATGGCGACCATAAGGCACAACACAAAGCTCAACCTGGGTAAGATGTGGTCGAATGGCGACCATAGGGCACAACACAAAGCTCAGTTTAGGTTAAATGTGGTCGAATGGCGACCATAGGGCACAACACAAAGCTCAATCTAGGTAAGATGTGGTCGAATGGCGACCATAGGGCACAACACAAAGCTCAGTTTAGGTTAAATGTGGTCGAATGGCGACCATAGGGCACAACACAAAGCTCAATCTAGGTAAGATGTGGTCGAATGGCGACCATAGGGCACAACACAAAGCTCAATCTAGGTAAGATGTGGTCGAATGGCGACCATAGGGCACAACACAAAGCTCAGTTTAGGTTAAATGTGGTCGAATGGCGACCATAGGGCACAACACTAAGCTCAATCTAGGTAAGATATGGTCGAATGGCGACCATAGGGCACAACACAAAGCTCAATCTAGGTAAGAAGTGGTCGAATGGCGACCATAGGGCACAACACAAAGCTCAGTTTAGGTTAAATGTGGTCGAATGGCGACCATAGGGCACAACACAAAGCTCAGTTTAGGTTAAATGTGGTCGAATGGCGACCATAGGGCACAACACAAAGCTCAATCTAGGTAAGATGTGGTCGAATGGCGACCATAGGGCACAACACAGAGCTCAGCAAAGTCAAAGGGAGATTGGACATGACCATGGGCCACAATATATACTACTATGGAGGAGCAGATCATTAGAGAAATCACAATAGCAGAAATGCGGTACGTCAGCCGATGGGAAGGTAAGGTTGTTAAATTAGTCTTGGGCGGGGATGTAGGGACAATCAGGCAGCTGCAAGGATACTATTGAGCGTTTGCCTATAAATTTACCTTCGTGCTGTGAGCCTTATATGCAGGTGTTTGCAGATACATGCTCCGAGATTGGATGGTAAAAACAACAGCGATGGCATGGAGAGAACGGGCGGTTTGAGTTCCTAATGCAGTTCTGGGTCTATCTATAGGTGTTTTCTAGAGGCGCTCAATACCGCTCCAGGCCGCAAACAGGCGCAAACAGGGCCTTTGTACGGCCTTCGTACAAGGCCGGCGCATCCGCCTGCCGGCGGATGCAGGATGTAGATTATGGGCCGGATCGAGGCTCAGCCTCGCTGTGGTGCCGCGTCGCGCCCGGCATGGGCAGGTCAGGCATGCAGGAGGGACACGGTCAGGCAGGCCGTGTAGTGCAATGGGCTGCACTTACTTCGCGTGCTGCCTAATGATCCTGCTTGTGGCTGCAGGAGAGGAGGGGGGCTCCTGCCCTCTTCCCTCGTCGGAGGTCGCTGAAGAAGGGGGTCCTGGGCGCAAACAGGGCCTTTGTACGGCCTTCGTCTATGTCTAGTCAATTCTGACATTTGCATTGTACCAGAGCAGAGAACACCAAATGAATTGGACTACCACTGCACTTTATATTCTTGTAATTTGGGTATGTGTCTTTATAGACATGCTGCACTATGGTTGCTGACATTGTTATCTGCATCTCATTAGATCTACTATATGAGCATCCACATCCGTGGGGGTATTGTGGGATGACATTAGCACTGAGCACTTTATTTGCGAATTTTGCTCTTTGGCAATTGACTGTATGTAAGGTTTTGCATTGGGGACATCAGGGCTTATGCAAATGCTATTTTAACATTCTAGCCAGACATCATTTTCATGTTTGCTTTGTATTAATATACAATATTGTCTTTGTGGGACTTCATATTGTGTGTAGTGCGGCTCAGAGAATTTGGATTTTTGCTGCAAGTAATTAGGTGTTTGATCTGGTCATTGCTCTGATCTCAATTTATGTGGTTTTCTCTCTAATATGGCGAAACCCCATATTGTGTTAGTCACGTGTATAGATACACGTAAAATGCATTCTTGATTAACGGTATTTAGGTTTTATCTGAGCTTGTCCGCACATATTTCGCACACACATGGTTCATCATTGGTTATAGAGCATTTTATCTCATTTTGCTTTCAAGATGGATGGTTTGTTTGTTTCACACATGCTAGCACCTTGAGGACGTTCTTTATGTTTATGTTTACCGTTGCATGGCACCATAGAGACGAGATCACTGCTTGAAATACTTTCATTTAATTTTCATATTCCTAATTGTGATCAAGCGGTTGGATAGCCGCAAAACCAGTTAAACTGCGCACTCTCTCCATTATGTCCACTGCACACTCAGTAAACTTTATTTTTTGACTGGTGTTTCCTTGGAAGTTTCCTGTCTTGCTGCCTGTCCTTTGGGTGAGGCCACTGCTCTCGGGAGTGCATTCCGTTTTCCTGTACCTTGGTATGCTGGTTTAATGGGCCTGCAACATAATCCTGGATTTGGTGGAAGACCATGTGACCACATCATAAAAGGAAATAGAAACTCAGTTTTATGGCACATTCTGCTGCAGCCCACATTTCGAGATGGCCCGGACCAAGAACTGAAGGTCCTGCACAAGACTAAGAATCCTGCATAAGTCTTCTGGTAGATGGCTTCTTGGACATTCTCAATATTTACCAAAAAGTCATGTGACATACTTGCTTCGTCATCATTTAGTTTCCGCGTGACATACAACCCAGGCTTCTGCAGTGAAGAAACACAAGCTGGAAAGGACTACTCCAGTGAGGCACTTCCTGTTTGTTTCTGATGGAGTCAGGTCAGAGTTCCTAGGTTTCTCTGATTGACAGAGGGAATTGAGACTGCTAGTGTTATCAAGAATAGAGAGGACAACGAAAAATACCTCTTGCCTTTTCCCAGCTGCTCTAACTACACGTGGTACCAGTAAAAACAAGCACCATGGGTGCCTTAAACAAGCCATGGGTGCCTACCTGTCTAGCTTTCTGCCAAGTTATTGTCTGCTGTTCTCCTACCGCCATGCTAATTCATATCATCATCCTCATCGGAACCATTATAACCCTATCATTCAGCTGGGGGCTCCATGTACAATGCTGCAGGGTCCATCCACTTCTCATGTATCCTTCCTCTTCAGGATCTTACCTAATCATCCACTGATCTACTCAACAACGCTATGGTATTGCATGCTACACCAACTAAAAATACATCAACACCTCTTGTCTACCTCTAGTAGCTCCCCTCTTACCACCCCCAATGAACTTCATGGGGGAGTCTAGAATGTCCAATGTATATGTAAAAAGAACAAAGAAATTCATACTGACGAGCAGAAAATGGACAAGGGACCAGGACCTGATAATGTGGTTGTATACGAATTGTTCGAATTACAACTGTTCGAATGACAATTGACCTTTTCACAATTGTACGAATTGTAAGGTCAATTGAAACCCCCCGCAACCCCCTACCCAACTCAAACCCGCCCAAAACCCCATATATATATATATATATATATATATATATATATATATATATATATATATATATATATATATATATATATACAGTCAATTGTGGAAAGGTCAATTGTGACTCTTTAAATTCGGTCAATTGTTCATTCGAACAATTGTAAATGAACAATTTGGGTAATACTGATAATGTGATTTGTGGGAGCCCTGGGTACATAGGATCTTAAATATCCTCCTCGATAATGGAGTTGTACCCCAAACACGTAGGGAGGCAATAATTGTTGCTATTTTTAGGCAGAATATTACAGAGATTTCAGGATTGGGTGAGTGTGGCAGGCAATATGTCCTGCACTCAAACTTGCTGCAGGGATGGAGGGATCCCGATGTTGCAAAGCTTACTTTTAATAAGTGTGACAGAATAACTACTGCTCTGCAGAAGTAGAGGGAGGAGTAATAGTTACTTACTATTACTATACCAGCAGTGATACCAATCATAAAGGTCAATAAGATACTGTCCAACAGTTATCCCTCTCTTTCCTCTCTTTTGGTAAAGTGATTCAAGGGCAGCCTATACTCTTCAGGAGTGGTGGGAGCTTGTGCAGAAGCAATCCAAAGAACAAAAGTAGTGTGACAACACAATTTAAATAAATGTCAATGCAGGGTTCCAGAGAAATAAGATCTTTATTTAAACTAACACAAATGCCCACAATGAATTAAAACACCACCAGCTTCTCACTGTAAGGTAATACAGAGATAAAGCAGACATTAGAACAAAAAGGCATTCTGGGTTGAAAGAAAAAGGAACTCAGGCAATGATGTCAGCAGCAAAAGTGTCATTTAAGGTGGACCTTGCATCAAGCCAGGCTTTTCGGTATCAAAATGGGTGCATTAGGTGCTGAGCTGGTGTCGAGCCAGTGATAGATTCGAAAAAAGCATCGCTGTTCAGTAGAGGCGAGGGCTTTAATGTCAAAGATGCTGGAAAGGGTGGGCAGTGTCTGGTTGGCAACACTGGGAGACTCTTGCATTGGACGTGGGGAAGAACAGTCTAGTGTTTGGTGGTTAGTGGGCTTGGCTGGCTAAACACAGTGTCAGTTCTGTGTATCAGGGCATGCTTGGTACTTGAAGAAGCTATGACAAGGCAGCAGTATCGAATTGGGGATGGTAAAAGTGTTGATGGATCTCATATGCTGAACTGCAGAGCTGCAGCACTGGTGCCGAGAGAAACATAGAGATATGGAGAAGTATGAACATCAAGATAAAAGATAACTCTTGTTATTCCTTTTCAGTAGCTTGGATGGCATTGAAGGTTCCCACACTGGTGTCAAGGCTGTTTTGGCGAGGCAGGTAAATCCAGCGGTCGCTTCCTTGGTTCTGAAGTTTCTGGGAGAACCAGGTCTAAGTCTCAGGGGCAGGTGAGTTGTTTCCTCTGTACTTAACAACGAGGATGATTTTCAGAGAGAATGTGCAGTATCCTGTACCTTTCAGAAAGCAGGGTCCTGCGTACCAATGACTAATTTGCAGTAGACCTATTGCTTGGAAGGCTGTATCCAAAACAGTGTTCCAGGTAAACAAACTTCTTGTCTTGAAGTCCAAAGATGAATCAAATAAGAGGATGGTATCTCTGGAATTTCAGGATCTCTTCTAAAACCAAGAACATTAGACCCTTCTGTAGTCTGAACCTCTCCTCTATGCTACTCTAACTATGCCCCTTTCTCTGCCTGACTACATGAAAAGGTTTCCAGAAGTCAGGATCCTGGCGTGACAAGGCTACTTTTGAAGCTTTGGTTACAAGGCAACCTCCGGAGAGGATTCCTGTACCCTTAAGGAAGGTGTTGTCTCAGCTCAGGGAAATGAAAGACGGTTTCCAGTGCTGCATCCAACATGGTGCATGTGGGTACACTGTACACCAATGCTATACAGCTAGTAGACACCCAGCCCTTTCATGAACTATTCGCTGCTCACAAAAATGAAAACATGCTTCTGGCTGTATAATTCTGTCATCTAAGTAACCACAATGGCATAACCCCTTGGTTGATATTTAGATTTTAGCAAGTGTTACTAGGATGCTAGCATTTAAATAGACACCTTTGCCTGTTGGAACTTTGAGTTGCAGCACCTGTTTTAAGAGATGCACGTGTGACCTTTGAACCTGTCATGTTGCTACTGCAGAGAATTTGCTGGGATGTCAGGAGATGGTCACAACATGGCACATGTGTGCATTGTGAAAGTGGCATGGATCATTATAAGCATGGAATCTGATTAACATTCCCTGCATCATTTTATTATTAAAAATAAAAATAAAATAAAACAATTTCACCCTTGCAGATGGCATTCCATCACAATTTGTTTGTCCCTAACAGTGAGGAGATTCAACATATGTCTTTTGAGAATCTCAGGCACACATTTTCTACTATTAACAGGTCCTGCATCTAAAGCATTTTAGGAAAGTTGGGGCTTCTGAGCTCTCACTTGCAGGCTATCATCAACACTTTATTTGAAAGATTTAGCTGGTGTTGGGTAATGACATAGTTGACAATTTGGGTGTCCTTGTGCTACCCAGTGAGTGATTCTGTGGGGCATCCTTGCACCATTGTTATTTCATGTATGTGATAATGGCGTGAAGGATGCAGTAGCACAGTCTGAGACTGATGTCCATGAGATCAAGGAGAAGAGGATATGTGTGCTGGTCTTTGCAGTTTATACAATACTGCTCCAAAATAACAACAAGATGCTGCACAGTTGTTCAGTCGGCTGCTAAAGAACAACTGGTTGCTTTTTGTGGTAGGAAATTACTGTCAATAAATCCATCTAAATAAAAATATATCATAGTAGGGGGAATGCAAAATAAACCCTAGCAATTAACTCCTCTCATCTTGAGCTTGTGAGAGGATATGATTATTTGGGGGAACACCTTTCTGTTTGAGGAAGCTGGATTGCACAGGGTGTCATGATCCGTCGATCACGCCCTTTCTGGTATTCCTGGTTCCTGGCACATCGGGGGTTACTCGCTGTAGTACACCCAACATGGCCGTATACAGGGAACGCGGTCTATCGACCTTTACGTCCTATGCAGCACGTTCTATAAATTAGCCACTCCCCTGCGGTTCCGCGCATCTCAACGCTACCGATAGTTGTGGCCTGACATGCTCGGTAGTTCGTTCTCCTGAACTGTGTTGCTTCCTGGTTCCCGGAACTTCCTCCTTCTCCTTTCCTTCTACCTTCCTTGATCCTGTTTCTTCCGCATTCCGCACAGACCGCCTCCATGTGCCGCCTCCATTCCAAGCTTCCTGAGTTTCCAAAGATCCCGGGCGAAGAAGCTGAACGAATCCTGGAAACCTGTGACAGATTGAGACGCCACCTGACCGATCTCGATACAGACATGGAAGCGGCCGTCCAGGATCTTATGCGTGGCATGCAAGAGCTGACGACCGAAGTACAAAACTTAAAGGCGGAAAACGCTGCGTTAAAACAATTGGTGTTGTCCTGTGATTCCGCCACGAAGGAGAGTGTAATTCTTGGCGGCATTGTTGACAAGTACGACGTTTCAGCAAAGAGCCTTCGTGGATTCCTAGATTCTTGTTTGGCCCACTTTACATTTAAGCCTTATTATTTTTCTACGCCCAGGGCTAAAGTGGGCTTTATTATTTCGCATCTTTCCGGGAATGCCTTGACCTGGGCCACCCCATTGGTTAACTCTGGTGATGCTCACCTGGATGACTACAATGGCTTTATAGAGGCCCTCAAGACCATGTTCGAACGCCCGGAACAAGTTTGCAGTGCCCAGGAACGTTTACTCGACTTTCATCAGGGTACCCAGGACTTGCTCACGTATGTCACACTTTTCAAACAGCTGGCTAAGGAAGCGGATTGGTCCTCTGAAGCTTTTTTTACTTTATTTCGAAGAGGGCTAAATGAAGAGATCAAGGACGAACTAGCCAGAGTGGCACCCCTGGGTTCTTTTCAAGCCCTAATGGAACTCGCTCTACAGAGTGACTTTCGCATTCAGGAGAGAAAGGCAGAAAAAAAGAAAACCAAGTTACCACTCCAGAAAAACCCCATTGGAACCCCTTCGAGATTATGTATGTATTGTGCATCCGACAAACATTTAGTAAGAGAATGTCCGATTGCCCCCCATAGCGCTCGGGAAACGCCAGCTACCGATCCTAAACGGAGCGCAGGTTCGGGAGAGAGATGTCTGCTCCACCTCTATTCCATCCTTGAACTCTCCTGGAAAAAATTCCTTGGTAATCTGGCACTGGTCAACTGTGGAGCTATGGGGGTATTCATAGATCATGAATGGGTCCTAAAACACCATATTCCTTACGAATCCCAGACTATCATGTAACCTGTGGAAGCAATTGATGGAAGACCCCTTTCTTCTGGACCTATAACCCTGCAGACCAAGGAGATCGAGCTTGCTATAAATCAACATCGAGAAAGGATAAGATTTGACATCATCAAGTCAGCCCATTACCCCATGGTTTTGGGAATGCCCTGGCTTCAAAGACACAACCCCTATATCAATTGGGCAGCGGGATCCTTGTTCCTGGTTCTGAGTTTTGTATGTCCCACTGCTTACATCCAGACCTTGATCCTACACCATCGAAGGGATTTCCTACTCATCCGAACACAATCTCAGTCTCAAACATCATCCGGGTCCCGGAGGCTTACCAGGAATATTCCGATGTTTTCTCCTCTGCCATTGTTCAGGCCTTACCTCCCCACAGACCTGAAGATTGTGCTATTGAAACGGAACCTTTGTAGAATGGGTTAACGGGTGCCGCAAAAGGATGCAGACCCGTTAACACCACTCCGCCACATTACGAGGTCCACATTCACCAGACGTGCAGAGTGGGTCCCGCGAGGGGAAGAGGGAGCTAACCACGGGCCGGTCGTAATCGGCCCGTTGTTTGCTCCCTCCCAGATTCCCATTCAGCCCTATGGGGGCTGAAATGGGAATGGGGTAGGTCCGGTCCCGGGTTCCTGGAGGGAGGAATTACCGGGCCCTCCAAACTCGGAATGGCCCGGTAATTCCCCATTCTGGGAACCCAGACCAGATTTTGGTGGCAGCCATGCCGCCAATTGCGGCATGGCTACCACCAAAATCGTAATGAGGGCCAATGTCCCATGTGCAAAATGACAACTCACTTCAAAACTGCAAGACACGTTCTGACAGAGTGTATTACCTTGGGTTCAGTCTATGGGGGTCATTCCGAGTTTGGAAGAAGCCATGGTGCTTTTAGCACCATGGCTGCCTCCAAACCCGGGTCCGGGTCTGGTGTCTCTGAATGGGAAGTTACCGGGTCATTCCAACCTTGGAGGACCCGGTAAGTCCCCATTCAGAAAACCATTCCCCATTCCCATTTGAGTCCCCTTAGGGCTCAATGGAAATGGGGAAGGAGCTAATAACGGGCCCACAACTTGCGGGCCTGTTATTAGCTCCATGGTCCCTTAACGGGTCCCGCTAAGTACAGCTGGTCAGACCAGCCGTTCCTGGTGGGACCCTCTAAGGCACCTCGGAATGTGGCGGTAGGGGGTTAACGGCACCGGCATCCTTACCAGTGCCGTTAACCGCTTACCGCCATACACGGAATGAGGCCCAATATGTGCTTGCTTGGTAGAATAGTACATGATTATGAGTCAATCAAATTAGATCCTTTTTGGACCTATTGTCTAAACACAGACTCATCTCAAATGCAGATTGCACTTTACAAAGTCTGGAAAATAGTTTAAAAGCATCTTAGAATGTATCAGACTGTATAAATAATACAGATTGCACACAAAGTTGAAGAGTTTTGTCCTATGACGACTTGCTGTATGAACTGACAACTAAATGTTCAGATGATAAATTGATAAATTAATGAATTTGTTAGGTTTTTATTATTTTCTGATACAGCCACGTTTTTTACTTGGTTTTTGTTTTATAAAAGTTCAAATTTGAACTATATACACATAAACATATTATTATTATTATTATTATTATTATTATTATTATTATTATTATTATTATTAATAATAATAATAATAAGATATTACACTTTAAGGGGCCTCAGTGTCTTAATACATAACTACCTCTGTATGTGCGGACATTACTGCATATAATGTTTTTTTATGTCTAATTTACAATAAACAGTTCATTCTATGATAGCTGGCATTTATCCTTTCTCCTCCACCTGAACCTTCAAATCTGAATGCTTCCAAGGCCTATACTACATCATTGACCTCATTCATTTGCCTTCCATTGAGGTGCTACAAAGCGACCGCATCTGCATTTGGCACCACACACATAATGCATACATAGTATAAGTGAACGCTTGATTTGAATTTTTTTTGGCAAGGTTGTAAGAAATGTGAGGACAGCTGTGCCCCTTTTTGTGGTTCATGGGTGAGGCACTTGTCAGTGGTTTATACACAGTGGTTGCTCAGAGCATGGTAATAATGACATTATTGCTCAAGCTGCCCGAAGCCCTTGTAAGTGGGGGTGATGGCTCTTTTAGATACATTGTAATTCTTATGGTTTTTCTAAAGGTGTTCATGTTTTGATTTTTATGTTATATATGTTTTCTGTTCTTATGTTTTTAAATATGTTTATAGAAAATCTAACAAGACATTTTTTATCAAATCCTGACCATATTGCTCCTACCACCCATATCATACCGTGATGACTATCACTTAAACATGGATCCCCTCACATAACACTGCCTCTCTTTCAGCCTGACAATGGCTCTTCTACCTTTTCTTACTCCTCATTATCATGAAACACTTGTGTATAGGCGCGTTACAAATGCCATATCATATCATATCTAAAGAAGGACATGATGTTGGCCTTCCAACCATCAATGATAGCCCAATTCCCCAAACAACAGCGCATGTTGTGTACACTTCTTTTGAACATTAAACTGTGTAATTGTTTTCTATAGTAATGTATAGAACACATATATATGTTTCTAAAACCAAAGTGTGTATCTTGCCACTACTTCACATTCTAGCACCAACCCGTCTTTACATCATCTTGCTCTACCTTACATGGCACCTTAGATATCTTCTTCCATGACCTTGAACTTAATTCCCCTTAGAATCTCCCCTTACTTACATTTAAGTTGTGCTCATTGGGGATTTCTACCTCCCCAACCTGATCATGGCCCCAACCTGCAGGTGAAATTCACTCTTTCTGACCTTTTTGTAGTCTCACTCATAATCTGCCAGCCCATAGTTGTGGCAACTCACTTCTCAATCACAACTCAATCTCATTTTCTTTTCCTATCCGCTCAATTATTTTGATATGCTGCTGACCCATCACCCTCTGAATGTCCTCTTCAATATATAATGGTTGCTTTCCTTCCTCCTCTGTCATCTTGCTGCTTTAAAAATCACAAAACAATATTTAAAAACCTGACTCTTTGGTGCTGTACCAATACCAAGTAGGGGCCTTATTTAGGCTCCCAGCCTATCCTTTGCTGACTCCATTGAATTGTAATTTCTGGAGTTCAATTTGGTTTTGTCAACACTCTTTGATCAACATTACCATGCTTGATCCTTCTCTCTTTTTGCCCATGCCTTCAGGTCTCCCCTGCTTTCTGACACAGAACCCACTTTCTGTCTCTCCTTGTATCCTGCAAGTAATCACTAACTGCTCTCTCAACTTATCAGGGCTCTCATCGTTGCAAGCTATGCAAGACCCTTCAAGCAATGTGTGTTTCCTTTGATTCTGCACAGTTGCCTCTTTAATCTGACAGACTCTTTGTCCGTTTATCACAACCCTTTATCCTTCCTTCTCTCCACCACCAATAGTCTCATTCTCCCTTCCCTTTCAGATTTCCTACCAATGTCCATGGATAAGCTGGTACCTTGTTATAGAATACCAATAAAACCTGTTCTGCTACAGATCATTTACACTTCAAACAGAGAAGTACTTGGCCCCTGTCACTTGCTCCTACCTCGCTCCTGTGTTCTTACATTCGCTTTCGTCTTGTATTTTCAGAGCTGGTTTAAGGTAGCCACTCTGGACAAATCTCCTTCCTTCCTATTCTAAAGGGCTGGCAAGTCTAGTGTTTAACCCCATATTGAAGTGAATCTGGGTTCAGCATTAAATATTACATAAAGACAGCACTAACCCCTGTATCTAACTCACTCACTATGGTTCACCACCAACAACTGTCATCTATCCTCATCATTTTATATAATCTGGGTCAATCCCTCTTTTCTGTTACTGGGGGGCCTCTCTCATAAGGGAACAGACTATATGAACAAGGAGGTGATCACAGGCTACCCCGCCCTTCCACACTACTGTAAGTAGATGGAAGCTCCGATACGTACTGAAAATGAAAACTAAACAGCGCTCATGATCAGAGACATTAGAATAATGTATTCAGACCAAGTGAATCATTGCGATATCAAAAACACATACTTTGCAATAGATATCATACATATACATAGACTGAACTTCAATCAAAAATACTTGGAAAGCCGCTGGAGATGGCTGTACTAAGAAGCTTGATTCATGGGCATGGAGGTAACTGTACATATAACCTGAATTTAAGTGGGGTTAGTAAGAGTGTGACAAAAGTTCCACTATTGATGTCGACACATTGTGTTTCTTGCTAGTTAGGGAAGACTGTGTGATGCATCAGTTCAAGGTATTAATGAGTCCCTCCAAGACTTCCTCAGGACACCCAGCTCAAAGCGATGTAAATAAATGTAGGGAAAACTTTGTATCGAAAAAGTGCCCACCCACCTTCCATTGCTTCTACGTGTCTTGGGCCACTCGCTTCTAAACACAGCTTCAATGTTGTGTGTCTGACAATTTTTACTAAGATGAAATCAATCAAAACATCAAAAATCAACAAGAGAGAGGGGGTCCTCTTCTTCATGTCAATGAAGTATACCCTATAACTGCAGCACTACAGTGAGAAGTGAATTGATTACAAAAGCGTGTGCGCCAAACCTTGGGTGCATTAATTCAGGCACCCGCATATCCACCAAGCATGACACACTAATCATGCTACCATTGCTGATTATGAGGGCAGTGTTACGTGTACCATGTAATCACAGCCCAAACTATTTCTATTGTATGTCCCAAAACAGAGAGCATTTCTCCATCTTTGCGACACTGATCATTATTTTTACTATCACTTATTAACTGCACATGAGAAAGCCACGTGTGCGCCACTCCGACCTACTTCCCAGGTAACAGGGCACTAAGAGGACTACTGTATTATTGTTGAGCTTACGTACTTTCATGTACCGATGTCGTTAGCCGGCTATCTAAGATTTGGATAAGGCAGACTCGCTGGGTCCTAAGGGTCTGTGATTACCATTTAGGCTGATGGCCCTGAAAGGAGGCCCTGGGTCTAATGTGGGATGTAATTTGCACATGTAGGAGCCTATCTATGGTCCTCATACAGCCCATTCTACAGAAGGCAACGGGAATTGCAACATAAATTCCAACTATGACTCGCTCAATGTCTAAGAAACAACAGAATAACCACACACCAATTGTTTGGTAACACACAGAAGAAAAACCACAGAGCGTAAACCAGGTCCGCTGCAGTGGAAATTGCAGTGACTACCAATGTGATGTACATGTCTAGCAAGTCTAAACCAGATATATGTATAAATATATTTGTGAACCCAATCTTCACATGTGGATAAATTGGGTTCCCTTGTCTGGTTAAATCATGGGGACCTGTATGGAAGATCCTGCATGTATTCATGGTGGGTGTGAGTGACAGTAAACAACCAATCTTCAGTATAGAAATTGGTTCCACTCGATAGAAGTGTTGAGCCCCTTGTACACTGAGTCCAGTATGAAAATCTATTTCTGCTCCATTTGTCTCAGCAACAAGTCCTGATCCCTGCCTCGGGTAGGACATTCTATTGTCGGGATAATAAAACACAAGATGCTGTTGGGTTTGTGTCATTTGGCCTTGAAATAGTCCACCATTAGTTTATCTACCACCTGTTTTTTAATGAAAGAACAGCGTTCACAGATCCATTGTTGGATCTCTATTTTGTCTTAACAACACAGCTCAGTCCACATGGGCATTTGATGCCATAAATCGCCCATTTTGTGAGACAGTTGGCGAATGTGTTCAATTTCCAGGCCAAACCATACAAATCTACCATCTTTAGGTCATTTGTCAAAGCACACACATAACATTTGCCACATCTGAGGTGGCCAATTACTGGTGCCAATTACTGGTGGCAATGACCATAAGGTAGTCTGAGGTGTTGGCTTATTCTGATGTTCCTGTAACGCTCACCTCATATCCACAGGGATGCCACTCAGCCTGACTGGACCACTCACAATCTCAAACCCTTCTCTGGAATCTGTTTGATTGGGGACTGGGCCTTGTTTTCTTGTATCGTGCGCTCTCTGTCCTGCTCCTAGGTGCAGGGTTTCGTTGTTTGATGTGGGCGCTGCGTGACCTAGTTGCTTCACTGGTGCGGGCCCAATGAGTCTGGGTTTGCTGTAACTCCAGCCCGACAAGGTAAGTTGTTGATTTTGGTGAACTGTACTTTTCTTGTCTCTTGCCTCCTAATAATGTCTCTTCTTTCTCCCTTCAGGTTGGAGGGGGTTGTTGATGGTGTGGTGCTGCTCAGGTGAGCCAAGCACTAAGCGGTGAGTGAAAGTGCGATGCGCGGCACTGTTCGTCTGTTCTTGTGCTGACCTATGTCTATCGTTGACCCTTGCAGGCCGCTGCAATGTCCCAGTATGGCTGCCAGCTGAGATAATAATGTGCGGTGAGCAAAGCGCAATGTGCGGTGCCTTCTTGTCCTTTCTGTGCTAACCTGTGTGTTCTTTTCCCTTTGTAGATTGATGGCGTGCCTCGGAGCTGAAATTACCATGAGCTGCTCGAGTGCAGGTAAGCGTGTGACTCTTATTGCTGTTTAGCTGAATTCGGATATGAGAATGCTTACTAATGTCTTCTTCCCTTCGTTCTTTTCTTCCCAGGATGCGTCGTTCCGAAATGGAGATGGCACCGCCGAGATGCTGTCCACAGGACCGGAGGAACGATGGATGGAAGCAGGATTCTCCTCAAGGTATGTGTTGTGTTAACGTTGTTCTTGTTCTTTCAGGTACGTGGGATGTGGAGGAAAGGCAAAGGTCTTCAGGAGACCGATTCGAACATGGTGAGTGTCATGCTGCAGGTGCAGAGTAACGCCAAGCGTGTTTCTCTGTCCGGGCATTGTTTATATAGCCCCCAGGTATCCCAGGTATCCCTAGGTCAAACCACACCCAAAAAGCTAGACTGCATAGCTCAGTTCATGGAACTGAGTTATGTGGGGCATCCATTTTGCACAAAGTGCATTACCAAGTTCAGTTCCAAGTATGTCCTCTATGTCATGTATGACTCCAAGTGGGTCACAGATGAGATGGGGAGGCCTTTAAGGTCCATGTGGGGGATTGTGGCCTGTCTCCAGTGTTTTGCCTAAGAGGGCTAGGGACAGGGATCATGACAGTTCCTCACACATGTGTATAAATCTGTACTTGAGATTTTTGGTGCGTTTGAACGTGAAACAGGTTTTTTCAAGTTGAAATTCTCAGTTTTCATTATGTCCCAATTTTGGAGAATAACATGTCTTAGATGGTGGCTAATGGGGCTAAACGAGGTGACACAAGTTAATTTGCCTGCTGTATGTTTCTCTTGTCTGACAAGACATGATTTCCTATCTGTATTGCATGGGCTATTTCGGGCCCCTCATATGACCAGGGATGAATATCCACATTGTTTTAGTCTGGTACTTAGATTCTTGCTGTGGGTATCGAAAACGGACATGGTGCTTCTATTCCGTTGCATTCTTAAAAACTGTCTCTTTCAGACTTAACGGTTAGAAACTCCTGTATGCCAGTGGGGTATTCTTAACAGTGGGTTTCCTGAAGAGAGTAGTACCCACCTTATTTTCCCCACTTTTGTAGATTTGAAGATCCAAAAAATACATCCTATATATGTCAGAGACCATTGTAAATTTGATGGATTAATTCTTGTTGTTTAACCATATAATGAACAACTTTAAGATGTCAGAAGAACCCCTCCATACCATGAATACGTTGTCGATGTAGCCCTACCAACAAATCATGCAGGTACCAAACGGGTTTTTCTCATTTTATATTTTTTTGCTCTTAATTGTCCATCTACAGATTGGCTACGTCAGGAGCAAAGGTTGCTCCCATACGAGTATCGTGGCATTGGTTGTAGAACGTGCCCTAGCACATGAAGTAATTCTCAGTCAATGACAAATGAATGCATTGGACTATGAATTCGAAAGGTACAGAAAGATCTTCCCTTTTCTCTAGATATTGAAGCATGACTTTGATACTTGCCATCTGTGGTGTACTAGTATACAATGCTTCAACATCGAGGGTGACTAATATGTTAATCTCCTCGATGTTAAGGGTGTCTAGAATATTAATCATGGCGGTCGTATCTAGGACAAAGGATTGCATTTTGTGAACAAAGTGTCTCAAGAACAGATCAGCATATATGAAGAAGGGTTCAAGGATATAACCAATAGCTGAGACAATTGGTGTGCCTGGGGGAAACTTCTCATTCTTGTAAACTCTGGGCAGGCAATACAATTCTGGTATAGTGGGATGTTTTTTGACCAGGAATAATCTCTCATCATCATCAACCCACCCTTGCAACAAGGCGTGTGCCATGAAACTATCCATTTTGACTATCAATCTAGCTGTAGGATTAGTCTCTAATCTCTTGTAAAACATGTTGTTTCCCAGGTATCCTCATCATCCATGAGCTCTTTGCTGCATTTAACACAGTTGGCATTCCTCCCTCATTCACACTTGCTTACATCGTGACTTTCACGGCACTGTCCACCTACCTGACTGATCGCTCCTTTTCCATATCCTGAAACACTGAGAACTCATCCACTAAACCCTGCCTGTAGAAGGTCCTATACAGGTCTGCCCTTTGTATCCCTCTGTCTCTGCAAACTCATATTTTAATTTGGAATTTCATGTCATCTATTTGCTGACATGTAAGCCTTCTTCCATTCCCCTTGTAGTGTTTACACATATCACTAAGCACTTATCTGTTATCCACGGCTGGACAGTGGTACATTGGTTGATAATATTAAGAGTCTCCCTAGTACTAGGTGTGTGGATTACTGCTCGAGCATGCTCATGAAACTCACCCTGTTCCTTTGCTCCTCTCAACAATGTAATTAACTTTCCATTCCATACCCACTTCAACGACTCACAGTATTAGCCCATTTCTCCACACTGTCTTCATGTGTGATGTTCAGCCATGCCAAATTGCTCTTTATTCAAATGCTTGCTTCTTGATTTGCATCCATCCATGGGCTAATGACTCCTTGACTTGCTGTATCCATTCCCTATATTAACCCTCTGACATCTTACGCTCTCTAGTTCTACTTGATCAAATTGTCTCCTCTCTAGCCTGGGCTGACTCCCGAAATGCTTGTTCACTCTCACTGCTCCCAATGAGTGAAACAAATTACTCTTTGGCATGAAGTCCAACAGTGATAAACTTCAAGAGTGTCCTTACTAGCCTCCTACTCTCCCAGTGTAGAACACCAGAGAGTTAGATTTTGATGAACATCCTCACAACAATGCCCAACTTCTGTAACAAATGAACTGCATATCTGAATGTTGCTGTAAATATTCTAATTACGCTGCCCTCCTGTTCCCAGAACCTTCCCCATCATCACCTGTAATGTATTATTGTAAAGACTGGTAGGGGGCGTCTGTACTTCTGCTCTCTATATGGTAGAGGAGAGGCACAGAGGACCCCAGCCAAGATTCTCTGTAAGGTAGCAATGGACGAGCAATCAAGGCCTAGCTTCTCAGGAGGTGATGCAGGCTGGTTCTTAAGTACAGTGTAGTCCCCGAACCCCCATTAAGGAATGTCTACACTCTGTATTACTGAAAACACAGTCTTTATATAATTAATATTCAAAGATATGTACACGATCACAATAACGCACTTTGTACTCGAAAGTCAATAATGATAAATATATACAATTCTAAAGTGGTACCACCAATGTTATCAAATCTCATTAAAGTGCATCAACTGTACGGTTAAAATGTCACACAGATCAATAACAAGGAAACCAGCAATAGAGATAGGCAGGAAAGTAAGGTGGTTGAAACAATAGGCAGAATTCTGGCCCCGTTACCTAGACACAGTTCTGTGTGGAGATCCCCCCACCTGGGCAACCTGTAAATAAAGATATATAACACAAGCCCAGTCCATGTAATGTTCAGTAGTCTCACTTCTTCCTATAAGGTTTTACCCCCCCAATGTACCTGGTGGAGTAGAGTTCTCCGACGATGCGTCGACCGATCCTTCTTGAGTGACTCCCTTTAAGGCAGGAGCCACGGATCGTCGAGAGGTGTTGGGGAACTCATCATTCGGTATCGGGGAATCGACGGCCCTTCTTGACTACCCTCCCTTTAAGGCGGGAGTCACGGGTCGTCGAACGTCCGACGGTGAACAGGTTGAACTATGGCCGTGAAGTGGAAGCTTCGTTTCTAGCTGTGCTCATCGACGACAGAGCGTTGGCGTCCTGCAAGGAAGAGGCGTGCGGAGTTCCTCGGTGACGACAGTTCTGGACCACAAAGAGATGATGAAGAACTGTGGCCCTGCAAGTGCGTCGAGTCATCAGCGTCTCTGTGGTCTTTAGGTGGCGGGAAACCCACCGGTGGATGCACCTCGGCGCGTCGACGGTCAGGCCTTTTCCAGCAGGAGACAAGCGGGTGACGATGCAGACGAGAGCGTCCGATGATCAATGGAAGTTCTTAGGCAAATGGGAGCACAACGACTCCGGTCGGCGACGGCGGTCGTCGACAGTGGCGGACAACAGTCCGGGCGCTTCTCCGTGGAAGTCCGCAGCAGTCCCCGTATCGGGTCAGCAGCCTGTCGAAGGTCTGTCTACCAGGGTGCTTTGGCAAAGATCAGCTGTGTACGATGGTCCCTCGTAGCTCGGGAAGAGGGTGCCTTACCAGGTCCTCTCTGGGTCAGTCCTTGGAAACACAGCAGCTTTCAGATTGCGAGGGAGAGCAACAGCACTCCTTCTCGTCCAGCAGGGCTTCAGGGTCAAGCGTCAGTTACTCCAGTTACTCGTCGTAGTGGACTTCAGCTTCTGAACACGATTCCTAGCAGTGAGAGGTCACCAGATATACTGTTGATCTCCCATTCATTCCGCTGGGTCACACTCAAGCATCCAATCACGACTACGGGCATTCATGCAGGCAGGCAGCCAAACAGGCACACGAGGTATTCAGGCCATACACTTCTCTCCGGACACTCACAACAGGTTATGTGTATTGGGACAAGTACCGAGCCATTCAACACTCCAAGCTGCATTCATACCGGTTTCGGGCAGGGTTGTCTCAGTCATTGTGTCAACCACCAGATACTAGACACCCACAACACAGAATGCATATTCGTCACACACTCTATTCACCCAGGTCCCACCCACAGGAGGTACCCACAACATATATCACCGGGAGGGCTCCAGCTAGTCTGGCCAGGCCTTCACAACAACACCATACATGGCATTTCCACCCAACAGCCAGTCAGGGGGAAGGGACAGAGTCAGGGCTTCCCAGGACTTTGGGAAAACAAGGTAATGGGTAATAAAAAGCAAGAGGCCACAGGGGCCATCTGTTTTCCATCAGGAATCAACTGATCCCAATGGCAGGGCCGGGGTATCCCAAAATGGAGGATACTCCGCGCACCTGTCAAGTTCAGCATGGAGCTGCCACCAGCCCATACCCTGCTCTGCGGGCCACCCACAGGTGCCCAAAAACATACACTAGGGGCACATGGTTGTACCCCCACCTATGGGTGCCATAAGGGTATCCCACAGGTCCATTCACCAAACCAAAAGAGAGAGAGCTGCACCGCCAGGAGTCCCACATGAACTCCTGTGCGGAAAACATAACAGAACACACGATAAAAAGCAGTGAAGGACAAGGATACGGAGGCCCTGTCCCTCCGACGCATTTCCAGCATCACAGTCGCCCCCACCATACTGAGGTGGAGGGTGCCTAATCTCCTACGGGATAAACACCCTCATCCAGACGGTCAACATACCTTCTGGAAAGGCCATCTGCATTATCGTGACTCTTCCCTGGTCTGTGCTCTATGGTGAAGTCTAGCCCTTGCAGGCTAATGGACCACCTGAGCAGTTTCGGGTTATAACCCTTCATCTGCATAAGCCACTTCAGGGGCTTATGATCTGTTTGGACCTTGAAGGTAGACCCCGTAAGGTAGGGGCTAAAACGCCTAAGGCTCCACACTTTACTAAAACATTCCTTTTCAACAGTAGCCCACCTAAGTTCTCTACCCTTGAGTTGTCTACTGATGAATATGATAGGATGTTCTCTCCCTTTGTCATCTAACTGGGACAAGACAGCTCCAATTCCGGTGTCGCAGGCATCCGTCTGGACTGTTAGGGAGAATTCTCTGTTTAGGCTGAATTTCCTAACCTAGTGAGTCCCCCAGCAGCTTTGCTGGATTTCTGGAGTTTGTTTTTTTACATCCTGCCAAGAGTGAGACTCTTTTTCTCCCACTCTTGGACATGAATGTGTGTAATTCCTTTGAATGTCAATGTGTTCTATGGGCTATGGGGTCTTTTACCCCATAGGGTCTCATATATTTTGCTATGTGTGTTACAACGCACCCTCCGTTTCGTAACACTGGGGCATCCTAGCGGACCTCCACCATAGACTCCATACCTGGGGACTGACTACTGTCTCCCCGGGCATGTAAAGTCACCATTGGCTTTACTAGACCTAAATTTACTAACAGAACTAGTACAAACCATCCTATTGTGGACGTGGACGTACTAGTAGGGGTAATTCGATTACCCCTGGGTCTGTTATTCGAAGGGGCACTGTCCCGTCCCCCCTCGTCGAGTTTTGGCTGGTGGCAGTGGAAACTACTTGTTATTTTCGACCCCGAATATAACCCTATGGGAATCTTCCCATTGTTGGAGGTTAATACTTTTTCTCGTTAATCTCTAACATACCACCGGTTTATTTATCTTAAATAAATCTATCGGTTGGTATTTTCTGCCAGAACTCAGTTTTTAAAATGGCGTCTGTGTTCGTCTCTGTGACTCCTAAACCAAAGGTTGAGCCCTTTGTTCCACTTTTGGCGGGCTTCTGTACAGAGGCCCTCCAAAGTGGTGCCATTATGTCTGGGTACCACACGGGGTGTGGGAGGGGGTTTAGGCACCCTGGACTGAGTTGCCTTGCCAACTCAAGTCGCACTCTGGTGTGATTGGCCCAAGTGGTGAGCCACCCCGCTCACCACTTAGCGTGTTTTGATTGACAGCTAGGCTGAATGAATGGGGGTTTTCTGCATAAAAGCAGGGCTTTTGGGACTGGATCTTCAGAAGTCGCCACAGGACCTAGGAATCCGACGAGGGTAAAGCTGAGCTGACCTGCAACGACGACACCTCCGGTGGAGCCCTGCTGAGCCGACTCACCACTTCCTGACGACAGAGGAGATCTCCCCCCCGGAGAGTCTCTTCCCCTGACTGGTGGGAACAACCAGTCCCCTTGGCCTTTTCTTCATTCCAGGACGTAGTGGTCGAATTGCCCGTGCAGAGCACCCCGGCAACCGGATAGCCACTACCCACTGTACCGCGACCAAAAGGTGGTGCCTTGTGACAGAGCACTCCGCGCCTGGTCTCTTCCCTGGTGGTGCAACAATCTTCAACTTTCCTTCGACGACGAGAGCATCTCTTCTCTTGGCAAAGCCCCGACGTGCATCCACCACCAGGTACAACTGCCCCCGCCGGAGCTGTCTCTCCACAAACAAGGTACTGTGTCCGCCTGGCTTCCCTTGTGTCGGTTAGAGTGAGGTGTCTTAATCCTCGCCTCTTCATTGGGTCGCCTCCAAGCTTTCTTAACTTTCTGTTCTGAACTGGTCCATTCTTTCTATAACAATTTGCGACAAAGACTCGAAGTGCATTTCCACTGTGATACTTTATGGGACATATCGCCTTGCCTCTCTCCGAGTGGGCCTGGCCTCTGAACTTTGCGATCTACAGTAGACCCTGCCTTACTTGCCTTGCATTTGTTCGTAAAAGTGTTGGTACCGAGTTGATTTCATAACCTGCCCTTTTCTCTCCCGTCCTAACGAATGCTAGAGTGCCATCTAGGTTAAAGCATTCACCTCCGTCTGCAAATAAGTGGTGCCGTTGAACCTAGACTTGTCGAACTATTGTTAGGAGGATTGATTTACTTATAGTAATTGTGATTGAAGTTGTTTGCCGTAATAGTGCCAGTGTGTTTTCATAGATGTGTTTTATATTAATAAATAACTATATATCTTTACACCGGAGCTCTGTCCGAGCTTGCTTGTTCTACTGTGTAAATTGCCCTATTTTGTATACTCCACATATTGCCTAACTCTTCTTGAGGGAAGTCAGACTGCTCAGCCACAGCTACCAAGTGAATCTGTGTGGTACAGACTGCTACCAAGTGGGTTTACTGCCAAACACCTGTAGTCCTAAATCTTTTGCAGTGGTCCCAGAGGGAACTGCACAGGTTTCCGCCTAACACTGGTGTACAGCGGTGGGATATGTATCGAGTATACAGTTTAGAGTGCTTTTCAACACTTTAGGATAACTAACCACACAGCTTAGCACTAAAAGCAACTTTCAAAAACATGTCTACTATGGAAGTTTACAGTCAAGAATCCTTGACAGGTGAAAATACTGAGAGTTTACGAGCCCTCTGTAGACAAGGGAATCTTTCTGTAAGAGGCAAGAAAGTGGAACTGATAGCGAGATTGCTGGAAAACCAAAGTCTGAGTACTGGTTCAGAGGAACCAACTTCTCCAGCGAATGTAGAAAACAGTAATGGTATTGATCTGAATCAAGTCTTGATAATGAGTCAGAAGAGGAGAGTGAACCTAATGAAGTTAGCCACTCTGAGCCTCTGTCTGCCTTACCTACTGTACCTACGGGGCCCATACCAGGTCCCACATGTAACCCTGCATATTTTGAACTTGAAAAAATGAAGCTCGAATTAGAATACAAATGGTTCTTAGCTCAATCTGAAAGAAACCAAGAGCTCGAGTTCAGACGGATGAATGCCCAGGCTGAGCAGAAGCAAGCTGAGTTAAGGCAAGTAAGGCAGGGTCTACTCAGAGCAATAGAACTTAATCACGAGTTAGAGATGAAAAAGTTGTCTGTGGAAAATGCTTCTCTCTCCTCTGGTTCCTCTAGAAGCTCCAGTCCCAAAAGACCCCAGATGCCGAAGGAATTAGTGGGTATGTATGAACCGAGATTGGATGTTTTGGATTGGTTAAAACTGAGTACAATCATGGGCTCCAGGACATCACCGGGAATGATTTACTTCCCTGGTTGTTCTCTAGGCTCCCCCCTGTTTCGACTGATGTGGTAATGGAGTTGGGGGAGGTGGATAAGAAGGATTACGAAAGTGTGAAACTAGCTTTGATAGCTAGATTCGGGAAGACCCCTTCCCAGTATCTTAAGAGGTTTAGAACACTCAAAAAGCATGATGGTACCACTTGGGCTACCTAGGTGAGTGAAGGGTTGAAAAACTTAGAGGGATGGATAAAGGGTTACAAAGTGAACACTTATGAGGGTATGAAGAATCTTTTTATGTTGGAGTCTATTTATGATGCCTGTTCTCCTGAGCTCAGACAGCACTTGGCTGATTCGAAGGAATTGGATTCCAGGGAGCTAGCTAAGGCTGCTGACTTGTGGGTTGCCAACAGGGCTACTCATAAGGATTCTGGGGCAACTCAGAAAAAGGATGAGGGAAAACAGCCTAAGAAAGACTCCAAAGAGAATTCTAATAACTCAATTTCCAAAGAGGGCCCCAAACCAAACCAGAAGGGTAAGCCACAAGGAAAAATGCAGCAGAATAGTGTGTCTTCTGGTGCCAAACCGGAAGGAGGATAGAACAAGCCACCATTCCAGAAAGCATTCGATAAATGCTTTGTTTGTGGCTCGACTGACCATGTGAAAGGAGATCCCAGATGTAAGGGTAAACCTTCAGGGGTCCAGCTTGTCTCCTTAGCCTACGCTCCAGAGGAGGAAGTCCAAATGGCAAGTGGAAACTTTCTACTGCTGGCTGACGAACCCATTGGAGTCTCAGCCAGCGTTTCTTTAGTATCTCTGGGGTTGTGGGAACAACAGAATTTAGATGTCTATAATTCTATCCCCGATAATACTAAAGAGTATTATAAGGACAGTGTCCAGGTGAATGGTCAGGAGACTCCTGCCATTAGGGACACTGGGGCCAGCATAACTGTGGTGGATAAATCATTTTTTTCAGGCTGAAGATGTTGCTAAGGCCCCCAAACGCCTCACCAAGTTAGCTGGAGGACCTGTGCAGATGCTTCCCCAATTACCTGTTCACATCCAGCATAACGACATGACTGTGAAGATACCTGTCAGCATACAGAGTGAGGTACCAGGACGCGTTCTGTTGGGTAACGATTTAAAAACTCTTGGAGTTGTGTCGCATACTCCCAGACCTCCTAGTAAACGGTTACAGGAGCTAACCAGACCTGCAAGGGAGAGAACCATGCGAGGAACTCTCCAGGAGATGATGAAGAAAGAAATCACTCTTGCTCCACTGGAATTGTCAGCTGCTGTCTCCAAAAATCAGAAGCGAAAGGGAAACCTAAGACTTCTATACCGAAACCAGCAGCCAGCATTTCAGTGCAGCCAACAAGGACTTCCCCGCGGTTGTCCAAAGTTACACCCGTAACTCCACCTCCAGCTGAGGCTGAGAGGGAGGTACAACCCTGTGTGGTAGAATTAGACTCTGAAGAGGAGCTAATGGAAGGCCAGGAACTCATTGGAGATCTGGATCCTGTTGACCATCCTGAGCTACTTTCTTTACTGGCAGAAGGTGGACCCAGCAGGGCAGACTTCAGTGAGGGACAGAGAGAATGTCCAACTCTGGAAGGTCTTCGCCACCAGGCCGAAGCTCAGGCTGAAGGGCAAGAGCCTGGGAAATACAGGTTGCACTGGGAAGATGGCCTCTTCTACAGTGAACCGACAGAGTCTGCACCTGGAGACTACAAACGACTTGTAGTACCCCAAGAGAACAGACCACAGTTCTTGCAGTTAGCCCACGAGATTCCGTTGGCTGGTCACTTGAGTTTCAAGAAGACTAAGGAAAGGCTCTCTCTCTACTTTTATTGGCCGAAGATGGGGGCCGAAGTAGAAAAACACTGCAGGAGCTGCCACACCTGCCAGACCTCTGGTAAGGTTGGCTCCAAGAATGTGGCACCTTTAGTGCCTCTCCCAGTTGTGGGAGTCCCATTTGAGAGAGTAGGGATTGACATTGTCGGTCCCCTTGATCCTCCAACCTCCTCAGGCAACAGGTTTATACTTGTTATAGTAGACCATGCTACTAGGTATCCTGGGGCAATTCCTATGAGGACTGTTACAGCTCCGGCTGTGGCTAAGGCCCTCCTTGGTATTTTTACCAGGGTCAGGTTTCCTAAGGAAGTAATCTCTGACAGGGGGTCAAACTTTATGTCCCACTACATGAAAGCCATGTGGAAAATCTGTGGAGTTACTTACAAGTTCTCAACGGCTTACCACCCACAAACCAATGGGTTGGTAGAACGGTTCAACCGAACCATGAAGAGCATGATAGGTGCTTTAGAGGAACCCCTTAAGCGTAAGTGGGACCTTCTACTGCCATGCCTTCTCGTTGCTTATAGAGAAGTCCCTCAGGAGGGAGTAGGTTATTCTCCCTTTGAGCTTCTCTATGGTCATCCCGTCAGAGGTCCATTGGCCCTGATTAAGGAGGGGTTGGAGAGTGCTCCTTCCCCCAAGCCAGTCAGAGTGACTGACTACGTGATAGGTCTCTGGAGGAGAATGTCGCACATGATGACAGAAGCAAGCGATTACTTGAAAGCTGGACAAGCATTGGTCAAGCACTGGCATGATCAAAAGGCTAACATGGTTGAGTTCGCTCAAGACCAGCTCGTTCTCGTTATGATCCCAACAAGGCAGAGGGCCTTGAAAGACAAATGGATGGGACCCTTCAGAGTTGTGGGTAAACTCGGAGAGGTCAACTATCTGGTGGACTTGGGCAATCCCAAGGAGACTCCGACAGTCTTCCACACCAACCGACTCAAAGCGTATGTCTCAAGATCTGATGTAGGAGCGTTGCTTCTAGCATCATCCGAGGAAGAAGAAGCGAGTGAAGCTCTTCCGGATCTCCTCAGAGGCTTACCTTTAGACGAAGAAATTGAAGGAGTAAATCTCTCTTCAAATCTGACACCCGAGCAACAAGAAGAGTGCAAATCTATGTTGAATCAGTTTGCCTCTCAGTTCTCGCTTTCACCAGGCTTGACCCCTTGGGGCCAGCATGACATACTCACTGGTGACTGTCTGCCAGTCAAAAGCAGAGGATTCCGAATGTCAGAAAACGTACGAACCCACATCAAAGGTGAGGTCAGCAAGATGCTTGATCTCGGGGTAATAGAGCCCTCTACTAGTCCATGGTCTAGCCCAGTTGTGTTAGTACCAAAAGCCGTATCTAAAGAACTTAGATTCTGCGTGGATTATAGAACTCTTAATGCAGTCACCAAGACTGATGCCCACCCTTTGCCAAGAACAGATGAGTTGGTGGACAAACTTGGCGCAGCCAAGTTCCTCAGCACATTTGACTTGACGTCAGGCTATTGGCAAATAGCCCTGACAGACCATGCCAAGGAGAAAACTGCATTTTCTACCCCCGTTGGCTTATACCAGTTTAAGGTAATGCCTTTCGGATTGAAAAATGCACCTGCTACATTTCAACGGATGGTAAATCAGGTTCTGAATGGGATGGAGGACTTCTGTATGGCATACTTGGATGACATAGCAGTGTTCAGCAATTCCTGGGAAGAACATGTAACCCACCTGAGAGATGTTTTGCAGGTTCTTGGATGAACCAATCTTCTTAGGCCTCACTGGGTATTACAGGAATTTCATCAAGAACTATGGGACCATAGCTTCTCCACTGAATGTCATCTCCTCGTCCAAATTTCCTAAAAAGGTTAGATGGAACGAGGAGTGCAATCAGGCTTTTGAAAACCTGAAAAAGGCTCTTTGCCAAGCCCCAGTACTCAGAGCTCCTGATTACCGCCAAACTTTCATTGTGCAGACTGATGCTTCAAATGTAGGAATAGGTGTCGTACTCAGTCAACTGGATGGGAAAGGTAGGGAGCACCCCGTTTGCTTCATCAGCCGCAAGCTGAAGGATCCTGAAACAAGGTGGGCAACAATCGAAAGAGAGTGCTTTGCTATCGTGTGGGCTCTGAAGAAGTTTAGGCCATACTTGTATGATTCTACTTTTGTCATTCAGACTGACCACCAACCCTTGAGATGGTTAATGCAAATGAAAGGGGAAAACCCAAAACTACTGAGATGGTCGATCTGCCTGCAAGGGTTTGATTTTACCATTGAGCACAGGTCAGGGTGTCACCACCAAAATGCTGATGGTCTCTCTAGGATGTATGTCATCGACTAGAGGTATGAGATTCATCCAGGAGTGGATTAAATCCTCCTGTCCCTTAGTCTGAGGGGGCGAGGGGGGCGAAGGTTAGGGAGAATTCTCTGTTTAGGCTGAATTTCCTAACCTAGTGAGTCCCCCAGCAGCTTTGCTGGATTTCTGGAGTTTGTTTTTTTTCCATCCTGCCAAGAGTGAGACTCTTTTTCTCCCACTCTTGGACATGAATGTGTGTAATTCCTTTGAATGTCAGTGTGTTCTATGGGCTATGGGGTCTTTTACCCCATAGGGTCTCATATGTTTTGCTATGTGTGTTACAACGCACCCTCCGTGCCGTAACACTGGGGCGTCCTAGCGGACCTCCACCATAGACTCCATACCCGGGGACTGACTACTGTCTCCCCGGGCATGTAAAGTCACCATTGGCTTTACTAGACCTAAATTTACTAACAGAACTAGTACAAACCATCCTATTGTGGACGTACTAGTAGGGGTAATTCGATTACCCCTGGGTCTGTTATTCGAGGGGGCACTGTCCCGTCCCCCCTCGTCGAGTTTTGGCTGGTGGCAGTGGAAACTACTTGTTATATTCGACCCCGAATATAACCCTATGGGATTCTTCCCATTGTTGGAGGTTAATACTTTTTCTCGTTAATCTCTAACATACCACCGGTTTATTTATCTTAAATAAATCTATCGGATGGTATTTTCTGCCAGAACTCGGTTTTTAAAATGGCGTCTGTGTTCGTCTCTGTGACTCCTAAACCAAAGGTTGAGCCCTTTGTCCCACTTTTGGCGGGCTTCTGTACAGAGGCCCTCCAAAGTGGTGCCATTCTGTCTGGGTACAACAGGGAGTGTGGGAGGGGGTTTAGGCACCCTGGACTGAGTTGCCTTGCCAACTCAAGTCGCACTCTGGTGTGATTGGCCCAAGTGGTGAGCCACCCCGCTCACCACTTAGCGTGTTTTGATTGACAGCTAGGCTGAATGAATGGGGGTTTTCTGCATAAAAGCAGGGCTTTTGAGACTGGATCTTCAGCAGTTGCCACAGGACCTAAGAATCCGACGAGGGTAAAGCTGAGCCGACCTGCAATGACGACACCTCCGGTGGAGCCCTGCTGAGCCGACTCACCACTTCCCGACGACAGAGGAGATCTCCCCGCCGGAGAGTCTCTTCCCCTGACTGGTGGGAACAACCAGTCCCCTTGGCCTTTCCTTCGTTCCAGGACGTAGTGGTCGAATTGCCCGTGCAGAGCACCCCGGCAACCGGATAGCCACTACCCACTGTACCGCGACCAAAAGGTGGTGCCTTGTGACCGAGCACTCCGCGGCTGGTCTCTTCGCTGGTGGTGCAACGATCTTCAACTTTCCTTCGACGACTAGAGCATCTCTTCTCTGACGTGCATCCACCACCAGGAACAACTGCCCCCACCGAAGCTGTCTCTCCACAAACAAGGTACAGTGTCCGCCTGGCTTCCCTTGTGTGGGTTAGAGTGAGGTGTCTTAATCCTTGTCTCTCCATTGGGTCGCCTCCAAGCTTTCTTAACTTTCTGTTCTGAACTGGTCCATTCTTTCTATAACAATTTGCGACAAAGACTCAAAGTGCATTTCCACTGTGATACTTTTTGGGACATATCGCCTTGCCTCTCTCTGAGTGGGCCTGGCCTCTGAACTTTGCGTTCTACAGTAGACCCTGCCTTATTTGCCTTGCATTTGTTCGTAAAAGTGTTGGTACCGAGTTGATTTCATAAACTGCCCTTTTCTCTCCCGTCCTAACGAATACTAGAGTGCCATCTAGGTTAAAGCATTCACCTCTGTCTGCAAATAAGTGGTGCCATTGAACCTAAACTTGTCGAACTATTGTTAGGGGGATTGATTTACTTATAGTAATTGTGATTGAAGTTGTTTGCCGTAATAGTGCCAGTGAGTTTTCATAGATGTGTTTTATATGAATAAATAACTATATATCTTTACACTGAAGCTCTGTCCGTGTTTGTTTGTTCTACTGTGTAAATTGCCCTATTTTGTATACTCCACATACTGCATAACTCTTCTTGAGGGAAGTCTGACTGCTCAGCCACAGCTACCAAGTGAATCTGTGTGGTACAGACTGCTGCCAAGTGGGTTTACTGCCAAACACCTGTAGTCCTAAATCTTTTGCAGTGGTCCCAGAGGGAACTGACAGGTTTCCGCCTAACATGGACGATAAAGGGTCAGCTGTAGTCAGGCGCACACAACACAGGTGTTCGACACAGACTTTCTTTCAAGCCATCAAAGGCCCTCTGACAGTCTTCAGTCCAATTAACCTTCCTCAGCTGCTTGGGTGGAGTTAGAGCTGTCAGTGGTGCAGCTATGGTTCCATAGTCCGCCATGAAATTGCGATAATACCCAGTGAGGCCCAAAAAGGCTCTCTCCTGGTTTTGAGTAGTGGGAGTCTCCCAGTCCTGTACATCCTGTACCTTACTGGGGAGAGGTTGGATTTGACCCACTCCCACCTCATGACCAAAATACGTGACTTTCCCCTGAGCTATCTGGCACTTTGTGGCCTTGATAGTGAGGTTAGCCCTTTTTAAGGCCTGCAACACCCTACCCAGATGTGTCAAGTGCTCGTCCCAAGTGGAACTTTAGACGGCGATGTCATCTAAATAAGCCAAACAAAAGGCTTCCAGCCCACTGAGAGCATTATTGACCAATCTCTGGAAGGTGGCAGGGGCATTCTTCAACCCAAAAGGCATGACCCTGAACTGGTAGAGTCCCTCTGGTGTTGTGAACGCGGTCTTTTCCTTGGCATGGTCCGTCAGAGCTATTTTCCAATAGCCTGAGGTGAGGTCAAAGGTGCTCACAAATTTGGCAGCACCTATGGTGTCCACAAGCTCATCAGCCCTGGGCAATGGGTGCGCGTCAGTTTTGGTGACGGCATTGACTCCTCGGTAGTCCACACAGAACCTCCAATCCTTGGTACCTGCCTGGGAGCTTGCCTTGGGGACAAGGACCACGGGACTGGATCAGGGACTGGTTGAGGGTTCAATAACACCCAGATCCAATAACTTGGCGACCTCAGCCTGGATGTGGTTCTTAACCGTATCTGACATTCGGTAGCTCCTGCTCTTGACAGGCACGCTGTCACCAGTGTCAATCCTGTGCTTACACCATGGTGTAAGGCCTGGCGACAGCGAAAACAGAGAGGCATACTGCCGGAGCAAAGTCCTGCAGGCCCTCTGCTGCTTGGTTGTCAAACTGGAGAGAGCTGCACTCCCTCCACTGAGCCATCCAGCAAATCAGGAAGGGGCTCACTCTCATCCTCTTCTTGCTCTGAAGCCAGCAAGAGACATGAGACTTCGGCTCGCCTGTGGAAAGGCTTGAACCTATTAACATGGAATACCTGAGGGGCTACCCCTGGGATTCCCATGTCAACCAGATAGTTGACCTCGCCCATCTTGGAGATTATCCTGAAGGGTCCAGTCCATGTATTTGCCAATGCCCGAGGCTTGGTAGGCTCCATCACGAGGACCTCCTGTCCCGGAGTCCAATCCACTTGCGATGCTTTAAGGTCATGCCAGTATTTGTTCAATTCCTGGCTGGCCTTGAGATTCGCCGTTGCTTGACCCATCATCTGTGTCATCCTCCGTCTGAGGCCTAACACATAGGCCCTCATTACAACCCAGCCGTTAAGGGGTTAACGGCGCCGTAAAAGGTGTCGGCGCTGTTAAACCCTTAATGCCTGATTACGAGGTCCCTTTGCAGGTGGCACTTTAATGCCTGCTTCTAGCAGGCATTAAAAAACCAACCCGCAAAGGGACCTAGGAGCTAATTATGGCACTGTAATTTACGGTGCCGTAATTAGCGCCTTCCCCAGTCCCATTGAGCCCTATGGGGCAAAAATGGGAATGGGGAAGGGCCATGGCGGCATGGGGAATTACCGCCCCGCCAACCTTGGAATGGGGCAGTATTTCCCCATTCCACCATGGCGGACTCGTTACAACACCGGCACCAACCATGGTGCTAATAGCGCCATGGTTTAGCGCCAGGGTTTTAATGAGGGCCATAGTCCCCCACTTGCTTGGCGGGACCGGGAGGGGTGGTTTCCAAACCTTCTCTGATCAAGGCGAGGGGCCCCCTCACGGGATGTCCAAAGAGTAACTCAAGGGGGCTGAAACCAACGCCCTCATGAGGTACCTCTCTGTAAGCAAACAGCAGGCATGGCAGGAGGAGATCCCCTTTCCTCCTAAGGGGCCCTTCCAAAGCACCTAGCATGCCCTTGAAAGTTGTATTAAATCTTTCAATCAGACCATTGGTCTGGGTGGTAAGAAGTGGAGAACTTGTAGGTTACCCCGCACTCTTTCCACATGGTTTTCATGTAACTAGACATGAAGTTGGATCCTCTTTCACAGACAACCTCTTTGGGGAATCCAACACGGGTGAAAATGCCCAGGAGGGCCCTGGCAACAACCTTGGCAGTAATAGTCCGAAGGGGTATAGACTCAGGGTACCTGGTGGCATGATCGACCAAAACCAGGATGAACCGATGTCCACCTGATGTGGGAGGGTCAAGGGGACCGACAATGTTGATGCCCACCCTCTCAAACGGTGTGCCAACCACTGGCAATGGCTGCAGTGGGGCAATGAGACTGCCTCCAGTCTTGCCAGACAACTGACAAGTTGGGCAGGTCCTGCAGTGGGACTCCACTTCTACTCCCATCCGAGGCCAGTAGAAATGGGCAGAGAGACTCTGCTTAGTCTTCTTGGTACCAAGATAACCAACCAAGGGCACCTCATGCGCCAACTGCAGTAGGAAGGGCCTGTAAACCTGGGGTACCACCAACCTCTTGAGGGCACCAGGTTCAGGCTTAGTGGGCTCACTAACAAGGAGCTCACCCTCCCAATAAATCCGAAAAGTCCTAGGCACTTCTCCTCGTGCCTGGGACAGGGCCTGTGTCCTCAGACCCTTGAGAGAGGGACACTCTCTCTGTCCTTTACAGAAGTCTGCCCGGGAGGGTCCCCCTTCAGCTAACAAGCATTGAAGATCGGGATGATCCTCCGGGTTGAGAACCTCTCCCACAGGAGAGTCTTCTGGCTCTTCTCCCACAGGAGTTGAGACGGGGTTTACCACTGGACCCAGCCCGTCCGGAGCATGGATCCCAATGGGTGCTGTAGGAACAGCAGGAAGAGAAGGAGCTCCCTCCACAGAGGTGCCCTTCTTGCTCTTCCTTCATCATGCCATAGGCCGCACCTTCAGCTCAGGTACCTGACTCACAGCCAGACCCGGTGTCATCTGTGACCTAGTGACCGCAGCAGCAGTCATGGGAAGACCATCCCCGATCAATCCCAACTCGACTAGATCGTTACCTAACAGAATGTTAGCAGGGACGTTGTCCTGAACCAGGACAGGAAGCTTTGCTGTGTTGTCTCCAATTGCGAGTGTGACTCGGGCTACAGACGATAATTTGGGAGGCCCACCAGCTAACCTGGTGGTTCTCAGAGGAGCATCTACATAGTCCTCTGGCTGGAGCAGGGTCCTGTCCACCACTGTCATGCTTGCCCCAGTGTCTCTCAAACAGACTTATCCCCACTAGATGTTTGGGTCTTTGGAGAGGAGGGTTTAGGTTTATTCGACTGTGACTGCTTTTGGGACACCTCAGCTTTCTGAGAGGCCCCCTTTTCTTTGTCCTTGTCCTTCCCACTGGAGTCCTTAGGGGACACCCGGTGGGAGACCCACTTGTCAGCCAACCTAGCCAGCTTAAAGGGATCCAAAATGTTCTGGTCAGCAACATACTGACGCAGCCCTGGTGAACAGGTTTCCGAAAAATGCTCAAAAAACAACAGGTGGGACAATTCAACAAAAGTTTTCACCTTGTAACCATCAATCCACCCCATCATATTCATGTGTGCAGCACTCACCCAGTCAACCCAAGACACATTCTCTCTTTTCTTAAAATCCATGGACCTTTTAAGGTATTGGGTAGTCGTCTTGCCAAACTTGGCAATCAAAGCAGATTTCATACACTCATACTGACCTCTTTCTTCCACACTCAGCTTCAGAATACAGTCATATCCAGTTTGAGGCACTCTGCTTAGCAAACACTTAGCCCAATCTCTTTTGTCAACATCATGAATTGCGCAATCCATTTCAAATGCTTCAATCCATTGGAGGATATCAGAACCCTTCAAAAACACACCAACAAAAATCGTTCATAAATTTAGTTGCTGGGGACCTGACACTCTCACTGGGTTTCACTGAAGTCTCCACTCAAGCTTTCTCTAGATGGATTCTCTGACATTCAGTGTCCTTGTCTTTGAGTTCAAGATCCCTATTCTTGAGTTCAAGATCCCTATTCTTGAGCTCCACTTGTTGAGCCAACTCCTCCTTCTTAAGCTCAGCATCTATTTCCAACTTGCGATATTCAAAGGCCAGTTTCATCATTAATAACTCAAGCTCCAATGTATTGCTGGGGTTCGGAACAGAGGCAGCAGGAATGGCGGCATTCCCAGAAACAGATTCAGTAGAAACCCCAGGTGCAGACTCCTCATTGGTTGCATTCCCCCCTTCATCAAGAGTTTCACCATTGGTCTGGTAGTCCACCAGGGCAGCTATCAGCTCCGCCCTAGACTTATCCACAAAGTCTAACTCCCTGGCTTCACAAGCACTCTGGAGAGCCTCTAAGCTCATCCGAGTCAATTTACCATTCGCAATAGACTCCATTGCTTGTAATGCAGTTATTTTGTACACACCCAAACCTTAATCTAATAAAGTGCAGATATTTTGTAAGTGGCACGGTTATACACTGATTCTTAAAACCATGAGCATCCCACCGTTGCCACCAGTGTAAAGACTGGTAGGGGGTGTCTGTACTTCTGCTCTCTATATGGTAGAGGAGAGACACAGAGGACCCCAGCCAAGATTCTCTATAAGTCTTTATATAATTAATATTCAAAGATGTGTACACAATCACAATAACACACTTTGTACTCGGAAGTCAATAATGATAAATATATACAATTCTAAAGTGGTAAAAGCAATGTTATCAAATCTCATTAAAGTGCATCAACTGTACGGTTAAAATGTCACACAGATCAATAACGAGGAAACCAGCAATAGAGATAGGCAGGAACGTAAGGTGGTTGAAACAATAGGTAGAATGCTGGGCCCGTTACCTAGACACGGTTCGGTGTGTAGATCCCCCCACCTGGGCAACCTGTAACTAAAGATATGTAACACACGCACAGTCCATGTAATGTTCAATAGTCTCACTTCTTCCTGTAAGGTTTTACCCCCCCAATGTACCTGGTGGAGTAGAGTTCTCCTACGATGCGTCAACCGATCCTTCTTGAGTGACTCCCTTTAAGGCAGGAGCCACGGATCGTCGAGAGGTGTCGGGGAACTCAGCGTTCAGTATCGGGGAATCGACGGCCCTTCTTGAGTGCCCTCCCTTTAAGGTGGGAGTCACGGGTCGTCAAACGTCTGACGGTGAACAGGTTGAACTATGGCCGTGAAGTGGTAGCTTCGCTCCTAGCCGTGCTTGTCGACGACAGAGCATTGGAGTCCTGCAAGGAAGAGGCGTGCGGGGCTCCTCGTTGACGATAGTTCTGGACCGCAAAGAGATGATGAAGAACTGTGGCCCTGCAAGGCTGTCGAGTCGTCGGCGTCTCTGTGGTCTTTAGGTGGCGGGAAACCCACCGGTGGATGCTCCTCGGCGCGTTGTCGGTCGGGCCTTCTCCAGCGGGAGACAAGCGGGTGACGATGCAGACGAGAGCGTCCGATGATCAATGGAAGTTCTCAGGCAAACGGGAGCACGGCGGCTCCGGTCGGCGACGGCTGTCGTCGACAGTGGCGGACAACTTCTCCTTGGAAGTCCGCAGCAGTCCCTGTTTCGGGTCAGCAGCCTGTCAAAGGTCTGTCTACCAGGGAGCTTTGGCAAAGATCAGCTGTGCACAATGGTCCCTCGTAGCTTGGGAAGAGGGCGCCTTACCAGGTCCTCTCTGGGTCAGTACTTGGAAACACAGCAGCTTTCAGATTGCGAGGGAGAGCGACAGCACTCCTTCTCATCCAGCGGGGCTTCAAGGTCAAGCGTCAGATACTCCAGTTACTCGTCGTAGTGGACTTCAGGTTCTGAACATGATTCCTAGCAGTGAGAGGTCCCCAGATATACTGTTGATCTCCCATTCATTCCGCTGGGCCAGACTTACGCATCCAATCACGACTACGGGCATTCATGCAGGCAGGCAGCCAATCAGGCACACGAGGTATTCAGGCCATTCACTTCTCTCCGGACACTCACAACCAGTTATGTGTACCGAGCCATTCAACACTCCAAGCTGCATTTATACCGGTTTCGGGCAGGGTTGTGTCAGTCATTGTGTCAACCACCAGATACTAGACACCCACAACACAGAATGCATATTCGTCACACACTCTATTCACCCAGGTCCCACCCAAAGGAGGTACCCACAACATACATCACTGGGAAGGCTCCAGCTAGTCTGGCCGGGCCTTCACAACAACATACATGGCATTTCCACCCAACAGCCAGTCAGGGGGAAGGGACAGAGTCGTGGCTTCCCAGGACATTGGGAAAACAAGGTAATGGGTAATAGAAAGCAAGAGGCCACAGGGGCCATCTTGTTTTCCATCAGGAATCAACTGATCCCAATGGCAGGGCCGGGGTATCCCAAAATGGAGGATACTCGGCGCACCTGTCAAGTTCAGCATGGAGCTGCCACCAGCCCATACCCTGCTCTGCGGGCCACCCACGGGTGCCCAAAAACATACACTAGGGGCACATGGTTGTACCCCCACCCATGGGTGTCATAAGGGTATCCCACGGGTTCGTTCACCAAACCAAAAGGGAGAGAGCTGCACCGCCAGGAGTCCCACATGAACTCCTGTGCGGAAAACACGACAGAACACACGATAAAAAGCAGTCAAGGACGAGGATACGGAGCCCCTGTCCCTCCGATGCATTTCCAGCATCACAATTATATATCAAACCCTGACTTTTTATAGGTTTGTAAAACAACCAGCTAGTCTAATTATAAGGTGGCGGTTGCCACCCTATAGTTAAGGTGAGTCGGAGACACATAGGAACCCCTCAATATTCTATAGTTAATAACTTTTGATTCAAGAAACATATTTAGCCGGAATTCCAAAAGTGATTAAAGGTCTGCGAGTACCTCCAGACTGCAAAGTTTCATAAAGATTTTTTAAAGAATAGAAAAGTTATTAAGCATCAAATATTGTTTTCCCAAAAGTGCAGCCTACTTCCCATTCATTTTCCCATAGGCAAAATGGGTCATTTTTTGCCAAAGCGCACAGCCTAATCCGCTGGACGGATTTGGACCAGGTCTGAAACAACTTGGGCATGAAGAAGTGACTTGCGATCCATGCCTGCTTTGGAGTTATTCTGTGTCATAGTTATTTTAAAATTTGACAGAGAAGGGGGTTCCCCCTTCCCCAAAAACTATAGTTATATCTCCCGTGGTGCATTGCAGGATCATGGTTTTCAGAAATGAAACAACCGCCATCTTGTTTTTCTCTTGATGCGAAAGATATTCGTGGCTATAGCTGAGGTTATGGGAAAATGAAATGCAGTAAAAAGTTATTTGCAGGTCAAAAAACATACACATACTATCAGGGTAGTGGTGGGGGGATGGCAAGAAAGCACTGAGTGAAATTTGGGAGTTGGATCCAGGGACCGAGTTTGCAACACAAAGCTTTCTGTAGTCTCGGCTATGGCCGCAAATAGCCGACAACTGAAAGCAAAACTGCATCACAGAAGCTGTGTGTGCTCTGGGGTGAAAGGAAGAGGGCAGGGGAGGTGAGGAGGCCATCTGGGGATTGGGGGGAGCTGGCACAGATGAGGGGAGCACTTGGTGATGGCCTGGGTGAGCAGGGAAGCATTTTTTCTTTGGTCTGTTTTGCTGATATTCACGGCTATATCCGAGGTTACAAAGGACTACAGATAACCGTGGGTATGTGTATTTTGGTACTCACGGTTTAATATTTCTAAAATATATTTTTGTGATGTTGAAAAATCATTGGCCATGGCCGGTGAGTTAATTGCCATCCAGGTCTCCCATTCATTCAGTAACCAGAACTGCCTCTGCTTATCATCAAGATGAGAAGATGAGGAAAAGACCAGCTTCCTCAGGCCATGTTTCCTGATAAATAGCCTGACTTACAAGACCACTTAGAAGAATGGGCCGGCCCTTTTACTGCTTTGAAGCTAAGCAGGTCCAACCTGCTTTGAAGCTAAGCAGGGTCAGTCCCAGTTTCTGCATGGATGGATGTCCGAATGGGCATCCAAATTATTTACTTTTTTTGAACTATACTACTGTCAGTCCTTGAAGGTTTTGCACCCAGAGACAATTGTTTGCCTTTTGCTGAATTGCATTCTGGTATTTGTAGTCTCCCAGTCAATAATAAAAAAAATAAAACAAACAGCTATTTTCAAGGGCAACAGTGGGTTTCTTATTCCTGCAATAACTGTGACGAACTCTGTTTAGCTTCAAAGTGAGGAAGGTTTCAGCCCACTAAGGCAATGTTGCCTAGCATATGGGCCCCTCTTGGAAGAACACTAAGAGAATCATGGCCTAAGGGGGCTGGATGTGGGTTACTGCATAGATGGGAGACAGGCCACGTTCCAGAATGCTGTGTGTTGCATTGTTTTAAATATCTCACAACACACAGCATCTGCAATTTTATAATACAGACTAAATGAAATACAAAAAATAATCACATGTATGCTGAACACTGCTATCAGAGAACCCTGGTTTTAGGAAGTTTGAGGCACAACACTTAACCGTTATGCTACAATGATGTTTTTGCTTAGGTTTTCACAAGTTTCATACATAGCCTTTTATCATTAAAGATATTAAATGTTAGGGTAAGTATGAAATGTATGCCCCTTGAAGCACCACGCTGTTGTGGCCTAGTAGTTAAATGCTGGTCATTGAACTCCGGCAGACCAGAGCTCAAGGCTTTAGGTGTTTTTTTTTATTGAACTAAATTTCATTTAATTAAAAGAAAAGCTGTGTCCATTCTGTCTTCCTGTTTGCTTAAAGTGTGCTTTTAAAAACAGAAAAGCAACGCAAGTGGGAGGTGGCAAGGGTTGTTGCAGTGCAGTCCTGTGATCTTATTTAGCCTGATGGCATTTAGACATGTCTGCAATGTCAGCCACATCCAAACATCTCTCGCACCAAAATGGGGTTTGCACCGAAAAGGGCATGCTGAAATGGGCACTACGGTGGAATAGCGTGCCAAATTGGCACACTCCAAAATGATGGCTACAAAAAAGGGTGTACCGCTTGGAGAATGCTGTGTGTGTGCTCCATTGCAAATAATGTAATCTCACTGCCATTGCCTAAAAACATTGTGAGTTCTCAAAGCCTGCAATCCGAAGGGCATGGCTAGTGGTCTGGTAGTGTTTTAAAATAGACAGTGGGCACGGCCAAAGGTCAAAAGAAATCTATGGAATAACAAAAATCTTGAAATTCAAGGAACATTCCTTCATTACATTGACGTTACGTTGAGAACTTAATGCAACAAAACCATGGAAATTCAGCAAAATCCACCTTATGTTTGTGCCTTCTGTTGCGCAGACTTTGACCAAAATGATGACATCACAGATCACATCACTGATTCTATCTAGATACATTGCCGGATAAAATAAGAAATGAATCCGTTTAAAATAGGTACATTGTAGAAGGAAATCTTGAAGGGATAGACTAATAGGCTACATATAGACCTGCATTTGTATTATGATTAATCATCATATTATTATTATAAATGTAATTTTTTATAATAGCAATATTTGTTATTGTATAATTCAACATAATAATTAGTAGTATAATAGTAATACTACGGAAGCATTTACATTGTTATTGTTATGCTTATTATGTATTATATTTATAATACTAACAGTAACAGTTGTAATAAGTATTTATGTTCTTATACAGCACCTCAGGTCAGATCCCTCTGGAATCTAAGCATTGTAATAAAAGGTGTAATTTACTTACTTACTGATTTGTCGGTTCTTAATTTATTGACCTCAGATGCATGAAAAGCTGCGCAGGTCAGGTCAAGTGATTTCAGAATTCTGACTATCCTGACCCATCTTAACTGTTCCATCGGAGACTTCAACACTGATCCTTATTGTTGAAAATGGCAGAATCTCCTTTGCAGAGGTATAGAAAACCGTGAATTGGAAGAGTGACAGTACCTCTAGGGTCCTAGCGAGTAATACATGCCCAAGATTGTAAAATGCACATACCTTCAGAAAAGTGGAAAGAACATGGCCCATCATTCCTCCAAAATAGCGGATTTTCAGCACTGCATATTTGGGAACGATGGTCATCATAGTGTGTATATCTTTCCCACACCACGGCAGCTATGTTATCTTTATTTTACAAGATGGACTATTGTGTGGACATTGTGCTCCTCTGTAGTACCTTTATTTATTTTTTTTGTTTTACTTTGTGAGGTTTCGCAGTAGCTGACACTGATGACATCACACCGTCGTCTATTTTTCCTCGAATATGTATTTACTTGTAGCATTTATATCAAAGTGAAACATCTTCCCACTGCCAGATGTGGGTGAGTTACTTTTGCTGCATTCTTCTGAACCCGAGCAGTCTTTCTCTTCCCTCACAAGGCATCACACCCAGCAAGGTTTACCGCGGCGTTACTTGGGTTAAGAGAGGACATTGTTTGACCGCAGACATCTGTAGCCCTCATTCTGCGTAAAAACTTTTTTTTATGCATTTTGGTAGACTTAACAAACCGAAAGCCCAGCTTTATTTTGGCTTCGGTGCTTTCCTGCCCTCTAGGGACCTGGAGACCTTTCACTGTGTGGCCATTGTCCCGGGCCCTCCATTTACAGGAAAGATGGACGCCATTCATCAGCGAGGATCCGTCAAACACACACTGTCTTGAGCCACGGATGGTATGATAAATACACAGAATGTCATCGCGCTGGGTTACCATTAGCAGCGTGCTCAACACAACACATTTCCCTGCAACCTGGGATCAGATCCCAAAGTTGATTCGACTGCGCCACAGATCCTAAAATGGCATCTCACACCTCCTGGACCCAAGTCTTCTGTGTGCCCTGAGCCAGCTCATAGAATGTGCTAGGGCGACTGACCAACATGCAGAGATTTCTTAGTGGTCAATTAAGCGCTTACATCAACTTTAATGTTGCAATTCAGTAAAACGCACGTTATCCACAAAGGATACAGAAAGGCACATCTTTATAAATTAACCCCGGGATGCCTGATTCACAAAGGCTCATGAAAACATGAGTAAAACTTATCTTTATAACGTTTTGTAGACTGAGCATATTACTAAAGAGTCTTTCATTGCTTTCATGTTCTTATGTATCAATGTAGGATATCTTAATTGTTTTCTTGTCTACTGTTGATCTATTTTGATGCACCTATTTTAGAGATAATAGACTTTTTCCGTATATAGCGCTCCTTGCTAGCGTTACCCAATTTGTAAGTGTTTATATCATTATCCAATGTGAAGTCACCCATGCTAGATACTCTACCGCATTCAGAACTATGATAAACAGTACACACGCTGAATACACCTGTTCCCATTAAAGACTCATGCATTTCTACGAGTTCGCTTGCTCTTATACTGAAACGCGCTTGCCCTTGCTAGCAGGATGCCCTGTCTGCATATGCTTCTGAAAGGCTGGCAGGATGAAGTACCAGTCACATGATTGGCACCGCCTGGCATGTAGCAGACAGTACATGTTCGTTTTACACACCACTGTGGGCCCTGCTCCACCCGTGTAAAGATGGAACAGGGCTGGTAAAGTGGATTGAAGATAACACAATAAAATTACACGGGATCATTTCAAAAGATATTCTCACACAGTCACCTTATCCGGAAAGGATGAATATTTGAAACCCTATTCCGCAAAACTGCAATTTGCTCCTGCTTAAAATGGCAGCTGTTGTGTCTCGACAACGGAAGTCAAGTATGAGGCAGACATATTTCTCTAGCGTGCTTATAATTGTACTTACCTGTGTTGATAGCCAATTTGGGTTTATTAAGCAAAGTAAGAGTACTTTTTTTGAACTGCGCTGAAAGTGAGGCAACACCTCTCTCTGTAGTAATGACATTGAATGAGTGTAGAATGATAGGAATCCCAGGCAAACTATTGATTTCTAAAAGTGTAGAAGACAAGCGACTTTGGTGAGCATTTCATTTTCCTCAGTTGTATTTTTAAATCAGTAAATCTCTCGATGTTTTTGAATTGTGTAATTGAGCATTTTTTTTTAAACTCAAATCTAAAGGTTTCCTGGCTGTTGAATTTACATGATCCAAGTCAGACAAATGACTTGCCAGATTTGTGGCATGCTTATCTTTTGCCAAATCATTTTCTTGGAACATTGCAAATAATTTATTTATTTTTTTGCTTTATGGAATGCATCCTTTGCACTTGTGAAATTATGTAAAATTGCAAATGGTCATATGACACATTTGTTTGCCACATTGTTGGGGTTTATTGTGACTTTTTAAAAAAAGTGAAATCATACAAATGAAATGTGGCAATTACTTGTGATGCTAAATTAGGGTGCCACACTGCACTTCAAAAATACATTGTTCTTATAAATGTATATATTTTATATTCTCAATTTTCTGGAATTCATTTATGAATTGTTTCTCTAACACTGGGTGCAGGTCTAAATTGCTTCTGCAAAATATATAATTATGAATGCTAAAGTACCGTACAAGGGAGCCAACCTCTTGCAGATAAAACATAAATATTTGACATGTATATAATTATATTCATGTTAAAAAGGGTAGTTTATTGAAATAGCTCTGACCCTCATGGGAAACTGTGATGTGCCTACCGAGCTACATGTATTTTGTATGTAAAAAGTATGAGAATGCCATATGTATTCTCCCTACATTGCTGATTCGTACATGAACGATGTTAGAGATGAAACATTGTCAAATACTATAAAGTGCAATAATATATTCTTGTTTTCTGATTTCCGTGACCAGCGATCCATCGGCCAATTATAACAATGTAATTGTCAATACATCTGAAGACATGTCATAGGACTCCATGACAAATGCCTTTTGCAGTTGTTCAACTTGAAGGAAACATCAATATAGGCAAACACACATGTGAGCAATACAGGGGCCTGCTTTCTGTTGAACCTGATGCGACAAAAAGAGTTTTGTGCTGTGACGGCCCTGTGCATTGAAGGGGAACTGTCCCCAAATATCATATTGTAATACATTGAAGTAAAGAACAGTGACCCTGGTGAACACTAACAGACAGTAAAAAAAAAAATGAAGTAGCCCCAAAAATGACCCTTCCTTTTGGCTTCAGAGGCTGCAATCTTTCCCACTGCCTCACATGTTGCTTGAGTCCTGCTAGCAAGTATCAATAGTTGACTCAACTGATCACTGCCGGTCACTGTACACAATGTATTAATAACATAACTGCCAACAGAAAACCTTTTTCAACTCTAAAGGTCATGTATACAATTCTGAAATTGAATAATTCACCATTGGTAAATGTATAACATTGCACTGATATTTTAATTGTCTTTCCAACTTTGCCCCTTCCTTCTATCATCCTTACTTTGTATACATTCTCTTTCATTATTGTCCCTTTACTTTCTTGTCTTCATTTCTTTCCATTCGTCAATTTTCCTTAATTTTCCTACTTTCCAACTACCAATCTCTTTCTTTCTTTCTTTCTTTCTTTCTTTCTTTCTTTCTTTCTTTCTTTCTTTCTTTCTTTCTTTCTTCCTTCCTTTCTTTCTTTCTTTCTTTCTCTTTCTTTCTCTTTCTTTCTTTCTTCCTTTCTTTTTTCTTTCTTTCGTATGACCAATGTATCAATTGCTTTCAATTCTTTTAAATCCCACTTTCTTTAATTTCATCCATCCATTGGTGTGTGGATCTGTATTTCACTCTTTCTCTTTTCTTCTTTTTCTTCCATTCTCTTAATATTTTTCTCTCTTCTTGTCTTGTACTCCTTTAGTTAATTATTTTAATTAATACACATCAGTAGCACGACATAATTCAACCTTCTTGCAGTAGTTGTCATCAATGTAATTATCTGGTGGATTATGCATTAGAAAATCGGATGCATTGAAATGACATCTTTGCCAAGTTTGTTTCCTAAAAGGAAGACCAACCTTCTTTCCTGCCCCCACCATAATGATCAGACAAAGTAATCACGGAAATCCCTTTCCTTTGGCTTGTAGCAATGTATTCACACTATTCTAACCTGGAATAGGTTGAGCACTGGACGTATTACACCTAAAGGTACCCTACAAGTTTACATTCTTACAAAACTGTTTGCTATGAGTTAGTATACTGCTTTTCATTCACCCTGGATCAGTGGTATGTCCAGGCTTTTATGACTTAGGTGGCTCTAGTGGGGCACTGATTTATGCACGGGTGGCATGAGGTACGACCACACAGACACATAATGATCATAGTTTAGGATAATGGGGTGGAACCTGGGGTGACCAATCAGATTCCAGGGGTAGCACGTGTTACCCCAGGCCACTCCTTGGACACACCTGTGCAGTGGAGGCACATTTCTCCTGCTTTTTTGTTCTAGGCCAGGTCCTCAGATATACCAGTATGTACCAATAGCAACTGTCAATGGACTTCAAGTTCTGAGACGCTCCAGTGGGAAGTTTGGGAATAAAAACACTCAAGATTCACATCTGTGCGTTGCTTATATAAGGAGCGTATGTAGTAATTTAACTCATAAGCACTTCATTCAAAACTCTCGCCCATCATCACTGAAGTCTCTCAAGAAGACCAATGAAAAGCTCTCAGTCAGGCTGCCAAGATGATGTAGCAGTGACTATCTGCATGCCAGGTGACAATCTAACCATCCGTTTATGTGCAAATGAGAGAACGAAAGAGTGGGCGAAACAACGTAGCACTTTAGAGTAATAACAGATAGTTTGGAGGAGTACAAAGACTGTCAGTCATAGAAAGGGCTGCTATGTTATTCCTCTGGCCCTTTAGTTGCAGGAACTATGGTTGGTGTATTCTATAGTAAAACAAGATTGGGACATATTTCACTTTCAAATGTCAGATCTTCTAATGCATCATCCACTAAACAACTGCACAAATAACAAACACTGGAAGAAATGTAAACATGGTGGAACTGGTGTTGTTTTTCAATTTTGAAAATAAAATAAAGTGGGAATGTCAAAAGGTTACTTCTACATTTTGCCAGTTGCCATTACCACTAATATTTAAATGAGTTACGTCACCACAGGAAGTAGGGGGAAATATAGCACTTATCAGGAGCCAACGAGAGGACTCATTTTTGGGGCTAGGCATTTTGTAAGACTATTAGGGTCTGATTCACAAACTGTTTTAGAAAGGGACTTTCACACTAAGAAAACGCTTTTGTAAATCAGGCCCCTCATCTTCTCCAAGATGCCACTGGTAATTAATCAGCATAAATAACCAGATAATGTGGCCATAATTTTTGTAGATGTCTAAAGTTGACAGATTGGTGGCTCTGCTTAGTGTGGCTTGTTAGTCCTGATTTGTGTTTGGCTAAACCAGATTGTAGAGTAGTTCACAAAGGCTACTCTAGGCTGTGATTGCATGTTGCCTGTTTATGAGTAAATGGAGGTTCACATTTGGTTGCGAAAACACCTGCTAGGTATGATTCTCTGCCGCAATTACTGAAGACAGTGATATTTAATTGGCCCTGTGGTGGACACTCCTCTATTGTACTAATATGTGTTGCAATTTGACTTCTTGTTGGGTTTACTTAGACTGTCTCTGCCCTCTTTTCTATCACTTGTTTCTTATATCCATTCCCTCCTCACGTTTTTCTTAGTTGACACTCTTACATTCCCTGTACAATTTGGCTGCCTGCAGTGTCTGCCCCCCATCTTTTATTTGCTTCACCTACTTATATCACGGATACAAATTAGAAGCAAGTATGTTTGGGCTATGTGCTGTATAAGAAATTAACTCATCATTCCAATAAAACCTGATTGTGTGTTCAAATATGTTTATGCAACATGATTTATAAAAGAACTATAGCAATGTAAACATGAGCATGTTGATTCTGATCTTTTCTCAATGTCCAATCTGCCATGTGGCATGCAGGGGAGGGGATGAGAGTGAAGGGAGCAGTGCCTACTTTTCATAAGTTAAAGGAATACTGCCCATAGTGCACATATACATTTACACACTTAAAATGGTGAGAAATAATCTTACAGGTCTCACGAGACCATACAGGAGGAGAAGAAACTGAGAGAGCTCCTTCAGCCAAAAGGATCTACACGTAAGCCAGTTTTCTCCATTACACAAAACACAGGCGGTCATTTTCTTAAAAGGGTACATTGCAAGGAGGGGATCCATCACATTTGCACTTATATGAAAACATGGCCACCTGCATGTTCAGCATTTGCACTATTACATGCAAGAAAAGGCAGACAATATAAATCGCATGTACCCCTTCTTTTTACTCTGTGGAGCACAAATGTCACCTACCATTCTGTCACGGTTTATTGGATGGTCATTCTCAACTCAGGGAGTTCCTTTCCCCCAATCAAGGTGTCGCCCAACAAATCACTCAGCTGATTCAAATTTGATTAGGCCTCCAACTTGTATAACATTGTTCTGCAGATACCCTCTGTATTGTATCACCAATAAGCTAGGAACCAGGCCTTTGTATAGAAATAATAGGGAATATTTATTTAAATTTCTACAATGAATAATAAACAAATCACAATAACAACAGCCACCAACTCTGTTGCACAACACAATAATCACAAATTCAAATTACTTGCACATTTGACTGGCATCTATTTCTTAATAGACTTTCAGTTACCACAACAAACACAGGCCACATTTTAAATCAAAACACACATAGGATTACCTGTCCCATTAACAGACAGGAAACTTAAAAAACACACAGTGATTGCTTGGTTTCTTACAATGCTCTTTTCTCCCATAAACCCCCAGGCATCAGTTAAATATGACCCCTTTGGTTTGAAGGCAAGGTACAGGGAGTGGAAATATAATGGGAATGTTGTTGGACTTTTTATTTGAAAGGCAAGTTTTGGAATCTAGGGTATGGAAACGTGCTCTAGGAATACCGGCGTGTGTCTCTATGGCTTCTTTGTGATTTGTGCTAGGGTTGACTTCACTAAGTTATATGGTAGATCTAAGAGTTGTAGCACTGTACAGAAAATCTATTGTTCCTGTACAGGATTCCATGTACGCTGATTTGGCACTTATCCTAGAATTGGGAAGATATAAGGTTGCTAGTAAACTAAAGCGAAGATCGGTAACAATTCTCTCTACTTTGGAGTTATCAATAGAAGACGTCACAAGCTATCCTTGTGATGTAAAAAAGGCTATGTTGAGGGCAGACTGGATAACCACAATGACAATCATGCGGCAATTTACATTATACTATAGCCTGTCTCCGTTAGATAAGGCTTTAGGGAAACTTCCAAACTATCTAAAGAAATTCCCAAATTCATCCTGGGCAGACCAGTTTCTGCAGTACTACCTCAATCTTCCCCCGACCAGGGAGATCTGCCAAGTCAGAGCGAAGAATGAAGTAAAAGTATCATTTAATTTGTGCAGAGATTCATCAACAGTTCAAAACAGAAATCATATCTTATTATTCTGCAAGGCACTGACCCAAGTGAGATCTCTATACTTAAATTGTTTTATATACTATCCAGCAGTCCTGGATGCTGATAACTTTTTTGCCAGGATCTCTAGTATAGAGGAAATATTATGTATTATGATTGCTGTGTTAAAATGTATACAAGAGGCAAGTTTGATTAACTTAAGATAACATAAGCCTAACTATGAAGATGGTTGATGTGGTTGACAAATTCATTATATGTTGCTTTCATGATTGTATTGGGGTGAAATGTGATGACTTGATTGTTTTTATTTGTAGCGATTGATTGATTGTTCTAACATTGTGCAAGGTTGTCTTAGTGCAAACAGGAACACAAATAACAAAAAATAATAATAATAAAAAAGGGAGTAATTGGGAAAATTTGGTTTGCAACACACATTCAAATGAAATGTAGGGATTTGGGATTCTTGTTTGGAATGAAAGAGAAAATGGTGTTTGCACACACTACATTCACTTGAAAGGCAGAGTTTTAGGGATTCTTCTTTTGGTATTAAGGACACCCTCTTCTGTAAGGAAGCCAGGGGTTGCACGAAAATATGTCCACCCAATTACTTTATTGACTATAATGTATTTTTTTATTTTGTTTATTTTTGGCATGCTGGAACAATGCTCACAGGCATAGAAGCACAGAGACAAGACAAACAACAGATAAACCAGATGGAATTAAGAACAATAAAGTCATCCAAGATGGGGAAACCAGAAGGGGAGCAAAACAATGAATTATTAAAGTAATGGCTGTAAAACATTGGGCATGAGATTTCAAATTTTAACAAAAATCATCTTGTGAACTTTTCTATATGGGAATTAATTGAATTAACTTGAATTAAATGTGCTAAGGATCTATACAGTTTCACCCTCTTACCCACAATTACATGGAAAGGATTAAGGCAGTTAGTTCCAAACACAATGGATAGCTTTGGGGATATATCTACTTAGATAGGAGGTCTCTTTTCTCAGCTCAGGATGTCAGCCAGATTTCAGACACTCTTTTGAGAATAGGTAGGCAGCTTACACCTCTGGTCTCTATTCTTAGCAAGTCTCCTCCCTCCGGTCACAGGTCCCTCTCAGATAGGGCTCCCAGCATGTGTCCCAGGGTGTCCATCTGTTTCCTGGGTGAAAGCATTCTTTTTTGTCAGCTCTCTGTTGCTGTCAGTCTTAACTTATTTGTCTGTTCTCTTCTTTTTGTCCTTCTGCCTCTCTTTAGTTTGAAAACTGATATTATATAGATTCTGTTGACACTTATATATTTGCAATACCACCATGCTATGCATTGGACATCTCTCTTTCTCCCCCTCCCACCAATCCACCCACTGCCAGCCGATAGGACAAGGAGTTTAGGAGGTCTGGATTAAGGATGATGAAGGGATGAGAGAAATGCATAATTTCAAATAACATTTTTTGTTCATGTTTGGTTTTCTCTGAATGTCACTTCCTGGCCACTATCTTCTCCTTTCAGATAACTGCATTAACATTTATGCTTTTGAATTCTACAATTTATGATGAAATGGGGGACACACATTTTATTGCAGCATTATCTTCCTGGGAGGAGCAGTCATTTCTTGTGGTTTATGTCTGATCTGAATTAGTGATAAATATCAAACTTCACAAAACACACATTCATTTTTCTTTCTATCAGCTTACCAAGTTTCAAGTTTTTCTGATCATCATGAGTGTCACAACCCCATTTTCATCTCTTAATTACACTATGCACAAGTCCTGGATGAGTGCATTGCAACGCACAGTTCTCATGTTATTAAAGAAAAGGAGTCAAATAGTTATGTGATGGCAAGACATAATATGGGCCATCCTTGAGTTTCCATTTCTCAAACCCAGCCATCTGCTTTTTGCTCACTGTACCTTTCACCGATGGGAAATATCCATTTGCATATCAGTCTTTGTCCCGCCCACATGGGCAGTCCAGCACCGAAATGCTATGGCAATTCCTCTCTGAACAAGAGTACCTACAGCAACCCCATACACGTGTTTCAACCTTGTTGGGCATCATCAGTGAGGTGAAGCTGAGCCTCTCTAATAAATGAAAATGTGATCTTGAAAGGAGAGAAAAAGTGAGCCCATCTAGCTTGACGGCTGTTACAGGTCTGTGCGTATTGAAGTATCGGAAGATTATGGTGGTCGGTCCGTACTTCAACCGCGAATTTGGCTCCTAAAAGTAAGTGGCGCCATTCCTCATAGGCACGCTTAATAGCGAGAAGTTCCTTCTCCAAAACCGTGTAGTTGATCTCAGAGGGCAAGAGAGTTTTGGAGAGGAATGCTACTGGCCTCTCTTGATCTAAATCATCCGGTTGTAGTAGGACGGCGCCTAAGGCATGTTGGGAGGCATCTGTCTCCACGATGAATTTTTGGTTCTGGTTTGGAGTTAGAAGAATCGGTGCTGAAGTGAATAGCTCTTTAAGCTTGCGAAAGGCTTGATCGGTGACCGACGACCAAACAAACATGACTCCTTTCTTTAGAAGATGGGTAAGTGGCTGCGTAAATCTTGAGAATTCAGGGATGAATCTCCTATAAAAGTTTGCAAACCCTATAAAGCGTTGGATATCTTTTCCTGACATAGGTGTAGGCCAGTCTCGTACAGCCGATACCTTCTCCGGGTCCATTGCTATCCCCTCGGCGGAAAGGACGTATCCCAAGTAAGTTACTTTAGATTGATGAAAAGTACACTTTTCGGGGTTACAGAACAAATGATTTTGTTGCAGGCGACGAAGCACCTCTTGTACATGTTGAATATGTTCATGCATGGAGGAAGAAAATACCAAAATGTCGTCTAAGTAAACCACCATACTGTGTAGGAGAAGGTCGAAAAAAAGATGATCCATAAAGCGTTGGAAAATCGCAGGGGCGTTAGATAGCCCAAATGGCATGACCCTGTACTGATAATGCCCAAAAGGTGTTCTAAATGCCGTCTTCTATTCATCGCCGGGCCTTATCCGTATCAGGTGGTATGCTCCCTTTAAGTCCAACTTAGTGTAAATAGTTGCCCCTTTACTGCCTCCAAAATGTCAGGGATAAGCAGCATGGGGTACTTATCGGGAACAGTGATTTTGTTCAAGCCACGGTAGTCGATACAGGGACGTAGTTCTTTAGACTTCTTCTTGGCTACAAAGAACAATGAAGCGGCTGCCGGGGATGTATATTCTGTGATCAAACCGTTCATCATATTGGAGCGAAGGTATTCGCGCAAAACCACTTTTTCATTGTTGGAAAGAATATACATACGTCCAAAGGGCAGGGGTTGATCAGGTATCAGTTCGATAGCACCATCGTCTCTCCTGTGGGGAGGCAACTGGTTATACTCAAAGTCGAGAATACGTCCTGACATTTCTCGTAGACTTCAGGAAGACCTGCGGTCTGATTGAGAGAATATACCCCCTGAATATTATTTGAGGCCGAAGAAGCTTCTATGGCTACCCTCTGATGGCTTCCTATGCAGTGTGTCAAACAAAACTCTGAACCAAGAAAGAATGACCCAGCGGTCCAATTGATAAACGGGTTATGCTTCTTAAGCCAGGGTAGCCCTAAGATTACCGGATGGTGAGCTGCTCGGATTACATCCAAGGTCAGGATCTCCTGATGGGTCGAAATGGACATTAGGATTGCTTCGGTCTGATCTTTGATGGGACCCGAGATCAGAGGGCTACCATCTACGCTTTCAACAGGAATAGGTTCCTCTTTGGAGGAACGTGGAATCTTTTGCGAAGCGGCCCAGTGATCGTCCACGAAATTTCCTGCTGCCCCACAGTCAATTAGGGCTGGAACATCTTGTAAGATAAGGTTTCCTATGGTGACGGATACCTTTAATACCATCATACTGGTGTTTGAGTGGTTGGTGCAATATGAAGAATATGAAGCTTGTGAGGAACCTTGTTCAGACTTCGGTTCCCGGATCGTGGTTCCTCTTACGACCGGCGCTGGCGTTTCCCGACCGCCGAACCGGAGCAATTGGGCATTCCTGGACGGAGTGATTATTGGCGCCACAATACATGCACAATCCCAGACTTCGTCTGCAACTTCTTTCCTCGGGGCTCAAAGGTCCTCGAGATGTAGACTCCAGTTGCATAGGTTCATCTGTTTGCAGAGATTTAGAGGTTGACGGAACAAAGGATGTTCTTGTGATCCTTCCCTTCCTTCTTTCAGCCATCCTTTCCTTCATCCTGTAGTCGATTTGCATCACCAGAGCTATGAACTTCGTGAGAGTGGTAGGCCGTGGAACTCGAGAAACCTTGTCCTTGAGATCATCAGATAATCCTCTCCTGAATATCGTAACCTGCGCATCATCTGACCATGTGGTCTCAATGGCCATTTGTTTAAATTTTGTGATATATGCCAGTATGTCCAAATTTCCCTGCTTGAGATCCAGGAGATGTTCTTGTGAAGCAACTTTAATCGCCTGTCGCCCAAACATAGTATGGATACTATTACAGAAAGCTACGTGGGAGTCTAATATTGGGTTGTTGTTAGTAATTAAAGGAGTAGCCCAGGCTAATGCAGGTCCTACCATCTGGGATACCATGTAGCCAACCCGATCTCGGTCCGTATGAAAAAAAATTGCTTTGAATGCGAATTGCACCGAACAGGCATCAAGAAATTCCTTCACCCTATGTGGGTTCCCATCGAATTGCCCACCCGGGAGAGGTCCGGGAGGTACCTCAGAACAATGGGGAATACGCGATACCACAGCCTGCTGGGCAATCTGTTGAGAAGCATGCTGCTGCTGCTGTCTCAAGGAGGTGTTCTCCTGTTTTAGTTGCTGAACTTCACTTGTAAGGGATTGAACTGCAGCAATTAATTGTTGAATCTGTTGCTGCTGTGGATCCATCCTAGCTTATGGTCAGAAAAATGAATTCCTTACTAGAGACAACTGAAAGTTGAAACAGAAAAATAAACTCTCTATTTTTAGGCGTTGCTAACTGTTATGAATGCACACAATACTTTACTGTTTCACAATCATGAGTGTCCCGTGTAAGGAAAACATAGAAACGAAGTTCTCTCACCTGGGGATTTGGAGCAGAATAGCAGCTACGGATGTAGGGAACAAGGTACCCAGATGGAGATGTTCTAGCTTCAGATGACAATTAGAATTCCCCTCGAGAATCACCAAAAGACCCGGCACAAAGGCCAGGGCAAGGGGAGGTTCCCAGGGAAACCCTCCTGGGGAATAAAACCCTGTGGAGCTGCTAGTGGGCGTAGACTCCTGAAAATGTCCCATGGAGTTAGATTACGCTATCCCGGGAGTATGGTGATGAATAGGCGTGTCTTTAAAGGATAGGATCCAGGGCAGAAGAATCAGATTGGCTAAAGGCAAATAGTGAAACAAAGTGATTAGAAATGATTCTGCCTAGTACTGGAAAAGACACTTCTAGAAACGGGACCCTTACCAAGGGATCTGACTTGTAGTAAGACTTAGAAATGAGAGTAACCGACCATCCGGTATGATCTGGTAGACTGGATAAACTGGAAGGTGTAGAACAAGGGAAAATGATTAACAAAACACTCAAGAGGAATTGGAAACAACCTAACCTCCAAGAGGGGAGTAGAGAACAATAGTTACCCTGAATAAACGGAGACCCCTTCAAGCTTGATGAGTGACTGCCGTTCAGAAGGGATGAGCATACAGGGTGTTGTGTCTGGGAGACGAAGACAAACTGTAAGTCTGCAGGACAAGAAACAACAATTCTGTAAATGTTTCAGAGAAAAAAGGAACCTACCAAAGGAAACCCTAGTAACCAACACCGGTCGAAGGCAGAGGTTTGGAACAAATTCTCTCAAGGCGAGTGGTTTGGGCGGCTCTAAAGGAACCCCAGAACAGAAAGGCACTAAAGTGTCCTAAGGTAAAACACATATAAACACAACAAAGATCAATTAGTTTCAATAGAAAAGTGGCAATAAGAATATATGCCCCAAAGGTAAGTCTGAGTAGAACGAGGAACAGAATTCCCTGACACGGACTCACGTAGCGTTCGCAAGCTCCTTGGAGAGTAGCAACACGTCCTTGTCTGGGAGAAGCAGACAGATAAGCTGTCTGCACGTTGGCCTGGAAACGTTGCAAGGCATTCTGGGGCGCGGCTAATAAGACGGCTGCACATACTGCAGTGGACTGCAGGAGCCGCCATGTTGTGTTTAGGCATCGCGTTAGGATTAACGCTGATAGTCGTGACAATTCCGACCTTCAAGGGACCAGTAAATCCCCATTTGAAAAGCCATTCCCCATTCCCATTTGAGTCCCCATAGGGCTCAATGTGAAAGGGGAAGGCGTCAATAACGGTATCGCAAATTGCGGTACAGTTATTGACCCCGGTATCCCTTTGCGGGCACCGTCCATAACACCTGGTAAAACCAGGTGTTAAGGGAGGACCCGCAAAGGGACCTCGGAATAGGGCGCAAAGGGATTACCGGCACCAGTGTCATTACCGGTGCCTGGTATCCCTTTGTGCCCAGGTCGTAATGACCCCCAATGTGTTTAGCATGTAAGATATTGTATTGCATCTGAGCCAGCTGTCCATGAATAAAGTCTTTCTTTAATGCAAAAGTTGAAAAGATATGCGTCTCACTTTCAGTATTATTCACACATAGGCTACAGGTAACTTACGAAACTAGTATTCACTTCTATAACAAGTAGACCTCTCCTGTTAAATTATGTCATTTTGAATGTTGAAAAGTGTTTTTATATGTGACAAATACAAAGTACTTGTCTTCACTTTAGATTTCCGGATCACAGTCTTGTGCTGCATGTAAGTCAATGTAACATGCTGCTATCTGTCTCTTTAAGTGAAATTGTAGCTTTTCATATTTTATGAAAACAGCATTTTCAGCCACACGTCTTTTTCAATACAGTTAGCACATCCAGCAGTTGTATGTTCTCAGGGAAATTTTCCTTCACTTGAGAGAGTATCTATTTTGGTAAAGTTGAACGAGGCACATTCTTGTTCATTCACTAGGCCTCAGGTTGTAAAACAATGTTTTGAACTGACCTGCTTATTCCAATAGATCTCAACATCAGCCAGATTCATTCTCACAATAGGGCCTTGTATCGCTTCTCAGTCTCCGGCACATAAATAGCAGAAAACAAAATTGTTAGATCCATCTCGGATCGCAAAAGCATCAAAGCAATCGTACCTTGCTGCGGGAGACACTTACAGGAACAATAAAAGGTAACATTCTAAACTTTATTCTTTACCCCTTCTTTGCCCCATCTAGTACCATTAACTTGTGTGGGAGATTGTGTAAACTAGTATGGAACGGGAGATCTATATATTTGTATCCTTTTCCCATATATCTATTTACACAGCAACTTTTTGCTGGTTTTTTTAAACATCTAGGAATATAAAGTATGGGGAGATCAGAAAACATCTTTATACTTCCAAATCTTTAGTGAGTCATATTTTCAAATAGAACCTAGTAAGCAAACCAAAAATCAAGGTTTTGTATAGAATCAGTTATTTTATGCACTTCTTCACAGATTTGGTGAGAAATATTGAAAATACAATTTCTAAAAAAGGTGATTGAAAAAGCCCAACTATTAATATCAACCGAGATCAAGAAAACAGTAACAAGGGTGAGTGGATTTATATAATTTTTAAAAAAAAAATAAGGTCCTCTGTTTCACAAAAAAGATAGATGTGGTTTTATATAAATATTGACATAATAAGAAAATGTTCTTTCTTTTTTCTTTTTTCCTTTTGGTTTAGAATCTCTCCTGAGGAACCACAGCTAAAGCTGTGGGGAAACACGTGTTGGTAAATTATGTAAACTAGTATGGAACGGGAGATTTTGTAAACTAGTATGGAACTGTATATATGTGTTATTCAACAATTGACAACAAGGAGTTGCATATATATACTGAAAGTATGAAATAAGGACTCTTTAATTCCTAAATGTATGAATCAAATACATGAAGAAACTAGTAATACACGAAATAAACAAACTAGATTATATTGGAAAATTGAGTGTATTTTTTCTGGGGATCGCACATCACAAGAGTACCAACTATAATAATTACAAATTTGGTTTCATATTGTCTCAGCCACAATATTGGCACTCTAAGTGCAGACCCTGGAACCTTAATTCAAAACAGCACAAAGAATTCGCTCTAAGAGAGGAATAAAAGCTGACTAAGGCTGAAAAATTCGATTTTCAAAATATCATACATGTATAAATGTGTTGGTCATACTTCTAACACATGCTATTACTGTCCACTTTGAGGAAAATGAGCCACACAATGTTCTTACCTATTTCTGTTCCTCCGGTGGGTGGAGGTGAAGCCCAGTCAAAGGAGTATTCACACTTTTTTGCGTGCAGTATTTCCTTCCTGTGTCTAAAGGACATTAGACTGCCATTCCGAAATTCTCAAATTTACATCCATATTAAGGGCCGTATTTACAAAAAAGTTTTAAAGTGGACTGTTCCAAGTTAAAACATGTTTGTAAATCAGGCCCTGGGTGTTCTTGCACATAAGGTGTATTCTTATGTAAAGGAAAACAGTGGACACCTCTGCAGAAACATCCTGCTGCTAAAAGAAAATACATATAAAAGCCAGTATTAACACTGAATATTCCATGTTTGGATTCAAGCAGGAAGATCCTCGAGTCCATCCATTGAAAGGTCCTCTAATATCTGTTTTTTTGGCATTTACAAGAAGTACACACACTATATAGAGTAACAAGATACTTGTATGTGTAAAGTAAGGTCTAGAAGCAGGTGACTATCACACAGGCTTGTCTGGATTGTGTACACCTAAAAGTAGTACAACGATAAATTAGTTTGCAGAGATCTCAAGCTGTGCCATTCCATGTTTAAAGTAAAAAATAAAGAATAGTTATTTATAAAATATGCATGAATACAAAATCGCATTCACAAAGAGTGGCCAGACTAATAGTACACCCTTTCATCTTATGCTAGAAATAAACTGAATAGCATTTAGTTGGGTAATATTAGAATTCATTTTTTGTAAATCTACTTGCACTAAATTTGATAGCGTGACATTTAGCAACTGATTTACAAACATGTTTTCAATAGGACTGTCACATGTTAAACATTGTTTTGTAAATCAGGACATTACTCTTTTGCCTGTGAGCATTTCTCCTAGTAAGAGTAAATCTTAACATGATTTGCAGGGAATTGTGTGCGTTGGGACTTAAATCTCCTTGCACTCCTGTTAGAAACCTAATCTTTCACAAAATATTTTTCAAACTGCTTAGTTTATTTCCATAATGCCTGCTTGTTTCACATTCAAAAATATTTTTTTTTCACATGAAATGATATGATGTGGTATTTATAATGCACCTGTACACACGTGTTTCTAGGCACGAATCACACACAACAAAAATCTGCATGTCCTTGTCAAAAAATGACTACAAATAGTTGCCCTTATCAGATACTTCATTTGGTTGTGTGCACTGAAAGTACACTAGTAAAATACAGTGATTTTTTTTGTTTTTTGGGATCACATCACTTTGCGATCTAAATCAATTAAATGGGGCAGTGGATTTTAGCTATTTTGTCAAACGAGTACATAGTCCATTCAACATTGGCCTGATCCACATGAGCTCAGATGAAATCCACACTCAGATGAAATAAGTATAATTTCCTTTGTTTTGCAGAATCCTTCCATAAATCCACTTGTATGGTGTGCACGCCTGCCCTGTCAGGATTTTCTGGCTACAAAACTGATTGCAACTGTTGCCACAAGTGAATTCCTGCCTCTAGCCCGAACAGGAAAAAGAAGGAAGTTAACAAAGTGACAAATTGAACACCAAAGTAAAAAGCAGGGACTATAGTTGACAGTAGAAAACACAGAAAGAAAGATAAAATCACAGAGAATGGGACAGACTAAATGAACTAGATAGGGAGATTGTCCCAAATGGAGCGTTGATGCAGAGAGACTTCACAATATTCTTTATGGCTGAGGTTCATGAATTACTGATCTCATGCATATAATTTCATATTAAATATACTTTTTATCAAATCCAAAATCCCAATATTTTTAAAAAATATGTACTACATTGTTTGATGGAGCTAAATGGGTACACATAGCAGTGTTTAAAAACATCCTAATCTTCACATATTCCTTCATTATTACATTGACAGTGTATGAATGTTTGTAGTTCTCTAGTGAACAATAATTTAACCTACCCCTCGCCCCCCCCCCAAAAAAAACCCACTGAAGTATTGTTCTGAAGGGTCAGTGTGTCTGGCTTAAAAGTTCCCTTTCAATGAGCCAAACATGAAAAGGATGAACCAAGAACAAGCAAAGAAAGATCAATAGACCTGTACAAATGAGGATGGAAATCCAAGGCAATGGCACTGCAGGAGCATGGGAATATCCCCCCTGCCCATGATAATATACATATGCCCATATTAAACCATAGTTTAGTGGTAAGCAAATTATGTGCTAAGTGAAAATCTTGACAGACGCAAATATTGTTTACGTTTGCTAAATTACTGTGTTGGAGTGATAAGGCTCTAAACCAAATGCAGTTCTATTCTGCTCAGACACAAGCTGAAAATATTGGCTTTGCCAATGATTTAATGTCCTTCTCTAAGTAATCACTTCGACCGACCACTACTGGTATAGCCCAATTTCAGCCATCATGAGGCGAAACGGATTCCTCCTGATAGTCCAAACCGATTACCAGTTTTTAACAATTCCCATTGCTGCATATGCTCGGCCTTCCTGAAGACATGATTTCCACCAGTACAGTACAGCCATACATAACTGTTGCATATGTTATGCCTACTAATGTTGCTCATCAGCACTCTCATCAAACCAACAGTGCCTCTACCATGTCTTCAGATACCCATGTTATCTTAAATCACACTAAGGACCACAGCTTGTCAATTAGGGCCCATTGAGGTTCAGAATCATCTTTCCAAGGAATGTGAGCCTTAAAAAGCAAATAAAAATGTAAAGGACACAATTCCACAGAAATAACCAAAGCCCTGTCAATAACAGATCACTGCATCTGATAGAACATAGGTACTATTACCACTAATCTTCTTTTCCACATTGGCTGGCCCCCATCTTGTGAAAAACGAATTCTGCACTGTCATGACAATATTACATTTTATAAAGATAATTCTAGGACAAAATATATCCACAGCAAACTGGTTAACACCCTCCCTTAATAGCCATCACCATTTACCACAATGGTCAGATGATGCAGCAAGCAAATCATGGTGTTCATGTTGCTGTTGACAACATATTCCAACAACTAAAAGCAATGATCTTACCAAGCATTTGTTTCCCTGCAATCCATCCCCCATCAGCTGCTAGGGGGTTTACAACTCCATGCAAGATACACCTACCTTCTTCTGGTAATAAGCATCACAATTCACTCCATCCCAATTACCACAGCCTCCCACGTTGACCTCCTCAATCTTCCAGACAAAAGAAACCACCAGCTGTCCACATTGCTTACAATCATATCCAAATGATCCGGAACACTATAACCGACAACTCCCTTCATCTGCTTTCCCTATCATCACCCCATCATCAACTACCAGTTGCATAGCCCTTGGGTTACGGAACCACCTCTTGTCTCATTTATGAGGCCGTTTGGCATTTTACAACTTCACATCCCTGCTGTGTCAAGGCACCCCTTCATCCTTCTGAGTTCAATACATTGAATACCATGGAAGTGAGCAATAATAATATCTGTTATTAGAGATCTTAAAGTGAGAGGATACCGGCAGGTAGTGCTGTAAAAATGCCTGATCTTCCTATTTCTGACCACATGCTTGATAACTGCAGTATCTTGTAATAACAGCGACTCAGGCAGGAGGCGGAGTGGCCATCATTGTTTCTAATATAATTGTGTGCAAAGAGGTGCCCAGTTCAGATTTTGACATTTTTGAATACTTAATTCTTAAGTACACCACCTTCCCATTGTCATCCTTGGCACATGCAGCCATCTTCCAATCTCCCCAAAAGTATTTACACCTCCAATGAATCTGCTCAACTTAGAACAGGATAAACTTTCTGCTCCCAACTGTCTTCTGTGCATGCATTTTCTTGACATCCAGGATGACGTCCATATTAAATCCATATTAAAGCTTCTAGCAGTTAGTAAAGGTGCCCACAAAGCTGGGGGCAGATTTGACCTTATGTCCTACCAGATTCCGAATCTCAACATCACCAACTACTCCCTTCTGTCATGGCCTGACCACACTCCCATCCAATTTTCCAATTCCTGGAGAATTGGGTACACACAGAACCCCTACTAATAGTCATTCCTCAACATACATCCGAAATCTAACTAATGTGGTATAAGAGAAGCTCCATGTTTCTCACCCCCTCCTCTGCACCCTAGTAGACATATTACTCCCATTTCAAAAAGTCCTGATTGAGAGGTGCAGTTATTGAAGCCCTCAAAAAAGGCAACTTCACTCAAATGTTGTAGATCCGTATCTTCTCAAAACTATATACAACAATACTCACTCGTGCTACACTAGAAACATATCTATCATACAACAAAGCTTTTCCCCTCAGGATATTTCATGCTGGACTGGTGGAGCACATTTCTGTCATTCACTTTTGTACCTTCACCTCCATGAATAAGATGCAAAAACAAGAATCTAGCACCAAAACTGGAGAAACTCCATGGGAATCACACATGACAACCACATGATCAACAAAAGAAGGAAAGCATCCATGCCCTATCCATTGAAACTCCCTGTCTACATTCCACCTCTGAAAATGCCAGATGCACGCAATATATAGTTATGTTACATAGCATAAGACATAGGCCATTCAAGAGGTTACACAAGTTTCTTTTTACAAATTTCATATAACTAAGGCTACCATTCTCCTAAATTACACTACATTGAGAACCATTGGCTCAAAGGGTGTTGGTTCGGAAATCCCCTCAAAGCCCTCACACTTTGTTCCGAAATTGCCCCATCAACCTCACAACTACAAGAAGAGATCACATCAAATGACTTGCTCACTGCTACCCAAAGGGAATTCTCAGAGACAGTGGCTACAAGGCTTCTCACAGTGTGTGACAGGGGTGCACACCTTCCTGCCTCAGCAAAGTTGCCTTGCAGCTTTTCAGATGCCTAAGGTTGGTTTGAAACCCAAAGTACCCCTTCACACTATCCTTTGAAGAGCATGGATTTACAAGGTCATACCCAAACCATGGGCACCCTAAAGGCAAAATAAAATAAATAATAACCAATCATAGACTATAAATCGGTTTCAAAATCGAATGTTCCTTTCGAGATGGTTAAGGAAACGTGTGACTTATTTACAGATGGTAAATAGCAGAACTCGCTGCTTTATTTGCTAGAGTAGCTAGCATACATATGATACAGTAATGAACACGGGGGGAAATTACAAACCGCAGTTAATTAGCCAATAAGAACATCGATGATTTTTTGCACGCCACATTCCAGGAAGTCTACAGGGACTATTCTACTTTTTAAAACAAGTTTCTTTAACAGTGTATTACTTTCCACAATATTTGACACCCCGATGTGGTTAATTTGTCTGTTGTCACTTTTCACCTCCCATCAGCAGGGTCCCCTCCAGCGACGTGCCCCGTCTTTGCAAATCATGTTCCTTAATGCAACTTTTTTCTCTGTGCGCAAACACATGTTAAAAGTTAACATGTATGTCTCACAATGCACCCAAAGTTTGCAAGCACATGCTTGTACAAATTGTCGTAGCCACATTTGGATTCTGGTCTACAAACAGTTTTGTGAATTGGGTCAATAAGGCAGGTGTAAGCGCTGCTTTCAATTAATGAAGAGTCCCCAAATGAAAGTACATTTATGCCCAAAGAGCATAAGCTGTGCATGGCACTAAGTTCAATAGCACAAACACTTGTGCGGACAAAGCACACCTTGTGCCATGACTAAACACATTACGCTCAACAATGTCAGAACAGCAGGGGCACAAATAAAGGACACATGTGAGGTTAGGCTTATGAGGCATAGCTGCATCACCCTGCCTGTGATCATTACATGTGCGCCCTCCTTCCGAATTTCCTTGAAATCATGTCTGCCTACTTTGCCTCCCCTACACAATGTGACATTTCCTGCTGTCAGTGGCACTTTCTTGGTCTGCCTCTGTTACCATTGCTCCCTGACAGATCCTGCAAGACTACTCTGTGACGCCTACACCTGCTCCAGTAACTCCACTGAGTCACTGCGTCTCCCTCATCTGGACTCAAGCCGCCAATTATTTGCTTCCGCTCCTCTGTCATGCCACACTCGGGACACACTGTCACCAACAACAACACCAGCCTCCCAACCACAATGGCAGGCACATCATCAGGCCCAGCCATAGTGGTGAAGCTTATGGTTGTCAATGTATCTGCTGCTGAAGTTCGCATCCCAGATGATCAGGTCCTGAGTGTCAAAGAGTACATCTTCTGTGTATAGAAACAGCTTTGGGTAAAGGCCCATCAACGTATCTGCAAGCACTTTACGGCTCCTGTCAACATGGAGGGAGTGCCTGGCCATTGTTTTGCCAACAACTAGAAGTGAGATGATGATTCAGAGCCAGAAGAAATCAAAAGCCACTATTGAGGCAGGATATAGTCTTGTGGCTCATTTATGTGGGCATCATCAGGTGACACTACTGAGGGTCAGGATCTTGAGAATTAGTACCTAGCAAGGGGGGTGTGACAGCCTCCAGCTAATATGGAGGGTCGGAGCAGGGGTTTTGCCTAATGGTAATCCTGCTGCCCTGCGCCTCCTCAGGGCTGGACGACGCTATCTCCCAAGAGGGGGAATGAGGTAAGTGGTGCCCCCGACCCCACTCCCCTTTACCTCATATTTCCCTCCCTCACTCTCCTGCTACACTTACCTTATTCATTCTGGTCCGGATTGGGGCAGAAACGCTGGGTGCACTTCTATCACCGGTGCGGTTAGTTCCTGATCTCGACACACCACTATGAAAAGGGAGAAGGGGCCACATGCAGTCCTTTCTTCTGTCTCATGAACGGCCATTTTTTTGGTTTACTTTTTTCTAGTCTTTTTTGATGGCCGCCATGGAAAGGGAGAAGGGACACTGTGTAGTCCCTTTTCCCGTTCCATGGCGGCTATCTTCTATGTTTTCTTTTTTGTTGTTGCTTTTTTCAATGGTGGCAATAAACATTTCTTTTTTTTTTTTGGGTTGGAAACGACAGAGTGTTTTGCAAGCGAAAAAAAAACGCACTATCAGTACCCTGCTCTAATGGGCCAGGGTGTTAATGGCAATAAGCCCCTCGACGGGGGACATAACTGCATCAGGCAATGCTGCAGCGGCTTTGCTTAGTCCTGCACCTATGGGCCCCAGGGCATCGCCTGATGTGGTAATTTGACCCCCGCCCATGTCAAGGCTTGTTGCTTAAGTGGAACTCAACACTTTATGCCCAGATCCTTGACTTGCATTCCCAGATCAAGGCTTCTGGTAGGTACCCAAATGAGACCAGGGCACATGTTGTACCGATGGCAGTAACTGGACCGCATTACTGCATGTCTGCATTCCACACTTGGGTCTCGGAGTCACGGTAGGTAGAACATGGCCTTATTAGTCCACCAATTGTTCTATCATTGACTCTCAACTATTCACACAGTCAATGAATAGTCGTCCAGCTGAGATGGACATGAGCACATGTGAAGACTGCATGATTGTGAAGCAAAAGACGTACGCCTTAGTTGTCGTGATTCGCTGACGTTGGAAAAGTCCAAGGGAATAACATCTCCTTATCTGTGGTGAGGATAACACACTGGTTGTGTATATAGTACATTGGAGAAATGTAACACCTGTGGGGAGTGCGTATAGCGTGTTGAAACCTTTTTTATGAGCTTGCACATACGCCACTCTAGAGGTATGCCTGCAGTGCACATCAATGTCCCTGTGACTGTAAAATTGATATCAATGACAAGTAGTGAGACACGTGTGCCGGGTCACAGGTAATGTGGTGTCATTGTGAGACTGAGCAATATGAGTACATGAGTCTGCATTGTGTAGGTGACTCATGCCAAACTCTTAAGTTTTGCATACTTTTTTCGTGGGCATGCTGGGATGACAGTGGTCAAAGTGGCATGCGTTATTATGCGATCCTGCTTTTCTTGTGGCTAAGCGATATTTTCATTACGCAGTTTCCTAAATGATGCCTGGGAAAAAAAAAAGTACCTGGGTTCACACAGATGTATACTGATCAAGTACAAACATGTCTGCATGACCACATGTCTTTGTTTTCTGCAGAAATGGGAAACCTCACTGGCTCGAGACCTTGGGGAGATGCAAATGTCTATCCCTGAAATGAGAAGCATCACTAAGCAGGCTGCAATGAATGGGCAATCATGCCTGGACCGTGCCAGAATATGATATAATATGGCATTTATAACGCGTCTATACACAAGTGTTTCAAGGCGCAGTTCAAGGCGCAACGAGGCAAAGGAGGGGGAACAGAGGGAAGACAGACAGCGATCCTACTAGGCCAGGTGTCATTCAGATTGCGCAAGTGCATGTGAAGGGGGACGGGGGAAAGTGCAAGGGAGAGTGGGAGGAGAAAGTGCAGTACATGGGATAATAGACTAACAACAGTAAGTAAAGTACAGCCAGCTGGTGGCAAGTGCAAGGGTAAGTGCAGACATCCAGAGACAAGTGCTGGTAGTGGGACTGTAGGGATACAGGGACAGTCCTGAGTGCGGGGGTTGCCAGGAAGGCAGTACAGTTGTGCGTCTGGTGGTGGAGAGGACCTGGGACTGAGGTCAGAGGGTGGCCAGGTAACCAGTGCAGTTTCAGCCAGGAATTCAGCAGGGGAGAGGAGGAGAAAAAGCAGAAACAAAGAGAAAGGACTCTGTGGGCAGCAGATCATCACTGCAGAGGGAAAACCAGCACAGAACAATAATTGCCAAGAAGTAGGATTTGTGGCATTGGGAAAGAGAGGAGCTCAACAATTAGGCAGTCACAGTGTCTCAGATGGGTTAGAAAGAAGAAGGGAAAAGCAGGAGGTCGGACACAGTTTGCACCAAAAGATGCATGGAGTGTGTGCATGAACGAGACACCATGAGAAGGAGAGACTTGCGGCCAGGGCTGCAGCAGGTCCTAAGGCCATTGCCAGACCTAAGGCTGAGGTAGTGAATGCCATGGCATGGACGAGAGTGACTAGGGGTGTCACGGTATTGGTTTTATGGGGGTATGATAACCTTCTTGTCAAATGACGGTATATCATGGTTATCGCGGTATAGCAGGTGGAGTTAACTAATCTTAACAAATATTTTCTTAAAGGCCATGAATTGTCAGCATTTTGAAACTTGTCTCTGCACATTTTTAGCTGATTCTCCAGGAATCTAAGGCGGCTGCAGATTTGGTCTTTCATGGCGCTCAGTCGTTGATCGCCTTGAATGCAAGAGTGACTACTGGAAGTGTCAAAATGCACATTTTGAGCAATGAGCTTGCTGCTCAGACAAAGGTCATCGCTTTGAAAATTGGCCTCGACCTGCATTATTTTGGAACCAAATGGCATGGGCATCATGATCCCTCGCTGCGATCAGTCGTAAAAGTTTGTTTTGATAACACTTTACCCCATTAAAGGGAGAAAAGTAACTCATGTGAGGTCTGAAAGCCCATGTCATTGTTTTTCTTTTGTCAAAATGTCATAGCCAACACACATTCACCAAAAGGTTGCATATTGATCAAATCACTATAGCTTGTTTACCATCTACCTGGTGTATTATAAAGCTCTGACAGGAGAGTGTTCAGTGAGCACTGTTGATTTCTTTCTTGATTCTTGCAATACATGTTCATTTAACCTTTAATGACAGTGGCACAAAACCTTTTTGAAAATGAAAAAGTTAAAATACATATCAGCACAAATATGGCCTAGACCACCACATCACCACAGCCCCATCATTAGCATTTTCCGCAGGTCTGAGCGAATTAGGATGCTTCTCATGCGAGTTGAGACGGAAGAATGCTTTCATGGGTGATGTAACAAATCAAGGCTAGACCTGGGCAATATCTCACCCCCATTGCTCTGGTTACTTCAAATTGAATGGAGAATCTGTCCTGCCTGCTTGAGTCCAGTGCCATATGCAGAAGGCAGGTGAAGGATCAAGCGAAGCAACAACTGTAGTGTCAATGTGTAAATCTACACAGAGGACAGTGAGGGGGTGAGGGGCAGTTTATATACTAGCACAAAGCACTGATAAACCCAGTGTTCATACAGTCTACAGAGCTAACGTTTTTTGTGGACATGCATCAGAAGGGCGTCTAACAGAGAAAGAGCGGTCACAACATCAAATGATTGGTCACAGCATCAGAGCTGCATTTAGTAATGTGGCCTAATGTTCCCTATGCTCTTGTCTGCCAAACACCACATCCCATAGTGCAAGATCCAGAATGCACAGCACTTGCTTACTGCAGCCTTTCCAAATCAGATTGAAAAGCTCACTTAATAGCTGCAGGCCGTAAAACGTTATACTGGTATAAACAATGTGACGGTTATTATAGTTCAATTAAGCTGTTCACAGTATCTACAACGGTATACCATTATACCTTTACACCCCTAAGAGTGACCATATGGGCAGAGGCACTTATGGCCGCTGAAATCATAGACGCCAAAAGAATGCATACTCTGGAGAAGAATATGCAGGCAAAATGCAGGAGGAAGAGTGTGTGGCCAAGTAGGCCCTGTGCAGTACATTGAAGGACCTGGAAGCATGGGGCATGTTACTCCTGAATCCTTTTATGGTAGGGTTTGTTTGTTGTGAGGCAAGGTTTGTGCTTATGTGCAGTATATCCTCAATTCTCTGAGCTGTTTCTATGCTGTGATATCTATGTTTATGTTATTTACTGTGTCTTACAAGTACTTATGCAACCTACAATGCAGTCCTGTTCTGATTTGGCCAAAGGTATTATGCCATTCCAAGCTGGGGGGCAGGTGGATGAGTGGGTATTGACCACATGTCAATGCTTCCATCAAAACAATTTACCATGTCTTGCTTTTTGACATGTGTGTCACATTGTGTGCGGCATGCTACGGTAATGATCATGTTCGACAAGTCAAAAATATCTGGGTCGAGAAATGTACACAAGTATGTTGTGAGTGTTGTATTCAGCGAGTGTGGAGTTGTGATTATTGATGTTTGTGCATTGGTGTGGTTCAGCTGATTGTGCGGGTCATTACTAACGTCATTCCTCTGAATGTGATTTCCTTGAAAAATGTGTTGAGCGAGGGTCCCATTATGAGTACGTGCTATACACATATTGGTCCCATGCGTGGCAACCTGCGAGTGCAATTCAAACAGATGTTCCTGTTTTTCATCCTCTCAGACTAAATGTAGATGTGTCTTTTCTATGGAGGGCTTTGGTGTTTAGTGGCTTGTACACATCCCATTTGCTAGTTATTGTTTATCAGGCACATGTACCAACACACGCATGCAGTATTGTAGTACAGCACACATCTAGGTAGAACTGGATTGGTAACAGTCTGTGTCTTTCACTTTCAGGCATAAATGTCGATGGAGACAAATATTTATCTAGGTGTTGTTTTTGTTCTGTACACATAACTTATTTGGGCCTGGTCACATGAAGTTGCCATTAAGCTCTACATCTGCATACCTGTATAGTGGGGCCCTGACCATCGGGCACATATGTGTGTCAGTAGCGTGGGTTATGGATCATGGATTTAGCTTTGGATTTTAGTGACTTGCTTTGATACATGATGTGGCATGGCATTGACACGGTCCACTCTTCCAAGTTGATTGTCGTTCTTGGTAGGCATTGGCGTGTATACATTGCATTGGTGCACACCTTTCCTCGGTGGGGAACTTATGTGTGATGCACACACTCATTATGCTATGGGCCTAATTTTTTTCAAAAAGAGCAAAGTCCATGCAAAGTAGTTTGCGGCGAAAGTGCTGGGTGCCCAATCCTGGAGTTAAAAGTGCACAGAAACCTACAGCGCAAAGAATAAGGAGTTGCACCCAAAATGCCCCAAACAATCCCCATCACAAACAGAATTTAGCAGTGTTGGTCAACATTTGCGCTGGACCATGGAAAAAAGTCATCGAGGATTACTTGATAGCAATCCCTATTACTCACACTCCACTCCTGTGAACGACAAGTATTCACCTCAGCAAACTCACTAAACTGCGCGCTGGTCCCCTAACTTAAAGCAGCACCCATTTAACTACACTAAACGGTGTCTTATCCCCCTAACTTAAGGTAGCACATGCATATCCGAACTAAACTGCACCTTGGCCCCCTAACTTATGGCAGAAACCGTGTACATCCACTAAACTGTGCCTTAGCCACATTACCTAAGGCAGCCCACACATACCCTCAATAAACTGCACCTCTGTCCACTAGCTTAAGGCAGTACCGGCATAGCTACACTAAACTGCGCCTCATCCTCCTAACTAAAACCAGCACCTCCGTAGCCCCACTAAACTGCACCTCTGACCCCTAATTTAAGGCAGCACCCGCATACCCACATTGAACTGCGCCACGGCCCCGTAACTAAAAGCAGCACATGCTTATCCACTAAACTGGGCCCCAGCCCCAAAACTGAAAGCAGCTCCTGCGTACCCACACTAATCTGCACCCCAATCACCCTAACTTAAGGCAGCACACATGTACCCACACACAACAGCACATCAGCCCCCTAACTTAAGGCAACACCTGTGTATCCCCACTAAACTGGGCCCCAGCCCCCTATCTTAAGACAGCACCCAAAAGTCTACCTTCATCCCAGCCCCCCACTGACCTGTGACCAAACTCCAAAAACCAAGTTGGCACCACATGTCCTCCCTTGTCCAAGTCCCCCCACTGATCTGTGACCCAACCCTCAAACACAAGGTGGGACCCACGAGTATGCCCTTGTCCCCCACTGACCTGTGTCCCACCCCTGAACCCAAGGTGGCACCCTCATCCCCACCCCCCTACTGACCCATGCCCTAGCTTTGAATCCAAGCCGGCACCCACAAGTCTGCCCTGATCTCAGTCCCCCCCACTGACATGTGCCCCAACCCGTGAACCCAAGGTGGCACCCACAAGTATGCCCTTGTCCCAGTCCCTCTACAGACCTGTGCCCCAACCCCAAATCCAAGCCGGCACCGACAAGTCCACCCTCTTCCTAGTTCCCCCACTAACATGTTCCCCAATCCCTGAACCCAAGGTGCCATCAACAGGTATGCCCTCACACCAGTCCCCGCATTGACCTATGCCAAACCCTTGAACACAAGGTAGCATCCACACATAAGCCCTCATCCCAATCCCCCAACTCACCTGTGCCCTAACCCCTGTACCCAAGGTAACACCCACATGTCCTCCCTTGTCCCAATCCCCCCAATGTCCTGTGCCCCAAACAACTGAGTCAAGGCAGCACCGACAAGTCGTCCCTTGTCCTAGTTCCCACACTTATCTATGTTCCAACCTCCTGAATCAAGGCAGTACCCACAAGTTCCCCCTCTTCCCGTTATCCCTACTGATCTGTGCCTCAACACCCATGGTCAAGACCACTGTGGAGCACTTACCTCCCTCAACTCCACTGGCCTGTGTCTTCTTTCAACCACACCTGGCAGACATCCTCCTACAACATGATTACTTGGAAGTTTCTAGGACAGTCACCTCTTCCATTATGTCCCCATGGATCACACTCAGCGTATCAACATCAGCCAACCATATTGTAGCTGCAATTACACTTTGTTCCCTTGAAGTACAGGTGGCATAGTCCACATGTGCGGTGTGTGGCCCAGAGAAGCAGAGTGAGACCACATCCTTTCTCCTTATCCCTAATTCCAATAACCCATACCTGTCGTGGAAGTGTGAGCACATCCACATGGACAAGCAAGTGCCAAAGAGCCACCTTAACTTCTGTGGTAGAATCAAGTAACACTCCATAGATACATTGGAAATCTGGAGCAGTGAATGGCCATAGATGAATGAGCTGTTTCCACATGCCTCAAATATCCCTGCACTGTAGATCATCTGGACAGACACCTAAACAAATGTGTACCCATCCACAATAAGAGACCCAAAACATATTCAGAACAATACCTCCCATCACAAAATGTATACCCACATCGCCACCAGTAGATGTAAAACTCATATAATGCTCTACCACCACTGATACACCAAAAGCAAACATGCAATGGACTTGTGCCATATATGGCATCAGTCAGCCATCGTGTGCCACCCCCACCCTTGTGACGCTCCCTTGCCTGCTGGCAAAACACATGTCAGCATTGACATATTGGCAAGTCAGTCACAGTAATGCCCCCATGCCTTCTACAAACAACCCCCAACATTATTCAACACCCATGAAATCATTTACAAAGGAAGTGCATTTGCAACTATATCGTACATGTTTGACATGCAAATCATGACACATGCAACTACAAACATGTCATCGTCCCACATCTCCCCACATCTACCATATTTCACATATGTACATTGTCCATGAAGGCATCAAACCAAATATCTCACTCACCTGAAGCATGCCCAGAGTAGCACGCCAAATACGCCAGTACCAATAAAACCCACAAAGGGTGCCCTAAACCCACATAAAAGCCATAGTACAAATGTAATTGTAGATCATGTTTAAACAAAAGTTGCACATGCACAAAGAAGCATAAAAGCACAGAGACGGCAAAGAGTGGTAGTGAATGTTAAATTTGAAATGTCGTAATTAACAACTATATACAAAAAGCCTGAAAAATATTCTGCATTGAAAAAAATAATATAAAAAAAAGCAAACCTACTGCTAAAGAACTATATAGATCAGGCAGCTGGCTGGTCCAAGGAAATATCTGACAATGCCTGTGCCAAGGCCGACTCCCCATAAACATCTTTCTCCTGGGGGTGTGCTTCCATTAATTCCCAAAGGGCTTGCATGACCTCCCTCATACGACACTCAGTCTCCTCTGCCGCCATTCAAGAATCCTCCAGGATGGCAACCCACACCTGCAAAACCCTCTCCTAAACCTCTGCCCTTGCCCTTGCTATTGCAGAATTGTATGCCTGATTCTGGGACACCATTACCTGTACACAATGACGTGCCTCCTGCCTCACTTGCACCAGGCGTGCACCCCTTACCTCCTCCTGCTCACAATGCCCACAAAGGCTTGCCTCCTGAGCAACAATATCTCCTTCTGCCGGGGAATGTGTCTGTGGTGTTGGTACTCTCTCTGAATGGATGGCAGTCTGTGTCAGTGGTGCGAACTAACTGCACTGCCATCAAGTGCCTGCTCTTCCTCCACAGCTTGTTCCCCTGTATGTTCCTGGGCAGGCTCAGTAACCACCTCATCTGCCACAGTATGGACTTCCACCTCCACCAGGGACACCAGAACATACAGACTGGTCAGTGGTGGGACAGGAGCACAGGAAGCCATGGTGGCAGTTGCCATGGAGGACTCACGTGAGGATGACTGTTGCAGAGATGAGGAGGAGGAGGATGGGGCCATTGCAGTGGTCTATCCAAAGTGGCAACTGGTGGACTGCACAGCCTCCTGTCTCATGAACACGTCTGCAGCCTGCACATCCCCCTCAGTACTCCCATCTGACACTGCGTGAAGGCCTGCAATGGCCTCCTCCTCCTTCTCCTCCCCATCAACCCAGATCCTTCCGATGCGGTCTACATGGCTTGGAGCTTCTGCTTGGCAACATCACCACCACCCTGTTCCACCAATACTGAGGAGTTCACCACAATGCTGGAATCCTGGGACTCCTGCCCGTTGTCTGCACCTGTGTCTGGGGGCCTCGTCCCTGGGTTACAGCTCCACAGCACTGCTGTGGCCTTCGTCTGCAATCCTGCAACTGTGGAAACGTGAACATAGGAATCGATCGTAAGTACTCACATCAAACATAGCAGTAGCATGCTGTCAGCATCAGTCAATCAACAATTGCCTCACATACATAGAGGTCCATGCTGGGAAATTTGACAGAAGGCAAAAGGACAATTCACAAAGATGTGACATGCAAATGTGAACATAGAACATTGAGGTCTGCCCACAGACACATGACAACAACTCTTATCACAAACACAATGAAGCAGCGACGCAAGTGTTTCCAGCAAGCAGAACCAACATGCACCCCTAACCTTCCTACATGAAAGAAAGCAAAATGTACATGCACTCACGGCTAAGGATGAAGCATCAATGCTCTTGCTCCCCACGCAAACAAATTATGACATACCATGGATACCCATACATTAAATAGCCTGAAAGGTTCCAATGAAGATCCGGATAGCAAAACCATGACCTAGCTCAATTATTGTGGACATGTTGGCCCTGTGATTACTCCTCGGTAGCTTGTATGTGTGCTTGTGGTTCAATGACATGGGCATAGACCTCTGGGTCACACTCTCCAGGATCCGGAGGTGAAGGTATTATACCCGATGGTGGCCGGCATGGCGCACCTCTATGGTGGCGCCTACTTCAATGGTTATCTTCGCCTTTGCCTGGCTCTGAATCCTGAGGTTGTCCCAGCACTTCTTTGTGTGGTCTACTGTACAGCCTGCCACCCCCTCTGTGCTGATGTCAACCATGATGTTCACCCAGATCTCTTGACAGTCACACATTCCAAGCTGCTTCTACAGCACAAAGAGTGCATCAGAATGGTCCAGCTGATACGTTCACAACCCTCAGACTTGCATTGGGGTTGTTGTTTAATGGTGCGGACATGGTGCCCCCAAGACTGGTGGGTGAAGCTGGGACCTGACTATGTGTACTGTGGAGTTGTGGTGGTGTTATAGAGAAGTGGAATTCCTTAGAAGTCAGATGAGGTGGTCAAAGATACTGACACTATTGGCACAAAGGAACATCCTGTGGGGGAATAACATGCACACCAAAGAAGTGCTAGAGGTCAGCAGCCAGTGGCACACTACCAGGCAGAAGGAGATATTGAACTGTGGAGGCAAAATCATGCTGGAGGAGGCAGGATATGGCAAGAGTCAGGAGCTTGAGCAAGGCACACGTGTCTCCAGTAATGCACGAGGCAGCACTGAGGAAATCAGAGGATGGGCTTTATGCGGGTAACTTGTGTGCTACACGCAGCACATTTACCCATGCGAAACATTGTTTATAATGTGAATTCCCTTGTGTGTGTGTGGTGTCAGCCATATTTGAGAGTTATGATGAGAATTTCCTGCCGTGCATGGAAGATGAAACTTTTACGGGGTGCAATGTGCATTTCCTGCCTTGCGTGGCAATGGAAATTCTTATTGGGTGCAATGCAGATTTCCTCTAGTGTGCTAAGCTAGGTTTTGTTTGGGTGTGCCATGTCAATTTTGTGGCCAGATTTACCTGTTGCTTGCCCCTAACCGCACCATGAGTGGGAGGGCTCCTTGGAGAGGGAGAGGACAGAGAAGAAAACAGAAGAAGGGTCCACCTGCTAAACGTGGTGGTGTACATACATGTACCCATGTACCATCAAGGTCCACTTGGGGCAAGAAGCACTAGCGTGCAGAGCATAAATTCGAAGCACCGCATGAAGAGGCACAGGTCAAGGAGAAGGGGCCACAGATGAAGAAGAGCTTTTCAGATGAGTAACTACCAATCCTCACTGATTATGTCGATGAACACCGAATCAACCTGTACACTTGGGCTGGCAGTATCTTTAATGTGAACCAGCAGTTTAGGATATGGCAGGAGGTCCCAGACCACATCAATGCCTGTGATGTACAGACATGCTGTAAGGGAGAGGTCCATAAGACAATATGTGACCTCATGCGACAGACCACGGAGAAGCTTTGGCTCAGCATGGCCTCTGACCGGGCGACTGGAGGCGGATCATCACATATGGAAGATTTTCAAGTGGTTGCCAGTGGACTCATAAACAGTGAGCAGGTGGTTGGCGAGGGATGCATGGACACCTATGCAGCCATATCAGCTGAGTACCATGTGTGTGTGTCATGTGTGCTTCCATCTATGCATGATATGTTGTCAACTACAGTGGTACAGTTGGCATTGAACCTATTCACCCATACATGGGCACTGCAGTAATGCTACCATGGTAACTTCCATCACATTTTGTGCATTCCAGGAGGTGGATGCAGTCATATGCAGTTGACATTGATCTCAGTGTACATATCACTGTATACAGATGTTTACTGCTATGCCAATACACCTATAGGTGGAAATGGCATGAAAAACACTACTCATTGGACATGGTGACTGTGTCATACTCATTGATAGTGCATTGTGTATGCAAATTATAACTCATATGCACAATAAAGAAAATAGTATGTCCTTTTGATGATGTCCGTCCCACTGTTCAACATTAAAACAACACATGACATGGGACATGAAATGGAGAGACGGTTCTTGTTAAATATGAGGAAATAATGATACACCTGGATGACACAGCTGGGTATGGACTGGTCGTTTAAATTTCAGACAAGCATGCAGTCTTATTGATTTTCAATGTTGGCAGGTGTGGGTCATGTTATGATACCCGTTTTTGAAGGTACAGAGTTGCCCTACTACTGAGGCGCAAGTGTGCACACGTGCACCAAAGAGAAATACCGGGCAGTAGAAACAGTGTTTCGAGTGGTTCTACGTTCGTGGAGACCACGGTGTGCATCTGGCAACATCTAATATGTGTGTTGGTGAGCTCGTGAAAAAGGTCCCAATAATCAAGTCCAGGGATGAAACATGTTGGGCTGTTTGTATTAGAACACAACTGAGCCAATATTTTGGAATAATGAATTATGTCATAATAAAAAAAAGAGTTTTATATGTTTTGTTTGATATAACTGCTCATGTGTTGTATTTATGCTGAAGAGTGGAACAGACATCATCAAAAGGACATACTTTTTCTTTTTTGTGTATTCGTAATATGACGTCATCCAGATAGTAGAGAAAAATAGGTTATGCCTGTGTTATGGGCTTTCTCTGGGTTTTTGAACCATTGTATCAATCATTCAAATTATAAATGACATGGAATTGCACCAAGGTGCGAATGATGTCAGAGTCATCCATTCTCTGGCCGTGCCAACGTTGGACATGAATGAGCGACAATGTCTGTGCAAAGACACATGAGGTTGTGTTCCACACGGTAGTTTCAGCGGCAGTCCTGGAGATGTTTGAGTGATGTTTATTCTACATTTGGAGTGTCAATGGTTTAGTGGCCATGCACGTGCACAGTTGTCATGCCCATGTTGCATTCTCCTCACACATGGTTGAACTCTGTGTGAGCCTGTCTAAAAATGTATCTGGCCTAGGGCAACATGGCTAAGTGAATGATGGGGATTATGGCAACACATATGCATGCATGCAGGATTGGTCAGCAGATGTAGAGGTGACACTCCATCATGTTGAAAGTAGAAAGGTTTGAAGTACAATAGGCACTCAGCAATGATGCACAGACCTTCATCTGTCCACTGGTAGAACTTCCACTCTCATACATTTCTGTATGTATGTATGCTTGCCTACTCCTCTAAACCATGGCGTGATGCAGGGCCTAATATGCACCAACATGAATGCGCAGGTCATCAAAGGTCAGCCACCTGTGCCTTTGCAGTTGGAGATTTCTAGACTGAGCATGCATAATGACTCTGTGGCCACTTGCTACGTACATCTACGTACATCTACCTTGTAGCGATTGGGAACCTCATGCACACATGCTTCTCACGAGTGGCTATAGCCAATGAGGACCAGGCTTTGGCACTGCATGGTCAGAGTGCATCACCTGAGGAGTCACCACAGGATGGTGGTCCCAGGTGTTTCTTTTGGCCATGCCCACACACACCCATTTTCTTTTGCCACTGCCACCTCTTCATTCATCCTGGTGCCCATGAGCCTGCAATGAAGGTGCTGATTCAGTGCCAGGCATAGGGGTGCATTTACCAATTGCATGATTAATAAGGGTGGGCACGGACACCCCCAGAACAAGGACAATGGATCACTGGAGGCTGTACCCAGTGCCAGGGACCAAGAATGGAGGGGAACAAGGGGCTACACTCTTTATATATAACAACATGGACACAAGGGAACCTGCTGCATATGTGCAATAAAGGTGAAAACCTAGGTAAGCACACTCCATGGGGAGGCTGTAGGTGGGGCTTTTATAGCAAGCCAGTTTGAAAACAAGGCAAACACGCAGCAGCTGAGGGGCGGAATAAGCTGAATTCTGGCTTCTTGTCTCCTGTAGAACGCCATCACTGGGAACAGTACCGGAGGATACAACCAAGGCTGGTGATCCAGACCCTTGGCAGCTGGTGAAATTTACCTTATCCGGGGAGGCACTCGCATAACACCAAAGGCGGTTTCCAATTGCCCCTTGGCTAGTGGATATGAGAACAAGGATCTGAAATGAAGGGGCACTCTCAGAAGAGCCAGTCAAATGGTATCCCTGAAAAGCATGAAGCTCACAGTTTTGTTCACAACGATGTTTGCAAGATTTCTCATTGGGCAGGTGCTGTGTGCACATCTCCCATCCCACTAGTTCATGGTGTCTCATGTTCCTTCTTTTCCAGTGCTGACCAATGGCAGATGAATAAAGATCCATAGGTCAGCACAATTATGTCATTACTAATTGCAAATACTTTACAGGATGGAGCGGGAGTCAATGTGGTGCCACAATGAACCAGGATAGGGAAGGTCTGTTTTGCTCCAATCATGTCCAACTAACTTATGCTTAGCTAGAGGGGCATGTTGTATTCTAACCAGTCAGCTTTGTGAGAACAGCAGAGATGTGAATTTTTAAGTGAAACTGTTTCTAACTGTAGACACATTGTATTATCAGTATAAAAGTATTGTTTGCTGTGAGTTGGTTTGTCAACTCTCATCAACCAGTTCTGTTCTACTGTGCTGTTTGATTTGTGCTTGCCCAGCTGTAATAAACAGCGTTATTTCTTAACTGGTGTACGCTTCTTCTTGGACTTCTACTGGTAACTCATTGATTACGTGCCTTTAGTGGACTCCTAATATATTTTGGAGGCCCCTGCAAGATTCTCTCGGTAAGTGAGGGTTTTTCAGCTGCCCTCCCGGGGGGATGGCGGTGGGGGGGTCGGCACCCACAGACCTGTTCAATGCTCGACACTGAGGAGACCGCATGGGAGGCTCGGTACTCAGAGGACTTGAGGATCTCCAGGACACGTAAGTGTATCCGAGCAAGAACCTGCTGTATAGTGGTGCATGCTCCCTGTAGTGGAGGGATTGGATGTTATGATGTTTAGAATGCATCCTCAAGGTGGGAGTGTGATCAGCCATAGTAGTAGTAGATATTAGTACGTGCCACCACATAAGGAGTGGACATATGTGTATGGGCACATCTGTGTTAGAGCAGGGGAGGTGCATAGTGAGAGGCAAACCCTGTTAAATGGGATTTGCGTGTACTATCGGCAATTTTATAGTTGCTTCATTTAGTGGAGACAGGTGTTATTTTATTGTGCAGTTGTTGAAGCAGTTGTTTGAAGGAGTGGAGAGCGATGCACGCATGTTGGTAAGCGATGTTCGTATTGTCTTTGTGGCATTGACCAAGGTGGAAGGGTCACTGCCGACAGGCACCTGGTGTGTAATAGTGCATCTGGTGTTTTAGAGGTGGGCATGAGCAAGAGGAGGAGAGGTGGCTTGCTGCCTACCTACACTAACCTAGGGAAATGTGAGCAAGTCGAGAGGGCTGTTGCATTAATAACCCGGAGTGAGTGAGTGGGCCTGGGGATAAGGTCAGTGTGTCTGATGAGATTGCGTGGGTGGCCTGGTAGAGAAGGCGAGAGCGAAATCGAGCAATGAGGGGATACGGGCGAATGAGCGTGAGAGTGGGAATTTGCGGGAAGACAGGTATAAAAGAGAAAGGGGAATATACAAGGGGAAAAAGAGAAGTGGGAAGAAGTGCCTGGGGTAGTTGGGGTATAGGGGAGGGATAGCTAAAATGAGGGAGGTAATGGCTTATCGAGGCAGTCCCCTGGACCATATGTCGGAAAAATGTGCATAATATTGTGATCAAATATTAAAGTACAACTTCCAGTGGGTCCAGGAGACTGCAGATCAGTGTGTTTGCCTGGCCCGTGAAGGCAACGTTCGATAGTAAAATAATAGAAAACATGTTCTTGTAAATATTAACAAGATATAAAGACTCCAAGTTGAAGAGTTGGCAGAATATATTTGGGGTTTGTAGGCTGTATGAGGGGAAGAAGGGGGAACCCATGAAGAAAGAATGAGAAGGGGCTGAGGATGGGGACCAGACAAGGGCTCCACCCTCACCCTATGGTGCCTATCTGATGGTATGACGAGCGGCAGGGTATTGCGTCACGGAGCCGGAGTGCCAAGAGGGGGAAGTAGGGTTGACAGGGAAAAAGAATGAAACACTGGACGGGATGATGCACACATAAAGGCAGCAAGGAAATAATTGACGATCATTGAGAAGAGCAATCAACAACAGGTGGACACATTATTTAATGAAGTAGAGAGGGTGATGCAACAGGAGGTACGGAGGAAGGATAAGCCGAGAGAGGACAAGGGGGACAGACAAGAATGGTTGTCAGGAAGGATATCATTCAGACTGGATGATGAGGAAGAAGAAGAGGAAGAGGAGGAGGCAGAAGGAGGGCACAAGGATAGTATAGTGTCAGAGAAAGAAGTAGGAGAAGAATTAAGTCATGGAGAGGACAAACAATGGACACCCAACAGGGAGAGGAGAAGAGGAAGAAAGCAAATAAGATGGCGGCAATGTGAGAAGTCCAGTAAAGAGTGATTGACCTCCCTTCATAGCAGGAAGGAGAAGGTGAAAATAGGTCTGGCACAGGCAAGAAAGAGGAAAGGGGACACAGGATCATGGGCAACACAGACACTATTAATACAGAAGGGGAGAGGGGATGCACACTACATACCATGGCAGATAATTATCAGAGAACACCTAATATGTAGCCTGCCCTCCGTTGTGGCTGGGGCTAGTAAGTGGATATATATAATCGAGAAAGAGACAGATGGGGTGATGTTGGCAATAGGAGACATGAAAAGCTTATTTGCACCCATAAAAGGAGAGCGAGGGAATAAAATATGGGAGCAGGCATTGCACAAAGGTGTAAAACTGAGTACAAATGTTCACAATGAGGCTCTGTTTAACAACTGCCAAGCAGACGTGTGGTAGGTCCTGAGAATCATGTTCTCAGATGTAGGGGCAGGCATGGCACACAAGATGAAGCCTGATGAGCACCCAGTATTGTAAATAAAACAGGTGCAAGACCTTTGAATGTTGGTGACGTGGAAGTTCTGGGATGAATGAATACCCCTGCTCTACCACATATTGGTCAAGGGACTGCCAGCAGATATCCAGGCATCTCTAGACACGAATGTAGGAATAGAAGGGACAGAAATGCCAAAGATACAGGCAACAATAGTGCACTGTTGTAAAAGGAAGCAAGAGAGTGAGAGGCAGGCAGCAGAAAATGATGCAAACACAGAAAATAGATTTGTATACAATGGAAGGGGCAGGGCTTGTACCCGATTCTGCTGCTGTGGTGCCCGCCCGACAGGGAGAGTTTCCCATGGGGAACATGCTCCCACAAGGGTGGACTGTGCGCCAAAGTATACGCCACAATGGGGAGCTTCCCGGAAGGGAAATTACATTCCGGGGGGCTTCGCTCCAATGGGGAGTGGGTGCTCACAGTGAGCAAGAGGAGGAGGATACAGGGAGGTAGGGTGCATGGCGTTCGACCAGCTTTATACATGGGAACATGGGACATTTTATGTACACTTGCCCGTTTGGGAAACAAGCCCAGGTGCAGGCAGTACAAATGGCACAACAGCAAGGGTTTGTCACAGGACAGCAGCATTTGTAGCAGGTGCAGCCCCACCTGGCACAATTGCAGCAGGAGCACCCACCCATGGCCCAGAAGCCACAGCAGGTCCAAGGGGGCACAACAAATGGTGGGGTGGCACTTCTGGGTATTACACAAACACCAGCACCAGTTTTCATTTCTCACCAAATCTTGATAAGGGAGGGTATTTTCCCACTATCAAACAAAGTAATGGATATGCAGGGCTTCCTTGGGGCAGTGGTAATGGTTCCAATAACAACATTTTTACCATTAACAATAGGGACGCAGCACATTATAGCACCTATGCTGTACTCCAAAGAAACTTCTATCAACATACTGGGGAGAGACGTATTGAGCAACCTGAACACCACAATATCATTGACAGAAAAGGGAATAGTGTGCTTGACACCAGACAGCTATTGTGCATGAGTGGCCACACTCCTTCTGGCAGCACATGCCCACGCTATGAGGCCAACCCATGTACCCCAGCTGTTTTTGTGTGGGGTAGAGATATTGCTGGGATGGGTCCCTGGGATACAATGGAAGGTGTTCCAGTTGACATCAGAGTTTCTATTCTGACCACAGTGCTAGAAGGAAGACACAAAAGGTACCACGAAAGGCCTACAGCTTGAAGGGGTAGTGATCTGAAAAGACATCTGTAAAGACATGGTGATCCTATGAGGAACAGATATTGACAAACTGGAATGGCACACAGTGCTAAACATAGACCTAACACTGACAATTACAGGAGTAACAGATGAAAAACTGTTCTACGATGGGGAGTGTTAGGGAGAATTCTCGGAAATGTGTTAATCCCTTCTACCTTAGAGGCCCCCAGTTCTTTTGCTGGACTTTAGGACTTTTAATTTCTAACCTGGAGAGAGTGAGATCTTTTTCCCTCTCTCTCATGTATTCTTCTGTTATTTGGACTTTGGAGTCTGACAAACTCCATAGGCATCATCTTTACATTGTGACACACAGCACCCTCAGTGCAATGACATAGGGAAGTCTCTTAGATTTTCCAAATGTTTAAATACCTTCTCTTGGTAAAACTACTGTTTCCAAGAGCAGTGAAGTGAAATTGACTTTACTTACATTGTGTAACTTTCTACACCCAGCACACACTATCTTACCATAGGGTGCTGGAGGGGTTGCTTAGTATCCCCTTTGTCTAGTTTCTCATGTAACATTTTTATGTTACCCTTTCTACAATTACTGGCTGGTGGCAGTGGTTTACATTTTACTACCATTGTGTGTTTTTACCACGGCCTGCGTTCACAGCTGCAGTAAGGCACCTACGAGTGCCCATTTTGCCAAAATGTCCCCAGTCTTTACGTCATTTCTTGTTGGAAAGGTCCATCTTGAGATTTACTCTGCACTCCAAACCAGGTTTGGTCCCTTTGTTCATTTTGTTTTTGGCGGGATTCACAAGTGAAGCCTGCCTCTGGCTCCAGTATGTCTGGCAGGGGCAGGAAGTGAGGGGAGTGCCCGAAACGCCTCGTGCTTAATCCCCTTGGTTACAGGAATGCACCCAAAGGTGATTGATCTTTGCTGCTGCCAACCTTCCCATTGTGTTGCAGGAGTCTCCAGAAGTCCTCCATTTTGTCCCTATGACTGTGGCACAGGAACAACAGGATCTGCTGAGCCACACAGGAACGAAAGCCAGCTGGAACCATTTTTTCTAACCAAAGGTACTGTAAACCTAAGAGGATTTACCTCTTGTTGTGTAGCTTTACTTGTGCTCAGTTGAGACATGTCATGGTTGCTCTTGCAGAGTTGCTTGCAGTTTTGCCCCTCACAAGCCTCCCAGATTGTAACCCTTCAAGTGAATCTTATTCTACAAACATTTTTAAAAACATTGTGCTAGACTTTTACTCACCTGTAAAGAAGATCTTTAGCTCCCCTAGATGGTGTTCAGATAAAATTGGATGACCTGGCTCCCTGAGAGACTCTTCTACCTCTGATTTTGTGCTTTTGCTTTTCCTCCAGGAAATGGATAATTTACTTTGCATTGAAGGATTTTAAAAGTACTTACCAGTTTAGGAATTATTTGTTAACCTTTGTTTTCTTCCCCTATCTAATGCTTTACACCAAGCTCAGTATTGCTCTAAATGTACCATTTATTGCTCCGCAATGTCCACAGTGCCCTAGCTATTTAAGTCAGCTGAGTGAGGGTGTAGAAAGTGTCTGTGTGCCATCCCCAATGGGTATCATCTGATTTAGAGAAACAGAGTGTGTTTCGAAGTGTATTATAATTGTTGCATGTTTTACTTGCTTCTGAAGAAGGCTTATATATCTCACTGTTAAATAAATTAATAATTGTTTAATCAAGAAACCTTGAGTGTAAGTGTTTATTTGAATAACTGTTACTGTGAAACACTGTGTTACAACCCTACTGCTCACATTGAACCCTCTTGAGAAAAGCCTGGCTGCTCACCCACACTACCAATCTGTGTAGTACAGTCGTATACCAAAGGTTGGGTTCCCTATTGCCATGAGGCCAAGGTTGCTGTAATCTTCCAAAAGATACTGCACACAATCTTGCCTAACAGGGAGCAAGAGAGGGAGATGGTATTCAGCTACACCTTGCTCAGTAAGAGCAGTAGAAAAACTGGTGCTGATACTCACACAACTGGTACACAGGGGAAGCAGACACACACACAACAATCTAAAAAAAACTTTCATAAAGACTATGAACAAAAATGCTTTTTATTTATAATCAATCATGAGTTCTTTATTTGAGTAGGCCCCCAACCCGTCTTGCACCCACCTTTACAAACACCCTGTGTCACATTGGACCAGGAACCAGGCCGGTGTGTAACAATGTGATAATTATTAATGTTATGGTCAAATTAAAAATCAAGCAAAATCAAACAATTGGGCAGCTACCACTGATGTTGTGGCAATACAAATTCAAAAATCCCCACAACATAGTTAATTCACAGTCCTAACATAATATACAGAAACCTTTAATAGCAAGCAAAAGAGAATTTTTTTTAAAAACAACAGATAGCGTTCAAGTTAAGCACTCCCCCTTCACACTCGCCCCCAAACTCCTGCTAACTAAATTCTTTGTTGATGGAAGGCAGAGTCAAGGAGTCAGAATGAAGAGGGAAAATTGGATTTTGAATTCAGCCCACCAACCCAAGATGGGAGGCCAGAAATGAAAATGAAAACTATATTTACGAGCAAAATTGCATAATCGGTTGTCACTTGTTACTCGCACAGCAGTTTGCAACCGCGGTTGGATAGCTAGGGCAGACATTTGTGTTATTATACTTGATAGATAAGGAAGTTTACAGACTACTATCAGGGCACCAGAGTAACGTGAACACAGGTAAGAAAATTGACCTGGGAATGAAAATGAATGCAAAAGAAAACACATGCGGCAGAATGGCAATTCTTTTCTACACCGGATTTGGGATGACAGGCAGCCACGGAAAGAGCTTGGCTGTCAAAATTGAAAATCGGTTTTCAGGACAAGGAGCAGAGGCACATAACAAATAGGATTGTGACAGAAATGGTTATTCTTAATGGGACTATGTTTTTTTTATGGGTCAGATGCAAATCGGAATTTGTAGAAACGCACACAAAACAGGCAAATTCGTTTTGTTTCATACACAGAGACTAATTCTATTTAGGCTATATTCTAATGACTATAGTTATTTAAAGGAAGACACTGAATGCAAGGCGGTTAATTTCAAATTTTAACCAGCTGCCACCATAAATTTACTTAAAGAGGAATTACTTAAATGTTGGGTGTCCTGACCCACATTTGAGCTATCATGCTGCAACATTTGGTGCTGTGGGCTTAGAAAATCCAAGATGGCCAAAAAGCCCAGAAGGGCGCCAGAATCCAGGAGAACCACGCAGTTTGTGCGCACACCAAAATGGTTACCTCACTTGCCACCCACCAGTGTAAAGAAAGATCTTTGTTAACAAAATCCACTGTTACTGATGTCAAAAAGTTGCTGAAATCGTGGCTCACCGGACCACTTTAAAGATTCAACCCTTTTGTGGGGTTCCACATAACCATTTTACTGTAAGGAGCCCCATGAAAACAATGTTAAGCAAGGATTATTTACTACCATGTAAGAACCATTCCTGTTTGGAATGCATTAATCCAAGAAAGATCCCAAAAATGGATGCAGTACCAACAAAATCCTCAAGGCGGCGCTAGCGGTCTAAACTCTGACAGGAGAACTAAGTGCAGTTGCTGACAAAAAGATTTGACTCAGCTGACTTCAAAGGCTGCATTTTAATTAAAAATTAGCCACCTGCTGTCCCCAGAGGCCAGAAGCCTGGGAAACCCTCTCACCGCAAGAGATTCACACCACAGCCCAGGATATCACATGGTCATAATAACCAAATGCAAAGTGACCCCCTGGTCTGCTGACCTCAACCTCCTGGAGACCACACAATAGGCTATTGCACTTGAATAGAATATGTTGATTTTGACTGTTTCCTGTCAACAAAGGCCTGCCTGCCAGAAGACACATGTGATCACTGACCCACCCAAGTCTTGGAGGCGGACTCCAACACTCTGAGAACTGAATTGAAAGCAAAATATATATTTTACAGAAACACTGATAACTCTTTGTAATCAAATGACAGGAATGTATAACTTTGAGAGCCTTCATTTAAAAAATGTACCTTCGATTCAAGCCCAAACTCCAATTTGTGTGATGTTCTGGGGCAAAACCCTGCTATTTATGTATACTACAGACTCTGTGTTTAAGCTAGAGACATGGTAATTTACTGGAGTATGTATGGACAGGCCGTGTACATGTGTATAAATCTGGAGAAAAATCCGATGTTGCAAAACCCACTAAAAAACACCAAAGGTTGCCATTTCTGAATGCAAGCCCCCAGGAAGAGCAGAATTGGAACAGGGGCTACCTCATGTGATATGTGATGGGTGCATGTAATTTCAAACCACTGTGTATCTATGAAATATGTCTTTAGGTCAAATATAGATTGTGTGTAAAGTTGACAGGGGTGGGTTCTCTATATCATAAACAGACCTCATCATGATGACACTTCATTTCATTCCCCCAATCAAGGGGAAGAGGAGGAAGTGGCCAATGACAAGTGGAGAGGGGTAGGGCCTAGAAAGCTAACCTCTCCACCCACTTTCAAAACACATAAAAGCAGACAGTCAGGAAAGATAGGGACATTCTATTCCATCTGCTACGGGACGCTCTGCCGGGAAAATCCATACTTTACCTCCATTAACCTCCAGAGAGCCAACACAGAGACTTCAATCTATCCACCTTGAGAGACCAAGACTTTACTTCAGAATTTGTAGCAGAGGGGTCAACTACAAGCTAAATCCCTCTTTAGCAGGCCTCAAATCATTGCCACTATTCACAGCCAGGCGAGCTGTTTGAATTCTTTGCAAGAACTCTGGCCATTTGCCAGGGAGCAGTGTTGTATCCAGAGAGAGACCAGCTGAACCGGAGACCGCTGTATCCGGACCCACAGACCTGATCAGAACCAGAGACCCAGACCAGACCAGCAGAGTAGAGCTGACCCAGACGCGGTGCGCGGAAACCGTCCGTGGCGAGTGAAGAAAACCTGTTGACCAGATCTGTGGTGAGGCCTATTTCTAAATATATTGTGAGTACCTAGCAGAACTTGCAGAACCAATCTCTTAGTTAAAATTATATAATTCAAACTATTTTAATCTAACCAGAACTGCCTCCTAGAAGTTGTCACCTGTCATTTGCAAAGCTGTCACTTGTCATTTTCTAGCTGCAAGCTGTAACCTGTCGCTTTGAACTTTTAAAATTTCAAATCCGAAAAACTACCTTTATTTAATCGTCCGTATCTCTGGAACCGTTTGGGCTAGCTTAGAACCGACTTGCTACTCTGTCTACTTTTGCAGTAATCACGATTCTCGCACTCGCGAATTTTACCGCGATTGGCGATTTGGTTAAAAATCCAGCCACGTGTGAAAACAGCAGCTTCATTGCTTTCCTTTGCCAAAAAATCGTTTAACCTGCTAGTTACTCCTAGATCCTTGCTAAAGTGAGCCTGAACTCATCCCAAGTATATTTCACTCACCCTAAACCTCCTAAAGGGAATTAAAACCATTTTCAGCATATTTCTCACTGCATTGTCACCATATTCAAAGCATTTTGCCTGTGTTTCAAAACTCCTATCTGTTGTATAAGCTGCTGGGGGGGAATTGAACTGAATTCTATTTGATTGCATTCCTAAGAACTGTGTCATCTTCATCTCCTTACAGTGCATAAAAGAGGGGATGAATTGTCCAAGAAAGTGATTACATTGTCTTTTGCTGAAATCCTATCAAGTTAATTTCTGTACTGCATTTCATTCCACATTGCATCCATTTGAAACCATAAAAGTATTGTTGCTATCGTATCCATCCTATAACCACTCATCATTGATTATAAAGAAGTGTGCTAGTGCCGGACTATCCATTATTGATTACTGCTCAGATTAAGTGTGATATTCAATTATTAATTTATTATAAAGTGTGATATATATATACACATATATATATTGTTTAAATTATCAAATAAACCGTTTAAACTTGCAAAACAGAACTACTTCGTGGCCCAGTGGGGTCAGGGGGATTCCAAGAGAGGGGTGTTATATAGGGGTAGTCATCCAGAACGCATGAACTGGACGTAAAGATATATCAATAAGGGTTCCCATTCAGTATCCCAGACTAGGCATTGACTTAGCTGTAGTGTTGAATTGAATCCTCTTACAAATTGGGGGCTCGAGCCGGACGTTTGGGTTAGATCTATCACTTGTGCAGATTAATACAGTGTGCCAGCTGACCACATACACATATCCGGTTGGATCACCACGCTGTGTTACGCTGTAAAGCACTCCTCAAAGGAACGCTCTAAGGAAAAGGTCTGTTTTCCAAAAATAAAATACAAACTTCTGTAAGTCAGGACAGAGACCAATCTCTAGAATGACGACCTTGGTAGATATGAAAATAGCCAGAGAACACTTCTTACATAAGCTATTTGTGAGAGGTGAGTGGACTCATCAGGACCAAACGGTCTGGTTGCAGGCAATCGCGCAACAGGTCACTGAAACAGGGTCAGATACATGGGGAGATAAGGGTCCCCTACATGTGGCCCTGGGTGAACTATACATGGCCCCGAAGGACAAGGATGAGCATCACAAGATTGCCAGGGTAGCGGCATATTTATATTTACATATGGGAGCCATGCAGGACAAATGTTCTGAAGGCCAAGATCTGGCGAGTAGGCAACTGCTGGCATTACAGAAGGTCCAATCTGATCTGGACTCTTCTGAGCAGAGGCTGCTCAGGATCCAGGAGTCAGAAAATGACAGCAGACGGTACATCACTAAAATAAAGGAGGATATGGATGTGCTGCAACAGGAAAAGGCGGACCAGGATACCAGATTTCTGGCCTTGCAGAAGGAGTACCAAGAAGGTTTGGACTCCCGACTGCAGAGCCAGAAAAAGCTGGAGCAACAGTTAGACTTCAATAGGGCATGTGCTGAGCAGGTAGTCACCCTGCAAAGCCACCTAGATAGGGAGAAGGCAGAGAGCAATAAACTGATTTTGAAAGACCTGGATACCCAGGCAGAGTTTGACCAGGAGCGCCAGAAAACTGGTGCCTTCCAAAGGCAAAGGGACGACCTGGCGGCACAGATGCAGGCTCTTAGTCAGGAAAGGGATACCTTATGCCAGGAAGTCTGCCACTTAAAAAGGAAAATGGAAGAAAATCACCTGGCCCTCCAGGGACTGGGTGACCTCCAAAAAGAACACCAGAACTTGTTAGAGCACACCAGGAAGGTGGAGGATGCTCTGGCAAGAAAGGAGCAGGCCAATAGGGACACAGCTCAGGAGGTAACCCTCCTGCAGCAAAGACTGGCCCAGTGCTCCAGGACCAATCAGGAAACGCAGAGAGAGAATGAGGCTCTCTGCCAGCACAATGATAGGCTCCAACAACAGGTAGCGATGCAGGAGAGACTGATAGAGTCTAGTAAGGCCTTAACTGAGGAACTGAAGGCGCAGGCTCTTGCATTGCAACAGGGAGCAGGGGCAGATAGAGACCAGGTTCGCTGGGAAAGGGAAACTCCTGAGCATAACCTCAGGAGCCCTAGTACCAGAGGCATTTATCTCTCTCAGTCCCTGGACTCTGCCACCCCCCTGTCCCCTGGCGCACATGAGCACCGGGCCCCAGGGATGGCAGATTACTATCCAGCCAGAAGCATGGGGCTCATAGGCCAGTACCTCCCAGGAATGGATGGGCAGGCATCCGGGTATGGGCACCCAAGCACAGTGCAATTTAGTGGGGAACCCCAGGAGAATAGGCCCATTAAGGGCATCCTGAAAACTTCTGCCCAGTTAGGTCAGTGGGGGGGGGTACCCATCAAATCCTGGCAGCAAGGAGGAATCTGAAGACTCCTCTGAACGGCGCAGGACACAGGAGACCAGGTCCCCACATTCTGCCAGCCATTCCCAGGCTCGCAGAATCCGGGAAAACCTGGAAGATCAGACAGGAACCTCTGGGAGCAGTGCCTCGGAGTCAGAGGATGAATGGACAAGGGTTACCCGAACCAAAAAAGGCCAATAAGGCAAAAAGGGCCTTGCTTAAGGACCCATTGAAACAGATTAAGGCAAGTGTCATCACACCTTATCATAAGAACGCCATGTACTCTGTTTGGGATCACTTGGAGCTCTATGAGCAAATGATGGAGACTTTCCATTTGAAGGACAGCAGTAGCTGCATCCAGTACGTCAAATGGACATTCTCCCCAGAATACTCCAGTTTCTTTGCGGGGCTGGAGGACCAAAATCATTTAAGATGGTCCACCTATAAGGCGGCCATCTTGAAATATTTTTCTGTTCACAGAAATCCTCAAGAGGCTCGCAAGGCAGCCTACAATTTGCAATGTGGGGAGGATCAGGCCCCACAAGAATTCGTGCAAGAACTGAAACGTGCCTTTGCGCAGACCACCAGAAGGGTGCGCACAGACAGCAGAGAATTTGTCAATACATTTTTCCATGCCTTGCCCAAATATATAATGACCCAGCTCGTGAGAGATTTTTATGAGAAAAGATCTTTAGACTGGGTCATTGAACAGGCTACCCGGATCTATGAGGTGCAGAAGCCCATAGAAAATAAAAGCAATACCCAGAAAAATCCCAAAACCAACAGCACCCCTGCTGCTGCCAAGGTGGCAGAGGTAAAGGTCACCCCCGTTTTGGATTTGGAGATGGGGGGGCCTAAAAACCTACCTGCACCTAATAATGCTAGGCCCAGAAGGTCCTCGGGCCAGTCACAGACAGGGAGTGAAAGAGGTAGTCCCACAAATGAGGTCCCTCGCTCTCCTGACTGTGTAAGTCCCCGTTACAAGGGAAACAGACCAATCCTGGGTTATGTGTGGACTCCTCCAGCCCAAGGGGGGGGATCCAGCCAAGCACCTGACCCGGGGAACTTCCGTCCTAACTTCCCCAAGGAGGGCAGAAATTCTCCAAATCCTGGGCAGAACTTTTTCCCCAGGTATCCACCCAATTTCCAGCCCCAAAATCATCCATCCTTCTTTCCCCAATTCCCTGAGCCCAGACAACCTAATCCGGGAGAGGGGATGCCAAGGCTGGAGGGGTACCAAAATCTTCCCAACCAGGGGTACTACCAGAGAAGGGATAGCTACCCTTCCCGGGATCAGCCCAGGGGAGAAAATAGAGCCCTGTATCAGCCTGAGCGGGTTTCCCAGTTAGAGCGCCAGGTCCAAAATATGGCACGGGATCTGGGTCACATACTGAGGGCTCAACAGAACCCTCAGATGAGCATGCCACCGCAGAATGCCCCAAACTCTGGACCTGGTGCTCCAGAACAATGACGGGGGCAGCACCCCGATAACACACCGGTTCCCAGGGAGGAGGCACAAGGGGAAGGGGGGTGTAAAGCCTTGGAGGAAGCTTCCTTCCCAACTTGTAAACAGCCCCTGGAAAACCAGGAACCGGAAACAAAATCTCCTGCCCCTGAAAGCCCGCCTCCCAAGGAGCAGAGGGGGGGGTAGGAGAAACAAAGGACCCAAAAAGACCCACTTTGTGGAGGAGGTACAGGTCTTCCAATTTGAGGGAGAGGGATCCTCAGAGGATCCTGGGGAAAGGACCTTCTCCTTCAGAGATGGGGAACTCCTCCCAAGGAAAAATGGGTCCCAAGGGATGCCAATTCAGACTGGTGAGATATGGAGACTGAGCTACCGCCGCCCATCATCTCATCCCAGAACCCACAATGCCAAAATCCCCTGGTTCAAACCCATCCTGATGACTGCCTCCAAAAAGGGGGGGGCAGCCCAGAACCGGAACCATGGGAACCCACAATGGCTCTGATCTCCAGTTGCCAACTTTTTCTTTCAGATTCCCAAGGCTCTCCACAGAATTCTGCCCAAATTTCTTCTCTTGCAATGTCCAAAACCAGAAAGTTAGCCCACCAGTTGTCCAAAAATGTGCATTATCTGTGCCCCCTTGAGGAGAAGGAGGGAAGATATTATGCCCCGGTACAAGTACAGGGGCAGGGTACGATTTCAGCGCTGGTGGACACGGGATCTCAAGCTACCCTTCTGTCCAGAAGGGCCTTTGATGAACTGAATGCAGGAAGGGGAGGGAATTACCAAATTCCTCTCACCTCACTTCCTGGACAACTCCAGAACTTTGACGGGAAGGAAATTCCCGTCGAGGGGACGGCAGATTTGGACATTAAAATTGGGCGACACAAGTTGAAACACCCGGTCATAGTTGTGACTCCAGATGGCACCCCTTGTTTACTAGGGAATGACCTCCTGAGAAGGTTGTCACCCCTAATAGATTGCGTAAACAAGGTCCTCTGGACCCAGACTAGCCGACCCATAAAATTAAAACAGAGTGTCAACCATGTTAGTTTAAACGGCACATGCCACATGGTTGAACAAAAATCTGACCAAGTCGAATTCCACTTCCAGAATAACCAAATTCCAGACGTGACAGTAATAGCAGTAGGACAACAGACTGGTGATGGGGGTCCTCTCTATTTCTGAAAATCAACCTCCCTTCCAGTTTAAGGTGGTATTCCACACTGGAAGGAAACACCCTGAAATTCTTTACTAATCCACAATCAGAAACTCCCACTCCTATAGTCCAGAAAGATGTGAAATCAGCTCAGAGCCTGGCTGATATTCAGCAAATTGGAGAGCAGTTGTTCATCCCTGTTCAGTTAAATGATGGGAAGGACTCTGTTCTCGCTCGAGTGTGTGTGAACAACGGTAAGAGCTTCATCAGCGAAGCCATGTTCCGCCAACTCCCAAAAGATCCAGCCATTCCCACATTCAAACTGATAGACAAATGGGAAATGGACCTGGAAGCACCCAATTCCAAACATCTCCTGCCAAGCAGGTGTATGCTCAAAATCTCCATTGGCAACAAGAGCATAGTCCACAATTGTTGGGTCGTGCGGGACGTCACTGCCGCTTTTTACTTGGGCAGTGACATTCTCAATCGCTTTGCCATTAGTTTGGACCTAATAAACTTCAAAGCTTGGTCCCGATTAGCGGATAATCCCATGGGCTTTGATGATCCAGAAAAAGCATTTAGATCAGCTCAATTGCTACCTTATGCAGTTGAGATTCAGATCAAAGAGGAAGTCACCATCCCAGAAAGGACCCGACAATTCTCCCTGGAAGTGAAAGTTAAAAGAGGACAACATTTGAAAAACCCTGATGCTTATATACACCTAAATGCTTCTCTCCAACAGCAAGGGTTGGGGGTAAACCCAGCTCCATTAGTCAACATAGAACATGACACCATTCTAATAGAGGTGGATAACAGCGACTCAAAGAGTATTACTCTAGCCGCAGGCACCATTATTGGAATGGCGGTTGATGACTGACATTTTTCCATCGATTTAGGAAATGAACTGTTAGGACCAATCCCCAAGGACTGTTTTGACAGTGACAGTGAGGACAATACAACACCATACAGGATCTTTACCCGGCAAGGGGGGAACTTCCTGGTGTACACTTCTTGCCCTTATGGTAAGGAAGATGTGACTTGTGACTTCAGGAGGGATGAGGTGATATTCCAGGTCCATGAGGGCTGCCTTTCCCACCTGAAGCCTCCAGTCCAAATCAGCACTCTGACCAGGGACTTCTCCACCCAGCTGGAGGAGGCCGCTGAGATAGCCAAACCAGAAGTCTTTCCAGGCTTCAGGCAGATGTGGAACAGAGAGTCAACCTAGCTGATGCCTGTGTGACTCTGGAACAGAAGCAAAAGTTGAAACAAGTCTTCTTGGATTTCCAAGATCTCTTTGCGGTAGACTCATATGACTGTGGTCGCACCGACATCCACACAACAACAATCCCCACGGACCCTGGCATGACTCCTGTGTTTGTGAAGCAATATCGCTTGCCTCTCGCATCAATGGAGTCCCTTACTGAAATAATTAAGAACCTTGAGTCCCGGGGAATAATCCGTCCTGTCCACAGCACCTTCAATAATCCGGTGCTGGGAATATTAAAGCCAAACGGCCAGTGGAGACTCTGCGCTGACCCTAGGGAGCTCAACAAACGGGTCCATACTTCCTGATGGCCTCTTCCCTACATTGACCAAGGGCTGGCCCAGATTCAGGGGTCACAGGTATTCACTGCAATAGAGCTGACCAATGGATACTGGACCGTGCCGGTCAGTAGGGAGGACCAATACAAGCTGGCTTTTACCTTTGGGGGCCAGCAGTATACATGGGCCCGGACTCCCTTCGGATACCTCAACTCCGGCAATGAATTCAACGTTTTCCTACATAAGGCCATGCCCGACCTGGGTGCGAGGGGTAACCTGGCTTATGTAGATGATGTCCTCATCAAAAGTTCATCTGTGGAGGAACACATAGCGGAGATCCGTTATGTTCTGACCCAGTTGAGGGCCGCCGGAGCAAAACTTTCCTTTCAGAAAGCACAGTGGTGTAGAACCCGTGTTAATTTCTTGGGGAATGAGATTACTCCTCAGGGTCTCTGTCCCCAGGAAAAGAAAGTGGAAGCACTTCAGAAACTGAAAGACCCCGCAGCTCTGCGGGAACTAAGGAGCCTCCTTGGACTGACTAGTTACAGCAGAAAGTTCATTGAGGGCTACACAGGGATCACCAGACCCCTGATTCATCTCCTGAAGTGGGGGGTCAAGTGGGAATGGGGTCCAGAACAAGCTGAGGCGGTAAAACAACTCAAGAGAAGCCTCTCACAAGCGCCTTGCCTAGCATACCCTGTCAGAAACAAGGAGTTCTTCCTGGAGACGGGGTTCCCTAATACGTGCTTGACGGCGGTATTATACCAAAAGCATGACAAGGTCAATAAAGTAATCTCCTATGCGAGCAAAACTTTATCCTCTGTGGAGGAAAAATTCAACGATTGTGAGAAGGCACTCCTGGCAACAGTGTGGGCATTGAAGAATTACCGCCCGTTTATCCAGGGGGAACACATCATAGTGGAGACTCCACACCAGCCTCTGCAATATCTCCAAATTGACAGAATCCGGGCCGGAAATGTGAGTAATTCCCGAATTACTTCCTGGATTCTGTCAATGCAGGGCTTTCCTGTGGAGGTCCGATATGGCCAAAACAAGAAGAGTCCCCTCGCGCAAGGTCTGGCTGACTTGCATGATTGTGCCAGAGAAAACTGTCTCAAGAACGAAAGTCTTAAAATCAAGGACAACATGGAGGCATACCTTAATTCCCCACACAAAGTCTTTGAAGAGGACACGTGTGAGGGAATGCCCACTGTCTATGTGGATGGATGCTCTTACCATGTTGACAACAACGGGGAGAAAGAACTGGTGGCCGGCGTAGGGAATGCATGGGTGAATGAGTTCCCAGAACCCTCCGCTGGATACAAAATTGGTCCCCGAAGTAGTCAGGTGGCAGAATTGATGGCTGTGCATCAAGCCATCCTCACTGCTGTCCAACATCAACTCCACGAACGCCGGTCAAATTGGGTGGATACCTGGGGAAAAAGTTCTGCCCAGGATTTGGAGAATTTCTGCCCTCCTTGGGGAAGTTAGGACGGAAGTTCCCCGTGTCAGGTGCTTGACTGGATCCCCCCCTTGGGCTGGAGGAGTCCACACATAACCCAGGATTGGTCTGTTTCCCTTGTAACGGGGACTAATCACAGATTCGGATTATGTCCGGAACGGGTTCGTGGAGCACCTGGTTAATTGGAAAACCAGAGGCATGTTATGTGCTAATAACAAACCCTTGAAACATGGGAAGTTGATCCAAAACATTGATGATCTGGTCACCTCGAATGAGATGACCATCTATTGGAAAAAGATCAAGGGTCATTCCAAAGTAGAGGGACCAGACAAAACTGGAAATGACTTAGCTGATCAGCTGGCCAAAACCGGGGCCATCCAAGGGGATCTAATTGAGATGGAGTCCCTTTTGGGGGAAATCCAGGTCACTGCTATCACTAGGTCCCAGACAAATGCTCACAATGACCTTTCAATTGCACAATGGAGCAAGGAGACCCCTGATGCTGATTTGATTACAGCTCAGACGGGGGATCCAATTATTGGTAAGTTTTACCAACACCTTGAGGACCCTGAGAACTTTCCCCTGACGGATACCGATTACATTGGGAAAGAGGACCTTAGAGTGTTGATGAAATGTCCAAAAATGTTCCGGATCCAAGACGGTTTGTTGGTAAGGAAATCCAAAGCTGGCCACGATCAGTGGGTGGTTCCTACCTCATTCCGAAGCCTGATCACGCCCATGATGCGGCCACCGCCGGTCATAGGGGGTTTCACACAACACTGGAAATCTTAAGAGAGGTTGCATACTGGCCACACATGGGCCAGGACCTCAACCAATATTTCAAGGGTTGTCTTGTGTGTGCACAATTTCAGCCAACATCCCTCACACACCGGGCGCCTCTCCAAAAGAGGGGGATGACACTGCCATGGTCAGATTTACAAATCGACTTCGTAGGCCCTGTGATTCGCTCATCTAGAGGAAATAAGTACATGTTGACTGTTACATGCTTGTTTACCAAGTGGGTGGAATGTCTCCCAGCCCCAAACTGCAAGGCAGAAACGGCAGCTGCCTTGATGATTAACCACATCTTTTCCCGTTTTGGTCTACCTCAAAGGATTGAGTCAGACAGAGGTAGCCACTTCACCAGTGAAGTGATGACAAAGATGTGGGAGATACTGGGGGTCAAAAGGAAGTTGCATATTGCTTACCGGCCAGCTTCTTCTGGGGCAGTAGAGAGATATAACCGAACCATTGTGAGCATCTTAAAAAAGTTTGTGGCAGATTCTGGGCCAAGTTGGGATATCCAATTACCTCTGGTCCTAATGGCCATCAGATCTACCCCTTCATCTGCAACCAAAATGTCACCATTTGAGTTGATGACTGGACGCAAGATGGTGCTTCCTCAGCATTTGCTCTACAGAACCCAAGAGCAAACGTTGATAAATGCCTCCACAACTCATGAGTATTTGGAGAATTTAAGGAAACACCTTCAGCACGCTTTTGCCTATGCTCAGCGGAATCTAGAAAGATCAGCTGAGAGTATGAAGACCCACTATGACCTGAAAACCTCCAGGAAGGAATATCAGGTGGGGGACCGGGTCTATCTATACAATTTCCAAAGGAACCAGGCCAAGCAGCGAACAGTTTTGCATACATGGAAGGGACCCTATGAGATTATATACAAGATCTCCCCTGTGGCCTACAAGATCCGCATCCCCAAAGGTGGTTTGGCAGAGGGGGAAGACAAGTGGGTACATATAAATCAGCTAAAGTGTTGCCATCCCAGGCACACTCTGCAACAGCTGGAGGAATCCTCTGGAATCCTAGAGGGTACTGTCTCAGATTAATTCAGTTCTAACTTAAAATATCCTACATATCGCCTATCAAATTCTGATTTTCTCAATGTTGGTGTTTTCGTTTTTGAATGCAAAAAGAAATGTGCATGTTCATATGTTTTGACTATAAATTTATATGCCACCCCACTATATCAATGGTGGGGGAAAAATGTCTATGAATAGGTATTGCCGCTCTTCCTTTGTCGTCCTAGGAGAAAGAAAACCTTGAGACTGGCCAGGGAGGACGATCCGGAGACCGGGAGAGGCCCAGGGTACCGCCCAATATTCCCATCAGGACCGGCGAGGAGAACCGATCGATCAGTACCGGATGGAGGAAAAGATGCTGAACTGTGCCATTTGCAGAATTGGAAGAAGATTATGCGGAGAGACCAGTGCGTGGGTCAAAACCCTTGTGCACCCGACTCCCCATCGACTCAAATTCAAAGGGCAGTCACGTGGGGGGATTTGTTGGGTGTCCTGACCCACGTTTGAGCTATCATGCTGCAACATTTGGTGCTGTGGGCTTAGAAAATCCAAGATGGCCAGAAAGCCCACAAGTGCACCAGAATCCAGGAGAACCACGCAGTTTGTGCGCACACCAAAATGGTTACCTCACTTGCCACCCACCAGTGTAAAGAAAAATCTTTGTTAACAAAATCCACTGTTACTGAAGTCAAAAAGTTGCTGAAATCGTGGCTCACCGGACCACTTTAAAGATTCAACCCTTTTGTGGGGTTCCACATAACCATTTTACTGTAAGGAGCCCCATGAAAACAATGTTAAGCAAGGATTATTTACTACCATGTAAGAACCATTCCTGTTTGGAATGCATTAATCCAAGAAAGATCCCAAAAATGGATGCAGTACCAACAAAATCCTCAAGGCGGCGCTAGCGGGCTAAACTCTGACAGGAGAACTTAGTGCAGTTGCTGACAAAGGGATTTGACTCAGCTGACTTCAAAGGCTGCATTTTAATTAAAAATTAGCCACCTTCTGTTCCCAGAGGCCAGAAGCCTGGGAAACCCTCTCACCTCAAGAGATTCACACCACAGCCCAGGATATCACATGGTCATAATAACCAAATGCAAAGTGACCCCCTGGTCTGCTGACCTCAACCTCCTGGAGACCACACAATAGGCTATTGCACTTGAATAGAATATGTTGATTTTGACTGTTTCCTGTCAACAAAGGCCTGCCTGCCAGAAGACACATGTGATCACTGACCCACCCAAGTCTTGGAGGCGGACTCCAACACTCTGAGAACTTAATTGAAAGCAAAATATATATTTTACAGAAACACTGATAACTCTTTGTAATCAAATGACAGGAATGTATAACTTTGAGAGCCTTCATTTAAAAAATGTACTTTCGATTCAAGCCCAAACTCCAATTTGTGTGATGTTCTGGGGCAAAACCCTGCTATTTATGTATACTACAGACTCTGTGTTTAAGCTAGAGACATGGTAATTTACTGGAGTATGTATGGACAGGCCGTGTACATGTGTATAAATCTGGAGAAAAATCTGATGTTGCAAAACCCACTAAAAAGCACCAAAGGTTGCCATTTCTGAATGCAAGCCCCCAGGAAGAGCAGAATTGGAACAGGGGCTACCTCATGTGATATGTGATGGGTGCATGTAATTTCAAACCACTGTGTATCTATGAAATATGTCTTTAGGTCAAATATAGATTGTGTGTAAAGTTGGCAGGGGTGGGTTCTCTGTATCATAAACAGACCTCATCATGATGACACTTCATTTCATTCCCCCAATCAAGGGGAAGAGGAGTAAGTGGCCAATGACAAGTGGAGAGGGGTAGGGCCTAGAAAGCTAGCCTCTCCACCCACTTTCAAAACACATAAAAGCAGACAGTCAGGACAGATAGGGACATTCTATTGCATCTGCTGCGGGACGCTCTGCCGGGAAAATCCATACTTTACCTCCATCAACCTCCAGAGAGCCAACACAGAGACTTCAATCTATCCACCTTCAGAGACCAAGACTTTACTTCAGAATTTGTAGCAGAGGGGTCAACTACAAGCTGAATCCCTCTTTAGCAGGCCTCAAATCATTGCCACTATTCACAGCCAGGCGAGCTGTTTGAATTCTTTGCAAGAACTCTGGCCATTTGCCAGGGAGCAGTGTTGTTTCCAGAGAGAGACCAGCTGAACCGGAGACCGCTGTATCCGGACCCACAGACCTGATCAGAACCAGAGACCCAGACCAGACCAGCAGAGTAGAGCTGACCCAGACGCGGTGCGCAGAAACCGTCCGTGGCGAGTGAAGAAAACCTGTTGACCAGATCCGTGGCGAGGCCTATTTCTAAATATATTGTGAGTACCTAGCAGAACTGTGCAGAACCAATCTCTTAGTTAAAATAATATAATTCAAACTATTTTAATCTAACCAGAACTGCCTCCTAGAAGTTGTCACCTGTCATTTGCAAAGCTCTCACTTGTCATTTTCTAGCTGCAAGCTGTAACCTGTCGCTTTGAACTTTTAAAATTTCAAATCCGAAAAACTACCTTTATTTATTTCAACAAGCTTAGAACCGACTTGCTACTCCGTATATTTTTGCCGTAATCACGATTCTCGCACTCGCGAATTTTACCGCGATTGGCGATTTGGTTAAAAATCCAGCCACGTGTGAAAACAGCAGCTTCATTGCTTTCCTTTGCCAAAAATTCGTTTAACCTGCTAGTTACTCCTAGATCCTTGCTAAAGTGAGCCTGAACTCATCCCAAGTATATTTCACTCACCCTGAACCTCCTAAAGGGAATTAAAACCATTTTCAGCATATTTCTCACTGCATTGTCACCATATTCAAAGCATTTTGCCTGTGTTTCAAAACTCCTATCTGTTGTATAAGCTGCTGGGGGGGAGTTGAACTGAATTCTATTTGATTGCATTCCTAAGAACTGTGTCATCTTCATCTCCTTACAGTGCATAAAAGGGGGGGTGAATTGTCCAAGAAAGTGATTACATTGTCTTTTGCTGAAATCCTATCAAGTTAATTTCTGTACTGCATTTCATTCCACATTGCATCCATTTGAAACCATAAAAGTATTGTTGCTATCGTATCCATCCTATAACCACTCATCATTGATTATAAAGAAGTGTGCTAGTGCCGTACTATCCATTATTGATTACTGCTCACATTAAGTGTGATATTCAATTATTCATTTATTATAAAGTGTGATATATATATATATATTGTTTAAATTATCAAATAAACCATTTAAACTTGCAAAACAGAACTACTTCGTGGCCCAGTGGGGTCAGGGCGATTCCAAGAGAGGGGTGTTATATAGGGGTAGTCATCCAGAACGCATGAACTGGACGTAAAGATATATCAATAAGGGTTTCCATTCAGTATCCCATACTAGGCATTGTCTTAGCTGTAGTGTTGAATTGAATCCTCTTACATAAATTACTTCAAATTGGTACTAAGGGATTACACAGATAAAGGAAAATAACTATACAAGGAATACACTACAGACACAGACTAATAGAGATTCTTTTATGTAAAGGGGAACAGATTGTACTCGCAATTTAGGACTTTGATGGGATTTCGCTGGGATACACAGGTCAAAAGAGCAGGATATGCAGGTTTGGGAACTGGGGTTATGTGCTACTTACAATTTAAGCTTCAGTTTGGGATTTGGGAAAGCCAGCAAGGTCGCTGGACAGCTAGGCCACGGGATTTGGTCACTCTGGACTGCTGGGCCAAGGGAGCTGGTCACTGGGACAGCTGGGCAAAGAGATCTGATCACTGGGCTCTCCTGGATGGGATGCTGGCAGCAAGGCAAGGTCTGGTCACTGCACTCTCTAGGATGGGATCAGCTGCCTCCTCTCCTTTCTGCCTGGATTCTGGATGTGCCTGGATCTGGATGAATGGATGGATCTGCCTGGATGGATGTACCTGGTTTCCTGGATATTGAATTGATTTTGATTTGTCAGCAAGTGAGTGAATGGGTAAGTCTTGAGAGTCAGTTTCCCCCTTATATAGCCAAAATGGCATAATTAAATTTACAACCTGGGGGCAAGTACCCTGGAATTATTCCTCTCCTGGGATAGGACAGCCTACCAGTGCTCCCTCCTCCCCCTGGGCCGATTGGTGTAGGAGAAATGACATAATGTATGTGTTTGCATTATGACCTTTGTTTGTCTCTCCCGCCTACTTTTTTTTTTACCAAAAATGAGTTGTAGATCAAAACTTCAAACTTATTCTAGCCACTGCCATGAGAAGTAGATATGCGGATTCAATAGGTCACAGGGAATTGGACAATCCGACTTTGTGAGGTTGCATCGCTCTTTGACACATGTTTGCCATTTTTAAGAAATGCATAATATTTAAAATTCTGCACACGACTGCACTTATTCCTAGTAACAATTCACATCATCATTTATAATTCACCCTGAATTGCATCTTTTATTGACATTTCAGTTCACCAACTACTAGAAACGTGTACTTGGTGTCTTTACATTTATCCAAAAACCACATGGAAACCTGGAATAATACAAAATTATTACTTATTCAGGGTGCTGAAAGAAATGTCTTAAAATACTGCAAACTGTCTCTGCCAGGCTCGGCTTACAACAAAGGACTTTTATGATGCCCTTAGAAGTTTGACAGTTCCTCCTTCAAAGGGGCACCTCTCTATCATGCACCATCCAAACTAGCTTTCATTGTTCCTTCTGGCAGGCCTGCCTACTAGTCTAGAAGGGCAGTGCATCCTCACACTCTGTACCTTTTCATATGTCATTTCACTTATGGATGTGACTTTTCAGTGGGACAGGGCCTGCCATTGAATTCAGTGCCTGGACCAAAAACCCAGTTCTTCTGGTTTCTAAGGCCTTTCTATGTAAGTCTTGTGGGGACAAATATAATGTACATTATATGGTGAAACCCCCACCCACATATTCAATCACATTTCTGTGTGAGCAAAAGCTGTCATTTGACATTCTCTTTTTAACTACATTTTCCTTATTACAAATGCAGTTTCTGCAGACCTAAGGATGTTTTTTCCATTAATCTTCTAGTTGGGGGGGGGGTTGCATGTACTGTTGGTGTATATACACAAAAGGTTGCTGCACAGGATTTCTTTGATATTGACAAGAAAAAAAGAAACACCACGTTATTTCTTTCATTTATTGCAATTTGAGCGCAGTGCTTCACTTTAAAAGGAAACATAGCCATGTTGAGTGAAAAGCAGAACTCTCTGCCCCCCCTTTGTGATTTATTAGTAGACAATGCCGTTCTTGGGAGATATTGCCTAACTTTTTGGAAATCAGATGAAATAAAGCACACAGGGGTATGTTTCAACGGAGCGCACAACTTTCTAATGTTTTAAATGAAATGAAGAACATATGCAGGCCCGTCTTGAATGCTGTGCGCCACTTTAGTATTCCAGAAGACAGAACAGAAAATGTAGAGCCATTCTGAATGCAGGCCTTTTCTCATGATTTAACTTGAAAGTAAAGCAAATGCAGAGCTTTTCTTTTGGGTGGTAGTGTTCTATTCTCACCACACATATGCCAGGAAAAGAAAAGCACACACTTTTTTGTAGCATTATTTCGATACGGTTTTTGGTTTGTAGGGGATTTCTGCGGAGGGCCTTACATGTACCCCACAGGATCACCCCCTTGCTCTTTCATGACTTTTTGTTGAGGAACAGTATGGCATAGTGGGTTCATTCGATGGAATTCTCCTTCATCACGGTGCAGCACTCCACAATCCCCTTCGGTTTTTAGTTGGAGGGCTTCCCTTCCAGGTCCCCGGGTGATCCTCGCCACGCTAGAAGGAAATTATTTTAATTATCTAATAGAAGATAGATAAAAACAAATGTTTGTATTTTTCAATTACATTATTCCCGGAAGATATAGAACAGTGGAACAATGATTACAGTTTACAATTTTCAAGAGCTGGATTTCCCTCATTTTTTTTACAATCACGTCAAATCAATTTCTCAACTGGGCAACAACTTGACTGTTATAATTTTATTTTCTCATTTTTACCATAACATCATGTAAAATACTCCCTGTTATATCGATATACCTATCTATCTAAATACTTCCCTCTGTTTTTCTTTTCCTCTCTTTTCATTCTTCAGGTGGTTCCCCTGTCTGATTTTTCTTTGGCTCATCAATCAGCTTCTAAGCATGTCTGGGTGACAGTTTTTTAACTGATTGATGTGGATCCATTTTTCTTCTGACAATTCTCCTTTGGGGATGCAGATCTTATAGGCGACAGGTGAAAATGTGTCTACAATTTCAAAGAGAGGGAGGAATTTCTGCTCCTTGGTCTGGTTCCTCTGAAAATTGTACACAGTGACCCTGTCTCCTACTTGATATTCTTTTTTAGTTGTCTTTAAATCGTAGTAGGTTTTCATCCCCTCTGTTGATTTCTCCAGATTCCGTTGAGTGTAAGCAAAAGCATGCTGAAGGTGTTTTCTCAGATTCTCAACATATGAATGGGGTGTGGACGCATTAATCAGCGTCTGCTCTTGTTTTCTATAGAGCAGATGCTGGGGTAGCACCACTTTCCGTCCAGTCATTAGCTCAAATGGAGACATTTTGGTTGCACAAGAGAGGGTAGATCTGATGGGCATTTGGAAAAGTGGCAATCGGATATCCCAACTAGGCCAAGAATCCGCCACAAACTTTTTAAGAAAGCTCAAAATAGTTTTATTGTACTTCTCTACTCCCCAACTAGAAGCTGGGTGGTGTGCAATATGGAGTTTTTTCTTTACCCCAAGTATCTCCCACATCTTTGTCATCACTTCGCTGGTGAAGTGACTTCCTCGTTCTGACTCAATCCTTTGGGGAAGGTCAATTCGCGAGAAGATGTGGTTGATAATCAGGGCAGCTGCTGTTTCTGCCTTGCAATTTCGGGCCGGTAGATATTCCACCCATTTGGTAAAGAAGCATGTTACTGTTAACAAGGAGCGAATCAGGGGCCTGATGAAATCTACTTGTAAATCTGACCAAGGCAGTGTCGTCCCCCTTTTCTGGAGGGGAGCTTGGTGTGTGAGTGAACTTGGCTGTATTTGTGCACTCACAAGACACCCCTTCAAATATTGGTCTAGGTCCTAAACCATGTGTGGCCAGTATGCAACCTCTCACAAGATTACTAAAGCAGTATGAAACCCTGATGACCGGCTGTGGCCACGTCATGGGCATGACTTAGTATCAGGCTTCAGAATGAGGTAGGTACCACCCACTGGTCACATCCAGAGATGGATCTGCTTACCAACAAACCGTCTTGGAGCTGGAACATTTTGTCAAACTTCATCAACACCCGGAGATCCTCTTTCCCAATGTAATCGGTTTCCGGTAGAGGAAAGTTCAGGTGTCCTCAATGTGTTGGTGCATTTCCCAATAATCAGATCCCCTTTTTGTGCGATGACCAAATCAGCATCTGGGGTCTCCTTACTCCACTGGGCAGTTGAAAGTTCATTAGGGGAAAGTGTTTCGGACCTGGTGACGGCAGCAACCTGGATTTCCCCCAGCAGGGACTCAATCTCAAGGAGATCCCCCTGGATGGCTCCGATATTTTGGCCAACTGATCAGCCAGGACATTTCCAGTTTTGTCTTGTACCTCTATTCTGGAATGACCCTTAATCTTTTTCCAATAGATGGTCATCCCATTAGAGGTGACCAGATCATTAATGTCTTGTATTAGTTTGCCATGCTTGAGTGGTTTATTCTTTGCACACAGCATGTCTCTGGTTTTCCAATTAATCAGGTGCTCCACAAACCCGTTCCGGACATAATCTGAATCAGTGATTATGACCAGTTTGTGGAGGCGTTGTTGCACGGCAGTGAGGATGGCCTGGTAATCTGCCATCAACTCCGCCAACTGACTACTGTGGGGACTGATCTTGTATCCAGCGCAGGGCTACGAGCATCATTCATCCAGGCATTCCCAACACCAGCCACCAGTTCCTTTTCACCGTTGTTATCCACATTGTAGGAGCACCCGTCCACATAAACTGTGGGCATCCCCTTGTACGTGTCTTCTTAATAAACTTTGTGTGGGGAATTCAGGCACACCTGCATGTTGTGTTGGGTTTTGAGACTTTCGTCCTCGAGACAGTTTTATTAGGCACAATCATGCAACCCAGCCAACCTTGCATGAGGGAACTCTTCTTGTTTTGGCCATATCTGACCTCCACAGGAAAGCCTTGCATGGACAGAATCCAATAAGTAATTCTGGAATTACTCACATTCCCTGCTGGATTCTGTCACTTTGGAGGTATTGCAAAGGCTGGCGAGGAGTCTCGACGATGATGTGCTCCCCCTGGATGAACGGGCAGTCATTTTTCAATGCCCACACCGTTGCAAGGAGTGCCTTCTCACCATCGTTGAATTTTTCCTCCACAGAAGATAAAGTCGTACTCGCATAGGTGATGACTTTATTGACTAGTGATGTTTTGTTATAATACTGCTGTTAAGCATGTATTCGAGAACCCTGTCTCCAAGAAGAAATCCTTGTTGTTGATGGGGTAAGCTCGACAAGGTGCTTGTGAGAGGCTTCTGTTGAATTGTTTCACTGCCTCGGCTTGTTCAGGACCCCACTCTCACTTCACCCCACCCGTTAAAAAATGGATCAAGGGTCTCATGACCTCTGCGTAATCCTCAATGAACATTCTATGGTAATTAGTCAGTCAAAGAAGGCTCCTTAGTTCATGCAGAGTTTTGGTGTCTTTTAGCTTTAGTAGTCCTTCCACTTTCTTCACCTGGGGACAGAGACCCTCAGGGGTGATTTCATGTCATAAGAGGATTACACAGGTCCTACACCACTGTGCCTTCTGAAAGGAAAGCTTTGCTCTGGCAACCTTCTCTTGGGTCAGAAAATAGCGGATTTCCACAGTTGAGCTTTTAATCAGGGCATCATCCACATAGGCCAGGTTACCCCTTTCACCCAAGTCGGGCATGGCCTTATGCAGAATGTGGTTAAATTCATTGCTGTAGTTTATATATCTGAGGGGAGTTCGGGTCCATGTGTACTGCTTCCCCCCAAAGGTGAATGCCAGTTTATACTGGTCTTCCCTACTTATGGGTACTGTTCAGTATGCATTGGTTAGGTCAATGATGGTGCACACCTTTGACCCCTGGATCTGGGCCAGTCTCTGGCCAATGTACGGAAGAGGCCGTCAGGACATGTGGACGCATTTGTTCAGCTGTCTAAGGTCTTTGCATAGTCTCTATTGGCCATTTGATTTTAGAATCCCAAATGCCGGATTATTAATGGTACTGTGGACTGGATAAATTATCCCACGGCACTCTAAGTTCTTTATGATTTCTGTAAGAGACTACACAGACACGAGCAGCAATTGATACTGCTTCAAGAATGCGGCAGTCATTCCAGGGTCCGTGGGAATTGAGGTAGACTGTATCTCGGTGCGACCACAGACATATAAATCCAAAGCAAAGAGATCTTGAAAATCTAAAAACACCTGCTTTAACTTTTGATTTTGCGCATCAGTCTCACAGGCATCAGCAAGGTTAAGCCGTTCTTCAACCATCTGCCTGATGCCTGGGAAGATCTTGGGTTTTGTGATCTCAGCGGTCTCCTCCAGCTGCGTGGAGAGATCGCTGGTGAGGGTGTTGACCTGAACAGGGGATTTTAGGTAGGAGAGGCATCATTGTGGACCTAGAATATCACCTCATCCTTCCTGATTTCACAGATCACCTCTACCCTCTGTAAGCGCAGCAAGAGTACACCAAGAAATTCCTCCCTTACCGGGTGGAGATTTCTTCTGGCGGTATGTCATCGTCATAGTCATAGCAGTCATTGGGGATTGGTCCTATGATTTAATTCCCTAAATACATGGAAAAATGCTGGTCATCATCCGCCATTCCAATAAAGGTGTCTGCACCCAGAGTGATACTCCTAGGGTCGATGTTATCCACCAATATTGGAATGGTGTTGTGTTCTAAGCCAACTAATGGTGTCAGGTTCAACCCCAACCCCTGCTGTTGGAGATGGTGATTTAGGTGTACATAAGCGTCCAGGTTTTGGAGTTTCTGTACTCTCTTAATTTTTAGAGAAAGTGAGAATTGTCGGGTCCATCCTGGCATGGAGACCTCTCCAATTTGAATTTCCACTGCATATGGTAGCAATGGAGCTGACCAAAATGCCTTTTTCAGAATCATCAAAGCCCATAGGGTTGCCCTCCAGTCGGAACCAGGCTTTGTAATTTATGCGGTCAAAATTAATTGCGAACCAACTGAGAATGTCACTGCTTAAGTAGAATGCAGAGAGGACATCTTGCACAACCCAATAATTATGCTCTATACTTCTATCACCAATGGAATTTTTAGCATGCACCTGTTAGATGTTTGGAATTAGGAGTTTCCAGGCCCATTTCCCACTTTTCACCAATTTAAATGTGGGAATGGTCAGATCTTTTGGGCGTTTCCTGAACAACGCTTCACTGATGAAGATTTTTCATTATTCTGGCATACTCTGGCGAAAACAGGCTCATTCCCCTCATTTAACTGAATGGGGAGGAACAGCTGTTCACCCTTCTGAATACAGTCTATTAGTGGTGACAACCTCCGTAGGAGTTCATTCCCTAATAGACAGGGGGTCCCCTCTGGAGTCACAACTATAACAGGGTGTATCACCTTGAGTCACCAAATTTTAATCTCCAGATCTGCTGTCCCCTCAACAGGAATTTAATTCCTGTCAAAGTTCTGTAGTTGTCCAGGAAGAGGGGTGAGGGGAATTTAGTGACTCTCTCCCCTTCCTGAATTAAGATGCTGCTGCTCAAAGGCCCTTTTGGACAGAAGAGTGGCTTGGGATCTGGTGTCCACCAGTGCTAAAAATTCACATTACAGAGGCATAAAACCTACCTTCTTGGGCATTTTGGTCAATCTGGGCAGTTAGTTTCTTCAGTGGTTTTCTGTGTCGGAGTTTGTGAATCTCTCAATAAAATTTGGCATCCTGAGATATATTGGATTTGGGAATCCCCCTTTTCCCTTGGTTCTGTGCTGTCCCTCTTTTCCCGGAGACAGTAACTTGAAGCAGTTTGTGGGGAGGATCCCTCAGTCATTGCTAAGCTCTCAGGATGACATTACTGGGGTTCTGGGATGGGCGATTCTGAGTCAGTCCCCATACCTACCCAGTCTGATTTATGGTATTTTGGGACCCATTATTCTTTAGGAGGGAATGCCCCATCCTTGAAAGAGAAGACTTTCTTCCCAGAATCCTCCTCCAAGGATTCTTCTCCTTCAAACTGGAGGACACGAACTTCCTCGCCAAAATGGGTCTTTTTGGTCTCTTTGTCTCTCCTACATACCCTCTGTTCCCTGGGTTGCAGTATTTCAGGGGTAAGAGCTTTAAGTTCTGGTTCAGGGGTGTCTAGGGGCTTTTCACATGTGAGGAAGGAAGCTTCCTCTATGGCTTTACATCCCCCTTCGTCCCGTGCCTCCTAATCTGGAACCAGTTGGTTGTCGGGGTTCTCTCTCTGTCATTTTTCTGGGGTGCCAGACCCTGGATTCAAGCGGTTCTGAGCAACCATGTTCACTTGAGCGTTCTGCTGAGCCCTTAACATGCAATTCAGATCTTGGGTTAGGCTCTGGAACTGGTGCTCCAGTTGTGACACCCTCTCTGGCTGATACAGGGGTCTTGAGTCAAATCTGGTTTGCTCATGGGAAGGGTAACTGTCCCTTCTCCCGGAGTAAGTCGCGTATTGAGGGTTTCCCTGGTAGCCCTCCACCCTTGGCCTCCCCTCTCCGGGATTTGGTGGTCTAGACTCTTGAAAATGGAAATCCCTTATCAACTGCATCATGATGTACTTCGGGAGTGCATGAAAATAGGTATTTATAAATTCTCTACTATTTGTGCGCAGTCACCTGGTGGTTTGTGCAAACGGCCACTTTAATTCCTGAAAAAATTCTCTCGGGCCTGGTCCTCTCCACACTGCAGGTGGTAGGCCACCTTGCGAGCCTCCTGAATGGTTCTGAACTTCCAGCCCAGCAAAGAAGCTGGAGTACTCTTGGGAGAACATCCATTTGGCAAATTATATTGAATTCCTATCATTTCTAATGTCAAAGAGGTCATCATCTGGTCATATAGCTCCAGATGCTCCCAGAATGAATATTTGGCATTTTTATGGTAAAAGGTCATGAACTTCTAATAGCTTTTATCTGTCTAACGGGGTCTTTCACCAGTGTTCTCTTTTGTTTGTCAGCCTTCTTTTTCTGCTGCACCTGAGTGTATTCACCCTCAAACTCAGAGCTGCTGCTATGTGAGGTCCCATCTCTTTCCTCTAGGTGCTCCCTGATTCTTTGAGATTGGGAGTCTCTCCCAGAAAGATGGGGCCTAGTCTCTTCTCCTCTGTTGTACTTTGGGCTCTCTGGGACACTTCCCCTGGACTCTCTCTTTTGCATAGGGGAGTAGTCATCTGACTCCTCCCTGCTTCCGGGGTTGGTGGAGAGCTTCCCCCACCTCCTTGATTGGGTGGAGGGTTCCCAAATACTCTTTTGGGGCCTCAACTCAGACTTCTTTTTCTCTGCAAAGCGAACCAAGTGGTTCCTTTGTAGCTTATGTTTCTGCAAGTCTAGCTCTCTGATTTTCTCGGCATAGGAGTCTTCCGGGTCAGATCGAATCAGCCATAATATTTTTGAACCTGAACAGGGACGCCGGTCCATCAATCTCTGATGGACGCTGACCTGCCGGCTCAATCATGCTAGGCCTAATTGAGTCTGGCTGCCTCATGGTTTCTGGTTCATCTGATCCTGTGGACATGAAGTAAACAGAGCCTTGTGCATTCAGGGGGGTAAGTTGACTTGAGGCCCTTGGTACAGAGAGTATCACACTGTGATCAGGGGTTGCCCCTTCACTCTCTGACTGTTCAGGGTTCCCCAAGTCTTGATTTAACATAGCACACTCTTTTTCTAACTTCCCAAGTGTCTCCTTCTCAGCTGCTACCTCTTGACAGTATGCAAAGGCCTGAGCCTTGTGTTCTGCTATCAGGGCTCGACTGACCTCTATCACCTTCCCTTGTGCTTCTACCTGGCTCTGGAGTCCCCTGTTCTCATTACAAAGGCCTCACTTCTTTTCTGGGCCTCTTGATTGTCTGGGAACACTCAGACCATTTACATTGCAGGCGATACATCTCCTGCCTCTGCACCTTTTTGGCCTTTTTGGTCTCTTTTAGATCATCTTCTACTTTTCTTATATGCCCCAGAACAGTTCATACTCTGCTTTTAGGTCTGTTACTTCCTGAAGAGCTGACTCTCTCTTCCACAGGTCTTTTTTTAATGTGCACACTTCCTGGCATAGGGCATCTTTTTTCTGATACAGTGTGCCAACCTGTTCAGTCAGTTCATCTCTATGTTGTTTTATACCGCCCAACTTCTGACAATCCTGATAAAATTATGTTTGGGAATGGACTGCTCTAACCATTAATTTATTATTCTCCTTATCCAATTTCTCAATCTGTTTTGAAGAGTGCCCATGTCCTCTAAGCAGATTCTATTGTATGTTACTTGTTGGTTTAATTTTAGTTGACTCTCTTTCAGAGAGTTAACTCCTTCTTGGCACTCCTCTTTTAATGTATCTAATTGGGCCTCCTGCTCTGAATTATTTTGTCGTTGTACAGCCAATTCCTCCTTGTGCTGCTTGATGAGGTTTCCAAATTCCACCTGAGAGTTTTGGCTTTCTCAAAATGTTTCTTCTACCTGCCTTAATTGACTCTGTGTTTGATTTAAAAGATCCGATTGATTTTGCCCAGATAATACACTTCCTTGGTATTTTTCCTCCATAACTATTGTGTGGATGTAAATGTACACAGTGAGTTGGACCATCTTAATCTGCTCCTCTTTGATGTTCTGAGTCATGTAAAACTCAATCAGGGTTTGATGCAACAGGCCATTGTCCTGCCACACATCCATGCTTATGGAGGTGACCTGTTGTTCATCCTAGCTACCAAGGCCTCACGCCCCTGCTCTGCCAGTTCCCCACTAATGAATAGTTTGGACAGACGGTGCTGCCTAGCCATGTTAATTTCCATGGTGCTCCTTATGAAGATGGTTCTTCCTTTGTTTAGTTATCTATGCAAGGACACAAATCTCTAGCCGGCTCTTGCCTAGTTTATTGTTAACTTTACTTTATTTTGAAACACAGGCCTGATACCTAGGGTATACGTTTTGGGGTGGCGCGTTTACAGTGTAACACAGTTTTCTACCCACTGAAAGTATCACTACCTTCAATGGGTTAGCCTGCTGTGTTATTCTGTCACGAGTGACAACACTTACATCAATCATGGCATAAGCACCAACTGTGTAACGGTTTTATAACATGGCACACTCCAGCCAGGGGCGCCTTCCCCTGACAATGAATGTGGCACACAATAAAAACGCTTTTTATCTATAATCAACCATGCCATATTTATTTGAGTAAACCCCCAACCCATCTCGCACCCACCTTATAAAACACCCTGTGTCGCAATGGACCAGGAACCAGGCCGGTGTGTAACAATATGATATTTATAAATGTTATGGTCAAATGAAAAATCAAGAACAATCAAACAATTGGGCAGCTACCACTGATGTTGTGGCACTACAAATGCATAAATCCCCACAGTTAATTTACACTCCTGATATAATATACAGAAACCTTTAATAGCAAGCAAAATAGAAATCAATTTTTAAAAGCTACAGATAGCATTCAAGTTAAGCACTCCCCGTGCACACTCACCCCCAAACTCCTGCTAACTAAATACTTTGTGGATGGATGGCAGTGGTGAGGAGTCAGAATGAAGAGGGAAAAATCAGATTTTGAATTCAGCCCACCACCCAAAGATGGGAGGCCAGAAACGAAAATGAAAACCTTATTTACGAGCAAAATAACATAATCGCATTTCACTTGTTACTCGCACAGCAGTTTGCAACTGCGGTGGACAGCTAGGACAGAAATTGGTATTGCTCCACTTGATAGATAAGGAAGCTTACAGACTACTAGCAGGTCACAAAGGAAATGTGAACACAGGTAAGAAAATAGATTTGGGAATGAAAACACATACAAAAGAAAACACATGCGGCAGAATGGGAATTCTTAACTACACAAGACTTGGGATGACAGGCAGCCATCGAAATGGCTTGGCTGTCAAAATCAAAAATCGGTTTTCAGGACAAGGAACAGAGGCACATAACAAATAGGATTCTGACAGAAAGGGTTACTCATAAGGGGGCTACGGTTTGGGATGTTTTATGGGACAGATGCAAATCGGAATTTGTAGAAAGGCACACACCACGGGCAAATTCGTTATTTTACCTACACACAGACTAATTGTATTTAGGCTATATTACTGAATGCAATGGGGCTAATTTTGAATTTTAACCAGCTTGCACCATGAATGTACTTATAGGGGAATTACTTAAATTACTTTAAAATGGTACTAAGGACTTACTCAGATAATGGAAAGAACTATACAAGGAATATGCTACAGACACAGGCTAATACAGATACTTCTATGGAAAGGGAAGGGATCATACTGACAATTTAGGACTTTGATGGGGTTTCAATGGGATGCAAGGATGAAAAGAGCGGGATATACAGTTTTGGTAACTGGGGTTATGTGCTACTTACAAAGTAAGCTTTAGTTTAGGATTCTGGAATGCCAGCGAGGTCTCTGGACAGCTAGGCCATGAGATCTGGTCACTCTGGATGGCTGGGCCAAGGGATATGTTCATTGGGACAGTTGGACGGATGGATCTAGACACTGGGCTCTCCTTGATGGGATGTTGGACAGCTATGCAAGGTCTGGGCCCTGCACTCTCTAGGATGGGATCAGCTGCCTCCTCTTCTTTCTCCCTGGATTCTGGATGTGCCTGGATCTGGATGAATGGATGGATCTTCCTGGATGGATTTAACTGGTTTCATGGATCTTGTATGGATTTTGATTCTTCAGCGAGTGAGTGCGTGAGTAAATCTTGAGTGTCAGTCTCCCCCTTATACAGCCAAAATGACATCATCGAATTTATAACCTGGGGGGAAGTAACCTGTAATGATTCCTCTCCTGGGATAGGACAGCCTACCAGACAACCCTCCTCCCGATGAGCCGATTGGTTCAGGGGAAATGACATTATTTATGTGTTTGCATGTATGACCTTTCCTTGTCTCCCCAGCCTACTGTTTATCAAAAATTTGTTATAGATCAAAACTTATACTAGCCACCACCATGAGAAGTAGATATGCAGATTCAATAGGTCACATGGAATTGGACAATCCAACCGTGGACTCTGTGAGAGGTTGAATTTCCCTTTTGCAATTCTGCCAATGACTATGCATATTTCAGTAACAATTTGCATCATCCCACCTAGTTTCATATTTGTCCCATTTATAATTCACCCAGAAATTAATCTTTCATGGCCATTTCAGTTCACCAAGTGCTAGAAAGATTTACTTGGTGTCTTTACATTCGTCCTAAAATCACATGGAAACGTGGCGTAATACAACATTATTACTTAGTCAGGGTGCTGAAAGATATCTCTTAAAATACTGCAATCCTTTAATGTGAATGGAGTGGATTTGTCCCATGTGTGGCCGGTGCTGTAGACCCCCATAGAAAACTGTCTCTGCCAGGCTCGGCTTACAAAAAAGGGCTTTTATGATGCCCTTTGTAGTTTGACAGTTCCTCCTTCAAAGGGGTGCTAGAGGATATCGCACCTCTCGGTCATGCACCAGCCAAACTGGCTTCCATTGTTCCTTCTGGCAGGGCTGCTTGCTAGTCTAGCAGGGCTGTGAATCCTCGCACTCTCGGCCTTTTCATATGTCATTGTGGGCCGGTTCACTTATGGATGCGACTTTTCAGTGGGGTAGAGCCTGACATTGAATTCAATGTCTGGGCCAAAAACCCGGTTTTACTGGCTTCTGAGTCCTTTCTATGTAACCAAGTCTTGTGGGGACAAATATAATGTACATTATATAGCTAAAACCCCACCTACAGATTCAATAACATTTCTGTGTGAGCAAAAGCTGTAATTTGACATTAACTTTTAAACTGCATTTTCCATATTTTCAAAAGAGCAGAAACGCCACGTTATTTCTTTCATGTACTGCAATTTGAGCGTTATGGTTCACTTTAAAAGGAAACAAAAGCTGTTTTGCGTGAAAAGTAGAACTCTCTTGCCCTCATGTGATTTATTAGTAGACAATGCCATTCTTGGGATGTATTGTCTAGCTTTTTGGCAATCAGATGAAATAAAGAAAGCAGGGGTACGTTTCAATGAAGCGCACAACTTTGTGATGTTTTAACTGAAATAAATAACAAATGCAGGCCCGTCTAAAATGTTGTGTGCAATTTTAGTATTCCAGAGGACAGACGGCAAATTTAGAGCCGTTCTTAATGCAGGTCTTTTTCTAATGATTCAATTTTAAAGTAAAGCAAATAGAGAGCCATTCTTTGGGTGGTGGTGTTCAATGCTTGCCACACATGTGTCAGGAAAAGAAAAGCAGAGCTGTTTTTGTGGCATTATTTCAATGCAGTTTTTGGTTTGAAAGGGATTTCTGGTGAGGGCCTTACATTTACCCCACAGGTTGTATACGTGGGGCAAATTATATCCATAGAAGGATACAAAACAACAAATGAGAGGGTAGAAGCAATTTGCATGACAGCACATCTATGCACAGTGAAGGGGATGTAGACATTCCGGGGGTTGTGCAATTAATTCAGGGCATGGGTTTTCGACTACTCATCATTTAGAAAGCCCCTACTGCAGGCCCTTAAGGAAGCACAGAAGGAGACAAAAGGTAAATAATGAGGACATCAGAAATGAATGAGTATTACGCTGTTCTAAAAGAAGTATTGGCCCATGCGCTGGTGTTGGCTGACCCTAATTACAAAGAAAAATTAAATCTGTTCTCTCACTCAGATGGCTCTCACACAAAAGAAGCCAAAGGGCACAAGACATTGGCTTGCGACAGCAGTAGTTTAGGCCCAGTAATACATGGGGCATTTCCCCAGTGAGCAAGTTCTTTCAGCTGCAGTGTTTGCAATAGAAAAGGCAGCAACCATTACTATGGGTTGTCCAGTAGTACAGTATGTGGAGCATTCACTATTCAACATTTTGGGAAAATCAAAGAGCACACTGATGACACAAAGGGCTTCAGGATATGAAATAAAATGGACAAACCCAGCCATAGATGTAGTGAGATGCTTGCACCAAGTGCCTATTATTTATAGTAGTGCACTTGCAACCAGTACCTGTCAGAGCACACACTGCCAAACAATGGGACTCTACCTGAGAATCAAACAGATTGGCTATTCAACCCCCTACCAGAACAGACACCGCTCAAAGGCTCAAGGCCCAGATGCCCTTAAAATGACCACCCAACACTTGCCCCCCCTTGACAAAGACTTAGGTCGAAACACATGTTGGGTTCTTTCTCACATGCACCCAGCGATCATGCTAGGTCAACGGGATATTTTACCAACGAATAAACCTTACATGTGAACACAAACCAAGAGTTGCTAACTTCTTTCAAACCGATAAACAGGAAACTATTGGTTCCAAACTTTTTCTGGCACCATTAACAAACTAAGTTTGCAATTCACCCATACTTATCCCTATACTGCAATGAGTGTCTGAGATACAATGTGCACTCAGGCAACCATACCGAAAGCCTGCTCGTACTGAAACTTGGGAAGGATGTCAGCACACACCCAAGGACGTCATGTTGTTCTGATTGAAATCTGATGTGGGCAGACTGATGTCATGAAGAAGGTATATAAGGACATATAAAACCAATATGAAAAAATACATAAGAGTGAAGCTATAACTGCAGTGACAAGAGAAACATGTACGAAATTATAAATTAAATATATAAACAAAGAAGATAAAGTAACTTGCTTGCAAATAAGTGTAAATACACAGTAACACATGGTAGATGAGACATATATTAGCTTGCTATAGAGGAACATATAACGTGACTAATAGGGATATTATAGGAAAATGGATGACGGCTCGTGTTAAGATTTGACACAGCTATCTCAGAAACAGACCAGGGATGCAGAGTCAGGAGATGGTGGAGAAACAGTGCAGTGTGCAGAATAAAGAGGATTCTATGTTGGCCAAGGATCAAGGATGCTATTTTCAGGAATAATTGCAAGGCACAAAGGAAGGCAGATGGATAAGCCATTTGCAAGAGCCAAATAATGAACAATTAGCATTGAATAAGGTCTATACAAGCCAAGAGGAGTAAGAACACAGAGGATAAATAAATCAAATAGCAGTAAATAAGAGTGTGAAAAGGACAAATATGTATCCTCTTCATACGTGATTCAGAAGTTGAAAACAAGGGCTATTCATTAAGTATCAGATGAAGATAGTGATGTTCTTACAAACCCTAGAATGTCCTAGAACAGAGAGCAAATATAAGGTCAAGTACAGGTGGGAAACTTTGGCTTATGGTTGGACTGATTAGAGATGTTGGACTCATTGGGAAAGGGGGAATTAATATGATGTGACTCGAGCACCTGGGTTTTGTTTTGCTTACGTGCTGCTGGTGAGCTGAAAGTCCAAGGTTGGGGGTGCATGCCAATCAATCAGAGGGTGTATGGGGCAATGTGCTATACAATGTTGCATAGACCAATATGCTGCCACTTTCTCTGCTATTATCAGTATTATATGTATTTAGAGGTAGATAGAGACATGCTCTTCTGATAAGGGGTAGCCAATGATGTACTAAACCCTATGTTTGCCATAGGTTCATATGTTCCCCTAACCAATCCTACCACTTAATGGGTTTTGTAGTTTGCCACGTAGCATGACATCATAGATGACGCAGATTTGGATATGTAACCTTTGTATAATCAAGTATGTGTGTGACTGTGCTGGCATCAGTCAATTTTTTGTCAGTTTGCCATGCTTTATTAAATTGAGACTAAATTAATACTTTGCCATATTTTTTCAGTCTGTATGGTTATTTTGTCTGAGATCTTAATTGGTAATTCCATCTAGCACACAAGACGCTTCAAGGTGCTAGAGCACATTTTGGTAGCAGTGCGGATAGATCAGGTCTAAGCGACCTAGACCAGATCCAGACCTTTGGACTTTTGACTGGCTCTGCCATTAGCCAGAAGACCGTAGAGCTTCCTGTTGCGAACAGTGCATAACAAATCACATGTAAGAAGATACGGTTGACAGATCCCTCTTTGATAAAATTCCTGTCCGTCCCCGCAGGTACCCCGCGGACTGATGGCAAACTAGTCTATTGGGGAAGAGCCGATGCTGAGGGACTCGAACTGACCTACGGATGTAAGTAGAACATTGAAGATAGCAAAAATAGGGGGAGGGAATGTGTTGTAAATAAAAGGTGTAAAAGTAATAGGATTTTTGGGGTTCATAAAGAAGAAAAGTAGACACCTCAATATGCGGTACCAAGGGTGCGAAAGAGGATGCACTAAAAAGAATCCAAATAGGGGTGCTAAGGATTCCTGAGGCAAGGCCGACAGGAAATTTGTGTGTATCAAACTCCAAGAAGAGTAAAAATGTAGATGAGCTACATTTACTAAAGGTAGTCAAGGAAGGCGCACTTGGGGAAATTATTAAAGTGCACATAAGTATGGCAGTATAAAAGTTTTGTTGTGTTTAGATTACTAGACATAAAACGATAGTAAACATTAACGTGATCATTAAGTATTTAATCAAACGATTGCCATCAATCATAAGGATAAAAAACAAAGGAAAATAATGAATAAATAAAGATGAGATTCTTAAAATATTAATGATAAGACAACGAAATACCAAACATAGATAAAAATATTTAGATTTTTGGATAATAAGCAGCAATTGATGGTTCCTGCTCAAATTGATCAATGCGGTATATTTGATAAAATAAAGATAAAAATACAATGTTGGCATAATGGGGGGCATTCCTTTTCTACAATTATTTAGGACATTTCCAAAATATACAGTCAAGATAAGGAAGTATCATTCAGAGTGTCTTAGTGGCACAACCAATAAGACACTTATGCCGTGACCTCAAGCACAAGAAGCACATGAGGAAGAGAGAGGGTCACAAAAGACCCACAAGCAGCTGCAAGGGATACCAAGAATACCAGCCATGGGGGAAGGACAAAACATAGAAAGCCTAGGGAAAATAATTGGGAATTTATATAGGCAAATGAGGTATAAGGAAGGGTATGAAACCCAGGGGAATGTTGAAGGATCTCTTTCAAGGGAAACAGTAGGTAGGTCAGATGATGTCATAACAGGCGAGCATAGAACACTGTCTTTAAGCAGACTAGATTTTGATGATGCAGAGAAACATAATTGTCATACAAGCTGGGGCATAATGATGTCAGCTGAAGAAAGGGAAGAAAATGAGAGAGCACAAAGTGAGAGCCAATACAGATTTCTGAAAGAATCAAGTGCAGAAAAAGGAGTAAAATTGTCAGATCTTGAGTACCCCAAAGAGAGAACACTGGAATCAACACATATACTGAGCAACCACAAGCACGATTGAGCAGTACAGGGGACGTATCCCTGCCTTATGCAAGCAGATTAAGGGCATTACCAGGACGGAGACAAACAGGAAAACAAGAAGTGTAGGCAGGTATGATTATGGACTAGGATTCTCACAATTCCATTATTAGACACCCACAGTATATTCCATGGCAACAAATGGGTAAAAACAACTTAAAATGTAAATTACGGAGTTTAACTTCCGGTGCTTGAAAATTGATTTATGAGCTAGGGAGAAAGACATCAGGAATGAAACTAGCCATAGGTGACATAAAAAGCCTGATAGCAGCCATTCTAGAGGAGAGGGCTGATGAAATCTGGAAGCAAGCAGGATACGCAGGTTTGACTGCACAGAACACGACACATGATGGAGCAAAATGTAATAATTGCAGAACAGATGCACGGTGGGTGCTCAAAGTGCAACATCCCAATACATCAGATATGGGTGCGATTACGACTAGGAAAATAGGTGAGGATGAAGACCCTGTTTGGTGCCTTGAGATGAGAGAACCATGGATTAAAAGGATAGCATTCATTTACCACATTTTATTTCAGGGATGGCCCGAGCCAGTGCAACAGCAACTGAAGAAACTGGTGCGAACGGAAGCAAATCCATGGTCTGAAAAGCAAGTGACGATCGTGCATCAGTGCCGATTGTTACAAGGAAGAATAAGAGAAAGCTGAGAGTAGAAAGTAGGAGAAGTCAAATTTAAATAATTCAGAAGAAGTTATCAAAATTAGCCATAGCGGGAGCGGTATTGGCAAGAAATGAGGGTATGGTGACACAAGAGATGTGATAAGCATAGGAAAATAATATAGTGTATTCTCCAGATCAGAGTGGGTACAATTATTGGCCAATAGAAAGAGGGAGTGGACCTAGAGGAAGAGGATGAGGTGTCTTTCAAAACCCTCAGCGAGGAGGAGGATTCAATGGTGGACAGCCGCAACAATGCTGGAATTGCAGGAGAATAGGACACATGGCCAGAAAATGTACAAGAAAAGTAGGCATGCAGAAAAATTGGCAAACTCCATGAGGGGGGATGGGCTATGTTCCGCAATACAATACAGAATCACAGGAGTTTTATGTCCAAGATCAGAAGCAGACTCTGATGCGTGTGCTGCAATCACAGCAGATACAGAAAGCACCATTGCAGATGCAATCACCACAATGGCAACCTCAGCAAGTCCTTATGCAGTCACAACAGGTACAAACACAGCAACCTTATGTGTTCAGTACTATCTGTGACCCCAGACCCCCAAGAGGAACCAAGGGTCAAGGTAACAATAGGAGGCACGAGAATTTCATTTCTTGTAGACAATGGGGCGATTTGTTCATGTGTCCATGAGGGAAAATGCCCAATGTTGGGTATTGCCATGAATACACAGGGATTCTCTGGAGCAATGGGTTTTGTGCCTTCACAGACAAATTACCAATCTCTATAGGAGAACATGACATGTCGATGCCATTATTATTTTCTAGGCAGACGGCAGTTAACATATTAGGGCATTACTTCAAGATGAAACTTAACATGGTGATATCTTTTACTGATGAAGGAATAGTGTGTTCCACTCCAGGGATACATTATATGAATGTTAGAGATCTTATATTTGCCGTCACAGGCCAGGAGGCATTATGGGGAGTTCCTTTAGATTCAGAAGTATTTTTGTATGGAGTGACTGATCTATTATCATGGTTGCCCAAGTTAGTAGGTAAACTATTAAGAACACCTGATGCATTTTTGTTTAGACCAGAAATCCCCATGGATGACAAAGAAGGGCAGACTATTGCTTTGGAATTAGAAGCTGCAGTGGCCAGAGAGGAAAGGGTGGTTCATCATGCGACAGATGATAAGGGAAGGGGATGGAGAACAGTGATAGCCCTCAGCGAAGGATATAGGTTGACAGATTTGACAGATGAAGAGCTGTTTAGAGATGAGTACTCAGACGATGAATGAGTATTTTTCATAAGTCTCACTTATTGAATTAAAGCAGAGGATAGAGAAATACCGCAGAGAATGGCGCTGGTAAAAAAGAAATAGTAATTTTTCCAAGAAGATTTAGAGAAAGTGGCAAACATTTTATGGACCACAAGGCCATATGATGTGAGTCTACTAAAAGGAGTAGGAGGAGTCAAAATCAAGTTTAAGCTAGGAGCTCTTTTGTCATGAGGAAAGCAATACCTTATGTCTAGAGAAGCAGATGAAGGCACATTTGAGACCATTTCTGCAATAATGAAGCAAGGAATATTGGTGGCATATGATTTTCCATGTAACACAGATGTGTACTAGTGAAACAATCAATGGGGGAGTTGTGGAGGTTTATACCCGACCTTCGGCCCCTAAACAATACAGTCAAAATCCTGTGATAATATTGTGCAATATCCCATCTAAGGTCAGGTACTTTATAGTTATATATTTAAAGAATGTGTTCTTTTCAATCCCTCTCCATGAAGAATCACACGATTTGAGGTGTCACCACAATATGGTGTCAGCTGCAGTTTTGAGAATCTGGGGGCTGCCATGACCTCTGTAGTTCAGCATAGCCCTTGTGACAGGATGTCAGGACATGACTAAGTTGTTTGCGCCGGAGTCCCATGTACTGGCATTTGTGATTGGGCTGGGCAACAATTGTTATGAAGGTGTGTGACTGTAGTATTGCATATTGTGTGTGTTACCTGTACTTGGACCATGGTGGGGATGGAGTGTAAGGGTTTGGAAGGTAGAGGTAACATGTGGACTTCCATGCCCTCATCTATTAACATGATTATCGCATATGTTCTGTTCAGATTGCATTACCAACCATTATCATATCATTAGTTGACACTGCATAATCATTTGTGGCTTAAATTCTGTTTAGGAGTTTGTTGCCAGGCTTTGGGGCCCGGAGGTCGTGTTCATTGTTTGAGTATGTGGGAACTATTAGTTGGTGCTATTTGCTGATCTCAGTTTAGTGGGGGAGGGTTGTGTATCATATTCCTGCCTGTATGTATGCAGGGCTTTTGCTGTGGATGACCTTTGGGGTACTCAGATTGCATTGCGGAACTATACTGGACGCTCAAATCTAGGTGTGCTCTCTCTTGTATGCAAACTGCATTGTGAAGCTTAGGCCTCTTTCCCACTATACAGCATTCTCAAATCTAGGTGTGTTTTCTCCCTTATGTAAACTGCATTGTGAAACTTAGGCCTCCATCCCACTGTACAGGACTCTCAAATCTAGGTGTGCGCTCTATTATATGTAAACTTCAATGTTAAACGTAGGCCTTTCTCCCACTATACAGGATTCTCAAATCTAGGTGTTTACTCTCTTGTACTCAAACTGCATTGTTAAACTTAGGCCTCAATCGCACAACTTAGTCAATTAAGTGACATGCCACTCACTGACCAAAGCTGAGTAGCACGCTGGCGCACCATTTGGCCCAATGGGACCCACAGCAGTCATTCCCTACCCCCGCCATCACACAGCCAACCTCCATTCCATTGTGCACATCCTGCGTGCATCCCCCACCCCCTGACCACACCAATCCTCTGCAATCAGTCCCACTCTCCCCCACCCATAGATCCCCCTCTGCGCAACTAAGAGCAGCAAGATGGAGAGAGTGATTGGAGAACGTCGCCTCCTGGAAACACACCAGAGGACGCAGCAAGACACCTAATATGCCCATCACGCTCCAACTCTGCCAGCAACCACCCTCCAACACCTCCCACTTACACTGTCACCATTTAACTACACAACTCCCCCAACTCCCACTTCCCCAGCCTTCACGCAGCAAGAAAAGCTCAAGCCAAAACACCGAAAACCAGAGAACCGCCCACTCTCACCCACACACATATGACCGCTCATAATTCAAGGAAAGGGCGAGACCACAGGCACCTAATGCCCCCCTAGCATCGCTCATCCTCCAACACAGTTCGAAACCACTGCCACCGCAGTATAGCAGCGAAACCTTACTACCCACACCTAACCCAGTGCTAGCTCCATTCCCCTCAGCCTCCTCCCCCACACTCCAATTGTTCCTTCATCTCCACATTCCACCCCCACCACGCCACTCATCACTCTCATTGCACTGCCAGTTAGCACTTCAGACCTGCTGCCTCCCCAGCCCTACCCACCCTCTACCCACAAAGGCACCCCACCAAATATCCTGCACCCTCATCAACGCCAGGTCAGTTTCCAAAAATGAACTCCACATCTATGGCCTCATCACGGATGAAAACCCAGACATCCTATTCATTACTCAAACCTAGTTCTCTGTTGACTACAGACCCCTTGTGCAAGAGATATTCCCACCTGGCTACTTCCTCACCGTCCGGAACAGATCAGGAAGGGGAGGAGGCTCGCAATATTAAACAAAGCCCAATTCAAGCTAATAACCAAGGACACCTCCACCAGCACCACAGACTATGAATCCCTCCTGGTAAAATTCCAATTCGCACCCTCCACTTCACACAGCTTCCTACTCATCTACAGCCTCCTGGCTAGGGGAAAAACTTTGCAGACACATTTGGGGAAGCACTGACCGCCAACCTCATCCTACACCCAACTCTCACCATCCTAGGGGATTTCAACATATGGTTCGACTCCCCGTCAAACTCTATGACCAGGTCACTCACAGACAATCTAGAACCACTCAAACTGAAACACCACTCCTCCACTCCCACCCACATAAGAGGTCACACCCTTGATGCAATATTCAGCACCACAAACATATCTACCCAGCCCCCAAGCCTCCTGTCATGGACTGATCACTCAGCATTGTGTTTCTTCATAACTTTGAGCACTGCAGTCAAGGTCCCAGACGACCACCGTCAACCCCCCTTCTACATTCTGACTATGGAACAAAGGTGTAATCACCCCATATATTGAGTTCTCACTCCGCAACTCCCTCAACTCACCTTTCCTCCAAGAGATCTAGACCAACGTCTGGGTGGTTCTCCCCCAATCTCAAACCATTAAAAACTCTAAAGCACTGTCTTGAATGGGCTTGAAGAGCCGACCTGTCAACGCAGAACAAAACCGCCCGAGCAAGGACAACCAGAATACAGATCGGAAATTAAAAAAAGCAAGAAAGCATTCTATGGGAACCGAATCCAAAGTGCTTGCAACCCAAGCAAGGAACTACATAGAATCATAGCAGAATTCAAATCCTCCTCATGCTCGCGCTTGTCCACTCCAAGCTCCCAAGCCTTATGCGACACCCTCTCGCTACACTTCCACAATGCCACCAACAAAAGGCACTCCGCCATCATCGTTAAACTAAAACACTTACCGCTGCCTCTCACTAGCCCACCGACCTCCGCCCATAACTCCCCAAAGATCACACACCAAGAATTTCTCTCACTTGTAGCAGTCAGCTGCCCATCAGCTGCCCTGTGCAGGCAACGTCGCACGCACGGTCCTTAATCACTCACTCACATCAGGATCTTGCCCGAAAGCCCTAAAAACATCCTACATCAAACCCATTCCCAAAAAAACAACTCTCGACCCACTCCTCCTCCAAAACTGCTGTCCCATATCCAATACACGCTTCATCGCCAAACTGATGGACCGCACGGCATACAAACAGCTTGGCCAATTTGCCGAAGCCAACAACCTCCTAGACCCTGCACCATCAGGTTTCAGTCCACTAAGGGGAACAGAATCTTCCCTAGTCTCTATCTGGGAAGACCTAAAAAGAACAGCCGACGCAAATGGCTGCTCGGTTCTCATCTTGCTAGACCTCTCCGCAGACTTCGATGCCATTGATCATTCGATTCTACTCGTGAGACTACAAACACTAGGAATCAAAAGCACCGCCCTTTCTTGGATCTCATCCTTTATCTCTAATTGGTCGCAAATCATGCACCGCGACCAGTTCACATCCACATCATGACCTGTATGTAAAGGTGTCCGCCAAGGAGCATCCACATCACCTCTAATCTTCAACTTCTACATACACCCCATTCCTGCAATCATCTGCTTGTACAATTTTACCTGCTACAACTACGCAGACGATACCCAGATAAATAGTGCCATCCTGCCCAACCAAAACTGGCATTTTCTGAATGTTGAATGTGAATGTCCTCCCTTGTATTCATCATGTATACTAACTTTGTATTTACACTGTATTTAGAGCCTGTAAAATAAAGAGAAAATATCGAGGCTGAGTACCACAAAAGGAAATACACCAAACACAGGCTTATAAAGATTCACAGATCTTTAATACTGCGCAGTTGCAAAGAAACAAATTCAGATAGCTATCTGGCTCTCAGTACATCACAGTGAATACCAGCCCTTCAGTGTGAGGAGTGGGAGGTACTGGACATCTGGACATTCATACATTTATACAATTTCAGTAATAATGTACAGCCTCTCTGGGGCTCATGGTTCACTTATGCTTATACAACAATATGCAAACGGATAACATTTGGTTTACATTCAAACAAGTTACAATGGCAAAGTGTATTCCCAGATTTAGCAGTAAGCCTTAGCACATATCCCTTCACAATGCAGTTCAGCCAGTGTCCACGCTCGATATTTGCTTTATATTGTCTTCGATGTATGTTCGTGGATGAGGCTTATTGGTGCAGACAATCCTAAAACCACAAGTCATGTATGCGACAGGGTCTCTTTACTCAGTCTAAACATTCGGCCCGCGGACAGTCTAACCATTAACTTAGTGTAAAGTTCGAGAAGGCTCGGTTCCAAGTTGGAAACACAGTCCACCATTTTAAAACACTGAATTACATACAAATAGAAACCAAAATGGCGGACGATCCTAAAATGGCGGCAAAGTCGATCCAAAATTGGAACTTTTGAAACATGGTTTTCTTCGCAGAGCGACTGGGCTTAGGCCAATATATATAAGAAAGGAGGCACAATATGATTTCCCATTTAATAAACCATCCTTTTGGCCTAAGCCAAGCGCTAAATTACTTCTAGTCACTTTACGAGTAACTATACATCTCAACGTCCATGCACCATGAATCACAATCATCAAAGATATCGATCGCCATAAGGTCAGCAACAGAAATTTCTTTCAAAACAAATTCATTTGTCATTCTCTGCGGGGCACGTAACTTGTGTCCTACTGTTCCCATCGTCTGTGCACAACATCCTCCTAACACCGAACATATGCCAGGAAGACATTGTATACAGCAACAGAAAAACAACAGAATACAAGAGATAATCAGCAAGACTGAAAGTAACTTCCATCCCCAAGATTGTAAGAAGTCCCAGAACCAAGCGCTAAGATCGCAGTTTCCCTTGGGAATGTGCACTTCTGAACTAAGGACTCGCAGATTTTGTATAGCCTTAGAGATTGTTGGGGAAGAATCTGGCATGAAAAGGCAACAAGCGGACCCCACTAATTTACATACTCCACCACGCTCAGCCAGGATGATGTCTAATGCCATCCGGTTCTGAAGTGCCACTAACCTTATTGCTTTCTGTTCTAAAGTCATGTTATAGAGTATGCCAGTGGTCCGGTTGATGGTCCTCTCCAGTACTCTCGCTAGTCTTCTGATATCCTCTGAGTTCAATATTTGCCCCCAAAAAGGTACGAAAGATTTTGCAACGTCACCCAGAACTTGTGCTGAAGTATCGCCATTCTTGTCCCGCCTTGGACGAGCCTTAGAGAGTTCTATGGTGTTTGCTATGAATACCCAGGGTAAAATAATCCCTAAATAACAGGTTCCCTGCCAATCCCTAGGTAGCCATGGGAAAGCTTCATTACCGCAAACAAATTACAAAGGTCTGTCCTCACTGGTCAAGTTCGCAACATTGGTGCAACCCTTGAAATCACCCATTGACTGAGTACCATTCCTCTGTATGCAGAAAGAAACTGAATCGGGGCTGTGGTTAACAGTAAAGGAAGGTGGTGTGGCATCCTTATTGCCTATAGGAGCCATCTTGAAAGAGATCAGAGATTGAAAAGGACGAGACAGTCTATCAGAAGTCCTAATAGAAGCAACATTAAGCTTACTCTTATTCGCAAAGAGTGAGCATCCAAGGGGCGTTAGAACTCGTTTCTCAAAATCATTCAAATTTGTTCCATAAAAGTTCCCCAAGATGCTATCGTTCCATCGGCCGAAGAATAGTGCCCTTAAAGAAGCATAACATGCAGTAAGTAGTCAAAGGTAAAGGATTAATATACCAACCCAACCCCTTGTCTCCATGTTGTGGTAAATGCGAGCAGACCCAACAATTAGACCTATTAAAAATTGCATGTGTGGCATTCATTATGAGTAATAAAGTTTTATTGTGGTAACTCTGTGCTGAGAGTCTCTAGAAGATAGAGTGTGCAGATGCACGAAAGGTGTAGAAGCAATAGGTATATTTATTGTAGGCAAAAGAATTTCGAGCGGATGTACTTCTTCCAAATACCAAAATACTAAGGCAATTATTATTGTGAAGCCGGTTAACATAATCACAAGACAACAATACGTTTTTAGAGACCACGCATTTGAATGTTCATTGTTTCGATAAGGCACACAGTCACTTATTTGTTCATTATGAATGAGGGCGATTGCAGGCATTGTCTCTTCAAACAAAATACTGCAAAGTTTATTTGCTGGCGATCTCCTGATCGTGCGTTTTCTTAGTCCTTTCCCTAACCCTAGCCAACAGAATTCCTTACGTGCAAAAGAACAGGGCCAAAAGACAAGCCCTATGATGATTTTTCCTGGTGGCACAGCTGAACCGTGCAGTAAGTCTAGCTCCGTGGATGCAGATCATACCTTGTGACTCCTGGTACTGCGTGATCTGCGAACAACGTGTCGTTGCTTCCTGATGGAAGTGGTGGATTTGTTACAGAACCTTTCAATGGTGAAAAAGGATCTACGGGAGAGTGTGGAGATAAAGCGGCTGTTTCACCAGGCCCCACAGGCTCAGGGAGAGTCTCCGAAACACTCTCGATGCTGCTCAATGCTGCGTGATCACTGAGAGCAGTGCAGGTAGGAATTTCTGTATCTTCTGTATCTTGTGGCAAAGGGAAGGGAATCCTCTTGACATGCAACGCATGGATCCAGTGCTTTCGTCTGGTCACTCGCACGACTGTCTGTGTGGCCAATAGGACCTTATGAGGGCCCCTCCAATGTGGTGCGAGACAGGATGCTCTTTCAAATGATTTGATCAGCACCCAGCTACCAAGCCATATGCTGTGACCTGGGCCCTCGTACTTGAGTGGGAGGGCTTCTTGCACTGTTGATAAATCAAATACAGATTTTTAGTTAACCTGTCACAGTAATCGGAAAGAAGTACATGTTCAATGTCCCGCAGGGATTTAGGCTTAGGCACGTTCCAAATGTTAGCTAGCCTACCCATAACCACCTCAAAATGGGAGAGCCCAGTCCTAGTCTGTGGGGTTGGTCTCATTGATAATAACACGATCGGTAAGGCTTCCAGCCATTTCAGTTTGGCGCCAGCACACTTCTTAGCGAGTTTGTTTTTTATGATTCTGTTGTGTCTCTTTACCAAACCAGCACTTTGAGCATGTCTAGCCGAATAGAACTGTTTATCGATCTGTAATCCCGCGCATATCTACAGAAATACAGCAGCGATAAAATGTGGACCATTGTCCGACCAGATGACCCTTGGCAAACCAAACCTAGGAAAATATTCCTTAAGCATGGTTTTCGCCATTGTCATTGCTGTAGCATCTTTAACAGGAAAGGCTTCAACCCATTTACTAAAGGCGCAGATAACAACCAAGACATACTTGTAATTATTGCAACACTCCATTTCAATGAAATCGAAATGTATGGCCTCAAAGGGGACCGAAGGTGCACCAAAACTACCCCTTGGTGTCGAAATGCCCTTCAGCTATTTTGGAGATTTTATCATTCGCCCAGACATTTTGTAACATTTTGGAAACCTTCCTCGCACAAATGTGGGTGGGCCCGTGAGCCATTGAAACCATCATTGTAATTTACATCTGGCAACAACCATTTTCCTTCTAACTTGTCCACCCAACACTCGTCATCATCCAATCTTGCCAAACCCTAAGCCCATTGTTTAGATTATTCTAAAGTGGCATCAGCCTGATATCCTCATCCATAGTACAAACATTTGTGGCTTCCCTTGAAGTATACATTTCTGAATAGAGATCAGTGGCAGTTTGTTTGGCTATCTGGTCAGCGAAAGCGTTCCCTTTTCCCACATCATCTATGATTTTCTGATGCGCTGCGCATTTCAAGATTTCTAACTGAGTAGGGAGTGCAAGTGCGGAGAGTAACCATACTATCAAGGAGCCATATTAGATCTTAGTGCCATGTGAGGTCAAGAAACCTCGTTCTACCCAAAGTCTACCGAAGTTATGAACTACCCCAAAAGCATACTGACTGTCAGTATATATATTTACTCTAAGCCCTTCGGAAAGTTCACAAGCGCAAGTCAATTCTATAATCTCTGCAGCCTGTGCAGAGTTATGCGTGATTCTTTTGGTTTCCACAATCGTGCTCAATGTGGTGATTGCATAAGCAGCCATGGATGTACCATCTGGAAGTTTGAAACAGGAGCCATCACAAAACAGCTCCCCTTGCGGATTATTCAAAGGAGTATCTTTCATGTCGATTCTGCCCTTAGTCTCTTGCTCTGTGGTGTAGAGGCATTCATGTGACGCTTCGTCACTGCAAGCAGTATCTTGCGGGAAAGGTAAAAGTTCAGCTGGATTCAGGACGCAACACCTCTGAATTTTAATGTGCGGTGCGAACAAGATCAATTTGTATCTCGTTAATTGTGCAGTGGTGAGGTGTTGTGTTTGTGTTCAGTTTAATAGAACATCTACAGATTTGAGGTACCATCAGGGTTAAAGCATGGCCTAGGACCATACCCTCGCTCTGTTTTACAGACGCAGCAGCACCTACGACAGCTCTCAAACATCCTGGCAAAGCGCATGCAACAGGATCAAGGGCGGAAGAAAAGTAGCCACATGGCCTATTCTTCCTTCCATTTTCCTGCGTTAATACAGCCAAAGCACATCCATCACGTTCATGCACATACAACATGAAGACCGTTTCATAATTTGGTGTGCCCAAAACTGGTGCTGAACACAGTGCAGTCTTGAGCAGATCAAACGCTTGCTGGTGGTCCAAGTTCCACAGCAATGGCAAAGAAATGCCCTTCTTTGTCAAATCCAACATTGGTTTAATGGTTAACGAGAAGTTTGGGATCCACTGCATACAGTAAGAAGCCATTCCTATCAAGGCTCTGACTTCCTTCTGTGTATTTCGGACAGACATGCTAGAAATGATTTTTATCTGTTCAGGCATCAACCTTCTTCCCTCCATTGACAGGAGATAGCCTAAATAGGTGACCTCCTGTCGACAATACTGAAACTTTTTGAGTGAAACTTTGTGTCCATGTTTTGCTAGGTGAATAAGCAACAACACAGTGCCCTCCTTACAGGCACTTTCTGAGTCAGCAGCTAAAAGTAGATTGTCTACGAACTGAAGTAATTTACAAGTGGTAGGCAACTCGAGTGTATAAAGCTGTTCTTTCAAAGCCTTACTATAGGACTTTCCGTGTAACCTAGTGGCGCATGGGTGAATGTAAACAAGGGTCCCCCTAAGGTGAACGCGAACAGGTTTCTGCTATCCTTGTGTATAGGAATGCTAAAGAAAGCATTCTTAAGGTCTACAACACTAAAGTGAGTGGCAGAGCCAGAATCATGGTTAGTATTGTCGTCACATCAGGCACAATAGTAAATTGTGGAGCAACAATCTTATTGATGGTGCGTAAATCAATGATGAAACGAAAAGGAACTGCATTATCAAATTACCTGCAATTTCCTCAATTACCCCACAATGTACAAAATCAGAGACTATGCATTTAAAAGCTTGCTCACCATCAACCAAAATCTTATACTGGGGAATACGTGGCAACTTTACTCCATGTTTCAAATGATCTTAACAGGCTCAATTTGTAGAACACCGACATCATTGCCATCAATTGCCCACAAACACTCCAGAACATCACGAAATTCCGGCGGCAAAGGTCTAGTCAAGAACTGAGAGACAGAAAGTTGCTGTGGTGAAATCCTCAAACGCACTCCATCTGAAGAACAATGAATTACTGCATTTAATTCCTTCTATAGATTCAACCCCAACAAATTCTCTCCACAGTTCGTAGTCAAAAGGAATGGACAGTGGTCTGTGAATGGACCCAATGTAATCGGAACCCAGGGAAGAAACCAGACAGACTACTGGCGTACCAGAAAACCCTACAGACACATTGGTTTGCCCTGACAGTGGAAGTTTTGGAACCCGTGAATGGTCGATGGTACACTTCTGTGCTCCCGTATCTATCAAGAATAGATGTTTCCTATTTCCCACTATCATTTCAACGTAGGGACCTTTCTGATTAATGGGAATAGGCGTTGGTTCCAAACCCGGCTTCGGGCAATCGTAGCGAAACAAAAAGTCATCAAAAGGAAGGTCTTCAGAGAGATATGCAGCAGAAGGATGATCAAAAATGTTTCTATTATCCACACTCAGTGCCTGATTATCCTGTGAAAAAGGTTGCAAATTTTGAGAAAACTGACTTCTACCAGGACCCCCTCCCCCAGGGCGGCCTCTGGATTGTCTAACCATGTTACCAAATATGTTCTTCGACCTCTGCTGGAGGAACGGGCATTGTGCTTGCCAATGACCCTCTTGTCTGCAATAAGCATATTGGTTCACATGTACAGGACCCAACGGCACATTTCCCTGTGGAGCATATTGTCCCCTAAATTGTGAAGTAGCCCCTCTCGGGCCTCTAACAATTTGTTGCAATAGAACTTTAGTTTTCAGGTCTTCCTTTCTCTTTCAATTCTCTCTTTTTCATTATTGACTCGGTTCTCATAGTACTGAGCCATATGCAACACTTCAGATTGAGACCTAGCTTGCCAAGCACTCTCAGAAGACATAATTTGCGATTGGATGTCAGGCAACAATCCACGCACAAATTTATCTACAAATAGTCTTTTCCCCACCTCTGTGCTCTAATCCTGTCCACTGAAATCTGAAATCACTTGTTCAAACTGATTAAAGAATTCGGTATTACCCTCAGACTTCCCTTGGACACAAGCAGTAAGTTTGTCCCAAATAATCCTTCTTTCAGGAATTATAGCTTTTAGTTTCATGACTATTCTATAAGGCAAAGTCAGTATTACCTGTGGTGGTCTGTCACCAGCTGGCCTTTCTCTATCTTGTCGAACTATATTAACCCATGTGTCCCCTAACCCTTGTACATCGTCCACAGTCCTAATCCTTTTCCACAAATCAACAGGTAGGAGCACAGGAAATAACAAATCTATATCGCTCAAGGTAAATAATGATGACTGCAAGACAGATTCTATCTCTTTATAGAACCCTGTCGGATTCGTCCTAATATCCGGAATGGATGGTTTAATGGTGTTCACTTCTTGTCTTGAGAACGGGCGTGAACAAACTGTGACACGTAATGTGCAGGAATGTCATAGGCAGTTGCACCTGTTCCGGCATCAGCTGGAACCTCGACTTTTGGGACAAATGTCGGCGGAACCTCTTTCATAGGCAAATGAGAGATAAGAAACTCTGAACGCTTACTGAGCAACAGAGCTATATCAAACACTAAAGCAGCTGAAGGAGTGTCAGACGAAAAAGCTCTCTTATAGATATTCAATAATTCTGCGGGACAACAAATCTTTCTTTTTATGCATTCATCCTGCAGGTATTCTACCATAACCTTTATCACTTTCCTCTGCATTTCTGGGGAATACTGACTATACGTGTCATATACTTCTACGGGAGATATCGACATGTCTGAAATCCATCTAATCGCATCCTTCCTGCAAATACGTGTTTCCTCATTTATGGACTTACAACAAGGAAGTTACTGTTCCTGTACAAAAATAGTATTCAAACTACCACCATCAATTTCTTCATTCTGTAACCTTTCCAACTCCCTTCTATACTCAAAAATCCTCTCGACATGCTCATATATTTTCTCTGCAGTATCATCTAGTCTGTTCCACATTATACATAAATGAATTCCCAACCCTTCAATAAAAAAAAGGTTCTCAGGAAAACTTTCTAGATTAGAGAGTGTGGAAAAAACATCAGCTTGTTCACCCTTCTCCATGCATTGTCAAACCCATGCAGTCAAATTGCGCTTTCTCTCTTTAGACCCAGTATTACAAGTTACAATCTTTGATTCCGCTACCTTGTCAACTACAAGTGGGACAGAACCACTTGGAAGAGAAAGAATAGACAAATCTTGTGCAATCGGTAACAAAGGTGATATCACTGGTGCAGATGACAAATCTACCAAACCTGTAACAGTAGGCAAATGTGGTGGAACAGGTGGAGGAGCAACGATAAGAGTAGGAACAACAGCCGGAGGAAGAGGGACATTAGGAGGAACGATAGGAGGAGCAGGAACTACTACGGGAGGAGGAATGACAACAGGAAGAGGCAAAACAACACGAATAGGTACATACAGAGGTGGCGCAGTGGCACCAGGCCTTCGTTCATTTAGATGTTTGTCAATCAACTCATCAGATACATGAAAGTCTTTACACGGATAGATTTTCTGAATACCAAGTGAAAAAGCCCTATCCATACTCCTAACCTACTCAGACTGTTTATTTTGATCGTATAACAATGCTTTTTCAGCATTGGACATGTGACAGCGCACATGTATCTCTCTACTTTTCAGTTGCTGCATAGCTTCTTTCTTCCAATTCTGTAATACATCAAATGCTGCAGGTCTAGCCTTTTTCTTTACTGATATAGACTCTAAATATTCTATACGAGGAATTTCAAAACTACCATTGGTAGGCCACCGAAGTTCAGAAGCATGTCTAGTTTGTCTGTGACAAATATCATTAAACACTATATGACCAATGCCGTGCTTACAGTATATAGTACACGCCAGAGACCCCTCCTGTGGTGTCGGTCAGCTAAATTCCAAAGATTGTCTGTCCTTGTGGAATAATGCACTGAAGAAGGCATACTGTTACTCACCACACCAAGGATCGGAAGATTGGAACCGGACCTCGTAGACAGAAGTGGTGGAATTCTCGGAGCAACCAGTCTCGACCTCAGCTACCCTGATTTCAGTGAATCAGGCTTCCTCAAGAGAGGGGCTCTTTTCTATGATGTATCCCTCTGCTGTGTTGATAAGACAGACAGAGGTATCAATAAAATAAAAGAGCGGGGTAGACACACACACCGCTAGACCAACAGCTGAAAAGAAACCACAGAAAGGGTTATACGCGGTATAGATAAGAATAGCAATTGTAGGACAATCAACAATTCATGAATACCTGAATAACTAGTTGGTTGGAGTAGCAGAGTAGGTACAGAGCCTAGAAGGACAATGCAAAAGACAATAAGGAACTAGCTTAACTGACTTAAGGACTCCCCTTGAACCCTAGAGAATGCACAACTAACCTGGAAGGAGATGGATGAGGAGCAAGAGGGAAATCCTGTTGGAAAGGACACAATGCCAGGAGAAAATAATAAACATGGAAGTTAGTGAGAAAGGATACACCCGCACGGCACGAGGGACGCATTAGGTACGGGTTGGTGCAAGTAACTGGAAAGCGTCCTGAACTGCACTTGTAAGATAAGAGTATAAATCCAGCACAATGTCCAAGGTAAAGTGTAGATTTCTTCACAGCGAGGATAGGCAGTGTTTATCCAAGAACAACAATCACAGGAAGCAATGAGCACAGTTTGAAATGAAAGCACACTTACTGAAGGCAATTATTGCCAGGGAATGATCGCTCCGATACAGCCCTTGTGGAAGGAACCAAAAAGCTACAGAGCATAGGAAAACGACTTCTGACAGGAAGCCACCAACAATCCAGGAAACGTTCTGAGTCGTAACAGCAAGTAGAACCAAAATCAACAGGGCAATCCGTAATCAGTCTGAGTGGAACGCAAAGTCTAAAATCAGGGAAAATACGTTGGAAGGTTTGAAGAAGGAAATTAGCTTGGGGGCTAAACACGTAAGGATACGTGTAGTCTACAATTAGCAGCACTGAGCCCCGAGAGGAGCCGTGTTAAGAAGGCAAGGGACGGAGCATCAGTGTACGCGTTGTGCGTACTGATCATGTCAGCTGACACGGCCGAGCATCGGTCTACGTGTTGTGCGTAATGAGCGTGTCAGCTGACACGGCCAATACCGATGCCGGCGTCCATACAGTCTCCATGGAAACCGCTGCCACACCGATGTCTTTCCCCGGACTGTGTGAGCCGGTGTAAATGCCGAGGGAGACTGGCGAGAGCAGCGCTGCCGGAGAGTAACACATACAAATTTTCAGGCATATCAGATTCCTGGTGTTACCTGGTCATTAATTGTGCTTGCAAGTACAATACGCCAAAACAAATTAGTAGGATACTTAAGAATCGGGTCACGACTCATCTGATCAAAGGACAAAGGAGGTCCGATCCGATTACAAAGAACTGCAAAGGTCCTGTGTGGTTGGTAATTTTGGCAAAACTGCCCGCCTCGATATATGGACCCTTGTCAAGATGCTGTCTCGGAACGCGGGCTCACCGTCCAGGGATCAGGTCGTGCAGTACTGTTGAGGTATCGCTTCTCATCCAAGAAAGGAGCCCCCTTTTTCACCATCCAATCCTGGTCCGATAGCCGCATCAACCTTCAACGAGATGGCATCAATCTTGAGGGTCCCTATTTGGGCGCCATCTGTAAAAGCAAGAGAAAATATCGAGGCTGAGTACCACAAAAGGAAATACACCAAACATGTGTTTATAAAGATTCACAGATCTTTAATACTGCGCAGTTACAAAGAAACAAATTCAGATAGCTATCTGGCCCTCAGTACATCACAGTGAGTGCCAGCCCTTCAGTGTGAGGAGTGAGAGGTACTGGACATCTGGACATTTGTACATTTATACATTTTCAGTAATAATGTCCAGCCCCTCTGCAAATTAATAATCTGTGGTCTACAGTTTGTGCCGAGTTCACTTACGGCTTATACAACAATATGCACACGGATTACATTTGGTTTACAATCAAACAAGTTACAATGTCAAAGTGTATTCCCAGATTTAGCAGTAAGCCTTAGCACATATCCCTTCACAATGCAGTTCAGCCAGTGTCCACGCTCGAGATTTGCTTTATATTGTCTTCGATGTATGTTCGTGGATGAGGCTTATTGGTGCAGACAATCCTAAGTACACAAGTCATATATGGGACAAGGTCTCTTTACCCAGTCTAAACATTCGGCCCGCGGACAGTGTAACCATTAACTTAGTATAAAGGTCAGAAAGGCTTGGTTACAAGTTGGAAACACAGCCCACCATTTTAGAACACTGAATTACATATGAACAGAAATCAAAATGGCGGATAATGCTAAAATGGCGGCGAAGTCGATCCAAAATTGGAACTTTTGAAATGCGGTTTTCTTCGCAGAGTGACTGGGCTTATGCCAATATATATAAGAAAAAAGGCACAATATGATTTCTCGTTTAACAAGCCATCCGGCTAAATGCTATTTTTCCGTTTGACTGTAACACTGTATAAGAAACTTTATAAGCTGTCTGTAACCTCACTGTGATACCCAAGGGTCTGGGCGTGTAACAAATGTAATAAAATAAAAAATAAAATAAATCATCCTCAAAATCACAAATTCCGAAGGCTCTGGCATTCTGGACCTGTCATTGTGCCTCTCTGATATTGGCCACTGGATGACAACCAACCACCTCATCCTCAACCCTGGGAAAACCAAACTCCTAGTCTGCTGGAAAACAGTGCTCCTCCCCCAACCAATCCCATGGCCCAAACCACTCGGAAAAATAGTGAAACCCTCTAATGTGGTATAAAACCTTGGATGCATGCTGGATTCAGACTTATCGCTCACCCAACACACCACCAGAGTATCCAAAACCTGCTTCTAAACCTGCTTCTACCGTCTACGGATTCTCAGCTGAATTTTCCCCTACCCGCCCATCCCCACTGTTTCTCGGCTATCAATTCCTTCATCCTGTCCCGCCTAGACTATGCAAACTGCCTCGACCTAGGCACCCCAGCATCCCAACTAAGGAAACTTCAAAGAATCCAAAACTCGGCAGCATGCCTGCTCATTAACCTGCCAGCCAGAGAACACATCAGCCCTACCCTGAGATTTCTCCATTGGCTCTCAATTGCTCGACGCACCACCTTTTAAGCCATGAGTATCACCCACTGCACAATCCACAACGCCGGCCCATAATTCCTCTCAAACAAAATTGTCCCCTACCAACCTTCCAGGAAACTCAGATTCCGCACAACATTTTGCCTAATGATCCCACCCCACAGCTCCACAAGGCTTGGTGTTTCCTCCTTCTCTGTCCAAGCACCAATCATCTGGAATTCCCTACTGCTACACATTGACAAATTGAAAACCACCTGAAATTCAGGAAGGCCCTTAAAACCTGGCTTTTCCCAATACTCACCTGATCCATTGCACCCCAGACAGCACCACTAAGAAAAACTCCCCTGCATCAATCACAACACAGGGGCCAGCAGCTCTCACAGCGATTCCACCTGACACACCACCACCACTTGCACAACACAACTCACACCTGACAAGTACTCCAGGTAAGCCATCAGCTTTCGTGTGGCACACCTGAAAAACTATCATCCCACCCACAGCAACACTCCTACCCTCCCCGCCCACCAGATCAGTCCATAAGAGAGACCACAAACATTGAGATAAGTAGCCCAGGGTAGCACACGTCCATCCCTAAGGAATCACTGTGAATGTTAACCTGCATCGCTCGCTCATGGATTTCTCAATATTAGCAACCTTCTACTACAAATGTACTCTCAAATCTAAGTATAACAAACCATCTATGTCTGTTATATTATGGAAACCTACTGTATTATATGGTGAAACCTACTGCATTGTAAAACCTAGACCTCTCTCCCACCATACACGTTTTCTCAAATCTAGGTGTAGCCTCCTTCTTTGTTTATTACATGGTGAAACCTACTGCATTGTGAAACCTAGGCCTCTCTCCCACTATACAGGACTCTCAAATCTAGGTGTAGCCTCTTTACCCAAATTTGAATGTGAAACCCTATATACAGTATCCCTTAAGCTAATCCTAACCACTAATAACTGCCTTTGTACTGTAAAACAAAATGTATTCAAAACGTAGGCTTCCCTAATGGCATAGGACTCTCAAATCTAGGCCTGTTTCCTCAGCTGCACTGGACAAAGATCACCCCAGCTGACCACTTTGGAAGCTTACAGTACTTATATCTCACAGTCCGCAGGCATGGCCAATCATCCATGCACTGTCGAATTCTGCTATGGCTATGCTCATCCGGACAAATATAGCCATCTAGACGGAAACACCTGATATACCACAAAACCCCTGCCACTAGCATACAGCGACTGCCATCCGAAAGGAACTCGTATAGCTGGCCACACATCGACTCTCTCAAAAATAGCAATCTATCGCAAACTTTCAACAGCGCACACCCACGTGCCTGGCCTCTTTTTGGGCTGCTTAGTTGAGCTTTGCCAGCCACCTAAGTCCTAGACCGGCAACATGCACACATGCATCTCCTAGGCTAAAATCCTTAGATTTTTCACCACATTGACTACGGTCACCGAGGGCGTTCCAACCCCAATGGAAAAAAGGGCACTGAGGCCACACAAGTGGGGAAAGAGTGCTATATAAATAACTGAATACGATACAATACTTTCATGGGGATTTGTGTCAATTTACCTGCCCACTGGTGGCCGTTGTAGTGCTCTATAATCTGTGAATATGTCTTTCCTACGGCCTGTTTGTGCAGGGTGCCTATTGGCATACATGGGAGTCTTGCCATCTTGATATGAGGTAAACTGGTACACCTAGGTGTCAGATGTTTGGAAGTACATGACAGACCACTGTTTGGATCATGGTTGACAGGTGGTAGGTTGTGGGTGTACTGTGGGAAGGTACATGACTGCTTCTTTGGTTGGCTGCATGGCTGGATCAGAAGAAGGGTTGGTGAGTACACATGCCAGGCCTAAAATGAAGATAGGCTAATGATAGGCCAGCAGCTGGGTCCAGTTCCATGAATGCCATTTGGGATTTCACAGCAATCTGGTGTTTGGATTGCTGCTTGCAGAATTATTTCCTTGCCATTCATGCTGGCATTGGTGTTGAGTCACGGACTCAACCTGCACTTCCTCTTTCTGGAGTGATGTACGAGAGTGCCCCACAGTGGAAGCTTTTTGTTCAGTGACTCCAGGGTGCTAGGTTTTCCTATCTATGGTGTGGGTTCTAGGCAAGTCAATTTGCCTGCAGCGCAAATGCATTCTGCACCAACATTTCTTTGTGAATCACTCTAACGCGCAAGTTAGGTCGAGTGGGACAACCTTTTGGTTTGCTCAAATACTTTCCATCACATTAGCGCTTTGTTTTTGTATCGGGTCCCCAGTGATTTGAAGAACAACCTTTCATGCTCCACTGCTCTTGTATCCATCCCATACCTGTATTTATTTTTTGGTGACTCTAATTTTCTTAAATACTAGATTTTCAATTTTGATCTGTATTTCAAAGCTACGCCAACCTATTGTCTGGCTCGGTCCCCTGAAGTGTGTGCCAGGGACGGATGTCATTGTGCCTTCAATCATTGAAAGCCCCATTGAAATGAGAATTTAGAATAACACATTCTATCATTTAATTGCAAAAAAGCACTGAAAAGAAAAATGCACTGAATAATATGAATCATGTATATAGTGCTCACAAGAAATAGACATGCATTTCTGCACGCACATAATAGCTATTATTATCGTAGAAATCAGTGGTACTCATTTTAGCATTATCAAAAGGACGAGAGTCTCCGTTGGACTGCCAATATTCAAACCTAGGTCCTGCAGGGTACACCGAGATCTCTGAGGTTGGAGCTCAACCCACCAGGATATCGCATTAGCTTACATACATATTCGTGGAAATGAAACTTTGCCTGCCAGCAGGCCTGCCAGTGGGGGAGAGAGTGCCAATGAGAACTTGAAGCCAGCCACAGTGAGTTTTTCAAAAGGGTGGTTTGTGTGATGAATACGGTGAGGCCGGCATCAGTTTGCTACCAAGCAACCCGAAGAAAAGAGAGGGAACAAGAAGAAAAAAAAAGATTTAAGAAGTGACACTTTCGGAAGACAGCCAATCTGAAAGATGTCCAAACCATTCACCAAAAAAAAGTGGCAGTGTCTCTTTAAATCCAGGGAACCCAAGTGAAAGGAAATGAATGAAGTACTGGACCATGCCCTGGCGCCATGGAAAGAATACACAATCTGGGCCATGCATGCCAATTCTGAAGCGAAAATGAAGGTGATCCGTCATATTGTGGTGTTTTTTTAAGGCAGAATATATATTTTTGAAAGTTGACCAAGCAATTAACCAAAATTAAAGAAACTGGAAAAGCAAACACTGGTTAAAATGCTTTAGGTTATTTTGGGTGTAAATTAAGTCTAAAACGTGTGTTTTTTATTATTGGAACATTCAAAAAATTAACCCCTAATACGAGACTTATAATGTTGTAGTCTTTTTTTCTGTGTTAGTATGTGATGCGGTAGAGTTTTTATTCAAGTGTCAATGTATGTTCATTTTTTGGATTCAAGAAAATTGAAACATTTCTACTGGAAGTGATTTTAACATTGTGATAATATTGTACCATTTGTGTAGCTCCTAGTGGTATATGTTGGTCGCTTCGAGGGACTGTACATACCATCTGTTATTATGTTCAGTTATAGAGTGCGAATGTTACAAAACAAAGTTTGGACAATTCACAGAGCTCTTGTTCCACGTGCAAGTGTGACTTAGTACGTGCACCTTATTTACACGTCATAAATAATCCAATTTAAAATTATGAATGATTCATAAAAGGATAAATTAATGAAGAGCAGTATAGGCATAGGTATAAGCATCAATTAAAGATACATACATATCTGATCTGCGTTAGTGGGGTGTTTTCTAGAGTATGTTAGAAATGGGCAAGAAAGGGGCAATGCAATTTTGATGGACTTTTGCCATATGTATGCATACACAGGGCAGATTCACATAGCTTTTTATGTGTTAGACATACTGGGCCTCATTACAAGTTTGGAGGTAGCCTTGCCGGTAAAACTGCCAGGTTGCCGCCAAACTTGTGATTTTGTTTCTGCCACCCGCGACTGGGCAAATACCAGGGCATTCCGGCACGCTGGACCTGGTATTTGCCCATTCGCGGGCGCCAGAAAAAAATGTTCCCCATTCCCATTTGAGCCCTATAGAATGGTGCCGGTGCATCCACCATGCTGTGCTCACGGGTGCTGCTCTGTCAGCCAGGTCAGACCTGGCGGTCAGAAAGGCACCTGTGAGCACAACTTGTAGTTTGCCGGTCTGGTAACTACAGTACCGCAAGCTTACTGGTACCGTAGTTACCGGACCAGCAAACTTGTAATTAGGCCCATTGACTTAAAATGTAGTAACATACTCAGGCATATGGGATCTTAGGGACATGTTAGGGAGTTGTGGTCGTGCCAAGAGCAATCCTGGGTAAACTTTCTTCTAATTGATCCACAGGCCACTGTGAATCTCCTAGTAGGATTTGGGTAGGTTTGCAGGTACCAGCGGATTATTCTCCCATCACTTATCTGCCTGAATCTCCTATAAGAGCCATACATCTTCAGGGAAGTAATGGAAAAGCTCTTTCAGGTTCAGGCTGATTCTTGTGAGAAAAGGAAACAAACAAAATAATGTAATGACTTCCAGGAGGGTAGTTTGTGGGTAAGGAGAGGAGTGTGGTGAGGCTTGGTTGGCGTGTTAGCAAGAGGAAATTGAGTCCACAGCATCCATGAGTGTTATTTAAGCACGACAGCACATTAAACTCTGCAGTAAGATGAATGCACCTACTCTAGAGATCTTTATGTAACTTGCAGGTCCCAGATTTGAATCTGTGTAAGAAGAACTCATTTATATCCTTCTGAACTTGAACACATTGGTAAAGTTGAAGTGGGGAATTTGAGATTGCATGTCAGACGATCAAAGTCAGGACATGTCAGTCATGACTGGGTCTTCTTTTAATCCTTCAGAGGTTGATACATTGTGCGTTGTTCATGTTTATAACATTACAATATAGACAATTCATTACAGACTCGGGACTCTGAAAAGCCTACAGGAAAGGTCAGTCATGCTTTATGGTTTGCTTTCCTGCTATATTTTGTTCCATACGTACTAATGAGGTTAACTGTTTAATAATAATGAGAGTCCATGACTGGCAGTCAATGACCTCAGAAAGGACAGTATGGCTGGGTGAGAACCAGTCACATGTGAAGCATCCATGATGAAGACTCTGACATTCCTAAAAGGAATCAAATGTAGAGAGGTCGGACTGCAATGCTATGAGCTTTGTTCCTGGGAGAAAAAACACATGGTCATATATCTACAGTAAGAGGCTTATGGGTGCCGGGAATGCCTCGCATCCTGTCAACACTAATGTATCCAAGGGGATTGGTCATCTCATAATTTGTGCTGCAGCACATCATCGTGGTAATACGCAGGCCGTGTTTGTGTATAAGGCGACCTGCACATTTCACAAAGTAATAGAAATGTTTTATTTGCTGTAAGTTTTGGGAATATGGCACTAAGTACATTTCAAAAATAAATGTTTGTCAGCTACAGAGAGTTAATTTGTGTTTCTATAGTAAATACATAAAATAAACATGTACAAGACATTAGTCATGTAGACACTTCTTTATTTGAGCATCCTTGGCAGGACAGGTTCTGACCTTCTGACCTAATCCATTAACTGTATACTTTATTTGCTTTCAACATGTGCTGGCAGGAAACGATCTAACCTCCTTAACCCAGTGTTCCCTGCAGCATTTCATCAGCATGTGATATTATACAGCTGACTAGAATATGTCTCCTGATTGTAGTAAACGTATGGAAAAACCCAAATTACTACAATACAGTGAAACATTTCATGGTTTTGAGGCTCTTCAAAAACAATCAGACCTAGATAAGAGGACATCTGAATGTGGAAGAGAGACAAACAAAGAGTGACATTTTGCATGCCTTAAGACAGCATACAAGTTATTTATTTATTTATTTATTTTATTTCTTTACATTTGTTATACGCCCAGACCCAGAGGTATCACGGTGTAGTTACAGACAATGGGTAAATACAATCTTAATATGATGAATGAACACAGTAAAACAAAAGTGAGAGAGTCCAAACAAGGTCTGTAAAACATCTTGCAGCGTTTTGCAGCGTAGACAGTGCATTTCAACACTGTACTACCGAATGAGCGCTCACCGAATGTGCGTGGACACGGGGCTAAATAGATCTTCTGGTTTAGGGGGTGGGGCTTGACAGGAGGACTTGCAATTGAATAAGAAGTGATTATTGATCAACATAGTGGGAAGTTGTAAGGCCGTTATTGACATATAAAACGCCACATCAGGAGTGTAAGAAGGATGGAAACTCTAATGAAGTGGAGGAAAAAGAGTAATGCAATTAAGATATGGGGATAATGTGGATGAATAGCACATTCCAAATGTTTTAAAGAAAAACAAGAATAGAAAGAGGACAACTGTTTTAAGAAAGAGGAGGATCCAGGAAAGTATTTCTAATAATAGGTAAAGTTATAACATGCTCAATGCAAAGTTCCAATTTACCTAAAGGAAGAGCATAATTGAAAAGAGATGTCAGGTAAAGGTGAGTAGAAGGATAAACTGTTGAAATAAGAGCAGAACGCAGAAGATATGCAAGGCCATCCAGAGAAATATCTGTTTGTTATAGGATGTGACGTGCCAACAAAGTACAATTACAGCAGGCATCACCTATGTGACTGTAATTCTCGTTGTGACACATTTGGTGGTGCAAATCTTTTTGTAGCATGCACAGCGTCGTCATTAGGATTACAGATAGTCCTTTTCCTGTTCCAACCGTCAAAATACTGAAATGCCGACAAAGAGGAAGAGCAGACTTAAAAGCCCCATACTAGCATAAAGCACCACAACGTGTTAACGAAGTGCAGTTGCTGCAGTTTCAGCAGTTTCTAGCAAATCTAGCTGGTGGAGTAAAGTTTACTTTATTTTCCTATCCATGGCTGCTTATGATTTGTGCAGCAAAGCTAACACTCAAAAAGCTGTCACCACTTTAGTAACATTCACATGGGTGGTGGACTCGAATGATTCTTTATTTATATTTCCGGGTGGAGGGCCATTAAACACACAACAAGCTATAGGCCCCTAGAAGGATTCCATATTCTGAAGATGGTGGTGGAAGGATCGAAAGACGTAGGAGCTGAAGTAAACAATGTTGATATTGTGTTATGGATAATTATTCCACACCTAATGTGTTTGATTTGCAACCCTGAATGGAATGTGTTTCTGATGTTTCTATTGTTGCTCCTGTGGTTTCCCAAGAACTTTGTAAGGATGGGTGTTTATCAGTGGAACCATGCTCTGCCTCTCGTGTATTGGGAAATAGGAGGGAAGAGTTTTTGCTTTCTTCATTCGGATATAGAGAGACTTCACTCTCTTGAAAAGTCCCCCGAGTTGTTTGGTATGACTCTGCAGTCAAAGGTCCTCATTAGTAGCTCTCTGCTCTGTGCTGCATAATGATGCTCATGGGCTATCTGTATCTTGAACAGCTCATGATCGAGGTTCCACACTTTAAGATAGGGAACTGTTGTTTGATCCGCCTGATCGGGGAGATGATATTAACTATACCTTGAATCAAACTTCTGTCTCGAAAGATTCAAATCCAGCAAACCTGGCAACAAAATGTGTTTCAACCTCCTTATGGGAAATATATGAAAACATTAATTTGGTGAGCTCTTGCAGTTCTAAACTGAGCTTCTTGGAAGGTTATATCACTGCCAGGAATAAGGGCTACCTGCTGTCATCGAACCAGTCGTCATCTAATATTCATAATGATGTTGTAGTGGACTTCTCTCCTGTGGGGCAGCACACATCATCTGTCCGCTAGAAATGGAGCACAGTGCTGCCTTATATACTCATCACATTCTGATAGAAGATGGGTGTCTCTTTGTGCTATGTGAGGCCTCTGTTGAAGAGAGAAATAATAGTCCTCTAAAAAGAACTACAGGCCAATGGAGGAAATTGACATCTTCACATGATGAAGGGGTGAAGCACTCAAATGGAAGGGGAACTGTGGCTCGCGTAAGTTCCTGAGAAAGCTCAGATTTCGGCTATCTCATCACGGGGGGAGGGGGGTGTTAATGGAGGTTCTCAACATAAAGATGGACAAGTGAAGGATAGCACTATAAAGTCCTGAGGAAAACCTGAAATATAAAACGGTCTACAACTGAAAACCAGGGCAAAAACGAACTCTGAGGTGGGCACCATAATTCCTTTTTTCCCCAAAAACAAGGCTCAGACAAGAGTGAGGAAGAACGTGTAATCTGTGAGAGCTATTCTGATATTCTGGACGTCTAAGAAGATATACAGGAACCAGACTCTGAGAATGGGATGCAGACTTTTTGCTGACAGAGTGGCTGAACATGGCTAAACAACATCTTCTCCAATGAATTCCAATGAATTCTGCCCTAAATTCCAAACATAACATATAGCTGCTCAAAGAAAACATGTAATCTTTTTGTCAGTCTCTCTCTCAGTACATTCCCCTGGAACAAGATGGAGTTCAGGGCATCCTTGGACCATAGAAAATTCTAAAATCAGTTCAAGAGGTTACTCTTAATAGAGCTCATGTTCTGGACTTGTTTTCCAATCTCTTTTTGAAACATCTACTCCAATGTTTTGATGGATTTCCAAGACCCTGTAAGAAATGATTTGGTTCTTTCACACATGAAGTCGAAATTTGTTTTTAAGCTTCTGTTATCTGAGCCAGAATACATTTTCATTATGGATTATGATCTTTTTAGATCGAGACATCACAGATTAGGCAATGCTCGACAAGCGGCAGCTCCTGTTGAAGCGGAGAGGATAGGTAACGTTGGAAGATCAGATTTTGGAAAGGAGGGGAGGGTAGAGGATGAAGTTATTAAATTGGCCGCCTGGAATACAAGAGGGTTTAGTCACCTTAAAAAAAATGAGATTTGGAGTTGCTAATGATATCACACATAATGAATCTCTGAGAGGACTGGTTGATGCAACATCTTTTAGAGATCCTTATGGCTTTGCATTCCAATACTAAGATGAGGGTGTGATTGGACTGTACGGGTAACTTAACTAAACCAGTTTTTGCCTATAGAGGGGTATGCCAGGGTTGTGATTTGACCCCACCTTTTTATATTTATCTTTTGGATATAGGTATTTGGCTGAGTCAAGCTAAACCTTTTCCTCCATATTGTACCATATGTGAGTGGAGTATGAATTCATATACAGTGCACAGTCACATTGGGTGTGGAAGAGTGACCAGTGATTGTTGTACTCATTTGTGTAAACTCCCATGCGTAAGTGACATAAAATAATTCAGTGATTGTTATCATTAGTGATATTACAGATAAATAGCAAGTAATGGATTTCATTATCTGAATTCAGTCCTCCAGAGATTATTCTCAGGAGAAATATGGTTCTGGCCTCTTGTTGGCGCAGTGTCTTTTCCTGGTCTCCCATCATTGGGTCTGGTCCGATATGCTTCAATCCGAAGAAATTGATGTCTCTTTTGCTCTACTCTCCAAGGTGCTCTTTCTGCCAATATTCTGCCATGGCACTCTTGCATTGTGGTGATGTGAGGTTTCCCAAATGTTCTCTGATTCTGATTCTTAACGCTTGAATCATACTTCCTACATAAATCTTATTTCATGCACATACTATCACATATACCACAAACATTGTTCTGCAATTGATGAATTCTTGGATTGTGGTATAATTGTGGATGTTATTCATAGCATATTTGCACATACTGCAATTGCCACAATTAAAACATCCTTTCAGCTTTTTCCCAGTTAGTAGGCTGGTTTGCAGTTTCTGCTTGCTTGTGTCCATGAAGATAGGGCTCAATCTAATGCCTAACATTGGGGCTTTAGTGCATGTTATTGTCAGTTTCTCCGAGATGCAGTCTTTCAACTCAGGGTTCAATTGTAGTATGTGCCAATTCTTCTGGTACAACTTGTTGACTATACTGTTATTCTCTGAGCATTGGGTTATCAATCTTATTTTGTCACCATCTGATTGTGCTTGTTTTATTTTCGGTTTTAGAAATTCTTTGTGATCCTTGGAATCAATCCTGTTTCTAGTGTTGGAAATGCAATTCATTGGATACCCTTGCATTAGGAATATGTTTTCAATAAGATTGCATTCGGTATCATAAGTCTGGTTTGTACTACAGTATCTCCTGGCTCTGGTGAATTCTCCTATAAGTATGTTCTCAATAATGCTCTTAAGGTGGTAGCTCCTTGTGTGTAAAGTGCCATTGGCTTCTGTTTTCTTGTGAAGAGTCCTTGTTTGTACAAGCCCATTCTCGATGTATATGTATAGGTCTAGGAATGTTACCTCTGTGTTACTCATTTCCACTGTGAACTGTAGTCCAAAATGTAATCTGTTTTAGGTAGTTACAGAATTGTTCTCACTCTGTTTTTTTCCTCCATTCTATATGGTGAAAATATTGTCGATGTACCTCAGGGATTTGATGATTTTATTTGATAGGGTTGGGTGAAATTCAAACTCTCCTACAAATAAATTAGCCATAGAGGGTGCAAAGCAGGTGCCCATGGCAATTCCCTTGATTTGTTTGTGCAGTGTTTGTTTCCTTAAACAGAAATGTGTTGTTGCTTAGTATGAATCCTATCATCACCTTTTTCATTTCCACAAATTGGTGGTAGGAAACTGATAAGTTCCTGAATGTGTGGTCAATTGCTTGTAGTGTTAATTCATGGTCAATGCATGTGTATATAGCTTTCACATCCATAGTCATTATCAAGTACCGTTCAGTCCATTGTATTTGGTTGATGTTCTCCTGGACGTGCATGGTGTCCCTTGTTTAAGAGTTCAATTTGTAGACATCTGGTCATAGAATGTTGTCAATGTATCTTGACATGTTCTCAGTATCCCACCCTATGCCACTGACAATTGGTCTTACAGCTGGCAAGTTGGTATATTCTTTCTGGATCTTTGGCAGGAATTATATTGTTGGTATTTTTGGTTGATAATCAGAAACATTGTTTCATCATCATTAATAATGAGTTTCCTGTGCCATTTATATACCAAAGTTTTAAGGTTCTGTGTTGTTTTATTCATGTAGCTTCTGTTAATTATCCATTAGCAGCCTGGGGTACTGAGATGCAGGTTTGCCATTTCAATATAGTCTCTTCGGGTGAGGACCACAATGTTTCCCCCTTTGTCTGCTTCTTTGATGATGATGTCCTTGTCGGATGTTAGGTCTTTGATTGCGATCTGTTCCATTGAGCTCATGTTCTTGTTAAATTGCATGTGGAAAATAATTGCTGCACTGAGAACAAGCATTCCATAATGCAAGAGAGGGAAGAACGTAGTAATGGGGCAATAAAAAATATTGGCATAGTTCCCAGAAAGGAGAGATGGATGTGTAATCCAGTAACACAGTAAGGGGAACAGGGAAGCATGGTGATGGAAAAAATAATGATATAAAAGATAAATACAAGACAAGGTGGTAACATTCAATGCATACTAAAATAAAAGTAGTGAAAGTGATTCACAGGGTCATGTACGAGTACATCAAAACATCAGAATATGCATGGGCTTTCACAGCAAGGCCTAGTGGTGGTAAAAATAACTTTAGCCTGCTAATGACAGCCACATGATGAAAGGTAAATTAATTGGAAAGGAAAAGCAAACCAAGCTACCAGGAACACTGGTGCACAGTTCATGGAAGATGCTAGTGGGTGGGCAAATGCAATGGTGAAAAACAGACCACTGTCCTTTCAGAATGCAAAGCAATGGGTGTGATAGATAAGGAGACCCCTTGATAGTTAGACATGGTTAAATAGATGGCAGAATACACAACAATTAATAGCAGCTCAGTTTGCTTCTCTGGGAATGGATGACTTGAATGGTGTCTACATCAGGAGTGAGAAAATGTATTGTTGTTGCTCTGGCAACATAATGGATATGACTATGAAAAACTGTGTTGTAGCTGTGACCAATGATGGCAAACAGTGTTAGGCACTAGAATGGTGGCAATGAACAAGATGAAGTGGTAAACACCACAGCAGCAACCAACCAGAGAACACTCAGGGAAGCAAATGTGTAGAATCGGACCACATTTAAACAGCAAATATGTCTGATTCAAAGAACATTGAAACTTTAAAGTAAGTAATACACATTACATTATACTGTAAAATCATAATATTTGAAAAACAAATGTTGATGGTACATTCTGCAGGTTGATCATGGTGGCTGGTACAGAAGATGCACATATTTCCTATCATCAGAATATAAATGGGGACTCCTGCTCTATCCAGGTAACCTGGCCTGGAGAACATTAGAACTTGTGATGGGATTTTATTTTCCTGTTTAACGATTTGCAACATGAGTTAATCTCAATGTCACCTCGCTAGGCTTCATCTGGTCCTGTTCTTCCTCAACACCACCACATCACATGCTTGTTCCTCCTCCAACTGCAGGCTTCATCTTTGTAAACTGTGTTGTCTACTCTACTGCCCGTGTTTAAGAAGGCATGCTATCTTGATCCTTCCTGTTTTGACTGGCTGGGGTATAGTAATCCTCTCATGATTTGCATCCTTTGACCTCCCACTGTCATCTCATTAGCATTTCCTGATAGTCTTCTCCTTGCCCCTGATGCCATTCTCCCCTACTACCTCAGTGGATTTTATTTTCCGACCACCTCCTAACATTCTCTTCCTACCAAATCCTGATGTTGATCTTCCACCATTTCCTGATGATCTCCTCCAGCCACCTCCTGATGTTCTTCTATATCCTTCTGATGGCCCCTCCTACCAATCCTGACATTCATCTTACACTCTCTCTTTATGATCTCTTGCTACCACTTCATGGAGTTCACCTACCAACTCCTCCTGTGTGTCACCTTCCACCACCGTATAACTCTTACCTCCAGATGTTTCCCTTCTGAATTATTCTCCTTGTGTTGCTTCCCACCTTCTGCATTTTAACATCCACCTTTATTCCATTGCTCTTTAGGGTTTCCATTCTATTCTTATACTATGTCCATAACCTTTACCCATACCTCCTTCTGTAACTCAACCCCTCCCATATTCCTATTCATAATATTCTCCTTCCTCTTTTGTATTCCAGTGTCCTTCAGTATTCCCACTACCACCTATACTCCAACCTCCTACTGTACTTCAATCTCCTACTGTACTCCCATCACCTCTTGCACTATTACTTTCTTCAAACCTCAACCACTTCCTGTAGTTCAACCTCTTCCTGTACTCCAATCTCCCCCTGTATTGTTACTCTCTGCAGTCACCAGCTGGCTTCTTCTCCCAAACCTCTCACACCCTGCTAATGTAAGCTGAGCGCTTTACACACTACATAGGTCTTCGCTGGGTTTGACTGCTCTGCTGGTGTACAGGATAATGTGACTGTGGCCAGGACTGGTTAGGGATAATTAGTGTGTATGGTTCACTAGTTATTAAATGCAGCACTGGTTCCTGTTTGAAGATGTTGATCAAGGCATTAAACACAGAGTCAGCCAGCTCAGATCAGCTAAGGTTATTGTCTTACACACCAGGAAAAGCATCAAGCTTCCACATCAGAACCACATATCCTAACCTACATGCAAGGATATCCTCTGCTGCCTTCCTAGTCTCTCAATTTAATTCAACATTATGCATGTGGGTGATTCTTGGTTCATGCACTTCGGAATGTCCAGATTAAACAAGGCCACAACATTCTCCCATTTAAGAACTGCACTTGATGGTAGTATAATTAACGGAATTGTACAGCCAGATGCCTACCTATTCTATGCATCGTTGTTGTTTGAGCATGTGATTTTCGGTATACATTGCACAGGTCCATCTCCCACTGATACAAGCAAGCCCCTGCGGCACTAGTTCATGCCAATAGATGTCCCCATATCTAGGTAGAGGAATTGTTTGACAGTGCTCACAGTTAAAGTTCATATAGATGATAAGTCAAAACATCTCATTACAACCGTGTTCAACTAATTGCCCGTAAAGCTTTCTTTATATATTACAGGGACTCGTCCTACCTCTCATAAAGGCCTATAAACATGTGATAAGGAATATCCTTCTATAACTGATTGATCAAAACATATCTGATAGAAATTTGAAAAAGAAGGGTCTACTTCACAATGTTCCTCCCTGGTGTAAGTTTAAACACATCTTTGAAAAGGTCAAAACTAACTCATGAACACGTGGCTGTACTTTAGATTGACCTTTGAACATAGGTATATATTTTCTGACATGAAACAGTTGTTTCATCAGAACAGATGTCCACCACCAGTTCCATGCAATGCAGGTCATACACCCAAATGAAGAGCTATCATTTTGAGTACATTTGGGGCTAAACGTAGGTTAACTTGTGCTCAGGTAAGGGTCATTGCCCATGCAATGGAAGACAAGAGGTAACACCGCCTGTCTGGGAATTAGGCTGTTGCAGGAGCTGTGGGTTCAATACTCTGCACCAATGATCTTCTACTATTTAATTCTGCATCCACTCTTTATAGTATGGTTTTTGAACAATATAAAGACAGAATAAATTGCATGATAACAAGTTCAGTAGACATGTACTACTGTACTCATCAAAGCCATCAGGCTGACAGCTTTGCATAACACTCCCACATTTTCAGACAGGTACCAGAAACACCAAGTACCCATATTATATACTGTGAATAAAATTAATAAAAAGACAACCAGAGGGCTTAGATAAGTATCACTGATTGGTGATTATCATTTGTTTTGCGAATATGTCTAAATTAAAATAGTAGACAAATAACAAGTACTGTATGTGCTGGACAAGCATCTCCAGAATGGAATGGGTCATGTTTTCATGTATGCAAATGTAAGGTGTAAGTTGAAAGGTGATGGGAGGTCATGTCTACTGAATCCAATAAAGTAAATGTGCAAATCTAAATTGCTAAGTGTTACTGTGAGTTTAAGTAAGTGTGCAGTATGTCCTATTTTAAAATGTGTTCTTTCCTTTAATTCATTTCATGATTGTATTTATTTTACCACCAACTCTCCAATGCTGGAAAGGAGCAGTGTGTCCAGATACTGCTGTTCTGCTCCTCCACCTTCCCTGCAACAACCACCAAGGGTACTTCGCACATGTGTCTGCATATCAAGTAAAAACGGGTGTCTTCTCTAAAACGTGTATGTCCACACCTTCAAGGTGAACCTGGAAACACCCATACCATCATACCACTGCATCAAGAAAATAACTTACATGATAGAACGTCTACCACCATGACGATGGTCCATATAGTGCATAAAAAAACAAGAAAAAAAAAGATTTCTGCTAGTTTACATTTCAGAACAGCATTGGTAAGACTGGATCTGGTGGTGACAGTGAGATTTAAATGGATAAAAATAAGTTGACAATGCCATACAAACAGCACCAGCAAGCAAGTAATCATGAATGTGTGTCTCCCTCTTCATATCTCCTGACCATTTGCATACATTTTTTTTAAATAATGTCAGCCACCGAATATGTTATAAAAAAAAGGGTTCACTACAGAGAATGTATTTGCTGAAAGAATATTTTCTTTGAGATATGTTCCCTCTACCCATGTCAGGTTTCACATTATTTGTCAGGTCCAGATTTAAACCAAATAAGTAGGGCCTGAAATATCTTTTCAGTTAAGCGTTGTAAATATTCGCCAGAATATATACACGAGACGGAGCATGGCAAGGAAGCCCAAAACATACCTGGGTTTGGGATCTCCCCCGAGGAACATTTTTAAAACAGTGGGTAGAAAGGTGTCATTTTACATCACAAACAAATGGGTACACCACCATACGAATTACAGTCAGTTCAATAGGAAAACTTAATAAAACATGCACTAAAAGCCAATGCCATGTAACCAACTACATACGCACGAGCGTTCCACAACACGTTTTATGATGTTTCTGCCCACAATTTCTCCTAGCGCTTATTGTTGCAACTGTGGCGTTATGCACCCGTTTCACGGGCATTACCCGGGGGTAACGGCCTGGGGTCCGAGTTAACTGCCAGAAGCAAAGTTAACACAAGAATACAGAGCATTCTTATGCCCTCTTTTATGGTAATTCCAATAATGAATTTCCTAAATCCACGTATTCATATTTACCCATATAATCCATCGTGCTGGTAATTCCAAAAATGTAAAATGCCCACAACAGTGCACTGCATGTTTTGGCGTGTGACCCCGTGTTTAGGCACGATCATCAACCTGCCAGGCTCCTGCTCCTAAGGGGATGGTCATAGCTCACTCACCGTTTTTAATGAATGCGTAAAGATGAACACTTGGATTTATCCCATTAAAAGTGAAATCAATGCAGACTAGGTTATCAAACCGCTGTGTGCCCCGGCTTTGTTTTGTTCATACGTGACTTTAGCAACAATTGGAGCTTACGTCCCAACTGAAGAATTGAAAGTATGCTATGGAAGGAAGTGTGTCCTTACCAGGCACTGAGGAGGAGGAAGTGTAAAAAGCTGGCGAGGAATTAGAATGTTGCATGATGTAGCATAAACAGCTAAGGAAGCTATAATGCTAGACCTAATACAAAGTGTCTTAAAGTGGAAGAAACATATTATGCTTGAATGAGGTTGCCATGAAATGTATACTGAAAGGGACTTCTAAATACTCTGAGCCCATGCTGGTCAGGAAAAGCCAAAGGGATGATTGTTATGTTGTAACCTAGTGCCTCTGTTGGTTTACCTCCGCTATGAGAGCTGTGTGTCTGTGATTGGAGCTTGGAGTTTTCGTGTGAGGTATCAAAGGGGGTGAGTGAGAGGGTTACAGGATTGACGGTTGGGGACTGGCAGGGAGAGAGCCAAGGGTAGAGGCAACATACTACTGATCTCCTTATCTCACCTTTTCTACTGAATCTGTAACAATAATGACGATGTACCTTTTGTAACCCTGGCTCTCTGGTGGTTCCTGTGTGTCCTGCTTGTGTGTGTGAACCACCTGAAGATACTTCAAATGGTGATGAGGAATTTAAGAACCCACAGGAAGGTGGGAGAGCATAAGTAATATGGAGCTGGAGATCTGGAGTGAAGGAGCCCTGATGCCAGCACCAGCTGGGAGAAACACTGGATTGGTGAGCTGCTGTTGAGGAAGCTGGTACCAATTTGGGAGATGGCAATGGTATCAGATGGGCCCTGGTGAAGTGTGCTGTGTGGCTGGAAGAAAGACAGGCTGTGGGAGAGTCCTGTAGCCCATCCAGTGTGCAGGAGGATGATCGGGCCCTGGTGAGAGGTTAGGGACCAAGTGACAGAAGGAAGTTGCCACAAGTGAGCAGCCGGCGCTTTAATTTATGCTTTGAGCGCTGTTGCGCTCCTGAGATGTAGGGACTTCTGGGACCTGCAGCCCGTGGAGGATTGCCCTGCTGTGAAGGTACTGAAAAAAAAAAAGAACATTAATTTGGGTATTTTTAGAGGGTCCCCGTGGGACGTGGGTGGTGCGCGCCCAGGCAAGCCCCCCTGCATTCCAGCCGTGCTGTTGGGCTGTAACGCACAGAATGCTGCCTTTGCCATTGTCAGGAGCTGCGTGTTGCAGAGAGGGCCTGCATCCAAGGAAAGGCACCAAGGACGTCCTTCAGCGTGATGACGCTGATAGCGAAAACGTATTTTGTTCTGGGTGTTCAGAATGGAGGCCTCTGGCAAATTACCATGTCGGACAAGAGAGAATGGTAGCCCTGGTAAACGGAGCAGAAAATGGGAAGCGGAGGACCTTTCAAGAGAACTGAGGTGCTGATACATGTGGTTGAGTTGCGAGTTTAAGCGGAGGCCTCAGGTACTTTTATTATTGATAAAGAAATGTGACTGCAGCGTTTTCGTGGATGTGAGAGGACACTCCGACTAGTGTCTTATATTGGACACTGGCACTCTCAGGTACTTTCTAATGTTACTAGCAGTGTAGCAGTGTTTACGAGGGACTATTTGGGTCCAGTGCTGACCGCCATGAAAGAAGGTGCAATGTGGAAATGAAATGTTTTAAATGTTTTGCCAGAACTAGTATTTTTAGGAAGACATTATATGGTGTGTCTAGTTCAGTAATTTTATAGAACTTTTATGAAAGTTCATGCGACTTCGTGAAGTTTTGGGTAATTAAGGAATATCTACGTTGAAGTTTCGGTTTTCAAAGCTCATGCAACGGGATGTTACATGAGTTGCAGTGGGTGCTAGTGAGCATGGATATGTGCAGTATGATTTAAGTATCACAAAGTGAAAATGCGCAGCATGAAATAATGGAGATGAAGGATTTTAATGAATTATGCGCTGTACGAAATGTTTGGAGTTGAATTAGTTTAAAATGAATTGAGGTTTCTTTAAATGAAGATTTCTTAAAATGATGAAGTGATATTGCTCTAGAAGCAAAATTATGTAGAGGATTTTTTAAATTTATTATGTCCAGAAATATTTTTTTTTAAAGGTGCATTTCTACAAGGATGTTTATATGTGGGGAGGGTTTCAATGGTGAGTTTATATAGAAATCACTTAAGATGTTTATGGTGATTTCACGTGTGCCCCGGCATGGTGATTGATCACCACCATGGCTGGTGGCGCAGCACATCCTTAATTTAGGAGATGGAGATTTTAAATGCATTATTTATGTTTAGTGTTTGTGAGTTGGGGACAGCAAATATGGAGTTGCGTCCCTGAGCGCAAGTGTAGTTGTGTGTGTGCCTAGCGCAATGGGGGACACAGGAGGTAGTAGGGGTGTAGCAGTTGTGTGTGTGTGTGTAAAACGTGGTGCCGTTGGGTATTTTGTGTAGATTTGGGGCCTGGCGGTATTTTCTTACCCCCAAAAATAATTTAGCAACAATCACTCCTTGTATTCTGATTGGGTTATGTATAATAATATTACAGTGGATATGCATTATTTCAGTACGTAGACATGCGTGGTTGTATGCGTGGTTCGTATGCGTGGTTGGTGGTATTTTGGTGAATATAATTCCCTTGTTTTATTTGTGGCCCCAATATCCAGAACCCCTTATTTTTGTTTAGATTTTTCGTGTAATCACCATAGAGACCTCAGGCTTGCATTTCAGGAACACCACATTTTCACTTTTAGTGTGCTACCATGGGCAATTTCTCGCTGTCTTATCTACGGCAGCGAGCTATCATGTGGTATTTTTCACTAACTTATATACGGCAGTGAACTATGTCCCGGGTCTCTATTTTAGCTGACTCATATACCTTCAGCAAAAAAGACTATAACACACACAGTTATTTATAATTGCTCATACTGAATGACATTTGCTCATACTGAATGGCTGCAGCCAAATCTTATTTTTAGCTACCATGAAAATGACAATTGCACTGTCTAAACATGTCCCCACATCATCAGCACTGTATTGGTAAATATAAAACACACCACCCGTCTGCTTTCAGATATTTTTGTGTATTTATAAAAGTTGCATTTAAACACGATCTCACTCTTTACAGAAATAAATAAAATAGCACAGTAACAGCATTATTTGTGATACACTGAAAAGGGAGTGGCGGAGACAAGAATTCAATTTGTAACATTAAACACGTGGGTAAAGCACAGGAATCTCCTTTCCTACACTGACTGAATATTTTCGTACACACTCAGCCCCCACACCCCAGCGAGATAATTACCAGGCTTAATCAGTATGTAACTTCTTTGGCTGGTCGCCTTCTGGAGGGATTCACCCAGCAAAGACAAGCATCTGCTGTCACTCAAACTGGGACTTGTTCACTGGAAAAGCCAGTCTCTGCAAACAAGTTGAATCTGCTTTAGGAATCAGGCATCCCCAGCTGTCAACCCCGTCCTTCTTCGAGCTGTGTCCAGAATCATCTCCCTTCCTTCTTCCTCGAGATTAAACAACAAAAAAAACCTCTGGTTCCCTCCTACCAAAGGATCCTAACCAATAAAATTCTATCATGCCCTAACCACCCCCTGTACACAATGGCTTGGCTTATACAGTTGCAAATGTAACCAAACTGATTTCCTGCTTATTCAAAGTCTTTGCTTCCTGCAGTTACTGTGGACAGAGCACAGAAAGGCAAAAGAAAAAAAAACTTGAATGTGTGTTTAAAACTGATTTTCAGAGTAGGCCTCATTTTGCAGTGAAGACACATTCTTTTATTAATGAGTTATAATTATTAGTCTTGTTAGTGAGATTAGTTTGTTAATTACCAAATGTGTCTCTTGCAACATAGGCATTTCAGGTGAGAAATGGTGTGCATTTTGAAGGTACAGATGTGTGCTTTTAACTGTGAAAAATGTATTTGCATTTTATATGTAAAAATAGTTTTTGACTGAATAACCTGCCCTTACTTATATGTCCATGTTACACTGGCAAGACATAGCTTGAAACAACTGCATCATAGCAATGCACCAAACCCATGCAGTGGCGCTGCATAAAAATGCTCAATAACACATGTCTTGCTGTACCAAATTTATCAATGCACCAAACCCATGCAGTGGCGCTGCACTTCAAAAAAAACATGCTATACATTGATCCTGTGCAGTGGTGCTGTACTCTGTGCTCCCGGAACACGCTAAACAATCCTACAGTGCAGTAGTGGTACACGTGAGAAGTTGATGCCTTAGTAGTTATGGTTGTCTGAAGCTGGCACGTGTTTTGGGGTTGCATGCATGTTAATGGGGTTTGGCTTCCACGCAGTGGCCAGGTGTGGTTGCAGTTTGTATTTTTAAAACCTTCGTAGGAATCCCATTTATTGAGGAGGTAGGATACTTTATTGTGAGTGCTCCAGTGCTACTTTAGATTAGGGTAGTGGCTTAGAAACCAGGGCAGGGGGCCCATATGTAGTTGGAGATTTGTTCAACGCAATTTGTTTTGCGTGTGAGTTTTAGGGCATGGGGCCCATGTTGTAGTAGTTGTGCATTTTAGGGGTCCGCACAGTGTTCCTCAGAGTTGAGGTTGGTGTTTTGGGAGTGAAGTTTACACTCCTGGTAGGTTTGTCTGTGGTGCCAGGCGATGCATTGTAAGGGGTGTAGTAGTTTAGTTTGGCTCGCCAGTTTGGAAGTGGCACACATATTGTAGGGCCGTGTTTTTGAGCGTTTAATGAGAAATCTTTCTATCATTTTGAAGTGTTTAGAAGTGCATATTTGTATTTTTCATCTTTTATGGGCGTCTTGACTATTTTTGCAAATTTAGAGTTTTGCAATGCACTACAATTTGTTTCACCTTGTGAGAGTGTTTTTTGGAGTTGATTTTTCGGGAATTTTCAGCAAGTGCTACTTAGTTTTCATCTCTTGGGAACTTGTCCAAGAATTTTCCTGTTTTGCACGGTAGTGTCTGTGCACCTTTAGCGCACCATATCTTTTGTGGTTGTGTTGTGTTTTTTGTGATCTTTGTGTTGTTAGTGGCTGTCCTATCTTTTCCTTGTCTATTTTTATGTGAAGCGAGGTGGTGATGTTGTCTAGTGGTGATTTGGTTGGTACTTAAGGTTATTTGCAAGGTTAGTGACATTCAGACCTTTCAGTTGTTTCCATGTGTTGTATTGATATTTTGGACATAGATAGGTTGCACGCTTTGCAGTTGATGGCAGTATCCTGCATTGGGGGTGAGGTTGTGCCAAGATGTGGCAGGTCCAGTGTTTGGGTGTGACAAGCCCTTACAGAAGGTGGATGGTTGTGTATTGATGGTTTTGGTTTGTTAGTGGGGTTTTGCTCAGAGAGAGCAGATTGTGCTTGGGGGTGGCAGCCCCAAGGTCCTGGGGGGCAGACCAGGACAAAAGGTGTTTAGTTTCTCAAGGGTTATTTCTTTGCACACATTGGATAGTTTCCTTTTTGTTTTATAAGGAGGGGGATGGTGTTGTGACCTAGTGCCTCTGTTGGTTTACATCTGCTATGAGAGCTGTGTGTCTGTGAGTGGAGCTTAGAGTGTTCGTGCGAGGTATGAAAGGTGGTGAGTGAGAGGGTACCAGGATTGAAGTTGGGGCTGGCAGGGAGAGAGCCAAGGGTAGAGGCAGCATATCACTAGATCTCCTGTCTCACCTTTCCTACGGAAGCTGTAAAAATAAAGAAGATGTACCTTGTGTAACCCTGGCTCTCTGTTGGTTCCTGAGTGTCCTACTTGTGTGTGTGAACCACCCAAAGATACTTCAGTTTACATAGAAGATGGAAAGGTGAGCCACAAGTCCTATATGGTGGCAAGAAAAGGATACGTCTGGGTAAAACCTTTCTCTGATAATCCGAACTACCAGAATGAATAGGATTTCCATGGTTCAATTTGCATGATCAGTCTTGCTAAGCAGAGGCAGAAGATTTATAGACCAGTTAAGAGTAAAGGTTTCAGATAAGGAATAGTTGGAAAATGTGGTGGATTTAATTCAGGGAAACGCAGGAAACTAAAATAAGATAGGGCATCTTTTGTCACTACTACTGCATCCCAGTGACCACTTGGTGTAATATAAACATGTGGTAAATTGTGTCAGTGCCAGGATGAGTAAGAATACAATAGAATTGTTTGGAAGCAGGACGTGGATTAGATCACTTTCACTGGGTGCAATTGACAGGGATTTTTTTTTTTTAATTGTTTGGAAGCAGGACGTGGATTAGATCACTTTCACTGGGTGCAATTGACAGGGCTTTTTTGTGGCAGGACCAAAATGCTTGTAACAAGCTGATAAATTAACAAATGTTGGAATTCTTTTCAGGAACGCGAGTACAGTCAATGCCTATAATTGTGTGCATCCTCTTTATATGGTCAGACCAAAATGAATAATGTGGATGTAAGTGAAGGCATCATCTTGTGTGGTCATAGATATTACTAGTTGCACAGAATTGTAAATCTCGATTAGCACAGGATATTATATTCAATGAATAACTGATATTATTGATCACATTGATTAACTGATTACTTGATTAACTAGTTGATTATTTTGTGAGTGACTGCACATTGTTCGTACAGGGAGGACAGCATCTCAATGACTGATCACATTGCTTGAAATAAATACATGTGACATTACTTGTCCAACTAAGGAGAAGAGCATTGCAGATTTCATTGGTGGCAGGCAGGAGATAAGATTGCAGTCAGTTGCTATAAATGACTTCTCAACTTATAGTGGCCTGACCAAATGCTTATCAGAAGTTGTGACGTTCCAAATAACACATCTTAGAATTGTTTTAGGCAAAAGTGTATGCTGTCTCTGGTGGCCCTGCCTTTAATAGTTACAAATAAATCTGTATCTTTCATGCTAAGCAGCCATCTGTGGTTGTGCATGAGTGCATTTCCATTTTGGGACCAGATAAAGTAATAGTTTTAAATACAAATCCTTATAATTCTTGGCAGACAAAGGGATATATATATATATATATATTCAGAGGCTGTAAGTGATTGCTCCATTTTAGCACTATGGAGGGAAGAGCCCAGGTGTTAGGGGATCTGTTGGTATAATTTAGCAGGGTCGGGACTAGTATGCACAAACGATTAGGATAATGGGAGATCAGGTTACCTTGATCATGTACGGGCTGTATGAGCCCCAATTAAGAGATACACTTTCCTCTATTGTTTAGCCACTAGAGGAACGTTAGATAAGCTTAGGGACTTCATACGCTGAGCGAATTGGCACATGCCTAGAGCATTCTAAACAGATCTCCTGGTTAGATATATCCAGAATCCACTTCTTGTTATGTCGCTCATTAAGAGTTACAATCTTCACGACCCGTGCTGAGTCAGGCAGATCAAGACCGTTCCAAAATGGCACCCAGGTTTGAAAAAACCGAAATAGAAACTGCATAGAAATGAGGCAGAGATGCCCGGTTGCCTAGCAACAGGCTAACAGCGCGAAGAACGCGGAAGCTGTGCCCAACACCGTTCCCTCAGCTCGTACATGATTAAGGTAACCTGATCTCCCATTATCCTAATCGTTTGTGCATACTAGTCCCGACCCTGCTAAAATATACCAACAGATCCCCTTTCACCTTCACAGGTTCCGTACAGAGGAATATTCCCTCATCTAGCCAGCCCGATACTCATGACGCCAGTGAGACGCCCCTCATTACCGAGGTAACAAAGACACTACAGCAGAGATCCACGATTGGTCCCCAGTAAGGTAGGAAAACCCTGTACGCTTACATTATTTCCCTCAGTATGGCTACCGATCATGGCCAAACCCGTAACTGATCCGGTCATTATCACCATTCCTAGGACGCAATCAACTTTCACATATCTACGAGAGTAACTCCCTGCTGATATTTGACCACTACGGTTCTGTCACAGTACCTGCTGTAACTTAGGTAAGTATTAAGCACTATGGCACCCACTATGTCACAACTTCTTAGAATTCAAATGACATAAAAGGGGAACCAGCGCTTGTCTCAGCGCCTATTCACTCTGTACGCCGCCACCATATCTTGTGTAAGATTAAAGTAATATCTGAATATGTTTTCCAGTTGCCAATTCACGTCTTTCCCATTGAGGCTTCGCTTCAGGGACCCAAGACAAATTAAAAGGTTAGTAATATAGTGGACAAGTTTTTGAACAGAATTATTTAATGAGATTATAACAAAATATACTGAATTATAATTCAGAATATATATCATCTCTTGCAGAAATCAGGAAACACAAGCCCAATATAAAAACCTGAAGAAGGACGAAAACCGCCCGAAACGAGTATTTAGAGATTGGATACAACATTCCTAAAGATATTGGGACATAAATTAATGAGAAATTGAAAAGCTTGTTCATATGAAGCAAATATGTCAATAGGATTTTGTTGTTACTTTAAAGTGAATACTGTGATTTTAGACCTCTGTATTGAATATATATTATTTTGGTGAAATTATCTATGATTAACATATGTGTGTGACTACAGAAAATACACTCGAGCATCATAATGAAATGAATCGTATTTTTTAACTTGAATGAATTCGCATGATTTAATTGATCTGTCTGAATTGGTTTGGAAAAAAACTTTTTTTGTTGTTGCTGTGGCCCGGTTTGTTCCTCGTGTGTATTCCGGTGAACCCTCTATATTAGTATTTGTTCCATTAAAGGTAGCACTTTACTAACTGGGAGCACCTTGCATTGAATTGACATTGTGTTGGAATCAAAGAATTATATTGTTTGAATGTATTGATCCAAATCAGAGTGCACCTCCACGTTCGCCTCTTCCAGATGCAATTTAGTCTGCCGAGTTTTCTCATTGGTGGACTTTTGAGAACTATATAAACAAATCAAATCTAATAGAAAACAAGCTTGTTGTTGCATAATTATCTGCTAGAGCAACATCCAAACACCAGAAACACATTTCAACTGCACACATTTGGTGTGGCGAATTTTGCTTTTCCAAACTTTTATACATCTAAACAAAACAGCTGTTTTAGAACATAGACCATCAGACCGAGTCTATCATTGACAACCGGATGGCACATTCATAGAAGTATTCATGTAGGATTTCAAGATGTCTACCTAGTCTGTTGTGTAATGTCACCTCACATCATCTTTATTCTGCACGGGTAACATTGTTTACAGTAAATTAAGACTACTGCACGGAATAAACCCGAACCAGAAAAAGGCCCCAAGTCAACGCTTCATGCACAAGTTGTTTCAGACCTGGCCCAAATTTGTCTATTGGTTTGGGCTGTGTGATCCAGGCAAAAATGTAACTTTTTTGTCTATGGGCAAGTAGGTCGCAACTTTTTCTAACTTGTTTTTGTTTTCTTAATAACAATTTTAGTGTTTAATGAATAATTTCCAAATCGTGTAGTGTAGGGGTGCCCGTGGGTTCCTAACCGAGTACAACATTTCAGACAAATCTGGTGCATGAGTCAAAGGCTATTAGAAATTAATGTTTCCAAGGCTGCTACGAGAGTCTGACTCACCTTAACTATAGGGCGGTGACTGCCACACTATAATGTATATATATGAATGTGTATAGATATATATTGTATGCAATTGTATATTACTCTACTGTTAATGTTAGTTAATGCTAGTGGGGATGATGTAATAACAATAACAGTCAAGATAGCCTTACAATCTACTGCACCATTGTGGATGAATGCTGCCTGCAATTTCAGCAATGAACAGACATAGGGCCTGATCATGACTTCGGCAGTAACCCTTAAATCCGGCCGTAGCGCTAATACCGCCGGATTTAAGGGTCCGCCGAATCAAGGGCTTCGGCGGATTTCGCCCCAGCTCTGAGCTGGGGGGAAATCCGCCAAAAATTTTCGCTATTACCACTGGCGGGAAATCCGCCGGCAGTAAGAACGCCAAAATTCCCCATTGAGCCCAATGGGGAATGGGGCATTCCCGAATGGGCTCAATGGGGAATGGGGAATTACTTTATCGCCAAACTCGTGATCCGGCGCTATTAGCGCCGGGGAGTTCGGCGGTAGGGCTATTACCGCCGGCGGTAAAACCGCCGGCGGTAACGCCCAAGTCGTGATCAGGCCCTAGTTTGGAAAAGGAACCTGCAGTGTAGATAAGAGATTGTGGAGAACTATTTGCCATGTATACAACTCACTGATAACTTGCAGACAATAAATAGAAGTTGTGGAAGAGAACAGTCTTGTTCTTTGAAAGATTCCACAAAAGAATGCAGTCAGAGGAGGGAGCACCGTGGGAGGAAATAATGGAAAATCGCATTACGCTTTAATTATTTGGATTGACAGGGTAAACTCTGCATAACAAACACCCTAGATCCCAACAAGATATTCTGAAGGCAATAAAGGGCTAGAACAAAGAAAAGAGTTGGGGAACAGACTTTGGGCTTCATTCTGACTTTGCAAGTATTAATGCCCAAATTGGGTACTGTTACAATCACTTAGACCCCTTTCCTCCTCAAAACCTTCAGGATCCCATATGATCCATATGAAGATGTGAATATGACATACAACTCTCAATTCACCTGAAGAGCAGGAGCATCATGAGCACCAACCAGAAGATGTGACCATGATTGGTGTCCTTGAGTTTCCTGTGTCCAAGCAAAACAGAGCACCTGCTGTGTGCATCAATCCAAATAAAATAAATTGCCCTTTCCCTGGCTGATGCCCATGGGTACCTCCTGACCACTGCATCCATGATGAAGAATCGGTAAATGATCTTTAACACAGACCTCATGTTCACCCCATAGACTAATGCACATGTAAATGGTGCACACTACAAGCTTAAAAGAACATGGAAGATGGCATAAGACGAAATGGATAGAACCGACGAAATGGATAGAACAGACAAACTCGGTGAATGCACAAAGTGGATGGAAGGAACAAAAGAGATGAAACAGACAGAGCAGATGAATAGGATGGGATGGATGAATTGGATGGAACAAATGAACTGGATGGAACGGAAAAAGTGGATGGAACGGATGAAGTGGATGGAACAGATGAAGAGGATGGAACGGATGAAACCGATAGAACGGATGAAGCGGACAGAATGGATGAAGTGGACTGAACGGATGGGAAGGATGAAATGGGTGTATGGAATGGATGAAGTACATCATGTGGATGAAGGGTTGAGTGGATGGAATGGATGGAAGGGACTAGTAGATTAAACAGATGTAACAAACAAAAGGGATGAACAGACAAAGTGGAATGAACAGACAGAGTAAATACAACAGATAGAATAGATCACATGGATGGAGTACTCGGCCTCAAGCGCTTTACTGATAACCACCATAACACACTACCATGCTCAATCTCTCCTATACACCACCACTGAACTAGAACACAGCGATACTATGACTAATTTGGTATAGCTGTTCTCATACTAACACCCTCCGCAGACTCCCCATCATCCTAATTAAACACAGCTAGCTGAGCCCACACCGCTAGCTTAAGCGTCTCCTCAGGCCTAACGCAGGCAGAAATCAGTCTGGGTGTCCACCCTCCAGAATGAACACCTCCAACTGACCTCCCCACCACCACACCGACCGCTAAGAAGCAGCTATCATGCAACTGCCACACCGGCTGCAGACATATCTGGTGCACGCAGGCACATTATGACTCTCTCTCGACTGACGTTCAACTTACCAGCGCTTTGAGATCATACCAATGATACATAAGGCGCTATATAAATGCCAAGTAACATAACAGAACATAACATAAAGTGGCGGCAGTCCAGGCAATTTCGCTTCTCCAGACTGAACTTCTGCAACTTCCTGTACGTGGGGTACCCAAATCCACTCTGAGAAACCTCAAACTGATATTGAACAGATGAGCAAAGGTGATCCTGGCCCAAGAACAAGGGATCACATTTCATCAGGCTCAAAATCCTCTATTGGCTCACCATGGAAAAGGTGATCAAATTCAAGCTCTGCTGCACTTTCCAAAGTGTTATGTGGCCCAAGGGTTCTAGATAACTGGTGGGTAGAACTGAACGTCCCTCCTACAGAATACCCAAATCTAAATGCAAGTGCAGGGAGGGGGTCCTATTCTGGTGGCTGGACTCAAAGCCTGGAAGAAAAACACTCAGATTTCAAGTGAACAATATCACTTGTTTGGAATAATAATAATAATAATAATAATAATAATAATATAATAATAATAATAATAATAATTTTGAATAATGATAAAGATTGAAAATGCTCCTGCATCATAAAGCCCTTACCTTTTCCTGTTTCCCACAGAACACCTGATCCATCTGAACACCGCCCCCTACCACCTGGATGCCTTTTCTTGATCAGCACGAACCCCACCGCACCAATTGCCCAACACTCAATTTATCTTACCTGGCTGGCATCCTTAACAATTGCTGATTATGAATCCCGGGCAGCCTGTGCATGAAGTGTGCGGCAATGCTTTCCTTCACCCACGTGAGCTCTGCCATCTGGGTTTAGCTCAGCATGTACAGTGCTATACGCAGCAAAATAGATACATGCTCAAATAAGCATGATATACAACGTGCAATCTGATCTATGGGGACTCTGATGGATGTTAAATTGTTGCGTATAGATGAACTTTAATCCTTCGTTACGCAAAGTGTACCCAGTAATCCAATGTAACTGAAGGCTAGTTGTGCCACAAGTATGCTACAAGAGTAGGGTAGTTGGTTGGCGCCTCTATATCTCTCATGGGCAGGAATGATACATGCAGCATTGTCCTTGGGAAAGTTCATCTCATGCTAAGTCACTGGTGGCTCCGGATCACAGTTTCACCCATACAGAATCTCATGTAACCGACGAGGAATGATGAGCGGTGCCCATGTCCTTCTGGCTTTCGGCACACACACCTACAATGCTGCCTACCTCCCTTGCTCATATGGGGACCTCTGGAAATGTCTGCGGTTGCTAAATACAGACGCCTAATAGCACAGTCCAAGTATTCCTGCCACAGATGGCACAATGTAACTTTCAGAAATGCTTGTCTTGAATGCTCCATTCACACAGATTTTCAAATGGCCCCACGTCCTGTGTGACACCAATAGCACAGTCCTGCCTTTGAACTTTGCATGCTGGGACTTTTAGGTCCATACTCGCAATGGGGAAAAATAAACTACAAGTCCCAGAAACCAATGGGGAAATCAGGACTTTCTCAATGTGCCACCCATGACATAGTATCACGTGGCAACCATGCATTCATGACCACTGTGGCGTGCAAGCAAAATCCACTAGCATTCAAAGCATCTATATTAAGTGAAACCTGGGTCTGGTTAGTTTGGACAACGAGGCAAATTCCTTGTGTGTCATCCTTGCCTCTAAGCCAAGAAGACTCCTATGGAAAGAATAACAAATATGCATAGAAAGCGCTGCTTTCGCGCTTCCCATCCAGCAGATGCCATGTCTGCAGTGAACGGACAAGGGGATCGGTTTGTTTAATCAGGAGTCCTGAGTGATAGCCAACATCTAATGTATCTTGCAACGAGTGTCCCAGCCAACTAAAGGGAACATATTCATCTAACAAATTGCCAACACCATTGGAGGGCAATGTTACAGTTTGGGAAAATATGCTTTTAAAATGTCGTTTGTTTATGCGTACAAAGCACTGCTCCAATTAGCAGCACTAGTCTCGGGAACACAGTTATGTTCACAGTCAGTAGACTTTTATTCGCGGCTTCCAAAGAGAACGTTTCCCATAGTTTGCCCCTTCGAAACCCCCTCCACCCCTCTACCCCTAGCGCACTGTCTGTACTTTGGTCGGGGCTCTCATCCCCTGCTGAGCACCAGAAGGGAAAAACGTGGGAGCTTGATTACTCAACGAGGCCGATTCAATTAGAGGTAACAGCCCATAGCTGGGCACTGACAGGTTCCTCTGCTACCACATCTGGGAGCAAGTACGGATACGTTAGACTTTAAGCCGCTCAGATTCCGCGTCTTGGACTTGACAGTTGTTTATCTGAAGGGCCTAGCACTGTAAACAGAGTTAACGGTTCATTAGGCGGGTTCTGGCACAGGCTCCGATGTCGTAGACTCTACACTTACATGAGCAGCCCTGTGTATGCTATGCCCCGCTAGCGTGTCCATACGTCAACCGAAACATGGATTCCCCAGGGCAGTGCACTGCTCATGCCCTGAACATACAAGAAATCGAGACCAGCGCGGGCTGGCTGTGCAGGGCAACGTCTCTTTATCCTGATTGGAAGCTGACATGTAAAAACAGCATTAGAAATTGCAATCAAAGAGAAAATGGAGACCGCTTTCAGGGGACTTCGCTTTGTGTTTAACATTCAGAACTTACAAGTGCACTCGACCACACCTGACCTGGGTGAGCAATTTGTTTAGGAGTTGTGGACTGGCCTGCTTGGTATCAGGCAATGCCGGGAATGCCAACCAGACAGATGGCGTGAGCTGGCCTCCGATGACGTAAGGGAGCACACTAGTGGCAGTGGGACAGCTCAACTCATTAAAATGCATGAGTAGGCCAGTGTCTGTACTGCACTGAGTTGTGGACATAATTTTTATTATCACCCATCGGCTGGTGGCCACTGTCAGGCTATGCGTGCCATATGCCACTTCTCATCATGAAATGCACTGGTGGTATCCCAGCTTCCCCCACTGGAGTTAGAGGATGCGTGTGACACTAGACACTGCGTCACACACTCAGCGATCTTTTTGCAGCAAGAAGGGCAAGTATTTGGGAAGATTCGGCAGCTGAGGATGTGCAGTTTTTATTTTGGGGTATCACTACATATTATCCCCACCAAAAATATCGCCGTATATATGGTCGTCTGGAACAGCCATAGGCGATATTTTAGGGGGGGATACTTTTTGGTGTTTTTGGGAGCAGGGGTTGCGGGGGTGATCCCCGCTCCTTTAAAATAATGCGGGGGTTGTGAGAGTGTCCCCCGCAGGTTCCATGCCTTAATATCTCTGCAAAAATATGCCGATATTTTTGTATGGTGATATTTTAGTGGGGATATTAACACATGGAGCCCATTTTGGATGTATTATTTTTAATTATTGATATTAAGGTATTTATTGAGTGTGGACCTATCTTGGGAGACAGCAGAGTGCTTTTCAAGACGTCGGTGAAATGGCACAGTGAGGAAAGAAGATATACGGCGAGAGGGAGCTAATAACTGGTGAGGGAGTGTGAGCAGTCAATTAGCAAAGGATCACCAATCCACTTGTGGAGATCACAGGGGGAGCAGGTGACCCAGTCTCAGGTTAAGTGGCTAGTGTGTGTGGACTCAAGTGTTAGGGACGAGCCATTCCTAGACGAGGGGGCCTTGAGCTATATCCTGAAATGTAGAAGCAAAGGTGATAGTCTCGTGTTGATGGGGAGGAGATTCCAGATTCTGGGGGTGTATACAAAGAAGGCTTGCGTTCTGGTTCTTTCCTTCCTGCATCTGTGGATGTGAAGTCTGCAACTGTCCTTTCTTCTGATGGATTGTAGGTCTTGTGGGTGTGTGCCTGTATTTGTGTCATTGTTAGTGTGTACATCTGTGCCCCAATATGTGTGCCTATTTGCGTGCTTTTATTTTTGACTGACGTCTCTGTGAATTTATGTGAGCCTCTGTCTGTGCATTTGTGTCTATGCATGCAACACGGTGTTCTTTTGTTTGTGCCTCTGTGTCTCTGTGACTCCCTGTGCAAATGTGTGCATCTTTGTTTCCATGGACTTGTATGTTAGCTTATCTGAGGTAAGCTAAGCAACTTTGTGTATGTACTTGGCTGAGCGCATAATGGTGTGTGTGCTTATGTGCATGTGTTTTTGTGTTGTAATTTAAAGCATTGGTGCTTTGGTGCCTCTGTATCCCCTTCTGTACCCTTCCATATATATATGTTTGAATATGTAATGCCATTTTCACCTGTTTTAGTGATTTGTGATATCTTAATGTCACTATGACATGAATGGTTTTCTGACAATCATAAGTATTGTTGATGTGTTGAGATACACTTTTCCACATTACAATAATCTCGATATAGTTATATTTTGCCAAGTGTTCATGTCAGCAATTTACATCTGTTTCCACTAGCAGCTCCACAAGCAGCTCGCATGTTTGTGTTAATGCTGTCTGTGTATTTCAGTGAGCACTTTTATCAGTAAGAACAAGTCACTTTGTATGTATTGTGGTCTGTTTTCTATGTTCTCAATGTTTTTGGAAAACGATTGATTGTTATGGGAGATGTATTTGGCAACCTATGGCATATCAAGGTTTAGTCCTTTTTTAACCATTACTTCAGTGAGTAAGCTGTGGTATACAGCGAAACAACTGGCTCTTTCCATGCTTTGGATGTTTTTGCAAATAGCGTTCCAGCTCTGCAGTGCTATAGAAATAGTGTACTTATTATTTCATGTGTCAATATTTGTTTGTCTGTGTGTGAATGTGCACACGTGAGAGTGAGGGAGACATATGGCCTCATTACGACTTCAGCGGTAGTCATGCCGCTATTGCCGCTGAAATCTGGTCCGGGTTCCCAGAATGGGGAATTAACCGGTCATTCCGAGTTCAGAGGGCCTGGTAATTCCTCCCTCCAGGAACCAGGGCCCGGACCTTCTCCATTCCCATCTGAGCCCCCATAGGGCTAAGATGGGAATGGGAGGGGGTGCAAACAATGGGCCGATTACGAGCAGCCCGTTGTTTGCTCATTCTTCCCCTCGCGGGACCCGGTAAGGACGCCTGTTTTGACAAGGCGGTACTTACCGGGTCCCGCGAGGGGAGCTTGTAATGAGGCGGAACAGGTTTAACGGGTCCGCCTCCTTTAGCAGAGCCCGTTAACCCGTTCAGCCTCAGTCGTAATGAGGCCCAGAGTGTTTAAACATACAATGTTTGAAACTTGTCAAATATTTGCATTACTTTGTTTTGTGGAAACAGGCAACTGGTCGAAAAAAGAAAATGTATATGTAAAAGTTGTTTTATTAGTTTGATTAACAAACTTTTTACAACATCTTAAAACATTAGCAAATGATTCAAATTTCATTAAACAATCCATATATTTTTCATTTCATGTTTATATAAACCTAATTATATTTTCATTTTGTGATTCACAGTACTTGTACATAATCCAGAATATGAGTACATCGTTTTGTGCTTCTTATAACAGTACTACTGTCCTTATTATATAGGAGAACATAGCATTTCCCTATAGTTGTTCCTTTCTCTCCAATTCCACAACCAACTTCTCAAGGAACACACATAATGAGACTAATACTTTAAATGAGTATCCCCTCATGAACTTCTTCCAGCACCATTCCCTTGCTTCTCGAGTCATCCCCAACACTTCTGGATCAATAAGGGCATATTTTAGAGCTTCAAGGTGTTCACAATAGACAGGTGTTTTAGATTTTCAATGTGTCTCTTTCCCTCACAAAATCTGCACCACAGTGTCTGTGCCAAATAATCGTGTTTATTCCAATTGATTGTTTTCTCAGATGTATGCAGTTGATTGAGCTTCAATCTCAAGTGCAAATCACGATATTGTTCAGCCGGGAATTTACTCAAATAGGCCTTTCTCAGTTTTCTAGGTGTCACAAATGTTGCTGCTTCAACATATAATTTTTTTGTATGCATGTCTGTCAAAGTAATTAGCCAGTCATGCTCATATAGCCGTTTCTTTACATGTTGAGAGCGATGTTCAAGATCTAAAGGTTTTACACCACATTCATCAAGTTTCCTAATAATGAGGTTTGAGAATGTAAGCAATGAGCTAGGTACTCGATGTTTAATCATGATTGCGAATTCCTCATAAAGCGATTGCTCAGGTGGAAATAGCATCTTTCCATGATTCGTTAGTTGTCGCCAATGAAATCTGGCTGATAAGGCTGAAATACCCAACTCCTCTCTTAGAATACAATTTGGTAGTGCATTTGACAGCCTTAATACATCTTTCCAAATTTGACCTTGAATTTGATCTAAATTTGCATCTATATTGCACAAACATAGGTCAAGCCCATATAATAGTATTGCTTCCACTTTTAACATGTAAAATTGCAAGAACGGTTCTATTGAAAATTGACAGTGTTTCCTAAATATAATCCGCATCTGAGTAATCAGAACAGTTTTTTTTTTTGCATTTAAGTTTCCTACCCATGTTTTTTTGTGGGGGAGTCTCTCACATCATAACCCAAGTATCTCATATTCACATTTATGGGAATAGGTATTGAGTTAACAGACCATTGCATTGTCAATGTTTTCTTTTTCAAGTTTTGTAATATGAAAATGCTTCATTTACAAGTTAAATTGTGTTTATATAAGTATTCCGCAAAGATTGTAAGGAGTTCGATCGAATATTAGCACATCATCCGCAAAAGCGATCCATTGAATGCGCAAATGCCCCAAATTGGCTGGATACGTTATCTCGGATTTCCATATCTGTTCAATGTCCGAGAGGTAGAGGTTAAACAGGGTCGCTGCTAAATTGCAGCCCTGCTTAACCCCCACCTCTGTTGGAATCGCGACAGTTGTTGAACCAGACTCATTGATGCGAACCAGATAGGCAGCCTTGATGCAATTTGGCCAACAAAGTAATTATGTCTTGAGGAATACCTTTTTCCTCATGTTTATCCCATAATAGATTCCTTAACACACAGTCGAATGCTGCAGATAAATCGACCAATGCCATATATAAGGCACCTGAGCTTTGAATCTTAGTTTGGGCAATTAGATGTGCCAAAACGGTTGCATTCAAAGCCGTTTCCATCCTAGCACGAAAGCCTATTTGAAATGGTGAAAGAATGGCTCGAAGGGTTATATTCTCTTTTAACTGTTGAAGTAATAAAATAGCAAAGGTTTTAGCACTCGCATCAATCAAAGCAATGGGCTGAAAGTTTCCTGGATTAGTTCTAGCCTCTTTCTTGTGAATATGAACTATAATCGATTGAAGACATGAAGATGGAACACTAGAGGTTTGTATAATCTCATTGAATTGCAATTTTAGCATTGGTGCCCATAATTGCATATTTTCTTTTAGTACACATGGTGGAATACAATCAGAGCCCAGTGTTCTTGATTTGTTTAGCTTTGTGAGTGCCCATGTTATGTCTTCCAGTGACCAGCCCCGAGTTCCCTCACTGAATATAGTTGAAACTTAGACACAAGTGTTGAAAATCTTTCAGGAGGTGCAAATTTATCCTTATAGTATTGGGTCCATGTTTCAGCACGAATGCTTGAGGTTTGCTCAGTCCTTCGCAAGTGCTCGTTCCCCCTTCAGAGCGCGCAAGTGGAGCGCCTATCATTTGAACACAATGCTCCTATCATTGTTTGATTCATTGTATGATGTAGATATATTCTGTAATTTTTTATGTTATTACAGTATTTATTCATAATCTTACGTTTTGTGTTTTGATGTTCAGATTCTGATAGTCCCATTTTGATAAGATGTGAAATCTCATAATTCTTTTGTTTTTTCACAATTCCAATTCTTACAGACAATAAATCCACAGCTAGAGGCTTTGCTTTTCTTTTGATTTAAGTATTAGAAGGTATAAAAGGGCTGTTGGAATGATAATAAGATTTTGCATTGTTAAACTATTCCCTTTTATAGTTGGGTCTTCAACATTCATGCACTTATCCGCCAGGCTCGTAATAATTTCATTTAATTTTCGGCATGTTTTCAGGTTCCATCGTAGGGAGGCACCTGGCCTCTCCTCCAAAATAAATGTGCTAAGTGGATCTTGTAGCAAGTTTGGAGTGGTTAGTTGAATTTCAGTGTATAAAATGCAATGATCGCTCAAATCATTCATATCGGTTTCTATTCCCGTACAACTTGCAGCTAATTCGACAGACACCACAATGTAATCAATACATGATTTCCTGTTATTTCGAGACCATGTAAATACATTCTCTTTAATAAGAAAAGGCAACAGAATATTATTCCATTGCTGAAATAATAATTGAAAAGATATACCTCTTTTCCTGTTTGTCAAAGGTTGATTTTTCAAAAGCGTTTTTTGTTCAATCGGAGGCGATTGAAGGCAGTTGGAATTAAAGTCACCCCCTAGAATAATTTTTACATCAGGCCATTTACACAGGGTCTCGTAAAACAGAAGATCAAGATCTTTCATGATTGTTGTCATTGCAGTAACTAGTGGATTATAGTACATTGATACAATTGAGATGTACTCAGTTTTACCTCTTCCTAGTTCAATTACAATCACTGTGAATGAGCATGTAATGCTAGTTAGTAGGAGAATATAATCAAGGCCTGTGTTTACTAAGATGGAAATTCCCCCCAATGGTCTCCCTTTAGGCAGTTCTGTAGCTGGCGTTGAGTATGCAGCAAACCCGCTAATTTCGAGTTGGTTAGTAGACATGTCTCTTGGCATAACACTATATCCACAATTTCTTGGGGGGGGTATACCTAGATACCCATCTTTTCAAGTTTTTCAGACCACATGAATTCCATGACATAACTCATAAACGCTTTTTGCTACTACGAGTGCTCTGTTCTTGTTACCTCATTACGAGCTCCAAACAATGCAGATAGCCAAGACCAATCTTTAGACATGGCAGAAATTGCAACCAATTGTTCCAAGACTACAGTTTCCGAAGAATGTAATCTATTATTTGTTGCTAATTGGTTATTTATGTTTACTTCAATTGGGGGACTAGTCTCATTGAAGATCCTCGCTTGTTCAATTGTGTGAATTTGGGTAATAGCCTATCCTAGCATTTTTAATTCCCTTTGATGGTTCCATATCAGTTCTGCAATTATTGCAGATTGCAGCTCAAATACCAACCTATGATTTTTTATAGAAGGAAGAGTTATCCAGATGATATCACTTGAAACCAGCGTTCTCAAGGCTGGAATTTTTTAAAAATCTGCAACATAAATGATCGATTTAGATCTTGGTCTCCGTTTATTTCCAGAGCACTAATCCATCCACGAATAGTCAACATTGGCTTGTCTGCATTCATTTGATCAATAGATTCATTGTGAGAGATTATTTCCTCAAAGACTCGCCTTATTCATAGGTTCATTCGATTGAGCTACATGATTCTTTTTGTCTTCAGAGAGAGCAAATGACTGCGGGAGCTTTGACATCACACACCTCCCGGTTCCCCAGGATCTGTTTTGTGAGGTACATGGTGCCTTTGATCAATTATCTGCGGAATGCTAGTTTTTCCTTCAGTCTCAAGCGAAGGTAGAAGTGTTTGCATTTTGTCTTTCAGAATCCCTGCTTCAGGATTTAGGCCAGGCTCCGCCTTCACAATGGCTCTTTCAGTAGTTCTTTCATTAGGAATTGGTTTATAGAACACTGATAGCAATGATTGTTGTGAGTGCGACAATGAAGACGCAAATTCCTTTTGTTTGTCAACTATTGATTTTTCGATTAAAGGTTTTTCTTTTTTTCCCTTTGTTTCTACCCAAATTTAATTGCAGTTGTAATGCAATTCGACTTTCTAGTGATAGTTCCTCCATACCAATCCCCATATCGTTAGTTGATTTAGCAGGGGAGACATTGATTTTTGCCTCATTTAATAATATTTTATCATTCTATTTAAAAGGAGTTTGTTTTTGGGTTGCCTTTTTTAGTTTTTGATTATATTCTTTAGCATCTTGTAGTTTTGCGTTATGCAAATTTAATCTATTCAGTGCATGATTGTTTTACTAGGATTTGTAGAGACTAGAAAAGGGATGATATGTGCAATTGTGCTGCTCACGAGCAATATTTGTACATTACTGTGACTCTGTGATGCTGTTGCAAATAAATGATTTGTTTCAGAATTGTACAACGTATCAATGCCAGAGAATTGTGGAAAGTCACAGAGTAGTTGTGTGAATGTATTATTATGGTGACTGTGAAAAGGTACACATTATGCATGTATGTATGAATTCATTTATGGGATTTATAAAGCACAATCCTAGCTTGGAAACAATGGAACACACAAAGGTTACAGATAGAGTGTGGTGAGGGCAGAGATATCTGGAATGGGATCGGGGAGTTGGGAAGGCGGAGAGCTCTAAAGGGCAAGCATTAGGATTGGTGGCTCCATCAGTGATTGGCAAGATGTTCTTGGAAGAGTAAGGTCTTCAGGCAGAATGGGGGGGCCCAGCTGCATCTGCGTGTGTAGCTTGTTCCATAGACAGGATGCACATCTTGCCTGTTTTCTAGTTATTCCACTGTGCAGTTCTTTGTTTTCAAGTGGCAATGTTGTGACTTCTCATTTTGATTTGGCCTCCAGAGATGGTGGGTTTCTTGGCCTGGTAATTTTGTTTGTGACTGTTGTGTAGGCTCTGTGGGCTGTCTTGAACATAATGCACACTTAAAGGGGTAGCCAAGACTGCTCCTTTAGCATAAAGGAATATACACTCAGAACTGTTTCTAAAGTTGGTGGTAAGGTTTAATGTTCCATCGTGGAACCTGGTAAATTATTTCTAACACTGTGTCATGGAATTTGGCAAATATGTGCTTTAATGTGTCATTGTGAAAACCAAGCAAATACGAGCATTACCCTATACTCAGGTAACTGCGCAAATAGATGCATCAGTCATTATAGAGACTGGAACATACCTACAGTAGGGAGCTTTGATGGAAACTGAAAATATGCACATGGTTCAATTAGGTAGGAACGAGTAAAACACATTTACTGTGGCACTGGGGAAATTGGGAGCATATGAGTTTTACTAAGACATCTTGGAAGTGGCAGACATGTCCTTTATTGTGTCACTCTGGAAAATGCAATACATGTTTGCAGAGGTTTTGTGGATACTCAACATGTATGCTGAAGGACATTTTGCATACTGAATAGCACATGTTTGTATTCCTATGGCAATGTGGTAACAAAGAAAACATTTTGTAGAGGAGAAGCTGCGTGCCTCTGCAGGAAACCCTGCCCCCCTACCTGATATATGTTGGAGAACTTAGATTGTGACGTGTTTGACACCAGCAGTTGTGCCAATACCACAGCGTGTGTTTAAAAGAAGATACCCATTTAGACAACCCTACTGAATGTATCCTGAAATGCTGACAACCTAAGGGAGGAACTCTCTGAAGGAATATAAAAAAGAGCAAAGAAAGAAGCTAGTCATGTCACAAGAGACACATATGACGTCCGAGATACTGGCTGAGGAGTATGTATGGATCCTACAGAAATTAATGACGAAGTAAACAATCAAGTGAACTTTTAAAATTTGAAGAAGATTACACGTGTACGAAGTGCTGCACATGCTGGAACTCAAGTAGACTAAGTCATCATAGAAGCTGGCTATACATAGTGAATAGAATGCAGGCAAAGCTGCCATTGTATAGAAGTTGGAAATTGGTTTTATGAATTTAGTAAGTCAGGACTCATGAAGAGGAGAGGGAAAACTGTGTTGCAGCAAGTATAAGCTGAATTGTGGAGCAACATGTCATGGTTGTCTGGCCTGGAGTCAAGACTGAAGAAAACAGCGAATGTGCGAAGAATGAATCATCCCTTGTTAAAGTGCAACGAAAGAACACCAAGAGTGCCAAGTTTAATTCATTTAAAGCATTTAAAACCTGCAAAATGGACCAAATCATGGTCTCCTGTCATGTGTAACGCTCACCTGATTCCCGCAGAGGCGCCGGTCTTGACTGGGTGAATGCCGTATCTTCAAAGGTGATGTGTAACACACGGTTGGCTCTTTGGGCTGGACCTCTGTGCACTGTATGTCTGACTCGAAGAGTAAGATGTCTGCAGATAGAAAATATGGGATTAATGAACTGGGGTTATTGGGTGCCTCTCTCCTCTCCCCTTTCTCTTCTCCTGTAGAACCCCAAAGGTTAACACCCTCACCTTAGGTAAGTGAACGCCGAGCTCTCCATCTGCCTCGGGGCAGGGTGCCGTAACCAGTTTCTTCACTGGATAAGGGTGCAGGACTCTTGACCTCAGAGGACTGCTGTCCGTCGTTAACTGCACGAACGGTAAGTTCTGGGCACTTCAAATGTCTTAAAAGTCTTTTGTAATGATATCTCTTGTTTTGCAGGGTTCCGGCGATGGCGGATGGCGGGCTGATGAGAGTTGAGGATCGAACCCGCGTGAGGAATAGAAGCGCCTGGAAGCACGTAAGTAAGCGCTTGTAGCCTGCTTCACGATGCGCACTAACTGTCCCTTTTATCTTGCAGGTACAAGTTCGGAGCTTTAGAGAAGCTGAAGGGTGCTGGAATACCCACTGGATTCGGCGTGGGAAGGAGTAATGGCACGTGAGTAATAAAGTTGCCCAATGTCTTTAAACGCACCTTCTTTTGTCTTTCAGATGTGGGATGCAGCGCCGAAGGCCTCCGGAGCGTGCGAAGAGCTGGTAAGCTTTTGTCTTTCAGATGCCGGAATGCAGTGCGAAGACCTCCGGAGCATGCAAAGAGTAGGTAAGCCTTTGTCAGATGGCGGAATGCAGCGCGAGGCGTTGGTGACAGCCGATGGACCAGGTAAGAGATGCGCTGCCACTGAAGACCGTAGTGCTAACCTGTTCTTTCTTTGTCTTTACAGGTGCTGCTGAAGACTGGATTCCAGGATGGTAAGCCTTTGTTCCCTTAGGCCCAGGATCAGAAGCAGAAGACACGATGAGCGTTCTGCTGCAGAGAATGCAGAATAACGCAAAGCAAGATTCATCCATCGGGTGTGGTTTAAATAGCCTCCTGTAGTGCTTAGGTGTCTCCTTCCACAGCCACGCCTAGGTAAGAAAAGAGTTCCTGCTTTCCAGAAGAGTTCCAGTGTTCTGAACCTAGGGAGTGGCTCCTGCCCCACCCAACAGGAAAAGTAGTCCCAAACAGAAGAGGATCAGGGGTTCAACTGGCAGGTAAGTAAGCAGCATGGTCTGCTGCAGGTAAGTCCACCCAAGCATTATGAGCCCGGCGCTTCCAGCGCTGGGACTGGGCATCTTTATGAGCCTGGTGCCACTGGCGCCAGGACAGGGTCCAAAAGGTCCCAATTGGGACTGGCTGGCACTCGGAACCGAGGTTATGGGTGTGCTTCCAAGGGAGTCGGGCAAGTCCTGATCTTTTGGAAGCAGAGATCATGACAGCACCCCCCCTCAGGCCCCTCCCAAACCGGGCTTCTCCGGGGGTTTGGGCTTGTTAGGAAATGTTCGATGAAATCTTTTGATTAGACGAGGCGCGTGGACATATTCTGCAGGTTACCAGGATCTTTCTTGGGGACCGTAGCCTTTCCAGTCAATCAGGTAAAATAGTTTAGATTTGGAGATCTTGGAATCCAGGATGCTTTTGACTTCAAACTCGAGTTCTCCATCAACTAGACTAGGTTTTGGAGATGTAGTTAGTCGGGTTTGAGGTTGCACGGGTTTTAATAGCGATACGTGGAACACCGGATGTATGTTCATGTGAGGGGGCAAGTCCAACTTGACCGCTACTGGATTTACTATGGTAGTGATGGAATAGGGACCAAGGTATCTTGGGTTGAATGTGCGTGGTCCTTTTAAAGGTAGATATTTGGTGGATAACCAGACTTGATCTCCTACTTGATATTGGGGGGCTTCCTTCCGATGTTGGTCTGCTCCTTTCTTGTATTGTTCTTTAGCCCTTTGAAGGTGAGAAACGGCTTCCTTAAAGGCATGGGTGATTGTAGAATGCAGGTGGTCTACTGCTGGTGTTCCAAGATCTTGGAGTGGATCCAACTCCGAGGTTCGAGGGTGACTACCGTATAAAAGAAAAAATGGGGTCTTCCCAGTTCCCGAGTGGACAGAGTTATTGTAGGCATATTCGGCTATCCAAAGGATATCTTTCCAAGTTTTTTCAGTTTGTTGTAGCATGCAGCGCAAATACTGTTCCAGAGTTTGATTGGTCCTCTCGGTTTGTCCGTCGGTTTGAGGGTGGTGGCTGTTCGAAAGTCTCACATCAATTTGAGCCGACCGACAGCAACTTCGCCAAAAATGAGAAATAAATTGACTACCTCGATCCGAAATTAGAACTGAAGGAAAACCATGCAGTCGGACGATGTTTTCGAGAAATTCTCGGGCCAGAGTTGCTGCTGTTGGTAAGCCTTTGAGTGGAATGAAATGCGGCATCTTGGAGAATAGGTCCACGATTACTAGGATCGTATTGTATCCGGAGCATGGAGGTAGATCGGTGATGAAGTCCATAGAAAGCGTATGCCAAGGGCGAGGCGGGATGTCAATAGGGCGTAAGAGGCCGGCTGGTTTTTCCTTTTGACTCTTGTTTTGGGCGCATACTCCACAGGACATTATAAAGTCTCTGATATCTTTTTTCCAAGACGGCCACCAGAAGTAGCGCTTGATCTTTTCCGAGGTCTTGGTCATACCGGGATGTCCTTCCATTAAAGAATCGTGATAACAAGAGATTACCTTTTTCTGTAAATCTGTGCTGGGCAGGTATAACCGTTCTTGGAAATATAATAGGTTGTCCTTCACCGTAAAGTCCTTTCCCTGCAGATGGCAATTCTGTATGTCTGCTGGAGTTACCAGTAGCCTGGCTTTATCCTTAACTTCCTCTATGGATTGTGTCTAGGCGATTACACCTAGAATTCTTTGTTCGGGAATGATAGGTACAGGTTTAGGATTGATAAAATGTTCTTCCACTCCCATCCGAGAAAGGGCATCAGCTTTACCGTTTTTTGTACCAGGTCGATAGGTAATTATGAAGTCAAACTCGGCAAAGAATAGTGCCCAACGGAGTTGCCTAGAGGATTGAGCTTTTGCGGTTTTCAAATATTGCAGGTTTCGGTGATCTGTAATCACAGTAACGGTGTGTCGGACCCCCAGAAGATAATGCTGCCAAGCCTTAAAGGCGGACTTGATAGCTAGAAGTTCCTTATCAGTAATAGTGTAATTGATTTCAGGAGGCGAGAATTTGCGGGACCAAAATGCCACGGGATGCAACTGATTGGTTACTGGGTCCTTTTGTGATAGAACTGCCCCCATGGCAAGGCTCGAAGCATCAGTTTCAACGATGTAGGGGAGTTCTGGGCGAGGATGTTTTAAGATCGGTGCAGAGATAAATCTAGTCTTCAAATTCTGGAAAGCTTGTTCCACCTCGGTAGACCATTCAAAACGTTTGTTTTTCTTTAACAAGGCGGTGATGGGCTGGACTATTCGAGAGAATTCGGGGATAAACCTGCGGTAAAAGTTAGCAAAGCCTAACATGCTTTGAACACCTTTTACGGAGGATGGCTATGGCCATTTGAGAATTGCATCGACCTTCTTTGAATCCATACGCACTCCGCTTGGTGATAATATGAATCCCAAGAATTCAACTTCAGTCACGTTGAAAACACATTTTTCCAATTTAGCGAAAAGTTTGTGTTGACGCAATCTCTCGAGGACCATTTTCACGTGTTTCAGATGTTCAGTTTCCGATGAAGAATAAACGAGGATGTCGTCAATGTAAACAACAACACACACATCTATGAGCTCTCTGAGGACATCGTTCATAAAATATTGAAAGGCGGCCGGGGCATTGCAAAGTCCGAAGGGCATGACCTGATATTCAAATAGCCCATACTTGGTGCGGAAGGCCGTCTTCCATTCATCGCCCTCTTTTACTCGTACCAAGTGGTAGGCTCCTCTAAGATCCAGCTTTGTATATATGCATGCTTTTCTGACTTGGTCCAGGAGTTCAGGGATCAAAGGTAACGGATATCTATTCTTAACAGTGATCTGGTTCAGGGCGTGATAATCTATACAAGTTCTAAGGTCCCCTTCTTTTTTTGGAACGAAGAACAAAGCTGAGGAAGAAGGGGACTTGGAAGGACGAATAAACCCATTTGCTAGGTATTGATCCAGGTATTGTCGGAGGTGAAGATTCTCAGGCTCGGTGAGGGCATAAATTCTACTACAAGGAGGAGTAGATCCAGGTATCATGTCTATCTGGCAGTCATAAGACCTATGAGGAGGTAGAGAGTTAGCCTGATCCTTCCGGAAAACATCTTGGAATTCTAGGTATTCAGGAGGTAACTGAGGAGCCTCCGAGGAAATTGCTGCCAGTGCAACACCAGGTCGAGGGTGACAAGTAGAGACACATTCTGGAAACTGAACCGTTCTTGCTCACCAATCGATCTGAGGATTGTGCTTCTCTAACCAAGGAATTCCAAGAATAATCTGGAACTGAGGGGCCTTGATCACATCGAACACGATCTTCTCATGGTGTCCATCTTGACTTACTAGCGTCACTTCTTGGGTGGTATGCGTTACTGGTCCGGAGGCTATCTCCGTACCATCCACCGTAGTAATGACGTTCTTTACAGCCTTTGGAGAAAGAGTCAGATTCATCCTCAAAACCATTTCATGATCCACATAATTGCCGATGGCACCGCTGTCGACGTAAGCTTCAATCGCATGTAATCGATGCGGATGTTCAGGGCTAATGAGGACCATAGGTATCACGAAATGCGAGGTCACGGAACTGGTTTTAACGCTCGGCAAGAGGACCTCTATTCTTGTCGGGCGAGGTCGTTTCCCTGCTCAGAGTTTGTGACCCTGGTAACTGCAGCTCCTACTGCCTTCTTGGCTGGTTTCACCGGACAGTCTCGAAGAAAGTGCCCCGAGTTTCCGCAATAGAGGCATAATTGCAGCTGTTTTCTCCTTTCCCGCTCCTTTTGTGTTAGTGGTCCTTTCAGGCCCCCTATTTGCATGGGTTCCCCGGAGTCTACTCCTTTGGTAGGAGTTGGTGGTTTGGAAAATACTCGAGCATCAAACTTGGAACGATCGGCCTTCCTGTTCTGCAGTCTGTGGTCAATTTGAACGACTAAGTCAATATAGTCCGAACAGTCTTGCGGGGGATTCACTACTTGGGCTAACACATCTTTGAGCTCTCCACGTAGACCTCTATAAAACAGCGTAATCCTTTTGTCCTCAGGCCATCGAGTTTCCAGTATCAGTCTGTTGAAAGACGCAATATAAGCCAAAAGGTCTTGATTACCCTGTCGCAATGAAAGGAGCTCATTGTCCAAGGCCTGACCCTGTGAATGTCTTGCAAACAGTTTTTCTATACTAAGCTGAAAAGCTAGAAAATCATGGAGAACCGGATCATCTTGATTAACTAGAGGGATCGACCAGTCTGCCTCATTGCCACTAAGGTACGAAAGCACGAAAGCTACCTTAGCTTGATCAGTTGGAAAGGCTGCTGGCCGGCATAAGAAGTGCAACCGGCACTGATTAATAAATACTGCAAACCTCTTTGGGTCACCAGAAAATCGTTCGGGCGGAGCCAGAGGTACATTCCCAGGTAGGTTGATCTGCACTGGGTTCGTAGAGGATGTTGAAGGAAGATTTGCCCCTGATGCGGGTAACAGAGTTTGTCCGGCTTGTGACTGTAGCAATTGTCTAGCGAGATCGTCTGTTCGCTCCTTGGAAATAATCAGTTCCCTTCTTAGAGCATTCGTTACCTGACGGGCTGCATGCACTTCTGCTCTTAGTTCCCCAAGTAACTGGGCTAGCTGGTCGGTATCCGAGGTTTCCAGAGCGCCTGGGTGGGAGTTTTGCGATAGGCTTTGCATTCTGTAACGCTCACCTGATTCCCGCAGAGGCGCCGGTCTTGACTGGGTGAATGCCGTATCTTCAAAGGTGATGTGTAACACACGGTTGGCTCTTTGGGCTGGACCTCTGTGCACTGTATGTCTGACTCGAAGAGTAAGATGTCTGCAGATAGAAAATATGGGATTAATTAACTGGGGTTATTGGGTGCCTCTCTCCTCTTCCCTTTCTCTTCTCCTGTAGAACCCCAAAGGTTAACACCCTCACCTTAGGTAAGTGAACGCCGAGCTCTCCATCTGCCTCGGGGCAGGGTGCCGTAACCAGTTTCTTCACTGGATAAGGGTGCAGGCCTCTTGACCTCAGAGGACTGCTGTCCGTCGTTAACTGCACGAACGGTAAGTTCTGGGCACTTCAAATGTCTTAAAAGTCTTTTGTAATGATATCTCTTGTTTTGCAGGGTTCCGGCGATGGCGGATGACGGGCTGATGAGAGTTGAGGATCGAACCCGCGTGAGGAATAGAGGCGCCTGGAAGCACGTAAGTAAGCGCTTGTAGCCTGCTTCACGATGCACACTAACTGTCCCTTTTATCTTGCAGGTACAAGTTCGGAGCTTTAGAGAAGCTGAAGGGTGCTGGAATACCCACTGGATTCGGCGTGGGAAGGAGTAATGGCACGTGAGTAATAAAGTTGCCCAATGTCTTTAAACGCACCTTCTTTTGTCTTTCAGATGCGGGATGCAGCGCCGAAGGCCTCCGGAGCGTGCGAAGAGCTGGTAAGCTTTTGTCTTTCAGATGCCGGAATCCAGTGCGAAGTCCTCCGGAGCATGCGAAGAGTAGGTAAGCCTTTGTCTTTCAGATGGCGGAATGCAGCGCGAGGCGTTGGTGACAGCCGATGGACCAGGTAAGAGATGCGCTGCCACTGAAGACCGTAGTGCTAACCTGTTCTTTCTTTGTCTTTACAGGTGCTGCTGAAGACTGGATTCCAGGATGGTAAGCTTTTGTTCCCTTAGGCCTAGGATCAGAAGCAGAAGACACGATGAGCGTTCTGCTGCAGAGAATGCAGAATAACGCAAAGCAAGATTCATCCATCGGGTGTGGTTTAAATAGCCTCCTGTAGTGCTTAGGTGTCTCCTTCCACAGCCACGCCTAGGTAAGAAAAGAGTTCCTGCTTTCCAGAAGAGTTCCAGTGTTCTGAACCTAGGGAGTGGCTCCTGCCCCACCCAACAGGAAAAGTAGTCCCAAACAGAAGAGGATCAAGGGTTCAACTGGCAGGTAAGTAAGCAGCATGGTCTGCTGCAGGTAAGTCCACCCAAGCATTATGAGCCCGGCGCTTCCAGCGCTGGGACTGGGCATCTTTATGAGCCTGGTGCCACTGGCGCCAGGACAGGGTCCAAAAGGTCCCAATTGGGACTTGCTGGCACTCGGAACCGGGGTTATGGGTCTGCTTCCAAGGGAGTCGGGCAAGTCCTGATCTTTTGGAAGCAGAGATCATGACAGCATGTGACCCAAGGATGAACATAGAGAACAGATTTGGAGTCCCAGAACATGATAGTGAGTGCTCGCACTCCCATGTATTCTGAATATGGGGATACTTTTGCAAGGCCAAGTTCAAAGATAATCTTCATGGCAGAAGGCATGGGAGATCAGAGATGCTGGGCTAATTGGATGGGAGGTAGTGTCATGCGCCATCTGTTGTGTCTGGTTCTGGGCTTACGTGCGGCTAAGTGATCCAAATGTTCCAGACATGGCACAAGCGTGCCAACCAATTGTAGTGGTCCATATAGCGAAGGATCTTATAGTTGAAAGACCAATGAGAATCTGTGTATCTAATGTTTCTGAAGATTACATGTTTTAGAGGTAGGCATATATTGTCTACCTGACAGTGGGCAGCCAATCATAATCCTAGTTCCTATAGAAAATATATTTAGATGTTCCCCTTAAGCCAATCCCGACCATTAGTAGGTTTTTCATTATTTGCCACGTAATATGACATAACCTCTGACGTATTTTTGATATATATAAACTATGTTTTGTGAAAAGATCGCTGAGAGAACCTGACCGTACGTCCGTTGATGTTCGTAATAAACTCCCTGTTTTAGATAATTGCTAATTAAACAGCAGGGTTATCAAAAAAGCAGAAAAGAACTGGAGCACCCAAGCCTTTGCACAAAACCATAAATGGTATACAATCCAGTAATAGACAAAAACTTGCAGTGGGTGAGTGAATTCAGTCGTGGAGCCTCTGCTCAAGACTCCAGCATTAAGAAAGAAACACAATGAATGATACAATCACAATGCATGTGTGTCCTGAGTCGTTTTTAATGCTATTGAACAAAATTTGTCTGGTTTGAACCAGCCGACATGTGTTTCGAGCTCTGCTCTTCTTCGAGGGCTGAGGTATTGTACAACATAACACATCATTCAATATTAATAATTAAAAACATCAACATAAGGAAAGCCAAAACAAAAAACCTGGGAGGCATTGCAAACCCTATACAGTGTAAAAAAGTAATGGCGAGGGAAGAGATGATCAGAGTGTTTTATAAAGTGCAAATGACGTACTAGTCTAAATGTTGTCTGTTGAGTAAAATATCGAGGAGTTATGTGAAGAGTTGAAAAAGTAACTGAGAAAAAGACCTTGGCCATGAAGCCAGCAGTACATGCTGCACTCCCTAATACCACAGCAATGTGGTGTATATTCGCTTTATAGTTTTTCAAAAAAGTGTAGATTTTATAGAGTGGTGCTTGTATTCTCAATGAATGATATCTTATCACTTAAGTTCACTGTTCTCTGTTATACAGATGCATTCGAGACATAGGGATTATGGCCAATGCATTTTGTATAAAATATCCTTCGTCAGCGCCAGCTTAATGCGACATACGTCTTCAATTAAATCTCTAATAACCAAAAACAATCATTATATTTACATGTTGAGACCCAGCAGGTTCAGCCCCAACTGCCTAAGTTTTTCAATAAATCAAATACGAAAAAGTAAATGATTGTCAAAAATATACCATCAATGTCCATAATTCCCATTGAAAATCAACATTATTCGAGCAAAAAACCATACATTGCATGACATTTCATTGTTACCCACAATACCAATCGATTTATACATACGCAAATGCATGTTGGTTGTTGAATAGTCAGATGGATATAGTTGAGAAAAGAAGAAAGAAAAAAGAAGAACAGAGAAAACAGGAATATTACTGAAAATATGTGTATATTACTTTTAAACTGATAGTGTTCAATGTTACAAATGCAAAAAGACTGACCTGTGAATGCTTTTACTAGCGTGTGCTCTGAAGAGTAATAAAACATGCTGTCAGTGCATTTGCTTATTGGTTGCTTGAGCGCATCATGATGTGCGTTAACATAAAAAGAATAAATGGCATGACTGCCTTGTGGTTTTTTACCTGTGGTTTCACAGTCAGAATGGCGGTTTTCATATTAATGCTAAGATGGTAGAAACCAGCGCGTGCTTCATCCTAAAATATAATATTTTATGAATAATCCTATTCTCGGACAGTATCAGTCAGATACTCCAATCTGATAACGCTGCTTACCTGGTAAGTTCTGATTCGAGCAGACTCGGGACTCGGTGTGTGCACGCGGCCCGGCATAACTCTATTTGTTGTGGAATGAGTAGCTATGGTAACCGCGCACGATACGTTTGTGTGGCAGACATCTTAGAATGGTCAAATATACTAACAGTGCTGTAAATAAGATTTGTCTTCCCTACTGGGGTGCAACATCGGCTCCGTGGATTTAATTAAACTTATTCATGCTTGTAAATGTATTTGAAAAACGTATGTTGTGTAAATGTATATGATTGGGTGATCATGCTTATTCATCACTATAAAACCTTTCATTCAGACACTATTTTGAGCACATACTTTTCATGCAATATTCAGACAATCATACCTTTCGAACTTTGGAGGCAAGTTATACAGAATTCTAAAATACAAGAAAGACATGATATGGGTCGATACAGAACTTGAAAAAATTATAATAATAAATGCTCGTTGTGCAGAGGTGCAAGCAATTACAGTAAATGAAAAAGAAAAGACAACCAAGAAAAAAAAAACAATATACAGTCTCTTAAATATATAAAAAAAGAAAATCTTTGTGATCAGGATCTGGTCAATCATGATACAGAATATTTTTGATTGTGCATAATGGCTATGTCTAACAATGTGAGGTTATGAATATTTCCAAATCAAGGGAATAGTAATGACATAAGGGTCTTAGATGTAGGTGAGTTACAAAAAACAGCTCAAATTGAGCTCCTCGTTCATTACACCAGGAGTTTGAGTGTCCAATCTGTCGCTCCAAAATGCCTCTTGTTGTGCTCTTAGCTTCCACATGTCTGTGTTCTGTCCTTTAGTAGATATCACTTCCAGTACCCCAAAGCGTACTTGTGTGATATAATGTTTGTTCTTTTTAAAATGTCTCGCCGCTGCCGATGTCTGATTGTCATTCCTAAAACAAGACTTGTGTTCATTTAGGCGTACCTGTATTTTCCTTGATGTCTCGCCCACATAAAAGTTCCCAGAGGGGCACTTAATTGCATAGATCACATTCTCAGATAGAGAAGTAGCATGGTGTTTCAACTTGAATTTTTCTCCTGTTCTTGGATGTAATACTATATTGCCTTTAATGATGTTGTTGCAGTTACCGCAACACATGCAGGGGAATGTTCCTGGATGTTTGTCTGAGATTCTGCTTGTGGATCTTCCTTCTGTGTTTATTAAGAGGTTGCGTAAACTGCTGCTTTTTTGATATGCAAACACTAGTGGCCGTGGGAATAAGTCTTTAATCCTTTCGTCACTAGTCAAAATACTCCATCTGTTTTTGATTATGTCTTTAATTTGCTTGCTTTTGATAGAGTATTTAGTCACAAACACTATTTCTGGACTCTTCTGGTCTGTTCTTTTAGTCAGTAGTTGGTCTCGCCCTTGTGTACTGGTCTTGTTGCGGCAACTTGCAAGTCTGTTTGTGGATAACCTCTAAATTGCAATCCCTCCAGTAGTAAATCCAAGTGTTCCCGCAGTCTTCTGGGTCACTGATAATTCTTTTGATCCTTAACATCTGTCCAAAAGGAAGATTCCATAGAATGTTGGGAGGGTGGAAGCTCAAGTGGTGAAGAAGATTGTTGCAGTCAGTTGGTTTAGAGTATAGCGTTGTGTCAATTTTTTTCACCCTTAATAACAGTTTCTACATCCAAATAATGTATATTATGATTTCCAATTTCCAATGTGAATTGGATCCTTTTGTCTATGTTGTTAAGATATGTCAAGAATTCTTCCAGTTCTTGTTTGCTTCCTGTCCATACACCAAAAATGCCATTGATGTATCAAACTCCTTTTTTATGTGCTGTTTCCATCTTTGATTCTCAATGATGTGTGTAGCTTCAAACTGGTACATGAAGCAATTGGCATATGTGGGTGCCATGGTGGGCGCCATGGCAGTTCCAGACACTTGTGAATAATATTTCTGTTGGTATTGGAAACATGAGTGCTTTGAGATGAAGTTCAAGAGGATTATTATGAATTCCCTGTTTGCTCCTATACGTCCAGCTTGTAATAGTAAAGTATTGACTGCCTTTTGTCCCAGATCATGAGGAGTACTTAAGTATTAAGAATATAAAGGCTTACTACATCTATGGTAAACAATATATCATTCTCTGACAGTTGGATTTTTTTCAAAATTTGGAGGAAATATGTGTTATCTTTAACATATGTTGTAGTCGTTTGTATAATGGGTTGTAAGAAGAAGTCAATGTAGGTTGCTAGTGGTTGAAGAATGCTTCAGGTAGCTGCCACAATGGGCCTCCCTGGGGGATTGTCCAAACTTTTGTGAATCTTAGGTAACATGTAGAGATGTGGCATTTTAGGATACAGGGTCACTAAATGTGATCTGGTTTTGTAGGTGATCCATTCATTCTCTAATGCCATGTCTATTATAGCTTCTAATTCTTTTTTGATTTCTCTGATGGGATTATGAGCTAATTCAACATATGTGTTACTGTCAGACAGTTGGCGTATGCATTCTTGATGGTACTGTGTGGTATCCTGGATGACTATTGCCCCTTCTTTATCGGCTGGTCGGATGATAGTTGTTTCGTCTGAAAAAAGATGTTTGATTAATGAAAGTTCGCCTTTGTTCAGATTGTGTCTCTTGGGTGAGTGAAACTGTACTTTTCTTAAGTCATTGAGGACCATTTTTTGAAAGATGTCAATTGTTGAGACGTTGATGGGTGCACAAAATTACTCTTTGGTTTGAGCTCAATATATTCAGTGGTTTCTTCTGATGGCTGTGTGGGTGTGGATGTTTCTGGAAAAAAGGTCTTCAATTTGAGTTTGCAGACTAGTTTGTATAGTTCAACTTGGGTGTTGAATTTATTAGAACTGTAGGTAGGTACAAATTTAAGCCCTTTTTCCAACGTCTTGATTTCTTGTTGTGATAATGTCCTTTTTGAGATATTGGGCCTCATTCCGCGATTGGAGGTAGTCATGGCACTATTTGCACCATGGCTACCTCCAATAATGGGTCTGGCAACGGTATGGTGCAATGGGGATTTACCGGTGTATTCCGACCTTTGCGGGACCGGTAAGTCCCCATTGAAAAAGCCATTCCCCATTCCCATTTGAGCCGCCATAGGGCTCAATGGGAATGGGGAAGGCGCTAATAACGGTACCGCAAACTGCGGTACCGTTATTAGCTGTGAAGTCCCTTAACGGGTCCCGTCCATAACGCCTGTTCAGACCAGGTGTTAAAGGAGGGACCCGCTAAGGGAACTTGTAGTAGGACGGTAAGGGATTACCGGCACCGGTCTCGTTACCGGTGCCCGGTATCCCTTACCACCCTACTCGTAATGGGGCCCATTGACTACCAGTTCCAATTCATTTGGAGTCTGGTCAACATTCCTTGATTTATTCTTTTCCCCTCTACTTATCCTCTTCCTCTTTGCTCTAAAAAACCTGTTGGTACTGTGAGGATGGGGTTGAAAAAGTAACAGTGAGTAAATATAACGTGTAGTCATTTGATTAGTGCCATTCAAAAGAATAAATAGGACATTGAAACAAGAGGATTGGGCAGCATTTGATGGTGCTTGCTCATATTTGTTGTTTTACAATGTTGAAAAGTTGTGATTTAAGCCAAGGTAAAAGGTTTATTTAACGTTCTGGTAAGTATTGACAGTCAATTGCAACTTGTTATTATGTGGGATACTCCTCTCATGCACCTATGCAAGACACTGCCAATACATATGCAAAAGCTCAAACAGTACAATGCAGATGGGTAAAGGGTGCAGCAGATAAAATGTTCATGCCATGGCCTCAAGGGGGATCATTGTCAAGAATGGTATTGCAACACATGAGCACACTGCGTACACAGGGAAGAAATTGGAGACATGATTAGCGATTTTAGAGCTTAAGAATATGTGTCAAGAGGAAAGAGAAGACCCACTAGCTGAGAAGTGGATGCTTAATCAGCATAAGGGGGAAGGCATTGAAAGAGTGTTCCTACGGAAGAAATAGGAGTGTATCCTTTAAAGGAATTAAGAGCAGCAAGAGGGTATAGTAATTCTATATATGAACCCCCTGCTTACAGTAGCGACAATAGTTTGGAAGAGAATAAAAGAAAGGAAGAGATTTATTAGTTCATACACGACAAGGAAGAAAAAAGTGAGAGGTCAAATTTGTCGACAGAAATACACAGGGCGCTATAGATATGGAAAGGAGAAAAAGGTAAGGCTGATGAGGTAGCACTCGTACAAAACAAATGGATGGGAGGCCAGATATTACTGAAGATAGATGGGAAAAGTGTCAAGGAAGTTAGGCAAAGAGAAGATAAGGACAAACAAGATTGGAAGGATAAGGAATGAGAGAAAAGATTGAAAGATGATGAGCAGAAAAAGAAAAGCAGGGAGCGAGAAGAGCAGATATATCCGGAGGAGCAAGAGAAAATTGCAGAACAGGCAGAAGAACATAGAAAGTATGACAATAGAAAAAGAGCAATAGAAGAAAGGGACAGAAAGGAAAGAAAGAGAGAAGAGGAGGAAACACAAAGGCTAATGGACACAAGATTACAGAGACAAAGAGAAGAAGAGGAAAGGAGGGTAGGAGTAAGGAGAGGAGAAGAACGAAGGGAAAAGGACGAAAGAATTAGAAGGGATACGAGAAAGCGACAGGATGTTGATGAAAAAAAAGAATTAAAAAGAAGACAGCAAGGTTTTGATGCCAGTCTCATTCATAGAGAACGAATGAGGCTGAGCCCAGAAATACGATGGGTTAGAGTGGAAGAGATTCTTCTGATAAATGAAGTAACACCAGCAGTATTTAGAATAGTGATAGAAGAAGAAATATTTGATGCGGAAAGCATTGGAAAAGGATCAATAAGGTCTAGAAACAGTCTAGAAACAGTTAAAACAATATAGCGAGTATGGAGCTCGAGGGAACGATGATCAATCCCCAGTACTTCAATCGTGAAGCAAGGAAGGAAACTTGTTTAGTGATGAACGTAGTGTACTGTGAGCAGAATGATCTTACGCAAGAGTTAGGGGGATGATACCCTCCCTAGTTGGGACCTAGACATGTCAGACAAGGAAAGAGAGTCCGTTATTGAGTCAGAAAGAGGGAGCGTGTCTGCCCCTGAAGGAAGCCAGTAAATGGATAAGGACATGAGGTGGTCGGATCTGGAACAACCTAAAGTTAGAACGCCAGATCCCATAGCATATCCTCAGCACCCCCGAGGACGATCACATATTGAAAAGGGAAAGTCTCCACCATATGTAGCAGGTTAAGGTCATTACCAACAAGGAGACAGGCAGGGACGATTATTCCTGCCATGGATAGACTAATAGTGGAATTTGACTTTGGGACGGGGTTCCCACAATTCCCCTTGTTAAAGAACGGGGGAGCAAGACAGCAATACATTACATTGCAACAGATGGACAAGGATAACTTAAAATGCAAGCTCCATAGTTTGACTTCGGGGGCTGGGAAATGGACATACAAATTAGAGAAAATCACAGGAGGAAATACGCTGGCAATAGGGGACATAAAAGGTCTCATGGCAGCCATTCTTGGAAAGAGGGTTGAGGATATATGGAGAAGAGTGGGATATTCAAGTGTGACTACATAAAACAGCGCTGTTTAATAATTGTAGAGCAGACGTTTGGAGGGCTCTCATGGTATGGGTTCAATTGTGACATGTAAAATGAAGGAAGATGAATACCCTATTGCTTACATTCAGGATATTCATGAGGAATGGCAACTTGAAACTTGCGAGCTGTGGGAAAAGACAGTGGCAATATTTTACCACATTTTATATCAGGGGTTGCCTGAGCCAGGACAGAAGCAGATGAAAAAACAAGTAGGGATGGAAGAGAAGCCATGGGCTGAGATACAGCTGACAATAGTGCACCATTGTCAGCTATTGCAGGAGAAAAACAAGAAGAAAAATGAGAATAGGAAAACTGAGGAAGCCAAGTTAGTTCAGAAATAAATGTCAAAATTTGCTGTAGAAGAGGTGGTACTGGCAAGCGGAGAAGGAGTAGCAATGCAGGAAGCAATAGGTACATCGCAGGCGAACACTCCATGCCAAGTGGATCAAGGTGGGTATAGGTTTACACAGGAGGAAGAGGAGGAGGAAGAGGTATTGGTTATAGGGTAAGATGAGGCGGATTTCAGAATAATCAAGGAGGGTTTCAATATACAGAGGGGAGACATCTTATCCTCTACCGTAGAGGACACAGACCAAAGAGGGCTTTCCTCAAGATAAAACATCTTATCAGGCAGAAGCACCGCAAGTATAGCAGGTGCAACAGCAGGAACATGTACAAATTAATCCACCATAAGGGCAGTCACAACAAGCCCTTATGCAGACACAGCAGCATGCAAATTCTAATGCAGAACAAGTATTGACACCTAGAATAGGAGCTGTCACTGTGGTAGGAGGAAATCCTTTCACAGGAACTGGGTGTATCCACAATAGGACAGCTCACAGGGTGACTTGATGTGTTCAGTACTATCTGTGACAACAGACCGCCAAGATGAACCAAGTGCCGATGTGCCGTTAAGCGGCAAATCCTTTTCTTTTCTTGTAAACACTGGAGCAACTTGTTTGAGTATACAAGAGGGGAAATATCCAATGCCAGGTATTGCCATGAATTCTCAAGGGTTCTCTAGAGCTATGAGTCAATTGCCTTTTACTGATAAATTACCAGTCTCCATAGGAGCATGTGATATGTCCGTTCCTTTGTTATATTCATGACAGACACCGGTTAACATTTTAGGAAGAGATTTAAAGACAAAACTTAACATGACGATTTTATTTACTGACTAAGGAATAATCTGCTCCACTCCATGGATACACTATTTAAACATGGAAGAGTTCATTAATGCCAGTGTAAGAACCTCGCAATGCAAGTGGTTCTGCAAGTCATTCCTGTAGATCTAGAGATTTGTTTTACATGGGGTAAGCATTTTACTGACATGGGTACCTGGTCTGGTAGGAAAGATTGTGAGGATACCTGATAAGTTTTAATTTAGAACACAAATACCTATGGATGAGGAGGGTGGACAGACTTTTCGTATACAGTTGGAAGCAGCTAGAGTACGAAAAGAAATGACAATGCTCAAAGGAATAGGCAATGAAGGTAGACAATGGAGAAAAGTGATAGCTCTTGAGGAGGGCTACAGATTGACAGACATAACTGACGATGATATGTTCGGGGAAGACCGAAGCGATGACAAAGTAGTGTTCTTCATGAGCATTACATACTGGATAAAGATAGAGAAAAGGGAAGTTCCACAAAGAATGGCGATATTGTGGCAGCGACCAGCATATTTTCAGGAGGATCTTGAAAAAGTGCTGAGTGCCCTATGGACCACAGGCCCTTATGAGGTAGGTTAATTGAAGGGGGTATAGAAGGTTAAAACAAAGGTTAAGCCTGGAGAAATGTTACCCCGAGCAAAACAGTACCCCATGTCTTGAGAAGCTGATGAAGGTATATTTCAGACTATTTCAGCACTGATGAATCAGGGGATTCTGGTGCCATCAGAGTTATCGTGTAATATCACAGTGCATCCGATTAAAAAATCTAAAGTAGGGTTGTGTAGATTTATCCAGGATTTGAGACCTCTTAACCAGATTGTAGATGCTGAGTTTCCTTTAGTTCCTAATCTGGCAACAATATTATATAGTATCCCAGTAGAAGCTCAATACTTCACGGTGATAGATTTGAACAATGTGTTTTTCTCAATCCCGTTGCATAAGGACTCCCAAGACTTGACTTCTTTTATGTTTCACCAAAAAAGATTAAAACATACTTGTTTGCCTCTGGGGTACTGTGAGTCCCCATCAATCTTTAACATAGTCCTACAGGTGAATCTTGGCAATATCCATCTCTAATGTGCAGTGATACAATACGTAGATGTCCTATTGATTTGCAGTAAAACAGAGGATGAGTGCAGACAGGACTCTATCTTAGTAATGACTATTCTAGCAGACAAAGGATATAAGGTGGACAAGGAGAAGTTACAGTACTGTCAAGAAGAGGTGTTATACATAGGTCAGATGATTTCGCATGAAGGAAAGAAAGTGACACCTGAGAGGGCTGAGGCAATCATGAAAACATCAGAACTGAACGCAGTGAGAAACATGCAACAGTTTTTGGGTTTGTGTAATTACGTTAGAGCCTGGGTGTTTGATTATAGTATGTACACAATGCCACTTTTGCAAGCATTAAAGAAGGCACAAGTTGGTAAAACTATACTCGAATGGACCGAAGAAATGAAGGAAGGATTTGAAGAATTGAAAAAAGCTATTTGTACAGCCCCAGATTTAGGAATTTTCAATTATGGCGAGGGACTTTTTTTTTTTTACACACAGATGGGTCAGTAATGAACCACATTTGGGTACAAACCTTTGGCATATTACAGTGGGATTCTAGACCTAGTTATGAGAGGACACTTCCTGTGTGAACAATCTTGGCAGCTGCCGTGTTTGCAACTGAGAAGTCCACAAGTATTGCCATGGGCTGTTCTATGACCCTTTACGTGGAGCATGCTCTATTTGCTATTCTAGACAAACCCAAGGGCACACTGACATCCCAAAGAACTTCAGCTTATGAGGTAATGATTTCTAACCCAGCATTTAAAATTGTAAGATGTAAAATAGTGATCCCATCACGCTTTTATAGCTGAACCCGTAGAAGAAGGTGATCGTGTGCATGACTGTACCTCATTATGCTGCTTTAGCGCGAGCGGAGATTCTTTTTATATTGATGGTTTTTGGAAAATTGATCAGACTAGTGCTGAAAGGCATTCAGGCACAGCAGTAGTAAGACACAAAGAAAATTGAGAATTCAAGGTGTAGCAAATGCAAGGCTATGTCTAATTTTTCAGTTGACAGGGTAGGAAGTGACGGTGTACAGTGACTTTGCCTATGTGACGTCAACCGTACATGCAGGGTTGGCACGTTGGAAGAGGAGGGGCTTCCTCCGCTCAGACGGCTCCCAAGTGCAGCATGCATCCTTATTGGAGAGGCTCATTAAGGCACTACAACTCCCGGGTGGAGAAAGATCTGGAATGAGGCTGAAGCTTTTTATTGTGTACAGCATATTACAGCGTAAGAAGCTTGCATTGAAGGAGAGAAAGGGCTAACCTATGTCAAAAAAGCTCTGTTTGCTACTGGGAGTATTACAGAGAATTCAGTTACAACTATGTTAGTGCAAGAGGGGTTTAATAAGTTGGCAATAAACTAATCAATAGAGATTCAGGGAAGCGCACCACAGAAAGAGCAAGAATTGTGGAAACAAAGGGGATATTCTTTAACTGACCATACCTGGGGAATTTCAAAATTCCCCAGGTATGGTCAGCGCGCATGTGCACAGAGGGTAACCTGGGGAATTTCAAATGTTTTTACCATAACATACCTTTAACAAAGTTTTTTCAGTGAATATATATATTTTCAGTAAAAAAACGTTGTTAAGCGACATTGTGGTTAAGTTGCGCTACTAAAAACCTATGAAATTCAGTAAAAAAACGTAAAACCGGAAAACCCTGAAATTCACCAGTTATGGTAAGTTAAACAACCATAACTCGCGCCACCACTGTGCACTGCTAAGACTAACAGCCAGGTCATCAAAGATGACATCACAAATGTCATTGATGACATCACTGATTACATCACATGTGCATTTACTTTTCATAAAAAGTCTGTCCAATGGATTCTTATTATAATGTTCACAAAAAAGTGTCAAGGATCATTGGAATAAATATCATGAGCTACTTAGTGCATTATTCTATTATAAATTCTATCAGGTATACTAATGTACTCATGTAGAAACATAGGCAATGTGTGCAGCATACTTGATGGAAGTGCAATATTCATAATTTTGACACATTCAATACAGAAATGATACCGACTTTCTTATTACAGTTTTGCATACTGTCAAACATGTAATAAGTAGCTAATAAAACCTAATTACTATAGACAAAACACAGAGAAATAACAACACATACAAATATGAGTATATACATGGAATGTGAAGTAAGCAAAAAAGCAATAGTAGTAGCAGAAAGTGTTCATAACCTAACTAATTATCTTTATGCAGAGAAATGATTGTTCTGTTTCAAAGATGCAACTTACCCTATGTATATGTATCATATGACGTAACTGCACCCTATAGAAAGTAGTGTGAGTACAATGTATACAAATATGAATATATACAGAGAAAGTACAGTAATTAAAAAAGAACTATCAGAAAGTGGCGATAACCCTACTGATTATCTTCATGCACGGACACCATTGCTGTCTTTCAAGCCTGTGTCTTCCTTTTATGTATATGTTTCATTTGACATAACTGGACCCTAAGTGAATTACTGTAAGAACATACTTGAGGGATAACTCTACAAATATAGTACCTTTTCAATTGTTATTTCCTGCCTGTTACTGAAGAAAACCATGTGCCCTAGATATGTCAGTAAAGGAACAAAGGGGGAGCCAGACATGTGATGTAATCAGTGATGTCATCAATGACATTTGTGATGTCATCTTTGATGTCCTGGGTGTTAGTTTTAGCAGTGCACAGTGGTGGCGCGAGTTATGGTTGTTTAACTGACCATAACTGGCAAATTTCAGGGGTTTTCTCAGTTTTACTTGGAATCCTAACATCCCTTTAGCAAAGTTTTTTTTTACTGTATTTCATAGGTTTTTAGTGGCGCACTTAACCATAACGTCCCTTTAACAAAGTTTTTTTACTGAATTTCATAGGTTTTTAGTATCACAACTTAGCCATAACATCCCTTTAACGTTTTTTACTGAATTTCATAGATTTTTAGTATCACAACTTAGCCACAACATCCCTTTAACAATGTTTTTTACTGAATTTCATAGGTTATTAGTATCACAACTTAGCCACAACATCCCTTTAACAACGTTTTTTACTGAATTTCATAGGTTGTTAGTAGCACAGCTTAAGAATAATATCCCTGACTTTATATACATGTCACATAGAACATACTGAACCCCTGCTAATGAATTTGATGTCTGTGGGCTCTTCGTATGTCCGCAGACAGACGCGGACAACAGCAATACTACCAAAAAGTCAGGGGTATCTTAAATTGTTATATCAATCCATATGAACACTGCACACTTTCACAAACCAGCACACATACACATTAAATGTAGTAATAAATAAGAAGTGTAACCCATATATGTAAAACATCAACCATTCATTTAAATACAATATGTACTAAAATGGAATATACCAAAAGAAGAAAGATAGGCTTCCAACATAATTACCTCACAGACACTGCACAACTAGGAGCAACAGCCGAGCTACAAACCAGTAAGAACACAATTTACCGGAAGCTAGTAAGTCTACTTCATATTTATTATATATTTGTAAAATTTCTGTATTAGATACAAAAAAAAGTGATATCATTTTCTTTTCTCACAGAACTGTCCAGTACTTTGGAGTGACTTGAGGAGAATTTACGACGTGAGGAAATGTCTGAAGATAGTGAACCTAATGGTAGACACTTCTCTGTATAAACCAATTAATAAGTATTACTTTATATACACTTAACATATACATATTTATTTTGTACAGACCATACAAACATTGAAAATAGTACACCAAAAGAATTATTGCATATGACTCTGCAGCACATGGAAGAAAAAAATGAACATGCTAATGGCAAATTTCAACAATTTTGAAGGATCACTTGAAAAGAAAAACTAGATACCATTGTCCCACATGCACCTGCCCCCCTCACCATATCCCAGTCAATTATCCCCAAACCCTCTCCATGAACAAAAACGTTTTGTTGAGATTTCCATCCCTTCTTCACCTCCTATGAATCCTCTTGAAACCCCCAATTCTCCTGTGTTTGTCTCAGTTCCTGCTTCCCCTTCTCTTTCATAAATTTGACATCTATATATAATAAAGTAAAATTATTATATGTGTCCTAATTCATTTTTTAATTTTTTTTTTAAAGCAGTTGAGGTGTCCGCGGACAGCATGGGTGTCCAGAATGTCCGGAATCAAATGAAAATGGGGGCGTCCTAAGGACACTATTCCTGTCCGTACTGTTCGCAGGCAAGTTGAAACTGTTCTAAGAACAAACAAGGTGTCCGGGATGTCCACAATTAACCAAAATGGAGATGTTCTAAGAACATTATGCCTGTCTGTAATGTTCGCAAGCAAGTCCAAACTGTTCTAAGAACACATTCGGTGTCCGGGATGTCCGCAATCAAATGAAAGTGGGGGCATCCTAAGGACACTATACCTGTCCGTACTGTTTGCAGGCAAGTTGAAACTGTTCTAAGAACACACAAGGTGTCTGGGATGTCCGCAATGAACCAAAATGGAGATGTTCTAAGAACATTATGCCTGTCCGTAATGTTCCAAGCAAGTCCAAACTGTTCTAAGAACACATTTGGTGTCCACGATGTCTGTAATTAATCAAAATGGAGGTGTCTTAAGGACACTATACCTGTCCGTACTGTTCGCAGGCAAGTTGAAACTGTTCTAAGAACACACAAGGTGTCTGAGATGTCCGCAATTAACCAAAATGGAGGTGTCCTAAGGACACTATACCTGTCCGTAATGTTCGCAAGCAAGTCAAAACTGTTCTAAGAACACTCTTGGGGTCCAGGATATCTGCAATTAACCAAAATGGAGGTGTTGTCACAACACTGTACCTGTCTGTACTGTTCGCTGGCAAGTTGAAACTGTTCTAAGAACACACACCGTGTCCGCGATGTCAGTAATTAATCAAAATGGAAGTGTCCTAAGGACACTATACCTGTCCGTACTGTTCGCTGGCAAGTTGAAACTATTCTAAGAACACACTCGGTGTCCGGGATGTCCGCAATTAATCAAAATGGAGGTGTCCTAAGGACACTACACCTGTCTGTACTGTTTGGAGGCAAGTTGGAACTGTTCTAAGAACACACTCGGTGTCCGGGATGTCCAAAATGTAGGTTTTCTAAGGACACTATACCTGTCCGTACTGCCCAAAGAACATCTACGCACATGCGCACCGCATCTGTAAATCTTCCGAACATTGCGCCTGTCCGTTAGTGTTTGCGTCGCTTGTGTCGCACTTTTAATTAATTTCAGGACCCAAACACTGTCCGAAGAACACCCGCGCGCATGTGCACAACCGTTCCCGTGCATTTGATGTCCTGCGAACACCTCTTCCGTTCGCGGACATGTTCGCGATGCCATCATGTGACCACACCCATGCTGAGTGTTTGTCCTGAATTGCGGACACTGTCCGGGTCCCCGAACATTTTAAAAGTACCTTTTCGGGCAATCCACAGTATTCTATAGTAGAAATGCACCATAGCACATGTCCCAGACAATAACCCTGACTTTCTACATATTTTTTAGAGCTTTTTGAGCACTTTTTGATTGTTCATCCTGTCCGCGGACAGCGCGGGTGTCAGCAAAATGCGCACCAGCACCCCTATAAAAGGCCACACCCCAGAGCTCATCCTCATTGTGTTTCTGGCTACCTTACAGAACACGGTGCATTTTGCTGCCAATTTTTGAAGATGTTCTTCTGAATCCTGATGGCATCCATGACTCCTCTACTGCCATCTTGTGCTACATCTGCCTCAGCACCACCCCCACCCCCTCCATCACCACCACCTCCCCAAGGGCCTGAAGAGGGTAACAGGCATGAGGATGCAGAGGAGGATGAAGAGGATGATGAGGATGAGGTAATGAAGTCCCTACTACCAGCACTCGCCGTGATTCTTAGGTGTGGCGGTTATTTACCATTCATGGTAACGTAACCAAGGCACGTGCGAACAAAGTCACCTGCAATTAGTGCAAAATGGTACTGAGTCACGGGAGGTCTGGTTCGTACAGCTTTGGTACGACTACTATGAAGTGTCACCTAAAGGGGATGTAAAGGGCCTTCTAATATCAATATTAGGGGATGCAGCAGATGACATCTGGAAGAGAGCAGGCTTCCCCGGGGTCACAATAACAAACACATCACACGATGGGGCACCATTCGCAAACTGCAGACATGCATTATGGCAAGCACTGAGGGTACAGTACCCAGACACATCAGACATAGGAGCAATTACCTCACGCAAGATGCGTGAGAATGAAGATCCTGTTGATTATATCCAGGAAATTCAAGAGAAGTGGCGTATGGAAACTAGAGAACAATGGGACAAAACACCAGCAATATTCTATCATATACTAGTACAAGGGCTCCCAGAAGCAGCTCAGAAACAACTGAAGAAAGTAGTGGGGATGGAAGCAAAAGCATGGCCAGAAATACAACTGACGATAGTGCATCATTGTAGGACACGGCAAAAGAAAATGAAACAAAAGGAAGAGGATAGAAAAACGGAAGAGGCTAAACTGGTACAGAAAAAACGTACTAAATACACGATGGAAGATGCACTAATAACTACACCTGCAACAATGACTCAAAACCCCACACAAGTAGTAACTGCACAAGATCCCTCACAAATACAATCATCACAGATTGTAACACAACAGCTGCCGCCACTCCAACCATACACGACTAACATGGGAGGAGGATACTCAACGCCAGGAGCTGAATATTATAATTACAGCAGGGGGAGGGGAGGAATGATGAGGGGGAGAGGATACGGATATAACACACAACAACAAGGGGGAGGATTTAGAAATTTCTACCCCACCGGGCAACCAGTATACCAGGACAACTCAGGAAGCTTTCCATGGCAGAACAGGGAACCACCGGTGTGTTGGATTTGTGGATTAGTAGGGCACATGTCACGCACATGTAGAGTGAGACCAGGCACACCATCTTGGGGTGAACAGGGACAACAAGGGCCTACACAGGAACAGCAGGGCACCCAGCAACAGCAGGCATTGCAACAGGGAAATGGGCAGCAACAACTAGTAACACAACAACAGCCACAGACATATTCACTGCCACAACAACAGGTAGCGATAACACAACAACCCCAAGTACAGCAAGTACAGCAACCTGCCCAAATTCAAGACCATAACATAACATCTACCAATACACAACTACAGCAAACACAACTGGGAAGGGTGACGGTCCTGGGACACAACCCTTACACAGGAAGTGGTCAATCATTATACCCACAATAGGACAGCCCACAGACGGCCTTGGTGTGTCCCATCCTGTCGGTAACACCTAATAGTGCGGAGGAACCACGCATAGACGTAACGATAGGTGACAAAAAATTATCATTCCTTGTTGAAACCGGGGCGACCCGGTCTTGCATAAGGGAAGGTAAATTTAAGATGTCAGGTGAAGCCATGAACACCCAAGTATTCTCTGGGGCTTGGGGGTTGGTTCCCTTTACTGATAACATTCCCTTATCAATAGGGGATTATGACATGTCAGTGCCGCTTTTATATTCTAGGGCCTCACCAGTAAACATACTGGGGAGAGACATAATGAGCAGGTTGAATATGACGATCTCCTTTACGGAGGATGGCATAATTTGCTCCACTCCAGGAATAAACATGCTCACTGCACGACAAATTATGCAAGCATACTGCGGACAGACAGTGATTAGGGCTGAGCCAGTAGATGGTGAACTGTTCCAGTACGGGACAGACATGGCATTTGCATGGATGCCAGGAATAGAAGGAAAGATCTGGAGGAGGCCAGCAGCCTATTTGTTCAGACCAGAAACACCAGCCAATGAACCAGAAGGAAAGGTGATTTCAGTGAACATAGAGAGCATTATAGCAACTGCTGATTACATCGCAGTACATGCCCAAGACAGAGAAGGAAGAGCATGGAGGGCAGTGATAGCCCTAGCAGAGGGATGTAGGCTCACCCAGGTGTCAGACGAGGAGCTCTTCTCAGAAGAAAAGGAAGAAGGTGAAATGGTATTTATGATGAGTGTAGAAATATGGCTAAGAGTGACGTACAAACAAATAGCACAGAAAATTGTAATGGCACTTGAAGCACCCACGTCCACCCCAGTTCCCTTCTTTGAGGAAGATATGGCAAAGGTACCAACATCATTATGGACTACTAGTCCCTATGACGTGGGGTGCATAGAAAGTATAGGGGGAGTAAGAATACAATTGAAAAAAGGTGCAATACTCCCCAGAGTGAAGCAGTACCCACTATCAAAAGAGGCAGATGATGGCATATATGAAAAAATAACGGCCCTTATAAATAATGGCATATTGGTACCATCAGAATCACCATGTAACACAGCTGTATACCCAGTGCGCAAAGCTAAAGGGGGGTCTTGGCGCTTCATACAGGACCTCAGGCCCTTGAACAACATAGTGGAAGCAGAATACCCCATAGCAGCAAACCCGGCCACAATATTGTGTGGCATTCCAGCAGAGGCATCACGATTTACAGTGATAGACCTAAAAATGCCTTTTTCTCAATACCCCTGCACCCAGACTCGCAAGATCTGACAAGCTTCAAGTACAGAAACACAAAATGGAAACACACCAGATTGCCACAAGGGTACTGCGAGTCACCCCCAATTTTCAACAGAGTAATACAGATGGACTTGGGTAACATTGAAGTGGAAAGCACAGTGTTGCAGTATGTTGATGACATAATAATTTGCAGCACAAGCGAAAAAAGATGCAGAGAGGACTCATTGAAGATGCGGACAATATTGGCTGAAAAGGGTTACAAGGTAGACAAGGAAAAGTTACAGTACTGTCAGGAACAGGTCCTTTACATTGGTCAGCTCATATCCCAATACGGAAGAAGGATTGCACCACAGAGAGCACAGGCCATTTCAAAAACGCCGCTGCCCCAAACAGTGAGGGAACTGCAGCAGTTCCTGGGTCTGTGCAACTACTGTAGAGCATGGGTATTTGATTACAGCTCATACATAGGACCCCTACTTGAGGCATTGAAAGAAGCTAACAAAGGGGAGAAAAAGTTGGGGTGGACAATGGAAATGAAAGAGGCCTTTGATGAACTGAAAGATGCAATATCAACTGCTCCGGTACCGGCCACCCCAGATTATGAACGACAATTCTTTATATTTTCACATTGCGACTTAGCAGTAATGAAAGCAGTGTTGGCTCAAAAAACAAACATGGGTTACAAACCAGTAGCGTTTTACAGTGGCCACTTGGATCCTGTGATGTTAGGACACTTCCCTTGCAAACAAGGTCTCGCCGCAGCTGCCTTTGCGGTAGAGAAAGCATCCTCAATAACAATGGGGTGCCCAACCACACTATTTGTGGAACATGCACTATTTGCAATATTGAACAAGCCTAAGTCCACACTAACCACGCAGAGGGCATCAGGCTATGAGATCATCTTATCTAGACCAGAATTATCAATTGTTAGATGCAGCACAGTTAACCCGGCAAGGTTTATAGCAGAAGTAATTGAGGAAGGAGACTATGCACATGATTGTACGCAGACTACTGAAATGTACTCGTGTACTAGAAAAGTTTAAGAGAACACACTAGATGGAGGATAGCTCTTGTTCATTGATGGGTCATCAACAATAGACCAAAGTGATGGGATAAGGAGAACTGGGGCAGCAGTGGTAAAAATGACAGAGGAACCAGTGTGTGTGGCGGTGAAATGTGTTCAATTACCACAGCATTACTCAGCTCAAGCAGCTGAATTAGTTGCACTGATCTTGGCATTGAAGGAAAGCTTTGACAAAAGAGTGACTATATATTCTGACAGCGCATATGTCACGTCTACTGTCCACTCAGGATTGTCCAAATGGAGGAGAAGAGGGTTTAGGAGAGCTGACGGCACCCCAGTGCAACATGCTCTCTTATTAGCTGAACTAATTGAACTAATAAATGACCCCCAAGAAAGAGCTTTGGTCAAATGTACCGCACACACTAATGGAGAAGATCATATCTCAAAAGGGAATGCAGCAGCAGACGCACATGCAAAGTATGCTGCATATTTTGGTGAGATATGGAACCCCACAGAGTTAGAGAGAGGGAGAGGGAGGGGGATAGCTAAGGAGATGTTGATAAGAGAAAGGTACACCCATCTCCCAGCCACACAGATAATGGAGCTACAAGCGGCTGCACCAATGGCAGAAAAAGAAATATGGGTAAAAAGAGGATGTACAATGTCACCAACTGACGCACTATGGCGCCAGGGTAAAACTGGAAAGATGGTAATGCCATTGGCACTATTGAACACCGCCCTGAGCCAACTCCACCACCCAGCCCACACAGGCAAGGAAGTTATTGCAGCACGAATTAGGGAAGATTGGTTCTGTCCCGAGTTAAATTCCCATGTGACAAATTTTATCAGCAATTGTCTCACATGTCAACAGTTCACGGCCGGTCACACGCTGAAGGTGATAAAAGGTACTATACCCCGGCCAGAGGGACCCTTCCTGCACATCCATATTGACTATGTTGATATGATCAACGTATGTCAAGGAAATAGGTATATGATTGTAGTAGTATGCCCATTCTCCAGGTGGATTGAGGCAGGACCCTGCTCACACCCAGATGCATTTAGAGCAGCTAAATTCCTTGTGAGAGAGGTTTTCCCCAGGTGGGGAGTGTGCGAGGTACTGCGGTCGGATAATGGCCCGCATTTCGCGAATTAAATGTTCCAGCACATCACATCCTTACTGAACATCAAGCATAAATTTGCATGTGCATATCACCCGCAGGCCAACGGTATATGCGAACGCCTGAATGGCCTACTGAAGGAGGCAATTGCAAAGATACAACAAACAACAAAGAACAGTTGGTTGTATTGCATTCCGCTAGCTCTATTTGAACTGAGGAGTAGACCAGGCTCCGACCACCACCTCACTCCTCACGAAGTGGTGACCGGACGTCAAATGCGCCTTCCTCTAATGCCATCGGTCAGCACACCCGTGCAAACATGCACACTGGACACTCCTACACCAATCCACACGAAGAACATATTCAGTGCTATGACGTAGGTGACGGACACACCCACTGACGCGCATCTTTATTATTTTTCACATAGGTTCTTCAAAATGCAGAAAAGCAAGACGCACAATGAACTCTACAATGCTTGCTCACGCTTCTCCTAAACCCATGCATTGCAATGAGAAATATAACGAAGACATGATACTTGGGATAAAGCAATATGATACCATAACCTAAAGCGCCGTGCATCAAACGTTTCCACCTATGCACCAGGCCCAAGTAGGCCGCAAGCAAGAGCTTCCATGAACATTGAATGAGCAAGAGTACAGTTGCTGACCCTGCAGAATGAGCCCGGCGAGAGCAGACAGTCAAGGGCACAATGTTGCAAACTCGCATGCCGCAAGCCGACGCCAAGGTCACACCTGCAAATTAAGCCAGGCGCACAGTGGAAAATGCAATATTAAATGTGCAGAATTCTGCCTCAACCACGGTCTCACCTCACGTGACCAAGCCGAACCTGACAGGGTGCCAGGCCCAGGAGGAGGGAGGCGCCTGGATCCCACGTTTCAAGACACAGGCAGATACAATTAAGTTACTCAATGGACATCTGAGGTGGTGGGAGTAGTCGTCCTTCCAGCATATGAATAAATCCTCACATTGTCTGCACATACCCATAGTGATACATTGTTGCAAATGACAGGTGCACCGCAAGCTGGGAACAGCGATGGTCCCAGACTGGGGGGCTCGCGAGTGGACCAATCAGAACATGGGGCTCTTATCACTGACGCCATTAACATTAGCCAATCCTCAGGGGTCTTCATGTAACAATTTTCATGTATCAAATTGAAGGGACAACCCAAGTATACCACCTGACTGGCCCTCAACCACTAATAACGCTCTCTATACGTATGCTATACTAACCCTACCACTCGAGGAACCAATCCAGAGTGGCGATAGGTTTTTTGCTAACTTTCCCAGGTGACGCAAATAGCGCGTCATACTAAGGTAAAAAAGGGCCTGCGAGCCCCACGATTGGAGAGAGAGTGTCAGGACGGACGCGTACGATCCTTGACCCATCCCTGCCGTTTTGTTTAATAAACAGCAGAACCACCTTGCTTCTTGTGTGTGTCTCATACTCATTTTTTGGGATATACGGGAGGAGTTGGGGCCTCCCTGCCCGGAGGTCCGCGGACGGCCCAGCCGACCCCGGGAGAATTTCCCTCCGACACTTGGTCCTGCTAAATCCAGAAAAATAGTTCTCAAATCATATGAGGACATAGAAACAATAGCCAAAAATGATCCCAACACCCAAGACATTTTGAAAAACAATTTACTGGACACATACTACCCAAACAGAAGTACCACTTTGGAAACCATGTGTCTATACCACATAGCCCAAAACTTCACATACAAAAATAATATAAAACCTGATGAAAGCAAAGGTAGATATACAGTGACAGATTGTGAAGGCAGCTTAGTAAAACTTACCAAACAAAGTTTAATTAATCATATAAAATTGTCATTAAAATCTCCTCAACAGAAAGAACTATATTACATGTCGCTCCTCCAACATTTTAAAACATGGAGAAAAGAAGAAGAGTTACTAGATAACTATGACTGCTACAAAGATGCTTTCAAAGCAAATGAAAGCACTATCACTGATGTGAACTTTATGCAGTACAAAACAATGTTGCAAAATGAACAGCAACATGAAGAAGAACTGCAGGCCCAACTAGACAAGGACACTCCCGAAAATAGTCAACCTTCTGTAACAGGAAGCCAAGAACCACTGGGATAGCCACCAATAGCAAATGAGGCAGAATTAGCTATGACAGAAGCAGAAAACACCCTGTGTCACTATGAAGAAGATACAGAAGACTGCACTACAATCAAAACTAAACAAAGTGCAGCGCACCATTTTTGAAGAAGTAACAAGAAATTGCACATGGTATACAACATGAAAATAAAGAATGTACCTGCCAAAATTACAAACCTATACTACTATACGTCAGTGGTGAAGCTGGTTCAGGCAAAACATTCTTAATCAAAACCATCAGCAAGTTCCTTCAACAATTGACAAACAACAAACTGTCAGCTGTTGTAAATGCCCCCAGAGGTTTAGCTGCCTACAACATAGGTGTTGTCACCTTACAACGATTACTACTCCTTCCAGTAGAACACCAAAACAAATTAGAGTATTACAAACTTTCTACAGAAGCTGCAATGGAACTACGAAGAGTGTTAAAACAAATGAAAATTCTATTAATAGATGAAGTGAGCATGGTCCCCAACCTAATGTTGGCTGTTATTCATCTCAGATTGCAAGAAGTACTTAAAACAAACTACGAAGAACTCTTTGGAGGAAAACACATTATTGTTTTCGGAGATCTGCTTCAATTGACATAAGTGAAAGGTGAACCTATTTTTAAAACCTTAGGACACACACTCCGACTTAAAACTATTGGCAGCATAGGAAATGTCAACCTTTGGCAACATTTCCAATACAAAGAATTAACAGAAAACATGCGCCAATCTACAGACCTCACCTACGCCAACATTTTAAAAAGTATTAGAGTTGGTGTACTATCTCAAGAAGCACAAACAATATTAAAAACCCGGCACATCCATGCACTTTATGGCGATAACTCATGTGCTACTGATGTTATGGAACAATTAGCGCAAAAAAATGTCAATTGTATGACCTTAATGCCAACTCTTGCAAGCTGTTCCAAATTCAATGAAACAATGTTAAAAAAAGAAATGCAACCAATAATTGAAATTTGCTCCACAGACAAACTGGACGTTCATGGTATTACACTACCAATGTGTCAACAAGCCACAACAAGACTAAATACCTTAGAAAATTCAATCTCCAACACAGCTGGCTTGGAAAAAATATTAAAATTATCCTTAAACGGTAGAGTAATGCTTAAACGTAACCTGGACGTGGAGCAAGGACTGGGTAATGGGGCTCTGGGTACAGGTGTTGGCTTTCAAACATACCTACGTGACAACAACATTCAGCTTGTCAATATACTCTTTGAAAAACTTTCAGAAGTAAAAACGATAGGGCTCTCAACAGCTTGATTCCTACTCTTCAAAGACATGTATGTACGTAGAGAACAATTTTCTCTAACTCTTGCATATGCAGTCACCATTCATAAATCCCAAGGTCTTACCCTAGACAAAGCATTGATAGATATTGGTAACACAGTCTTTAGAGAAGGCATGAGCTACGTAGCACTATCACGCTTACGTACGTACACTTGAAGGTCTACTTCTAATCAACTTTGATGCAAGTAAAGTCAACGCTGATATTCCTTGCATTCTAGAATACAATAGACTACGTTCACTCTACACCCCCAATCTAAAAGCATATCCTGTTCCACAAAAAATAAAACGTTGTAAAAGAAAACTAATTCAAACAAAAATGCAACAGAATCTGACTGCAACTCCTCCAAAGAGAGTAAAAGAAGCTAATACTTCATCATTTACCATAAGTAAAGAGGAACCTATTAGTCAAAGTAACTTAGGTACTTCTTCAGAGAGGCAACATACACTCTGAAAAAATGACTTGGACACAGAACTAGCTGGTCCATTCAAATTTTCAAATGTAACTGGTGTAAGTTGTTACGCAAATGTAGCAATGAATATTCTATTTCAATTGCCACCAATTATTGGCAACATTTACTTACACAGTACAGACCAATTGTGTTTGCAAATGTTAGTCCTTCATAGAAACGCAAAAAACAATCCTGACAACACGTATAGTGTTCACGGAATAAGACAAAAATTGGACTACTGTGCTGGTAAAATTCACTATAAAGTCACAAGAAGATCCACAAGAATTTCTAATGAACTTACTACAAGTATTGGAAAACAAAAACATACCTATAAATGAAATCTTCCAGATTTCATACATGTGGAAACATACCTGCACTCTCTGCAACAATGTTACACAAGAAGAAATCCCTAACAAGCGCTTTGTGTATGCATCCATACCAAATTGTGAATCCATTCCATTTCAGCAACTTGTGTAACATGCAAACCATGGCAGATTATGTACTAACTGCAATTCAGATAATCGCTCCATCTTACTAATACAAACACATAGTAAATACTTAATACTAATGCTTCTACGTTATAATGCAGAAGGTACCAAAAACAACTGCAAGCTGATTGGATTCACACATGGTCAAGTATCACTTGATAGAAAAACCTTCACAACAATAGGTATAATCTACCACGCAGGAGCCACAACCAATGCAGGTCACTACACTGCATGTATAAAAATGAAATGTGGATGGTTCAAATGTAATGGTAGTACCATTACTCTAAAGCAGAGATTACCAGCAAATCTTACAAACGCTTATTTAATCTTTTTAAAGCCAAAAATTTAATAACTAATCTGAACTTAAACATTAACAAAACGTCAATTACAAAACTATAAACTGTTAGAATACGGTAACAGGTATCCTAATATCCCAAAATTCTATAACAACCAAACAGATACATGAATACCACTTAATTTTAAGAAGAAAACAACAGTTAGAATATGCCAACAGGTATCTAACCGTTCAAGATTTTGCAACAACCAAACAGATAAATCAATACCACTAAATAAAAAAATAATAATAATTACAGTTAGAATACGCCAACAGATATCTAACTGCTTCAGAAATCTGCAACAAAAATGTGGATGGTTACTCTAAAGTAGAGAGTACCAGCAAATCTTACAAACACTTTTTTAATCTTCTTAAAATGTAAATATAATAACGAATCTGTACTTCAACATTTAAAAAAAAATCAATGAAAAAACTATAAACTGTTAGAATACGCCAACAGGTATCTAACTAGCCCAAATTTTATAACAAGCTAAGAGATAAATGAATACCAATAAATTGTAACAGAAAATAGACAGTTACAATACGCCAACAGGTATGTAACTGCTTCAGAAATCTGCAACAATCCAACAGATAGAACATTAAGCAGAAACAAGAAGTAAACACTGAAAGGAAACAAATAGACCGTAGCATAACAAAAAAGGTTTTTTTAATCCGACAAGGATTTTTTTTTCCCACAGACCCAATGATTTCAAAAACAAACACAAAAACTGAGCAAAAGCACAGTACACTGGTTTGTAAACCAAATATGAGGGTAACAAAAAAAAAAGCTGAAATATCTATTATGAAATGTAATAACTCTTTATAGAATACATACACTAACATGCTCTTTTCTTTTATCACAGAACTTGAAAAAGAATACTTCCTCCAGGTACCAAACTCATGTAAAAAATGCATCAAATGTCAACAAATCATGCAGTAAGTATAATTGAAAGCATTTGAAAGATAATCAAATCTATAGGTGTGATCTATGGCTGTGATATGGTGCAGTGGTTGTGTTCAGGACCTAAAGTATTGAGTATACAGCCTACAGCCTACAGCCTTCACCCTTGCACCCTGACACAACCACCACAACATATCACACCCATAGTAGCTTATAACTTCAGTACTTATAACTTCGGTCATGGGCACACTCTCGCCACAACTCCAAAACATATCACACCCATACATTACACCCATGTTTGATTCTATGGGTGTGATTGCTGGGTGTGATATGCTGTGGTGGTTGCCGCCAGGGCCTAGAGTCTTGGGTGCATGGCCTTCGACCATGCACTCAAGACTTTAGGCCCTGGCAGCAACCACCGCAGCATATCACACCCATAGATCACACCCATAGAATCAAACATTTTTAACTATGATCACACCCATAGAATCAAACATTTTTAACTAGGCCTCATAGCATTTATAATGTCCGCGGACAGCTTGGATGTCCTTAGAACAGTTTCTACTTGGCTGCGAACAATACGGACCGGTATAGTGCCCTCAGGACACCTCCATTTCCATTTATTTACGGACATCCCGAACACCGTGTGTGTTCTTAGAACAGTTTCATTTTGCCTGCGAACAGTGCGGACATTCCGAACACCACGTGTGTTCTTAGAACAATTTCAAATTGTCTGCAAACAGTACAGACAGGTATAGGGCCCTTAGAACACCTCCATTTTGATTAATTGCGGACATCCCGAACACCTGGTGTGTTCTTAGAACAGTTTCAACTTGCCTGCGAACAGTACGGACAGGTATAGTGTCCTCAGGACACCTCTATTTTCATTTATTTGCGGACATCCCGGACACTGTGTGTGTTCTTAGAACAGTTTCAACTTGGATGCGAACACTACAGAAAGGTATAGTGTCCTCAGGACATCTTCATTTTCATTTATTTGCAGACATCCCGGACACGGCATGTGTTCATAGAACAGTTTCAACTTGCCTGCGAACAGTATGGACAGGTATAGTGTTCTCAGGACACATCTATTTTCATTTATTTGAGGATATCCCAGATACCGCGTGTGTTCTTAGAACAGTTTCAACTTGCCTGCGAACAATACGGACAGGTATAGTGTCCTTAGGACATTCCCATATGGGACAATTAAGGACATCAAGGACAGCGCTACTGTCCGCGGACACAATGAACACAACAGCGGTGCCTACCACCTAAATAGATACAATATTCAAAACATCTCTTACCCCCCACCATCCCCAAAAAGTCTTACAGACCAACACACTTGCCAAAATTGTATTTCCCCACCATTTGACACCGCGCTGTCCCCAGACGTCCACGGATACAAGATGACGGGCGTTTCCAAAAATCAGACGCACTTCACGCTCTTCACCATCCAGTCAGCGGACACGTTGTATGTCCGCGGACATGACGCAAGCCGTTTAACCAATCAGGACAATGTCCGCGGTGCGAACAGGGAAAAGTGTCCGCGGACCGAACATAGATATCACTAATTTTACTACTGGATGGATTTTCACCAAATTTACAAAAGCACGCTTTCGGAACCAAGCCGCTGCCCCTGCTGCAAATTTGGTGAAAATCCGTCCAGCGGTTTGGGCTGTAGGTGTGAGCAAAAGTTTTTCCTCCATTCAGTCTATGGGAAAAAAAGACATTTTGGAACCCCCCCCATAACTTTGCCCCCCCTGAACCAAACCTCACCAAACTTGGCAAAAAGATTCAAAGGGCCTGTATATTTGTTTTGCAGAGTTTGGTAAGGATTCGTCCGGGGGAAGTGGAGATATAGACCGCCCAGAAAGTGCTCTTCCTATGGAAACAGCAACTTAACCATAACTACATGGCCACTACCGTGGGCCGTGTAATATATATATATGTATATATATATATATATATGATATACAATTTGTCCTATAAAGTTGCAGATTTTACAACATACAGCATTATGAAGCCATCAAAAATAATTACACCAATTACCCATTAGCCATACATTTGCGCTGATTCCAGAACATAAAACAATAGGTAGTAGGAAATGTCGATTGTGCCAGTTGAAATACAGATTAATAGTGTAATTTGGAGCATTGAAGCCTAATGGACACATTTCATATGAAGAGCATGAGGAAGGTGCACGCATCAGTGAACATCATTGCAGCATTCATAGCCACGGTTCTGTGATGGCTTAAACTAAAAGGATTGACTGTCGGTTTGGTTATCAGCCACAATGGTAACAGCATTGTGCGTACAATGGGAGATGGGAAACATTATCATGTATAATTTGTTCTGCACTGCTTGAACCTTATAGAACAAGTCTTCCTGAAAAGGAGACAGAGGTTGCCAACATATTGATAATATGATAATAAATGTTGAGAGTATTGCAAACCATGAATAGTCTTTCCCCAGTTGACCTCATATAGAGGATTCTACAGAATGGACGTCAATGCTATATGTGCTGAAACACTACTTTTAACAGCACACAACTATCAACGAGTATGTGATAAGTCATACAGGTGAATCAGAGTCTTGCATGTCTCTTACTCCTAGGCAACAGGACCTAATGAAGCGGCTCAACCAGCTCATCAGCTCGTATTGCCTTTGTAATATGCAGCACAGGCTGTCAGCCATGATAATGCTACCATCGTCAATGTGATCCCTCTTATTTATTGGCTAAAACACATGATCAAGTCCATGGGGAAGGAAATTAAAGAATAAAAGGACTTTGTAACTCTGGGTCTGGCCAGCTGCATACACCAGCAATTTGAAACAAGGGCCATTGTCAACATAGACGTTGTTGCCTCTGAAGAGTTCATCTGTTTCAACATTTTTAACCCATGCTGTATATTTTAGTTGTCCGTGTTTTTCAGGGTTTGATTTGGGAAGATACAAGTCATGGATCATTTACTACATTAAACCATATTAGAGGCAGAGATCTCACTTGCAACTTCCCATGAAAGGAACTACAGAAATGCCATCTTCTTCCACCTCCGAACAGAACACTCCCAATATCACCCCTGCCACCACACAGACTACCGTGGGGATTTCCAAACTCTCCAATGTCTCCTCCATGCCTGCGAACCAAGCAACACATGTTCAAGACTGCCATCTTTTTCGACAGTTGCTTCACAAGCTCAGTCCAAAGCAGAGAACCCTATATGGAAAGGCTTCGCTAAATTTGAATTTAAGATAGAAACAACAAAACAATTGTCCATGTAAAGAAAGTCAGTATTGGAAATGATTGGGCATTATCTTTCAGATAATGAGCACTTGACAGATAAGTGCTGGTATAGCTTTATTGGCACACCAAAACAGAGCTGTGGCCAATCCAAAGCAGGCTAGCAAACACATATCTAATGTGCCCCGCAGCCAGCGTCAACTCTGAATGTGTTTCTATTGTTGGGATACCTTCACCAGGGCAGTACTGTCAGCCAAAAATGGAGGAATCCTAACATTGCTGAAGTTTCACCAACAGTTCTTACCTCATGCATGTACTGTTTCATGAGATGATGATTTGGAACAAGAACATCAGGAATAACATGCAACATAGTTGATCATGCACATAAATGCGTGCATTGGTTATTAGCCACAAACAGAATTGCTATGAACTGTTTTCAGCCAAATGAAGGGTTATGCAAAATCTTTGCTACCTTTGTAGGTGAACAAAAACCAGAACATTCCACAATTTTGCAAAGTCAGGAATTTCACACAGGCGGATATTTTTTTTAGCACCCTTTGTTCTCAATGCTTCTCTTCTGCCTAGCGAATGCAACTGTGCATAACACTGCTTTTTCCTTCTCCAAGGCCTGCTACATGTATGTGGGGGTTTCAGTCCTTGTCCCTCATTCCCACCTAAGAAATGGATATGGGGTTTCCAATGCTTTTACCTTTTACTCAGCCTACAAAATTAATGAATGGTTTTCAGTGCTTTTCATTGCACTTACACCCACCAAATGCATGAATGGTATATGTCTGGTTGCATTTCTCCTAAACCAGCAAAATGCATGTGGGATTCTCAGTGCATTAGTATTCTCTGTTGCCTACTAAATGGTAGTGTGCCTAACACTGCTTTGGACTTCTCCTCTGACTTCTAATTACACATGGGGATCCACCTACAAAATGCACATGGGATTCTCAGTGCGTTGGTCTTTAACTCTGTTTAGGAAAGGGGGTGTTTGTTTTATTCATTAATAATGTGCACCAGACCCAGGGGTAATAGGGTGCAGCAGTACAGGATATGTGAGGCATAGGTTACATAGTTACGTAGTTACACATATAATCAACAATATATACAAGTTGTATCGCTAGTACAGAGGATTATATACAGAATATTAAACAGTTTGCAGGAAGTATATCATCAGTATAGTGGGGGGTAAGTAGTGCTGGCTAGCTAACTAATTGTTTCAGATGGTTAATATAATTGGATCTGAATTTTGGGTAGGATTTCTCCTCACGTATAGTGTGGGGTAGTGAGTTCCATACTTGGGCTGCACGGACGGGGAAGCTGGCGCCTACGGCCTTGGTGAGTTTGAAGCTAGGAATGCTAAGTGTGTTGGCATTGGAGGATCTTCTTTCAAATTTGTCAGTAAGGTAGGAAGGAGCCATGTTGTTGAGGGCTTTGTGAGTGAGGGAGGCTACTTTCAGTAGTATTTTATCTTGGGTAGACAAGCGGTTGTTAGTGAGCCTTATCTTAGAAATGTGTGCTCTAGGGATAACAAGGGCAACTCTCATGGCGTTATTTTGTAGAATTTGAATTCTGTGTATGGTGTGTTTGTTGGCCCCAATATATAAGGTGTTGCAGAAATCGAGTCTAGATAGAGCAAGAGCTCTAGCTAGAATCATGCAATTGTCCTTAGAGATAAAGTGTTTGCCTGCTCTGATAAGTTTACATGTGTGAGCTGTGTCCGAAGCCAATGAGTTTACCTGTGTGTTGAAGGAGAGGGTAGGATCTAGATGGAAGCCTAGAGTCTTCACTTCCCTGGCTACCTTAATAGTGCTCCCATCGATCTCAAAAGCAGAGTAGTTCTGGCCTTGTTTTTTGAGATTAGAGTGATTGCCCAGGTTGATTAACTCTGTTTTGTCATCATTCAGGCATAGATCGTGAGTGGCCGTCCATGCCTGAATGATGAGATACACCCTATTTACCAAGGCCAAATCCTCATTATAATCCCCTGAAAGCAGGAGGAGAATCTGGGTATCACCTGCATAGTTAGTGTGGGTGATACCAAGAAGGTCCAGATCATCAAAGAGGGGCTTAGTTAATATGTTGTAGAGTGTTGGAGATACACAGGATCCCTGGGGCACGCCGCATGAGATGGGGATTGGGTCTGCTGCATCTGTGGGGGAGAACACCATCATGGTCCTTTTGCTGAAGAAGGATTCAACCCAGGTTATGGCTTCTTTGGAGGAGTGTGCTGCCGAATTGAGGTGGTTGCAAAGGACTTTGTGGTCTACAAGTTTGAATGCGACTGAGAGATCCAGGAATAGGAGAAGGGCAAATTGACCTTTGTTTCTTAGCTCATCAATTTGAGCTTTCATATCAATGAGAGCGGCCTCAGTTCTATGTTGTGGATGGAATCCAAACTGTCTTACACCTAAGACATTCTAGGAATTGTTGGATTTGTGTATAAGCGATCTTGTCTAAGATTTTTAATAGAAAGGGGACTGTCGTGATCGGGCGGTAGTTGGTAGGAATGAGGGGGTCTAAGGATTGTTTTTTTAGCAATGGTAGTACCCAGGATTGTTTCAAGTTGGACGGCACAATGCCTGAGGTGAAGGAGGCATTCACAAGTTTAATTATGAAGGGAGAGAGTTCTCTCGCGGCATCTTTTATAAGTTGTGCAGGGCACAAGTCAACTTGGCAGTTGGAGGGCTTGAGGGAGAGGATGACTTTCTCCACTTCTCGGATGGATGTTTTTGCAAATCTAAATTGGGTGGTAATGTTTTGTTACATAGGGGGCAGGTTGGTGTTGGTTAAAAGTGGTTGGTTAAGGGTTGCTTTCTTGACTGATATTTTTTTTTTGAGCATGGTAACTTTGTTGGCTAGAGCTTGTTGTATCTCTGTGCACCAGGCTTTGTCTTTTATGTATATATCTGGGTTGGGAGTAGGCGACTCTAGTTCCTTTAAGATAGCAAACAGCTCCCTCATACTTGAGTTGGCTGGGGAGATCCGTTTGTTATATGAGTTGTGTTTGGCCAAGATAATTTCCTTCTTGTATTGTGAGGAGATTTCTATGAGTTTGTTTTTATGGTCATCTGATGGGGTAAGTCTCCAAGTGGATTTTCAGCATCTTTTGAGTTGACAGAGATCTTTCAGCTTGGGGGTGAACCATTTGATAAGGTGAGCTTTAGGTTTACTTGGTCTACATTTTAGAGGGGCGACGTTGTCAAGAGTGATTTGTATGATTTTGTTATATTCATCTACGAGCATCTTTGGATCTAGGTGTTCATTAAGATGGTTTAGAGTGGGTAGAATGGCAGGAATAACTTCCTTAGTAATGTTTTTTTTGTTCCTGGTAGGGCATGAAGGTGCCATGTTGGCTGTAGGAATTGGCCTACTGGTAAATAAATCATAGGTTATTAAATAGTGGTCTGTCCATAGTTGTGGGAAGATGGACGTAATGGCCACGGAGCAGTTATATTCCGCCAACCAGTCGAAGGTTCTTCCTTTATTATGGGCGGGTGCCATCATTTTTGGGGTAAGTCCTAGTTCAGTGAGGATATTAGGTTCATTGATGGCCTGTTTGTCTGAAGGCTTGTTATAACCTAGATTAAAGTCTCCAAGAATCAAAAGTTGAGTGGAGGTTTTGAGATTAGTAGAAAGTAGACAGTTAATGTCTTCTTCAAAAGTACCCATGGTACCAAGAGGCCTATAAATGAGGTGGATATTAAGGGCCTGGGAGTTGTGAAGTAGGAGTTTGATAGAGTATACTTTGCAGGAGTTTAAGTCTGGAATAGAGGTAGTTCTCATGTTGAGGCTGATTTTGGCAATGATGGCAACACCACTACCTCCCATGTTATTTCTATCTTGTCTCAGGATTGTGTAGCCTTCTGGGATTGCTAGAGATAGTAGGGGTCTGTAATGGCAAGGAAGACCAACTCATTAGCAAGTATGAGTTCACAGATGTCGGTTGCATGCGCTGTTAGGGATCTGGTGTTTATTGATCCACCTTTGAGTGGAAGGGCTGCGGTGGTGGTTTTAGTTTGATTAGTTTTGATAGAGGAGGTTGGCGATGACCTAGTTGTTTGACTAGTACTGGTATGTTGTGTGATAGTTCTTTTGTTGGTGACAGGGAGGGATCTAGTCAGTGGCTCATGTAGTCTTGTGAGTGTGGCTCTCAGTCTGGAGCTTCTGGTAGGTGGACGACAAGGTCAGCTTAGTGGTTTGCTGGTGTATTCAGTCCTGGGTCCATTGGTGAGATCGACTTTCTCCATGGTGGTGCAGTGGAAGGTGGCTGTATGGGTGGGGTTATGTTGGAGAGTCTTGGTATTGAGGTGGAGGATAGCACCTGAGGTAGGGCAGGATAGGAGCAGTAGGTGGGTGATGGACCAAAGGCAAAGTATTAAAATGCTCATGGTGTATTGGTAAGGGTTGTGGGGCATATAAGCATGTGCTTGGATGCACGTGTGGGCTAGATGACAAAATTAAATGTTAGGGCACAAATGAGCTAAATTTAAAGATCAAGTATAAGGCACAAATGGGACAGGGGGTTGTTGCCTGTTATCTGCGCACAAAGACACAATTTCAGCTAAAATTAGCGTAAAGTTAAATCAAAGGGTCAACAAAGACAGCGGATAAAAGTAATATACCAGCATATGATTGCATGAATAGAAATTATGAACAAATAATCAGATTGCATATTTTTCATTAAAATAAAGGATATAGTAATTACATCCATAGTTACCAGAGTCGTCGCATGATCAATGGTTTGGAAGAGAAACAAAAATAAATACGAATTGACATCAATTAGTAATCCAAAAACATGTTTTAACAAAAGCATGAGAGGTAATGTCTCTCCCACTCAATGGGCAAACTCAAAGGATCAATTAACTGAAAAAGGGAAGGGGTTACCTTATTATCTTTGTAAATCAGCCCAGACTGAGAAATTTATTGGGGAATATAACATATAGTTAGAGAAGATCAATAAAGGCTAAGTCACTCATAAATTAGTGCTGTTTAAAAAGGTGTTACTGAGGTTAAAAGTGCTTACCGGTAATTGATTAGTCTTCCAGATATATAAATAATGTGGGCTCAACTGTTGGAGTGATATAAATAGATCCTCTTCACTCTGACTATTCCTCAATACATACAACTAAGCACTATTAAGTTAATGATGCAAACATATAAAGAATACGTAAAGCAAAGCGTACCTAAATTAATCACTTCCGATGCGTGAGAATTCTGCAAGCCATGTGAGAAAGTAATTAGCACAGCGACGATTGCATGGGGCAAAGAGGAAGAAAAAACAAAGAGAATGGCTAATTAGCTAACAATGTAGTGTATAATGGGGATTAATTGGTCACATACGTAGCCCCTCAGACTGAAAGTAAGTCTAGGGGCATACGCGAAAGACCCACACTCACCAGCGTCTCTGCCGATGTGAACTGTAGCCGAAGCTCCGCGGCCGATGCCGCCACAGATAAACACTGCGACGTTCACGTCAGGAACTGAAGCGTACACGATCGTACGCGTGACTGCCAGGTAGAAAGCCGCCATATTGTAGTATGTTGATTCGCACATACCGCGCTCAATTATTCAAGATGTTATATGATACCAGAGGTCGAAAGGCACATTAAAGACCAATGGTTGAGACTCACGTATACTCCAAACACTTGAACTCATTAAGTCTCAATGTTGTGATATGTAAATTAGAGCGAAAGGCACTGAAAATTGGACTTGGTGAGACACATGATGATAAATGAGGATTGAAAATTAAATGAGACCCCTTGGGTGATGATGGTGCAATTAATTAGTGCAAATTTGGTTGTGCGCGGAAACAGAGCCGTGTATGTATAGCCCAGAAGGGGCACGGAAAACAATAAAAGACTTAAGTACAGAAGAGCAGGGGGGAGGACCAGGACTGGCGCGCTGAAATGGGCTATTAGGGTAGCCCAACCAACATAATCTGATGTGCCTAGGAAATAGCCTAATTCCTTATGCCCCGAACACAAAAGTCTAAATATACCTGTAAAGTGGATGAGGAAACAATTGATTCATATATACGAAGAAATGGTAATGTTTTCATCGGCGGGAGAGACAACCTTGCATGCAAAATACATTTACAATGTTGGGTAATGCCAACTGATTGGTTCCTTGTAGTAGTTCTGGCATCTATTAAAGGAACACAGATAGTTCATGGTCAGTGTTGAGACCGTGTGCAACAGTGCGGTACTGGCAAATAAGTCTGTCTTAATTTCAGCACTAGGTTACCACCCCGTTGGGGCAACGTCACTTTCACCATGCCTACAAATCTGATATTGGACTTGTCATCAAGTTGGTGTTCTCTTTGCCAATGTGTTGCCAATGGATATTTCGAGTCCTGATTAGATAGTGGATATTGTTCCCGAATTCTTATCTTTAGTGGTCTAATAGTACTGCCAATATAGTGCTTGCCGCACACACATATAATGCAATATACACAGAATTTGGAGTTGCAGTTAATAAAGGAATTGATTCGGTGTACACCCAGTTTGCCAAAGTCAATTGCACTGGTTACTAAGGCATAGTCACACATCGAACAGTTCCCACATCTGTTGAAACCGTGACTACCTGCCTGCTCTAGCCAGGTCTTTACTGGTTGTTCATTAATCATAAAAGATGGTGACAAAATGCTTTTTAAATTTGCTGCTTTGCTAAAGATAAAACTGGGTTGGGGGTCTAGCCAAGATATGATGTCATGATCAAGTTGGTGTAAATGCCAGTGTTTTTTAACAATGGTGTACAAATCTGAACTATCTGCATTAAACCTCGTAATAAATTGAAGTTTCTTACTGTACAGAGCTTGCGTTTTAGCTTTGGGAGTAAGCAGATAGCTTATCTTCAGACCCATGACTGAAGCTTCAGCTTGTTTGACGGCATGCTTGTCATAGCCTCTTGACAAAAATTGTCTACATATAAATTGACATTCCTCTTGAAAATCACCATTATTCGAACAATTCCTTCTTGCACTTAGGAATTCACCTTTAGGTATATTACGAATGACAGACTTCTTATGACAGCTGGAAGCATGCAATACAGAGTTAACAGCCGTGTCTTTACGAAATGTTTTAGTAACAAGTTTATGGTCAATTATGCTGATTGTAAGATCTAAGAAATTGATACTGGTGTCGCTGTATTCATGAGTGAATTGGATACCCCATGTGTTGTATTCAAGAAAGAGACAAACTCATTCAAACAGTCCACAGTTCCTGTCCATACCAAAAGAACATTGTCAATGTACCGCTTCCAAACATAAATATTTTGAACAAAAGGGTTGTTAACCAGTGCAAACTGTTGTTCAAAGTGATGCATGAAGATGTTCGCAAGGGCCGGGCATAGCTCGCGCCCATTGCTACACCAATGAGTTGTTTATAATAAACATTGTTGAATATGAATACATTATTAGTTAATGCAAAAGATAGAAATTCTTTTAACATTGCTATATGATCAAAAAATGATGCCGAATGGCTTCTGAATATGTACTCAACACTTGAAATTGCTTTATCATGATCTATTGAAGTATACAGTGCCTTAACATCAAGCGTTACCAAAATTAATCCAGATTTGATCTTTAGTTCATCAAGTATTTGTAGTGTATGCATAGTATCTCTCAGGTAAGTAGGTATAGTGATAACCAAAGGAGACAGGCATTCATTGATATAAATGGATAAGGGTTCCAGTATGCCACCTCCACCACTGAATATTGGTCGACCTTCAGGTATAGTATCAAAGGACTTGTGTATCTTTGGCAAAAAATACGATGTTGGCATAGTTGGACCATCCACTACAAGGAACTGTTTCTCTACATCGGTCAGTAAACCCTGTGAGTGCCATGAAGAAAACATTCGGCAGGCTGCTGTTTTCAGCTGTGGTAAGGGGTCAGAGGGAAGAGGTTCATAACAACCTGGGGATGTAAGATGTGTTAATCCCATTGTAATATAATCCTTTTTGTCCATAATTACTACGTGTCCCCCTTTATCTGCCTCTTTGATGATGATTGAGTCAATCGATGCTAGTTCTCGTAAAGCTTTTTGTTCAGAGTAGGCTAAGTTGTGTCTGGATTTCCTGACTTTACTTCTAGGTTTGTCCTGTAATAGGTGAATATCATTCAGAACCGCTTGATGAAAGGTATCAATGACATTGTCTTTAGGAAACGTTGGCACAAATTTGGATTTATTAGATAACTCTTTAATTTTTAGATTTTGTTGTTGAATGTCGAGATCATGCATAAGTTCTGTTATGTTCATAAGTGAATTCTGTTCACATTCTTCTAATGAGAGAAGTACATGTGTGTTAAGCATGGTTTGCATCGTGATATCTGATGGGCTAGGTACGTGGTTTTGCTTTTAAAGAATTTAACTTGAGTAGCAAAAAACTTTTTTAGTTTAATTTTACGAATAAATTTGAACAAGTCGATTTGTATCTGGACAAATTCATTCTTGCCCGATGGAGCAAAGGATAGGCCCTTATTTAGGACCGTGCATTGATCTGGAGAGAGTTCGTAGCTGCTGAGGTTACACATTAGGTTCAACTGTTCTGGTTCCTGAAGTTCTGTTGGTGAGATGCTCTTGTCACTCTGCGTTGAGGTAATGGGACGTAATTGATGTCAATTCGTATTTATTTTTGTTTCTCTTCCAAACCATTGATCATGCAACGACTCTGGTAACTATGGATATAATTACTATATCCTTTATTTTAAACAAAAATATGCAATCTGATTAATTGTTCATAATTTCTATTCATGCAATCATATGCTGGTATATTACTTTTATCCGCTGTCTTTGTTGACCCTTTGATTTAACAATGCGGGTGCGGCCAGACATGTATCCCTTACTTGGAACCGTAACTGTTGGTACAACAATGCCAACCCTCTATGTTTTATTTTTCTGTTAATCTTTGTTTTTGTTTGATGTTTTGGATCTTTATATAATCATGCACAGAATTACCAGCCTCTTATGACGAGCATTTCAGCTCGAAACACGTGTCAGGCTGCGGCTGTTCAAGATTTCTTCAATTAAACTTTACGCTAATTTTAGCTGAAATTGTGTCTTTGTGCGCAGATAACAGGCAACAACCCCCTGTCTCACTTACATACAGTTGGCAACGTTGGCAGGTTGCCCTCAACCCTTGCCTCATTCTGCAGCCCTTGCTCAACACATCTAACAGTCAGGGCACCTGTTTCCCACAACAATCCTTTTCTGCCAAATACTAAGGCACAAATGGGCTGAATGCAAAAATCAGATGCAGGGCACAAATGGGCTAGATGCAAATATCAAGTATACGGCAAAATGGGCTGAATGCAAAGTATAAGGCACAAATGGGCTTAATGCAAAGATCAAGTATAAGGCACAAATGGGCTGAATGCAAAAATCAAGTATAGGGCACAAATGGGCTAGATGCAAATATCAAGTATAAGGCACAAATGGGCTGAATGCAAAAAACAAGTATAAGGCACAAATGGTCTAAATGCAAAGATTAAGTATAATGCACAAATGGGCTAAATGCAAAGATCAAGTATAAGGCACAAATGGGCTAAATGCAAAATCAAGTATAAGGCACACATGGGCTGAATAAAAAAGTAAAGTATAGGCACAAATGGGCTAGATGACAGAAACAAATAGTAGGGTACAAATGGGCTAAATGCAGAAATCAAGTATAAGGCACAAATGGGCTGAAAGCAAAAATCAAGTATAAGGCACAAATGGGCTGAATGCAAAAGTAAAGTATAGGCACAAATGGGCTAGATGACAGAAACAAATGGTAGGGTACAAATGGGCTAAATGCAGAAATCAAGTATAAGGCACAAATGGCTAGATGACAGAATCAAATGGTAGGGCACAAGTGGACTATGCAGATAGCGGTAGTAAGTGCAGGAGGCTGCATGGTTGCAGATGCCTTTGGGCACATAAAGTTACTGCTTGAATGCTGAGGTTGCTGAGGTACAAAGGCAACAGCAGGCTAGTGAACAATGATCAGTGGTTTCACAGGGATCTGTGGGCAACAACAGGCCCGTTCAGCTCCATTAATTCAGTTGAGGCAGTGGGCTGCAACATTGGCATAGGGGCCAGATAGTTTAGGGCATGGCGGTCTAGACGTAATATGAGGTGGGGGTAGCCCGTCTAGGTAAGCTAGCAATGTACAGAGAACTTTGTGACAGAATCAGAGAGCAGACCATAAAGGCGTGTGCGAGGGCACAAGGTCAATCAGTCATGACCAGAAAGTGGGCGACATATTTGTAGTGCATGGCATACAATTACTTACAGCGATATCCTGTTCATGCAAAAGGACTGTAGCAATTATTAACAGCTTTGTGGTGGGCGGGAGAGTAGGTAAATCAGAAATGATTTCTACCATGCATAACATACCAGATGGGATGAATCGGCTGATGCTAGTAATCCGTAAGCACGGCCACTCGTAGAAGGCCTAGAAGGTCCTTGAAAGAAATAGTCCAGCATTAGCAAGAAAGTCACGTTTCTTGTGAAATGAAGCCTGTGGATCCTTGGAGAAGGGATATTTGTTTATAGGCAGGGGGCCTGTGGGTTAGGGATGGAATATGGTGGGGTTGCGCACACCAGCACGCTAACAGGCGCGAACAGGGCCTTATCTCTCGAGGGCCTTACCTGGAGAAAGCCGACTTCTGCCTGCCGGTGGATGTGCTCAGTGTTTATTGTCTACGTTGCTTAGCAACGAGGCAAACTGAAATGCAGGCGATGTGGGCGGCCATTTTGGAATCGCCTTGCGGTATGGGTGAAAGCAGCATTGCCGCAGAAAGCCCAGAAATATGTCTGTAGATCCTGGCGGACAAAGGATCAGGTAAGATGCTGCAGAGAACACTCACCCAATGCACCGATGTGGGCACCTTGAGGTTTAGACGTTGCTGCTTGATGGGATCAGTTGTTTGATCATGTCAGCTCAGCTGATTCACTTGTGCTGAGGCTCACGGGCTGCAGTGTTGAAGTAGGTGCAGTGGGAGAAGGGCTCCTGCCCTCTCCTGTGGTTCTGGATGATCGGGTCAGTTGTTCACTCCGGTCACCTGTTCTTTCATGCTGGGGACTCGTGCTGATGCTTAAGGCTCACGGGCTGCAGGCGCGGAGGGAGAAGGGGACCTGCCCTCTCCGCCGGTCAGAACGAATTGTCAAATTGTTTATGTCTCTGTTGTGGGATGCTAAATGGAATGTAAGAATGTGGGGCATTGACACTATACGGGTGACATTTAGGGATCAGACAGGATGGGATTATCTACTTGATTATTTGTCTTTACCTCAATGTCGAATCTTACTACCTGCTTGTACCCTTTGCTTTGGACTTCCCTTCTGCCTACTAAATGCACATATGCCTGACTCTACTTTCGCCTTCTGCTGTGCCTAATACATATGCTTGGGGATGTATGTGCTTTGGCCTTCTCCTCTGAATACAAATGCAAGTCTGGCTTACGCAGCTTGGACTTCTTCTCTGCCTAATAAATGCAGACAGTGTTCTCAATGCTTTGAACTTCTAAGGTACCCTTCTCAGTACTTGGGCTTTTTCCTTTATCTAAAATGTGCAGATAGAGTTGCTTTGAGGGTTTCCTCTGCTTAATAAATGCACTTGTGATTCTCTATGATTTAACCTTCTTGTCTGCCTTTTAAATGCACGTTGAATTCTCATTGATTTGGCCTTCCTATTCAACTGAAACATGTGCATTGATTTCTACGCACTTTGGCTTGCTTTATGGTGTGCTAAATATAGTTGGGGCTTTCAGTGTTTTGACCATTTCCTGTTCCTAAATGCGAGTGGGTCATCGCTTTAGCTTCCTCATCTGCCTACATACTGCACATAGGTTTTTCAACCTTTTGGACTTCGACTCAGCGTAATAAATTGAAAAAAGGTTCTCAGTTTCACAGTACTTAACCTGCCTCTCTCACCTGGAAAATTCCCATTTGACTACCTCTGATATGGTGTTCCCCTCTGCCAACAAAATTCAGTTTGGGGTCTTAATGCATTTGCCTTCTCCTCAGCCTATGCAACTGAAGTGATGTTCTCACGGCTTTGGCTTCTCCTCTGTCTATGAAATGCACATATGCTTCTCAGTGATTTGACTGCGTCCTCTGCCAACACAATGCATGTGTGACTTACACTGCCTTTGGCATTCCCCACTACCTACAAAATGCATGTGTGCACTCAGTCCACTGCATATACTCTAACTAGTGTGGTGCACTGCCCTTCCATCCACAAATCAAAGCCCTACAGGTCCCCCAAAAAATGAACCTAATTCTGTAACTCTGCCCTGGAAAGATTATAAATTTGAATCTACTCTTACTCCTAACATATACTGAGAATAATTAAATGATGTCCATTTTAATGCAAGAATTAAAATGATTTTAATGTCCTAGTGTGGTGGGTTGTGGAGTTTGTGCTTGTGTGAGGTATTGAAAGAAAAAGTACAAGAATGAAACATGAAACATTGTTTCAAAACATCTTCACTGATTGTGCAATATTTCAAAAACTCAGTCAGCGAGTAATGATGTTTGTAAATTGTGCATGTTTTTAGTTTGAAGCTAGAAATACACATATTTATGGGGCATGAAGGCTCACTCACACCTGCAGCAATTGAGGTTGGAAGCACCATCCTCAGGTTCCATGGATCAACTTCTCTTCATCTATTAATGTGGGTTCAACAGTTTTTCATTAAGTTACAATTTCCAAAACAAGAACTCCTAGAAACAAGCTGCCTTGACTCATTGCTCTGTGGCCGGCGCACGGCACACATCCCTCGATTTCATACTATTTAGAAAGAGCACGTGGAAGTGTATATCAGTCATTTTCAATAAGTTTTTCCTCCAATTACCTGACTTAGAAAAAGGAAGGACACCGCCCAAACTGGCTATGCTTTCTTGTTTGGTTTACCTTTTTGCCCGCAATGTGCGTTTCCGTATTTTGGAGAAACAAGACGAGAGGATATGGCATGAGACCGCTCACTAGTACAACAAATAAATACTAATGAGAACAAACTAACGTTTACTCATGAAAACAAAGGATACGTAGTTCTCGAAGTTAAGAACAGTGTTGTATGTAGGAATACATTGAGAACTGATGACGTCGTCCGCAACCCTGTCAACATAGCCATATTGCACAACCCGCTTGGAAAAGTCGTGCTTTGAGCCCTGGAAACTAAAACATGTTTTGCAGGTTGCAATCATGACCTTTCTATCGTTTGCATCTACCATAGACTTCTTCACTGTTTTTTTAGATCTGGATGCATAACGCTTGAACTCTTTCAGACCAGCACCTTGGCCACGCAAGGACAGCAAGTCAAAGTCATCCATCATACATTATGTAGAGGCTAAAGACTTTGCATTCTCATTGATAGTTTTACTTTCCCCTATCAGGTAAAAGAGTATTTTCCAAGGCATTTTATACCCACCATAACATTGCTGGTGTTTGCTACACATGCCCCGATGATCCAATAACAAGGTACTCCTACTGTACTGAACTGATGACCCTGATTAAGGATATAGATGGTCGTCTGCACTCGAGGGTTGAAGAAGCCATGTTTAAAATAGAACTGCTCTGTAAGACAAAGACAATTTTCTGGAGCTAAAGCATTACATTTTGGATAATTTGCATACCCATAATGCCGTGCTCGTTGGCTCCAAACTGGAGATGAACTTTCATTGATGGCTACTGGGTGGTGCTGTGGCATGTGTGCCATGGCTGAAATGGTGCCTTCTACTTTCACATTGGCGTTTCAATATGCTGAAATAGTAGAAATAGTTGCAAGATATTGTCCAAACCACATTGACTGGGATGTGCCTGCCTCACCAGTTACTGCACTGCTTCTGTCCCATTCCACTCTCTGGGCTGACAGCATGCATTAGAACGGGGATTTAAATTTGCACAGTTGGGGCATGTGGGAGTTTGGATGGAATTATTTGGACATACATCATCTGAACCTGGTGTTAGGGTGCAGGTCCTGGCCATTTAAGGCTGTAGCTTGCAGTGGGTTGCTCTACCTGGTTACATGAAGCTGATTTGGAATATAATCTTTGTGCCTTGAAATAGGACCATAAAGCTATACTTAGGGATATCAGGATGAATGTGGTGAAGGTTAGCTTTACCTGGGAATATGACTTTATAAACCACATACAATGAGTGTAGCTGCTCATAAGATGCTGTGTGCACCAGGACCCCACCAGCCCATAAAGCTGGGGGTTGCCCAATAGCACTTTAAGATGGAATAGCAGCACCCGTGAGATGGATGGGGATGGGGATGCAGATTAATACTCAAGCATGAAATCAATAATGACAACTCAATGGTTTGGCAAAAAACGGGGAGTTTCATGAATAGATTACTTGGTCCACTATGATTGGGTTGGCACCAGCCCACTCATATTTTTACACTTTGCTTAGCAGCATGCAGAATGGACGGCCAGGTGCAGGGTGCCTGTCAGCCCCCGCACCCCCCGGAACTTCCTCCAATTATTGCTACTATCAATCATCACTTCAGTGGTCATGTGTCAATGCTTTCACTGTGGTTGGCCTTGAGACTGCATCTCTGTCTGGAAAAAGTTCTGATATCTTTGCATGGTACTCCGCCATGCGTAGGTGTGAAAGTCGAACTTCTTCTTGCTCTGCTGGTCATGTGATTCAGACACCATAAAATTGCCTTATTCTCCATGTAATTTGTGTATTTGCTTTTCGTTTTGCCCACCACCTGCCTTCTGCTTCTTATCTTGACCTTTCTGAGCAGGATATTCTGTTCCTTGCTTCATTAATTGTAGCTACTGTTTGTCTATTTTAGCTGATACGACCTTGGCTTTTTGGCACAATTTGTATCTGCTGAGTTTCTTTTCTGCCTTTTATTCTCAAGTTGCTAAATATGAAGCTCTCCTCATGTGGCCTCTAGTAATCTTTTGTTGATTTTACTTCTTGTGCATAGTGGAAGTATACTTATATAACGTGCTTCTTTTGAGGTATTACATGGCCACGGTAGTGGCCATGTAGTTATGGTTAAGTTGCTATTTCCATAGGAAGAGCACTTTTTGGGCGGCTTATAACTTCGCTCTCCCTGGACGGATCCTCACCAAACTTTGCAAAAAAAGTAGTTGGGTCACTCTGAATTTTTCTGCAAAGTTTGGTGAGGATTCGTGCAGGGGGGGAAAAGTTATAGGGGGGGTCCCAAAACTTTTTTTTTTCCCATAGACTGAATGGGAAAAAACTTTGCGCACGGCTACAGCCCGAACCGCTGGACGGATTTACACCAAATTTGCGGCAGGAGCGGCGGCCTGGTCCCAAAAGCGTGCTTTTGTAAATTTGGTGTAAATCTCTCCAGTAGTTTTTTTAAAAATGACCAAAATGTAAGGCAAAAAAATTAGTGATATCTGCGTTCGCTTGGCGGACGGACTTCCCTGTTCGCTCCGCGGACAGCACCCCGATTGGCCCATGGGCTTGTGTCATGTCCGTGGACATGCGATGTATTCGCTGATTGGACGGCGTGGAGCGTGAAGCGCGTCAGATTTTTCGGTAGCGCCCGCCATATTGGATTCGCGTATGTCCCCGGACAGCGCAGTGAAACTTTGTTCAAAATGTGTATTTTGTAGAGTGTGTTGGTGTGTAGGAGTGTTTGGGGAGGGTGGGAGTGTATGAGATAGGATGAACGTTGTGTTTTTTATGTGTTAGACGTTCTTTTTGTGTTCGATTTGTTTGCGGCCATCACAGGTGTTCTGAAATGTTCTAAATAAACTGACTAGGGGGTGTTCTAAGGAGTCAATATGTGTCCGTTTTGTTCGCAAGCAAAGTGAAACTGTTCTAAGAACACTTGCGGTGTCCGGGGAGTGTTCGTAGGTGGTGTCCTGAGGACGCTGTCCGTATTGTTCTCTGTCAAGTTGAATGTGTTTTAAGAACACGCGCGGTGTCCTGAAATGTTTGCAAATAAACAAAATGGGGGTGTTCTGAAGACGTTTTTGAGAACACTCCCGGTGTCCTGAAATGTTTGTAGGGGTTGTTCTGAGGACGATGTCCGTATTGTTCTCTGTCAAGTTGAATGTGTTCTAAGAACACTCGCGGTGTCCTGAAATGTTCGCAAATAAACAAAATGGGGGTGTTCTGAAGACGCTTCTAAGAACACTCGCGGTGTCCGGGGAGTGTTCGTAGGGGGTGTCCTGAGGACGCTGTCCGTATTGTTCTCTGTCAAGTTGAATGTGTCCTAAGAACACTCGTGGTGTCCTGAAATGTTCGCAAATAACCAAAATGGTGGTGTTCTGAAGACGCTTCTAAGAACACTCGCGGTGTCCGGGGAGTGTTCGTAGGGGCCGTCCTGAGGACACTGTCCGTACTGTTCTCTGTCAAGTTGAATGTGTCCTAAGAATACTCGAGGTGTCCTGAAATGTTCGCAAATAAACAAAATGGGGGTGTTCTGAAGACGCTTCTAAGAATACTTGCGGTGTCCGGGGAGTGTTCGTAGGGGGTGTCCTGAGGACGCTGTCCGTATTGTTCTTTGTCAAGTTGAATGTGTCCTAAGAACACTCGCGGTGTCCTCAAATGTTCGCAAATAAACAAGATGGTGGTGTTCTGAAGACGCTTCTAAGAACACTCCCGGTGTCCTGGAATGTTCGTAGGGGGTGTCCTTAGGACGCTGTCTGTATTGTTCGTTGTTAAGTTGAAAGTGTTGTAAGAACTATCGCGTTGTTCTGAAATGTTCGTAGGGGGTGTCCTGAAAACGGTGTCCGTATTGTTCGCTGGCAAGTTCAAAGTGTTCTAAGAACACTCACATTGTTCGCGGACATTAAAAGTTTCCCATAGATCATAGTTGAAATGTTTGACTCTATGGATGTGATATGCTGCGGTGGTTGTTGCCAGGGCATAGAGTCTTGGGTGCACCCAAGACTCTATGCCCTGGCAACAACCACCGCAGCATATCACATTCATATTTGCTTATAACCTTGGGTGAAAAACAAATGTATAAGGAACAAAGGTATTAGATACTATGGATGTGATATGCTGCTATGGTTGTCCTTATTATTGTATACTTACTGTTTGGTCTAGTAATGGGACTCCATGTTTTTCTTCTTCATTTCTGTGATAAAAGAAAATTAGTATTTTGTAATGACTTATTACATTGTATAAGCAATATACTTTTATTTTTTTTCGATCCTCATATTTAGTAGAGTACAAATCAGAGTACTGTGCAATTTGCTCAGTTTCTGTATTTGTTGCTAAAATCATTGGGTCTGTGGGAGAAAAAAAAATTCATGTTGGATTAAAAAAAAAACCTTTTTCTGTTATGCTACAGTTTATTTGTTTGTTTGTTTTCAGTGTTCACTTGTTGTTTCTGGCTAATGCTATTTACTTTGCTTTGTTGTATTTTTTTTGGAGCAGGAACAGATTCTTCATTTGTTTTGGTATTATAAAATTTTGGAGCAGTTAGATACAAATTGGCGTATTCTAACTGTCTATTTTTTGGCCTAATTTAGTGGTATTCATTTATCTGATTAGTTGTTGTAGAATCTTTGAGCTGTTAGAAAGCTTTTGGTGTATTCTAACTGTTTATATTATTTTAACACAAATTTATAATTTTGGGACAGTTAGATACCAATTGGCGTATTCTAACTGTGTATTTTTCTGGTCTAATTTAGTGGTATTCATTTATCTGATTAGTTGTTGTTGAATCTTTGAGCAGTTAGATAGCTTTTGGAGTATTCTAACAGTTTATATTTTTGTAACACAAATTTACTTAAATGTTTAAATACAGTTTATTTATCAAATTTTGGTTTTAAGAACATCAAATAAGCGTTTGTAAGATTTGCTGGTAATCTCTGCTTTAGAGTAATGGTACTATCATTACATTCAAACCATCCACATTTCTTTTTTATGTATGCAGTGTAGTGCCCTGAATTGGTTGTGGCTCCTGCGTGGTAGATTATACCTATTGTTGTGAAGGTTTTCTTACCAAGTGATATTTGACCATGTGTGAATCCAGTCAGCTTGCAGTTGTTTTTGGTACCATCTGCAGTGTAACGTAGAAGCATTAGTATTACGCATTTACTATGTGTTTGTATTACTAACGTGGAGCGATTATCTGAATTGCAGGTAGAGCATAATCTACCATGGTTTGCATTTTGTACAAGTCGCTGAAATGGAATGGATTCACAATTAGGTATTGATATATATATGAAGCGTTCATTGGGGATTTCTTCTTGTGTCACATTGTTGCAGAGAGTGCATGTATGTTTCCACATATATGAAATCTGAAGGATTTAATTTATAGGTATGTTTTTGTTTTCCAGTACTTGTAGTAAGTACATTAGAAATTCTTGTGGATCTTCCTGTGAGTTTATAGTGAATTTCACCATTCCAGCACAGTAGTCCAATTGTCGTCTTATTCCAAAAACACTATATGTGTTGTCAGGATTGTTTGGTGCATTTCTGTGAAGTACTAACATTTGCAAACACAATGGGTCTGTACTGTGTAAGTAAATGTTGTCAACAATTGGTGGTAATTGAAATAGAATATTCATTGCTACATTTGCATAGCAACTTACACCAACTATATTTGAGAATTTAAATGGTCCAGGTAGTTCTGTATCTAACTGCTTTTTTTGGAGTTTGTCTTCCTTCTTTAAAGAAGTACCTGGTTTACTTTCTCTAATTGATTCTTTTTTGTTTGTGGTACTTGATGAAGTATTAGTTTCTTTTACTCTCTTTGGAGGATTTGCAGTGACGTCCTGTTGCATTTCTGTTTGATTTAGTTTTCTTTTACAATGTTTTAGTTTTTGTGGAACAGAATATGTGTTTAGATTGGGAGTGTATAGTGAGCGAAGTCTATTATATTCTAAAATGCAAGGAATATCAGCGTTTACTTTACTTCCATCAAAGTTGATTAGAAATAGACCGTCAAGTGTACGTAAGCGTGATAGTGCTACGTAGCTCATGCCTTCTTTAAAGACTGTGTTACCAATATCTATCAATGCTTTGTCTAGGGTAAGACCTTGTGATTTATGAATTGTGACTGCGTATGCAAGAGTTAGAGGAAATTGTTCTCTGTGTACATACATATCTTTGAAGAGAAGGAATCTAGCTGTTGAGCGTCCTCTCCGTTTTACTTCTGAAAGTTTGTCAAAGAGTATATTGACAAACTGAATTTTGTTGTCACGTGGGTATGTTTGAAAGCCAACAACTGTACCCAGTGCTCCATTAACTAGTCCTTGGTCCACGTCAAGGTTACGTTTAAGCATTACTCTGCAATTTAAGGATACTTTTAACATCTTTTCTAAGCCTGCTGTGTTTGAGATTGATTTTTCTAAATTATTTAATCTTGTTGTGGCTTGGTCACACATGGGTAGTGTCATACCATGTACATCTAGTTTGTCTGTGGCGCTAATTTCCATTATTGGTTGCATTTCTTTACTTAGCATGATTTCATTGAATTTGAAACAGCTTGCAAGAGTTGGCATTAAGGCCATACAATTGACATTTTTGTGGGCTAATTGTTCCATAACATCTGTAGCACATGCGTTATCGCCATAAAGTGCATTAATGTGCCGGGTTTTCAATGTTGCTTCTGCTTCTTTAGAAAGTATACCAACTCTCAAACTTTTTAAAATGTTGGTATAAGTTAGATCTGCAGATTGGCGCATGTTTTCTGTTAATTCTCTGTATTGGAAATGTTGCCAAAGGTTGGCATTTCCAATGCTGCCAACAGTTTTACGGCAGAGTTTGTGCCCTAATGTTTTAAAAATAGGTTCACCTTTTACTGGTGTTAATTGAAGCAGATCTCCAAAAACAATAATGTGTTTTCCTGCAAAGAGCTCTTCATAGTCTGTTTTGAGTACTTCTTGTAATCTGAGGTGAATCAAAGCTAACATCAGGTTGGAGACCATGCTCACTTCATCTATTAGTAGCATTTTCATTTGTTTCAATACTCTGCGTAATTCCATTGCAGCTTCTGCAGAAAGTTTGTAATAGTCTAATTTGTTCTGGTGTTCTACTGGTAATAGTAGTAATCGGTGTAATATAACACCACCTATGTTGTAGGCAGCTAAACCTGTGGGGGCAGTGACAACAGCTGACAGTTTGTTGTTTGTCAATTGTTGAAGGAACTTACTAATGTTTTTGATTAGGAATGTTTTGCCAGAACCAGCTTCACCACTGACGTACAGTAGTATAGGTTTATAATTAAGGCAGGAACATTCTTTATTTTCATGTTTTATACCATGTGCAATTTGTTTTGTTACTTCTTGAAAAATGCTACTTTGCTCATTGTTTAGTTTTGATTGTAGTATAGTTAAGTCTTCCTTATCTTCATACTGACACATGGTGTTTTCTACTTCAATCATAGCTAATTCTGCCTCATTTGTTATTAGTGGTTCTCCCAGTGGTTCTTGGCTTCCTGTTACAGAAGGTTGACTACTGTCAGGAGTATCCTTATCTAGTTGGGCTTGGAGTTCTTCTTCATGTTGCTGTTCATTGTGCAACATTGTTTTGTACTGTGTAAAGTTTACATCAGTTATAGTTCTTTCATTTGCTTTGAAAGCATCCTCATATGAGTCATAGTTATCTAGTAATTGTTCTGCTTTTCTCCATGGTTTGAAGAGTTGTTGCAGGGACATGTAATATACTTCTTTATGTTGAGGAGTCTTCAATGACAATTTGATATGATTAATTAAATTTGGTTTAGTGAGTTTAACTAAGCTGCCTTCACAGTCTGTCACTCTATATTTAACTTTTTTTTCATCGGGTTTCATATTATTTTGTATGTGTAGTTTTGGGCTATTTGGTATAGACACATGTTTTCCAAAGTATTACTTCTGTTTGGGTAGTATGTGTCCAATAAATTGTTTTTTAAAATGTCTTGACTGTTGGGAACATGTTTGGCTATTGTTTCTATATCTTCATATGATTTTGGAACTCTTTTTCTAGATTCAGCTGGACCAAGACTTAGCCATACTATATTTTCAGATTTACCATACAATGAAGTACCAGTTAAACAATCAGCTGCTTCATAAGATCCACATTCTCTATGGGTGAGCATTTTTATGCCCAAGCTGTATAATTTCTGAGATACTGTTTTATCTGATGACAGGTCATTCCAGAGGTCTTGGAGCTCTGTTTTTTCTGCTTTAGTTAAGTATGCACACATATCGTGCAACTGCAGTAGAATTGTCTGCAATGTACTGCACATCTATGTTTGCATTCCATAAGTGGGCAATGATTGCATTATAATCATTGATATATTTTTCTTCATCTTTTCTTTTTATGTAATATGTATTTTTAGGTGACTTTCCTTTAACAGTATGTCTAACTGAAGACATGAGGTTGTTTACTTGACCTGTATTTGTAACTGGTCTAGTGAAACCAAATCGGCATTTGGTGTAGTATTTGCCTTTGTTTTTGTATTTGCGACGACAATATTTTCCACATTTGTGTCTTTGAAATTGTAAAATTTGTGCACGAAGATCACTATTTGTGGCTTCTGATGGAATTTCACAAGTGACATATTTTTCAATAAACTGTAAAACAGTGGCATCACTGTCTTGACCAAGTTTAGGAACATCTTTAATCCATAAAAGCATGTGGATATCTGGTGCTCCTCTGGCTTGGTATTCTTTTCTCCAAAAGAAGTGTTGCACTTCTCCAAGGGGAGGAACAGTTTTATTACAAATAAAATGTAGCATAGCAATGAAGCGATGGTGGAAAATATCTTGAAACATTAACAGGATCCAAAGAACAAAGTTCTCCAGGTGTTAGAATATCTATGTTTGTTTTGTTTTTATTTGATATGCGTAGGAAATCATGTAAATCTTCCCATGCATAGTCTGCACAACTTAATGTAACAAACCAAGTGGGTGGGCCAAGGTTTCTGATCATACAACGTACATCTCCATGACGTCGAAACCAGTACTCTTTAGTACCACGCATATTTGCTAATAGATTAGTAATATTTGATTGTAAAACCTCATCCTTTTGTTGCACTTTCTCTAATAATTGTGTAGCTGTCATATTTTGAAAATGTGATCCTGATTTTAATATGTGTGCAACTCCGTAACATAAAGTTGCTAGTTCACTTTCAAAGAGTAGGTGGAATATGTATTCCACATTTTGTCTAAATCTGGGATCTTCAGAATACATCCGTAATGAGTGGTATTCTGAAGCTGATATTTGAATAGGTCTATCATCATACCTTCCTCCTTTGCCAGTAGGAAGGAGTAGAAGAAAAGCACGTGCTTCTATACTTTTTTGCCATATACTGATTGGCGATCCTTTTGTTTGACGCATTTGGTAAGTTTCTAGTACATCTTGTACGGTGTCATTACAGTGCAAAGGATGAATTGTATAATGGTCTAAAGTATTTGATATTGTAGCAGGATCTAGTAGCTCAAATTGACCAGCTTCTTGTGCTTCTTGAATTATTTCAGTTGTATCTTTCAAGTTTTCTTCAATATTAATTTCTTTGTAATATTCATTATTCTCTTTAAGATATTGGAAGGCTTGTCTAACTTTATATAAATCTACCAGCTGTTGCCATATTTTTTTGTCTTTTGTAGGTACTACATTTACTAATATAATTAAAGATTGCTGCATTGGACGTTGCACTCCTAGAGTATGCACATTTTCTTTTAGATTTAATGGTAAATAAACTACTTTTCCACGAATGCCTTTTACCAATTCAGAGGGAGATAATTCTGCTGTTTTTGGTTGAAGGCGTATTATTGCTTGAAATGGGTCTACTGTTTGAATTATGATGCTCTCATATAAATTAAGTTGTTGTAGAGGTTTTGGTACTGGGTATATTTCCAAATTATTTGTGATAGACCGTGAAGGAGTTTGGTTGTTGTCAAGTTTTGTAGTGCAATAACTGCAAAGTATTAAGGGCTCAGTTATTTCATATTTGTTTTCTGCTAGAAGGTAGAGAGCTAATTCAAACCATTTAGAATCTTCTATTTTCTTCTATTTTGTATGATAGGTCCACAGTTTTTGTGTTACTTTTATAAAAAATACTACGGCAACATACACATACATGGTTTGGTCCTTCAGCTGATGTACTTTTAAATTTTAGTATTTCTTTTTTGTATGTGTTTAGCAAAAGGTTGCCATGTGTAGTATTGTTGCTTAATTGGTTTAAAGCTATTTCATTCTGTAAATGGCTTTCAGTTCCAAAATATTTTTTCTGGATATAGTGAATTTCTTCAAGTAGGTCTTTTGCTGTACCATGTAGAAGGATGTTATTTAACTTTGCTAGTGCTAAAGCAGGACTTTTAGCATAGTACAGTTTATAGACTAGATTTCTTATAGTTGAATGATGTGTTGATATCCTTTTGATATCATGGAAAGTGTTTTTACAAGTAGGTCCTGTAATGCAGGCCAATGAATGTCCTTGTAGTCCTGGGTACTTGCGCACTGGACAGGTATCTATATTTTGCAGTAATTTAATTTTGATTTTGTCTTTGCTTTTTACATATTTATTGAGGAATTGGTGTAAAGATTTGAAACATTGTTTGGGAATGTTACACATTGACGTGCACGGCCATTTGTACACTAGACGTTCTGATTCAGTTGAATGGAGGGGTAATTCTAAGTTTTCAGGGCATATTTTTGTAAGGAGTACTTGTACTTCTTGTTCCATTATGGTATTATTTACTTTTTCATAACCTCGGCCACTGATATTTATGGCAATTGTATTCGTTTGCTTTTGTTTTTATGCTTCTTCATTAAAATATGGTTCTGTGCTCGTAGTGTGATTCCATTCACCTCCGCAGATACTTAAGAAGTTCTTTCTGTTGACATTTCGCTTATTGAGAAGTCGTTTTTGTAATTTAGTTATTAGTTTTGTTAGTGGTTTCATTTTGTTTAACAGTAAAATAAATTAATTTCTTTTGAGAAGAATTGCACTGTCCATCAATGCTTCTAAGATTAATTTCCTACGATAGGTTTTAAGCTTTGTAACTGATTTCTCTCATGTTTTTATAAGATTTTGAAGGACTTTGTGACGGTATATTTTGGCTAAAATACTTTTCTTGGTATGCTTACTTTGCACTATATTAAAATTTGAAGAAGTAGTTTTATCTGTACTGATAGCTGATTTTCTGTTAATTGTTTTTTGGTTTGTTTTACATTTTGATAGAGGAAGCAAAGTTGTTGTACTTGAAACTTCTTGTATTTCACTAAATGATTGTATTAGCTGTTTTGTTTCAACTTTTTTTTACAAATTCTGATAGAGATGGATGCTTATGTTGGACTCCTTTATTTTCATTTGCTCTAATTTTGCGTTGTTTCTACGGAGTTGTCTTTTGGTAGGCATTCTTTAGGGTCTGTTGAAAAAAATAAAGAAGATATGGGTTTGGGTGTTCAGGAATGTATGTGTGCTGTGTGCATGAGTGTTTGAGTAAGATGATAAAGATGTATGTAATGGTGTGTGATTGTGCATTGGGAACTAAAACTAGTAGGGATAGGTATTCTTGAATTTATGTGTCACTAAACTGGGGTTCAGATGACAAAATAAAAGTAAGCTAGTGGTGTGGAAAAGTACAAATAGTAAATCTAATGTATACAATTAAAACAGTTGTTTATTCTATAATATGAAAATTGTAGTGGTTCAGTTGGCTAATTTGTGTGTCCAAAAATAGAAATTTGTGGCCCATTCTGGTTGTAAATCGATGTTTATGACATGGACATTTTTGGACAAAATGGTACAAAATCTCTATTTTAAGAAACCGAAATAGCTGGTATTAATGTTATAGTATATTTGATTAATAATATAAATATTATGGTGATATTTTACATACTTTTTTTTAAATTAACAGGTAACTTCTTAGTTTTTCTTTCTTCTTTGAATTCGGCTGCTTCTTTTCAGGAAACTGGTCTTCACTGCAACTCTAAAAGCTTCAAATTAGTACCTTTGTTTGTATATAGCACTGTTTTTAATTTAGATATTGATTTTTTTAATTGAAATCCTCAGTGCCTTCTGTAAAACCATTAAACTAATTTATTTACATAAGATAGATTGCATCAGTTCAGTACATGTGATATGTTCTTAATGAACAAATTGTATTGAATGACTAACTGTAGCAAAAATAAAATATCTTTACTATGTCTTGTGAAATTTATAATATATTAGTGAATATTACTATTTCTGTAAGTAAACTGTTCAAGGTAATAGCGCCTCAATGTCATATCTAATATAAAGTAATTAAGTAAATAAATAAATAAAAACAAAAAATATGAAATTGTGTAAGTATTTTTATAAAGGTTTAAACATAGATTGTGTTTGCATGCAATTTTGTTTGAATATATGTAGTCTATATATTTCATTTAAAAAATGTTAGTTTAACATGATTTGAGTGTGTGTGTATAAAGAAAGTAAAAAGTATCAAGGTGTATAAGTGATAGTTGATTTTAGGAAATTAAAAAAAGTACAGTAAATTCATTTTACAGATTTTACAAGGTAAAAGTCTGTTTGAAAATGTGTTCATCCATAGCTCTCAACTCACACGCTTTTGGCGGGTGTCACACGCCTTGTAAAGGGCAGACTCACCCGCCAAGCCTCCTGCGCGCCCATTCATTCCAATGGGCGTCTCACCCGCCAAAAACAAAATCAGGTGATTTCACCCACCTGTAAAACAAAAATGGTTGAGAGCTATGTTGAGAGCTATGTCATCTACCATACAGAAAATATGCATACCTGAAGTTTGTGTTCATGCATATGGATATGCATGGAGCTGCAAGTAGAAATCTTGAAGACTTGTACAGTATTTGTGGTAGATGCTGCTTGCCAATGATATGACACTTGTACTCAGAGAGATTCAGAGTACATTTGCTGTGCTGATCTATGATGATGCAGTTAGATGTAGAGGTCTTGAATGTGATTGGTGCATGGTCATGTGATTTTTGAGGATGGAATGGCAGAGAGAGTGTAGTGGAAATGGTAGAAGGGCTGTTCATGTTACGATATGTCCGTGGACATGGCGGTAGTTCCCGGACATCGGGAGTTACATCCGGGGATTTTTGGGTTCAGAAGTCATGCAAATGAGAATAAGCACTGAAAGGGATTGGTCAGGAAAGTTTGGTAGGTGTGTTGTGCCAGGAGAGATTTTCTGAGATACTCTTTTTGCTGAGAGAACAAAAGATAGCTATGGCTGTGTGTTTCAGAAAACAGATTGTTTGGATTTTAGGAGATTCATGGATACATTGGTTGAAGGTGCATGCAGAAAGCTGTGGAGTAGCTGTAGATCTTGGATTCCCACATGTGGAAGTACACTGGCATGGAGTACGTGGAATGAAGTGGTTGGACTTGCTACCTCTCTGTGCTACTTTGGAGACAGAGCAACATCCAGACATAATTGTAATTCATTGTGGAGGGAACAGTTTAGGGCATGTGACTGGAATTTTTTTGCAATGTGCTATGAAAGAAGGACTCAGGAAGGTTGTGGACATGTTTCCTAATTCTCAAGTGATATTTTCACGGATTGCGCAGAGACAAATGTGGCTTCGTTCTTCTTCATTTGGTCCACAAATGGAAAAAGCAAGGCAAATGTTAATAAGGCTGTTTGTGGCTTTCTAAGAGATTTTGGCATGTCTTCTTTTCACAATGAAAATATTATGTTTTATAGTACATACATTTTTCGCAGAGATGGAGTCCATCTTAGTTATGCTGGCAATCAGATTTTTCTGAGAAATGTACGAAATGCATTGCGACCTTTTTTGGAATTACAACGATTTTGAAGTAGATGTTAAGCATTTACAATTTTTGACTTACAAACACCACCCAAAGGCTCTTTTCAGAGCCACCACTTCTTTCCAGAGAAAATTACAATGTTTGTGATGGAGTAGTAACCCAATTTCTTTAATGTTCGCGAACTGTCCGCGAACTTCTAAAAAATACAAAGAGCCCTGCTTCATTTATTTTCACTTATATTTTTTAACTGGGAAAGGCGGCTCTGAAAAGAGCCTTATTTTTTTTGATTTTTGTAATTTTGTATTTTTTTTGGTTTTTCAGACACGACACACTAGGAGAGGAGGGTAAAGGAGGGTAAAGGGGGGGACACCAACCACAGGGATAAGAAAGGGCGAGCTGAGAGAGGAAGATGTAGAGTGGGTTTTATTTGGGTAGTGAGCAGGTCTTCTCGTGCTCTGAGACGATAGTCTCAAAAGCACTCCGAAGTCGCTCCCCCCTGCAGAGTACTGTGTCACAGTACATACATACAACTGTGACCCTCGAAAGGTAAGGGTCATCAGCATTCTGTATGGCCTGTGAGGCAGGTTGAGAAAGACGCTGTCCCACAGAGGTGGTCCTTGTGGTGACAGGATCAGAAACAGAGGATGAAGTAGAGGGAATCAACCTGCTACGTTCTTCGCAAGGTACAACCCTGCAAATAGCCGCAGAGTGAAATGACCTCAGGTGTCGCTTCATAGTAGTGGTCCCAAAGCTGTAGTTACCGTGCTTCCCGTGACTGAGTATCATTTTGCACTCATTGCAGGTAACATGGTTCGCACGAGCCTTAGGACCATTCCCATGAATGGTAAATAACCGCCACACCCAAGACTCACGTCTAGTGCGGGTAGTAGGGATTTCCTTTACCTCATTCTCATCATCCTCTTCTTCCTCCTCCGCATCCTCAGTCCTGTTCCCCTCTTCAGGCCCTTTGGGAGGTGGTGGTGGTGGAGGGGGTGGTGGTGGTGCTGAAGCAGGTGCAGCACCAAGTGGCAGTTCAGCAGCCAAGGATGCCATGTCGATGATGGTGTAGTCTGCAGGTGGCAGCAAAAATCACTGTGTTCTGAAGAATAGCCAGAAACACAATGGGAATAAGCTCTTGGGCGTGGTCTTTTATAGGGGTGCTTGTGCGCGGTCCGCGGACATGCGCACTGTGCGCGGACAGATCGAAACACATAAAAGGATCGGAAAGTTTCAAAAGGTATATAGAAACTCAAGATTGCTATGTGGGACTTGTGGCATGGTGAGATTTTATTGAAAAGTATTATGGATTAACTGAAAATGTACTTTTAAATTGTTCGGGGACACGAACAGTGTCCGCATTTCAGGACACACGATGAGCGTGGGCGCGGTCATATGATCTGTTTGCGAACTAGTCTGCGAAGGAAGCGCCTGTCCGCAGGACACCAAGTGCACAGAGATTGGTTAGCGCATGCGCATTGATGTCCTACGGACACTTCGTTTCTTTACGAACATTTCCGAACAACCGCGGTGTCCGTGGACACCTAAATTGGTTTTATTACAAGGAACTGAAAGTAATTACAACACAATATAAAAAAGTAACTTTATTTAACATATATAAACAATTTATGACTGAGAAGGTGGGGCAGAAACGGAAACAAAAACAGGAGAATTAGGGTTTTCAATATTAGTGGGATCAGGTGAAGAAGGGATGGAAATCTCATCAAAACGTTGTGGTCCATGGAGAGAGTTTGTGGATAAATGAATGGGATATGGTGAGGGGGGACAAGTACAGGTGGGACAATGGTATGTTGTTGGTGGTTTTAGGTGATCTTCCACAAAGTTCTTTAAATCCATAAAATTTGCCATAAGTTGGTCCATTTTGTGGGTAATGTGTTCAAGAGTGTTATCCACCACTTCTTTTTCTTTGGAAGTTGCAATTTTTGTAGGGTCTGTAAAAAAAGAATGTATATGTTGAATGTATACAAAATAATATTTATCAATTGGTTTATACAGTAAAGTGTGTACCATTAGGTGGACTATCTTCTAATATTTCGTCTCGTGGGAAATGGTCCTCTAGCCAGTCCAGAGTACTACACATTTCTGTGAGAAAACAAAGAAGTAATATGTTTTTTTTCTAATATAGAAAGTTTATAAATATATGAGTAAAAAGAAGTGCACTTACTATGTCTGGTGAGATATGTAATCAGTAGTGTATACGTCTGATCTTGCTGTTGGTTGTGGAGCGTCTGTGAGGTAATTATGGTGGAAGCCACTTCATCTTCTTTTGGTATATTCCATTTTAAAACATATTGTATTTACATGAATGGTTAGTGTGTTACATATATGGGTAACATTTTTTAAGTATTACTACATATACTTTGTATGTGTGCTGCTTTGTGAATTTGTTAAATGTTCCTATGTTATAATATAACTATTACACATACCTCCCCAGAGTTTTTAGGTGGTGGTACTGTTAACATTAAATAAGTTCGCTGACCTCAAGTTCATAAGAAGAGATCTAGTAAGTTCCATATGACATGTATATAAAGTCAAAGTCATTATTGTTAAGTTGTGCTACTAAAAAACTATGAAATTCAGTGAAAAAACTTTGTTAAAGGGACGTTATGGTTAAGTTGCGCTACTAAAAACCTATGAAATTCAGTGAAAAAAATTTTGTTAAAGGGACGTTATGGTTAAGTTGCGCTACTAAAAACCTATGAAATTCTGTGAAAAAACTTTGTTAAAGGGACGTTATGGTTCCAAGTAAAACCGAAAAACCCTTGAAATTCAGCAGTTATGGTAAGCTAAGCAACCATAACTCGCGCCGCCACCGTGCACTGCTAAAACTAACACCCAGGACATCAAAGATGACATCACAAATGTCATTGTTGACATCACTGATGACATCACATGTGTATGTACTTCTCATGAAATATGTGTAGAAGGGATTCTTATTATGTTGCGAAAAAAGTGTCAAGAATCATTGCAAGAAATATACCCTAATAAGTGCATTGAAGGATGCATTGATATAAATAGCATCCTATTATGGGGTTCTATCTAGTTTAATAAGCTACTCATACAGAAACATAACATTGTGTGCAGCGTACAAGATGAAGGTATGATATTGGTAATGTTAATATGTTGAATAATGAAATGATAATTGTTTTCTTAATAGATTTTTGCGTACTGTGAAATATGTAATAAGTAGCTAATAAAACCCATGTATTACATAATTGCATTACTATAGACAAAATACAAAGACACAAGAACACATACCAATATGGATATATACAGGGAAAGTGAAGTTAGCAAAAAAGCACAAGTAGTAGCAGAAACAACTCATAACTTAACTGATTAGTTTCATGCAAATAAATGATTGCTCTGTTTCAAAGCTGCTATTTACCCTATGTATATGTATCACTTGATGTGATTGGACCCACAGGGAAAGTACAGCCATAAAAAAAAACAACAGAACTATCAGAAAGTGCTCATAAGTCCAGTGATTATCTTTATGCAAAAAAAGGATTGCTGTCTTTCAAGCTTGTGTTTTCCCATATGTATATGTTTCATATGATGTGACTGTACTCTAAGGGAATTACTGTAAGAACCTACTAGAATGATACGTCTACAAATAAAATATAATTCTTAGTTTCTGACTGTTACTGAAGAAAACCATGTGGCCTAGATATGTCAGCAAAAGAAAAAATAGTGAGCCAGACATGTGATGTCATCAGTGATGTCATCAATGACATTTGTGATGTCACCTTTGATGTCCTGGGTGTTAGTCTTAGCAGTGCACGGTGGCGGCGCGAGTTATTGGTGCTTAGCTTACCATAACTGCCGAATTTCAAGGGTTTTTCGGTTTTACTTGGAACCATAACGTCCCTTTAACAAAGTTTTTTCACAGAATTTCATAGGTTTTTAGTAGCGCAACTTAACCATAACGTCAATTTAACAAAGTTTTTTTTCACTGAATTTCATAGGTTTTTAGTAGCGCAACTTAACCATAACGTCCCTTTAACAAAGTTTTTTCACTGAATATATATATAGGTGGCTCTTGTCGCAATCTATCTTACTACTAAGCATAGCAAGCCGCACGATCTTAGCTTTCTTGCGGTTCCAAGCATATGCACATGCTTATACTAGTCGAATGTCTTTGTCATGTTCATGGCATAAGCTTCTTACATTTGCCATCGCCCTTTTACTTTAGGTTTGTGATGTCCCTTATTCATGGAGTTTCGTCTCTTTTTATCATTCTCTGGTCATCATATCTTTTTAATGTGAGTCAGTCCGGGATCTTGTGGCATCACAATTTGTCTCCCATTAAGACCTTTTTGGCTTCTTCAGGGACTGTACTTAGACGATCTTCATTCCATTTGATTTGTTGATTTGGTTTTCTCAATGGGTACCTTACTGTCCATGGTTTCTTTGGTGTCGGTACTTCAAAAGGTGCTATTCTTCTGATAGGTACCGGAAAGAGCCCTACTGCAGCTCTCTGCTGGTTTATTTGCTCATCATATGTCACATACTTTGGTGTGAACATTCCTGGTACTTCAAAATGGACGTTTGGAGTGCAGGCTGTATTTGGGACCTCCTCTACAGCTGTAGCTGGCTTTTACAGGACTCAACACTGTCCAATCAACGCTGTACCTGGCACATGGGGTTCTGCCTGGAATATGATTGCAGTGTCTAGAGACATGTGTGTATAACATGGAGATTTAAGCATGCTATGATTAGCTACAAATGAAACAGTTGTAGTTGAGTATTTGAATATGCAATAGTTTTAAAATGGCACCTCCTTTGTACATAGGGCGGTAGCTGGTATTTTGAATTCTAGCTGTTGTATGATGGCTATGCCTGGACTTTTAAGGATGGATTGGATTAGATGTTTCTGTGCCTATGCATAAGGGGTTGTATATATGCATGTGAGACTTTTCCTGACCATATTATAGTTGGTCACTTAGCTTATGAAGCTTCAGCTACCTGATGATGTCGAAATATCATTATATAAGACCATACCTTAATATACTCGTTTTTGCTTGGCAAACCAGCCAGTGATGACTTTAACTGTCCTTTACCTAGTCATATTAGGTTCATCCAAGGATATATCTCATGTTTCTCTTTTTAGGGTGCAAACAGCCACAAATATCATATAGGTGTATACCTGAACTATAATTCGTTACTTGCCATACAATACTCATATGAGTTTGTGTCTTGCAAAAAAAGGCATCAATTGTGTATAAAATCGTGGTGGATGTGCATGTGTATGCAGTTATGCAGTTATGTATTCGATTTTATATACTGCTAGTTACATTTGTAACCTTTGAATTAGTAATAAACATATATTGCAATTACTATCTTTGTATTCTTGTAAAAATAAATAAATTAAAAGGTAGGAATACAAAGTCATTTACAATAAACCTCCTATTTTGTTTATTTTCATCAATGTTGGGTAGTAGTAGGACTTTCTATAAATGGACCTCTTAATGTCCCATTTGGATTGCTCAAACAGTAGATTTTAAGTTATATACATTGTTATTTGTATAAATAGCTGTAACATGGATCCGAAATAACATGTTATTTTTCAAGTTATAGCAGACCTAATGCCATAAACTCTACTTTCATATATAGTAATTGAAATGCTGAAACACAGCATGTTGCCACAAACATTCTTTTTCAGATGGGCTTCCTTTTGGACCAATGTTTATAGCATTAATATTCAATGAATTTAAAAAGCAGACTTGCTTTTCACACAAGGTGCCATCTTTGAATGGTTTAAATCGGTTGGTATCCCTTGGTAGAACTAATGATTTTCTCCACAAAGGTAGTTAAAATACTTCCTAGATGTTGCATTTGTATTTAACCTTCATAATAACCAAACTTTGAATGGAAAACAGACCACTATGTTACACCGCTTGCTTGACTTGTGGTAATTAAATCAGCTGTATGACTATAAGTAAACTAATATTTGTTAATGTGTTATATATATATATATATAAGTGAAAATGTGTTTGTTAGTTTGTGGCAGGATTTGTGGCAAAGCATAGTTCCTTATAAAATTCCACACTGTTTCAACAATCTACACCACATTTTGCATAGTTGCCTGATAGGACCCTCCAGACATTACTGGCTACATGACATTTGGATACCGCAACCAGTTCCATGAATTCCAGCACAAGTCAACATTTCTTGGTGGGTTTTTGGCAAAGCGTTGTTCTTGATACAATTCCACACAGTTTCACCAATCTGCACCAAATTCTGCATATTTACCTGTTAGGGCCCTCCAGACATTACTGGCTTCATGACATTTGTACACCCCACCCTGTTCACTGGATTTCAGCACAAGTCAAAAAATGTTTGTGGGTTTGTGGCTTGGTAAAGCAATCCTCCTTATACAATTCCACACTGTTTCACTAATCTGCAAACAATTCTGCATAGTTACATGTTAGAACCCTCCGGATATTACAAGCTACATGACATTTGGACACCCAACCCATTTCCCTGGTTTTCAACACTTTCACACATGTGAAGGTTGCCTGAAATCATTGAAACATCAACGTGGTTGTAAAAGGACTGGTCCCGACACGAGGGACAAAACTCAAGATCCAGGCCCTAGGATGCAGAGATTCCAATATATTTTCCTTGCAATATGCCACAACGAACTGCAACACGCCAGGGTGAGGGGTCAGGTGGGGAGAGAGTACAGAAGGTCCCAGTATGGAGAAGCTCACCAACTCTCACCTCCCCCCAACATCTGCTCCGGGTATGTCAGCCAGCTACACGCAGAAGGAAAGCTGAAACTACAAATTGCCGGGATCCATCCCAGACACTACAGGAGCAACCCTCATGCCAGCGATAAGAAGCACTTTTTGCAGTGCCCCTTTTGAAGCAGGACACTGACCAAACCTATGGTCAGCATGTCACAGGTCACATTGATGCTTAAATGGACAGCCATTATCATAGATGGAAATACAACAAGCAGATCAATGAGTTATGCCCTGATTAAGGACTGAAGAAGTGCAAACAAATTGGCACCATATACATCTGCATAATAGAACAATTGAATAAATACAGTCTATGGCAAAATTCTGCATTGGATAATTCAATTGAAACAGTATTTTTTTATTTTATTCATTTTTTATTTTTTATTTATTGTTTTATTGTTTTGTTCTTTCTTTGTTGGACAAGCATCTCAGATCTACTAAAGCCATTAATCCTAGTTGGTCTTTGCTGAAAGTTTTGTCAAAGTCGCCATTATATGTTGCAAGATTTTAAATGTTGCTGTTTTCCAGGTGGGTTTGGCTCCGCTGATCATCCAAGACCACCAAGTTTCTTCATCCACCAGTAAAGAGTTTACACAGAAGTGCTTCACATATTGGGACCTAACCCACACAGTGCCCGAGCACGACAGGAGAAGGTGGCGAATTGTCTCTTTCTCATTGGCGGCTTTTCATAGTCTACAGTTATTTGTCGTAGAAAGGCCTCTAATTGCCCAACTTTCATTTGTATCTAAGAGGTTTAGCCATGCTCATAGTATGACGTGTTGCGCCAGTCTACTGGGAAATTTCTTGATATACCCCTGGAGTTCATTCAGTTTTTTCATATTCAGTGGCAAATGAGTCATCAGTTTGTTTATTTCGGCAGCTGTTAAGTCTCGATCTAATCCAGCTCCTTTAGCTTTTTTAACACTTACTGGATTGTTGATCAGTTCTTCCTCTCTGCTCTGTACTGTTATTAGGAGTGCTATGATGTCGACTCTCCATATTGTTAGCATTTTACAGTTTGAACCCATCATTTCTCTGTTGATAAGGCAGTATAGAAAAGTACTGTTTGGCATCATGTATTTCCTGAAAAGCATCAAAGAATTACAGTTTAGGGTGCCTTGCAGAGAGAGTAGACTAAGTTCTCGCCTGATTAGTACTGCTGATGTAGATTTTGGCAGTCCCAACACTGTCCTCCAGTAGTATGCCTCCAGTCTCGTACATAGGGCTCTGGGTATAGACAGCATTGCCTCAGCTCCATATTTAATGGAGGGAACTACTTTTATTTTGTAGAAATTTAGTCCTGGGATGGTGGAAAAGCAGCCATAATTCCTATCAATAGACTTTCCCGGTATTGCCAGTTTAATTACCATTACCAACAGACAGTTTTGAAGTTTTTCAATAAACCACTCATTGTAATTTAGGGAATGCAGTCCACAGAAAAGGCTAGACCGTGTTGGTACTTGTTAATTCTTGGGCCCAACATGGAGGCATGAATGAGAGGGTATGCACCCCACTCACATAATTTCCAATAGCAAGCATAGGATTTAGAAAAATGTTCTACAAAATAATTAGAAGAAACTAGTGATGCCCACTCACACACTGCACAAGCCAGCCACACAAACCCATTCTCAGTGCATTTTACTTCAGGGTGAAAAGCACATCAAGAGACAAGTGAATCAGGACAGCGAACTACATGATTCGTGCTATCACTGTTATTGGTGTTATCATGTCTGTCTATAGAACCCGTTCGGAGAACAGGCACTTCTGCTAGTTTAATGTTAAATAAAATATATTGGCTTCTTTAACATTAGAAGATCATCATACCCAATAATTGTTTTGAAAAGTTATGGTTCGAGAGTATACATACTGCAGCATTGAGCGATTTCATATTAGATACACATATCCATATTTAGCTATAAGGAAGATAAATCAGTGTATAACAAACATGTCTCAAGAATAAAAACTATCACTACTCCAGTAAATAATGACTACATCCCATCACCATCAAGGTTTAACATAATTACAATCACAGAGTTACAGAAAAGTATGCATTTCATGATATTGATGGAACCCTTGTTGAATCAGTCTAAAGAAAATAAATGTTTGCTTTCTCACATTGTATGTTCTTGATTTCTTCATTCTTATATGCGGTGTGCCAATGGGGTGCCAGTGGGCTTCTCAAAACCCCTAGGACGATTACCTTTATCTACGCGAAAATTCAGGTATGCAATTGTATTTTTATATCACCATGTATAATTGATCACATATACACTTAAATATTTATATCACCAAGGTACTTTTGCAAGTAATGAATTGGCTGATTCTATTTAACATAGAAATCTGTCACCTCTGGTATTTTGTTCATGGCAAACACAAACCAGTGACACTGTCAAAATATATGAAAGCCCACAGGGTGGTTTACCCAACTGGCTTTGCTTGTCCCTAGTCTCTTTATTGAGATCGCTTGGGCTAAGACATCTTTGCTTTCTTATAGACAATCTGTGTTTTATCCCAAACAAACACACTCATTTCCTTGACCATTTCCAAAACATTAAGGGGTAATTCATAGAATTCGGCACACAAGTGGCGCACACGGCTGGCGCATAGTGTGTGCGTGCGGCAGTCTGCGCCACCCGCATGCGCCAAAACCCATTTCAGCGCACAGCGTATTCATGGGTTTCAACATCCATAAACTGCCGTGGCGCAGAGTGGAGCAGCGACCCTGCAGCAGCGCTAGTTACGCCCCCAACCTCGCCCCGTACGCCATGAACAGCGCACAAATCCAGTACATGGCACAAAGGCCAGTGGACCAGCATACAGTCCCTCAACCACGAAAACACGTGTAAAACTCCCGCGCACCCCACAGAATACACGTACCACTCCCGCGGCAGAAAAAACGCGTGTAAAACTACCCGCGCACCCCTCTGAATACATGAACCCTGCTCGCGCCAGGTAAATAGAATAGAAAAATCATTCCCCTGTGGCATGGCCTGCCTGTGGGGCATGCCCAGGGTAGACGTGGTGCCTGCGTGTATTTGGGGGGTGCGCGTGAAGTATCACATGCGATAGGCCTTGTGCAAGCGGGGTATGTGTATTCTGAGGGGTGCACAGGGAGTTTTACATGCGTTTTCACTGCCGCGGGAGGGGAACGTGTATTCCTGGGGTGCCCAAATGCGAATTGGCAGTATGTGTCCACCCAGGTGTGCACTTTCCCCCATCCCCAGGCCCTGCAGTCAGCCCACAACAGAGGGGACTACCCTACACCCCTGGCCATGCCCCACAGGCAGCCCATACACCCGGCGATGCCCCCCAGCCAGCCCACATGTCACCATGCACAAGTGAGCACCGACACGTGCCCCCCTGCACCCCCACCCACCCAGCAGTGACAGGCACCTGCCAGCAGACCCCAACTCATGTCCCCCCACCCAGTCACCCACCCATCCACCCAGCAGTGACAGGCACCTGCCAGCAGGCCCTGACTCATGTCCCCCCACCCACTCATCCAAAAACAGTGACAGGCACCTGTCAGCAGGCGCCGACTCATGTCCCTGCACCCCCACTCACACAACCAGCAGTGACAGGCACCTGCCAGCAGGCCCCGACTCATGTCCCCCACCCACTCACCCACCCAGCAGTGACAGGCACCTGCAAGCAGGCCCCGACATATGTCCTCCCACCCACTCACCCAACCAGCAGTGACAGGCACCTGCCAGCAGGCCCCGACTCATGTCCTTGCACCCCCACTCACCCACCCAGCAGTGACAGGCACCTGCCAGCAGGCCCCAACTCATGTCCCCCCACCCTCTCACCCACCCAGCAGTGAGAGGCACCTGCCAGCAGGCCCTAACTCATGTCCCCCCACCCACGCACCCACCCAGCAGTGACAGGCACCTGCTAGCAGGCCCCGACTCATGTCCCCCACCCACTCACCCACCCAGCAGTGACAGGCACCTGCCAGCAGGCCCTGACTCATGCCCCCCACCCACTCACCCACCCACCCACCAACACACCTACCAGTGACAGGCACCTGCCAGCAGGCCCAAACCCATGTCCCTGCACCCCCACTCACCCACCCAGCAGTGACAGGCACCTGCCAGCAGGCCCCAACTCATGTCCTCCTACCCACCCACTCACCCACCCAGCAGTGACAGGCACGTGCCAGCAGGCCCAGACTCATGTCCCTGCACCCCCACTCACCCACCCAGCAAGGACAGGCACCTGCCAGCAGGGCCCGAATCATGTCCCCCACCCACTCACCCACCCAGCAGTGAGAGGCACCTGCCAGTAGGCCCTGACTCATGTGCCCCCACCCAAACACCCACCCAGCAGTGACAGGCACCTGCCAGCAGGCCCTGACTCATGTCCCCCCACCCAGTCACCCACCCATCCACCCAGCAGTGACAGGCACCTGCCAGCAGGCCCTGACTCATGTCCCCCCACCCACTCATCCAAAAACAGTGACAGGCACCTGTCAGCAGGCGCCGACTCATGTCCCTGTAACCCCACTCACGCAACCAGCAGTGACAGGCACCTGCCAGAAGGCCCCGACTCATGTCCCCCACCCACTCACCCACCCAGCAGTGACAGGCACCTGCCAGCAGGCCCCGACATATGTCCTCCCACCCACTCACCCAACCAGCAGTGACAGGCACCTGCCAGCAGGCCCCGACTCATGTCCTTGCACCCCCACTCACCCACCCAGCAGTGACAGGCACCTGCCAGCAGGCCCCAACTCATGTCCCCCCACCCACTCACCCACCCAGCAGTGAGAGGCACCTGCCAGCAGGCCCTAACTCATGTCCCCCCACCCACGCACCCACCCAGCAGTGACAGGCACCTGCTAGCAGGCCCCGACTCATGTCCCCCCACCCACTCACCCACCCAGCAGTGACAAGCACCTGCCAGCAGGCTCCAACTCATGTCCCTGCACCCCCACTAACCCACCCAGCAGTGAGAGGCACCTGCCAGCAGGCCCTGACTCATGCCCCCCACCCACTCACCCACCCACCCACCAACACACCTAGCAGTGACAGGCAGCTGCCAGCAGGCCCCAACTCATGTCCCTGCACCCCCACTCACCCACCCAGCAGTGACAGGCACCTGCCAGCAGGCCCCAACTCATGTCCTCCTACCCACTCACCCACCCACCCAGCAGTGACAGGCACCTGCCAGAAGGCCTTGACTCATGTCCCCCCCACCCACTCACCCACCCAGCAGTGACAGGCACGTGCCAGCAGGCCCCGACTCATGTCCCTGCACCCCCACTCACCCACCCAGCAGGGACAGGCACCTGCCAGCAGGGCATGAATCATGTCCCCCCACCCACTCACCCACCCAGCAGTGAGAGGCACCTGCCAGTAGGCCCTGACTCATGTGCCCCCACCCAATCACCCACCCAGCAGTGACAGGCACATGCCAGCAGGCCCTGACTCATGTCCCCCCACCCACTCACCCACCCAGCAGTGACAGGCACCTGCCAGCAGGCCCCGACTCATGTCCCTGCACCCCCACTCACCCACCCAGCAGTGACAGGCACCTGCCAGCAGGCCCCGACTCATGTCACCCCACCCACTCACCCACCCAGCAGTGACAGGCACCTGCCAGCAGGCCCCGACTCATGTCCCTACACCCACACTCACCCACACAGCAGTGACAGGCACCTGCCAGCAGGCCCCGACTCATGTCCCCCCACCCACTCACCCACCCAGCAGTGAGAGGCACCTGACTCATGTCCCCCCACCCACTCACACACCCAGCAGTTACAGGCACATGCCAGCAGGCCCTGACTCATGTCCCCACACCCACTCACCCACCCAGCAGTGACAGGCGCCTGCCAGCAGGCCCTAACTCATGTCCCCCCACCCACTCACCCACCCAGCAGTGACAGGCACCTGCCAGCAGGCCCCGACTCATGTCCCCCCACCCATTCACCCCGCAGCAGTGACAGGCACCTGCCAGCCGGCCCCGACTCATGTTCTTGCACCCCCACTCACCCACCCAGCAGTGACAGGCACCTGCCAACAGGCCCTGACTCATGTCCCCCCACCCAATCACCCACCCAGCAGTGACAGGCACCTGCCAGCAGGCCCCGACTCATGTCCCTGCACCCCCACTCACCCATCCAGCAGTGACAGGCACCTGCCAGCAGGCCCTGAATCATGCCCCCCACCCACTCACCCACCCACCAACCCACCCAGCAGTGACAGGCACCAGCCAGCAGGCCCCAACTAATGTCCCTGCACCCCCACTCACCCACCCAGCAGTGATAGGCACCTGCCAGCAGGCCCTGACTCATGTCCCCAAACCCACTCACCCATCCACCCAGCAGTGACAGGCACCTGCCAGCAGGCCTCGACTCATGCCCCCCACCCACTCACCCACCCAGCAGTGACAGGCACCTGCCAGCAGGCCCCGACTCATGTCCCTGCACCCCCACTCACCTACCCAGCAAGGACAGGCACCTGCCAGCAGGCCCCAATTCATGTCCCCCCACCCACTCACCCACCCAGCAGTGAGAGGCACCTGCCAGCAGGCCCTGACTCATGTCCCACCACCCACTCACCCACCCAGCAGAGACAGGCACCTGCCAGCAGGCCCCGACTCATGTCCCCCCACCCACTCCCCACCCAGCAGTGACAGGCACCTGCCAGCAGGCCCCGACTCATGTCTCTGCACCCACACTCACCCACCAAGCAGTGACAGGCACCTGCCAGCAGGCCCCGACTCAGTTCCCCCATACACTCACCCACCCAGCAGTGAGAGGCAACTGCCAGCAGGCCCTACCTCATGTCCCCCCACCCACTCACCCACCCAGCAGTGACAGGCACCTGCCAGCAGGCCCCGACTCATGTCCCCCCACCCACTCACCCACCCAGCAGTGACAGGCACCTGCCAGCATGCCCCGACTCATGTCCCCACACTCACTCACCCACCCAGCAGTGACGGGCACCTGCCAGCAGGCCCAGACTCATGTACCTGCACCCCCACTCACCCACCCAGCAGTGACAGGCACCTGCCAGCATGCCCCGACTCATGTCCCCACACTCACTCACCCACCCAGCAGTGACAGGCACCTCCCAGCAGGCCCCGGCTCATGTCCCCCCACCCACCCAGCAGTGACAGGCACCTGTCAGCAGGCCCCAACTCATGTCCCTGCACCCCTACTCACCCACCCAGCAATGACAGGCACCTGCCAGCAGGCCCCGACTCATGTCCCCCCACCTACTCACCCACCCAGCAGTGAGAGGCTCCTGCCAGCAGGTCCTAACTCATGTCCCTAGACCCCCACTCACCCACCCAGCAGTGACAGGCACCTGCCAGCAGGCCCTACCTCATGTCCCCCCACCCACTCACCCACCCAGCAGTGACAGGCACCTGCCAGCTGGCCCCAACTTATGTCCCCCCACCCACTCCCCACCCAGCAGTGACAGGCACCTGCCAGCAGGCCCCGACTCATGTATCTGCACCCACACTCACCCACCAAGCAGTGACAGGCACCTGCCAGCAGGCCCCGACTCATGTCCCCCCATACACTCACCCACCCAGCAGTCAGAGGCAACTGCCAGCAGGCCCCGACTCATGTCCCCACACTCACTCACCCACCCAGCAGTGACAGGCACCTGCCAGCAGGACCCGACTCATGTCCCCCTACCTACTCACCCACCCAGCAGTGAGAGGCACCTGCCAGCAGGCCCTACCTCATGTCCCCCCACCCACTCACCCACCCAGCAGTGACAGGCACCTGCCAGCAGGCCCCGACTCATGTCCCCCCACCCACTCACCCACCCAGCAGTGACAGGCACCTGCCAGCATGCCCCGACTCATGTCCCCACACTCACTCACCCACCCAGCAGTGACGGGAACCTGCCAGCAGGCCCAGACTCATGTCCATGCACCCCCACTCACCCACCCAGCAGTGACAGGCACCTCCCAGCATGCCCCGACTCATGTCCCCACACTCACTCACCCACCCAGCAGTGACAAGCACCTCCCAGCATGCCCCGGCTCATGTCCCCCCACCCACCCAGCAGTGACAGGCACCTGTCAGCAGGCCCCGACTCATGTCCCTGCACCCCTACTCACCCACCCTGCAATGACAGGCACCTGCCAGCAGGCCCCGACTCATGTCCCCCTACCTACTCACCCACCCAGCAGTGAGAGGCACCTGCCAGCAGGCCCTACCTCATGTCCCCCCACCCACTCACCCACCCAGCAGTGACAGGCACCTGCCAGCAGGCCCCGACTCATGTCCCCCCACCCACTCACCCACCCAGCAGTGACAGGCACCTGCCAGCATGCCCCGACTCATGTCCCCACACTCACTCACCCACCCAGCAGTGACGGGAACCTGCCAGCAGGCCCAGACTCATGTCCCTGCACCCCCACTCACCCACCCAGCAGTGACAGGCACCTCCCAGCATGCCCCGACTCATGTCCCCACACTCACTCACCCACCCAGCAGTGACAGGCACCTCCCAGCAGGCCCCGGCTCATGTCCCCCCACCCACCCAGCAGTGACAGGCACCTGTCAGCAGGCCCCGACTCATGTCCCTGCACCCCTACTCACCCACCCTGCAATGACAGGCACCTGCCAGCAGGCCCCGACTCATGTCCCCCCACCTACTCACCCACCCAGCAGTGAGAGGCTCCTGCCAGCAGGCCCTAACTCATGTCCCTAGACCCCCACTCACCCACCCAGCAGTGACAGGCACATGCCAGCAGGCCCTACCTCATGTCCCCCCACCCACTCACCCACCCAGCAGTGACAGGCACCTGCCAGCAGGCCCCCACTCATGTCCCTGCACCCACACTCACCCACACAGCAGTGACAGGCACCTGCCAGCAGGCCCCAACTCATGTCCCCCCACCCACTCACCCACCCAGCAGTGAGAGGCATCTGACTCATGTCCCCCCACCCACTCACACACCCAGCAGTTACAGGCACCTGCCAGCAGGCCCTGACTCATGTCCCCACACCCACTCACCCACCCAGCAGTGACAGGCACCTGCCAGCAGGCCCTAACTCATGTCCCCCCACCCACTCACCCACCCAGCAGTGACAGGCACCTGCCAGCAGGCCCCGACTCATGTCCCCCCACCCATTCACCCCGCAGCAGTGACAGGCACCTTCCAGCAGGTCCCGACTCATGTTCTTGCACCCCCACTCACCCACCCAGCAGTGAGAGGCACCTGCCAGCAGGCCCCGACTCATGTCCCCCCACCCAATCACCCACCCAGCAGTGACAGGCACCTGCCAGCAGGCCCCGACTCATGTCCCTGCACCCCCACTCACCCATCCAGCAGTGACAGGCACCTGCCAGCAGGCCCTGAATCATGCCCCCCACCCACCAACCCACCCAGCAGTGACAGGCACCAGCCAGCAGGCCCCAACTAATGTGTCTGCACCCCCACTCACCCACCCAGCAGTGATAGGCACCTGCCAGCAGGCCCTGACTCATGTCCCCAAACCCACTCACCCATCCACCCAGCAGTGAGAGGCACCTGCCAGCAGGCCTCGACTCATGTCCCCCCACCCAATCACCCACCCAGCAGTGACAGGCACCTGCCAGCAGTGCCAGCAGGCCCCGACTCATGTTCCTGCACCCCCACTCACCTACCCAGCAAGGACAGGCACCTGCCAGCAGGCCCCGAATCATGTCCCCCCACCCACTCACCCACCCAGCAGTGAGAGGCACCTGCCAGCAGGCCCTGACTCATGTCCCCCCACCCACTCACCCACCCAGCAGAGACAGGCACCTGCCAGCAGGCCCCGACTCATGTCCCCCCACCCACTCACCCACCCAGCAGTGACAGGCACCTGCCAGCAGGCCCTGACTCAGGTCTGCCACCCACTCACCCACCCAGCAGTGACAGGCACCTGCCAGCAGGCCCCAACTCATGTCCCCCCACCCACTCCCCACCCAGCAGTGACAGGCACCTGCCAGCAGGCCCCGACTCATGTCTCTGCACCCACACTCACCCACCAAGCAGTGACAGGCACCTGCCAGCAGGCCCCGACTCATGTCACCCCATACACTCACCCACCCAGCAGTGAGAGGCACCTGCCAGCAGGCCCCGACTCATGTCCCCACACTCACTCACCCACCCAGCAGTGACAGGCACCTGCCAGCAGGACCCGACTCATGTCCCCCTACCTACTCACCCACCCAGCAGTGAGAGGCACCTGCCAGCAGACCCTACCTCATATCCCCCCACCCACTCACCCACTGCCAGCAGGCCCCGACTCATGTCCCTCCACCCACTCACCCACCCAGCAGTGACAGGCACCTGCCAGCATGCTCCGACTCATGTCCGCACACTCACTCACCCACCCAGCAGTGACGGGCACCAGCCAGCAGGCCCAGACTCATGTCCCTGCACCCCCACTCACCCACCCAGCAGTGAAAGGCACCTGCCAGCATGCCCTGACTCATGTCCCCACACTCACTCACCCACCCAGCAGTGACAGGCACCTCCCAGCAGGCCCCGGCTCATGTCCCCCCACCCACCCAGCAGTGACAGGCACCTGCCAGCAGGCCCCGACTCATGTCCCTGCACCCCTACTCACCCACCCAGCAATGACAGGCACCTGCCAGCAGGCCCCGACTCATGTCCCCCCACCTACTCACCCACCCAGCAGTGAGAGGCAGCCAGCAGGCCCTAACTCATGTCCCTAGACCCCCACTCACCCACCCAGCAGTGACAGGCACCTGCCAGCAGGCCCCCACTCATGTCCCTGCACCCACACTCACCCACACAGCAGTGACAGGCACCTGCCAGCAGGCCCCGACTCATGTCCCCCCACCCACTCACCCACCCAGCAGTGAGAGGCACCTGACTCATGTCCCCCCACCCACTCACACACCCAGCAGTTACAGGCACCTGCCAGCAGGCCCTGACTCATGTCCCCACACCCACTCACCCACCCAGCAGTGACAGGCACCTGCCAGCAGGCCCTAACTCATGTCCCCCCACCCACTCACCCACCCAGCAGTGACAGGCACCTGCCAGCAGGCCCCGACTCATGTCCCCCCACCCATTCACCCCGCAGCAGTGACAGGCACCTGCCAGCAGGCCCCGACTCATGTCCCCCCACCCATTCACCCCGCAGCAGTGACAGGCACCTGCCAGCAGGCCCCGACTCATGTTCTTGCACCCCCACTCACCCACCCAGCAGTGAGAGGCACCTGCCGGCAGGCCCTAACTCATGTCGCCCCACCCACTCACCCACCCTGCAGTGACAGGCACCTGCCAGCAGGTCCCGAATCATGTCCCCCACCCACTCACCCACCCAGCAGTGAGAGGCACCTGCCCGCAGGCCCTGACTCATGTCCACCCACCCACTCACCCACCCAGCAGTGACAGGCACCTGCCAGCAGGCCCTGACTCAGGTCCGCCACCCACTCACCCACCCAGCAGTGACAGGCACCTGCCAGCAGGCCCCAACTCATGTCCCCCCACCCACTCCCCACCCAGCAGTGACAGGCACCTGCCAGCAGGCCCCGACTCATGTCCCTGCACCCACACTCACCCACCAAGCAGTGACAGGCACCTGCCAGCAGGCCCCGACTCATGTCCCCCCACACACTCACCCACCCAGCAGTGAGAGGCACCTGCCAGCAGGCCCCGACTCATGTCCCCACACTCACTCACCCACCCAGCAGTGACAGGCACCTGCCAGCAGGACCCGACTCATGTCCCCCTACCTACTCACCCACCCAGCAGTGAGAGGCACCTGCCAGAAGGCCCTACCTCATGTCCCCCCATCCACTCACCCACCCAGCAGTGACAGGCACCTGCCAGCAGGCCCCGACTCATGTCCCCCCACCCACTCACCCACCCAGCAGTGACAGGCACCTGCCAGCAGGCCCCGACTCATGTCCCTCCACCCACTCATCCACCCAGCAGTGACAGGCACCTGCCAGCATGCTCCGACTCATGTCCGCACACTCACTCACCCACCCAGCAGTGACGGGCACCTGCCAGCAGGCCCAGACTCATGTCCCTGCACCCCCACTCACCCACCCAGCAGTGACAGGCACCTGCCAGCATGCCCCGACTCATGTCCCCACACTCACTCACCCACCCAGCAGTGACAGGCACCTTCCAGCAGGCCCCGGCTCATGTCCCCCCATCCACCCAGCAGTGACAGGCACCTGCCAGCAGGCCCCGACTCATGTCCCTGCACCCCTACTCACCCACCCAGCAATGACAGGCACCTGCCAGCAGGCCCCGACTCATGTCCCCCCACCTACTCACCCACCCAGCAGTGAGAGGCAGCCAGCAGGCCCTAACTCATGTCCCTAGACCCCCACTCACCCACCCAGCAGTGACAGGCACCTGCCAGCAGGCCCTACCTCATGTCCCCCCACCCACTCACCCACCCAGCAGTGACAGGCACCTGCCAGCAGGCCCCCACTCATGTCCCTGCACCCACACTCACCCACACAGCAGTGACAGGCACCTGCCAGCAGGCCCCGACTCATGTCCCCCCACCCACTCACCCACCCAGCAGTGAGAGGCACCTGACTCATGTCCCCCCACCCACTCACACACCCAGCAGTTACAGGCACCTGCCAGCAGGCCCTGACTCATGTCCCCACACCCACTCACCCACCCAGCAGTGACAGGCACCTGCCAGCAGGCCCTAACTCATGTCCCCCCACCCACTCACCCCCCCAGCAGTGACAGGCACCTGCCAGCAGGCCCCGACTCATGTCCCCCCACCCATTCACCCCGCAGCAGTGACAGGCACCTGCCAGCAGGCCCCGACTCATGTTCTTGCACCCCCACTCACCCACCCAGCAGTGAGAGGCACCTGCCGGCAGGCCCTAACTCATGTCGCCCCACGCACTCACCCACCCAGCAGTGACAGGCACCTGCCAGCAGGCCCCGACTCATGTCCCCCCACCCAATCACCCACCCAGCAGTGACAGGCACCTGCCAGCAGGCCCCGACTCATGTCCCTGCACCCCCACTCACCCATCCAGCAGTGACAGGCACCTGCCAGCAGGCCCTGAATCATGCCCCCCACCCACTCACCCACCCACCCACCAACCCACCCAGCAGTGACAGGCACCAGCCAGCAGGCCCCAACTAATGTCCCTGCACCCCCACTCACCCACCCAGCAGTGATAGGCACCTGCCAGCAGGCCCTGACTCATGTCCCCGAACCCACTCACCCATCCACCCAGCAGTGACAGGCACCTGCCAGCAGGCCTCGACTCATGTCCCCCCACCCAAACACCCACCCAGCAGTGACAGGCACCTGCCAGCAGGCCCCGACTCATGTCCCTGCACCCCCACTCACCCATCCAGCAGTGACAGGCACCTGCCAGCAGGCCCTGAATCATGCCCCCCACCCACTCACCCACCCACCCACCAACCCACCCAGCAGTGACAGGCACCAGCCAGCAGGCCCCGACTAATGTCCCTGCACCCCCACTCACCCACCCAGCAGTGATAGGCACCTGCCAGCAGGCCCCGAATCATGTCCCCCCACCCACTCACCCACCCAGCAGTGAGAGGCACCTGCCCGCAGGCTCTGACTCATGTCCACCCACCCACTCACCCACCCAGCAGTGACAGGCACCTGCCAGCAGGCCCTGACTCAGGTCCGCCACCCACTCAACCACCCAGCAGTGACAGGCACCTGCCAGCAGGCCCCAACTCATGTCCCCCCACCCACTCCCCACCCAGCAGTGACAGGCACCTGCCAGCAGGCCCCGACTCATGTCCCTGCACCCACACTCACCCCCCAAGCAGTGACAGGCACCTGCCAGCAGGCCCCGACTCATGTCCCCCCACACACTCACCCACCCAGCAGTGAGAGGCACCTGCCAGCAGGCCCCGACTCATGTCCCCACACTCACTCACCCACCCAGCAGTGACAGGCACCTGCCAGCAGGACCCGACTCATGTCCCCCTACCTACTCACCCACCCAGCAGTGAGAGGCACCTGCCAGCAGGCCCTACCTCATGTCCCCCCATCCACTCACCCACCCAGCAGTGACAGGCACCTGCCAGCAGGCCCCGACTCATGTCCCCCCACCCACTCACCCACCCAGCAGTGACAGGCACCTGCCAGCATGCCCCGACTCATGTCCCCACACTCACTCACCCACCCAGCAGTGACAGGCACCTGCCAGCAGGCCCAGACTCATGTCCCTGCACCCCCACTCACCCACCCAGCAGTGACAGGCACCTGCCAGCATGCCCCGACTCATGTCCCCACACTCACTCACCCACCCAGCAGTGACAGGCACCTGACAGCAGGCCCCGGCTCATGTCCCCCCACCCACCCAGCAGTGACAGGCACCTGCCAGCAGGCCCTGACTCATGTCTCCCCACCCACTCACCCACCCAGCAGAGACAGGCACCTGCCAGCAGGCCCCGACTCATGTCCCTGCACCCCTACTCACCCACCCAGCAGTGACAGACACCTGCCAGCAGGCCCCGACTCATGTCCCCCCACCCAGTCACCCACCCATCCACCCAGCAGTGACAGGCACCTGCCAGCATGCCCCGACTCATGTCCCCACACTCACTCAAACACTCAACAGTGACAGGCACCTGCCAGCAGGCCCCGACTCATGTCCCCCCACCCAGTCACCCACCCATCCACCCAGCAGTGACAGGCACCTGCCTGCAGGCCCCGACTCATGTCCCTGCACCCCCACTCACCCACCCAGCAGTGACATGCACCTGCCAGCAGGCCCTGACTCATGTCCCCCCACCCACTCATCCAAAAACAGTGACAGGCACCTGTCAGCAGGCGCCGACTCAGGTCCCCCACCCACTCACCCAACCAGCAGTGACAGGCACCTGCCAGTAGGCCCCGACTCATGTCCTTGCACCCTCACTCACCCACCCAGCAGTGACAGGCACCTGCCAGCAGGCCCGACTCATGTCCCCCACCCACTCACCCACCCAGCAGTGAGAGCCACCTGCCAGCAGGCCCTAACTCAAGTCCCCCCACCCACACACCCACCCAGCTGTGACAGGCACCTGCCAGCAGGCCCCGACTCATGTCCCTGCACCCCCACTAACCCACCCAGCAGTGACAGGCACCTGCCAGCAGGCCCTGACCCATGCCCCCCACCCACTCACCCACCCAGCAGTGAGAGGCACCTGACTCATGTCCCCCCACCCACTCACACACCCAGCAGTTACAGGCACCTGCCAGCAGGCCCTGACTCATGTCCCCACACCCACTCACCCACCCAGCAGTGACAGGCACCTGCCAGCAGGCCCTAACTCATGTCCCCCCACCCACTCACCCACCCAGCAGTGACAGGCACCTGCCAGCAGGCCCCGACTCATGTCCCCCCACCCATTCACCCCGCAGCAGTGACAGGCACCTGCCAGCAGGCCCCGACTCATGTTCTTGCACCCCCACTCACCCACCCAGCAGTGAGAGGCACCTGCCGGCAGGCCCTAACTCATGTCGCCCCACCCACTCACCCACCCAGCAGTGACAGGCACCTGCCAGCAGGCCCCGACTCATGTCCCCCCACCCAATCACCCACCCAGCAGTGACAGGCACCTGCCAGCAGGCCCCGACTCATGTCCCTGCACCCCCACTCACCCATCCAGCAGTGACAGGCACCTGCCAGCAGGCCCTGAATCATGCCCCCCACCCACTCACCCACCCACCCACCAACCCACCCAGCAGTGACAGGCACCAGCCAGCAGGCCCCAACTAATGTCCCTGCACCCCCACTCACCCACCCAGCAGTGATAGGCACCTGCCAGCAGGCCCTGACTCATGTCCCCGAACCCACTCACCCATCCACCCAGCAGTGACAGGCACCTGCCAGCAGGCCTCGACTCATGTCCCCCCACCCAAACACCCACCCAGCAGTGACAGGCACCTGCCAGCAGGCCCCGACTCATGTCCCTGCACCCCCACTCACCCATCCAGCAGTGACAGGCACCTGCCAGCAGGCCCTGAATCATGCCCCCCACCCACTCACCCACCCACCCACCAACCCACCCAGCAGTGACAGGCACCAGCCAGCAGGCCCCGACTAATGTCCCTGCACCCCCACTCACCCACCCAGCAGTGATAGGCACCTGCCAGCAGGCCCCGAATCATGTCCCCCCACCCACTCACCCACCCAGCAGTGAGAGGCACCTGCCCGCAGGACCTGACTCATGTCCACCCACCCACTCACCCACCCAGCAGTGACAGGCACCTGCCAGCAGGCCCTGACTCAGGTCCGCCACCCACTCAACCACCCAGCAGTGACAGGCACCTGCCAGCAGGCCCCAACTCATGTCCCCCCACCCACTCCCCACCCAGCAGTGACAGGCACCTGCCAGCAGGCCCCGACTCATGTCCCTGCACCCACACTCACCCCCCAAGCAGTGACAGGCACCTGCCAGCAGGCCCCGACTCATGTCCCCCCACAAACTCACCCACCCAGCAGTGAGAGGCACCTGCCAGCAGGCCCCGACTCATGTCCCCACACTCACTCACCCACCCAGCAGTGACAGGCACCTGCCAGCAGGACCCGACTCATGTCCCCCTACCTACTCACCCACCCAGCAGTGAGAGGCACCTGCCAGCAGGCCCTACCTCATGTCCCCCCATCCACTCACCCACCCAGCAGTGACAGGCACCTGCCAGCAGGCCCCGACTCATGTCCCCCCACCCACTCACCCACCCAGCAGTGACAGGCACCTGCCAGCATGCCCCGACTCATGTCCCCACACTCACTCACCCACCCAGCAGTGACAGGCACCTGCCAGCAGGCCCAGACTCATGTCCCTGCACCCCCACTCACCCACCCAGCAGTGACAGGCACCTGCCAGCATGCCCCGACTCATGTCCCCACACTCACTCACCCACCCAGCAGTGACAGGCACCTGACAGCAGGCCCCGGCTCATGTCCCCCCACCCACCCAGCAGTGACAGGCACCTGCCAGCAGGCCCTGACTCATGTCTCCCCACCCACTCACCCACCCAGCAGAGACAGGCACCAGCCAGCAGGCCCCGACTCATGTCCCTGCACCCCTACTCACCCACCCAGCAGTGACAGACACCTGCCAGCAGGCCCCGACTCATGTCCCCCCACCCAGTCACCCACCCATCCACCCAGCAGTGACAGGCACCTGCCAGCATGCCCCGACTCATGTCCCCACACTCACTCACCCACTCAACAGTGACAGGCACCTGCCAGCAGGCCCCGACTCATGTCCCCCCACCCAGTCACCCACCCATCCACCCAGCAGTGACAGGCACCTGCCAGCAGGCCCCGACCCATGTCCCTGCACCCCCACTCACCCACCCAGCAGTGACATGCACCTGCCAGCAGGCCCTGACTCATGTCCCCCCACCCACTCATCCAAAAACAGTGACAGGCACCTGTCAGCAGGCGCCGACTCAGGTCCCCCCACCCACTCACCCAACCAGCAGTGACAGGCACCTGCCAGTAGGCCCCGACTCATGTCCTTGCACCCTCACTCACCCACCCAGCAGTGACAGGCACCTGCCAGCATGCCCGACTCATGTCCCCCACCCACTCACCCACCCAGCAGTGAGAGCCACCTGCCAGCAGGCCCTAACTCAAGTCCCCCCACCCACACACCCACCCAGCTGTGACAGGCACCTGCCAGCAGGCCCCGACTCATGTCCCTGCACCCCCACTAACCCACCCAGCAGTGACAGGCACCTGCCAGCAGGCCCTGACTCATGCCCCCCACCCACTCACCCACCCACCAACACACCCAGCAGTGACAGGCACCTGCCAGCAGGCCCCAACTCATGTCCCTGCACCCCCACTCACCCACCCAGCAGTGACAGGCCCCTGCCAGCAGGCCCCAACTCATGTCCTCCTACCCACTCACCCACCCACCCAGCAGTGACAGGCACCTGCCAGCAGGCCTTGACTCATGTCCCCCCCACCCACTCACCCACCCAGCAGTGACAGGCACGTGCCAGCAGGCCCTGACTCATGTCCCTGCACCCGCACTCACCCAACCAGCGGGGACAGGCACCTGCCAGCAGGGCCCGAATCATGTCCCCCCACCCCCTCACCCACCCAGCAGTGAGAGGCACCTGCCAGCAGGCCCTGACTCATGTGCCCCCACCCAATCACCCACCCAGCAGTGACAGGCACCTGCCAGCAGGCCCTGACTCATGTCCCCCCACCCACTCACCCACCCAGCAGTGACAGGCACCTGCCAGCAGGCCCCGACTCATGTCGCCCCACCCACTCACCCACCCAGCAGTGACAGGCACCTGCCAGCAGGCCCCTACTCATGTCCCTGCACCCACACTCAACCACCCATCAGTGACAGGCACCTGCCAGCAGTCCCCGACTCATGTCACCCCACCCACTCACCCACCCAGCAGTGACAGGCACCTGCCAGCCGGCCCCGACTCATGTCCCTGCACCCACACTCATCCACCCAGCAGTGACAGGCACCTGCCTGCAGGCCCCGACTCATGTCCCCCCACCCACTCACCCACCCAGCAGTGAGAGGCACCTGCCAGCAGGACCTGACTCATGTCCCCCCACCAACTCACACACCCAGCAGTGACAGGCACCTGCCAGCAGGCCCTGACTCATGTCCCCACACCCACTCACCCACCCAGCAGTGACAGGCATCTGCCAGCAGGCCCTAACTCATGTCCCCCCACCCACTCACCCACCCAGCAGTGACAGGCACCTGCCAGCAGGCCCCGACTCATGTCCCCCCACCCACTCACCCACCCAGCAATGACAGGCACTTGCAAGCAGGCCCCGACTCATGTCCCTGTACCCCCACTCACCCACTCAGTAGTGACAGGCACCTGCCAGCAGGCCCCGGCTCATGCCCCCCCACCCACTCACCCACCCAGCAATGACAGGCACTTGCAAGCAGGCCCCGACTCATGTCCCTGTGCCCCCACTCACCCACCCAGCATTGACAGGGACCTGCCAGCAGACCCCGACTCATGTCTCCCCACCCACGCACCCACCCAGCAGTGAGAGGCACCTGCCAGCAGGCCCCGACTCATGTCCCCCACCCACTCACCCATCCAGCAGTGACAGGCACCTGCCAGCAGGCCCTGACTCATGCTCCCCCACCCACTCACCCACCCAGCAGTGACAGGCACCTGCCAGCAGGCCCCAACTTATGTCCCTGCACCCCCACTCACCCACCCAGCAGTGACAGGAACCTGCTAGCAGGCCCCGACTCATGTCCCCCCACCAACTCACCCACCCAGCAGTGACAAGCACTTGCCAGCAGGCCCCGACTCATGTCCCCCCACCCACTCACACACCTAGCAGTGACAGACACCTGCCAGCAGGCCCCGACTCATGTCCCCCACCCACTCACCCATCCAGCAGTGACAGGCACCTGCCAGCAGGCCCTGACTCATGCTCCCCCACCCACTCACCCACCCAGCAGTGACAGGCACCTGCCAGCAGGCCCCAACTTATGTCCCTGCACCCCCACTCACCCACCCAGCAGTGACAGGAACCTGCTAGCAGGCCCCGACTCATGTCCCCCCACCAACTCACCCACCCAGCAGTGACAAGCACCTGCCAGCAGGTCCCGACTCATGTCCCCCCACCCACTCACCCAGCCAGCAGTGAAAGGCACCTGCCAGCAGGCCCTGACTCATGTCCCCCCACCCACTCACCCACCCAGCAGTGACAGGTACCTGCCAGAAGGCCCTGACTCATTTCCCCCACCCACTCACCCACCCAGCAGTGACAGGCACCTACCAGCAGGCCCCGACACATGTCCCCCCACCCACTCACCCACCCAGCAGTGACAGGAACCTGCCAGTAGGCCCTGACTCATGTCCCCCCACCCACTCACCCATCCAGCAGTGACTGGCACCTTCCAGCAGGCCCCAACTCATGTCCCTGCACCCCCACTCACCCACCCAGCACTGAAAGGAACCTGCTAGCAGGCCCCGACTCATGTCCCCCCACCCACTCACCCACACACCCAGCAGTGACAGGCAGCTGCCTGCAGGCCTTGATTCATGTCTCCCCACCCACTCACCCACCCAGCAGTGACAGGCTCCTGCCAGCAGGCCCCAACTCATGTCCCTGCACCCCACCCACCCACCCAGCAGTGACAGGCAGCTGCCAGCAAGCCTTGACTCATGTCCCCCCACCCACTCACCCACCCAGCAGTGACAGGCACCTGCCAGCAGGCCCCGACTCATGTCCCCCCACCCACTCACCCACCCAGCAGTGACAGGCACCTGCAAGCAGGCCCGACTCATGTCCCTGCACCCCCACTCACCCACCCAGCAGTGACAGGCACCTACCAGCGGGCCCTGACTCATGCCACCCCACCCACTCACCCACCCAGCAGTGACAGGCACCTGCCAGCAGGCCCCGACTCATGTTCCTCAACCCACTCCCCCACCCAGCAGAGACAGGCACCTGCCAGCAAGCCCCAACTCATGTCCCCCACCCACCCGCCCACCCAGCTTTGACATGCACCTGCCAGCAGGCTCCAACTCATGTCCCCCCCACCCACCCACCCACCCAGCAGTGACAGGCACCTGCCAGCAGGCCCTGAGTCATGTCCCTGCACCCCCACTCACCCACCCAGCAGCGAGAGGCACTTGCCAGCAGGCCCTGACTCATGTCCCCCACCCAATCACCCACCCAGCAGTGACAAGCACCTGCCAGCAGGCCCCGCCTCATGTCCCCCCACCCACTCATCCACCCAGCAGTGACAGGCACCTGACAGCAGGCCCCTACTCATGTCCCTGCACCCCCACACACCCACCCAGCAGTGACAGGCACCTACCAGCAGGCCCTGACTCATGCCCCCAGCCACTCACCCACCCAGCAGTGACAGGCACCTGCCAGCAGGCCTCAACTCATGTCCCCCCACCCACTCACCCACCCACCCAGCTTTGACAGGCACCTGCCAGCAGGTCCCGACTCATGTCCCCCACCCACTCACCCACCCAGCAGTGACAGGCACCTGCCAGCAGGCCCTGACTCATGTCCCTGCACCCCCACTCACCCACCCAGCAGCGAGAGGCACCTGCCAGCAGGCCCCGACTCATGTCCCCCAACCCACTCACCCACCCACCCAGCAGTAACAGGCACCTGCCAGCAGGCCCCAACTCATGTCCCCCCACCCACTCACCCACCCACCAAGCAGTGACAGGCACCTGCCAGCAGGCTCCAAATCATGTCTCCCCACCCACTCACCCACCCAGCCAGCAGTGACAGGCACCTGCCAGCAAGCCCCGACTCATGTCCCCCACCCACTCACTCACCCACCCAGCAGTGACAGGCTCCTGCAACAGGCCCCGACTCATGTCCCCCCACCTACTCACCCACCCAGCAGTGAAAGGCACCTGCAAGCAGGCCCTGACTCATGTCCCCCCACCCACTCACCCACCCAGCAGTGACAAGCACCTGCCAGCAGGCCCCGACCCATGTCCCCCCACCCACTCACCCTCCCAGCTGTGACAGGCACCTGCCAGCAGGCCCCGACTCATGTCCCCCCACCTACTCACCCACCCAGCAGTGAGAGGCACCTGCCAGCAGGCCCTGACTCATGTCCCCCGACCCACTCACCCACCCAGCAGTGACAGGCACCTGTCAGCAGGCCTCGACTCATGTCCCCCCACCCACTCACCCACCGAGCAGTGACAGGCACCTGCCAGCAGGCCCTGACTCATGTCTCCCCACCCACTCACCCACCCAGCAGTGACAGGCACCTGCCAGCAGGCCCCGACTCATGTCCCCCCACCCACTCACCCACCCAGCAGTGACAGGCACCTGACATCAGGCCCCGACTCATGTTCTTGCACCCCCACTCACCCACCCAGCAGTGAGAGGCACCTGCCGGCAGGCCCTAACTCATGTCGCCCCACCCACTCACCCACCCAGCAGTGACAGGCACCTGCCAGCAGGCCCCGACTCATGTCCCCTCACCCAATCACCCACCCAGCAGTGACAGGCACCTGCCAGCAGGCCCCGACTCATGTCCCTGCACCCCCACTCACCCATCCAGCAGTGACAGGCACCTGCCAGCAGGCCCTGAATCATGCCCCCCACCCAATCACCCACCCACCCACCAACCCACCCAGCAGTGACAGGCACCAGCCAGCAGGCCCCAACTAATGTCCCTGCACCCCCACTCACCCACCCAGCAGTGATAGGCACCTGCCAGCAGGCCCTGACTCATGTCCCCGAACCCACTCACCCATCCACCCAGCAGTGACAGGCACCTGCCAGCAGGCCTAGACTCATGTCCCCCCACCCAATCACCCACCCAGCAGTGACAGGCACCTGCCAGCAGGCCCCGACTCATGTCCCTGCACCCCCACTCACCCATCCAGCAGTGACAGGCACCTGCCAGCAGGCCCTGAATCATTCCCCCCACCCACTCACCCACCCACCCACCAACCCACCCAGCAGTAACAGGCACCAGCCAGCAGGCCCCGACTAATGTCCCTGCACCCCCACTCACCCACCCAGCAGTGATAGGCACTGCCAGCCGGCCCCGAATCATGTCCCCCCACCCACTCACCCACCCAGCAGTGAGAGGCACCTGCCCGCAGGCCCTGACTCATGTCCACCCACCCACTCACCCACCCAGCAGTGACAGGCACCTGCCAGCAGGCCCTGACTCAGGTCCGCCACCCACTCACCCACCCAGCAGTGACAGGCACCTGCCAGCAGGCCCCAACTCATGTCCCCCCACCCACTCCCCACCCAGCAGTGACAGGCACCTGCCAGCAGGCCCCGACTCATGTCCCTGCACCCACACTCACCCACCAAGCAGTGACAGGCACCTGCCAGCAGGCCCCGACTCATGTCCCCCCACACACTCACCCACCCAGCAGTGAGAGGCACCTGCCAGCAGGCCCCGACTCATGTCCCCACACTCACTCACCCACCCAGCAGTGACAGGCACCTGCCAGCAGGACCCGACTCATGTCCCCCTACCTACTCACCCACCCAGCAGTGAGAGGCACCTGCCAGCAGGCCCTACCTCATGTCCCCCCATCCACTCACCCACCCAGCAGTGACAGGCACCTGCCAGCAGGCCCCGACTCATGTCCCCCCACCCACTCACCCACCCAGCAGTGACAGGCACCTGCCAGCAGGCCCCGACTCATGTCCCTCCACTCACTCACCCACCCAGCAGTGACAGGCACCTGCCAGCATGCTCCGACTCATGTCCGCACACTCACTCACCCACCCAGCAGTGACGGGCACCTGCCAGCAGGCCCAGACTCATGTCCCTGCACCCCCACTCACCCACCCAGCAGTGACAGGCACCTGCCAGCATGCCCCGACTCATGTCCCCACACTCACTCACCCACCCAGCAGTGACAGGCACCTCCCAGCAGGCCCCGGCTCATGTCCCCCCACCCACCCAGCAGTGACAGGCACCTGCCAGCAGGCCCCGACTCATGTCCCTGCACCCCTACTCACCCACCCAGCAATGACAGGCACGTGCCAGCAGGCCCCGACTCATGTCCCCCCACCTACTCACCCACCCAGCAGTGAGAGGCAGCCAGCAGGCCCTAACTCATGTCCCTAGACCCCCACTCACCCACCCAGCAGTGACAGGCACCTGCCAGCAGGCCCTACCTCATGTCCCCCCACCCACTCACCCACCCAGCAGTGACAGGCACGTGCCAGCAGGCCCCCACTCATGTCCCTGCACCCACACTCACCCACACAGCAGTGACAGGCACCTGCCAGCAGGCCCCGACTCATGTCCCCCCACCCACTCACCCACCCAGCAGTGAGAGGCACCTGACTCATGTCCCCCCACCCACTCACACACCCAGCAGTTACAGGCACCTGCCAGCAGGCCCTGACTCATGTCCCCACACCCACTCACCCACCCAGCAGTGACAGGCACCTGCCAGCAGGCCCTAACTCATATCCCCCCACCCACTCACCCACCCAGCAGTGACAGGCACCTGCCAGCAGGCCCCGACTCATGTCCCCCCACCCATTCACCCCGCAGCAGTGACAGGCACCTGCCAGCAGGCCCCGACTCATGTTCTTGCACCCCCACTCACCCATCCAGCAGTGAGAGGCACCTGCCGGCAGGCCCTAACTCATGTCGCCCCACCCACTCACCCACCCAGCAGTGACAGGCACCTGCCAGCAGGCCCCGACTCATGTCCCCCCACCCAATCACCCACCCAGCAGTGACAGACACCTGCAGCAGGCCCCGACTCATGTCCCTGCACCCCCACTCACCCATCCAGCAGTGACAGGCACTGCCAGCAGGCCCTGAATCATGCCCCCCACCCACTCACCCACCCACCCACCCACCAACCCACCCAGCAGTGACAGGCACCAGCCAGCAGGCCCCAACTAATGTCCCTGCACCCCCACTCACCCACCCAGCAGTGATAGGCACCTGCCAGCAGGCCCTGACTCATGTCCCCGAACCCACTCACCCATCCACCCAGCAGTGACAGGCACCTGCCAGCAGGCCTCGACTCATGTCCCCCCACCCAATCACCCACCCAGCAGTGACAGGCACCTGCCAGCAGGCCCCGACTCATGTCCCTGCACCCCCACTCACCCATCCAGCAGTGACAGGCACCTGCCAGCAGGCCCTGAATCATGCCCCCCACCCACTCACCCACCCACCCACCAACCCACCCAGCAGTGACAGGCATCAGCCAGCAGGCCCCGACTAATGTCCCTGCACCCCCACTCACCCACCCAGCAGTGATAGGCACCTGCCAGCAGGCCCCGAATCATGTCCCCCCACCCACTCACCCACCCAGCAGTGAGAGGCACCTGCCCGCAGGCCCTGACTCATGTCCACCCACCCACTCACCCACCCAGCAGTGACAGGCACCTGCCAGCAGGCCCTGACTCAGGTCCGCCACCCACTCGCCCACCCAGCAGTGACAGGCACCTGCCAGCAGGCCCCAACTCATGTCCCCCCACCCACTCCCCACCCAGCAGTGACAGGCACCTGCCAGCAGGCCCCGACTCATGTCCCTGCACCCACACTCACCCCCCAAGCAGTGACAGGCACCTGCCAGCAGGCCCCGACTCATGTCCCCCCACACACTCACCCACCCAGCAGTGAGAGGCACCTGCCAGCAGGCCCCGACTCATGTCCCCACACTCACTCACCCACCCAGCAGTGACAGGCACCTGCCAGCAGGACCCGACTCATGTCCCCCTACCTACTCACCCACCCAGCAGTGAGAGGCACCTGCCAGCAGGCCCTACCTCATGTCCCCCCATCCACTCACCCACCCAGCAGTGACAGGCACCTGCCAGCAGGCCCCGACTCATGTTCCCCCACCCACTCACCCACCCAGCAGTGACAGGCACCTGCCAGCATGCCCCGACTCATGTCCCCACACTCACTCACCCACCCAGCAGTGACAGGCACCTGCCAGCAAGCCTAGACTCATGTCCCTGTACCCCCACTCACCCACCCAGCAGTGACAGGCACCTGAGAGCAGGCCCCGGCTCATGTCCCCCCACCCACCCAGCAGTGACAGGCACCTGCCAGCAGGCCCTGACTCATGTCTCCCCACCCACTCACCCACCCAGCAGAGACAGGCACCTGCCAGCAGGCCCCGACTCATGTCCCTGCACCCCTACTCACCCACCCAGCAGTGACAGACACCTGCCAGCAGGCCCCGACTCATGTCCCCCCACCCAGTCACCCACCCATCCACCCAGCAGTGACAGGCACCTGCCAGCATGCCCCGACTCATGTCCCCACACTCACTCACCCACTCAACAGTGACAGGCACCTGCCAGCAGGCCCCGACTCATGTCCCCCCACCCATTCACCCACCCATCCACCCAGCAGTGACAGGCACCTGCCAGCAGGCCCCGACTCATGTCCCTGCACCCCCACTCACCCACACAGCAGTGACATGCACCTGCCAGCAGGCCCTGACTCATGTCCCCCCACCCACTCATCCAAAAACAGTGACAGGCACCTGTCAGCAGGCGCCGACTCATGTCCCCCCACCCACTCACCCAACCAGCAGTGACAGGCACCTGCCAGTAGGCCCCGACTCATGTCCTTGCACCCTCACTCACCCACCCAGCAGTGACAGGCACCTGCCAGCAGGCCCGACTCATGTCCCCCATGAACTCACCCACCCAGCAGTGAGAGCCACCTGCCAGCAGGCCCTAACTCAAGTCCCCCCACCCACACACCCACCCAGCTGTGACAGGCACCTGCCAGCAGGCCCTGACTCATGTCCCCGCACCCCCACTAACCCACCCAGCAGTGACAGGCACCTGCCAGCAGGCCCTGACTCATGCCCCCCACCCACTCACCCACCCACCAACACACCCAGCAGTGACAGGCACCTGCCAGCAGGCCCCAACTCATGTCCCTGCACCCCCACTCACCCACCCAGCAGTGACAGGCCCCTGCCAGCAGGCCCCAACTCATGTCCTCCTACCCACTCACCCACCCACCCAGCAGTGACAGGCACCTGCCAGCAGGCCTTGACTCATGTCCCCCCCACCCACTCACCCACCCAGCAGTGACAGGCACGTGCCAGCAGGCCCTGACTCATGTCCCTGCACCCGCACTCACCCAACCAGCGGGGACAGGCACCTGCCAGCAGGGCCCGAATCATGTCCCCCCACCCACTCACCCACCCAGCAGTGAGAGGCACCTGCCAGCAGGCCCTGACTCATGTGCCCCCACCCAATCACCCACCCAGCAGTGACAGGCACCTGCCAGCAGGCCCTGACTCATGTCCCCCCACCCACTCACCCACCCAGCAGTGACAGGCACCTGCCAGCAGGCCCCGACTCATGTCGCCCCACCCACTCATCCACCCAGCAGTGACAGGCACCTGCCAGCAGGCTCCTACCCATGTCCCTGCACCCACACTCAACCACCCATCAGTGACAGGCACCTGCCAGCATTCCCCGACTCATGTCACCCCACCCACTCACCCACCCAGCAGTGACAGGCACCTGGCAGCCGGCCCCGACTCATGTCCCTGCACCCACACTCATCCACCCAGCAGTGACAGGCACCTGCCTGCAGGCCCCGACTCATGTCCCCCCACTAACTCACCCACCCAGCAGTGAGAGGCACCTGCCAGCAGGACCTGACTCATGTCCCCCCACCAACTCACACACCCAGCAGTGACAGGCACCTGCCAGCAGGCCCTGACTCATGTCCCCACACCCACTCACCCACCCAGCAGTGACAGGCATCTGCCAGCAGGCCCTAACTCATGTCCCCCCACCCACTCACCCACCCAGCAGTGACAGGCACCTGCCAGCAGGCCCCGACTCATGTCCCCCCACCCACTCACCCACCCAGCAATGACAGGCACTTGCAAGCAGGCCCCGACTCATGTCCCTGTACCCCCACTCACCCACCCAGTAGTGACAGGCACCTGCCAGCAGGCCCCGGCTCATGCCCCCCCACCCACTCACCCACCCAGCAATGACAGGCACTTGCAAGCAGGCCCCAACTCATGTCCCTGTACCCCCACTCACCCACCCAGCATTGACAGGGACCTGCCAGCAGACCCCGACTCATGTCTCCCCACCCACGCACCCACCCAGCAGTGAGAGGCACCTGCCAGCAGGCCCTGACTCATATCCCCCCACTCACTCACCCACCCAGCAGTGACAGGCACCTGCCAGCAGGCCCCGACTCATGTCCCCCCACCCACTCACACACCTAGCAGTGACAGACACATGCCAGCAGGCCCCGACTCATGTCCCCCACCCACTCACCCATCCAGCAGTGACAGGCACCTGCCAGCAGGCCCTGACTCATGCTCCCCCACCCACTCACCCACCCAGCAGTGACAGGCACCTGCCAGCAGGCCCCAACCTATGTCCCTGCACCCCCACTCACCCACCCAGCAGTGACAGGAACCTGCTAGCAGGCCCCGACTCATGTCCCCCCACCAACTCACCCACCCAGCAGTGACAAGCACCTGCCAGCAGGTCCCGACTCATGTCCCCCCACCCACTCACCCAGCCAGCAGTGAAAGGCACCTGCCAGCAGGCCCTGACTCATGTCCCCCCACCCACTCACCCACCCAGCAGTGACAGGTACCTGCCAGAAGGCCCTGACTCATTTCCCCCACCCACTCACCCACCCAGCAGTGACAGGCACCTACCAGCAGGCCCCGACACATGTCCCCCCACCCACTCACCCACCCAGCAGTGACAGGAACCTGCCAGTAGGCCCTGACTCATGTCCCCCCACCCACTCACCCATCCAGCAGTGACTGACACCTTCCAGCAGGCCCCAACTCATGTCCCTGCACCCCCACTCACCCACCCAGCACTGACAGGAACCTGCTAGCAGGCCCCGACTCATGTCCCCCCACCCACTCACCCACACACCCAGCAGTGACAGGCAGCTGCCTGCAGGCCTTGATTCATGTCTCCCCACCCACTCACCCACCCAGCAGTGACAGGCTCCTGCCAGCAGGCCCCAACTCATGTCCCTGCACCCCCACCCACCCACCCAGCAGTGACAGGCAGCTGCCAGCAAGCCTTGACTCATGTCCCCCCACCCACTCACCCACCCAGCAGTGACAGGCACCTGCCAGCAGGCCCCGACTCATGTCCCCCCACCCACTCACCCACCCAGCAGTGACAGGCACCTGCAAGCAGGCCCGACTCATGTCCCTGCACCCCCACTCACCCGCCCAGCAGTGACAGGCACCTACCAGCGGGCCCTGACTCATGCCACCCCACCCACTCACCCACCCAGCAGTGACAGGCACCTGCCAGCAGGCCCCGACTCATGTTCCTCAACCCACTCACCCACCCAGCAGAGACAGGCACCTGCCAGTAAGCCCCAACTCATGTCCCCCACCCACCCCCCCACCCAGCTTTGACATGCACCTGCCAGCAGGCTCCAACTCATGTCCCCCCCACCCACCCACCCACCCAGCAGTGACAGGCACCTGCCAGCAGGCCCTGAGTCATGTCCCTGCACCCCCACTCACCCACCCAGCAGCGAGAGGCACTTGCCAGCAGGCCCTGACTCATGTCCCCCACCCACTCACCCACCCAGCAGTGACAAGCACCTGCCAGCAGGCCCCGCCTCATGTCCCCCCACCCACTCATCCACCCAGCAGTGACAGGCACCTGACAGCAGGCCCCGACTCATGTCCCTGCACCCCCACACACCCACCCAGCAGTGACAGGCACCTACCAGCAGGCCCTGACTCATGCCCCCAGCCACTCACCCACCCAGCAGTGACAGGCACCTGCCAGCAGGCCTCGACTCATGTCCTCCCACCCACTCACCCACCCACCCAGCTTTGACAGGCACCTGCCAGCAGGTCCCGACTCATGTCCCCCACCCACTCACCCACCCAGCAGTGACAGGCACCTGCCAGCAGGCCCTGACTCATGTCCCTGCACCCCCACTCACCCACCCAGCAGCAAGAGGCACCTGCCAGCAGGCCCCGACTCATGTCCCCCAACCCACTCACCCACCCACCCAGCAGTAACAGGCACCTGCCAGCAGGCCCCAACTCATGTCCCCCCACCCACTCACCCACCCACCAAGCAGTGACAGGCACCTGCCAGCAGGCCCCAAATCATGTCTCCCCACCCACTCACCCACCCAGCCAGCAGTGACAGGCACCTGCCAGCAAGCCCCGACTCATGTCCCCCACCCACTCACTCACCCACCCAGCAGTGACAGGCTCCTGCAACAGGCCCCGACTCATGTCCCCCCACCTACTCACCCACCCAGCAGTGAAAGGCACCTGCAAGCAGGCCCTGACTCATGTCCCCCCACCCACTCACCCACCCAGCAGTGACACGCACCTGCCAGCAGGCCCCGACCCATGTCCCCCCACCCACTCACCCTCCCAGCTGTGACAGGCACCTGCCAGCAGGCCCCGACTCATGTCCCCCCACCTACTCACCCACCCAGCAGTGAGAGGCACCTGCCAGCAGGCCCTGACTCATGTCCCCCGACCCACTCACCCACCCAGCAGTGACAGGCACCTGTCAGCAGGCCTCGACTCATGTCCCCCCACCCACTCACCCACCGAGCAGTGACAGGCACCTGCCAGCAGGCCCTGACTCATGTCTCCCCACCCACTCACCCACCCAGCAGTGACAGGCACCTGCCAGCAGGCCCCGACTCATGTCCCCCCACCCACTCACCCACCCAGCAGTGACAGGCACCTGACAGCAGGCCCCGACTCATGTCTCTGCACCCCCACTCACCCACCCAGCAGTGACAGGCATCTACCAGCAGGCCCTGACTCATGCCCCCACCCACTCACCCACCCACCCAGCAGTGACAGGCACCTGCCAGCAGGCCCCGACTCATCTCCCCCCACCCACTCACCCACCCAGCAGAGACAGGCACCTGCCAGCAGGCCCCGAATCATGTCCCCCACCCACTCACCCACCCACCTAGCTTTGACAGGCACCTGCCAGCAGGCCCCGACTCATGTTCCTCAACCCACTCACCCACCCAGCAGAGACAGGCACCTGCCAGCAAGCCCCAACTCATGTCCCCCACCCACCCCCCCACCCAGCTTTGACATGCACCTGCCAGCAGGCTCCAACTCATGTCCCCCCACCCACCCACCCTCCCAGCAGTGACAGGCACCTGCCAGCAGGCCCTGAGTCATGTCCCTGCACCCCCACTCACCCACCCAGCAGCGAGAGGCCAGATGATGGCAATTCCTGGGAGGGTGGCTGGGCCTTGCTTCGCCACCCAGTGGAGGCATTCCTGCCGCTTTGCTCCACAGTGCGGTCTCCACCCTCTTCTTCACTCGACGCTGCGTAGAGGGAGACATAGGACACAAGCATCAGGGTACTGTACAATAGTCCCCTAGACAGGAAGCAATAACACATGAGTAGCACTGTCAAACGTCACTTCCATCCTGTCCCTCCACAATACATGGGTCAATGCAGGCAACACACATGCAGAGACAGGCACGGCGCATGCAGACAACATCAGCATCCATGTACAAGGGCCTCTATTGACATAAATGTCTTCAAACTCACATGCATCACAGCTCATACTGATCCCATGCACACACATCACCGGAGGGTCATGCATCAGGATGACTAGACTGCATAAGTGAATCAACACATCGTCACGGACATGTATCATGCATCCATGGCGTTTCAAAGTCACCCACACGCTACTCAGACACACAGACAAGTACACCATATATGTACATGACAGCAGCACCCATCTCTCACACCCCATCCATGTCCAAGAACAGAGATAGGCATGCATTCATGTGTGCATTCCGCATGCTGCCCCCCATGTTGCATTGGAACACATGCACCATCCATGTGGTTCACGCATGACTGGTCTCACATGCAGCACCATGATGTCCCTGCACACACACATCCATACATGGCCTATGTCACACATACAGGCAAGTAGCTGACTACCAGCACACTGCAGCATGCCCTGTTTCACACAGCAATGCATGGCCACTTACCGCTCAACTCCAGACGGGTCTGCCTCCGAAGGATCTGGATGTGGAACACTGGGCTTTTGCATTCCAGGATCCTCATATGTGTTAGCGATATTCAATCAACACTACAGCTAAGTCAATGCCTAGTCTGGGATGCTGAGGAAAACCCTTATTGATGTATTCTTATAATCAGTTCAGTACTCTGGATGACAACCCTTGTGTAACACCCCCCTCTTCGAATCCCCCTGACCCCACTGAGCCAAGAAGTAGGTTTGTTTTGCAAATTAAAAGGTTTATTTGAAAAATTAAATAATATATATATATATATATATGTCACACTTTTATAATAAATTAATATCTGATAGTACACTTAGACATATGATGTTGATCAACAATGGGTAATCTGGGACTAGCACACTTCTTTACAATCAATGAGGAGTTAGTATAGGATGGCTAAAGTAGCAAAAATACTTTTATGATTTCAAGGGAAAAGCAATGAGGAATAAAATGCAGTACAGAAATACTTGATATGATTTTAGCAAAAGATAAGATAATCACTTTTTCTCTGGCAATTCACCCCCCTCCCCTATGTAATGTAAGAAATGGAAGGAGATGGAAAGAGGAGCACACAGTTCTCAGGAATGCAATCAAATACAATACGAAATTCAGTTCCTCCCCAGCAAGCTTAGAGGAAACAGGTAGGAGTTTGAAACACAGGCCCAAAATGCTTTTTAAATGTGATGGCAATGGATGGGAAAATGTGCCAACTGATTTTAATTCCCTCTAGAGATTCAGGGTGAGTGGGAGATGCGTGTTGGTATTAGTTCAGGCTCACTTTAGCAATGCTCTATGAGTTATTACCAAGTTGCAAACGGATTTTAACAAAAGAAAGAATGGAGCTGCTATTTTGACAAGTGGGGAAATTGAGCCAAAATCGCAAATCGCGGTAAATTTCGCGAGTGCGTAAATCTTGATTGCGGAAAATTAAATCTTGTTCCTAGCCCAAACGGTTCCAGAGATACGGACGATTAAATAAAAGTAGTTTTTCTGATTTAAAGTAAACTCAAAATGACAGGTGACAGCTTGCAGCTGCAGAATTGACAGGTGACAGTTGTGCAGCTTTACAAATGACAGATGACACGATTTCTAGGAGGCTGTTCTACTTAGGTTAAAATAGTTTGGATTAGATTATTTTAACTAAGAGATTGGTTCTGCACAGTTCTGCTAGGTACTCACAATATAAATTTGAAATAGGGCTTGCCACGGATCTGGTCAGGTTTTGGACTGGACTCAGGTTCTGGTCTCGGCACTTCACAGTGATCTGGGTCAGCTCTCTGGTTCTGCTCACAGCGGTCTGGGTCACTCTGGATCTCTGGTCTGGTCTCTGGCAATTGTTCTTGGCAAAAGAATTCAAACAGCTCGCCCGGCTGTGGAATAGTTTGCAAATGATTTTAAGGATGCTGAGGCCTGCTGAGAAGAGTTCTCAGTTTGTGGGTTTAGGCCCTTGCTTTAAGTTCTGAAGTAAAGTTCTGGTCTTTGGAGATTGATGGATGTGAAGTCTGGATCTCTGGATATGAAGTCGTCGGTCAGGATGCTCCGCAGCAAATGGAATTGAATGTCTCTACCTGTCCCAGCAGTCTCTTTTTATGTGTTTTGAAAATGGGTGTGTGCCTGGGCCTAGCTAAGCCTGCCCCTCTCTACCTGTCATTGGCCCAATTCTCCCCTCTTCCATGATTGGGGGAAGAACATGGATTGTCATCATGATGAAGTCTTTTTAGGGGTCAGAGAATCCTCCCCTCGTCAGTTCAAATACATCTTTTCCAGATATACAATTTGTTGAAATTACATGTGCACATTATATATGCCTATGGTCCATGCTTGTCCGCCTCTGATCTTCCTGGGGGCTTGCATTAAAAAATGACAACATTTTGCGCTTTTTAACTGGTTTTGCAATATCGGACATTTACCCAAAATTACACACATGTGCGCAAGGAGTATGGACATTAATTGATGAAGTGTCAGATTTTTAACATGCAGACATTTGGAGTGAGACCCTATTTTCCGCTAGCAACCCCCCAGAATACACCACAGTGTCCTAACGCCTCTCAAAATGTTCACAGAAAAATCACAAAAATAATGATATTACTTATATAATTCTGACAAGTCCGCACTATGAGTTATCTATCTTTTTAAAATTATGCCCTGGTCAAAAAGGGGTGTGGCTTCCCACATACCAGGGTGGAATAACTGGTTTATCCACTTCCCCCAAGCCAGCTTGTTCACAGAGGCACAGCTGCCCCCCAGTTTCTCCCAAGAGGAAGCTATTTTACGACGCCCCCAATATAACATTTGCCTGAGTCCAGGACAGGCCTTAGTTCAACTCCCTGTAGTCCCCAGCTGCTCCACCCCTAATCTAATCAGAGAGGTGTTAACTCCTTTTGGCCAGGGGCAGAGTGGCTGAGCATCCAGTTTCAACTCCTGTCGGGGGTAGTTGTCAGGCAGAATTCAGTTTCATTAAGCCAGGTTTCAGCTAAATGTCACTTTTTGTTCCCAGTTTTCTACATTCAAATCAAACTGACAATTTTTACCTATACATTAAATAATTACTTCCTTCAAGACATTTCAGAATATAGTTTTACATTGTATCCACCTCTTAGCAAGTCTTTCCTTGGTCTGGTTTTGTTTCATTTGTTCAGTTTTACACAAAAGTCTGGTGGTTTTCAAAACACAGGCTTTCTGATAGTGGTGAGTACTGGTAATGCAACCATTTTTGGGATTAAGAAAACGAATTCCCCACAGTTCTGAGTTGCTTTTTTGGCAATCAGCATTGCCATTCCCAATGGTTTCAGGCTACTGTGTGTGTAGCCCAATGGTGGTTTTAGGCAGTGTCCTCCTGTGCTCACAACATAGGCAAAAATGGGTGGCAGCCTATTCTTCATGTTTTCCCTGTGCACTCTCTGGGGAGTTCTGGCCATCATGATGTTTTCCATGCCAGGACTGCACAGTTTTATGGTAGGGCTTGTATGCATGGGTAAAAACATCCCACATATGGATGTTGCTCAGGCTGACCCGGCACCCTCTGCATCCTCTGCCTTCAAGAGGCGCCGGGCCTTGCTGAGGGGCCTGGACCTGAATTCCTCCCAGCACTTCCGGACATGCTTGATGTCGTGGGTTTCCACCCCCTCCGCGTTGATGGCAACCACTGCGTCCTTCCAGATCCTCTCCCGTCCTTCCTTGTTGGCGCGCAGCGGTGTGAAGAGGGCATCATAATGCCCCAGAACTTGCTCCACCAGGATACCAACTTCCTCATCGGTGAAGCTGGTAGCCCTCTGCCTCTCTGGCTGGGGGTAGCCAGTGGTCTCGGATGGTGTTTGCCCCGACATGACGACCCCCGAGGCAGGTGTGGGTGGGCAACTGGGTCCGGGGGCTGGGCTGTGGAGCGATTGTATCTGAGTCGGGAGTCTTCTGTTCCAGCAGGGGTGGTCACAGCAACTGGACCCCGGCAGATGGCTGACGTATAGGCACCAAATTGCAGGGCACGTGGGCAGTATCCGGCAGGCAGCAGCAGATAGCAGGTGGGAGCGTGCTCGGGGTTCTGGGGAGAAGGAAAATGGCCTTCTGGGCAGAAGCATGGTCTTCTGTGTGTTGTCGCGTGGCCAGCTTGATACGGAGTGATTTGGCATGTGAAAAAAACTGCACGTCAGTGTGTAATTCGAGGAAAGGCCCATAGCGCGTAAGCGTGTCTGTGACGTAACACACGCACAGGCGTTTACCTCGTGACGGGTGCATAGTGAATCAGCACGTGAAAAAACAACACGTCCGCGTGTTAATGCGTGCAATCCAAGGAAAGGGCCTAAGCGCGTAAGCGCGTCTGTGATATAACGCGCACTGGTGTTTCCCTCGTGACGGGTGCATAGTGAATCAGCACAGGTTAAAGGTGCGTGGGGCCAGCAGTTCGCTGTACGTGCCTTTCATGGAGACCGACGTGTGTGTTGCTACTTCGTGTTGTTTCGCGCGCCATCACAACTTCACAGCGGATCAAGGACGTATCTCTACTTTTGGTGGGGGTATTGGCTACACATGTTTTTCATTATCACGCTAGTCTGACGGTGAGTTGCGCATGCTATTTTTCCTACTGCGGGTGCCCCTGTGTATCGCATACCCATTTTTTAGGTCATAGTAGCCTACGTGTGCCACGCGTATGTGTTTTTCGTGTCCCTGGGTACCACCGCGTACTGCGGGAGGTTAATTCCACACACGTGGGCTACCGGGGGTTGCGTGCACGGTTTTACTGTAGTTTTGGGGTGCCTGAGCATTGTGTGACCCATCACTTCATCACCGGGGTCACATACAGCCTTGCAGGTGCAGGGGTGCTTTTAACATCTTGTATCCCACCACCTTCACCCCAATTGCCCAGGACAATTGTCGTGCACACCTCCCATTGGCAGTACTACACCTGTGCTGGCACTACTCTATCTGTGCCATGGTTGGTAGGTCACAAAAGGTTAGTGGCGCCTCAGCTGGGCGTACTCCTGGTGGCGGATGTGGTCAGGGACGTGGCCAGTGTGACCATGGAGTAGGGGGACTCCAGGGTGTCCAGGGTGGCTGCAGAGATGGAAGACGCAGGGGTGAGGCAGCTCGTGATGATGTTGTGCCACTTGCTGGTGCAGTCATACCATCACCCCCTGCGGCTCCGGGCGATGAAGTTCTTGCATCTGGCACTGGCACCCATGTGGCCCGGCAGTCCATTTCATCGACTTCCACGGGCCCAAGGGTAGTGGTAGCTGCAGGTGCAGCTGTGGACACCACCACCCAGGCTCAGGGTCTGCCAGCGCAGGCTGCGTTGGCACTTGAAGAGTCCATGGAAGATTTCCAGCAGGTTGGGAGGCACACCGTAAGTGCAGGCAGGGCTGCCCTGACCGAGGCACATGTCCCTTGGGCAGTAATGTCATCTGCTGCCCCGACCAGCCGGGTGTTGGCAAGTGCAGGGGCAGATGCTGCCAACAACACCCCATTTGTGAGTCTACCAACCAGCAGAGTCGTGGTTAATGACCCTGGCACAGAAGATGTTGCTGCGCAGGGTCCATTCCAGGGCATCCAGCAGCCACTGACGCAAGTCAGGCCTTCGGTCATCCTTCCACCTGCCACTCCCTTGGTTCAATCCACTGGTGCCACTGGCCATACTGACCAGGGCAGCATTTGCCAGCCAGGGTCCGCACCACTCTCCAAGAGGAGGAAGGTTGCATCTGCAGCATAGGCTGGGACCCCAGACACAGCCACGGCCTCCTGCACGTCAAGGAAGAAGCCTTTCTGTGTGCAGGAACTGGACTCCCTTGTGGACTACGTGCAGGGCCAAAGACGTGACATGCTAGTGGGGCCGAATTGCCAAACTACGGCTGCCCATCGGAATACCCACTGGAAGCATGTCATGGATAATGTGAGTGCATTCGCCCATGAGGTGCACACAGCTGCCGAGTGCAAGAAGCGTTGCACCGCTAAGGCCAAGCATGCCTCTAGTTATAGCATGACTCTGGTGACTGGCAGTGGGCCACCACCTGAGGAGGATGACCTCACTCCGCACGAGTCACTCGTTGCAGAGTGCATACCAGCAGAATTGGTCAAAGGAGTGGGAGAGATGCAGGACTTTGATGCCCCGTCCAGTGAGTGTTGTTGCGTGTATGTCCAGCCCATGTGTGGTTTGCCTGTGTGATGTGTTGTGCTTGACTGCCACTACATGCTATGTGTACATGGTTCTCATGTGCTAGTCATGCAATGCTTCACTGATGCATGCTTGCTGTGCAGGATGGTGGACATGTAGAGCAGACGGGGACTGTCCTCATCACCACACTTGCACCCTACTCACATGCTAGTCACCCAGATGCCCCTCCGGTCCATGTTCCAGCTCAATGGCCCTTCTGCATGTAGCCAGGGGTGTCTTTCCTCTCAGCACTGGGACTATGTCATTGCATGACTGACATGCATGTGTCCTCTGCCTGCATGCGGGTACTCAACATAGGCATGCCCCCTTGCCCCTCCACCCCCCCTGCACCCCAATTACACCACTGCACTGGTGTGCATCATTTTGGCATACTGCAATGGCCTGTTCAAGCCTCCTGTGTACATGCTAACTTCCACCAGCCAACCTGCCAGACACATGCAGTGGGGTACATCCTCTGCCCTTCATGCAGGGTGTTTGACTTGGACTGTGTAGATTACAGATGCTCCGCAGGGACATGAGGCCCATTCCTGCTCTATGTGCATTCCATGCATGCCCCTATCTGTCCTTGACTGGATGATCATTGTAGTACGTGTCCAGGATGAGCAACATTTCATGGCATGTCTTCAGCCATCCCATGCCCACTCTGGCCCAGTCCTACATCACACACATGTTTAGGGTGTCACAGTCTGTGTGGGGCACAGTCCTCCCACTGTTTCAGGCCCACTGACTCTGTCCAACTGGTGTAGTGGCTTCTGCACATATGGGTGTACTACTGAGGGTTTGTTATGTGTCCTGCATACTGTCCCATCATCATCTGCTGTGTTGTCAGTTGACTCAGGTGATGCCATTGATGCTAGTCAACACTGTCTGCCAATACACAGGTCTCTGGTCACCCTTTTGCTACCATGCAAGGCATCCCTGCATTTTCACTCGGGGGGGGGTGGGTTTGCTTGAAGCAATGCAACCCATTGCATGCACATTGCACGTGATGCCTGAACTTGCCCTTGAACTGCCTTCACGTTTTTTGATACACATCATGAAGTACTTGTTCATGTAGATAGTGAGTAATGTACATTCTGCACTGCATCAACACACTTCTGGGCCATGTAACACCGTTCTACATGCCTACTCACTGATGCAATGTCAAATTGACCAGGCATGCATGGCAGGTTCTCTTTTGTGTGTGACATGTCTGTTGGCTGTCTGTGTGATGTCTATGTGTGTGTGTTATGTGCTTCTAACATGTGTACTAATGTTTTTTCTCTCCACTTTTCAGATGATGACGCAATGGAGCCAGAGGATGGTGTTGTCATGCCAGGCAAAGGGTTGTTATCACAACTGCAACCCGGCATAAGTGGGGGTCGTGGGGTGGTAGACCACGAGAACCTACATGTGCTACAGACCATCTTGTCTTTGGCTGGCAATGAGTCCAGCCCAGATGACCACTCTGACCTCCATGTCGAGTTGGATGTGCATCAGGTCCATACGTCAGGGGTGAGTGATTCTGATGTGGACACTCCTCTGTCCGCAACACCTGCACTGAGGGGCCAGACAGTGGTGGGACCTCTGCATGTGGTTGATTGGGATGCAGGATCACCCTCCACACCAGTCGCTAATGTGCCTGGAACATCACGTTGATGGGGGCATGTAGACACCTGCTGGTCCTTGGGTCTGTAACCTGGTCGCAGGTGTCAAGAAAGGCGGTGGTCGTGCGCCACTGAGGTATACCGAGTGGGAGAAAGACATGACTGCCAATTCAAAATGGCAGGGGGCAGCACTTGATAATATCGCTGTGAGCATGGAACGTGTGGCCCAATCCGTGCTCCCCCCTGCTAGGCAGGTGCTTCTCCAGTGGCAGGCAGCGCAGTCCACGGCCCGCTCGCTTAGGCTGGGCATGGTGGCCTCAGACAGGGCACGCCAGGCTGAAATGTTGTCTTTGCATCAAGCAATTGCTGCTCACGCAGAGGAAGCACGTGTATCACGGGAGGTTCAGCATTCAGACCTACGTGTCATTGCCGCACAGAATCAGGCTCACCCGTCCGGCAGACTTGCTGCCAACGAGGGCCAAGCTGCGGCTAGGCGTGGTCAGGCTCCTGTGCCATGTCCTCCTTTTCAGGTTGTGCCAGACTCGGAAGACGAGATATCTCCCACACAGGTTGTGGCGTGCAGGTGTTGAGCTCATGGAGGGGTTTTTTTTGTCTCAACATCATCGCATGTGGGTGTTGAGTTGCACTCTACCTACCCTCTTCTGGGTGCCCCCCCCACGTCATATGTGGCCATTTTATATTTTTGCTTTTAGTTTAGTTAGTTAATATTAACTATTTGATAGTTATTTTAATTAGGTTATGTAGGTTTTTCATTGTTAGTATAATTAGTTAATATTGTTTAATATTGTTTGTCTATTGTGCATTCATGTGATGGTGTGGTGCTTTGTGGCTTTTGAAAACATTCACTGTCTGTTCCAGCTGGGCCCTTCAAGCTTGTCTCGTATATGTGTTTGCAGCTTGGGGTCCTGACTCACATAGGCCACTCCTGCTTCCCTTATCCATGGGCTCACTAGGATGGTTCGGTGTAACAAAAGTTTACACAAGGGCTTTGGACTTTCTTCATAACTGTGGCCTGTCTGCTGCTGCACTACTTGTGTTAACACCCCTAGTGCGGATTGGTTGTGTTTTATCCACCCCATGTCTGTGATCAATTTGGGTGAATACGTGATTGATGTCTCCATTAATTTATGTGGATTGTGATTTATGTTGCTTTCTTGCCTGTATATGTGCTTGATGCACTTCATGCTGTAGACAGTAGCCTGCACCCTTGGTCTGTCAAAGTGACACTGATGGTGGGAGGAGTTTGGATGTAGGTCTGTAACCTGGTCCAGTGACAACCAGCATGAAGACACACACACAGGGAACTTTCCAGCCTTATTAATTTATTTTATGCCCTTTCTGCAGGAAGATGAGCCTCCAGACTATCTTTGCCAGAAGACACCGGGACGAGTAATCCAGAAAACTGGCCACGTTCGGTGGTGCACACGTGTGGATGTCTGCGCAGGCAGAAGCACAGGGCTTGTGCTCAGATGTCAGAAGCAGACGTGTTTCTAGGAGCTCCAGGCAAGGTGAGCAGAACAAGGGCCCACACCGCAGCCAACCTTCCACCAGGCCACTTGCACATGCACGCTAAGTAGCACCAGTGCTGGGGAGCTTTGCCAGGCATTGTTGGAGAAGCGCACAGTACAGCTGACATGCGTTGAGGGCCAAATGCCAAGTGGCTTTACAAGTTGTCAGGGGCACACGCAGGGGCCATCGAACATATCCTCGAGTAACCCCTGCTCCATTGAAGCAGAGTTATTAGGGCAGTAGCGTTCCTAGCCAGAAACCGATACAGCGCACATGGACACCCAGTGAGGCACAGACACGTGGGCAGTGCATGTCATTTGCATGTGCAAATTGCCACATGCACTACCTATTGAAATATGCGACTTGTGTTGAAGTTGAACCTTGCTATACGCATCTAGCAGCTCACCCAGGGACCATTGTATCATGTGTGATTCTTGACGCATTGGTCTTCCATTTCCTGCACGCCCACATGTGCCTGCCTTGCTGCATTGACAGTGTATGAACCATCAGGGGGCCAAGCTAACGTATGGGTACAAAGCAGCAGACAGGGGTGTTAGTTTGTGGAGAAGTCACTTACTTTGGGGCATGGATGGTGTTGTGTGTGTGTGTTGTAAACACGCATTCAGATTAGTAACTCACGCTCTCTTTGCAGCATTGAACTGCTCCTGTTACCAGACCTGAGAGAGCGCAGGCAGGAGGTCTGCACTCACCCCAGAGATAAGTCTCTCTTTGGCTTACATTTGACTCATTTGATACAATGTGCATGATGAACATGTTTTCTCAAATTGAGTATGTGTTTTTATGAATAGTTGTATTTTGCCTACTTTCCCTTGCAAATCCACCACCCCTCTCCTGCCCCTCTTTCCGGTTATCCTGAATACCAATGCCTGTCCAAACAACATATCCCTGACCCTCCTTCCCCGCCAGGGTCTCAGAGGCCTGTGTAAGTTTGACCTTGCAGGGGCCCAGACCACAGCGGGCGTGGTTGGTTCGTGCCACTTCTACACCTGGACACCAGAGCTGTGACACTACCCATCACTTGTTGTATCCTCATTGTATGTTATGTACCATAAATGGTACCCATCCTGTTGGACCATTGTTCAACTGTGCTACCTTGGTTGTTCTATCATTGTGCTTGTACATGTGCTTTGACATTTCCTGCTACTTCAAGTCATCTACTGGAGACTCTTCCAGGGTTTTTTGGTGCCTACAGGCTTTTTCCCTGGTTTGTGGGTTTGGCTACTTGAAGTTCTCTGCGATTTGGTATTTTTACTGGCCTCTGAGGGGGCTGGACCCTATTTACACGCAAGCTGGAACATGGAAACCAAGGGGTAGGGTGATCCTGTAGCCAGGTAGACTTGAAGGAAGAAGGCTACATACCGCAGACATAGTTTTTCAGAAGGTCATAGTGACGTGCAAATGAGGGAGGGCCTTTTGTTGTTGGGCAGTTGGCTTGGGCTACAGTGTTTTGGACACTCTGACATTGTAATTGTGGGGTACTATGTACATGATGTGGTGTGGTGGTCAATGCCTGTTCCTGTGTTGTCTTTACTTTTCAGGTGTCAGGGGATTGGTGTGGTTTGACATGCTGGGGTGTTCACATGGGCAATGTTCCCATGTGATGTGTACAGGACACTGAGGGTCGCTTGATTTCACATGCATATATTGAGTGCATGTCCATAATGACACACACAGTTGCACAATGATCCACCACACATACAACCACCCTTCCATGGCCACAGGTGCACACAGATTGCATTCTCAGGCCTGCTGTGTCCCTGCAGCAAGCACATGATCTATTACCATTTGGGTATCCTATATATGCGTCATTTGGTTATTGATTTAATTTGTCATTTTCATGTTATGCTCAAGGTGTATCTGCAACACAATGGCTGCTCAATGTGCTGTGTGCTGAGCAGTGTGTTGCAGGAGACACACACAGCACACGGGTTAGGGAGTCGGGATTTTGCCATGCCCAATGTGCATGTGAACAGGCATTCAGTGTTGTGTTCATGCTACAACTGGTGGAAGGCATTTGTGTCTGACTTTGTATGTGTGGGACATTGTTGGTCAGTCATTTCATCTGATTCCATGTCAGGCATCATTGTCTCGTGCCAGTTTTCATTTGTGACATGTCACTTCGTATCTTATTGGTCATGTGTTGGCCTTTTGCTATTGCATGCCATGTCATGGTGTGGCAGACAAGGGTGATGTGGTTTGGGAGGGTTTTGGTGACATACCAGGGATTGTGATGTCCTGTTTTGCAGGGGGTGGGGGGATGTGACACACACCTTGCATGTGTTCCTTTTGGTCCCACAGGATTGGTTATGTTTAAGTAGCTAGGGATGCACACAATGTAGCACTATCGTGGCAACATTCTCAGGGTGGTAAGGTTGTGACAGTTGACTGTCTCTTTGTCATCATCGATTGTCACCTGGTATGCGCCAGGCCTGTGTGCACTCCGCAGGGGTGGGAGTTTAGGTGAAAAATGTGGCCACATGCTGGGTCCAGGCTGCCTCGCCACGTGCCCTTTCACCTCCCATGGGCAGCGTCTGTGCCTGTGGTTGGGTATGTGGGGGCACCACCATGTCCACCGGTACGTCCTGCCGTGTTCCAACATTGTGCAGGACACATGCTGCCACAATGATCCTGCACACTACTGGGGTTGCATATAGTAGCTGGCTGCCAGACCGGTCAAGGGAGCGGAAGCATGACTTGAACACTCCGAATGTACGCTCCACTATGCCCCTGGTTACAATATGGGCAGCGTTGTATTTTACCTGGGGTGGTGTGGTGGGATTCCGGATTGGCGTCATCATGTGGTTGCTCAGAGGGTAGGCACTGTCCCCTGGGGAGGTGATAATGGTTGTGATTATTGGGGTTTGTGTATTTGGTTGTGTGTGACATGCATGATATGATATGATATGATATGATATGATATGATATGATATGATATGGTATTTGTAACGCGCCTATACACAAGTGTTTCAAGGCGCGACGAGGCAGGGGCGGAGGGAAACAAGGGGAAGACGGACAAGCGATCCTACTAGGCCAGGTGTCATTCAGGTCGCGCAAGTGCAGAGGTAAGGGGAAAAAGGAGAAAGTGCAGGGGGAGGAGGTGGGGGAAAAAGTGCAGTACAAGGTAAGTGGCGTAATGAAATAATAAATGGTAAATAATAAATAAAAAGGGCCAGCTGGTGGCAAGTGCGAGGTAAGTGCAGAGCAAGTGCTGGGCAGGGGGCTGTAGGGATACAGTGACAGTCCCACAGTGCAGGGGGAGCCAGGGGGGCAGTGCAAGTGGAGAGTGGCTGGTCCCTGGACCGAGGTCGCTGAGAGTGGCCCAGATGCAGGTTAAGTGCAGAATTCAGTGTGGAGTTAAGCAGGATTAGCAGGGGAGAGGGAGAGAGAAGGCAGAAGCGAAGAGGAAGGTTTTGAGGTGCTTCCGGAACCGGAGATGGTTCTCCTCAAGTTTCAGGGAGGCAGGCAGGCTGTTCCAGAGGGAGGCCCCTGCTGCGGAGAGAGATCTACCCCCAGCACGTTGCTTCGAGAAGCGGCTGACCATGAGGGAGTTAGAGATGGATGAGCGAAGGGCTCGTGAAGGAAGATATTTAGGAAGAGAGAGTTGAAGGTATTTAGGCCCCAAGCCCCAGAAGGCCTTGTGGACAATGCAGAGGGTTTTGAACTTAATCCTCGCAGCCACTGGGAGCCAGTGAAGAGATTTCAGTCCTGGAGAGATACGGTCCCTGGGCTTGAGGCCAAGGACAAGTCTCGCAGTTCTGTTCTGGATAAGTTGCAGAGGGCGGAGAGTGGAGGCAGGGAGATTAAGATAGAGGCTGTTACAGTAGTCCAGCTTTGAGAGAACCAGGGCTCGGGAGACAGTGAGCTTCTGGGGGAAGGAGAGGAAGGGAAGAATACCTCTGAGGAGGTGCAGCTGGTAGTGTGATTTCTTAGAGACATCAGATATATGAGGAGAGAAGGAGAGTGTGGAGTCGAAGATGACCCCGAGGTTTTTAGCCTTGCATGTAGGGGCAGGAAGGGGGCCAAGGGAGGCCGGCCAGAGAGCTGCAGGGAAGGAGGGAGTGGGTGCGCCGATGAGTAGAATCTCAGTCTTACTGGCGTTAAGGCAGAGGTCATTGGCGGCACACCATTCCTGGATAGCAGACAGACAGTCGGAGATGAGGGAAGGAGAGGAGGCCGAGGGTAGCCTGAAAATGAGCTGGGTATCGTCCGCATAGCACTGGAAGTGGGGGCAGAGGGCGGCGATGCGGTGGGCAAGGAGTGCCAGATACTGGTTGAAAAGCCAGGGAGAGAGGTTGGATCCCTGGGGGACACCACAGGTGGAGAAAAAGATGTCAGAGAGGAAGGAGCCCATTTGGACCTGGGAGGGTCGACCAGAGAGGAAAGAGGTCAGCCATGCCAGAGCCTGACCAGTGATACCCAGGTTATCACGGAGACGGTTGAGCAGGATGGCATGGTTGACAGTGTCAAAGGCAGAGGAGAGATCGAGCAGAATGAGAACACAGGGAGTGTTGGAATCGAGGTTCAGGAGCAGGTCCTCACGGATGTTCAGGAGAGCAGTTTCCGTGCTTCTGGCCGCTCTGAAGCCGGATTGATGGTCATGAAGATTACCAACAGATTCAGCATGGAGGTTAAGCTGGGAGATGGCCAGTTTCTCCAGGAGCTTGCCCAGGAAGGGAGTAATGGAGATTGGGCGATAGTTGGCCGGGCAGGAGGGGTCGGAAGAGGGTTTCTTGAGGAGGGGGTGCACAAGGGAGTGCTTGAGGGGGGATGGGAAGACTCCAGAGGCGAATGAGTGGTTGCAAAAGTCAGCCAGGGCAGGAGCCAGGGAGACGATGTGGTCCTTGATGGTTTTGGAGGAACAGGGGTGAACCTGTTTAGACGAGGCTTTCATAGATCGGACTTGTCTGGAAACCTCGTCAGCAGAAAAAGGTGGAAATGAAGAGAAGGAGGGCGGAGGGGCGGCTGCAAGAGAGCAAGAGGAAGAGCCAGGAAGAGAGGGAGGGAGGAGAGGGGAGGAGAGTGAGGACAGGATGTCCTGAGTTTTTGAGATGAAGTGCGAGGCCAGTGCAGTGCAGAGGGCCTGGGAGGGGACAGGAGGTAGAGACTGCAGCAGTGTTGGCCAGTTCCTTGCAGATTTTAAAGAGTTCGGCCGAGTTGTTTGATGCCTCAGAGATGCGGGCTTGGATAAGGGCTCTCTTCTTAGTGAGAACGGAGAGCCGGTATTGCCTTTGGAGCAGGCGGCAGGCCAGTTTGTCAGAGGATGAACATGAAGCACGCCATTTCCTCTCTGCCACCCTGCACTTGCGTTTTAGGGTGACGAGATCCGAGTCGTACCAGGAATTACATTTGGCTTTGGGCTTCAGGCGGATTCTCATGACGGGGGCAAGGATGTCGAGAGTATCAGATATAGAGGAATAGAGCATGGAGAGGGCTGTGTCGGGGTGGGAGTCAGCCGAGGGGGGAGGAGGGGGCGAGAAGGTGGCAGCGAAAGCCTCAACTGACACGCGCTTCATGGGTCGGATGACCGAGAAGGTGGGTGGCAGTGAAGAGGGTGGCTTTGCCTGTGGGGTAGGGAGGGAGAGGTGGGAGGATAGAAGAAAGTGATCACTCCAGGAGAGAGGAGTGGAGAGAGGGAGGGAGAGGGGAAGGTCAGAAGAGATCAGAGCATCAAGAGTGTGCCCTGCAGAGTGAGTAGGACCAGAAGGGAGAATAGAGAGTGAGAGAGAGTTGCAGAGTTCGCGAAAGAGACCAGTGGGGGGACATGTGCACAGGCATTTGTACTCACCTAGGAGCCATGTGTTGCCATGCTGCCTAGCTTCCAGGGCCCGGCTCAGGGGGGACATTCTGTATATGAAACTGCCATGGGTAGAGCCAGAGTAGTTTGCATAGACAGGGGTGATGATTCCCTTTGCATCGCATACAACCTGCACGTTGATGGAATGCCAGTGCTTGCCGTTTCGATAGATGTGCTCAGTGGCCCTAGGTGGACGTAGGGACACATGGGTGCAATCTATGGCACCAAGCACTTTGGGGAAGTGTCCCACCCTGTAAAAGTCCTGGACCACGGCCTGCCTTTCTGCGGGTGTTCTGGGCATGTATATGTGCCTGCGGACTGAGGGGTGCGCAGTGATGATTGCCAACACCTGGCAGTTGTCCGCTGAAATGACCCAATGGCCAAAAAATGCAGGTCATTGAGCATCTTCTCCAAGGGGCTCAATGCTTGGGAGCACAGGGTGGGTGATGTAAGGTCATCTTCCCACTCCCTGGCCAGGTCTAGAATGATACTGGGTGGAAACCTCTACCTGCCATAGACCTGGTCGTCAGGCATCCCAAAAAGGCTAGTCCGGGAAAAAAAAATGTAGGCGCTGGCTATTCTACTCCTCCTGCGGTGTCCCACGATCAGTGCTGCGACAAACGGGGCATTCTTTGTAGCTGGATATACGTGTTTGTTGTTTGCGCGCACTTTTATACTGTGCACAGGGATGCTTCCGCCTGCCATCGTGTGGCGGACGTGTTGACACCTATGTACTTCCACAGTTACGCCTTCTTTTTCACGCATTGTTCCCCATTCTGCGTGTTACGCCCCGTGTCCCGCCCCCTTTTTGGTGTGTGCGCCGACGTTGTGCGCTTTCCCTGTGCACGCTGCGCACGTCGTTCGGGATGTTGAAATGACGTGTGCATCCTTGTGCGCTACGCACGGGTTTGGCGCACATCCCGAGGGAAACACGTACAGGGACTTCCATGAATCGCAAGAGTGCGTGTGCGCCTGTTTTTTCACGCTTGCGCCAGCTTGCGCCAAGATTTTCAGCGCACGTTTGTTCCATGAATCGGCCCCTAAATGCTTCTGCAAAGTCTTAAACACACAGCATGGATATTTGAGCAGTATTGGTCAATGAATACTATTTCTGCTTGGAGGCAAATTATTTTTTTCCTATTAGAGAACATCAATGTAGCTTGGTTTTGTAAGTGTGACTGGTCTAAATGCTTGCTCAATAATTTCTGATACGTAATCTCTAGTCAAGTATCTGCGTTTAGCAAATGTCCATACATGCAAAAGTCCTCCTCGTCATTCAAATTCTCCTAAAGGGATGTTCTTAATCATACCTTTTTAGTGGCACCAATGTATTAATATTTTCGAGATGGCCTCATTGTCTTCATAGTATGTTTTGATATTGATATGTTAATTTTCTATGTAGAAGTGTAAATCTAAAAAGGCAATTTCCGGTTGGCTACTTGTCAATGCAAATCTGATGTTAATGTTGTAATTTTAAAAATTGAACTATTCATATAGCTGTTTTTCATCAGTTTCTTAGGACGGAAAGTCAAATATTGAAATATGTCCAAGCATTGGAAACAATTGCCAGGTATCTTGCGCTGTAAAGTCAATATAATGCAGTCTTGTTATCCTGACCAGTTTTATTGAATTCATTGAGGTGTGTGGAACAGGGAACAGCTTAATGTGTGTGAGGGGTGGAGGTGTACTGTGACACTAGAATGTATCCAAGTACACCTGGAAAACCAGTCATGAGATTATATATAATTTGGTTAAAACACAGTTATATTGACATCCCTGTGTAATGGAAGGCATGGAAAAACTGATTAACACATGGAACATCCCCGAGAGGCATTTCCCCCCCACCTCAGTCACAACAGGGAAAACATGATGTATAGGGGTGTCACAGAAATTATGTAGAGCAACACAAGGAAACACAATTGTAATATAAGCATGCAGAGATGCAGGTGGGATGTCAAAAAAATGTCAGCAATGGGACAGGCTGACAGGCTGGGTCCATCCATGGCTCCTTTTAATTAGGTCATCCCCCGAATGACTCAATTAGGCTACCCCCCCACGAATGACTCCTGGTTAGCATATCATTTTGCAATGAAAATGCTCATACCATCCAAAATCCATTTCCATGTTCATTGACGTCTTTCCTCTAGTGGACCAGGTCAAGGCCATTGATCCTTTTCTTGTTTATTTTCAGAATGTGGTTATTGACTCCATGGCTAATCCCTGGCATTTGCAAGTGGGTAAAGGGCCATGGAAATGTTCACAACTCCATTAGTACTCCTTCTACGCATTGATCAATACAACATTTCATTAGTTCCTTAGTCCTATGTTCTTCTTATTGTCCCTGGATCACCTTTCATCTGGTGCACCTGGTCCCCAAAGCAACACAGAAAAGTCTCAAGTCAATTCCTATCTCAGGGATAAGTGGAAGGATGTTCTGTTCTATTCCTAGTCATGAGTCCAGTGGCCATGTAGGGAGACAGTCATCGTCTGAGTCAGCAAAATCTAGCAAAGTTCCTGCTGATGCTGACAAGTAGGAGTCACTGATCATGCAAATACTTCCTCACCGTCCCACATACCAGAATATTACTCTGAGTGATTCCAAAGCAGGCATATGATAGCCCCATATGCTAATCTCGGGGTAGTAACAGTAATCAATATTAGCCAATAGTCAATTTGCCTCTTACCTCATTCACTACAGTTTGAGTCTAAAGTTTGTATCACATCCTTAATTCCTTAGGATGGTTTAGTTAGATGCTCAAATGATCTCCGCTCTTCTCAGAGACCCAAAGAGTCCACCTATCTCTATGTGTTGCAATCTGTGAGTTCTATCGTGTAAGCCCTGCATATAAGGGGTGACCCTTGCCATGTAGTTCACTCTCCAGACTGGTATGGCTTCTACCTTGCTCAGATTCTCACTATCCCTGACAATTACTCTTTGATGCCTCAAGCCTACTGCTGCAGAAGGGGAAATCTTCATAGAGACAAGTTGTTAGTCCTGACACATAAAATACACAAATTGCCCATCCTATTTAAAATATATAGGCATTCTGGCCAGCTGAGTGGTAGACAAATGGTTAACTCACCCAAACTATATCTTACAATCACCAGAAACATAAGGTATTTCCAGACACATTGGGACACCATGAAATCAATAACCTTTCCAAAAAATGTGGCTTTCATGCCCGCTCAGGAGGGCGGACATGGCCGGTAATGGCCCACCAGACCAATTTAAGCTTTTCTGCCTTTACTTGTCATTTCCTGCCCACCTGAGAGGTCATGAAAGCCATTCACACCGTGGGCTTTGTCCAAATAAAAACTGTCCTGCAGGTAAGTGGGCATGGAGGGAGGGAGTGGCAAGGGGGATCGGGGGGCTTGGGGGGCAGGATAGGCAACAGGGAGTGGCTCCATTAGGGAAAGGTCTCCAGTGTCTGGTACAGCGGGATGGAGAAAGTATATTCTCGGCCGCTGAACCTGCCACCTGATTGGCTGATGGGCCTTTACTGTGTGCGAATGAAATTGAAACCATGAAAGTAAAGAGTGGTCTTTCCAGGGATCATTACATTCTCTATGATTGGCTGGGGCTTTTTCACACATCACTAACTTTGTAGGGTAGGAACAGGAATCTGCCACTTTGTATGCCTCTCTAATCCATTCATGTCAGTCGAGGAGTTTGAAAGCCTATTTTTGCTGATGAAAACTTAGTTTACATGTATGCAAAATCTTCATTCAGGTATACATAATACAGGCTCGGGTGTCACTCGCACTGACCAATATTGAACTTGTCTAATGTGTCACCTAGATGTTGTATCACAGACAAACCTTGGTTGCTTAGCGGAATTGTATCATAAATCTACCCAACAAATGCCTACATCCTTGGGGATGTGGGCGCAGGGCACAGGTTAACCTGGGAACAATCAAGATGCATATGCGTAAATTGGCAAATGAAGCTGCACCTGCCATTCAATCTCAGATCTTGGACGTCTTAGGTTTTACTGTGCATCTATTGGAGAATATGATTCTGCAGTTGCCCTAAGATAGAAAGGGGTCAGAGAGAATGCAAACAAGAGATTGCATCCTTATTGGAAAGTGCATCATATCCCTCAGCTCCATAAACCCTGCCTGTCTGCGATCTCCGTGAAATTACCGAATACAAAAGCCTGATCTTTTTTTTTTTCCCACATTTTTCCACAAATGTATATCTGGGGGAAGACACACCCATAACCCCCCCCCCCCCACCTTACACCTTTACATTTGTATTCACTTTATCCCCTCCACATATATAAATGTGGAAAATTGGGGGTCAGACTTTTGGGGGTCGAACCTTTGGTATTAGGTAATTTCGTACAATACCGTCTGACAGTGCCAACATGCTTCCCTTCACCCTCACCATCCTGCTGCAGTCACATCTCCCCGTCTCCTACTCATGACAAGAGGCCGCATGTTTTTTTTTTAGGACTCCCCAACCCTCCCATCATGGAGAATCCCCTGCTGAATTGCAGCATCACTATGATAAGCAAGACCTGTTGCCACATCCAAATCTGGTGCTTGTGTCTGTGGGTGGCAGGATTTTCATTTTGGACTGTGGGAGAAGAGTTTGGGTCTTGAGGGAGACAGCAAGGTAGATTTCTTTCCAAATGAGCAGGGATTTTAGCCTCTGCCCAGACCAATGTCTGATGAACGCCTGACAAACACCTTCTTTCCCAGCCCAATTGCAGAATTCCCAGCAGGCCGCTGAGCACTGCACCAGAGCATGGTAGAGTGAGCTTTTAGATATCTCTCAGCATGCCAACCAGCAGATGAAGCAATGAAAAACTGGTGACTGCAGTCCCAAATTTTAAGTATCTCTTTTTCTGAACTGAAGATTCTTGCACCAATTACCCATAGCTTGCAGTTTATGGTAATTGACTGGCGTTTACAGGCTGCCTCTTTCCCCTCAAACTGCCAACTCACAGATGCTTGTTTTGTTGCACATTGGATACAATGTATCAATGTGAGTGAGAGCAAGAGAGAGAGAGAGAGAGAGAGAAAGAGCGAGAGAGAGAAAGAGAGAGAGACAGAGAGAGACAGAGAAAGAGAGAGACAGAGAGAGAGAGAGAGAGAGAGAGAGAGAGAGAGAGAGAGAGAGAGAAAGAGAGAGAGAGAGAGAGAGAGAAAACAGCTGCAGGCTGTTTTGCCTTGCAAGGGCTACTTCCCCATTGCCCTGATAACCATCAATGATCTAAGGTCTCCTACCAATTTACACTACACATGCATAGCCACCACAGACAACCATCACATGCCTTGCCGTGAGCACAGTAACACCAAAAGGACTGTAGTCTACTAGATATTGGGCTCTTCCGTATGGATAACAAACTTCCATAGTGTGCAAACCCATATAAAGTACATTGGCACTCAGAAACGGGTGCTTTCTAAATGCACCCAGCCCACCACAAGGTTTGCATCTGCCTTTCCAACTGTCCCACTAATGAACCCTAGCCCCCTTTTTCATTACAGAGACAAGCTCAGCGAGGCCACCAACATTAGCATAGCATACAGGTACTACACAAGACCACTTACAGTACATTGATTAATGCATATTCAAAAGACCAAACGTTTTTCTTTTTCATGCATTTGTTTTTGACATGACTTTAGTGATAGTAACAGGTGCAAGGGCACACATCCGCCTAGTTTTAATCACAGCAGGAACTCATTTAAACACACAGAATGTAGTCATTAAATCTCAGGTGACTGATTGAATGTACGATCAGGATGCTTCTTGGGATTACCATATTTAAGGCAAAGGGTTGTGTGGTCAAGACAAACAGAGGGCACTGGGTTGGCAGGGCACAGGGGTAAAGCTTAATTTGGGAGTATCCAATAGACTTTGCAATTTAAACAAATGTTTCATGTTTTTAAGTGGTCTTTTCTATTGTTGGAGTTTGTTTAGGGCTCTGTCTATGGCTGGACACAGTCTGTTCACCTTACCAGGTTTTCCTGACAAAGTGATTTGCCCAGGATCAGTCAATTTGTTCAAGTGGAAAAATCTACTCTTCCCTTCCATGTGCTTATCCCTTCCAAAATCATATGCTCTGCGGTACCTCTTCCAAAGCCTTCTCCTCTCCCATCCTTTCTTTGGTCACCAGAGGTATCTTGGCACTATTGAGAGAGAGAAGGGGACCACTAGCTAAACGTGTCTGGAGTTAGAATAACAGTGTCTTTAAGGACCTTCTGAAGGCCAGATGGTTGGATAAGGCCTTAACCGAAAGTGGAAGGTCGTTCCACATTCAGGCAGCGGCCACCGAGAAAGCCTGGCCTCCAATACGTTCACAGCGATAGGAGGGCACAACCAACAGGCACGTCGAAGCAGACCGCAATGTGCGAGAGGGGCAGTAGCAGACAAACTTGGACTGAAGGCATTCTGCCTTTAGTCCATGGAGTGCTCGATGCACAATACAGAGAGTCTTGAACTCAATTCTCCGACTAACAGGGAGCCAGTGCAGGGCACGCAACACCAGGGAGATATATGCTCCAATAGGTGACCCAGTGGCCACAACGCCAGCAAGATTTTGTCGGCGCTGGAGCCGTTGGATCAGCCCTTTAGGATGTGCAAGATATAAAGAGTCAATAATCCAACCGGCTGAGCACCTTGGCAGCAACAACCGGAGGATGAAGAGAAGGCAGTCAAAACGGGAGAACCTTCTTCAATGTCTTAAGATGAAAATGACCAACTTTGCAGGCGGCAGATACTTAGTCATTCATGGACAGAGAAGCAGATAGCATCACACAGAGATTCTTCACCTTCTTCACTGGAACAGGAAGAGGACCCAAGAAGGAGGGCCAAAAAGAAGACAACCAGAGTGAAGGATCAGGGGGAGCACCCACCACCATCATTTCTGTCTTGTCTCTATTCAACTTCAACCAGTTTTGCCCATCCACTCACCCACAGCAGCCAGGCACCGTATGACGCGCGACGACACCTCAGTAGGGTCAAGATAAAGACAGATCAGAAACTGGGTGTCGTCGGCATAAGAAGAGCACCTGATGGCGAGGGAGTGGATGAGACAAATAAGGGTCCACATATATATGCTGAAGAGAATGGGCAACAATGCAGAACCCTGTGGAACACCACAGGTGAGGCGGAAGGAGTGAGAAAGAAAAGGAGGAAGAGAGAGCACCAGAGTGCGGTCAAACAGGAATGACAAGAACCAGGCTAGAACCTGCCCCACAATCCCAATCTGAGACAAACGGGTCAGCAGGGTGGGGTGGTTGACGGTATTGAAGGCCGCACATAGGTCTAAAAGAATCAGGGCCCCCACCCAACCAGCATCAACCAGCCTGGCCATGTCATCCTGAACTGACACCAATACACTTTCTGTGCCTCGACCAGGCCTAAAGCCCGATTGGGCAGGATTGAGTAATGTAGAAGGTTCCAAGAAAGAGGAGAAAAGAAGGGATACCAGAGACTCCAACAATTTCATCGAAAAAGGAAGAAGAGAGATGGGGCAGAAATTAGAAATAATAGAAGACGCCAGTGAGGGTTTTTTTCAGAAGGGGAATCACAGTGACAATCTTAAAATTCTGTCGGGATGACCCCCATCTGGTACGAGGTATTAACCGCCGAGGTAAGTTCCATAAGTAAGTCACCAGAGATCTTTTTCATGACTACAAATGGAAACACATCAGAGGGGGAGCCTGATTTAATGCATTGTATGGCCCCCATAACCATTTCCTCAGCGAAAGGTGGAAAAATAGACCACTCTCTCACTTCAGTCAGGCCTCCCAAAGCAATAGGTTCTCCTTCCGGAGCAGTAGTCAAGGAAGGCACTTGGAATGTAGGGCGAATGCCTGCAATCTTTGATATAAAGAATTGGGCCAGTGAATCGCAACAATCTTGGAAGGAGTGAGCTCAGTGCAGGAATCATTTTCTCAGTGGAGGACAAGGATCTAACCACTGAAAAAAGTGCCTTAGGCTTACATAAAGCAGTCTCCACTTTCTGAGCACATACAATTTTTTGCTTCCAAAATGGCAGAGAAGTAGTCAGCCAAACTTGCTTTATATTGTGCTGTAAGGTTAGGGCCACTTATGTTCCATCTGTCTGAGTTGGAGATGTGCAGCTTTAAACAAAGTGGTAAACCAAGGCTGAGTAGGGAGCCTGCACGGTTGAATAAGCCGTCGAGGGACCAATACGTCAGCAGTTTCCAAACAGGGAGCAAGACAGCGTGGAAAAGGAGGAATCAGAACCTGCCTGATATTTAGTTTTGACCATCATAGCAAAACCCTGAAAATCTGCAGAGCGCCAGCCAAGCTACCATACTTCCAGTGGTCAGGTTTTGGGCAGAACCTGATTGCTTTTGAGTGTGCAGGAAACCAGAAAGTGGTCGGACCAGAGTATCGGTTCTATGGATGGAATGGCAACCAAGTTAGCATTAGCCAGCACTAGATCCAATGTATTACCCAGTTTGTGTGTGGGTCCCATGACCAACTGCTGGATGTTAAGATCAGTTAAGCTAGAGAAAAGATGATCAAGCATGAGGGCCTCAGGCCATTAAATCTTAACTTGAAATCACCCAAAACAATCTGATTGGTATACTTCCCCTGAAGTTCAGCCACCAAATCTACAAACCGGTCAAGAAATACTGCATAGGATAGGAGCCGGGGGGGAGGGGGGGCATAAACAATGAGAAGATGACAGAAACCTTCCATCCACTCCCCCTTCTCCATAAGGAAACATTTGCCAAAGCATGAAAAATGTAAATTGTATACAGAATATCCCTGAACAAGAGCCTTAGAGCTGAATCCAAATTAATCATGTACTAAGAACAAAAGTTCTGTACATTTTCTTCAGCACAATTATATAATTGAACTCTAAAAACATAATGCAGGGAAAAGGAGAAGCAAGAAAAATTGACTGTCAACTGCCAATTGACTCTCCCCTTTCTATTCTATCCACCCCTCCTTCACCTTTCATCCCCCAGTCATGTTCCATCAGCTCCCTCTGACCTCCAATCATATTTACCACCACCGCCATCTACTCCTGCCAAGACTTTTTGTCATGGCTGTGGATAATAGAGGATGATGCTGCCACCCCCATGTTGTGAGGGCTGATCAATGATGCCCCCAGTCCTTTTTCCATATCAGATTGTATGCATTCAACAATGACTCCCTGAACACTGTGGCCATTTCCAGTAGGCCACAAATTAGTTGCTTGTGGTTCCACACTCTTGCTGTGAAAGACAGACCACCCTCAGAGAAGAAAACTGAAGCAAGGAATAGGACACTTTGAAGCATGACATTCTATTTATCTTGTGCTTTGCAATTTTGCAGCACATTCTAACTGAATTGAAGGTGACATGGAGTGCTAGCATGCATGAGAGGGAGAGTTAGGGCAGAGGGAGTGCAATGAAGAGGTTGATTGTGCAGGTTGAGGGGCTCCTGGCCTTCTTGTATAAGTCAAAGTGTGGTGCATTTGTCTATGATTACTTCTTGTTCGACGTGAGTACTTTGATATTCTTTTGAATGTGACAATTTGGTTCAATACATGTGGTGGTATATTTTTCAAAGAAAGATCTATTAAATCAGGAGTGTTTTTTTTGGAATAGCTTTTATAGTTAACTGACTCAATTCTAGGGGCACCTAATTTTGGCAGGTAAGACAGAGTGAGGTTCAATGATATGCCCAAGATCACACACTTTGGTTAAGTGGTAAAGCAAGACTTTGAGCCTAGCTTGAAATGTAGGTACTTGACCATGCCTCTTCCCAGCTCAAGATGGCATACATAGGTGTTTTAGTTTGTTTTTGAAAAACTAAAATAATGCTCAGTTTTATACAGGGTGATTTAGAAATTCACAAGTCACATGATAAACTAACCTGACAATGTATAGATCATTGTAGACATTTTTGATGAAAACAAGTAAAGATGTAATTTTGTTTTGAATTCTAAATTGCACACAGAGGACCTGTTTGCACTTTTTTTGCAAAAAGTCACCTCTAAGGAATTGTTATTGTTTCCATCTAGTGTTGGAAAAATAAATAGTAAAACAAAAGCAAAATCACCTGTGCTCTTTACTTTTCCACTACATGTCTGGAAAAGTGTACATCCCTCCCAGAATATGTTCTTTTTCAATCTGCCTGCTTTTACCAGGTGTAAATATTAAAATAGATGCTGGTAAAAACCTTATCCAGTATTGGTGGGGGACTGGTAGGAGGAGGTAAATGTGTTAAGTCTGCCCTTCTCTGCAACATTGCCTAATAAAAATCTGCACAATCCAGTAGAGCATACCAAGTGCTCGTAAGTGCTTTCAGTGCCACTTTGTTCACACCACTTAAGTTTGAAAATGACCCCTTTTGCTCATAACTACATTTTCCCCATCCTGAATGGAAGCTCCAGCATGCACAATAAGAAAAATGGACAAAAAATGGCCTACAGACGCAACGTGCAATGAAATTCATAACAAGGTCATTGTTTCATACCGCTTGTTCTGTACCCCCATCATTTCTAATCACACAACCTTCACACTTAAATAGATTATTAAAACCTTATATAATTTTAAGAAATATTGTCGGGGGGAAATTCTGCCGGGGTCGGCCGGGCCGTCCGTAGACCTCCGGGCAGGGAGGCCCCAACTCCTCCCGTATATCCCAAAAGAGATAGAGTATGAGACACACGCAAGAAGCAAGGTGACTCTGCTGTTTATTAGACAAAACGGCAGGGATGGGTCAAGGATCGTACGCGTCCGTCCTGACACACACACAATCGTGGGGCTCGCAGGCCCTTTTTACCTTAGTATGACGCGCTACTTGCGTCATCTTACAAAGTTTAGCAAAAAACCTATTTCCACTCTGGATTGGTTACTCGAGTGGTAGGGTTAGTATAGCATACATATAGAGAACGGTATTAGTGGTTGAGGGTTAGTCAGGTGATATACTTGGGCTGTCCCTTCAATTTGATACATGAAAATTGTTACATGAAGACCTCTGAGGATTGGTCAATGTTAATGGCGTCAATGATAAGAGCCCCATGTTCTGATTGGTCCACTCGCGAGCCTCCCAGTCTGGGACTATCGCTGTTCCCAGCTCGCGGTGCACCTGTCATTTGCAACAATGTTTTTACTATGGGTAGGTGTAAACAATGTGAGGATTTATTCATATGTTGGGAGGTCGACTACTCCCACTGCTGCAGATGTCCAATGAGTCTTTTCATTGTATCTGCCTGTGTCTTGAAACGTGGGATTCAGGCGTCTCCTTCCTCCTGGGCTTGGCATCCTGTCAGGTTTGGCTTTGTCACGTGAGGTGGGACCGTGTTTGAGGCAGAATTCAGCACAATTAATATTGTTTTTCCCACTGTGTGCCTGGTTTATCTTGCAGGTGCGACCTTGGCGTCGGCTTGCAGCGTGCGAGATTGCAACATCGTGCCCTTGGCGGTGTGCTTTCGCCGGGCTCATTCTGCAGGGTCAGCAACCGAGCTCTCGCTCATTCAATGTTCATGGAAACTTTTGCTTGCGGCCTACTTGGGCCTGGTGCATAGGTGGAACCGTTTGATGCAGAGCTCTTTAGGTTACGGTATCATATTGCTCTATCCTCAGTATCGTGTCTCCGTTATATTCTTCATTATGTTACATGGTTCTTAGAAGAAGCGTGAGAAAGCCTTTTTAGATAAGTTCGTTATGCGTCTTGCGTTTCTGCATTTTGAGAGCCTATGTGGAAAATAATAAAGATGCACGTCCGTGGGTATGTCTGTCGCCTATGTCATAGCACTGAGTATGTTCTTCGTGTGGATTGGTGTGGGAGTGTCCAGTGTGCATGTGTGCACAGGTGTGCTGACCGTTGGCTAGGTCGTCATGGCATCTCTAACGACGTGTAGGTTTAGTCGAGTTGATCCATGCCGCAGGTGTCGGCATGGGCAGGGCAGGCTGCTGGGCAGGTAGGTGGGCACATCCGTATGTTCCTGTACCAGGGTATTTGGTCGTCTGGTAGATAGGCAAACTCCTCTCGTGGCGGGTGCCTAGGCCGTGATCCTCTAGGCCAAGCGCGAGAGGGGAAGGGCGGGAGCCTGTTCTTCCATTCTCCCACTTCAATATGTACCACAGCAATGGCCATTGCCAGTCAGGTACATTTTCCCATCTCTAATGACATCCTTATAAATCTGCTGCTGAGAAATGTTAAAAAGGTATATAGCCTCATTGTAAGTTTGCTGGTCCAGAAACAAGGGTGCTGGTAAGTTCACTGACACCCTTGTTTCCGAACTGGCAAACTAATGCTGGGGCCACTGTGCCTGGCAGGTCTGACTCGGGACAGGTCTGACTCTGCCGGGTGCAGCAGCCATGGTAGGCAGACAGTTCACGGTTAGCAACGGTTCCAGAGCTTCCAGGTTCCCACTCCCATAGAGTCCGTAGGACTCTATGGGAATGGGGTCTTACATTTTACTGGCGCCTGACTTCCTGGGCCACCAGACTTGTAATCTCCCGGTGGCACCGGGAAATCAGGCGCCAGTAAAATATTCCGAGTCGGGCGGCAACCCACCTGTAGCACCGGCAGGCTTATCACCAGACTCGTAATGAGGCCCAAGGTCTCCCTCGGAGGCCCTGTGCAGCCCAAACCATTTGTATTTGAGTGGAGAGAGGCATAGTAGGGTTACATGATCTATTTAAGAACATTTTTTTTTTAAATGAAATTACTCGGAGTGTAAAATCGATTTACAATTGTTTTTCATTTATATAATGTTCCTTAGAGGTCATCCTAAAAGAGCATGTTCTCTAACATGTCTCATAGAAATGTCAAGAATTAAATAAAGGGGTAGACCTGCACTCACAATCCCTGATCCTTCAGATAGAGTATATAGTGAACAAAAAAGGCGGATCAGTGGAATGGGATGACACTCGTTAAATTAAGTACATATCAAAACATTTATTTGAAAACTCATCACATGATCAATCATTTTATTGTCATAAAAATATCATAAAAATCTTAAGTCAAATCATGCCTTCATACGTATCCACATTCAAAAATACATTCAAGACTCCATAAATAAAATACCCTTGTGTACTAATAACATCAATTTGTATTATTCCAAATGTTTTAGTTAACATTTCCGATAGTGACCCAGTCCATAGTATCAGGTGTCATTATGTCACTGGTTTCAAGTATCACCAGATGTCCCTCATAGAGACCACGTCGACACGTGTTTCGGTCAGAGACCTTCTTCAGGACGTCGGGCTAGGAGCAGTTGCTCCGCCCTGTTCTCAGCGTATATATGGGCCAGTAATAAATCCCCACTTTTCGGCTTGCGGGACGGTAAGTCAGGACAGCAGAAATCAATCCTCCATTGGCGTCAATGTGTATGTTGAGCAACCACAACGTTTCTGATGGAGACTCTTATAATACAAAGAGACCCAGGTGCATCTCAGGTCCACGTACAGGTATGCCAGGTGATGTATCACTCAGACAAATCCCTGTGACACTTAGCGCAGCTTCGTGTATAAAAGAACCCTCAAGTCTGGTCCTCCTGCTAACACGCGGCACCGAACTACAATGCAACCGCGGTGTTAGCAGGAGGATCTTTCCAGGGATCATTACATTCTCTATGATTGGCTGGGGCTTTCTCACACATCACTAACTTTGTAGGGTAGGAACAGGAATCTGCCATTTCCTTTGTATGCCTCTCTAATCCATTCATGTCAGTCGAGGAGTTTGAAAGCCTATTTCTGCTGATGAAAACTTAGTTTACATGTATGCAAAATCTTCATTCAGGTATACATAATACAGGCTCGGGTGTCACTCGCACTGACCAATATTGAACTTGTCTAATGTGTCACCTAGATGTTGTATCACAGACAAACTGTGGTTGCTTAGCGGAATTGTATCATAAAATCTACCCAACAAATGCATACATCCTTGGGGATGTGGGCGCAGGGCACAGGTAAACCTGGGAACAATCAGGATGCATATGCGTAAATTGGCAAATGAAGCTGCACCTGCCATTCAATCTCAGATCTTGGTCGTCTTAGGTTTTACTGTGCCTCTATTGGAGAATATGATTCTGCAGTTGCCCTAAGCTAGAAAGGGGTCAGAGAGAATGCAAACAAGAGATTGCATCCTTATTGGAAAGTGCATCATATCCCTCAGCTCCATAAACCCTGTCTGTCTGCGATCTGTGTGAAATTACCGAATACAAAAGCCTGATCTTTTTTTTTTTCCCACATTTTTCCACAAATGTATATCTGGGGGGATACCCACCCATAACCCCCCCCCCCCACCTTACACCTTTACATTTGTATTCACTTTATCCCCTCGACATATATAAATGTGGAAAATTGGGGGTCAGACTTTTGGGGGTCGAACCTTTGGTATTAGGTAATTTCGTACAATACCGTCTGGCAGTGCCAACATGCTTCCCTTCACCCTCACCATCCTGCTGCAGTCACATCTCCCCGTCTCCTACTCATGACAAGAGGCAGCATGTTTTTTTTTTAGGACTCCCCAACCCTCTCATCATGGAGAATCCCCTGCTGAATTGCAGCATCACTCTGATAAGCAAGACCTGTTGCCACATCCAAATCTGGTGTTTGTGTCTGGCAGGATTTTGATTTTGGACTGTCGGAGAAGAGCTTGGGTCTTGAGGGAGACAGCAAGGTAGATTTCTTTGCCAAATGAGCAGGGATTTTAGCCTCTGCCCAGACCAATGTCTGATGAACGCCTGACAAACACCTTCTTTCCCAGTCCAATTGCAGAATTCCCAGCAGGCCGCTGAGCACTGCACCAGAGCATGGTAGAGTGAGCTTTTAGATATCTCTCAGCATGCCAACCAGCAGATGAAGCAATGAAAAACTGGTGACTGCAGTCCCAAATTTTAAGTAGCTCTTTTTCTGAACTGAAGATTCTTGCACCAATTACCCATAGCTTGCAGTTTATGGTAATTGACTGGCGTTTACAGGCTGCCTATTTCCCCTCAGACTGCCAACTCACAGATGCTTGTTTTGTTGCACATTGGATACAATGTATCAATGTGAGTGAGAGCAAGAAAGAGAGAGAGAGCGAGAGAGAGAGAGAGAAAGAGCGAAAGAGAGAGAGAGAGAAAGAGAGAGAGAGAGAGAGAGAGAAAGAGAGAGAGAGAGAGAGAGAGAGAGAGAGAGAGAAAAAACAGCTGCAGGCTGTTTTGCCTTGGAAGGGCTACTTCCCCATTGCCCTGATAACCATCAATGATCTACGGTCTCCTACCACTTTACACTACACATGCATAGCCACCACAGACAACCATCACATGCCTTGCCGTGAGCACAGTAACACCAAAAGGACTGTAGTCTACTAGATATTGGGCTCTTCCGTATGGATAACAAACTTCCATAGTGTGCAAACCCATATAAAGTACATTGACACTCAGAAACGGGTGCTTTCTAAATCCACCCAGCCCACCACAAGGTTTGCATCTGCCTTTCCAACTGTCCCACTAATGAACCCCAGCCCCCTTTTTCATTACAGAGACAAGCTCAGCGAGGCCACCAACATTGGCATAGCATACAGGTACTACACAAGACCACTTACATTACATTGATTAATGCCTATTCAAAAGACCAAACGTTTTTCTTTTTCATGCATTTGTTTTTAACATGACTTTAGTGATAGTAACAGATACAAGGGCACACATCCGCCTAGCTTTAATCACAGCAGGAACTCATTTAAACACACAGAATGTAGTCATTAAATCTCAGGTGACTGATTGAATGTATGATCAGGATGCTTCTTAGGATTACCATATTTAAGGCAAAGGGTTGTGTGGTCAAGACAAACAGAGGGCACTGTGTTGGCAGGGCACAGGGGTAAAGCTTAATTTGGGAGTATCCAATAGACTTTGCAATTTAAACAAATGTTTCATGTTTTTAAGTGGTCTTTTCTATTGTTGGAGTTGGTTTAGGGGTCTGACTATGGCTGGACACAGTCTGTTCACCTTACCAGGTTTTCCTGACATAGTGATTTGCCCAGGATCAGTCAATTTGTTCAAGTGGAAAAATCTACTCTTCCCTCCATGTGCTTATCCCTTCCAAAATCATATGCTCTGTGGTACCTCTTCCAAAGCCTTCTCCTCTCCCATCCTTTCTTTGGTCACCAGAGGTATCTTGGCACTATTGAGAGAGAGAAGGGGACCACTAGCTAAACGTGTCTGGAGTTAGAATAAAAGAGTCTTTAAGGACCTTCTGAAGGCCAGATGGTTGGATAAGGCCTTAACCGAGAGTGGAAGGTCGTTCCACATTCAGGCAGCGGCCACCGAGAAAGCCTGGCCTCCAATACGTTCACAGCGATAGGAGGGCACAACCAACAGGCACGCCGAAGCAGACCGCAATGTGCGGGAGGGGCAGTAGCAGACAAACTTGGACTGAAGGCGTTCTGCCTTTAGTCCATGGAGTGCTCGATGCACAATACAGAGAGTCTTGAACTCAATTCTCCGACTAACAGGGAGCCAGTGCAGGGCACGCAACACCAGGGAGATATATGCTCCATTAGGTGACCCAGTGGCCACAACGCCAGCAAGATTTTGTAGGCGCTGGAGCCGTTGGATCGGCCCTTTAGGATGTGCAAGATATAAAGAGTTACAATAATCCAAACGGCTGAGCACCATGGCAGCAACAACCGGAGGATGAAGAGAAGGCAGTCAGAACGGGAGTACCTTCTTCAATGTCTGAAGATGAAAATGACCAACTTTGCAGACGGCAGATACTTAGTCATTCATGGTCAGAGAAGCAGATAGCATCACACCGAGATTCTTAACCTTCTTCACTGGAACAGGAAGAGGACCCAAGAAGGAGGGCCAAAAAGAAGACAACCAGAGTGAAGGATCAGGGGGAGCGCCCACCACCATCATTTCTGTCTTGTCTCTATTCAACTTCAACCAGTTTTGCCCATCCACTCACCCACAGCAGCCAGGCACCGTATGACGCGCGACGACACCTCAGTAGGGTCAAGATAAATACGGATCAGAAACTGGGTGTCGTCGGCATAAGAAGAGCACCTGATGGCGAGGGAGTGGATGAGACAAATAAGGGGCCACATGTATATGTTGAAGAGAATGGGTAACAATGCAGAACCCTGTGGAACACCACAGGTGAGGCGGAAGGAGTGAGAAAGAAAAGGAGGAAGAGAGAGCACCAGAGTGCGGTCAAACAGGAATGACAAGAACCAGGCTAGAACCTGCCCCACAATCCCAATCTGAGACAAACGGGTCAGCAGGGTGGGGTGGTTGATGGTATTGAAGGCCGCACATAGGTCTAAAAGAATCAGGGCCCCCACCCAACCAGCATCAACCAGCCTGGCCATGTAATCCTGAACTGACACCAATACACTTTCTGTGCCTCAACCAGGCCTAAAGCCCGATTGGGCAGGATCAAGTAATGTAGAAGGTTCCAAGAAAGAGGAGAGTAGAAGGGATACCAGAGACTCCAACAATTTCATCGAAAAAGGAAGAAGAGAGATGGGGCAGAAATTAGAAATAATAGAAGACTCCAGTGAGGGTTTTTTTCAGGGGGGGCATCACAGTGACAATCTTAAAATTCTGTCGGGATGACCCCCATCTGGTAAGAGGTATTAACCGCCGAGGTAAGTTCCATAAGTAAGTCACCAGAGATCTTTTTCATGATTACAAATGGAAACACATCAGAGGGGGAGCCTAATTTAATGCTTTGTTTGGTCCCCATAACCATTTCCTCAGCGAAAGGTGGAAAAATAGACCACTCTCTCACTTCAGTCAGGCCTCCCAAAGCAATAGGTTCTCCTTCCGGAGCAGTAGTCAAGGAAGGCACTTGGAATGTAGGGCGAATGCCTGCAATGTTTGATATAAAGAGTTGGGCCAGTGAATCGCAACAATCTTGGAAGGAGTGAGCTCAGTGCAGGAATCATTTTCTCAGTGGAGGACAAGGATCTAACCACTGAAAAAAGTGCCTTAGGCTTACATAAAGCAGTCTCCACTTTCTGAGCAAAATACAATTTTTTGCTTCCAAAATGGCAGAGAAGTAGTCAGCCAAACTTTCTTTATATTGTGCTGTAAGGTTAGGGCCACTTACGTTCCATGTGTCTGAGTTGGAGATGTGCAGCTTTAAACAAAGTGGTAAACCAAGGCTGAGTAGGGAGCCTGCACGGTTGAATAAGCCGTCGAGGGACCAATACGTCAGAAGTTTCCAAACAGGGAGCAAGACAGCGTGGAAAAGGAGGAATCAGAACCTGCCTGATATTTAGTTTTGACCATCATAGCAAAACCCTGAAAATCTGCAGAGCGCCAGCCAAGCTACTATACTTCCCGTGGTCGGGTTTTGGGCAGAACCTGATTGCTTTTGAATGTGCAGGAAACCAGAAAGTGGTCGGACCAGAGTATCGGTTCTATGGATGGAATGGCAACCAAGTTAGCATTAGCCAGCACTAGATCCAATGTATTACCCAGTTTGTGTGTGGGTCCCATGCCAACTGCTGGATGTTAAGATCAGTTAAGCTAGAGAAAAGATGATCAAGCATGGGGGCCTCAGGCCATTAAATCTTAACTTGAAATCACCCAAAACAATCTGATTGGTATACTTCCCCTGAAGTTCAGCCACCAAATCTACAAACAGGTCAAGAAATACTGCATAGGATAGGAGCCGGGGGGGGCGGGCATAAACAATGAGAAGATGACAGAAACCTTCCATCCACTCCCCCTTCTCCATAAGGAAAACATTTGCCAAAGCATGAAAAATTTAAATTGTATACAGAATATCCCTGAACAAGAGCCTTAGAGCTGAATCCAAATTAATCATGTACTAAGAACAAATGTTCTGTACATTTTCTTCAGCACAATTCTATAATTGAGCTCTAAAAACATAATGCAGGGAAAAGGAGAAGCAAGAAAAATTGACTGCCAACTGCCTATTGACTCTCCCCTTTCTATTCTATCCACTCCTCCTTCACCTTTCATCCCCCAGTCATGTTCCATCAGCTCCCTCTGACCTCCAATCATATTTACCACCACCGCCATCTACTCCCGCCAAGACTTTTTGTCATGGCTGTGGATAATAGAGGATGATGCTGCCACCCCAATGTTGTGAGGGCTGATCAATGATGCCCCCAGTCCTTTTTCCATATCAGATTGTATGCATTCAGCAATGACTCCCTGAACACTGTGGCTATTTCCAGTAGGCCACAGATTAGTTGCTTGTGGTTCCACACTCTTGCTGTGAAAGACAGAACAACCTCAAAGAAGAAAATTGAAGCAAGGAATAGGATACTTTGAAGCATGACATTCTATTTATCTTGTGTTTTGCAGTTTTGCAGCACATTCTAACTGAATTGAAGGTGACATGGAGTGCTAGCATGCATGAGAGGGAGAGCTAGGGCAGAGGGAGTGCAATGAAGAGGTTGATTGTGCAGGTTGAGGGTCTCCTGGCCTCCTTGTATAAGTCAAAGTGTGGTGCATTTGTCTATGATTACTTCTTGTTCGACGTGAGTACTTTGATATTCTTTTGAATGTGACAATTCTGTTCAATACATGTGGTGGTATATTTTTCAAAGAAAGATCTATTAAATCAGGAGTGGTTTTTTTTGGAATAGCTTTTATAGTTAACTGAATCACTTCTAGGGGCACCTAATTTTGGCAGGTAAGGCAGAGTGAGGTTCAATGATATGCCCAAGATAACACACTTCGGTTAAGTGGTAAAGCAAGACTTTGAGCCTAGCTTGAAATGTAGGTACTTGACCATGCCTCTTCCCAGCTCAAGATGGCATGCATAGGTGTTTTAGTTTGTTTTTAAAAAACTAAAATAATACTCAGTTTTATACAGGGTGCTTTACAAATTCACAAGTCACATGATAAACTAACCTGACAACGTATAGATCATTGTAGACATTTTTGATGAAAACAAGTAAAGATGTAATTTTGTTTTGAATTCTAAATTGCACAGAGGGCCTGTTTGCACTTTTTTGCAAAAAGTCACCTCTAGGGAATTTTTATTGTTTCCATCTAGTGTTGGAAAAATAAATAGTAAAACAAAAGCAAAATCACCTTTGCTCTTTACTTTTCCACTACATGTCTGGAAAAGTGTACATCCCTCCCACAATATGTTCTTTTTGAATCTGCCTGCTTTTACCAGGTGTAAAAGCTAGGTGGATTCCATAGAATCCATTGGTTTTCCACAAATATTAAAATAGATGCTGGTGAAAACCCTATCCACTTTTGGTAGGGGGACTGGTAGGAGGAGGTAAATGTGTTAAGTCTGCCCTTCTCTGCAAGATTGCCTAACAAAAATCTGCACAATCCAGTAGAGCATACCAAGTGCTTGTAAGTGCTTTCAGTGCCACTTTGTTCACTCCATTTAAGTTTGAAAATGACCCCTTTTGCTCATAACTACATTTTCCCCATCCTGAATGGAAGCTCCAGCATGCAAAATAAGGAAAATGGACAAAAAATGGCCTACAGACGCAACGTGCAATGAAATTCATAACAAGGTCATTGTTTCATACCGCTTGTTCTGTACCCCCATCATTTCTAATCACACAACCTTCACACTTAAATAGATTATTAAAACCTTATATAATTTTAAGAAATATGTACCACAGCAATGGCCATTGTCAGTCAGGTACATTTTCCCATCTCTAATGACATCCTTATAAATCTGCTGCTGAGAAATGTTAAAAAGGTATATAGCCTCATTGTAAGTTTGCCGGTCCAGAAACAAGGGTGCTGGTAAGTTCACTCACACCCTTGTTTCCGAACTGGCAAACTAGTGCTGGGGCCACTTTGCCTGACAGGTCTGACTCGGGACAGGTCTGACTCTGCCGGGTGCAGCAGCCATGGTAGGCAGACCGCTCACGGTTAGCAACGGTGCCAGAGCTTCCAGGTTCCCACTCCCATAGAGTCCATAGGACTCTATGGGAATGGGGTCTTACATTTTACTGGCGCCTGACTTCCTGGGCCACCAGACTTGTAATCTCCCCGTGGCACCGGGAAATCAGGCGCCAGTAAAATATTCCGAGTCGGGCGGCAACCCACCTGTAGCACCGGCAGGCTTATCACCAGACTCGTAATGAGGCCCAAGGTCTCCCTCGGAGGCCCTGTGCAGCCCAAACCTTTTGTCTTTGAGTGGAGAGAGGCATAGTAGGGTTACATGATCTATTTAAGAACATGATTTTTTTGAATGAAATTACTCGGAGTGTGAAATCGATTTACAATTGTTTTTCATTTATATAACGTTCCTTAGAGCTCATCCTAAAAGAGCATGTTCTCTAACATGTCTCATTGAGATGTCAAGAAGTAAATAAAGGGGTAGACCTGCACTCACAATCCCTGATCCTTCAGGTAGAGTATATAGTGAACAAAAAAGGCGGATCAGTGGAATGGGATGACACTGGTTAAATCAAGTACATATCAAAATATTTATTTGAAAACTCATCACATGATCAATCATTTAATTGTCATAAAAATATCATAAAAATCTTAAGTCAAATCATGCCTTCATACGTATCCACATTCGAAAATACATTCAAGACTCCATAAATAAAACACCCTTGTGTACTAATATCATCAATTTGTATTATTCCAAATTTTATAGTTAACATTTCCGATAGTGACCCAGTCCATAGTATCAGGTGTCATTATGTCACTGGTTTCAAGTATCACCAGATGTCCCTCATAGAGACCACGTCGACACGTGTTTCGGTCAGAGACCTTCTTCAGGATGTCGGGCTAGGAGCAGTTGCTCCGCCCTGTTCTCAGCATATATGGGCCAGTAATAAATCCCCACTTTCCGGCTTGCGGGACGGTAAATCAGGACAGCGGAAATCAATCCTCCATTGGCGTCAATGTGTATGTTGAGCAACCACAACGTTGCTGATGGAGACTCCTATAATACAAAGATACCCAGGTGCACTTCAGGTCCACGCACAGGTATGCCAGGTGATGTATCACTCAGACAAATCTCTGAGACACTTAGCACAGCTTCGTGTATAAAAGAACCCTCAAGTCTGGTCCTCCTGCTAGCACGCGGCACCGAACTACACTACACAACTCATTTGATGAGTTTTAATTTAACCAGTGTCATCCCATTCCACTGATCCACCTTTTTTGTTCATCATAGAGATGTCATCCATTCCTAATAGAAGACAGGTATGAAAAGTATATGGGATGTTATGTATCTCCACTTAAGGGCCAAATCTAATTGTATATATTGTAGCAAACATGCCCCAACACAGGGCGTACATGACGCTGTTGCCACCCCACATTAAAAAAAAAGATGACACACCCATGGTGGCTGGAAATAGTAGGCAGAGAGTGTCAGGGTAATTCATGGAATAAATCTTGCCGAAACAGGCGCATGCGCGCGTTTTCACGCGCAAGCGCCGTTTTCGTATTCATGGAACACAATGCGCGTGGCTTACCTGAGATCTGCATTGAATTTGAGTGGGTCCAACACATCACTGCAACACCATGCGACACCATCACTTGCACGATATGGCCACCGAAGGCACACAAACTCCAGCGCACACACCAAAAAAGGGGGCGGAACATGTGAAATGGGTCCACCCATGATAGTTTCATATTCAGAATGTCACCCCTAAACCAGGACCTGGAAGCTGGGAGGCATGGCAACACACGGCTCATTTGTAAGTACAAATGCCTGTGCACATTAATGCACATCACACACATATAAATAGACAAACCCTTCTAATGCAGGTGTATGGGACAGAACAGCATCCACAGCAGAATCACTCACCTGCGACAGCAATGAGGGTTCAATTTCCGATTCCGCACTAGAGGCATAGGGTTCCTCAGAGGTGTACTTAGAGACACCCCTGGCCTGGATGGTCTGGAACACCAATGGATGTTCATGGGCTACCAACCCACGGCCTCCACTGATGCCTGGTTGGGGCTCTGAATACGCAACCCTCTCTGCCATCTCCTCCTCCTTCACTGATTCCAGTGCCTCATCACATGCACAAAATAAAAAGAAGACATGACCACACATGTTAACAGCACAGGCCACACACATAGGTATTACAATGTTGACAGCCAACACATGAAGCAGCCATGTGACATATGACACAAACTCAGGCATGCACACAGTGCCAATGTAATGGAATGGGACACTGACACAAGACATGGATGTGTGTCAAATGGCAAAATAAGACATGTACTGCATGGTACAATGCACCTGCATCACACACAAGTTTGTGACTGGCATAGTCCTTCCACAAACATAACAGATGCCAACACACAGATGGCACATAGCATACCCATGCTGAACTGTTAACCAGGCCCAGATGGAAGCTCAATACTACTGTCCATGAGTCATGTACAATGCATGTCATTTGACATTTCATTCAAATCACTATGATAAACCACACATGTGTCACAGGCTGCAACAACGCTAGGGTGTTGAAATACAGTGAAGGAAGGCTCATGGATTCATCAGTGACAGGTTACTTTAACATGACACAAGTGAATAGGCATATGGAACGGGAGTACAGGGCTCAGAAGTGTGTTGGTGCACTGCAGTGCACGTGTACCGCATCAACTATCATTGAGAACACAGAGGCAGTCATATGAATGTCGTGGACTGATGGCAGTGTAATGGCAAGTGCAGTCATTCTGTGTAAAGTGTTGGAAGTGGGTTTTAGGGATAGAGTAAACCCCACCCCAAAGTGCGGGGGATGGCTTGGAGGCAGTGCATGGCTCAAAATGGTTGTTCAGAGTATGGTGTTGTAGCAGACAGTGTGGGCAGGTGTCAATTGCATTCTTTCAGTCATCTGGGACTACAGCAAGGGAGAGGAAGACAGAAAGCACAACACATGAGGAAGCATCAGAAGTTCCACCAGACCCAGAGAAGCAACAACAGCAATTGCATAGAGGCAGGGAGGCTGTACCAGAAGGAGGCTTATGCTCGACACAGACAAGAACCCCAAACTAATGGCACATGCATCACCACTCACCAGACATTGGCTCATAATTTGGCAGCCCTCCACTCCACTGCAATGAAATCTCCAGCTATCTCCAGCTATCTCCTAATGTGGAGTGAGTTCTTCGTCCTCTGATGGTGTCCCACTGCCAGTCACCAGAGTAGAGGCGAACTTTGCAGCCAGCTTGTCTTTTGCTTGACGTCGGAGGTCATTCCAACGCTTCATCACATCATCTACTGTGAGCCTTCCCATATCCCAAAGCACTAATATAGTCTGTGATGCACTGCGATTGGGCCCTACGCTGAGCAGGTGTATCTTTGCTCCCTGCTGTCACCAGCATGTCACAGCCATGTTCAAACATATAGTCCACAAGTGCATCCAGTTCCCCAGTACAGAAACTCTGCTTTCTTGACGTGTTTGAGGGCTGAGCCGTGTCTGGGGTCCCAGCCTGTTCTGCTGGAGCACGGTTCTTCCTCTTGGGAGGTGGTGCAGACCCTGAGTGGCTTGTGCCACTCTGGTCAGTAGGGGCTGAAGCACAGGTGAACTGGCCAATGGAAGCAGGCATTGACATGAGGACTGAAGGTCGGACTGCAGGTATTGGCAGCTGCGTGCTGTTGCAAGGACCCTGTGCGACACCTGCCTCGGTGCCAAGGGCGTGGACCAACACAGTCCTGGCTGGGTGACTCAGAGCCAGGGTGATGTCAGCTGCAGCTGCCCCTGCAGCTTCCACACCCTTGGCTGCTCGTGGCAGCAGATGACACTGCTGCCCCAGATGCACGTGACCTGGTGATAGCAACTTTCACCACACGTGCCTTGGCCCCCAAGACACAGAAATCGACCTGTGAGTCTTCCTGTGCCTGTTCTGGGACCAATCCAGTCTGGGCTCGCTGACCCTGAGCCAGGGTGGTGGTAGCTGCAGCTGTCCCTACAGCTTCCACACCCTGCCTGCTCATGACAGCAGATGGCACTGCTTGTCGGGTCTGAGGGGTTCTGAGGATGGCAGCAGCAGCTGCTTCTCCCTGACCTACTTGAGGGGATGGGCATAGCTTTCGCTGCATGTGCCTGGACACCCTGCCTCATGGAACACCCTGGCCACATCGCCCACCTTCTCCACCTTGGCCACCATGGCCTCATCCCCCACCGCAGCCATCTACGGGAGGTCGCCCAGCTTTGCCTCCCTTACCACTTGTTGCCCTCCCAGTCATGGCGCTGATGTACTAGCGCAATGGAAGGGGCAGACAACAATTGTCCTGGACAATTGGGGCGAAGGGGGCAGGGTACGTGATGGAAAACTTATGCGTATGCTCCTGCAAGGCTGAATGTGACCCCTGGAGAAATATAACGGGTCACACAATGCTGAGGCACACCAAAAACAAAATCAAACATGCACGCAATCCCTCGGTAGCCCACGTGCAATGAACACATTTACCGCAGTACACTGTGGCACCCAGGAACACAAAAAATGACCTCTAAAATGGGGTACGTGACACACAGGGGCAACCACAGTGGGAACAATGTGTGCACGACTCACCGTCTGCATGGAAAAATGAAGGAAAACACATTCACGACCCAGCGCTGCACGCCCAGGTCTTGGTGTTGGAGCTCCGTCTGGAGTTGACTAGTAAGTGTTCATGTGTTCTTGTCCGCCATAGTGCATGTGCATGTTGACGTGCGGCTGGAGTGTGCACCTTGGCCTCCTGTACAGGTGTCTGTGTGCATGTCCCTGACAGTGCTGCATGTGAGTCCATTCAAGCCTGCCCCACTTCAATGGTGTCTGTGTTGCAATGTGTGATGCGCACCGGCATGTAACAAGGTGCACATGTTTGCATACCTCTGTCTGGATTAGGGCATGTGACAGGTGTGACACATGGATGCTAATGTCACCATCATGGACATGTATGGTGTACATGTGTGTGTGTCTGAGTAGTGAGTGTGTGACTGGCCAACCCCATGGAGGCATGACACATTAGCATCTCAATGCGTGAATGACTCATGCGGCCAGTTGTCCCCAATTGCACTGTGATGTGAGGACTACATGGCCTGATGCATGACTGTCATGTTGTGTGTGTATGTGATGTGCATGTACCATGATGCATGTGAGGTTCAGCCACTCCTCTAGTGTGCTTGCAGTGCCTTGGACATGGATGTGAATATGTGTTGCACATGGCATGCATGATTGTGCATGTGTGTTGCTTGCACTGTCCTGTGTGTTGGGGGGGTGATGGTTGTGATGTTTGAAAGTGCCACTCATGTGTATTTGCTTTGTTCCAAGCAGACAGTTTGTACACTGATGCTTGTGTTCAATGTCTCCTTATCTACAGTGACAACGGAGGAAGAGGGCGGAGGTGGTGCCGGGGAGCACCGCCGCAGGGCTGCCTCCACCAGGCATTGACACAAGGCCAGGTCATTCTCCCAGTTTAGGTCATCTACCGGGAGCGAGGAGGCTGGTTCTGTGTCTGCAACAATGGCCGCTGCTGCTGAGGGGAGGCTCAACAGGGTGAAGTTGGTCATGGCTCCTCAGCAGCGGGAGCGACTGGTGAGACTACACAGGGGCAATCCGATGCAGAGGAACAGTGGGGAGTCATCCAGGTTCGTGCTGGGCGAGGAGGAGGAGGAGGCCACATCAGCACAACACATGGGGCCCGATGGGGGTGATGAGGTAGGTGTGATGGGTGCAGACAAACCAAGAAACTGAATTTGTTTATGATTGAGGGAAAAGAGCGGAAAATCAGACATTTTTCCAACTGCAAATCCACTAACGTCATCTATGTAATTCAATGCACTTGCGGCCTACGTTATGTAGGTCAAACTTCAAGACCTGTTCATAAGCGTATCAGTGAACACAGATCCAGGATACGCTGTAAAACCCTCACTGCTCCTCTGGTCCAGCATTTCAACGAACACCACCATGATCCAGACTCCTTCTCTTGGTGGGTGGTAGACAAGGTCCAGAATAAAACCAACATTGCCAACGCCCTGAATTTCAAAGAAGCATGGTGGATGTACAAACTTAAATCCACCACCACCGGCCTCAACGAGGCCCAACCGGGACCATTCAACACCTAATTTATTTCAGTGATCCTACACCCGAGTCCCACTTGGATCTCTCTAGACCAACCAGACATGCAAAGTTTCTTCCTCCTGGTTCCGAGCGCCCTCTACTCACAAGGGCACCCACATACACATTACATGGTCTAGCACCCCCTCCACCTTGATGATACCATTCTGGGTCTCCACACCTGAACCTAAGACTCAGCCACCTGTCTTTTACTGTGACTTAGACCACCCTATAATATCAGGTTCTTTAATGCACAGCTGCCAAGCCCGCACGTGTGTAATCTAATATCCCAGCTATAACGTAAATGCATACCAGACGGGAAAATAATCACAATGTTTTGTTCTATAGATACATGCCAGTATGTACCTAAGTTGCTTCTGTTTATGCTTTTTTATTTACATAAGTCTTCCATTATTCCAACATTAATGCATTTGTATTTTACAGGGGTCACTAATCACAATGTCTTCAGTATAGTTGCATGACATTTTGTGTCCTGACTGCATTTAGCAATGATGTTATTGCTGATCCCACTGTTCCACACAGATTGTTTTGTATTGATACATTTTCATTTTAATCTTGTGTTCGACTCATGTATTTGCAATGATGTAATTGCTGATCACTTTGTTTCACATAGAGTGTTTGATATGTGGACATGACACCTTTTAACCCTGTACCTGATCAACTGCCCCCCTTCTCAGGTCCTTGAGTATCCGCTGTATACACAGAATCTTTATCTAGGAGGTTGATCTATCCCACCTCCGCTCTTCCCTTTCTCTCCCCGCACCCCCTACACCGCACTCCTAATCGTCATGCTTCGTCTACTTGTGGCTTACTTTACTTCCCACAGGCCACCGCAGATTGCGTTCTCTTTCTACCAGCCTCTTCTGGCTACCCACCCGGGCAGTGACATCTCCCCCGCCCACCCTCCTTTCGGATGCACTGACCTTGCATGCTCCACTTGGCCACACTGTACGGCAGGTCCCACGATCTGTCCACCCAGCCCTGCTCCCACGTCCACCTTCTACGGTCCCGGGGAGCTGCCACAGCAGAGAGCCACTACTCTCCTGAGCCTGCACAGTTACGCTGCTAGACACGTTCTCTGATCCAACGCCGATGAACACTTCCTCCTCGCGCATGTGCATTAGTGCCTCGGACCACAATGCACATATGCAGCTCGTTACCAGAGTCAGCACAGGCGCAATTTCCAGACGCCGGTCCAGCTCCAGTTTGCCTCGACATTTGCAGGTACACCTCATACTGTCTCTTGAATGCCGGATCCACTTCTTTACACCTTTTTAACAACGCTTGTGTTGGCTGTCAGGTTCCTCACCCATGTAACCTTTCTCCCCCCCCCCCCTTTTTGCCTTGTAACTCTATTTTCCACCCAGGGTGAACCAGACGGAAAATATTTACGAGCCATCCAGTTTTGATGACTTCACTTCTGGCTCTTTTGGCTCCAGCCCCCCTCCAATACCGGGCCCACTTCTTCAGTTAACTTCAGGTACTTTCAATACCCCCACCTTGGGTATTGTTCTTGCACATTTTGCCTGTTTATCCTGCCCCATGGTCACCACATGACCATAGCATTCTCCCCCTTTCTCTGTGCACCCCAGGTTCGTCACTTTTTGAATCCAGCCGGACCTTGCACTGACTACCAGGGGACACTTGCATGATCCCCACGGGCTGCCCGCCCACATGCCGGACGCCCTCACAACCAATGCCCAATGTGGCGTCTCTTTTGCCCTACCATGAAACCTCTTGGGCTCATCTGCTCCCAGTCGAAGCACGACCAGTGGTGAGTGGAGTATTTCTCTGGAACCTTCTAGGACTTGTTCTTCATGTATTAGATATACCTTGTTGACCCGCTCCAGCACCCTGCTGCTGTTTTAACACTGTTCTCTTATTCTTCTACCATTTTTTGTTTTTCTAAACACAGGGTTTCCTGACTTTTTTTGGCCCCAGAAGAAGGCGTCCATCTATTTCTGCCGAAACATCAGCAGCACATAGACCTATTATCTTCATGGGTTGTATTTAGTGCTGCACTCTTACTCCTAACATCTTACTCAGACTTAGACGAAATATGAGGTCAGACTTTAGCCGGGCATAAGAGACCTACTATCAACGTCTCCACCATTCACACTTTCCTCCTGTGTTTCCTGTACCCAATCACATGGGATATTTTATTCACAAGCAAGTTGACTGTTAAAATGTGTAAATGGATGTTTTACACCTTATGTCACCTGTAAATATGTTACACTGAATTTCCAACAGAACTATGTGTTTGTTCACCACAACGGTCATTATGTACTGTTATGTATATAGAAAAACTTAAAAGATTTTGCAAAAAAAGAAAAAGCATCAGCTAAAACTAATAAAAGCTGACACTTTCATACAAGTTTGAGATATGTGTTTGTCAGCAGCAAGCATATTTTTTTCAATAACGGCTGTCCCAGTTGGATGGGCACCCAAAAGGGTTGAAAAACTAGTGTGCACTTGATGAATTGTGTGCACTCCTTTGATTCATAGAGGGTAGGACAACCCCCTTGTTATGGTGCAGTCCAGGGGCAGGGGCAGGAGGAAGTTCAGGTCAGCTTGGCGGGGCCTGTGTAACGCTCACCTGTTCTTTTCCACGGGTATGTCTCCAGACACACACCTGAGGGCTCTTCAGTACCCCTCGCCTGTCCCGGACCCCTGGATAAGCGGATTCAGCTCTAGAAGGCAGGAGGGGCAGCTTAGATGATTTTCTACTAGATCGCCCACCTCCCACGTTCCCGTGCAGGTTCCCTAAGGGCGACTCTCAACTTTTTGACATTAATGGTGCGCTCTCCGTCCTGCCGCTCCGGGCAGGGGGCGCATCGATTTTGGGCCCGTTCTGCCGAGTTGCTTCACTGGCGAGGGCCGGAGTTCAGACCGGCTGCAACTCCTTCTTCAGGTAAGTCTTAGTAAGTGAGAGCAAAGTCTTTATTGATGAGAGTAAGTCTTTATAGGTGAGAGTAAGTCTTTGGTATATGAGCTAACTCTTGTCCTTGTTGCTGGTGGTGGAGATCGCAAAGAAAGCCGAAGACTGGTTCAAGCAGGTAAGCTGAGTCGCCATGCGGCACTGAAAGCGTCCTTGCAAATGACTAACCTGCTAACTTTGTCTTGCAGACCGCGACGGGCTGGAGTTGGAGGAACCCCGAAGGAATGAAGAAATCGCGGGCAGCGCAAGTTGGGCGGCTTCGAAGAACAGATGAAGCAGCTAACGGGAGAGAGTTGAGATGATACTTGCTTCGGATGACTAGGAAGACACAGGATGCTGCGAAGTGGTAAGTATGGCGATGGTCTTGCCTTGGTTACTCCGAGGTTGAAGGATGCTGCTGAGCTGGTAAGCAGGGCGTTGGTCAGGCCCAGGAAGGCTCCGAAGTCGATGGATGAATCTGAGCAGGTAAGGATGCAGAGCAGGATGAGCGTCACGCTGCAAAGGCAGAATAACGCAAAGCGCGTGCTCTTGGTAGGGCGTGGTTTAAATAGCTAGGTAGTATCCCAGGTGCCTTTGTGCGGGCCCCACCCTGGAAGCTAGACTGCAGCATACAGTTCTCCAGTATTCCACATGGGGGTGGCCATGCTCATCCATTGGCCATAGGAAGCCCATCCCAGTGAGCGTCTCCTATGCCAGCAGCGCCAGGACTGGCTCCAGGGCATTCGAGGAGGCCCCAATAGGGTTCGTAAGGGCCCGTGTCCCCTTGAGGGAGATAAGGCCATGACAGCACTCCCCCTAAGGCCCCTCTCAAGGGAATTCCTTGGCCTGGTCCCGGTTTTGAAGGGAAGGTCCGGTGAAAACGCTGGAGCAAGCGAGGGGCGTGAACATACTCGCTGGGCTCCCAGGACCTATCCTGAGGTCCATATCCTTTCCAGTCCACTAAATAGTAGAGTTTTGATCTCACCATCTTAGAATCGAGGATGTCCTTCACTTCATAATCCGGTTTGCCTTGAATGATGATCGGCTCTGGTGGAGTTGTTACACGGGTCCCTGGTTTGCATGGCTTCAGAAGCGATACATGAAATACTGGATGTATTTGCATGTTCGCAGGTAGTGTCAGTTTCACTGCTGCCGGGTTAATAATAGCTTTCACAGGGTACGGTCCCAGGAACCGTGGACGGAATGTTTGTTTCCCCTTACGTGGTACGTGTTTGGAAGCAAGCCATACCATATCTCCCACCTGACAAACCAGAGCTTCGGAGCGGTGCTGGTCAGCGAATCTCTTCTGGCGAATCTTAGCTTGACGTAGGTGTTCTTGCACTTTGGCGAAGGCTTGGGTGATGGTATTATGTAGGGTCTCGACTGTAGGCATTTCCAGGGTTGTGGGGATGTCTAACTCGGAAGTCTGTGGATGCCGCCCATAGATTGTAAAGAATTGAGTCTGTCCTGTGCTGCTATGTAGCGAATTATTCTAAGCGTATTCTGCGATCCATAGGAGTTCTGTCCATTCCCCTTCGCCCTGGTGAAGCATGCAACGCAGGTATTGTTCAAGAGTCTGGTTTGTTCTCTCGGTTCGGCCGTCGGTTTGAGGGTGGTGGCTCGTGGACAAATGGATATCTATCTGGGCCAGAGAACAGCACTTCTTCCAAAAGCTAGATATAAATTAAGATCAGCGATCAGATATCAGGACTCAAGGAAATCCGTGTAGGTGGACGACATGTTCCAGGAAAGTCTTGGCGAGGCCAGAGGCAGTGGGCAGCCCTTTGAATGGAAAGAAGTGAGCCCTTTTCGAAAATAGGTCCACAATCACCAAGATGGTGTTGAAGCCTTGACATGGAGGAAGATCCGTAATAAAGTCCAATGACAGCGTGTGCCAAGATGCCGGGGGGAATGTCTAATGGTTGAAGGAACCCCGCTGGTTTCTGCTTGCTGGATTTGTTTTGGGCACAAACTCCACATGAAGACACAAATTCGGTAACGTCCTTGCGCCACGTTGGGCACCAGTAATTCCTTTTGGTATTGGTTAGAGTCTTGGTGATTCCTGGGGGGCCGCCATGAGGGAATCATGGCGCTCGGAGTAACCTGTCCCTGCAACTCTTTCACAGGAACAAATAACCGGTCCCGGTAGTATGGCAGCTGCCCTTTCACGCTGTAGTGCTTTCCTCTAGAGGCCCACTCCTGTAGCTGCTCCTGGGTGAGGATCTGTTGAATCTCGTAAAGATGTTCACTCTGGGTCATGGTGGTGGTAATTCCTAAGACCCGATTTTCCGGTATGATGGCCACTGGGTCCGGTGGTGAATGTGCCCTTTCGTCCGTGCCCATACGGGAGAGAGCATCCGCTTTACCGTTCTTGATTCCCGGTCGGTAGGCGATCACAAAGTCAAATTCGACAAAGAATAGGGCCCACCGCAGTTGTCGAGATGATTGGGTTTTCGCTCCTTTCAAGTACTGGAGGTTCCGGTGATCTGTTATTACAGTGACGGTGTGTCGGGCTCCGAGCAGGTAGTGTCGCCAGGCCTTGAAAGATGTAGGGGAGTTCTGGGCGCGGGTGTCACAAAATAGGGGCAGAGGTGAACTGCGTCTTCAGTTCTTGGAAGGCCCTTTCCGCTACTTGAGTCCAGTTATAAACGTCTTGTGTGTTTTTCCGAGCAACAAAGTAATCGGGTGCACGACTTGGGAGAATCCGCCGATAGAAGTTCGCAAACCCCAGCATGCTTTGACCTCCTTTAATGGAAGTGGGAGCTGGCCAATTGAGAACTGCGTCCACTTTATGGGCATCCATTCGAATGCCTTGGGGAGAAAGGATGAATCCTAAGAATTCCACTTCAGTGACATGGTACAAGCACTTTTCCAGTTTCGGGTATTGATGGTGTTCGCGATGCTTACCCAGAATGGCCCGCACATGTCCTACGTGTTCTTGTTCAGAGGAGGAGTACACCAGGATGTCATCGATATACACAAGGGCACAGACATCAATGAGTTCTCGAAGGAAGTCATTCATAAAATGCTGGAACGCAGCAGGGGCGTTGCATAGGCCAAACGGCATGACTTGGTATTCAAACAGGCCGTACTTGGTACGGAAGGCCATCTTCCATTCGTCCCCTTCTTTTATACGCACCAGGTGATAGGCCCCTCTCAAGTCCAATTTGGTATAGATCTGTGCTTCCTTAACCTGGTCCAATAACTCCGGAATCAGGGGTAGTGGGTAACGGTTTTTACAGTTATCTGGTTCAATGCGTGGTAGTCAATACACGTTCTCAGTTCGCCCTCCTTTTTCGCTACGAAGAATAACGGCACCGCGGCCGATGACTTGGACGGGCGAATAAAACCATTGGCCAGGTATTGCTTCAGGTAGGCCTTCAAATGCTGATTTTTGGGTTCGGTAAGCGCGTAAATGCGCCCGCATTGGACTTGGGCTCATGGCAGGAGATCGATTTGGCAGTCGTAAGGCCAGTGAGGTGGCAACGTATTCGCCTGCTCCTTCTGGAAAACGTCCTGGAAATCTTGGTAGTGAGCCGGCAAAGTCAAAACCGCTCAAAGGGTATGAGCTAAGCCTTCCCGCACAGGAGAAGTTGCGAGCTTGGCCTTCCGCCCCTTCTGGTAACAGGTGTGCATGCAGCTGTGGGTGAAAACTAACTCACAAGCTCGCCAGTTGATTCGGGGGTTATGGACCAACAAACCAATGAATTCGGCCAATCCCGGGGTGGATCCACCACTTGGGCCAAAACGTCTTTTAGCTCCCCGCGAAGACCCAGATGAAACAATGTGGTTCGTTTATCCTCAGGCCAGTCCGCTTCGACCACCAGTCGATTAAAGGTTGCTATGTAAGTTAACAGGTCCTGACTCCCTTGGCGGAGTGACAAAAGTTTGTTATCCAGGGCTTGCCCATGGTGTCGTCGGGCAAAGAGTTTCTCCAGTTCCCGTTGGAACCCTCAAAGTCTTGCAGCAGAGGGTTGTCTCGGCTGATGAATGGAACTGACCAGTCGGCCGCACTCCCACTTAAGTACGACAGTACGAAAGCCACACATGCTTCGTCTGTGGGAAACGTCCCCGGCCTACATTAAAACATGGAGGCGACATTGATTCATGAAAGTGGCGTATCTGCGGGGGTCCCCCGCAAACTGTTCCGGAGGAGGCAGTGGAACAGTCCCAGGAAGGTTAATTTGAACTGGACTGTTCGCGATAGCCGAGGTGGAGGGACTTACTCCGGGTAACTGGGTTTGTCCTGCCTGTGACTGGAGGAGTTGTCTTCCAAGGTCATCAGTCCTTTCCTTGGCGACAATCACTTCTCTTCGCAATGCATTAGTCTCCTGCCGCGCGGAATGGACTTCCGCACACAATTGCCCCAGCAATTGGGCCAGCTAGTCAGTTTCTGATGTTTCCATAATAGATGCCCAGGTTGGTTTATGTGTTAGGGCTTCGCGTTCTGTAATGCTCACCTGTTCTTTTCCACGGGGACGTCTCCAGACACACATCTGAGGGCTCTTCAGTACCCCTCGCCCGTCCCAGACCCCTGGATAAGCGGATTCAGCTCTAGAAGACAGGAGGGGCAGCTTAGATGATTTCCTACAAGATCCCCCACCTCCCACGTTCCCGTGCAGGTTCCCTAAGGGCGACTCTCAGCTTATTGATGTTAACGGTGCGCTCTCCGTCCTGCCGCTCCGGGCAGGGGCGCGTCGATTTTGGGCCTGTTCTGCCGAGTTGCTTCACTCGCGAGGGCCGGAGTTCAGACCGGCTGCAACTCCTTCTTCAGGTAAGTCTTAGTAAGTGAGAGCAAAGTCTTTATTGATGAGAGTAAGTCTTTATAGGTGAGAGTAAGTCTTTGGTATATGAGCTAACTCTTGTCCTCGTTGCTGGTGGTGGAGATTGCGAAGAAAGCTGAAGACTGGTTCAAGCAGGTAAGCTGAGTCGCCATACGGCGCTGAAAGCGTCCTTGCAAATGACTAACCTGCTAACTTTATCTTGCAGACCTCGACGGGCTGGAGTTGGAGGAACCCCCCAAAGAAATGAAGAAATCGGGGGCAGCACAAGTTGGGCGGCTTCGAACAACAGATGAAGCAGCTAACGAGAGAGAGTTGAGATGATACCTGCTTTGGATGACTAGGAAACCATAGGATGCTGCGAAGTGGTACGTATGGTGATGGTCTTCCCTTGGTTACTCCGAGGTCGAACGATGCTGCTGAATTGGTAAGTATGGCGATGATTTTGCCTTGGTTATTCCGAGGTCGAAGGATGCTGCTGAATTGGTAAGTATGGCGATGGTCTTGCCTTGGTTACTCCGAGGTCGAAGGATGATGCTGAATTGGTAAGTATGGCAATGGTCTTGCCTTGGTTACTCTGAGGTCGAAGGATACTGCTGAGCTGGTAAGCAGGGCATTGGTCAGGCCCAGGAAGGCTCCGAAGATAATGGATGAAGCTGAGCAGGTAAGTATGCAGAGCAGGATGAGTGTCACGCTGCAAAGGCAGGATAACGTGAAGCGCGTGCTCTTGGTCGGGCCGGGCGTGGTTTAAATAGCTAGGTAGTATCCCAGGTGCCTTTGGGGCGGGCCCCACCCTGGAAGCTAGACTGCAGCATACAGTTCTCCAGTATTCCTCATGGGGGCAGCCATGCTTATCCATTGGCCGTAGGAAGCCCGTCCCAGTGAGCGTCGCCTATGCCAGCAGCGCCAGGACTGGCTTCAGTACTTCCGAGGAGGCCCCAATAGGGTTCATAAGGGCCCGTGTCCCCTTGAGGGAGATAAGGTTGTGACAGCCTGTGCCTAATCCTGTCGCTGAAACTGCACCTGCATCAGTATGCAACTGCGGGCATGCCTCAGGCCAGACCCGTCCGCAGGTAGCCGATGTATCTACATCAACTGATCTTCCACTACCAGTGGACGAGGCAATTCATGACAGGGTGGAGCCATGCTAGCCGGTTTTGCGAGGCGTACAGGCACCCTTCGGGATGATGTGCAGGCTTTCAGTCGGGGGCTTGCACATCATCACAAAAAGGTCTGTTGCATGATGAACTGGCTAGCTCATTTCATTGTCGCAAGTTTACTACAAGTGCTTTCCACTGAACTGACCCCCTCCTCCTCTTCCTCCACTGTGCACCAGTCGTACTCCTTGACGACTTCCAGCCCAGATACCACCAGGGCCCCCTGTGGACCTGTCCCAACCATGGTGGCCAGTCTGGTGCAGATCACATCCCTGCCACAGTCGGTAGTGAAAGGAGGATCAGCAGAGGTGGTCATCCCAGCAACAGGACCAGTGGCAATGGAAGTAGTGCAGGCACCTTGCAGCAGGGCACGTGAATGACTGCCTCGGGTTTGTCATCTTGCCAAAGGCAGGCCTGGAGGCACAGGCATGGGGTATATCAGTGGCAGCAGGCTAAACTTAGGAGGCGACAGGATTCAGCATCCTCAACATCACAGGGGCAGGTATCAGCCTTGGAGCAGGAGGGAAACATGGACCTTGGAACATGTGTGTCTTCCGTGTTGCAGAGAATGGACCAGAAAACTGGAGCAGAGCGGCAGCGGGCAGAGGGGGCATGACACACCGTGGCCAGAGCGGAGAACACCCTGCGTCGGGCAGAGAGGCAGACAGAGTTCCTCGTGGAGACTTGCAGGGAGTTTGAGAGGAGCACAATTGAGTCGCTGCGAGCCCTCGAGGGTAGAGCAGAGGCCCTCCTCAGGGAAATTGATGCAGAGTTTGGTAATGCCCTGGCCGGAACTCTTGGGGGAAATGGTGAGTCGTAGGACTAGCCTGCTGCCTTTGTAAATAGTTCATTAGGGTTAGGTTTTCTTTTTTGTTGTTTTTATTTTGGAGTTCATGGACTTTGCTCTGCATCTTGTATATAGTTCTTTTTTATAGTAGTTTTAGGATGTTCTTGTACTTTTTGGGGATCATGGACCCGTGAACTTTGTATATAGTTTGGATCTTGTCGTTTTCCAGGATTATTTTTTGTTGCATGGAGCAATGGTTTTATTCCTGATTTTTATTTGCGTTTACATATGGTACAATGGACATGGACCACAATTTGGATTCTTTCATTTTCCCATCACATTCTTTTTTTTCATGGATTTTAATTTTCGTTTTGTATGATCATTATTTCACTGGTTTCATTTGTATGTGTTTCATTTGGATTCTGGATATTTAATATATTTTTATACTTTGGAGTACAAGTGGTGTCTGCTCTCAATGCTTTGGTGCATGTTTCAATGTTCCTTGTCTGTATTACGTGTCCCTGATGTTGAGCAATGTGGTTCATGTGTGTGCAAACATGCATGCATGTGTGAGTTTGTGATTCCCATGCCATGGGGAATGTAATGGGGAGCAGGAACAATGGATGAGTGTTGAAGTGCACCGTGTGAGTGCAGCATGTGGTGGGATTTGGGCCGACATATGCTACATGATTGCATGGGGTACAGATGTGGGAGGTCGGGGGAACATGAGTCGGGGCCTGCCTGCAGGTTGCCATCACTGGTGGTGGTAGGGGGACATGAGTCAGGGCCTGCCTGCAGGTTGCTGTCACTGCTGGGGGTTGGGGGGCATGAGTCGGGGACTGCATGCAGGGTATGGTCACGAGTGATGGGGGATCCCTTGTGGTGTGGGCTGCCTGCGGGGTATGGTCAGGAATGATGGGGGTGTCCCTTGGGGTGTGGGCTGCCTGTGGGGTATGGTCACGGGTGTTGAGGGGTCCCTTGTGGTGAGGGCTGCCTGCGGGTTTGGCCACGGGTGATGAGGGGTTCCCTTGTGGTGTGGGCTGCCTGAGGGGTATGGTCACAGGTGTTGGGGGGTCCCTTATGGTGAGCGCTGCCTTAGGGGTATGGTCGCGGGTGATGGGGGGGTCCCTTGTGGTGTGGGCTGCCTGTGGGGTATGATCACAGGTGGACTGCCTGCAGGGTATGGTCACGGGTGTTGGGGGGTTCTTTGTGCTGTGGGTTGCCTGTGGGGTATGGTCACAGGTTTTGGGGGGTCCCTTGTGGTGTGGGCTGCCTGCGGGGTATGGTCACGGGTGATGGGCGGTCCTTTATGGTGTGGGCTGCCTGCACGTATAGTCACATGTGATGGGGGGATCGCTTGTGGTGTGGGATGGCTGTGGGGGATATGGTCATGGGTGGGCTGCCTACAGGGTATGGTCACAGGTGATGTGGGGTCCCTTGTGGAGTGGGCTGCCTGCAGGGTATGGTCACAGGTGTTGGGTGGTCCCCTGTGGTGAAGGCTGCCTGCGGGGTATGGTCACGGGTGTTGGGGGGTTCTTTGTGCTGTGGGTTGCCTGTGGGGTATGGTCACAGGTTTTGGGGGGTCCCTTGTGGTGTGGGCTGCCTGCGGGGTATGGTCACGGGTGATGGGCGGTCCTTTATGGTGTGGGCTGCCTGCACGTATAGTCACATGTGATGGGGGGATCGCTTGTGGTGTGGGATGGCTGTGGGGGATATGGTCATGGGTGGGCTGCCTACAGGGTATGGTCACAGGTGATGTGGGGTCCCTTGTGGTGTGGGCTGCCTGCAGGGTATGGTCACAGGTGTTGGGTGGTCCCCTGTGGTGAAGGCTGCCTGCGGGGTATGGTCACAGGTGTTGGGGCGGTCCCTTGTGGTGTGGGCTGCCTGCGGGGTATGGTCACAGGTGATGGGGGCGTCCCTTGTGATGTGGGCTGCCTACGGGTATGGTCACGGGTAATGGGGATCCCTTGTGGTGTGGGCTGCCTATGGGGTATGGCCACGGGTGGGCTGCCTGCAGGGTATGGTCACAGGTCTTGGGGGGACCCTGGTGGTGTGGGCTGCCTGTGGGGTATGTCACAGGTGTTGGGGTGGTCCCTTGTGGTGTAGCCTACATGCGGTTAGGGTCATGGGTGATGGGGGGTCCCTTGTGGTGTGGGCTGCCTGCGGGGTGATGGTCACGGGTGGGCTGCCCACAGGATATGGTCACGGGTGTTGGTGGGTCCCTTGTGGTGTGGGCTGACTGTGGTGTATCGTCACAGGAGTTGGGGGTCCCTTGTGGTGTGGGCTGCCTGTGGGGTATGGTCACGGGTGATGGGGGGATCCCTTGTGGAGTGGGCTGTCTGCCAGGAATAGTCACGGGTGTTGGGGGGTCCCTTGTGGTGTGGGCTGCCTGTGGGTATGTCCACAGGTGATGGGGGGTCCCTTGTGGTGTGGGCTGCTTGCGGGGTATGGTCACAGGTGATGTGTGGTCCCTTGTGGTGTGGGCTGCCTGCAGGGTATGGTTAGGGGTGTTGGGGGGTCCCTTGTGGTGAGGGCTGCCTGCAGGGTATGGTCATGGGTGTTGGGGGGGTCCCTTGTGGTGTAGGTTGCCTGCAGGGTATGGTCATGGGTGTTGGGGGGGTCCCTTGTGGTGTGGGCTGCCTGCGGGGGGTGTTCGTGGCTGATGGCAGATTTGGCTTGCGCGAGCGGGGTACGTGATTTTGCGGGGGTCCGCAAGGGCCTTTTCACATGATTTGGCTGGCGCGAGTGGGGTACGCGATTTTGCAGGGCTACGCAAGGGCCTTTCCACGCGATTTGGCTGGCGCAAGCGGGGTACGCGATTCTGCAGGGGTATGCGAGGGCCTTTGCACAAAATTTGGCTGGCACGAGCGGGGTATGGCATTTCACAGGGGGTACGCGAGTGCCTTTCCACATGATTTGGCTCCTTTCCACGTGATTTGGCTGGCTCGAGCGGGATACGCTCCGATTTTTCACGTGATTACAATGGAGGGTGGCTGTGTGCTGGGCAACGGATGGCGCGGGGCCTTGGGCTATATTGGGCATTTCAGTGGTCTTTTGGCTACGCACAGGACGTGTTGGGGGTGTAACTGGCGCAGCTGGATGTTCAATGCGCCACAGCTAGTAATGGCTCGGGAAATCCATGAATACGCATGGCGCACAATTGTAGCTTTTCGCCACGACTGGCGCACGCGTGGCGCACGCTCCTATTCTGCGCGCGGCGCTTGCGCTGCTTCTCCACTGGATTCTATGTATTGGGCCCTGTGTATTCTCGCCCGCTGTTCAAGACACCTGATTGACTGAGTGCCCCTCGACGGGTGTGAATATACTATTCACAGTTCTATGCCCTGAATTTACCCTATATTGCCTGAAATGCATTGGCCAACACTGTCAGCCTCATCAGTTTGTTAGGAATGGAAAGACATTAATAAAGGTGTTTTAGAATTAAGAAGAAAAGCGAAGAAGATTTACTGAACTACATATATATGTCAAAAAAATCGTGTTTAAGCTACAAGAGTGAAACCAGAGCTGTGTGGAGTTCTCTCAGTTTTGTCCTTTTGAAGACCAGTACATTCCCACAAAAATAAGTACACATTAAATTACAGAAATCAACTTGTGATTTTAGGTTTGAGAACATTGCTTCTTTGTAACTGAGGGGTTGGAAATGTAAGAAGGTGCCCAGTGCAGTTTTAAAAAAAAGCAACAGTGGTTCTTGCTAGATACTTGCAGGAAGCCTGCTTGAGCAAGTGTGCTACCTCACTTATAGATGTGAATGGCTGTCCACATCCCTGGCCATTTGTATCTTCATGGCTGTGGGACACAAATCATTGTCCAGCTCAAGGAAACAAACCATTGCTGGCCCTCCTGCATTACAGCCACTCAGATTGCCAATGGTGCTGAATTTGATGCAGCAGGTATGGAACAAACCCCCCTATGCCTGCCCCCCAGCAAAATGCACCCAGTGGCGCCTACCAGGGGGGTTCAGGTGATGGCCCACATGTTGGAGCTGAGCCTGCAAAAAATGTTTCTTTCTCACATATTGCCATTTAGTAATTTTGCCTCTTATACAATTGAACATACATTGTAACCCATGTTTCGTCTGTTTGCAAATTTGATATCAAAGTTTTTTTATAGATCTGATCCCTTCTATAATCAAAGCAGAAGAGTATAATTTGAATACAGCACCACCATATATGTATTATATTCAAGGAAAACACTTTAGTTAAAGGGACGTTAAGGGAAGAACTTAAAACCACAAACCCCATGAAATTCAGCTAAAGCCACCTTAACTTTGAGGCCCCTATTGCAAAGCCTATGACTACAATGATAACATCACAGATCACATCACTGATGACAACACAAATTACATTACAACAGTAACTGGCATTAAGCATGGCCTTCAGCCATGGTCAGTGTGCATGGCCAAATATATTTAAACATATGCATGGGTACTAGTGATGGCCTTCAGTTACGGACAGTGGTAACAACCTTCACCCATATGCACTGATTATGTTCAAACACTAATAGGCTATCAAACATAGATTTTGGCCTTTACCAGTGGACACAGCGTTCAACCGGGCCCACTGTATATTATATACACTGGTCAGGCACTAGCCATGGACTTTAGTAGAATACTGGCCAGTGGCCACAATCTTTTGCTGTGCCCACAATATATTCTAACAGATGAAATGAGCCACTGGCCATGGCCTTTGACCTTGATGAGTTTGTACATATTTTGGTCATGTCCACTCTATATTTTAAAATAATAAAATGCAATACGCGATGGTCTTCGGCTGTGCCCACTGCATATAATATACACTAACCAGCCACTAGCCATTGTCTTCAACACAATACTAGCCAGTGGCCATAGTCTTTTGCTGTGCCAACTGTATATTCTTACATATTAATGGGCACTAGCTATAGCCTTTAGCCATGGCCACTGACTACAGCTTTCAACGTTGCCCACTGTAAATTTTAATACAGTGATGGGCTACTAGGCATGACTTTTAACCATGCACATTGGTATTTTTGAACACTAACTGACCACTAGCTATGACCTGGCCAGTGATCCCATCTGTTGTCATGGCAAAGTCATTGTCCTAAACTGTTATTAAGGTAATCAAACATTTCATGAGCTAACTTATAAATGGTGTTAAGTCTAATTCCATTATTGATGTACTCAGTTATATTCAATGTAATTAGTGTTGGCATCAGTGATGTGATTTGTAATGTCATTGTTGTGGTCATAGGCTGTGCAACAGGACCACAAAGTTAAGGTGGCTTTAGCTGAATTTCAGGGGTCTTGTTGTGTTAAGTTCTCACCTTATCTTCCCTGCAACTAAAGATTTGTCCTTGAATTTCAAGGTTTTTTTTATTCCTTAGATTTTTAGAATAGTTCCAGGCCACAGCATAAATGTGATTTTTCTTTTATTTCATTTTTTTTAGTTTTATAATGTTGCCTAAAGATGGTGTAGTCCACTGTTCGAAGGTATGTGCATTGTAAGGGGGAATGTGTAGTGTGAGGGTGTGCATGTCATCTGATAGGGCGTGCATGCAATGTGTGTGTGTTTGATGTGAGCATGTGTGTGTGTGTGTGTGTACATGGTGTGAAGGTGTGTGTGTGAGGGATTGTGTGTGCAGTGTACATTTGCTCCGTGATGGCTAGTTTTAGTGTGAGCATTGCGAGACATTGAGGGTGAGGTTTAAGTGTCAGTGTGAGGTTGTGTGCATGTGTGTGTGTGTGGGTGTCTGTGTGCATGTTTCCATGTAATTAGGAAGATGCCCAACCAGTTTTTTGTTTTTTTTGGGGGCATTTTGTGACTTGTAGTTTTGTTTTGTCCATCAAGTGTCCTGTAATACAACTCCCAGCATGCAAAGTAAAAAGGAAATCTGAATGATCATCTTCCAAACATCAAAGGACGTGTGGCATATAACAATATATACAACACATGTACCTCGGCTATATTCATGATTTCTCCTCCACTTCACTCTGTTTGGTTTGAATGGCAGCAGGGGATTTGTAAGTTGTTGAAGGAGGAGGTACGTAGTATAGAATCAGAGGAAGGGGAAAAGGAGTATAATTTATTTTTTTTCAGCTAGGGAAAGTGAGTATAAGGGGCTGGAGAGGAGTGGTGTCTACTGGCCCGTGCCGTTTTCAAAGTCTAAAAGTAGCACAATATATTAAGGGAATAATGGGACTGTGTGGCAAGTCACTCCCTTGAGCTGCAAAGAAAGTCTTGTTTGCGTTGGTTCACGTGCAATGGAAGACGCACAACTATTATTAACCCATCGGAAGTGCAGCTCAAAAGACCTTCTTAAAGTCATGCAGTGATTGGGTGAACAATTCCATGAAAAAGGTCACATGGATCAAAGGCATGCCTGTTAAAACTACATAGTCCTGAATACAGAGTGTTTACTAAAATATTCTGTTTTGCATTTTATTTTTAAAGTCTTGAATCCTGGTCTGCCAGATTTCAAGGACCAGTATTCAACCACTATGCCACAATTGCTTAGTGTTTCATGGTGCATACATTTCATTCTTAGTCTACAATTTAATATGTCCAATTGTAAAAGGCTAAGTATGAAACATGTGAGAATCCCAAAATTAATATCATAGTAGCATAATGGTAAAGTGCTGCATCTCAAACTCCTGCAGGCAAAGGTTTTCGAAGGAAGCGTTTAGCATAAATGTGTTTTTATTTTGTTTTTTAGTTTTATAATGTTGCCAACAGATGGCGTGATACATGTTACATTCTGTTTTGCAATGTTTCAGTAAGTAAATGTGTTTCGTGTTTAATATGTGTTCATTTCTGCAATGACGGTGTAATACATGTCCCATCCTGTTTTATAATCTTGCAGTAAATACATGTGTTTCAAGTTTAATCCATATAACAAACACAAAGTGCCTGCAGGTTCATGCTAATTGCCAATTCCGACCTCTTGCGCCAAAACATTATTTTGCTGAGAGGTCCCTGCGCCCAACTGGCTGTGTCTAACTGGGTGCGTCCAAACGTGACCTGCGGTTCAATGGTCACTTCCTAACGGCATGCGCCTAACTGGCTGCACCAAAATGTCCTGTCCCATGATCTAAGCCCCTTGTTTTCTGGCCGGTCTGTTTGTGACTGTAGTGATACACTGCAGAACCCCAACTTACCTCATTTAAGCAGCAAAGAAATGGGGAAAAATGGACTGGGTGCAAGAAAAATATATGCCCAGGTACTTTCTGTACCTATAGAGAAAATCAAAAGCTGGCACCCATGAATATAAGCACAGTACTACTTAGCTTTAAAGTGAGTAAGGTGTGGTACCCCTCAGGCCATGTTGCTCTAAGTGGTCTTGTAACTTTGTTTCACCTATTAGCCACCATAGCCTGGGGGACTTGGCCTTCTCCCCGCTTTGAATCAGGGTCTGTTAGGATGGGAGAACCGCTCACCAGTGGTTTTGCGCCGGTCTCTTGGAGACGGTTGTCATACATAACACAACCCCAACTAACTACATTTAAACAGCACATAAAAGGGATACAAATGAGCAGCTGCAAAAATAACATATCCCCCAGTAGCTTTGTCCCCATAGTGAAAATCAAAAGTTGGCACCCATTAATATATTGCACAGTAAGTGGGCATATATCTTAAACTGAAACATACAAATGGAGTTCAATAGAGCTACTCCTTAGACAAAAGTGTGCAAGGCAAACTACAATTGGACTTTAAAACAAATCATGAACACCAGAAAAATAACCTGAGAGATTAAATGTTCCAATATATATGCTGGCAAAGTATAAAAGTGCTCACCTTTTAAACCCAGCAATCTGTTGTGAAATATTCCCTTGATAAATTAAATCCCAATACGAAACAAGTGCTTGTTGTCTTGTGAGTAAGCATCTGCACTGGACCATGAGAACCTGAGTAAAATCCTGGAAGCCAAATAATTGAGCAAACTTGCCAACCTAAAAAAAGAACAAGGGGTTGCATCCAAAAAGTTGTGTTGTCCTCCCACATGTGTCCATTACTGGTGCCATGAAAAGCATGTGCTATCATGGGAAAATAACTGCACCACTGTCAGGATTGCAACCTTTCTTGCCACTTTGTTGGCAAATACTGAAGACTTATTTTCCCTCTCATCATCTCACCCCCATGTCTAGCTTTCAAAAATTCTCTTCTTTATAAAGCTAACTTGAAAGGTACCCATATCATAGTGTCTAGGGAAAAATTGTACAATTGTGGCATTATTCCCCTCATTTTGACTGTGAGACTTGAAATACCAGAATGGAATAGAGCAAAATGCAAAAAATTGTCTGTGAGTGCAAACACCAAAAAGCTTTTATTATGGACATAGCACTTCAGATGCATTAACCTTGAACATTCCATCCATTAAGCAGCCCAAGTGTATTCTTGGGTGTGGCTGCTAATGGATTGCCTTCGCACATGCTCACTCTCTAGGAGTGGCAGGGTGTGGCTGGTAAGCCGGCCCTAATGGGCGTGCCCACGATCCCAGCTATATAAACTGGCATGATCCTCAAGACAGACGTTTCGCATTATTCCGCACTTGCAAGCAGCGTAACGCTCACTGTCGCCTGAGGTCAGACTTACCTTTGAAGATCCTGCATCCTGGACATCCTGCTTCCTGCCAGCGTGCTTACCAACTGGGGGAGCTGTTCTTACCTGTACATCTCTTCGCCAAACCAAGTATTCATCTTTACACTTTCTGGAACGCCAAAATCTTCATCTTGGCACCGCAGCACGACACGCTCCCTTGTCGACAGCAGCGCCTGCAAGGAAAAACAGAAAACAAGGTTAGACATCGAAAAAACAGTCAATTTAAGGTTGCGCTTCACCATACTTTGCGCTTTTCCTTAAACCATCACTTACCTGCTGTCGAACATTGCGGTAGCATCCATCATCCATCCGGCCACGTCTCACAGCTGCATTGAGCTGGATTTCCATCTAAGGGAAGAAAACAGAAGAGAGAAATGTTTGCGGGTATAAATAGGAGCAACAAATAAAGACATTAAACAGAACGAACAGCATCACAAGAGCTCAATTAAAACTTACCTATCATAAGGAGAAGCATAGTCACAGCTGGACTGGACTAATCCTTATCAGGGATTAGTGAAGGAACTAGATCCCATTCGACGCGCCCCTGCCAGAAGTAGCAGGATAGAGAGCTTATCTTCCATAATTTACAGGTGAGCTTTATGGGCCGGGGTATGCTCACAGAAACCGTACTTTGGGGTGAAGGGTTCAAGAGGTACAACAATCACAGATTGGCGCACTCACACACTCTTATCTCCATGCAGGAGCAGTATCACCACGTACCACCGCTCACAGCTTTTCTACTGAGGTAGAGGCATGAAGGGGGTGATTCAAGTTCAGGGAGGTCTGCGACCGTGCCCCAACACCTCCGCAGAGACCAGGTGAGCATAACAGAATGCGAAACCACTAATACTATCTGCCTGGCTGTTATGGAAACTTCAGAAACAGATCAGTTAGCCCTCTTACTAGGGGAATTATGGGTTGAAGTACATGCTTCAAGACAGGAAACCATTGCATTACGGAGGGATCCTAATGTAACTCGAAAGAACTGACAAATTGGCAAGACAAATGCTACAAGCACAAGCAGGACAGGTTCCACTGCCTGGAGTGACCCATTCTTCTCATTCTTCCACACCACAACAATCAACACCGGTTCAGGTGGTTCTTCCAGGAGCAGTGCCTCTAGCCCCAACCGAATGCTTCATCAGCGACCCAAACAAGTTTGCTGTATTTATGAACCAATGTCGCCTTCATTTCTTCTGCGGACCAGGAGCCTTTCCTAATGACCAACCTGAAGAGGGAAAATCGAGACCAAACCCATGCCCCCTCACCCCAAGCGTATATATAGAAGAACAGCAGGAAGAACAAGGAGCGCACTTATCATTTGAACCAGGCCCCAGCGCACCCATGGGTGACAAATATGCTGAAACACACCACTTCACCAACAGTGCAACTTCCATGCTACATTAGAATCAATGCTGCAATATCAGAATCTACAAACACAAAAATCCCTGTTTAAAGGCTTGCAAATGCCTATATGAATTAACATGGTCTAATTGCACAGTGTAAAGCCATGTTTCAGGAAAATTACAGCCAAGTTCATTTCCCTCACTGAACACTGGCTGCAGAAGCCTTCAGCAAAACATCCGACCTGCCAAGGCCGCACATTCAAGATAAGACTGCCACAAATGCGAATAAATCACGGCAACCCAGTGTGTTTTTTTTTCTTTCTGGGAAAGAAAGACATTTTCTCAAGGACTCGCACAACATTTGAAACATAAATTGTAACAAGAATGGCGCAGCCCAGCCAATCTGCGCCCAGAGCCCAGGTGCGAACTGCTTGTTCAGCTAAAAAGTTATGGGAACAAAGTCATAATGTAACAGGTTAGAATTAGATAATGGGGGCTGGCACAGCTAAATCAACCCACTGACACAAAAGGTTAATATCCAATTGTCAGTCTCACTATAAGGGCTACATAGATAACCTACCACTTAGCAGCCAATAGCAGGAGGAGATAGGTTTCTGGGAGCTGATCCAATTCTGTGAGGTCAGCCTGCAGTGTGATTACAAAGCTGGCTTGCAAGCCAGCCCCGGGGGAAACGGCGCCTGAACTCGCGATGTGCACGATGCTCTGTGTGTTTTTTTTCTTTTTTGCTGCCCAGAAATAAATGCAGTTTGAAACATGCTGCTGCCTGCTTGGGACTCTGTTGCATTTATGGGGGCCATATGGGAGGTGTTGGGACCTCCCATAGCTGGTAAGGGTATGGCTGCTGGCCCCCCACTGCCATGGGGGGGGGGTCCAGCTTCTCCCCAACAAACCCAAAGTGGCGTTTGTACTCTCGTATTTAGGAGGTAGTGTGGCGGACTGGTCTATACCTTTGGTAAATCAAGATGACCCTTTAATCCAGAACTTTGGGAATTTCCAAAATGAGATGGAGAAATTGTTTGCCCGTCATACTCAAAGACAAGCTCCGGACAACATGTTGTTGTCACTCAGACAAGGGAGTCAAGATCTATTAACCTATATTTCAAACTTCAATCGTCTCATAGCCCAGACCCACTGGCCAGAAGAGAAGAGGACTACAGTCTTTTACCAAGGGTTATGTGGAGAACTTAAGGATGTGTTGGCGCAAGTGGTGAATCCCCCTGAGACGTGTGCAGACTACATAGACCTGACGGTGCAACTCAATCATAGGTTGCAGAATCAGAAAATGGATTGAGCTAGATCAGAGGAATGGTGAGAATCAGACTAAACCACATGAACAGTCTGAGCCAATGCAAATTGGTGGATTACGAAGCCCCCTTACCAAAGCAGAAAGGGAAAAAAGAAGACAACAACATATTTGCTTATATTGTGGACAAGCAGGTCACTTCCTCAGTGACTGCCCGGTAAAACCACCCAAGAAAATGGTTGGGGCAACAGACAAAACTGATGAAGAAGAAGAACAGAACTCGGAAAAATGCCAATGCCCGGTAAGTGTAGGGGTCCGCTTGTCGAGCATGAAAAAGGAATCCGTACAGACCTCACATCTAGTCCTTCCAGTGCTTTTGGTGAATCACAAGCAACCATCAAAAATACATGCCGTTGATGCAGATGTTGATTTTGGAGCTGTCGGTAACTACATTGACTAAGATTTGGCTCTCCGAATAGTCCTTCCTCTCCGACAGAAGCAGAAATCGGAAAACATCACTGCCGTTGGTGGTTCTCATCTATCATCCGGCCGGGTGACACAATACACAGAGAAAGTCAAGTTCTGTGTCAGGACCGGCATCAAGAAGACATTTCTTTCAATCTCATTGGTGCTCCTTAGTTGCAGGTGATATTGGGAATGCCCTGGCTGGATAGCCACAATCCTAGGATTGACTGGCGAAAATGAGTTCTGACATTTCCTCATGATTGTATCAACACATGTTACAAAAAATATGACACCAATCTGAAACTGAAGAAAGGAATCATGTTCGGCTTCATCAGCTCCTTACCGCTTGAATACCAAGATCACCAGGATGCCTTAAAAAAAGAGCAAGCCAACATTCTGCCCCTGCACAGAACCTACGATTGTCAAATAGATCTTGAACTCAGAGCCCAGATCCCTTGCAGCCAAATTTACGCTCTGACAGAACAGGAAAATCAGCCTCTTAGAACTTACATGGATCAGTACCTGGCGAACAGTTTCATTTGCCCGTCCAAGTCACCTGTCTCCCTGCCCTTATTCTTCATGCTGAAAAAGGAGGAGGACTTAATAACTTGCATCGACTATAGAGCCATCAATCAGATCACAGTAAAAAATCGATATCCTTTACCACTTATACCAGAGTTCCTGGATCAAGAGAAACATGCTCAAATCTACGCAAAACTGGATTTAAGAGGAGAATACCATCTTGTAAGAGTAAAAGAGGGAGACGAGTGGAAAACAGCCTTCTGCACGAAGTACGGCCTATTTGAATACCAGGTCATGCCCTTCGGGCTATGCAATGCCCCTGCAGTGTTCCAATTCTTTATGAATGATGTACTCCATGAACTACTGGACGTTTGCACTCTTGTTTAGATTGATGACATTCTTGCCTACTCAAATTCCATGGAAGAACATGTAGGCCATGTCCGGGCAGTCTTAGAGAAGCTTCGACAACACCAATTGTATGCCAAGTTGATTTTTTCCATGTAACCAAGATCGAGTTTCTTAGTTTCATCCTCGCACCACAAGGCGTACATATGGATAAACGAAAGGTGGATGCAATCCTCCAATGGTCTTCACCAACATCCACGAAAGGAGTGCAAAGCGTGCTCCGATTCACCAACTTTTACTGTCGGTTTATACCTGGGTTTTCACAAATTGTACATCCAATTACCTCCTTGTTAAAGAAAAATCAAAAGTTCCATTGGTTGACAGAAGCTGAAGAAGCCTTCGAGAAGTTGAAACTAGCATTCACTACAGCACAAGTCCTTTGACACCCACGACCAGACCTACCTTACATAGTTGAGACAGATTCTTCAAAAATAGCCATGGGAGCAGTATTGTCACAACCAGACCCTGAAACAGGACAACTACACCCCATCACATTCTGGTCCCGCAAATTTTCAGCCCCCGAGTTGAACTACGCAATCACATATAAGGAATTACTGGCGATTAAAGCAGCATTCAAGGCCTGGAGACATTACCTTCTTGGGGTGAGACATATGGTCACTGTCATCACGGACCACCGTAACTTTTAATACTTGAAAACCGCCAAAGCACAGTCCGCACGTCAACTTCGTTGGGCTCTCTTTTCGCGGAATACAATTTTATTATCATTTATAGACCTGGAGTACACAATGGGAAAACAGACGTTTCCATTGCGTACTCCAGCAGACGCTGGAGTACGCAATGGGAAACCCAGTGAAAACGTCCATGCTCTGCATTTAATCAGACAGTTCCATCGCAATAATCCCACCAAACCATGACTAGGAGGAGAACCACCCTTGAGAGGGGCCTTGAGGGGGAGTGCGATCACGGTCATAAAGTCAGGGGCACAGGCATGCAGGGGTCACATGCACAGGAGACCTGGGTGGACACTGTCCTGGAGCCTTTGGCCCAGGCTCACAAACAAAAGTAAACAAGAACATCCATTTAACACCAAAAAGCTTTTATTATGGACATAGCACTTCAGATGCATTAACCTTGAACATTCTATCCATTAAGCAGGATGCATTAACCTTAAACATTCCATCCATTAAGCAGCCCCAAGTGTATTCTTGGGTGTGGCTGCTAATGGATTGCCTTTCCACATGTCAATCTCTAGGAGTGGCAGGGTGTGGCTGGTAAGCCGGCCCTAATGGGCGTGCCCACGATCTCAGCTTTATAAACTGCCCCGATCCTCAAGGCAGACGCTTTGAATTATTCTGCAGTTGCAAGCAGCGTAACGCTCACCGTCGCCTGAGGGCAGACTTTCCTTTGAAGATCCTGCATCCTGGACATCCTGCTTCCTTCCAGCATACTTACCAACTGGGGGAAGCTGTTCTTACCTGTACATCTCTTCGGCAAACCAAGTATTCATCTTTAAACTTTCTGGAACACCAAAATCTTCATCTTGGCACCGCAGCACAACACGCTCCCTCGTCGACAGCAGCGCCTGCAAGGAAAAACAGAAGACAAGGAAAAACAGAAGACAAGGTTAGACATCGAAAAAACTGTTAGTTTAAGGTTGCGCTTCGCCATACTTCACGCTTTTCCTTAAACCATCACTTACCTGCTATCGAACATTGCGGTAGCATCCATCTTCCATCCGCCCGCGTCTCACAGCTGCATTGAGGCCGCATTTCCATCTAAGGGAAGAATACAGATGAGAGACATTATTGCGGGCATAAATAGGAGCAACATATAAAGACATTAAACAGAACGAACAGCATCACAAGAGCTCAAGGAAGACTTATCAATCAAAAGGAGAAGCATAGTCGCAGCTGGACTGGAGTAATCCTTATCAGGGATCAGAGAAGGAATGAGATCCCATTCGACGCGCCCCTGCCAGAAGTAGCAGGATGGAGAGTTTATCTTCCATAATTCACAGGTGAGCTTTATGGGCTGGCATATGCTCACAGAAACCATACTTTGGGGTGAAGGGTCCGAGAGGAACAACAATCACAGATTGGTGCACTCACACACTCTTATCTCCATGCAGGAGCAGTATTACCACGTACCACCGCTCACAGATTTTCTACTGAGGGAGAGGCCTGAAGGGGGTGATTCAAGTACAGGGAGGGTTGCAACCATGCCCCAACGCCTCCGCAGAGACCAGGTGAGCGTAACACATGGTTTAACAAAAATAATGTGGATGCTGTGTGTTATGGGATATTTGAAACTAAGAAAACACTTGGGATTTGGGACTGTGGACTGTTTTGCATTCATGCAGTAACCGGGATCGACCCAGCTTAGTTTCAAATTGAGGAAAGATCCAGCCTGCTTAGGCCATGTTTCTCTAACAGTTCTTGTAAGGTGGGCTCATTTATTAGGCACCTTGCACTTAGGGGGACGACCCCTTCCTCACTATAAAGTTAAGCAAGCTTTGTCTCAGTTACTGCCGAGATGGGTACCACACTGTTGCTGTAAAAATATATATTTATTTTTTATTATTGATTTGGGAGACTACACCAGTTCTGCAAAAGGCAGAAAATGGTCCCTGAGTGCAAAACTTTCAAGGACTGACAGTAGCACAGTTTAATAAAAATAAAATAATTTGGATACCCATTTGGTATCCGGCATGCATTAACCGGGACTGACCCTGGTCAGCTTCAAAGCAGGACTGACCCTGCTTAGATTCAAAGCAAGGAAAGGTTCGGCTCATTTCTCTTAGAGGTCTTTTAACTGTGGTTCATTTAATGGGCAACATGGCACGAGGAGACTGGTGCTTGTCTCACTTTGAAGCTAAGCGTTTGAAAGCGTCAACTTGTGACAAAATAGATACAGATTTCTCGAGGATTTACACAAAACCATTTTTTTTAGAAATGAAACGATCGCCATCTTGTTTTTCTCTCGATGCAAGAGACATCTGCTGCCATAGCCGAGGATATGGGAAAATGAAATGCAGGGAAAAGCTATTTGCAGGTCATGAACATGCATAACCATGCAAATGTCATCAGGCTAGAGGTGGGGTGGTGGCTAGAGGGCACCAAGTGAAATTTGGGAGATGGAGCCTCGAATAGACGACATCTCAAAACAAACTGCATCACAGAAACAGCATATGTTGTGGGGGGAAAGGGAGAGGAGGCCATCTGGGGGGTGGGGGCACTGGCACCGATGAGGGGCACATGGCGAGGGCCTGGAAGCATGTTTCTTCAGTCATGTTGCCAATATTAGTGGTTATAAAGGACTACAGATAGCCGAGAGTATGTGTAGTTCAGTGGTTATAGTTTTTTTTTAAATAAAAATATTTTTACAGCTATAGTGAATTCGGGGGGGAAAAATCACTGGCCATGATCAGTGACACCATTGCCATCCATGTCTGCCATCCATGCAGTAACCAGTACAGACCCGCGTGTCTCGAAGTGCCTGCAGTTTTTTTTTTTTGTTTTTGTTTCAGTTTTCTGAGAGTTAAAAAATTAAATGGAGTTGTACACGTTCTTCTGGTGTAATATACACGTCGTAACTAGGTCTGGCATTGGCCAATCTATTTATAAGCACTATGAGTGTCCATCACTGAAGTCCAGTTACAAATAAGTATTGTAAAACCAACAGTTTTGGCTTGTGTATAAGTATTAGACATTTGCCAAGCACTGCAATTAGATGCCCACACACTCGCCATTTTGAACTGGCTACCATCAATAGCCAGTTAATAGCAATATGGTTGTGCCTGGCAAGTTCCTTTCCGATGCCTACACAAAAGTCCAAACGTTTGGCATTGCCAATGTTTGTTTCTTATTGTTTACATTTGAGTCATGCACTCACAAGTGAAAATTAACTTGATAATCGGCATTCCGTTCAATGTGCATGTCTTCTAACAGATAGTTTTCCAGATGTAGGCTATTGGGGGAAGGTTGAAGTCGCTGGACCTCGGTTTCTTCATTCACTGATGCTAACAACATAACTGCATGTCTCATATAATCCCTTCAGAGGAGAGCCTCTCCAAGTTTATTAGTTCACAGACATCTAAAGGAGCCGGTTGCTTCATCTGGAAAATCTTATTCCAGCCTCCATATGCTTCTGCATCAGATCCCACTTCCCTGCCATTATAGCGTGTATCCATGAGGTCACATTGTAGTGCAATCATTGGGGTCAAGGACATCCCTTTTCTGGAGCCAGTGGGCGGTGTACTTTTCTCAACAGAAACCCTTCCAAACACAGTGTTAAAATGAATCGTGAAGTACGTATTCACAGATAAATGGAGTAAACTTTGTAACCTGTTCTGTAGGGGGCTCGTGGAATATCCCAATATCTTAAGACCATGATTCCTAGGTGGACCAATGTATGTGTCCAGCAACACATTTTAGAAGCTCTCAATGCAAAGCAGGCAATGTGTTGTGACAGGACAGAAACGGTGCGCACATCATTTCACTGCAGGTCATGTAACTGCTGGTTTCCACAAAGAAAGGGATTTAGCGCTAAAACACCCGTGGTCCCCCTGGGATTTAGGACTTGGGAGACAGATCAATTGAAAGCTGATATGCCGTCCCTAGTCGCACTTCATGAGAGCACTTATGACCCATGGTGGCTTTTAAATTAGTATGAGATAATTTGTCTTCATTAATACTTTCCCCATTGCATTTGTTAAGTCATGTCCTATGTAGCAATATTAACATATATATATGTATATATATATCTTAAAACAATGAAACACGTATTTGCTATGAAGTGCAGAAATAATTATAGACGCCCTAGCTGTAATTCTTGTTTGCATGTTTGTACAATGTTCTGGATAGCAGGCATGAACATTAAACCAAAATTTAGATGACACGCAAAGGTCACTTTTAGGGAGAAGGCTCCTGCAGCCAACGTGAAACTTCTTTTCCGCGCAAAAAATGGGACATAAAAAGGCTCCCTGAACCTGGTGGCATTTATCGTGCTATCTCAGATGCTCAGATGACCATCCATTCTCAAGTGATCACATCAAATGACAGGAAGTTTAAAAATGCAAGGTTTACAGCATTTTCTTTTTTTATTTGTAATATCACATGGTTGCAAAAAGCAACCTTTCATACAGTACCACCTTTCATAAAAAGCCAAAACACAACTACCAATCAATTCATTAAAAAAATAAGAAACACCAAACATCAATAGAATAAAATAAGATAATTAAAAATTCATCGGAATCTGTCGTTGAATCACTCCCATTGGTTCACACAGAGGACATATGTTTGAAATTTCATTTTTGGATGATCACACTGATTGTATTTCTGCCAAAATACTAAGTAGAAACCGTAAAAACATAGACCTCCAATATACATTTGGATTCTTGCAAAGGTACACCGGTATAATCCCCAATTTTGTATCAACGTTCAAAAAACCTTTGAACCCACGGGGGGCCCTTTACCTTTCTTTAAATCAGTAACACGTCATACTCGGGATGGAGATGCAGAATAACTCTTACACCAAATAATAAGACCGACTCAGGAAGTTTGGCAAAATATCTCTCCTGACTGTTTTATTTTCAATTGTCTAAAACAGGGAGTTACAATGGACATCAATGGACGTCGCACAAGCGTTCTCAAAGCATTTCATAAAGAATTACACTTTTATAGCAAAAATGTGTCATACGTGATGTCATACTATGTGGCAAACTAAGAAAACCTACGGGATGTTGTGGTTGGTTTAAAGGGAACATCCAAGTATACTTTCTATATAGGGACGGGTTGTGTTTGTGTCTTTACAGTCAGGTGGACAACTTATGCCCACCCCTAGTGCAAGTCATCTTCAAAAGTTATTAGAAACACAGTACTCCATCGGCTATCAAACTATAAGGCCCTTCATTATATGGCCCTCTACAATTGGTTGGCACGGTTGTACCCTTCTAGAACATTCGGCTCACTAGCAGCATGTAAGCTGGTACCCCAGGTGTCAATGGGTGGACTTATCTGTGTCTCCCCACCCAATTAGCCCAACATCTCTCATCGCTCATGGCGCCTGCTATTCAGACTGTCTTTCAAAATGTCCTTGTAAAGTATCACTGCTCTTGAGAATAAAAGGGAGTATGGCACACTATTATCGCAGTCCAGGTCTGTACGCCCAACTCCTATTTCCATCCTTGACTCACGTTACAGGAGACCAAATGTCAGCTTGTTTTGCAGCATTTAATTGTCTTGAATTAATACACTTTGCACTCATGGAGTTCTTTCCTGCACCTAATAAGGGCTGATTTGGCTTCTCACGTTCACTGTTCTTCAAGGACAGATAACTGGTTCTTGGACGCTCCATCCTTTGACACCAGCCCAGACACCTAATCCTCGATCTTCAGCTGTTTTCTTGCTGCAACACAGCCCTCCAATCCTTCCTTCTTCGTGGGTCTGAGGTTACTAAATTTGTGACACTGATGTGCAGATTCTGCGGCACCGCCTGCAGTCTATTCACTACTTATAGCTAGCCTTTAAGATTACTTAGTCCACTTGCGTCGCTGCATCTGTATAGTTATAAAATGGCTTGCATTTTTGGCAGTGCTCTTCACATGAGCAATCTTTATTCCGCATATGAATGTTTACTTAATTCTTTACTCTGTCATCAGTTTCTATAAGGTCTAAACATCTTCTTCTTCAACCATTATTCTCAGGACGTCACATTTATTTCTTGTGATGTCACCAGCCTCTCTTATCTTAATATTCCTTTGGGAATCTCCTCCAAGAAATGGTCATCTCTACGAGGGTACATCATATAGGGTCTTCACAATGGACACGTTTTCTCAATTTGGAATTTACACCATCACTGGAGTTGTGCTTGCCACAATTACTGGCTTCCAACATATAAGCAAAATGGTGGTGGGACCTCCTGCAGGGGCATTCAGCTGCTCCTCTACACTTTGGTATAGGGAATAGCTTTGCGTCCCCTCTATGGTAGCTATCCAATTGGCCTGGAACATGCATTTTTTATAGAGTAGGGGAAGCCATCTGTACAGCCCTAGCCTGATTACTATTGGCTAAGATCCTTTCAACAAACTATCTAAATGCCTTCACCACATGTGAACTATCACAACTCATGATTTCATTTTTTTGTTTATAATATTAAAACTGTTATTTATTTTTGGTTTACAAAACCTTTACCATTATATCAAAAATTCTTTAAATCAATCAAGTTACATAAAAGTTGCATAATTGTTATACTATAAACAAAATGCTTAAAAAAATATCAAATTATATACACAATTTTGAACAGTATTTACCCATAAAGAAGGACAACATAGTTATTCCATACTTAATCACAAAGTCCTAAAGTATGTCATATTTGCTTTTGGTTTTTAAAAACATTTTTCTTTTTTAAAACTTTTATTTTTAGGCAATTTGTGGATGTTCCTTAACCAAAACAAAAAGGAGATAGAGTCATAGGCTACCCTAGACATAGGCGTGACTCAAGGTCACCTCACATTTGCAGGGGGGCCAGGTGGCTGCTGGCTCCCAGAATAAAATGTCACTATAGACTACAAGGGTGAAAAGTGATACAAGATTGTATTAAGACTAACACGAAGACATAAATACACATGGTGCAGTAGCACGTGGAATATGCATGTTTAAGTAATTCTTTGGCTGCATATTTAGTGGGTTAGTAGGCAGAGTGACAAATAGTTTGATTGCTTGCATTGTTTAATATTAACAATGCATTAACATTGTCGACACACTGGTAGATGTTTCTGGTTCGGTGTATAGTTCGTGGTGGGCAGTGGCTATGCGAGGTGAGCAGCGCTGCTGGGATGTACCCAAGTGTCTTCAGGACAAGTAGTAGTGGTCGGAACGTTGTTAGCTGAGAAAGGCGTCCACCTAAAGTAGAGGGGGACTGTGTTAGTGACAAGAGAAGTGGTTTTACTAGGTATGTTAACCATATTGCTGCAAAAAGAGAGGGAGACCTACCATGTCAGGTACGTAAAGCGCCTTGTCTTGAAAAACTTGATTGGATTTTGCCAGGCGCTGGTAGATGCGGCAGGGAGGCAGAACTGCAGAGGTCAGATGCCTTAGTCTAAAAAGATGTATTTTAGAACAATTTGGTGAATTGAATAGAGGTAAAGGGTCTTGGTGAAAAAAGATTTTTAGGTGCTTGTAACCCGTAGAATGGAAGGTGTATTTTGTTTTATTTGGGGATGCAAACGTGGGAACCACGTAATGGAGGCAGTGCTGATTAGCCAGTGGGCTTGGAGGTGTTTACAGTTGTGAATAGTCATAAAACTAAGGGACGTGCGTGTGCCTCAGGGTGTCGCAATACACCCTTATGCGGTGCTCACACGGGCTGCACCGTGGTGTAGATGATATCAAAACGCTCAGCTGAATAAACCTAAGGAGCAGTGTGCACTCAAAAGATAGCAGCATTAGTGTGAAACAGAGATCGTAGAAGTTTCCATTAAATGGGAACTGTCAGATGGAATGGCAGCTGGCTTACCAAATTTCCGAAAAAGCTGTGTCAGTGTAGACGCTGGAAAATGGTGCTGCGCATGCGCGTGGAGCCTTTTATGTGCCGGCTCTGACTGTTGCGCATGTGTAGAAGGGTACTTGACATGGTGCACTACAATGATGGGACAGCCTGCGAATGCGCATGTGTGTAAAGGGTACACTTGGTCAGTGGAGTGTATGCGCATGGGTGTATGTAAAACACTTTGTCAGAGCCCAGCGAAATGACAATGGCCGGGTTTGTTATGGTGTGTAAATGCAGATAGAAGGGTTTATTTGCCGCCAGATGGAAACATATGAGCAGTCATTTATCAACACATTATCGTCTACACCAACTAATTGTCATATATATAGTGATCTCATCTATTGGGAGTACTGTTTGAATACATTGCAAACATTTGCGTGTATATGCATACATGGCAGTGCAGACTTGAATGTATTTTGACATGTTGGATGCGTGTGGAAAAAGTTTAGAACACACCAAAGGCCTTTGGAGACAGAGTAGTGGCAAGCACTGTATTTGTTTGCAGAACATAGTTACAGTCATTGAGGATATCTAAAAATCAACACTATGCAAAACCCAATAGAAGAAACAACATTTTTGTCTAAATGTCTCGTTGTGATGAAGAGTACACAGGGTGGGAACTTGAAACGCCAGGGTCATGAGAAATGTATATTAGCATCTATCTATTTAAAAAGAGGTTCCATTTGATAGAAATTTTCAAGCCATCTTTCACTGAGTTCAAAAGATAAATCCATTTTTGCTCGAGTTTGCGCAGGGCGAGGTCTCTGTCACCACCGCGGAATGGGTTCCCCACTGTTTGCAGTATTGCCCAAAAAATATCATCATGGCTGTGTTTTTTGGCTTTGAAATGTACCACCAGGGGTTTGTCTTCAATTTGATTGTGAACACAAGAACGGTGTTCGCAGATGCATTGCCTTATTTCTCTTTTGCATCTGCTCACATAGATAAGGTCACATGGGCATCTGATTATGTACACAGACCATTTCGTTCTACAGTTGGTGAAAGAATTTAGGGTCCAAGGTTTACCTTGCAAAGTGATTGTTTTAAAGTTGCCTGTTAGGGTACATACAGAACAGTGCCCACATTTAAAATGGCCTTTGACTGGTGGGAGTTGCCATAGTGTGGTCTGATCGTTGTTAGGTTTGTCCATTTCTGTGTACGTGTGTACAAGATGATCTTTTAGATTGTGACTCCGTTTGAAAGCAAATCTGGGGTTCTCTGGTCTGAAAGAGTCTGTGTGGAGTTTGTCCCAGTGCTTGAGAACTATTTTTCTGATGGAGCTGCTCAAGGGAGTGAAGGTTGTGACGCAAGTCATTTTCGTGTTGTGTTGTTCTTTTTTGGTGGGTGTGAGACATGCTTCACGGTTGGTGTGTTTGACACGTTTTCTTGCTTGGTGGACTATGTGCTTTGGGTAGCCTCGTTCTTTTAGACGTGTTGCTAGTTCTTTGCTTTTGTAGTCATATTCGCTCATTGTGGAACAATTCCGTCTTATTCGGAGAAATTGGCCATAAGGGAGGTTCGTCTTCGGGCCTGAAGGATGGAAGCTGGAGTATTCTAGGAGAGTATATTTAGATGTTGGTTTCCGATACAGCGTGGTGCTAAGGGAATTATCCAGATTTTTGAAAATGTGTAGGTCGAGGAAGGGTATTTTGTCCTTGCTGTAATCTATGGTGAATTTTATGCAAATGTTGATGGAGTTCAGCCATTGTAGAAATGAGACAAGGTCATCTTCGGTCCCTTTCCAGATCATGAAACCATTGTCTATATACCGTAACCAGCATCCGAGGAAGTGTTTAAAAATGTTGAGTTCACTGTAAATGGAGTTTTTTTTCAAAATTATCCATAATGAAATTAGCAACATCGTGGCGAAAGTGGCACCCATACTGGTCCCACGGCATTGGTGGTAAAAGGTTTGTTTGTAAATGAAATAGTTTTCCATTGGGGCTATTCCTGTACATTCCAGGAGGAAAGCTGTGGGGGGTTCCAATGTCGTTCTCAGGTCAAGGTAGGTTTTTAGGAATTGTAGGCACTCCAATTGTGGGATACATGTGTATAGTGATTCCACATCTAGGGTCACTAGTAGATCTCTTTGTCCTATTCGTATTGTGTCCAATTTCTTTATCATGGCCATGGTGTCTTGGATATAGGAAGGTATTTTGCAAATGAAGGGTCTCAGGAAGTGGTCGATGTAGATGGATAGTGGTTCAATTACTGATCCGATGCCTGCTACGATAGGTCTTCCCGGCAGGTTGGTTATGTTCTTGAGGATCTTTGGGAGCAGGTAGAAAGCTGGGTTAATAGGGTGTTGATTTACCAGAAAAGATTCCTCGTCCTCATCTATCCAGCCTTCATCGTAGGCGTGGCTCATCAAACTCGTGATCTCTGCCAAAATCCTGGATGTGGGATTGGAGGCTATTTGTCTGTAGAATCTTGTGTTGGATAATTGTCTTGTGACTTCCTCGTTGTATAGATTGTTGTTCCAGAGGACAATGCCTCCACCCTTATCCGCCGGTATTATGAGAAAACTTTTGACTTGAGTTGACTTGAGTGATAACCTTTGAGTTGCTGAGAGTTTGTTCTTAAATGGTGTTTTCGTATCAAATGCGTTGCACATTTCTAACAGAATGCGGTTTTCAAAGGATAGGATTTCCAGGCAAACGATGGATGACAATGGGGTGAAGGTTGAGGGAGGTTTTAGGCCTGTTGATTTTGGGAGTTCTTTTTCCGGGCTGTCGCAGAAGAAATAGTAAGCGGATAGTCTGATAGAATTTGTGTAGCTCAACTTCCGTGTTGAACATATCTGCGTGCGCGCTTGCGATAAAACTCAGGCCTTTACTCAGGACATCAATTTCAGTTGAGGACAGGATGTGATTGCTGAGGTTAAAGATAGGGATCATCATGTTTGTCGTGGTAGGATCTATTGACGTTTTTGCATTGGATGTTAGCCTTGGTATCGTGGTCTGCCGCGTTGTCCCCTCCCTTGAAAACTTGACACTTGTTGTGTGTTAGCTTGTCCGTTGGTTGTAGAATCAGAGTTGCTGCTGTTCGATCTGTTTGAAAAAGTTACAAATTTGTTTCGTTGTTGTCTTCGTGGGTTCTGTCTTGTGTTGGATGTGGTTGAATTCAATTGTTTATAAAAACCAGGGACCAGGTAAGGGTATGTCCTCTCCTCTTTGTAGTTCTTGACGTCGTTTTGTAATTTCCAAAGTTTTTTGTCGATTGTACATTTCTGAAATTTCTTTATTTCTTCTTCAATTTTTTCCAACTGAATTTTTAGGTCTAGGATTACAGAATCTTTCTTGATCTGGTCTTCAAGTGTTTTGAGTTCTTCCTTTTGTAATTTGGTCTCTTCTTCTGCTGTCTCTATTACCAGGATGACCCAATCACGAGAACATTTGTTACCCACCCTGCTGAATTTAGTGATAAATCTGGGGTTATCTAGGAAGAAACGAGATATGTTCTTCACCTGTAGGCCTTCTGGTATTACACCCGCTTTTAGATATTCCAGCATCAACTGCCCGTGTGATTCTGTGTGGACAAGTCTTTTCTTTTTCTCTAACAGGATGTCTAAATCATTAAGTGCCGGATCTTTCACTGGTCCAGCTGGTGTTGCGGAGCCACCAAGGAGCGATTGTGTCTCTAAGAGTTTTTTGTATAGTTCCTTGGAGAAACTCACAATGTTGACGTTCTCCATCAGGTATTTTGCAATTAATGTTGCCCAACAACCGAAGGGTTGTACAAGGGGATGTAGGAACCAAGCAAATGTTCCTTAACCAAGCAAAGTCATCTTTTTATTCATCTCACAAACATTTTCAATATTACCAAATTCAATTTGCAGCCAACAATTTTGGGCAATGTTAGAATATTCAGGTACAAGGTTGTCTTTTCATACTTAACTAGAAGCATTTGCAACATGTGCAATTTCCCCTAAATACAGTCAACACATTGGCTCAACTCATTGGATATGATGAAATAATCACATATGATTTAACCAAGGCAGCCAATTTGCATCATGACTAGAAGATGGTTACTCCAAGAAAGTGAGGATATATTAATTGCACCCCATATATCAACCAAACATCTTATCTTTAGACATAAAGACACACAAACAACAAAAAAAGAGAAGAAAAGAGAAAAAAAAGGAAACGGAAGAAAGAGAAAAAGGAAGAAAGCGGGACTCTATGTACATGCAGATTCTGAGACCTCCAACAGTCCTATATTTTTTCATTAAGGGATTCTTCGATCCTACATACCAGTCAGGCTGTGGCTATAATTATTCAATCCATACTGCCCCACATACATCGTGCCCAGACTATATAACTTTCATGGTTTGAGTCTGACCTCATGTGTGCTCCAAGATGCGCTTCCATGTCGCGACGAAAATACGGACAGAATAGAAATAGGTGCTGTAAGGTCTCTGTCTCATTTTTGTTGGTATAGAAGCGACATTCAAAACCGAGATCAGGTTGGTCGTATTGATACCATTTGTGAATTTGTGATCCAGAATGCACTAGGTGAAGGCAAAATCTCATGTATATCGAGCGCATTTTATTGTCAGGAGACCGCAACAGATATGCACATCAAGGTTTGTGTGCATGTCTGAAGTTTGAATAGTTGACAAAAGAGGGATAACTCTCGATTTTATCTGAATTCAATGCCCAGCAATTAAGATAAAATTGCTTTTTTTTTACCAATCCTGGACGAGTGGTGATGTTCTGTATATTCAAATTCAGAGATGCCAGAATCACATTCATATGATCATAGAACTTGGAGATTGATCGAAGCGGATCATTTGTGAGCATAAGTTGTAGTTCTTCATAAAGGGAATTAGGAAGAGGTGAGACCATTTTCATACAGTTGTTGAACAGGTGCCATTCAAATCTGTCACTCAAAAGAAGTAGACCAAGTTCATGAGTAAGAATCGAATTAGGAAAAATACACTTGTAGCCCCAAAACTGATTTCCACAATTTGCCTTGAATTACATTTCAGATGGTACCGATATTCAACAAACATAGATCTAGCCCATACAAAAGGATGGGTTCAACCTTGAGTTGATAGTAATGTATCAAGGGCAGCAGTGAGAACTGACAGTGGTGCTGAGATATCAGTTTCATCTGAGCTGTCAACTGCACAGCTTTGAGGTTCAATGAAGTTTGCCAGTTTTTACACGAGAGGCTATTTGACAGCTGGTATCCCAAATATCTCATCTCAGATTTAGTTGTTATCTGCTTTGCATTGACATACCATCTATATCTTGGGAATTTCTTCTTGGCAGTGAAAATAAGAATGTTTGATTTTTCCGAGTTGATGGTGAGATTGTTAATTGTGCAATATTGATGAAAGTAGTTCAATTTATTTTGCAGACCAAATGGGGTTCTGTCAAAGAGTATTATATTGTCTGCAAACGCTAGCCAATTTAGGCGCAGATGACCCAATTTTACAGGAAAAATATCTAGTGCTTCCCAGATGTTGCCAATGTCTGCAAGATATATATTGAATAGCACTGCTGCAAGATAGTAGCATTGTTTTACGCCAATATAAGTGGGGATGTGATCAGACAGCAATCCTGCGGCATTAATGTGCACCTGTTAAGAAGTCTTCGAGTGTAAATAAGCAATCAATGCTACGATGTGTGATGGAATACCATACGCAAGCATTTTTGACCATAGTCTATTTCGCAGCACACTATCAAATGCTGATGAAAGGTCCAAGGAGGCCATATATATTGGCCCACTGGTTGCATTATGTAATGATATCAGTAGATGGGCAAGTATGGTCGCATTCAATTCAGGGGAGTTCCCATATGTTTGTGGAAGCCCACTTGCGCTTTGGATATAATAGGTGACCTGATCATATGTGTCTCCAGATCGTTCAATACTAAGCGTGAGAAGACCTTTGCCGCTACATCAATGAGGGCAATGGGCCAGAAATTTCCCAGATTGTCAGGATGGCCCTTTTTATTAATTTGAATGATTATGGCAGTGAGCCATGAAGTAGGTATCACGCTCAACGCGAATACAAGATGAAAGAGAGTGAGCAGGTGTCTAGCACAAAAGTGAGGGTCATCTTTAATTACACAGGACAGAAGCCCATCGGACCCGCCGTCCTGGACGATGAAAGTTTGGAGATGGCCCATGTCACGTCTTCCCTTGTCCAGATACATGCGTGAGCCATCTTCATGTTTGGAACTTCAAGTTCTTGTGTGGCGTGCTCAGTGGGCAGAGCATATTTGATCTTGAAATAAGCTTGCCAGGTGGATTCATCTACGCATGCGGCCATACAATTTTGCTGCTTATTCGAGGGGTTTCTGAGAATTGCCCATATTTCCCTAGCATTCTGTTTACACAACTGATCAATCATGGTTTGATTGTCCGACATGTATCGCATGTATCGTATTTCTTTTATTTTGTTTTTATATTTGGCTATCATGCCCCTTTTGCTTTATGTATATAAAGAGTTAGTTGGAGATAGACGTCTTGCTATTCTTAGGTCTTGATTTATCTGACGTTTCAGTGCAGTTATTTCGATTAAAAATTTGGCAGAGACTTTCATTGATTGTGATTTAGGAGGCAATTTAGATAAAGTGATAAGGTGTTCACGGATGTTCTTTAAATTCCTATTTATTAGACTTTCTGCATTAGGAAAAGGTTCCCTCTTGTCACTGAGAAGCATATTCCTGTTGACTAGGAATACAAGTCTTCTGCATATGCTGGCATTCCAGCAGACAGATAAGCAAAACAATCACGTTCCACAAGGAAAATGTGAGTGAGAGTGTCAAAAGTTTGACAAGTGAATTGAAATACAGTGGATAATATGCTATGATCACCCAGACGCACGTTAGAGATCTAACATGATTTCATTTAGCTCTAAGAAAAGAGATGTTGTGGGAGGAACTAACAGCTTGCGATGGAAAGAGACCACCTTGCAATGAAACCACGCTCTAAGAGACACCAACCTTAGCTCGAATCTTTTCGCAATTGGAAGAGAGGGTGGAAGAGTCAAGGCATATTTCCAGATCCACCCTTCAATAAAATTCCATTCAAAGGATCTCGTCAAGGAGGTTATTTCCAAACTATATAAAGTGGGTGGTACTACCTTCCGTTTATAAAGCTCAAAAAGTGGAAGAATAGTAAACCTACAGTACTTGTTGTAAATCTTCTTCATTTGACTGGCAGGTTGGTTGGACCTTTTTTTAAGTTGATGAAAAATCAAGCTCTTATTTGAAATTGCATTAAGCTTGCATATATGGAGGATCTGCTGAGGGACGGGACTGGAGTTTTCATCTTTCTGGACAGCTCAGAATGCAGCGGGCAGAGTTTGCTGAAAAGCAGTGCACAGCTCATCGCACAAAGGGGAGAGCCTGTCCATGTCTTGAGTTTTGACATCTCTGAGGAGGATTTTAGAGCAGGGCTCGAGTCTGACATCTCTTCCCGTCTCTCCTCAGTTGCTGCTACAGCAAGGCGTGTCTACAAGACATCAACCCTACCGCGGAGCGTGCCGCGGAGTCGAGGCTGCAGAGTCAAGGCAGAGTCCGTGGCAGTCTCTCCTCAGTTGCTGCTACAGCAAGGCGTGTCTACAAGACATCAACCCTACCGCGGAGCGGGCCGCGGAGTCGAGGCTGCAGAGTCAAGGCAGTCCGTGGCAGTCCGAGCCAGGACTGCTAGGGCCCCGACGTCCTGACAAGATGAATCGAGCGGTACATGTATCAGAATTAGATACACACTGGCTAAGAAGCCAGAGAACCCGTAGTGAAGACAGTGGGCTCGAGCACCGTAGCCCTCATAAACACTTCCCAAGAAGCAAGAAAACACATGACGAGCGGCCTCCTATCCCCCCCCAACAGAAGCCTGAACCCTTGACAAACCTACAAAATCAAGGCGTTCGAGGGTCATTGGGGAGGTCAATTGAGGACCCCAAGTCGGAGGCCCCCAGCCTGCCTACCTTTCCGCAGGCGCACCGGCAAGCAGCAGAGTCCCACTTGGAAAAGCCGGCTCGTCACACAGCGACGGCGCCGCGGAGGGCAGCCGGGACGGAGAATGACAGGCCGCCCGGGGCCGTCCCTCATCTCCTGGGGGGTCCGGAAGCATTCGCTTGTCTGTTAGGCCTCGAGGAACAGGGGGGGTCACGGGATGCCGCCCTCAACTCTCGTATGGCCCTCCCACAAGCCTCGAAGGGACTTGAACTAGCGACTCGAGTGCGAAGTACGGAGGAACTAAACCGAGCTGGGAAGGGCGCGAACTTTACAGCACCAACGCACAGCCCGCCTTTGAACGGCCTGGAAGCTGGCCCAGCTAGACCGACAGAAGACAACGAGCGGGGCAAGGAAACCCCGGAGACAATCCAGCCGCAGCAGGATACCACAAAGACGACGGATGGTTTGGGAGCGTCGGCTCGACCTCCAACGGCAACGTCTGGCAAAAGGGAAGGCAGAGTAGACCGCCCACCTACAAAGCCCGACCCGTACTTACCCACTGGCCCGGACGTGCCGGATCGACTTCCATCGATCGTCGCAGGGGCGGGCATGCTGGCTTCTCCGGTGAGATGTGTCCAGATTTCCCCGCTGCCGGAAAGCCTTGAAGGCGGGGCACTTCCCAAAGAGACAGCTGCTGAGCACGAAGCTTCTCCAGGCGTGGCGAACAGCCCCATAGGCAGCCACTGTGACCCAGGAGCCGCCAGCGAAGAGGCAGCGGGCGAGAGCTCCCAGGCACGGTCAGGTCCTACAGGAGTGGGCTTGGGAGTTCATGGCCCCAGATGCGAGGGAGGATGCGCTGTGTTAGCTCCAGCGGCGCCATTAGACTCACCCAAGAGCTGTGTGCACTCCATTACACCTGAGACTGACAAGAGATCTGACCCCAAAAACGTGCTCAATAAAAACGCACCTTACGATGGGCCTAATAAAATCAAAATCGACCTGGAGATTCATCCCATAATAGCAAGAGAGGACTTAGTCAGCCCTCCCTCCAGCTTGGGAAATTTGGAAACAGCCTGGTCAGACGATGGTTCCTGTTCTTTAATAGAGGATTCAGAAAACGAACCCACATCAAATCAAAACTCAGCGCTTTTTCCAGACACCTCAAAGACAGTGCTAACGGAGTTCCCCGAGGAGGCCCCTTCACTAACTATCGACAGAAAGCCGCTCAAAGACCCAATCCCAAAGGAGAATAAACAAGCGCCGGAAAGGGAAGACAGACTCATCTCAGGAATTACAAATAAAATAAACCCCCTTATGCCCAAGACTACAAAGAATCACCAGCAGTTGGCTCCCACCAAGCGGAGCAAAGAGGCCCCGAAGCCCTTGGTGGGCACCTTGGACAAATTTTTTAGCAAACAAGGAAAAAGAAATCAGAATGAGAAAAGTGAGATATCAGACGCAGAGCTTCTGGAGGGGTCCCTAGAGGATTCAGTTCATTTCAACTCTCCCGCTATTCCACTGAGACTTACTTTCAATGCACATAACTCGAACCCCAACACCTCGAGTCCTCAGCCGCTTACCAACAAAAGATGGCATTTTGGGAAACCGCCAGCGAAATCCACGGAACTCACATCAACAGAGCCATCCGCACAGTCCTCTGCCTCATCATACAACCCCAACAAGGCAATTTTGCTCAAAGAAAATTCCTCTCATGGGGGGGTGGCAGAAGCCACACCCTCAGTGGGAAAATCAGACAGTCTCGGTTCACCCCTTAGGAACTCAGAGTCAACCAACTCTAATTCAACGAGACCCATAACGCAACCTTTGCCACGTAAGCTAACACAAGCCACAGTTCATCCAGACCACTTGATAACGCTCAAAACGCCTATGACTAGGCGACAATCGGAAACTCAAATTTCTAAGCCATATACGTCCAGCCCACAGCCAACGAACAGGAGACAAAGTGATACTGTGGGTAATTCAATAAAAGAAACTCCAAATAAAAAACCAGACTTAATGACGATAATGTCAGCTATCACCATAGCCCTAGCTCCATTCACAAAACTATACGAATCATTGAATGACTCTGTAAAGGACCAAGCATCACTGGCGGTACTGACCCAAACTAAACTCACGTTTTTAGAGGGATTCATCACTTCGAAAATTGAAAACAGGAAGACTTTAAAACACGCCTGCACTCAAACAATGGATCAACATTTCGGAGAAACGAAAGCAGTTCAGTCTAAGACTGACTTCTTGCCGGAGAAAATATTCCACTTCAAAGCAGGCACTGGCAAAACAATCGCCAACTCCAGTCTGGAGGATCATGTAAATACCTCAGCAGTGTCGACAGCCCCGGGCAAATGGAGCATTAAAACACCCCTCCTAAGTCTTAATCTCGAGCCAACAAAGAAAGCACAGGAGGGCCACACCAATGGAAACCAAAGTACTCTCAAATTCCCCAAACTTCAATCGAGCAAGAGCACAATAGAAAAAACCAATGGTTGCATCGTTAACGAGAAAGAACAAGATCTTAGAGCTCTCTCGGAAGACCCACCTACGCTTTCGGCTCCAACAAAAAAAGTAAAAAGCGGCCCACCCGTGCTTCCTAAATCGGCCACGGCCAAATCTCAGATCTCGAATAAATCCTCACCATCGTCAGACAGAAAGTACATCAAAATCTGCACTAAACCACTGACCTCAAAATCTAGTCAGCAAAACAGTGTCAGCCAAAACACCAACAGATCTCCCACTTCCACTGAAAGCGATCTAATGGAAGACGCTTTGGAACTTGTGTCGCTTTGGCAGGACAAAGATCCAAACCTAGACAACAATCGGGGAGCTAAAAGAAAAACAGTGTCTTTTAAACGAAGCCAGGACAAAGACACACCTCCAAAGAAAATCAGACAGTGGGAGTCTAAACCCCCAGCACCACACAGGGGGGAAGGTGCGTCTTTGGCTGGGATCAAACTAAAACAGAGCTCCAAAAAACGGGAGGAAGATACCACAGTGAAACACAAGTCCACTCCCAATAGGTGGAAAACTAGAGTGCATTTGAAACAAAAAAGAGACTCCAGAGAACGCAGCCAAAAAAGGGAAAGCACTAGGAGGACTCCACTGAAAATCCGCGAGAGAGAATGGAAACGTTGCGGCTTAATGAGAAATAACAGAACAACGGCAACGCGCTCCTTCTTTTTGCAGCCGAACTGTAAAGCAAAGCACAACCGGGTTCTAAATAGAACCGCCATACTGGACTTATTTCATCAAGTCCCGGCTCTCAGATCAGTAACATCAGACTGCCTAGACGTCATCGAATTCTCGGGCCCTCACAGCATAGACAGCGTGTACATCCACATATCTTCTGCTAGCACGAGACTCAAACTCAAGAAGGAGGCCAGAGCCCTTAAAGAATTAGGCTACTATTTGGAAGAATTATACAGCGACAGGGAGACCTCCAGTAATACACGGAGAGGATCAAAGGACAGAGACCTTATATCCACCAGAGATCGTACGTCCCAACACCAGACAGTTTCCCCTTCAAGAGAACGAGCCTCTCGCCACGCTTTTCGCAACTTTCACCCAGGAATAGAAACTTTACATAGGAGTGAAAGTAACACATCTGATGTTTCTCAAGATGAACCCCCAAGACACCGGGTCTCACACTATAGACCCTATAACAACCTCGAGGAAACCAGAATAGGGGGCCATGAAGAACCGAGCCCATTTAGCAAACAGCAAGGGAGGTCACCTAAGACGAGAAGAACCCTTATCTATAGAGACAGACGGGAACCACAGTTTACTCCAACTAACACCCAACAATGGCACAATAGTGCCCGGAGTAGCACCAGGAGCAAACACAACGAAAAACAGAGTAATATGGTCTTAGATCGAGCCCCCAAGGGACCCCCGCAGAACTGGAAGTCATCAAAGGACCCAGCCGATTCCAGAAAAAGGTCAAGCGATCAACACATCCATTCACGGCTAAATCGTCATGACCTGGAAAAAAAAAGATGGTCCTGGACGCCGGAAAGACTCTTCACAAAAACAAGAAGATAGCCACAAGTACACACGACGGGAGTCAAGGAAGAATCCGATAACCCTCACCAGATCGCAAACAAACTTAAAATGTGGTCGTGGAACACAAGAGGATTCGTTCACTTGACACTCAACTCAGATGTACAACTGGGGACCTTTGACCTTCTTTGTTTACAGGAGACTTGGCTCCTCAGGAAGCCAACAATAGATGGCTTCGAAATCGACTTCTCCCCAGCTACACAAGGAGCGTTGGGCAGGCCCTCCTCAGGTCTCTTGACAGCAGTCAGAATCTGTAGTGGCCTACAACTCAAACAAACAATACTATCTAACACGTCAATTCTGGCCTCTTTGGTATCAGAACAGAAACCCGGAGACTGGGAGAACAGGAACAAACCAACATCTTATCTAGTGATAAATACATACTGGAACCCAAAAGTCGTGAAAGAAACAGCCCTTCTTGAAATCATCGGCCAAACGATAGAGACATGCCTTAATACGATGACAATTGACCACATCATAGTATGCGGGGATTTAAATTTAACATTACCTAACATTGGTCAAACCACATCAAATTGCAATTCACACTCCATATTGGCTCCTACCATCTCTTCAACAACTCGAGAATCTGACCTGAGAGGCAAGGGATGGGAACTGCTCATGGATGCACTAGATCTCCATAACCTCCATTATCTGATCTCGACCACACCAAACCAGATTCCAACTTGGGAACAAGGCTCACGCAACGCCTTTCTGGATCACATATATGTATCCAGAAATTTGCTCGCAATGATATCTGCATATGAAGTTATAAGAACTCAAAACAGTGATCACAACCTCCTGATGGCCTCATGGTCAGCCCCAGAAAGGAAATCGGAGGCAAACCGCCAGGAAATGACTACCTCAATTCTTACTAATGGTGCAGGGACCCGACTAAGACTCTCTGATGAAGCAATAAGAACCATTACAAGGACCTTTGAAAGAACTATTGCGGTGCCAGGGGAAGCAAATCCACCTGACTATTATCCCCTGTTGATCCCATACCAACATCACAGGAAAACTCAATCTTCAGTAAAAAAGCCAAATCATATATACAATAAATCACTGGTGGAGAAAAGAAGGGAAATGAGAAGAATTTTACGCAAAGCGAAATCTTGCCCCTCAAAACAAACAGAGGAGGCAGCAATATCTGCGAAACAGTCTTACAAAAGCTGGCTTAAATCGCACCGAGCCATTTTGTACCAGGAAGACTCTGAGACTATGCTAAAGACCCTAAGTGGGAAACAATCTAAAACTTTCTGGGCCTTGATCAACCCGAAAGGAAATAACTCAAATGAGGCCCTAGCTAACTCAATTGGAGAGAATCACTGGAGATCATTCTTCTCGGATATGTTCGCCCCACCAAAGGGCAACTCCCAAGAAGCAATAAGGCCCAAAAAAAATCGATGGGACATTGAAAAGGATGAAAAGGAAATCTGCGAAAAAATAAGGAAATTGAACAACTCAAGGGCACCTGGACCCGACGGAATCTCTAACATGGATCTCAAAACAAACATCGAAGTATGGGGCGGACTCATAGCCCGAATATTCCAACAATGTGCGGACACCCAATCCATTCCGAAATCTTGGAAATTAGCAAACGTGGTCCCAATTTTCAAGAAAGGCGATAAAGGCAACCCAGCAAATTACCGCCCAATAGCCTTACTGGACACCATTGGGAAATTGTTTGGAGCCTTTCTTCTAGACAAATTCAAGAACTGGGCAGCCACTTCCGAATTACACGATGACTTTCAGACAGGATTTGTAAAAAATATCGGAACACTGGCTAACATAATGCTACTCAGTGTATTGAAAGCCAAGGTGCTAGAGGGACGACCGAAGATACACCTGGCGTTCATAGACCTCTCTCACGCATTCGACACGGTGAATAGAGAGTGCCTTTGGACTAAATTGAGGACAGGGAACTGCCCGACATCAATCCTGAACCCAATCATGGAGTTGTACTCTGGAACATCCATGAGGGTCAGACTTAATGGAAAAGGACAACTTTCAGAGGAGATCAACACTTACAGAGGCGTGAAACAAGGTTGCCCACTGGCCCCCGCACTGTACAACGCGTTCATTGGAGACTACCAACACTGGGACCCCACCATTAGAACATTTCCGCCTAGAATTGGAGATGAAACGGTGGGCAGACTACTCTACGCCGACGATATCTTATTACTGGATCAAACCGCCATAGGGCTACAACGCAAACTTACTTCGCTCGCAGAATATCTTGAGACCAACGACCTGATTTTAAACTCATCAAAAACAAAAATAATGATTCTGGAAAAATCCACCACACAAAAAGAAAAATCTAAATGGTTCTTGGCTGGAGAGAAATTGGAGAAAGTAAAATCATTCCGATACCTGGGAGTCACGATAAGCGCAAATCGCTTTGAAACCCCCATGCAGGAATCCTTGATTGCCAAGACCAAAATCATGATAACACAAGCTCGACTCATGGATAAAAAATACGGAAGATTCTCACTGAAACCAGTGTTGAACTTCTACACAGCGAAAGCGGTACCTGCTATCACCTACGGTGCAGAAGCGATGCCCATGATTCCAGAACGGACCTGGCAGAAGCTAGAAGGCTTATTTTGGAGGAAAATTCTAATGCTCCCAAATTCTACTCCGATGGCATCTATTCGCAGAGAAATCAACGTCATCTCTTTAAAAGGAAGAGTCAAGCTAAACATCCTAATGCTGAACCGGAAAATTAGACTATCCTCTGTGAAGATCTTCAAGTTTATAAAGGAAGAACTCAAAACAGGAGAGAACAACATCTTAGCCGCTTGGGAGCAAAGAAATACAGAAACCCTTGAGGAAATTGGAAGCTCATGGGAAGAATTAGAAAGCAACCCCGCCAAAACAGTAAAAAAATTTAAACAAATGGACTGGATCAAAACGCTGGAAGAGACCGCCAAATACAAACTGGCCGCGGACCTACCAGTCAATTACCAAAAACAAAATGAACCCATGAGCTATTTACTACAAGGTCCAAGTAAGCAAATTAGAAACACCTTTCTAAGGGCCAGGCTGAATCTCTTACACACGAAAGAAATTCTATTCATCAGAGGCTCCGCTGCTAATAACCTCTGCAGATTCTGCGATAAACCCGAAACAAAAGAAACCTTGAGGCATCTGCTGCTTTCATGTCCGGGACTAGCGGCCAAAAGAATGATACACATGGGCCACTTATCCAAAAACAGTAGTTGCGGGGAGGAGGAATACTGGTGGAATATCCTGATGTCAGGTGGAAATGTAAAATCAGTAATCGCAGTCGGCCAGTTCTTCCAGAATATAAACCTGATGAAAGAAGATGCAATCTAACAAGTACATTTTCACCTGTCTAGACACAGATGCGCAATAGATCAGAAGCCATGTGAGATCACAAACTCTTTGAACAACAAACTTTGTTAAAACTGTGAAAACAGTTGAATCAAAAAAAAAAAAAAAAAAAAAAAAAAAAAAAAATTAAGCTTGAAAGCTAGATAGGTTGCACTGTTTTTTTAATAAAAAAATCATACAGCTTTCCCTATGTATCATGTATATCCAAACAATTTATTATGACTTCTTTTCGATCTGATCACATTAGATTGTATTCACTAGTCACTTATTCCTTATTAGAAGCATATGTGGATAAATCACTGGGAATAGTCCATGAAGACCACTTAATTGGCGTACACCAACCATGGTACCCTAAGACTAGCAATCGTAGGACAGTCAAAAACTGCATAAGCCAAATGATCACCCATATCTGAAAGATAGAAATTGAATAAACATGGGTCCCGGGGCACTAGTGCAATCCCCTGGAGGTATTGAATTCCTCAGAGAGAGACCACTGTATCTATTCAACCTCACCTGGAAGCTTGTGTATTCATGTAGAAACCTGATCATTAATAATAAAGAAGCCGGAATATCCCATTTATTCAGCTTGAACCAGAGAATACTCTGGTTTACCATATGAAATGCCTGGCTAAATTCAATCATGGCAGTATACACTAGAGGGGAACCCTTACGTCAGGCATCCTTCCAGAAGCAGCGCATAATGCACCCGTTTAACAGCGTTCCCATCTCACTTTGGAAGCCTGTCTGGTAAGGGCACGGGCAACCCTCCGACAAAGCTCAATCGTACAGAGCCTTCAGAGTAACTGAGGCTAAGATCTTACTATCCATGTCAAGAGCAGCTATCGGCCTGTAATTTACAGGCAAAGAGGGATCACCCTTCTTGTAAATTCAGATAATAATCGAGAGTTTCCATGAGTCAGGAGTACGCCTTGTTGCTACAATATCAGTGTACAGCAGAAACAAATCATTAGCCCATAGTGTATCATCACTCTGACAAATATAATTGGACAACCCATTTGGGCCAGCATACCTAGCCCCAGAGATTTTCCTAATATGTCATTTAAGGTGTTGGATGTCAAAGTTCAAGGACCACTCAGTAGCCACATCAAAGCCATTAAATCACAACTATTAAATAGGGCCACCCATTCCCTTCCATTTTTGAACAGAGCTGCCTTATGAATACCTGCATGAAAACAGAATTAAAATCCCCAGCTAACAATATATTGGGATCTTCCTAGACACTCAATTGAGACTCGAACAAACCATTTAGCTTAGCAGACCCATGTGCACCAATAAAAACCTAACCGGCTGCAAGAACCAGTTCAAGGAGACTGCCGTCATTGATACAATTAATTTCCAGAGTATGCTTACCAGTAGGACGCAGATCTGTGCTGGTTCCAGCTGGTAAAAATAAGTCTTTGATTCCTTTTTTGCGTGGGACCATGTACTGATTTGTTTTCTCCAACTGAGACACTCCTGGATGCACTCAGCTTACTGGATGGATGAGGGGTACTGATAGAGGGCTCTCCTGGAACGTCTCTGGAGCAACAGGAGATTTCCACTAGGACCTCCTGTGAGCAGCCGGGGTATCCATTAACACCTTCAGGTAGTGGGATGACAAAGGGCTTTTACATTGTTCCATTTTAGGCCACCACCAAACAAAGCTCTGTCAGATCTAAGGGCATACAAAAGCATTGTGGATCTGATAGATTACATCTTGACACTTCGCATTGCCCCATAGTTGGCTGTATTGTTAGTGTATTGTCACTTCACATTACAGGAAAGAAAAAGAAAAACATTTTGTTTTTACTTGATGTATATGCCATGAACTGCCTTCAGACCAAGAGACATGCACTCATTTCCTGGGTCCGGTGGAAGCCATGTTGGACATTCTGATTGTCTCAGAGAGGTGTATCTGACCACATCCCATGAGAGTAAGTGGATATATATTTTAAGCCATTGTATTGTCACACTATGCCACTAACGAAGAAACTGACCATGGCCTGAGAGTAAGTGGATATATATTTTAATCCATTGTATTGTCACACTATGCCACTAACGAAGAAACTGACCATGGCCTGAGAGTAAGTGGATATATATTTTAAGCCATTGTATTGTCACACTATGCCACTAACGAAGAAACTGACCATGGCCTGAGAGTAAGTGGATATATATTTTAAGCCATTTTATTGTCACACTATGCCACTAACGAAGAACCTGACCATGGCCTGAGGTCCCCGCAGCAGAAACATAGCTTCCCTCACCCTGCAAGGATTCAGCAGCTTCCTGATCCTAGCAGCAGCCACGTCTGCCATTCTGATGACCTAATGGAGTGTTATTGGCCTTTATCAAATAACAAAACGTGTACACATGCAGTTTATAAGAATGTTTTCTTCCTATATCCTTCCATTCTTGAGGACCTACATCATCACCTGTGGGTCCTGCAGTAACAATACAATCCCCCTCCACCATCAGGACTAAATTACCTGTAGCAGCTTTCTGGATCTTGTTGAAATCATCTTGGTATGTTGAAATGCCATCTGGTCGGCCATGCTACTTACTACCCCCCTCCTTATTCAATCGTGTGAGGATGTTCAGTTTGGGTTTTGCAGTCTTGGAGCAAATAGAAACAAGTATGAGCCCCTTTTCGATCCTAGTAGTACTAGGGTCAGGCATTCTGCCATATACTCATCCCTGTAGTGCCGTTCAGACAACATTTTTAAAGATTCTCGCTGCTCTACTATTATTTGGTACCAGGAAGCACAACCCTTCTCTGTATATATCTATCTAAAGTATGTATTTGCTGTCCTCTGTTATTCTCCTACCATCATGCTCATTAATGTCCTCCTCCTCTTGAACATCATCTCCATACCATTTACCTTGGCTCCATTTCACATGCACTGCCTAACACAAATCCCCCAATGTGCATCCCTTCTCCCTTGTCCAAACACTAAATTGATACATATGTTCCTTCCATGATGAACAATGGTGGCTCAACCTAAACTCACCTCAACTTCACCTACTCTCTCCACTTCTTCAAGTAGCTCCCCTGTTCCTTTCACATACTGCTGCTCCTCCACTCGACTTATTCTGACCTGCTCTGTAATCAAACCTACTTTCTCACTGAAAGTGTTCACTACTGCTACCCCATTATACCATGATCTGAGTCACTGAAACTGAGACACTGACACACGTGCAGACTTACACACTGATTCTGCAACCTTGCATCACTCCCCTTGCCTATCTAAGAAAGGGAGATTTTCTCACATTGTATTTAAACACATACAGCCTATCTGCGAATCTACTGCCCTCTGGATTATCTCTTTGTTCATTCACTGCAAAGTTCAATTTCTCACACCAAATCCTCTTACTGTTGTCCTCAACTGCTGGACCCTGGCATCCTCAATGACTTAATCAAAGATATTAAACTTCTTGAGTGTCTTCACCATGGTAGTCTCAGTTGAACTGATGTAGAACTTCAAACCTCTCAAAATGATACATCTCTCAGACAAATCCCTGCTTATTCTCCATATCCTGCCAGCCCAAAAGCAAAGTAACATAATCGTTCATAATTGCCCATAATTAGCCATGCTCTATTGACCCCTACCTTACCACACTTGTCTACATTTCACTGCTTTTGTTCTTTCTACTATCCAATTCTAAAATCATTAAATGTAAAGTGAAATATATTTCGAGGGGATTGGGTCCTCCGACGTATTCCATATCTATGACATGTAATCACCACAGCTGTGCTGCTTCGGAAACTTTTTTCGGTGTCTGCGTCCTGCGTCGATGACGTCGATGCGCCGTCGTCGAGGGCCTCCTCCGACGTCCGACGTCATCCGATGTGATAAGTAGGACGCACGACGCCCGTAGCCTCAGTTCCGTTTTTTCCGCGAACGTGTTGCTTCGTGATTCTCGGTTCACGCCTCGACTCTTTGGAGTTCTGTTCTTCTCGGTTCTTCGAACCTGTTCGTTTTGTGCAAATCCTTCGTGTGAAGATGTCTTCTACTTCGTCTTCGACCCCGCGTCCGTGTTTCAAGAAGTGCGGGGAGTGTGGGTCCAAGATGTCGGTGACGGACTCGCACGACGCCTGCCTCTGGTGCCTCGGGGAGGCCCACGACACGGATGACTGTATCGACTGCCAGTCTCTCACGTCCAAAGCCTTACGCGAACGTAAGAAGAAGTTGTCGGTAGGTCGGGTGTCCAAGCCCAGGAAGTCGAAGTCTGCGGGGCTTTCGACGGATGATTCGAGGGGTGACTCTCCGCGTCATCGTCGGAAGTCTCGTGGGTCTCCTTCTAGGAGTCGGTCTCGCCACTCCTCAGCCTCTTCGAGGCATTCTCAGAAGCGCCGACACCGGTCGTCTTCCAGGTCCTCCTCGGAGGACTCTGCCCGGCATGTCGCTTACCCCACCAGCCGTGCGACGCCAGAGGAATGGGCTTCCTTCGGGAAGAAAATGCTTGAGTCGCAGGGTACTAAGCCGTCCGCGCCCCCGAGTGGGGTCGGTCGTGTGAGGTCGAGAGACACCGCTCGCATGAGTGGTCGGCACGAGTCACGGGAGAGGTCCCGTTCGGACAAGGAGACTCGTTCTCGCCGTACCCGTTCCAGGTCCCGGTCCTCGACGCGTTCGAGACCGTGTGCACCTGTGAAGTCTTCGAGGAAGACATCGACCTCTGAGGCGTCGAGGGCGTCGACAGGCTTTCTCGAGGCTCCGGCTTCGAGGAAGTCGTTGAGGCCGTCGACGCTCGGGTCGTCGAGGGACACGCTCGGGGCTCCGGCCTCGAGGGCTGTGTCGACGCCGCCGATGCTGGAGGCGCTGCGTCTGACGTCGACGCCGGCGCCGATTCGCTCGACGCCATCGACGCCTTTCGTGTCGGAGGTACCCCGTGGCACGGGAGAACCCCCTAGGAAGGCTCTGGTTAAGAGCAAGCACTCTCGGGTGCCTTCTTTTCGCCACCTGGACTACATTTCAGAGGCGGATGAGGATTCTGATGGCCTGGTTCCTAGTCAGGTTCCAGATGAAATTGTCTCGGGCCATAGTCAGTTTGACGATTTGAGACAGTCACTGCATGATGCCAGTGGACTGGACACCTCTCCGGAGGTGGAGTTTTGTAGGCCTGAGCCTGGCTCTCATGCCGATTCCTCGTACCGGCGCCTTATGGCTAGGGTTTCTGAGTACTTGGGATGGTCTGCTCCCCCAGGGGAGTTTGTGCAGGATGATCTGACGGACATCCTTGATGTTGGTCCCCCAACTGACCCGGTACTGCCGTTCCATATGGCTTTACAGAGAAGGGTGGCGGCGGCTTGGACTGCTCCAGAGAGTCTCCCGGCGGTGGGCAGATCCTTGTCGCGAAAATACCGTCCAGCCAGTAGCGACCCCTGCTACTTGACCAGGCACCCCACTCCGGAGAGTTTGGTGGTGCAGGCGGCCACGGCCCCGGCAAAGCAGGCGTCGTACCCTACCATCCCTCCTGATAGGGACGACAAACGTTTTGATGGCTGGGCGAAGAAAGTGTTTTCTTCTGGTGGTATGGCGCTTCAGGCGGCCAACTCCATTTGTGCCTTGTCTCGTTTCACACACACTCTGTGGAACTGTGTTGCGTTGGCGGCTGAACATATTCCCGAAGGGGACGAACGGGATGGTTTCCTTGCTATGGTCCAGGATGGTAAGGATGCCATGTGTGAGTCTGTTCAGTCGGGTTTGGATTTAGCTGAATGCGTCAGTAGGTCCATGGCGGCGAGCAGCGTGATACGCAGGTTTGCGTGGTTGCGGAAGTCGGGGTTTGCTCCTGATGTGCAGTCCCGGCTCCTCAACATGCCCTTTGACGGTGAACACCTTTTTGGCAGCAAGGCTGACGAGAGCCTTGAGAGGTTGCAGACCTCAAAAGCTGCAGCGAAGTCGTTGGGCGCTGCAGTTTGCCAACCTCCGCCTTTTCGTCCTAGGGGACAGCAGTGGAGGGGTGGTTCCTTTCGCTATTACTCATCCTTCAGTAAAGCGAGAGGAGCTGGCAGTCAAAGAGGCCATCGCAGGGGTACCAGAGGTGGACGACAGGGTACCCGTGGTGCCAAGGCCGCTCGGGCAGTTGCCTCTTTGCCCTCAGGTAACGCCGCAGCCGCTCCCACTCAGTCGTGAGGCCATGTCCCATGGTTCGCCGGTTGGGGGAAGGCTGGCGCAGCATCTTGTAGAGTGGCAAGCCATTACTTCAGATGTGTGGGTTCTGGAGATCATAACCCACGGCTATTGTCTTCCCTTTCGGCACAGGCCTCGCGACAATCCACCGGGGAACCTCTCTTTGCAGAGTCCGGATCCGCTCCTTGCGCAGGAAATTCAAGCCCTGCTGGAGAAAGGCGCCATAGAACTGGTGCCTGTAGCGGAGAGGAACAAGGGATGGTATTCCCCTTATTTTTTGATTTCGAAGAAAGACAGGGGATTGAGACCCATCATGGACTTGCGCGGTTTGAACAAACTCCTCAGGAAGGACAAGTTCAAGATGGTTACTCTCTCTCAAGTCCTCCAGGCCCTTCAGCTTCAGGACTGGTTGGTGTCACTCGACCTCAAGGATGCTTACTTCCATGTGCCGATCCATCCCAAGCACAAGAAGTACCTGAGGTTCGCGGTTGGCGACTCGCACTTTCAGTTTCGGGTCCTGCCGTTCGGATTGACCTCCGCCCCGAGGCTTTTCACCAAGCTCATGGTGGTGGTGGCAGCGCATCTCAGGCAAGGGGGGATTCACTTCTACCCCTACCTGGACGATTGGTTGATCAGGGGGAGCTCTCCTGAGCAAGTCCTGGATCATCTGTCCGTCACCTGCCGCTCCCTTCACAGGCTGGACTTCTCCCTCAATTTAAAGAAGTCCCATTTGACGCTAACACAGCGGCTCCAGTACATCGGAGCGGTGCTCGACACTTCCCTGGGGCAGTGTTTTCCTCCCCAGGTGAGGGCTCTTCACATTCAGCAGATGGTGCACAAGTTTCAGCATGCCCAGACGCTCCCTGCGTTCGAGTTCTTGAGGTTGCTCGGCCTCATGGCATCCTGCATTCTTCTGGTGCCAGAGGCTCGCCTGCGGATGAGATCTTTGCAGTGGGCACTCAAGACGCAATGGTCGCAGTCCTCCGGCAGGATGTCGGACCCGGTTCAGGTGCCGCCCTCGGTCGCCCGGGATCTTCTGTGGTGGGCCGTCGAAGGCAACTTGATGAAGGGGGCTCCATTTTGGCTTCCCTGGCCGGAGGTGACGATCGTGACGGATGCATCCCTCACGGGATGGGGAGCTCATGCCAACAGGCTGACAGTCAGCGGTCGTTGGTCTCCGTCGGAGTCCAGACTCCATATCAATCTTTTGGAGCTGAGGGCCATCAGGCTAGCCCTGAAGGCTTTTCTGCCGACTGTGCGAGGAAAGAGTGTCCTGATCCTGACGGACAATACAGTGGCCATGCACTACCTCAACAAAAAGGGGGGGGCAGGGTCACTTCCTCTGTGCAGGGAGGCGATGCAGCTCGAGTTCTGGGCCATCCAGCAGGAAGTTTCGATCTCGGCAGTTCATCTGGCCGGAGACGAGAACGTGACGGCGGACGCTCTGAGCAGGCAGAGCGCAATCTCTCACGAGTGGGAGGTGGCTCAGGAGATTCTCCTGGAGATCTTTGCCCTTTGGGGGACCCCTCAAGTGGATCTCTTCGCCTCCAGTGTCAACCGGAAGTGCGAAAGGTTTTGCTCGCGGGAATTTCCTCCAAAAGGAGCCTTAGGACACGCGTTCGTGGTGGAGTGGTCATTCCCGCTGCTGTACGCGTTTCCTCCAGTCCCCGTCATCCCGCAAGTGCTGCGGAGGTTACGGAAGTTTGGTTCCCGGATGATCCTCATTGCCCCGGCGTGGGCTCGGAGGACGTGGTACTCAGACCTTCTCGACTTATCCATCTGCCCTCCACGTCGTCTTCCCTACCGAGACGATCTGCTCTCACGGGAGGGGGGTCAGGTTCTCCATCCAGAGGTCAGATCCCTCAACCTTCACGCTTGGCTTCTGAAAGGTTGAGGTATAAGGATTGGGACCTCCCTGAGGACGTGATGGAGGTGTTGCTTTCGGCCCGAAGGCCAGCAACAAAGTCTCTGTACCGTTGCCGTTGGCGTAAGTTCTGCGACTGGTGCAGAGTTCAGAATGTGGATCCTTTTGCATGTGACATCCCCATGGTTCTGTCCTTTTTACTTTCTTTGGCCCACAGGGGCTTGCAAGTGGGTACCGTTAAAGGTTACCTGGCGGCGCTGACCATCTTTAAGCGCTCGTCTGAAGAGTGTTCTTACTTTAAAATCCCTTTGATTTCACAGTTTCTGAAAGGGCTCACTAATGTGTTCCCTCCGTCACCTTTCCTGGTGCCCGGTTGGGATTTAAACCTTGTTCTTAAGTTTCTTATGGGTGCTCCGTTTGAGCCTTTACATACTTGCCCTTTGAGGCTGTTAACTATGAAAACTGTGTTTTTAGTTGCGGTTACTTCCGCTCGCAGAGTGAGTGAGTTACAGGCACTTTCAGTTAAGACTCCCTTCACTGTATTTCACAAGGACAGGGTTGTCCTTAGAGTTCGTCCTTCTTTTCTTCCGAAGGTAGTGACGGAATTTCATTTGGCCCAGAAGGTTGTTCTTCCGGCATTCTATCCTCCTCCGCATCCTGGTAAGGAAGAGGAGAGGCTCCATAGGCTTGATCCTAGGAGAGCTTTAAGCTTTTATGTTTCACGCATGTCCCGGGTCAGAGTGGACAATCAACTCTTTATTGGTTACGCTGGAAAGCGTTTGGGGCAAGCTGTGACGAAACAGACTTTGTCTCGCTGGATTATTTTGGCCATCTCGGAGTGCTACCGCTTGGCGGGTAAGGACCCACCGGCTGGCTTGCAGGCCCATTCTACCAGGGGTATGGCTGCGTCTACTGCCCTGCAGAGGGGTGTTCCTATTCGCAACATCTGTGATGCAGCCACCTGGGCTTCAGTACATACATTTGTACGTCACTATTCCCTCGATTCCATCCGAGCACAGGATCTGGCCTTTGGCAAGGCGGTCCTTTGCTCTGCTATTTGATTGGCTATTCTAAATCTTGATTCTAAATTATTTCCCTCCTCCTTGCTCTGGTACTGCTTTGGGAGTCTGTCATAGATATGGAATACGTCGGAGGACCCAATCCCCTCGAAGAACAAGTTACTTTCTTACCTGGTAACGTTCTTTCGATGGGATGGTCCGACGACGTATTCCATATCGCTCCCGCCCTGCCTTCCCCGCTGCAGAATTTCTTTTGCGATTGCAGCTTACGTTCCGCAAGGCTTTGTGTCTGACTGGCAGTTGACTAGTGTCACACGTTCTGGGGGAAAAAACTACAACTGAGGCTACGGGCGTCGTGCGTCCTACTTATCACATCGGATGACGTCGGACGTCGGAGGAGGCCCTCGACGACGGCGCATCGACGTCATCGACGCAGGACGCAGACGCCGAAAAAAGTTTCCGAAGCAGCACAGCTGTGGTGATTACATGTCATAGATATGGAATACGTCGTCGGACCATCCCATCGAAAGAACGTTACCAGGTAAGAAAGTAACTTGTTCCTCTATTCAACTCAACTAAGAACAATTCAGGAATTTCACTCAAGACATCGTCTCTTCACCACTTCATCTGCATTGAATGGCATTACTGGAGTTTAGCTCAACAACATCACCTCCTTTTGAGCACCCTCCATGCATCTTCACTCCCTCTTACTCATGCCTACACTCATGAATCTCCCCTCACATCCTTCACTTGAGGATATCTGGGACAAAGTTAACGTGTTGCTGCAACAACATCTACACTCATTCCTACCCTACATTTATCATTGGTCTGTATCCAACCAAGTCCAAATATTACACTAGTCATGCCCTTTCTCCAATGTACTCCTCTTAAGATAACCATGATACCCCAGTCCATTCATGCCTCTCAACTCTGCCCTTTTGCACCCCCACTCTCACCTAACAAGGGTACCAGCTACTTCTCCTACCTGAGGACCCTGCAGCAGAAACATAGCTTCCCTTTCCCTGCACGATCCAGCAGGATTCAGCAGCATCCTGATCCAAGTTGCAGCCTCGTTTGCCATTCTGATTATCTTCTGTAGTGCTATTGGCCTTTATAAAATGAAAGAAAGTGTACACACAACATTTATAAGAAGGTTTTCTTCATTTCCTTATATTCTTGGTGACCCTCATCATGACCTATTGCAGCTTTCTGGATCTTGGGGTCACCATCTTGGTCAGTTTAAATGTCTTCCGGTCGATCTTGCTACAAAATACCTTCATCCTTATTCAGTCTTGTGCGGATGTTTATCCTGGATTTTGCAGTCTTGGAACACCTGGAACAAATGGATCAGACATGGATTTCACCTCCCATCATTCAGCTGAGGATAACTAGGCACACGTTAACATGTGTTGCTGGACCGTAAGCTGCACTCCTTCTTACCCTGCACTCATTATTGCTCCTTATCCAACCAAGTCCAATCATTAAACTAGTCATTTCCTTTCTCTACTGTACTCCTCTTAAGATGACCATGACTCTCCAGTCCATTTATGCCTCTCAACTCTGCTCTTTTGCATCTCCACTCTCATCTGACAAGGCTACCAGCTACTTCTCCTCCAAAACCTTTACAATTCTAGACGTCATGCCCGCTCTCCACATAATCCCTCCTGCTTCCATATATCATTCACCCCCACCCACAGCCTCTCACTATAGGACTTTTTAATGCACAAACTCCTTTCGCTGGGATCTATCACCCATTTTGCTGAATCTTTTGCTCTCTTGCTGACCCTGTTTCATCATAAAGAGTCAAGGAACTGGCACTAGTAACATACTCTTACCCCACTCTTCTCGCAAACCTTTCACTTTCCACTGGTAACTTTTCAACTTGCTTTAAGGTGACCACCAGTATACCCATTTGAATAAACCCACTGCTGACCCCAGAAACCCAATCAACTATTAACACATCTGTCTCCCTGCTAATTGTTCCAAAGTTCTGAGACATATATGATAAGATTCTCAAATATTTTCAAAAATGAAAAAAAGTGCAGAGGGTACACTTTTTCCATTGCTGACATTGTTGAAGTGTGCGGGTAACCATACTCTCAAGGGAAACTACACATTTCAGGAGTAGTCTGGACAGTAGTGCAATGATATGCTGGTCAATTCCCTTGCACATATTAGTTTTGCAAGCACACTCACAACGCTAATGTATGAATTGCTCCGAGCAGCAACGTGGATGGATGGAGCTAATTTCTGCAAAACACAAGAAATAGACAAACATTCCTGTCCCTGCCTAGGGGATGGACATGCAATAGTGACAGTCACAGTTGAAAACGTGGCTGACACACTTAAAGAGTCAGTGAGTTAAGTCAACATTATTTATGGTGAATTCCCATAAATGCACAATGATAACACAAACAAGCAATTGTCATGATTAGCAGCTTCCCCAGCTAACAGGTGCATGGCAATGTACCTAATGTATGTGCATTGAAAAGTGTATCCCATTTATTTATTCAGGATGCACATCTAAATGTGTATAAATGCCCCCTGATTTGCAAATGTAAATGTAAATGTGCATAAAGGCTATAAAGGGCACCTGAATGAGACCTTTGTGCATTATGCTTCTCCTGTAAAGATGTGCTAGCACATTTCATCCCTTGTGCCAAACAATTGCTTTGAGAATCTGGGTCATAGCCTTCAATTGCATCCCTGACTACCTGAGTATTTAAGACAAAGACAACATTTGATTGAAATCTAATGCTCTTTATTAAAAAATAAACCTCAGAACGGATGTATACTGAAATATCATTTTATTTATGTTATAAATAACAAGACAACAAATAAAATTAGCCAATGCAAAAGAGCTTAATGTATTATACTTCTATGTGAAAAGGGAATATAATAATGTATACATTGCATTTTAGTATTTTGAATGGTAATGATACACAAAAAATTAAAAACAATTCAATCGAGAGGTCTGGTTTATTTAGCAAAAGAAACAACAATCTGTTACTTGAGTGTTATTAAATATACCAACATTGTAAATAGAACATTGCTTGTACATGGGACACACTAAAAAGCTCTTACATCCTACTAAAGTGAATCATTTGGTACACCTGAAATAGTATATTTGTAAATGATCCACTATACACCTCTTTTTTGAATGCATTAAAAAAGGCCAATGGCTTGGTTGTGTTTACTTGAGACAATAAGTCTGTTTTCAAGAAACAAAAATCACGTAATCGGAAACCCCACTCTGGTAATAGATTAATAAATGTATGTTCAGTTAGTAATGATGACTTCAAATAAGCAGATGCTCACACACACCCTAACCTCCAACCTTCGCAGAGCAATAGGGGGTCATGATGCATATTTCCATTTCGTTAAAACAGCTATTATTATGATTCTTTGGTATAAGGAGCAAGCAACACGTGATTCGAACTAAATTTTAGTGTATAATGTGCATTACATGAGTGTGAAACTCATTTTTATTTATACATTCATATATATATCTGTTCAATTTGAAATGTAAAAACACATCTGGATTTTGTGGGGAAACAAAAACCACATGCATATTAAAACGATATATTTTAAAATGTTTGAATGTATGCATAAATTTACATATTTTGATAACTCGGTTATGCATGCAGTGACAGGAATCTAAAGAATGTACCTGGATTAAAATTATTTTACAAATCTAAGTATACAATATTCATCAATATCTCAATTCCATTCAGTGAATAATAGGGAGCATATTATAGTCCAGTTTAAATGAAACATTCCTGAAGAGAGGGCTAACTCATACGAAGTCATTCCCTAGTGGCAAATCAATGGGCCAATAAAAATAAAATGGGGGCCCAGGATTTAAGAGGTTAGAGTGTCTAGGGAACCTATAACAGGTTCTGTCCAGTCAAACAATGGTGCTATGCAGCATCAAATATGCTGCTTGGGTTGAACTACTGGGTATTTAAACTTAAACACGAATGAAGAGGGGAGAGTTTTGGAAAAACACAAAAGAAAGGAATGCTCTTCTACTAGAGAAAAGTTTAATAGAACAGCAACAGAAAGTAGCTGGTGTATACTATCCTCCACAGTTTCTTTTTTTTTTTTTTTTGTCCAGAGTGGACTGAATGCAGAGACATTTGCCCTGACATAAACCAATTTCCTGAGAGGCTTTTTTTTTAAGACGGTGGACAGACCGAAAGAAAAAGATTGACTGGGAGTGATTTCTGAAATGAGTTGTTGTCCCTACCTATCATGAGCTTTTGAAAGACAAACAAAAAGTGAGTACAATTGCCTCAAACGATCTAGACAAAACTCAGAAGAATTCATTAAATTCAGATAGCAATTAAACATATTTTTTGCTGACCCAAAAGAAAAGCTATCAAACTGAAAAGAGGAATGTAGTGCCATGCATATGTGCTTTTTGATTTTTAATTAGATTGGAACCATATGTAGATTCTCTGTAATGAGGCTTTCATCCAGAAATGTGAGATCTCTGGAAGCCTTATGCATCTTGAATTGGAATGTCAAATGATAATCCTTTCTGATTGGTGTCTGCCATAGTACATAAATTAATTGAAATCAATTTTTAATGGACACATTGAACTGGGGTGTTGTCGATATGAAGCTGATTCCTTGAGAACAATGGCAGAAATAGATTGTTGTCCCAAATTCCAAAAATAAACCTAATACCTGACCCTAAGCCCTTTAAAATAATTGTTACCAATGCAACCCTAAAAATACATGCTTTCATCATTGTCCAAGCTAGGAAACAATAGTGTGTCACAGACATTTTAGATTTGAGCTATTCATAGAAAAAGAGAACCATATCTTACAGTCAATATTTATCTTTCATGCCAATGGCTGTCATTGTTTTCAGAGACAGCTGTAGAGAGGCAGATGCACACGTCAACTATAGAGCCCACCCCTTCACCTCTGTGAAATTGGAAGAACAGCAAGAGAGCACTGTGTATGACACCTGGTATCATCCCAATAACACATCAAGGGTATGAGAGACATTATGCACTCAGACAACCATACCGAATGTACCCTCAAACTGAGGTGGTAGACATGAGTCTGCAGGCACCAATGGACATATAAGAGCTCTAAGTAAAGTCTGACTGAAGAGAAGTGATGCCACAGAAGAGAGAAGACACAAGAAAGCATTAAGCCTGATGTATAAGTGTCTGAAGAATGAAGATGTAACTGAAGCAATGAAGTAAACAAACATGCAAATACTCAGAAAACCATATACACTTAGAAGACAGTGACAAGAGATGTAGTAGATGTTTATACACAGTAACGCAAGGTAGATAAGACCAGGCTGCAGAGCTGATAGGCACTGGAATACAGCTTTGTGCAAGAACAAAGGGGATTTGCTTGGCTCTGGTTCAATGATGCCATAGCAAGAAGCAAATGCAAGGCACGAAAGGAGTCAAAGATGATAAACCATGTACATAAGACATATTTCTGACAGATTAAGTAAAGGAGTGAATAATTATGAGTGCCAAATATTGAACAATGACAAATGCAGAGAGCACATGCAGGACAGAGCAACCAAGTTTACAAAGACCAAGAGGAGTAATTGCACCCAATACAATTGAATAAAATAGCATTAAATGGAAGGACAGAATGGACAAAATCATAGTCTTTTCATACGTGGTGTAAGACCAGAAGACAAGGGGCCTCATTCCGAGATTGGAGGTAGCCATGGTGCTATTTGCGCCATGGCTGCCTCCAATACCGGGTCCGCAACGGTCTGGTTAAATGGGGACTTAGCGGTTAATTCCGACCCTTGAGGATCCGGTAAATCCCCATTCACCAAACCAGTCCCATTACCATTTGAGCCCCCATAGGGCTCAATGGGAATGGGGAAGGCGCTAATAATGGGCCCACGAATAACAGGCCCGTTATTAGCGCCCTGGTCCCTTAGCGGTACCCGTAAAGGACGTGTCATCAGACCACACGTCCTTTACGGTTCCCACTAAGGGACCTCAGAATTGGGTGGTAAGGAATTACCGGCACCGGTCTCCTTACCGGTCCACGGTATCCCTTACCGCCCACTTCAGAATGAGGCCCAAGGCCTATTCATGAAGCTCCAGACAAAGATTTCAATACAACTTCACTCCCTTTAAAGATCAGAGGAAGAGAACGGCAAGCAAGGTCAACTACAAAGACAAAGAAGACGGCTTGTCTTATGACCTAACTGATAAGCGATGGTAAGCTATTTAGCTAAGAAAGGCAGTTGTCTGACGTTGTACCCTTGCACTCGGGATTCATTGCTTATGTGCTGCTAATGAGCCCAATGTCCAAGGTTGGAAAAGAGTGTTGTGTTCATATCTTTCGTTAAATCTGAAACTGCAAGATCCAAAGAGTTTGTATATTTAGCTTGCACATGCTTCGTTGCTATTAACATGGAAAAGCCATAAGGGGGGATATAGAAGCAATAGGTCTCTGAAATGGATGGCAAAGGAGAGACAGGCTTTGAGCACATAGAAAGGCTGACATGATTGCCGCAGCCACAGGCGAGCAGAAACAAGCACTCGGCCAAACACAAGTGCAGATGGAGATGTTCCAGTTACCAAGACAATAAACCACCTGCAGAAATTCAGGCTAAAATGCTCATAATGACAGGCAAAATGGCTTCATTTCGTGATCTCAGCACACATGACTCAGATGAACAGGACAATGCCCATTCAAACAAGGTAGACAAGGAGAGCCATTCCCCTCACACCAAGGGAGAAGAAGCTACAAGTGTTGCATCTGTATGTTCAACTGAATGCACTCTCACATGCTTGGGCGATCAAAGAATGGCAACATCAGGGAACACTTTGCACCTTCATGTTCATTCCCATTGCCTTGGAAAGGAACACCCAGTCTGGTAACTGTCCAGGGTCCCAGGTATGGGAGGACACACGCTGACCAATCCAGATCTGCCTTTCACAGGGGGATAATTTGTTGCTAGGGCAATGGTCTCTCTGCAACCCAGCAACATTGTAGATTGATACTAGTAGAGTTGGTCTTATTTGGGGTTCGGAGACATGGCTATCGAATCGTAGGACTCATCTATATGTTCTCTTTATGTAACCTGCTCAAACTGACTAATGTAATCGGCTTAGGTTTTTATTGGGCCGGAACTTGAATTTGACACGTCACACCGGGATAAAACCGGGTGACACAAGCTTAGAAGACGAGAACTCCGGAGAATATATATATTTTTCGTGTGATCCCTGCCATTTCTGTTTTGCTAATAAAAGACAGTAAACTTTGCCCCAAGGCTGAGTCTCGTGTTCTTGTGGCTGGGAGTCGTTGATGGGCCTGGGTGTTCTCTGCTAATAATTGAGGTGACTGCTAGGGAGTCCCGGCCACGCTATACATTGTTAAACCTCCACCACTTATTCTTCATTACTACATTTGTTAGTATTTTGAATACTGGACCCCAAACGCCCCATAATAGGCTGTTTGATATCCTGACAAATTATTAGTTTTCATGGTAGCGGCCCTTCAGTTTCTGTACCACACTGACTTACATGTTTCTAGGTATTACTTTTTTGTAAGTCTTCAAAAAAAATAAAACAAGCACATTTGTTTGTCAGTCTGGGATGAAGCTGTCAAAGCGTGAACACATTTTCATTCAATGTTTGCAGATGTGGCCAGATATAGAATATGCTTCAGTTTATTTATTTATTTTATTGTCAGTTGAAAGGGAAACTTATGATCTTTACTAGAAGGATGACACCTCTGTTGCAAGACTATTTCATACCACTCCCCCCTACTACAGATGGGATGTATTCCGCCTTCACTTTCTCCATTTCAGGTGAAACCTGGAGTCTTACCTATAGGAAATAAGCTGTTACTGTGTAGCGGTAAAGCCGCAGTGGCAGTTACCACTCATTGGCAAATTCCGCTTGTTAAGTCAAGTGCTGCCATTATCCAGATAACTCACTCCACATTGTAGGACAGAACTTACAACTTGCCTTGTATTACGATATAAGTATAATCGCTCATATGGAGAAAAAAAAAACACAGTGTCAGTAATTGTCTCAACTAGATCGAACTCAGGCCTTACTCGCGGGAATAAAAAGGCATGTTTGTACACATCACCAGCAGATGGAGTAAATGCTTATTTATCAACAATGACATCATCCTCCGTGAAATGAACGCAGTCTTGTACAAATGGATGGCATTTAAAGAAGATTATTTTCAGACAAAGTTTTTTGAAGGCTTGATAACTGCCGGGTCTGGCACCCATTGCTCTGGTAATAGAGAGCAGGTTTTTAGGAGGCTGAAACGACAGAATGAAGGAACCCATCACCAGAGAGATCCTTTTGTAAAAGTACACGAATGATCTAATTATAAAAAGAAATAGCGTTTGGTAGTGTCTGGTCCGACATTCACAATGTTGCAGATACTGCCCCATACAGTGCACTTTGAATAATGCATACAGAAATTCGGGAGATAAATTGCCTTTTCATTATATTGTATCAGTTGTATTTCATATGCCCTCTGCTGTTATGCAGCAATCAATACATACGTGCAAATCATTCTGGGAGGGCCAAAAGAATTCAAAGACATCATGCGATGTTGTTTGGAAATGGTAAACGTTTCTGTATCATGCTGTGGGAGATAGAGCCAAAGTTCCAGGGGTTTGGTACAGTCCTCCTGGTATCAGAGGAGAGCGGACTGCAGAGAATGTATGTGTGTATGAGATGTATACAAGGCAAAAATAGCTGTGAAGCGACAGAACACAGAGCATCAGGGCCACATCCAAGTGTTTACAGATATGGTGGTGGGGTTTGGGGTGGGTGGGCTAGCAAAGCTATCTAGAATGGGTAGTTAGAGCAAGGGAGGGCAAAATCAGGGTGTCAACAATTGACATATGTGCTTGGACGAGTAGGGTCTGCTGGTGCTTCCTAATACGTGGGATAGAGGGGGACAGTATTAACTCTGTTAGTTCCAGAGACAGAGTGCGTAACAGGAAAAGGCCTTTTGCATAGTTTTTGTTTCTCCCTCTTGCAGTACTTTTATTTATTTGCATTTTTTTAAAGTGCTCACACAGCCCGTGGCATCGAAGCACTGTTACAGGAATTCTTTGTTTTTCGTTGCATAGTTGTTTGTCTTAGCTGTGTATTTATAATGCGCTTAAATACCCAGAGGTGTCTAAGCACGGACCGAGGCATCGAACCTGTGTTGCTTCCTGTCATCTTGCTTTGAAGGCGAGCACGTTGCCGCTGAGCTATCCTTCCAGGACTTTGACTTCAGTCTTCCGATTATGTAGCTTCTAGTTCTTTGCCGGCTTACCAATGTGGCGAGTTACTTAGACAGGTGGAATTGAGCTTTATTTGTGGCTGACTTTAAGTTGATGGAGTCTGTCTTGAACATAATGCATTTGTGAAGGGTTTGGCAGTGCAGCATGCTGGATGGCTTTCAGAACGAACACAGTGGCATCTGGGGCTCCCCCAAGCAGGGCAAAGCCACTGTCTCGGTGGTGGTGGATGATCTAAGAAGAACTGCGAGCACAATCTCCTGTGCCGCAGGTGGTGTAGTGGGGAATCATTGGGATGAATGCTGGTGTGCCTGGGAGATTCACCAAATTACCTGAATTTAGGGTGTTTTGTCATTCTGCAAACCTTTAGAACTTCTCCAAAGTTACATCAGCAAATGTCAAGGTCATTTATGGTATATAATGAGAGTCCTGCTACCAACATGCCCCCTATACTCAACTTTCATCAGTATTGCTCAATTTGCAGCAGTATTGCCTTGACATTAGAACAAAGTTTCAAATATTTTTGTGGTGCCAAGGCCATGTGGATCAGTATGTTCGTAGGAGGTGGTACAACATGTTGTTTACAAGTGCTGCATGCTTCTCCTTTGTATCACAAAATGTGACCTAAAGATATGTGTGTATTTAAACATGTGTCTGGTAGCCCACAGAAATGTGGTTATTATTCGACTGAAATATAGGAACTTTGTAGTATGACCAGCAATTAGTGATCACAGTAGTTCTTACATACCATCTTCACACCGTAAAACATGCAAACAACCTGTCACCTGTCGGGTCCATTCCACAGAACAGGGAATCACCTGGGATGAAAGGATGAGGCATCTGACTATGACTCTCTGTGTCCCTGTGTCTGCTTTGAAGGCAAGCCTTGCATGCCTGCCACCGCTCCAAGAAGTAGCGCTTTTGTCAGAGGCGACGCACTGCGGGCTTTTTTTGGGAGATTAGGACAGCTTATGCACTAAACACATGCACGTTGCGAAAGGTACTGTGGGTTCCTTGATCTCAGCACAATGTTTTTTCTAGGGCACCCCTTGATCTGCTACCTCCAATGTGACTCAATTCTGCAAGCGGCTTTATGCTCTCGTGTCCACGGTGAGATGCAAGACTGTTCTTGGCAGAAGTCTACATTTCACTTTGGTTGATGGTTATATAACAAATAGTTAGAAATATAACACAGCAGTATTATGATTGTGTGTCTTCCAATGATGCCAGAGTTGAGGTAGTGTTGCATGAGGATGCAATAGATACAAGGCACTTTGGTAGTAGGAATTCAGTTGGTTTCAGCATCAGACCAGATAATTTGATCTGTCAAGGACTGTGAGCCTCAGCTGTATGATGCCCTGGTGTTAGGCGGAAACCTGTGCAGTTCCCTCTGGGACCACTGCAAAAGATTTAGGACTACAGGTGTTTGGCAGTAAACCCACTTGGTAGCAGTCTGTACCACACAGATTCACTTGGTAGCTGTGGCTGAGCAGTCAGACTTCCCTCAAGAAGAGTTAGACAGTATGTGGAGTATACAATATAGGGCAATCTACACAGTAGAACAAGCAAACACGGAACAAGGCTTCGGTGTAAAGATATAAAGGCATTTATTTATAACAACACATCTATAGAAAACACTCTGGCACTCTTACGGCAAAATAACTTAAATCACAAATTACTATACGAAGAAATAGATCAATCCCCCTAACAATATTTCGACAAGTCTAGGTTCACCAGCATCACTTATTTGCAGACAGAGGTGTATGCGTTACCCTAGATGGCACTCTAGTATTCGTTCGGACGGGAGAGAAAAATAAGGCAGGTTATGAAATCAACTCGGTACCAATACTTTACGGACAAATGCAAGGCAAGTAATGCAGGTTACTGCAGATCACAAAGTTCAGAGGCCAGGCCCACTCGGAGAGAGGCAAGGCGATATGTCAAAAAGTGTCTCAGTGGAAATGCGCTTCGAGTCTTTATCGCAAATTGTTATGGAAAGGTTGGACCAGTTCAGAACAGCAAAGTTAAAGAAAGCTTGGAGGCGACCCAAGGGAAAGGCGAGGATTAAGACACCTCACTCGATCCGGCAGAAAGAGAAGCCAGGCGGGTACGGTACCTTGTTTGTGGAGAGACAGCTCCGGCGGGGGCAGTTGTTCCTGGTGGTGGATGCACGTTGGGTCTTTGCCAAGAGTAGAGAGGATCTCGTCGTCGAAGAAAAGTGAAGTCCGGTGCACCACCAGGGAAGAGACCAGCCGCGGAGTGCTCCGTCACAAGGCACCACCTTTTGGTCGCCGTACAGGGGTAGTGGCTATCCGGTTGCCGCTGTGCTCTGCATGGGCAATTCGACCACTGCGTCCTGGGCGAAGAAAAAGCAAAGGTGACTGGTTGTTCCCACCAGCCAGGGGAAGAGACTCTCCGGCAGGGAGATCTCCTCTGTCGTCGGGAAGTGGTGAGTCGGTTCAGCAGGGCTCCACCAGAGGTGTCGTCGTTGCAGGTCGGCTCAGCTTTACCCTCGTCGGATTCTTAGGTCCTGTGGCGACTTCTGAAGATCCAGTCCCAAAAGCCCTGCTTTTATGCAGAAAACCCCCATTCATTCAGCCTAGCTGTCACTCAAAACACGCTAAGTGGTGAGCGGGGAGGCTCACCACTTGGGCCAATCACGCCAGAGTGCGACCGGAGTTGGCAAGGCAACTCGGTCCAGGGTGCCTAAACCCCCTCCCACACCCCTGTGGTAACCCAGACAGAATGGCACCACTTTGGAGGGTCTCTGTACAGAAGCCCGCCAAAAGTGGAACAAAGGTCTCAACCTTTGGTTTAGGAGTCACAGAGACAAACACAGACGCCATTTTAAAAAAAAACGAGTTCTGGCAGAAAATACCATCCGATAGACCTATTTAAGATAAGTCAACCGGTGATACATTAGAGATTAACGGGAAAAAGGTATCAATCGCTAACAATGGGAAGAATCCCATAGAGTTATACTCGGGGTCGAATATAACAAGTAGTTTCCACTGCCACCAGCCAAAACTCGACGAGGGGGGACGGGACAGTGCCCCCACGCATAACAGACCCAGGAGTAATCGAATTACCCCCACTAGGGCGTCCACAATAGGATGGTTTGTACTTGTTCTGTTAGTAAATTTAGGTCTAGTAAAGCCAATGGTGACTTTACATGCCCGGGGAGACAGTCGTCAGTCCCCGGGTATGGAGTCTATGATGGAGGTCCACTAGGACGCCCCAGTGTTACGGCACGTAGGGTGCGGTGTAACACACATAGAAAAACATATGAGACCCTAGGGAGTAAAGGACCCCATAGCCCATAGAACACATTGACATTTCAAGGAATTACACACATTCATGTCCAAGAGTGGGAAAAAGAGTCTCACTCCTGGCAGGATGGAAAAAAAAAACAAACTACAGAAATCCAGCAAAGCTGCTGGGGGACTCACTAGGTTAGGAAATTCAGCCTAAACAGAGAATTCTCCCTAACACTCACCCCCCCCACACCCCCAGACTAAGGGACAGGAGGATTTAATCCACTCCTGGATGAATCTCATACCTCTAGTCGATGACATACATCCTAGAGAGACCATCAGCATTTTGGTGGTGACACCCTGACCTGTGCTCAATGGTGAAATCAAACCCTTGCAGGCAGATCGACCATCTCAATAGTTTTGGGTTTTCCCCTTTCATTTGCATTAACCATCTCAAGGGTTGGTGGTCAGTCTGAATGACGAAAGTAGAACCATACAAGTACGGCCTAAACTTCTTCAGAGCCCACACGATAGCAAAGCACTCTCTTTCGATTGTTTCAGGATCCTTCAGCTTGCGGCTGATGAAGCAAACAGGGTGCTCCCTACCTTTCCCATCCAGTTGACTGAGTACGGCACTTATTCCTACATTTGTAGCATCTGTCTGCACAATGAAGTGTTGGCGGTAATCAGGAGCTCTGAGTACTGGGGCTTGGCAAAGAGCCTTTTTCAGGTTTTCAAAAGCCTGATTGCACTCCTCGTTCCATCTAACCTTTTTAGGAAATTTGGGCGAGGAGATGACATTCAGTGGAGAAGCTATGGTCCCATAGTTCTCGATGAAATTCCTGTAATACCCAGTGAGGCCTAGGAAGGCTCTCACTTGGGTTTGAGTAGTAGGTGTTGTCCAATTTTGCACAGCTTCGATCTTACTGAGCAAAGGCCTTATTTCTCCACCTCCTACCTCATCTCCAAGATAGACTACCTTACTCTGTCCAATTTGGCACTTACTTGCCTTTATGGTCAGATTGGCGCGTCCAAGAGCCTGCAAAACATCTCTCAGGTGGGTTACATGTTCTTCCCAGGAATTGCTGAACACTGCTATGTCATCCAAGTATGTCATGCAGAAGTCCTCCATCCCATTCAGAACCTGGTTTACCATCCGTTGAAACGTAGCAGGTGCATTCTTCAATCCGAAAGGCATTACCTTAAACTGGTATAAGCCAACGGGGGTAGAAAATGCAGTTTTCTCCTTGGCATGGTCTGTCAGGGTTATTTGCCAATAGCCTGACGTCAAGTCAAATGTGCTGAGGAACTTGGCGGCGCCAAGTTTATCCACCAACTCATCTGTTCTTGGCAAAGGGTGGGCATCAGTCTTGGTGACTGCATTAAGAGCTCTATAATCCACGCAGAATCTAAGCTCTTTAGATCCGGTCTTTGGTACTAACACAACTGGGCTAGACCATGGACTAGTAGAGGGCTCTATTACCACGAGATCGAGCATCTTGCTGACCTCACCTTTGATGTGGGTTCGTACGTTCTCTGACATTCGGTATCCTCTGCTTTTGACTGGCAGACAGTCACCAGTGAGTGTGTCATGCTGGCCCCAAGGGGTCAAGCCTGGTGAAAGCGAGAACAGAGAGGCAAACTGATTCAATATAGATTTGCACTCTTCTTGCTGCTCGGGTGTCAGATTGGAGGAGAGGTTTACTCCTTCCATTTTTTTGTCTAAAGGTAAGCCTCTGAGGAGATCCGGAAGAGCTTCACTCTCTTCTTCTTCCTTGGACGATGCTAGAAGCAACGCTCCTACATCCGGTCTTGAGACATGCGCTTTGAGTCGGTTGGTGTGGAAGACTGTCGGAGCCTCCTTGGGATTGCCCAAGTCCACCAGATAATTGACCTCTCCGAGTTTACCCACAACTCTGAAGGGTCCCATACATTTGTCTTGCAAGGCCCTCTGCCTTGTTGGGATCATAATGAGAACAAGCTGGTCTTGAGCGAACTCAACCATGTTAGCCTTTTGATCGTGCCAGTGTTTGACCAATGCTTGTCCAGCTTTCAAGTTGTCACTTGCTTCCGTCATCATGTGCGACATTCTCCTCCGGAGACCTATCACGTAGTCAGTCACTCTGACTCGCTTGGGGGAAGGAGCACTCTCCAGCCCCTCCTTAATCAGGGCCAATGGACCTCTGACGGGATGACCATAGAGAAGTTCGAAGGGAGAATAATCTACTCCCTCCTGAGGGACTTCTCTATGAGCAAATAGAAGGCATAGCAGTAGAAGGTCCCACTTACGCTTAAGGTGTTCCTCTAAAGCACCTATCATGCTCTTCATGGTTCGGTTGAACCGTTCTACCAACCCATATGGTTTGTGGGTGGTAAGCTGTTGAGAACTTGTAAGTACCTCCACAGGTTTTCCACATGGCTTTCACGTAGTGGCACATAAAGTTTGACCCCCTGTCAGAGATTACTTCCTTAGGAAACCCGACCCTGGTAAAAAATACCAAGGAGGGCCTTAGCCACAGCCGGAGCTGTAAGAGTCCTCATAGGAATTGCCTCAGGATACCTAGTAGCATGGTCTACTACAACAAGTATAAACCTGTTGCTTGAGGAGGTTGGAGGATCAAGGAGACCAACAATGTCAATCCCTACTCTCTCAAACGGGACTCCCACAACTGGGAGAGGCACTAACGGTGCCACATTCTTAGAGCCAACCTTACCAGAAGTCTGGCAGGTATGGCAGCTCCTGCAGTGTTTTTCTACTTCGGCCCCCATCTTTGGCCAATAGAAGTAGAGAGAGAGCCTTTCCTTAGTCTTCTTGAAACTCAAGTGACCAGCCAAAGGAATCTCGTGGGCTAACTGCAAGAACTGAGGTCTGTTCTCTTGGGGTACTACAAGCCGCTTGTAGTCTCCAGGTGCAGACTCGGTCGGTTCACTGTAGAAGAGGCCATCTTCCCAGTGCAACCTGTATTTCCCAGGCTCTTTCCCTTCAGCCTGCGCTTCAGCATGGTGGCGAAGACCTTCCAGAGTTGGACATTCTCTCTGTCCCTTACTGAAGTCTGCCCTGCTGGGTCCACCTTCTGCCAGTAACGACTGCAGCTCAGGATGGTCAACAGGATCCAGATCTCCAATGAGTTCCTGGCCTTCCATTAGCTCTTCTTCAGAGTCTAATTCTACCACACAGGGTTGTACCTCCCTCTCAGCCTCGGCTGGAGGTGGAGTTACGGGTGTAATTTTGGACAACCGCGGAGATGTCCTTGTTGGCTGCACTGAAATGCTGGCTGCGGGTTTCGGGTTAGAAGTTTTAGGTTTCCCTTTCGCTTCTGATTTCTTCAAGACAGCTGCCGACAATTCCAGTGGAGCAGGAGTGATTTCTTTCTTCATCATCTCCTGGAGAGTAGCGCGCATGGTCCTCTCTCTTGCGGGTCTGGTTAGCTCCTGTAACCGTTTACTAGGAGGTCTGGGAGTATGCGATACAACTCCGAGAGTTTTCAAATCGTTACCCAACAGTACGCGTCCTGGTACCTCACTCTGTATGCTGACAGGTATCTTAACAGTCATGTCGTTACACTGGATGAGAACTGGTAATTGGGGAAGCATCTGCACAGGCCCTCCAGCTAACTTGGTGAGGCGTTTGGGTGCCTTAGCAACATCCTCAGCCTGAAAAAACGATTTATCCACCACAGCTATGCTGGCCCCAGTGTCCCTAATGGCAGGAGTCTCCTGACCATTCACCTGGACACTGTCCTTATAATACTCTTTAGTATTATCGGGGATAGAATTATAGACATCTAAATTCTGTTGTTCCCACAACCCCAGAGATACTAAAGAAACGTTGGCTGAGACTCCAATGGGTTTGTCAGCCAGCAGTAGAAAGTTTCCACTTGCCATTTGGACTTCGTCCTCTGGAGCGAAGGCTAAGGAGACAAGCTGGACCCCTGAAGGTTTACCCTTACATCTGGGATCTCCTTTCACGTGGTCAGTCGAGCTACAAACAAAGCATTTACCGAATGCTTTCTGGAATGGTGGCTTTTTCTGGCCTCCTTCCGGTTTGGCACCAGAAGATACACTATTCTGCTCCGGTTTTCTTTGTGGCTTACCCTTCTGGTTTTGTCAGCAGTCTTCGCCAGCTTCCGGGAATCTAATTCCTTCGAATCAGCCAAGTGCTGTCTGAGCTCAGGAGAACAGGCATCATAAATAGACTCCAACATAAAAAGATTCTTCATACCCTCATAAGTATTCACTTTGTAACCCTTAATCCATCCCTCTAAGTTTTTCAACCCTTCACTCACCCAGGTAGCCCAAGGGGTACCATCATGCTTTTTGAGGGTTCTAAACCTCTTAAGATACTGGGAAGGGGTCTTCCCGAATCTAGCTATCAAAGCTAGTTTCACACTTTCATAATCCATCTTATCCGCCTCCCCCAACTCCATTACCACATCAGTCGCAACAGGGGGGAGCCTAGAGAACAACCAGGGAAGCAAATCATTCCCGTGATGTCCTTAAGCCCTTGATTGTACTCAAACAGTTTTAACCAATCTAACACATCCAATCTCGGTTCATACATACCCACTAATTCCTTCGGCATCCGGGGTCTTTTGGGACTAGAGCTCCTAGAGGAACCAGAGGAGAGAGAAGCATTTTCTATAGACAACTTTTTCATCTCTAACCCGTGATTAAGTTCTATTTCCCTGAGCCTCAACTCAGCTTGCTTCTGTTCAGCCTGGGCATTCATCCGTCTGAACTCGAGCTCTTGGTTTCTTTCAGATTGAGCCAAGAACCGTTTGTATTCTAATTCGAGCTTCATTTTTTCAAGTTCAAAATAAGCAGGGTTACTTGTGGGACTTGGTATGGGCCCCGTAGGTACAGCTGGTAAGGCAGGTAGAGGAGCAGGGGAGACATTTTCGTTAGCCTCTCCTTCCTCTTCAGCCTCTTCATCACTATCATCAGAATTATGATTTAGATCAACCCCATCACTGTTATCTACATTTGCTGGAGACGTTGGTTCCTCTGAACCAGTGCCCAGACTTTGGTTTTCCAGCAATCTCGCTATCAGTTCTAACTTCTTGCCTCTTACAGAAAGATTCTCTTGCCTACAGAGAGCTCGTAAACTCTCAGTATTTTCACCCGACAAGGACTCTTGACTGTAAGCTTCCATAGTAGACATGTTTTTGAAAGTTGCTTTTTAGTGCTAAGCTTTGTGGGTTGTTATCCTAAAGTGTCGAAAAGCACTCTAAACTGTATACTCGATACAAATCCCACCGCTGTACACCAGTGTTAGGCGGAAACCTGTGCAGTTCCCTCTGGGACCACTGCAAAGGATTTAGGACTGCAGGTGTTTGGCAGTAAACCCACTTGGTAGCAGTCTGTACCACACAGATTCACTTAGTAGCTGTGGCTGAGCAGTCAGACTTCCCTCAAGAAGAGTTAGACAGTATGTGGAGTATACAATATAGGGCAATCTACACAGTAGAACAAGCAAACACGGAACAAGGCTTCGGTGTAAAGATATAAAGGCATTTATTTATAACAACACATCTATAGAAAACACTCTGGCACTCTTACGGCAAAATAACTTAAATCACAAATTACTATACAAAGAAATAGATGAATCCCCCTAACAATATTTCGACAAGTCTAGGTTCACCAGCATCACTTATTTGCAGACAGAGGTGTATGCGTTACCCTAGATGGCACTCTAGTATTCGTTAGGACGGGAGAGAAAAATAAGGCAGGTTATGAAATCAACTCGGTACCAATACTTTACGGACAAATGCAAGGCAAGTAAGGCAGGTTACTGCAGATCACAAAGTTCAGAGGCCAGGCCCACTCGGAGAGAGGCAAGGCGATATGTCCAAAAGTGTCTCAGTGGAAATGCGCTTCGAGTCTTTATCGCAAATTGTTATGGAAAGGTTGGACCAGTTCAGAACAGCAAAGTTAAAGAAAGCTTGGAGGCGACCCAAGGGAAAGGCGAGGATTAAGACACCTCACTCGATCCGGCAGAAAGGGAAGCCAGGCGGGTACGGTACCTTGTGTGTGGAGAGACAGCTCCGGCGGGGGCAGATGTTCCTGGTGGTGGATGCACGTTGGGTCTTTGCCAAGAGTAGAGAGGATCTCGTCGTCGAAGAAAAGTGAAGTCCGGTGCACCACCAGGGAAGAGACCAGCCGCGGAGTGCTCCGTCACAAGGCACCACCTTTTGGTCGCGGTACAGGGGTAGTGGCTATCCAGTTGCCGCTGTGCTCTGCACGGGCAATTCGATCACTGCGTCCTGGGCGAAGAAAAAGCAAAGGTGACTGGTTGTTCCCACCAGTCAGGGGAAGAGACTCTCCGGCAGGGAGATCTCCTCTGTCGTCAGGAAGTGGCTCAGCTTTACCCTCGTCGGATTCTTAGGTCCTGTGGCGACTTCTAAAGATCCAGTCCCAAAAGCCCTGCTTTTATGCAGAAAGCCCCCATTCATTCAGCCTAGCTGTCACTCAAAACACGCTAAGTGGTGAGCGGGGAGGCTCACCACTTGGGCCAATCACACCAGAGTGCGACCGGAGTTGGCAAGGCAACTCAGTCCAGGGTGCCTAAACCCCCTCCCACACCCATGTGGTAACCCAGACAGAATGGCACCACTTTGGAGGGTCTCTGTACAGAAGCCCGCCAAAAGTGGAACAAAGGGCTCAACCTTTGGTTTAGGAGTCACAGAGACGAACACAGACGCCATTTTAAAAAAAACGAGTTCTGGCAGAAAATACCATCCGATAGACCTATTTAAGATAAGTCAACCGGTGGTACGTTAGAGATTAACGGGATAAAGGTATCAATCGCTAACAATGGGAAGAATCCCATAGGGTTATACTCGGGGTCGAATATAACAAGTAGTTTCCACTGCCACCAGCCAAAACTCGACGAGGGGGGGCGGGACAGTGCCCCCTCGCATAACAGACCCAGGAGTAATAGAATTACCCCCACTAGGAGGTCGATAATAGGATGGTTTGTACTAGTTCTGTTAGTAAATTTAGGTCTAGTAAAGCCAATGGTGACATTACATGCCCGGGGAGACAGTACTCAGTCCCTGGGTATGGAGTCTATGATGGAGGTCCGCTAGGACGCCCCAGTGTTACGGCACGTAGGGTGCAGTGTAACACACATAGAAAAACATTCGAGACCCTATGGAGTAAAAGACCCCATAGCCCATAGAACACATTGACATTTCAAGGAATTACACACATTCATGTTCAAGAGTGGGAAAAAGAGTCTCACACTTGGCAGGATGGAAAAAAAAAACTCCAGTAATCCAGCAAAGCTGCTGGGGGACTCACTAGGTTAGGAAATTCAGCCTAAACAGAGAATTCTCCCTAACACCTGGGAATACAGGATAGACAAGCTGAGGAAATTGATAGGTCAGCTATTGAGATTTGTAGGTGTGTGAAAGTGGAATTATCTGACAAACTGGCCTGCCGCCTGCTCCAAAGCCAATACAGACTCTCTGTCCTGTCCAAGAAGACAGCCCACATTTAAGCCTGTGTCTGCAGCCTCTAACAACATGGCCAAACTCTTTAAAATCTTCAAGGAACTGTCCAATCCTGCAGCAGTCTCTACATCCCATGTTCCCTCCCAGGCACACTGTATGGCTCTGCCATCTCACTTCACAAGAAAAACTCAGGACATCCTATCCTCTATCTCCTCTTCCTCTTCCTCTCTCGGCCCACCTTTGTCCCACTCTCCCTCTCCTCCTCCTTTCTCTCCTTTCTCTCTGACTACACCTGAAAAGGTTTCTAGACAAGTCCGATCTATGAAAGTCTCGTCCAAACAGGTGCTCGCCTGCTCCTCCAGAAACATCAAGAACCATATTGACACCCTCGCTCCAGCCTTGGCCGATTTCTGTAATCACTATTTCGCCAACGGAACTGTCCCCTCTCTCCTCCGGCATTCTCTTGTGCACCCCCTTCTCAAGAAGGCATCTGCCGATCCTACATGTCCGGGAAACTTTCATCCGATATCTATCACCGCTTTCCTGTTCAAACTCCTGGAAAAGCTGTCCTTCTCCCAGTTTACATTCCACAATGAATCTGGTGGTTGTCTATATGACCATCAGTCTAGCTTGAGAGCTGCCAGAGGCATAGAAACTGCTCTCCTGAACACACGTGGTGATCTACTCTCCAACCTTGACTCCAGCATTCCTTCTGTCCACATCCTCCTTGAGCTTTCCTCTGCTTTTGACATGGTGAATGTTAAAATGGATTTCTAACCTCTGACCTGGTTGGCAGGAGTTTGGGAGGCCACCCTATTTTAGTGGAACAGGGGAACCTTCGGCCAAATCAGACCAATTTACAGTAGCCTGGCAGGCGTTCAAGACTAAGTCTCAGAAAGGGTGAGAGTGATTAGAATCCCACAATGAGCACAGAGTAAAACTCCACAAAATATTCCTAAACAAGTGTATATAAAAAATACTTTTAGTATAGCCCTTTATAACTAAATACAGTAATAATGAACAGTTAGCACACATGCCTTACACCATGTAACATATATACAAATGTGTTTCACCTAATGCGAATAAGAAGGAGAACACAACCACAATCTGTAACAAAAGAGGCAAGTAAACACAATGATCTAATTAGGCAGTTCTTCAAAGATGATCCCTAGTGTATGCAGTCCAGCTCTACGATGTGGGGAGCCTTGTGTTCAAAAGAAAGGCAGTGCATTGACAATGCGCGGTTGTGCACAAGAGCGAAAATGGGGCCTCATCAGGGAGCTGTAGCAGTTCAGGCAGGGGGTTGAGGTGATGAAGAATAAAGCCCTATTATTCAAGATGGGTCTGCCCATGCAGGCAGAGTGATTTTCAGTTTGTGAATAGCTAGAGAGCACAATCTAGCCCAGCTAAAATGAATATCTTTTTAGGCATTCTCATGTACAAAAACAAATGGATGTGCCAGGGGGCCACCAGTAAGTGATGCAAGTACTCCGCTCCCATTGACACAGTCCGGGCCAAATCTTTCCAGTATAGTCCATGTCGCTTGTAGGTTTAACCCATGCAGTTATATGTCACTCCAGCTCTCAGCAGCTGCAGGACGGGATGATCGTCTGTGGCAGACAATAGCCTTTTCTCTGCTCTTGAAGATGAAAGGAAGATAGTTCAGTGCAGCTCATATCAGGGCAGCGGGGGGCAGGTCTGCAAGGCACCTATTGTGACCCTCACTACAGCGGGGCAACACAGGCACCACAAATGCTCATTGTATGGTGCACTCTCATAAGTTGTGACCCAGAGGAGTTAAGACAACACGTTTTGGAGGAGAGGGACCAGGACCAAATTTCCCAAAGTCTCGAGTCTCAACTTGTGACGACGGCACTCCTATACAATACCCCGGGTTCGAGCTGGTCAGTTCACTGGATGGCACAGGAACACTTCAGAAGAGGCTATTTTAGATGGTAAGCAGGAGGGGCCAAGAGTAGTTGGTCCCACTACTCCAAAGGGTCAAAGCACCCTTGCAGGCCTTCTATGTTCGATGCAAACCCAGGGGTCTGACTGGACAACAGCTGGGTCAGGGTGCCAAACCTTCCAGCCTGCCTCAGGTGGTTCCACGGGTCTGCTCTTTGATTTCAGGATACTTGGCTCCTTCTGTAGTTCTGTGTAAGCTTCAGTCGATCGACCTGGAATGGATGCAGATCCCCTTCCCTTATCCCAGATTCATTTTGTGCTCAAATCTGGAATAGCCAATGGAAGATCTGCTTTCTTGCATGCGCACCAGGCATGGGCCAATCATGGCCCATGGTGGTTCCAGTCATTAAGGCATACCAGACCTTCTGGCACTAGTAGTGTAGATTGGGACCAGACAGTCACAACCCTCTTACTGGGCACTAGCACACGTGACATTCGGAGCATGCGAAAGATGCTGTTTTTGTGAGAGACTGCAAGCCCCCATAAGGAATACCCAGGTCACTTGACCTGGGGGAAGGCAAAGGGATAAAATGGCCAAAGGACAGAACAAAAGGCTTTGGGGCATGGCCATTTTTGGCACTGGCCGCAGTCTCGGTCCAAACGTGGTAAACAAGATATGATCCATAAAACAAAGTAAACATACTATAAAAGTAAACTGCTGCCACCAGTTCAACTAAGGCGCACCTGTACAAACAACAAAAATTCCTTATAGCGTGACTAGGGCCATAAAATCAAAGGACCCCTATGCGTGGTACGGTAAGGTACTTGGCACATAGATTAAAAGTTATCAAGAAATGGCAAAAGACTAAGGGAAGCATAGTTTTCCAGTACTGACAGCCTGAAGGATGTTTTAGTTTCCCCATAATAAAAGAGAAATCGGCCAGAGGAGTTCTGCTGAAGGCTGTGCTCCTACTGGAATGTTAGGACAAACTCCCAGTTAAAACAAATGGCTTCTAGGAGGTTGCAGACTCTTGGAAGTCCAACGCCTTCCGCAAAAGTAACAAAGACCCAGTCAGACGGCAAGTTCAAACTGCAGTTTATTACAGCAAACACCAACAGGGATCAGTACACGGATAAAAGAAATCCATGGACCACTCAATGTTCCCTAGCTCGCAGACCAGTATTGTTCTAAAGTTGCATCAAAGTGACGTTACAACCTGGGCCTCTCTCCAGAAACCCTATCAAACTACTGGATTGGGTACTGAGTAATCCTCCACCTATAGTGGACACAATACATTGTAATTTACTGGCTCTCGCATGTCATTTGGCTGGCCTGGTCCATACCCAAATTGTCATCTCTAATAATGTTGCAGTGTGAGGGTTTTACCACTGGTTCTTGCTCATTGCTACCCACCCCTATGGGCCTGAACTGTAATTGGTTAGTGCTGACCTCCCCAGGCCTGGGATCCGCAAATATTCTCAGCTCTTGGTGTACCATCTCAGGGTAATAAGTATGACTATGTGTCTTCAATGTAACTTGTGTGTACCACCTTAAACTTTCAGAGTGCTCGTTCATCTGATGCAACACTTGACTCACATTGTAACATTTTTGTTGCAAGCTTTTTTTGGTAGAGTGAGATCAGCTCCTTTTCCCAACGCTGGTTGCTGTCCATTGTCTGAGTCAGCCGGATCACGTGTTCGGAGACCAACTCTAAAGAATTTTTTGCAATTACTGCAGCTGGTGTTAGTGTCAATCATGGATTGGAATATCATCAGTATCTGTTGGCCTTGGCAGCGCGTCCTGTCTGACACGTTTGCTCTTTGGTCAGCCTGAATTCAACTCAGTTCAGCTCTTGCTGAAAGGCTTGTGGCCCGCTGTAATTTAACTAAACCATTATGTGGTTCCTACAATGTCCATGTCATTTTATATTGTCAACATGTTAGTCACACTCTTTGTCAGGTCCCATAGGTGTTCCTGCAGTTCCATAAGGGTGTATTCATGTAAGCCTCTGCAAGCTTTACTCAGAATCTCTTGATTCTTGCGGTTTCTGCATTGTTGCATCTAGCTAATGACAAAATAATAAAAGCAATGACAGTATGTATCTGTCCTCTATCTATAGTACTGTACGCTCATGTTCTTCATGTATTCAAGTGTATGTTTGTGTCCCGATGTGTGGATGGCACATGTGCTTCATCTCTAATGCTGCTAGGTTGTGGTGGCTCTAACAACGTCAGTAGCGTGGCTTCTTGGTGCTTCAATCAATACTGTCAATTGAGGTTTCATTAGTTGCAGCCTGGGGCTCCTCATCTACTCTAGGGTAGACCTGTACCATAGGTCTGGCTAAGGGGGTACTTTTCAACATACGTGTCAATCATTGGAGCACTACGAATTGGTCCAAAATAGTATGGTCGTTCACGGTATCTCCTGGCCTTCTTCTGTGTCATGTATGTTATAGGAGGGAGAGGAGAGGGGTGTACTTCCCCATCCCTCTTCAGGAAAAAATCTGGTTAGGTAAGCCGAACAACCCAGAAAATGTGGTTAGTCAATAAATGGAGGGAAAATTGCACCTAAGTGAAATCTTTCCTAACAGTGAAACACACCATCCTGATCAATTGACTCTGTGAGAACCTTGGCATCCTGGATCAGGCCCTGGAGTGGTTGACCTCCTTCCTCTTGGAATGCCCCTCCCAGGACAAACTTGGGTCCTTTCTCTCTGCCACCTCGCCCTTGATTTTGGCGTTTCTCTGAACCTGGTTTTTCAACCTCTACTTGGCCTTTTTTTACCCACCTGATCTCTACATTCTCTTCTAACTTTCAGTGTTATGCAGATGAAACTCAGCTTTCCTTTGGCTCCACGATTCAGGATTTGTGCACCTCCAATAATCTCTGCCTTAATGCCAGTAAGACGGAGATCCTTCTCATTGAGAACCCTGCTCACACTTTCCCTCTCTCACTCTGACCGCCCTCTTGGGCCCTCTTCCTTCACCTTTATGTGAGGCTAAAAACCTTGTTGTCTTCTTCTACTCCACTCTTTCTTTATCTCCTCACATCTCGGATGTCGCCAAGAAGTCCCGATACCAGCTGCACCTACTCAAAGGTACTCTTCCCTTTCTCACCTTCCCCCAAAAGCTCACTTTCTCCAGAGTCCTAGTTCTCTCTAGGGTGGACTGTTCCAATAGCCTCTTTCTCAATCTGCCTTCCTCTACTTTCTGCCCTCTGCAACTAATCCAGAACAGGACTGCAAGACTTACCCTTGGCCTCAAGCCCAGGGACTGTATCTCTCCAGCCCAGACATCTCTCCACTGGCTCCCAGTGGCAGGAGGGATCAAGTTCAAGACCCTTTGCATTTTCCACAAGGTGTTCTGGGGCCAGCCTGTGTAATCGAGCAGACAGAGTGATTGACACTGAAAAGAAGGTGGGAGAGTTTGCATCCACCTCCAAGGAACTGAAGGAGAAGGTCCTGGAGCTACAGGTGAAGGTGAGATTGCTAAAGGACAGGGCAGAGGATGCAGAGGAGAAAGCAAGAAGGAGCAATATTCGAATTCTGGGACTGCCAGAGGAAGCAGAAGGTAGAGACCCCACTAAATATTTAGAAAATGTCCTTCTCCAGTAGATTGGCCCAGGAGACCTGTCTCAGTGGTTAACAGTGTAAAGGGCCCACCGTGCATTGATGAGGATACACCCCACTTCGGAGCCCTGCCACAACCTATTATAGCAAAGATGAAACATTTCAGCGATAAGGAAAACATGTTCTCATTCTCTTGGAATGGTGGGGAAATCCATCGAGGATCAAGCACATTGGCAATCTACCCAGACTGTGCGAAACAAGTTCAATGAAAAAGAGGTCAATTTGTCCTTATGAAAGAGAGACTTCAGATCCAGATGGCACAGATGCTGTAGAATTAAGAAGATAATCAACGGGATGCCAGGTGAAGAATCATGACAATGTGTGCAAGAGACACCGGGTGAACGGACTCAATATATGACATAATGGTTTCAGAGAAATTGGATAAGTGGTTCAGTTCTAGTAATAGTTGTGTCAAGAGTGACCCCCAAGCTTAATTAGGCAGGTTGTTACCTCCACATTCGCCTTCATCTAGGAGGATTTAGGGTACCTAGAGGTACCCGTCCACCATACCTCGAAATTGTAGTTAGTGCAAATGGTGGTGATGCCACGACTAAACATTTCTGATGGGCAGTTCATTTATAGCTTTGTCTATGTTAGACAAAGTTGGTTTCAGTTAAGACACAGCCCAGTTCAAAGAGGGGATACATTACTGTTAACGGACAGGGGATTTATGAATGGGAAGACATTTATGGATGGGAAGACAGGGTTTTCGGGACACCCCGAAGTGGTGCATGAGGGGGAGGAAGAATTTTATAGAAGGAATGGCTGACATGTTAGAAATCCCCTCCTGCAATGTGAGAGGTTTAAATCATTACATAAAAATAATAAGAGTTGCTATGTATTTATGCTGTATGGGAGTAAAAATAGCACTACTTCAGGAGACACATTTCGCAGCAGGTAAACAAACACAGGTGGCTCGGAAATGGGGAGGCAAAGGATACGGATCAACTTACTCTAACTATTCGAGGGGGGTATTCACTTGAATAGCCCCAACTACAGCCCCAACTACCCCCTGTACACAGGTAACAAAGGAAGAATGGTGCTAGTACACAGATTTCTGGAGAAAAAGGAAGTTTGCATAATAAATACATATGCACCTAATCATAATACATATAACAAAAGGTGTTCCCAAAAGACTTAAGTTGTAATGTATTTTAAAGAGCTATCAGTGCATATTCAACTGATAGATTAAACAAAACAAATCATTCAGTTAAACATATATATTTATAACACCAGTCAAACAAACCTCAATTATGCCTATTGTTGGTAGCACATATAATACAACATTCAAAAAATATGTAAATAAAATATATATATATTTTTATTTAAGAAATGAGAACATGAATATAGCCACTTGTTGGCTTCATACATGAGAAATATTTACACAAAATAGGAAAACATGTACATACAAATCTACAAATATAAACAATATACATTCAGTATTGTTAGGAAAGGGATCACAATATTTTTTTAATGTTGTATTATATGTGCTACCAACAATAGGCACAATTGAGGTTTGTTTGACTGGTGTTATAAATACATATTTTTAACTGAATTATTTGTTTTGTTTAAGCTATCCGTTGAATATGCACCGATAGCTCTTTAAACTACATTACCACTTAAGTCTTTCGGGAACACCTTTTGTTATATGTTAGTTGTGCGTTCCATTGTGTTCCTGAGGTATTGGAGATCCTCTTTGTTTATACCCTAATCATAATACAGCAGCATTCTTTTGCTCTGGCCCCGTTTAATGGAATAACATAGATCTGGGGAGGGGATTTTAAAATTGGATAGATCAGATGATAAATATATGTACCCTTCCCTGCCACAACAATCCTATTGGTACTCACTGGAGGTGGCTGAATGGATCCAAGAAGACAGAAATCTAATTTGTTCATTCCGGGGTACATAAAATATAAAGAGGCATAGAAGATTACTTTGTCACAAGCATAGATTAGATTGGGGAGTTTGTAGGAGCCTCATATGAAGGGAGAACACTATTAGACCACTATCAGACCACTCACCTCTAATAGTGAACTGGGTTCCTGCCAACCCACAGGCACCAACACCTACATGGAAAATCCGAGCTGAGATGCTACATGATGGTCCATTCATAGAGGATATTAGGCAGCAAATAAAGGAATATTTCCGCCTTAATGGTGGCAGTGTGGCACAAGGACAGGTGTTGAGAGGAGTAGCAGTAGCCGAGGTGGGAGGGATACAGAAAGAGTTGGGAAAGAAGTTGACAGGAACCAAAGCAGAAATAATGACATTAGAAGGAGCGGGAAGAGGAAATGCAGAGACAGATGGGAAGCTCATCATACTAAGACAAGAATGCCTGGAAAATTGGTAAAGACTGCGGAAGTATAATTTTGCAAAATACACAGAAAAATTACATGGGCAAGGAGATAAGCCAGGGACATTTTTAGTGTGGCTGTGCAAAGACAGAGCGAATCGTGAGGGCATACAAGAAATAGAGGATGACTGTGGGGAAGTATGGAGATCACAGAAAGAAATTAACAAGATTTTCTGAACATTCTATAAATGACAATATGACGACTCAGGGAACACAAAATTAAGGGAAATTGAGGAGACATTGACATAGGGGTAACCGCCCTTAATGGAGCACAAAGAGAAGCATTAGAGGTTCCCTTCCCACTTGAAGAGGTGCAAAATATCACAACAATGCTCCCTACGGCAAAACCGATGGACGGGGCATGGCTTAACTACAGAATTGCATAAAGAATGTATTGATGAAGTGGCACCAAAATTGCTACAAACATTAGAGCAGGTATATGAGATGGGCATATTTCACCAGAGCATGGAGGGATCTATAATTATTTCGGATATGTCCCAGATAGAGCTACAATCAGGAATCTAAGATGCTTGCATGGAATGATTTATAAAACAAGGGACTGGCCGGATGGATGTGTGTGGCACCGTTAGATGCAGTCAAAGCCCTAGTCTCTGTTCGGTGGGAATGGTTGATAGCCTCCCTGAGAAGCTTTGGATTAGGCGTAGGGTTCATGATATGGGTCTGAATACTATTTTCTAGACCTGTCGCAAGGGTGAAGATGGGCAAGCATATTTTGGAACCGTTCCTGATACAGAGAGACACGAAACAAGGATGCCCCCTGTCCCCTATGTCATATATTCAAGCCTTTTAACCCCTGGCAGTATTTTTGAGGAAGGAATTTAGAAACATGGGACTCCAAGTAGAGAGAATATAATATTATTATTTGCGGATTATATTTTACTGTATGCTCAATACCCAGAGGATACCCTGGACACATATATGGAAGTATTAGCAAAATTTGAAGAGCTGTTGGAAATTGCAATCAGTAAAAAGAAGTCCTGTATATTGTCGATGGAGAGCTGGGTCGGAGTCGAGGAATACAGACTCCCGTGCTTAGATCTTCAATGGAAAGTCGATACATTCAGATACTTGTATATTGATATTTACCACAACACGCTAGAGACACATCGGCTAAATACACTAAGGGCAAGATCTGGATTAAAAAAAATATTCAGATTCTGTGAAAAACTTCTCCTCTCTGTGGCAGGTAGGATTGCACTCTTAAAAATTGTTCTCCTTCACTGATTGTTATATCATTTTGTTAATGTCCCATAGCTAATACCTCAGCCTTGTTTAAAGAATTGAACGCCATGGTTGGGAGGTTCATATGGGGAAAGGTTGGTGCAGAGTAGGTGTGGGCACATTTCATGGGAATCATGTGGACAGAGGAATGTGACTCCCACACATTTATTATTTGGCTGAACAGTTACAGCATATAGCATATGTAGAACACACCTTTAATAGGAGCAGAGATTGCACCTTACTTGCTGAAAAAAGGCATTATGGCTTGGGAAGGATAGAATAGTGAATCCTAAAGTGCTCTTGAAGTTAGGCAGAGGAGTGTGGGCTAGAACTAAGGCAGTAATAAAAGGGGAAGAACCCTACTAACTTCAAATACTGTTGGCAGCCATTTATGGGAACAGCGACACTGACTTAGCACATTTAAGAACTTATTGGGAAAGTGCAGGGATTGTATGAATTGGTGGACAGATTTGGAGTGCATGAAGTAGGCCAGAATATTACATGTAATAAGCAGGAGATGGCCAAGCTTCCCGAAATCCCCAGATGAGGACAAGGTACTGTATTTGCTTTATGAGGTATCGCAGAGGGACCATTGGGTGTCCAGAATATATCAGGGCCTAACTGAGGCCATTCCCCAGACACAACAATGTAAGGAATGCATGGGAATGGGATGTGGGTAGGCATCTAATGGATAGCAAATGGTTCAAGGTGTTACTATACCTGAGGAATGCTAGATTCAAACAGTCCGATATATATCCTTCACAGAGCTTTCATGACATCAAAATTATTATCACACTTTTCAGGTGCAGCCAACAAAAAGTGCCCATGCTGTAAAAGGCATGGAGCAGATTTAGCGCATATGTTTTGGAGCTGCCCTGTAACAAGTATTTTGGCAAGATATGGAACAAAGACTAAGAAATGTGGGTATAACCAGATATGTATGGAAGCCAGAAGCCTGCCTTCTAGGCATCTTTGTACCACCAGAGACAGCTCTGTTGGAAAATCGGTTGATAGATTGGACATGGGTTCTGGCGAAGAGGAGGATGGCATGACCAGGAAATCATAAGGTCCACTCATAGATCAATGATGAGAACATTTGAGAATATGGTCACTAGTAGAGATAACAGTCTGGTAGATGCTAAACATATAGTGGGAGCGGTTAATAGGGAAACAGTACAAAGTGGAAGATAATATATGTGATGCATATTAGGAAGACAGTGCATTCGAAAACCCTGTAAATTCCACTGAATTATTGGCTGTGATTTAGGATATAGTAGGTGTTTAGTTGGGGATAGGGTGGGAAATTGAGAATGGGATATGTGGGGGGCTAGGAGGAATAAGTATATTAAGAGATATGTTGGAAATTATGCCATACATGGATGTTTGCTATGAGACAATAAACAATAAATACATTAAAAAAATTAAAAAAAAGATAATCGGGCCATTAGGTATTGTCATGACTAAACATCCTGAAGTGGGAGTACATTTCAGTCGCACGAAAAAGGCTGTTTTGGCTTCTGATTTGCGAGTGCATTGCCTTAAAAACATTAGCCATTACCCACAAATGCCTCTCAACCATTACCCCCAGATACCTTTCCCAAAAACTCATCAAAGCACAATCGCCAAGACCCACCACTGATCCCATACTCACCAACTGATCACCCCAAGATTCAGACTGAAAAGAGCCAGTGGGATGAGCTGTATGATCCAAAAACTATATCTGTCTACCCTTGACATTAAGATCTGAATAATCTTACTGGGATTTCCGAAAACAGCTCAAGACTCTGGTTTTCTCTTGAGGCCTGACCTTGATCTGTGCTATTGTATGACTGATGCCCATGAACCTCAATGTATATTGTTTTCAACTGCTGTGGGCAGTCTGTAACCAGTGCCTTGATGCCTCCGGGTTTATAGTGCTTATAAATGCAAAAAAAAAATAAAAAATAAAATGAATATATCATTATCCATCACACTAAAGACAATGGGCCTCATTACGACCCAGGCGGTAAGGGGTTAACGGCAGCGTTAACAGCGCCGACCCTTACCGCCTGAGTACGAGGTCCCTTAGCGCCATGGCGCTTTTAACACCTGCTTTTAGCAGGTGTTAAAATCCATGGCGCTAAGGGACCATGGAGTTAATTACGCCACCGTAATTTACGGTGGTGTAATTAACGCCTTCCCCACTCCCATTATACCCTATGGAGCAAAAATGGGAATGGGGAAGGGTAAATGGGGATTGGGGACTTACCGCCCCGCCAAGGTCGGAATGGGGCGGTAAGTCCGCCAACCACCATGGCGTAAACGTAGTTTACGCCATGGTGGTAAAGTCACGGCCCAGGCGGTAACTTACCGCCTCGGTCGTAATGAGGCCCAATGGGCCTCATTATGAGTTTGGATGTAGCCATGACGTTTTTAGCTGCATGACTACACCCAAACTCGGGCCAGGGTCCGCTCAAGCAAAATGGGAATTACTGGGCCATTCACACCTTTGTGGGCCCGGTAATTCCCATTCTCGGGACCCAGACGCGGTATGTTCCAATTCCTATCTGATACCCCAAAGGACTCAATGGGAATGGGGAGGAGGCTAACAATGGACCCATTAATGACAGGTCCGTTGTTAGCATCCTGTTCTGCTAGCGAGTGCCGCTCTGCACGTCTGGTCTGGCCAGGTGCACAGAACGGGACCAGTTTCAGAACTCATAATGTGGTGGCCCCGTATGAACGGTGCCGGTCCCTTACCGGCACCGTTCATACCGTGGCCACCACAGTTGTAATGAGGCCCAATAGATTTTACAACATTCTTGCTCTTCTGTAGTGTTTTGGCAAGTTTATTTCTAACCTCCTATTCTTTTTAATTGTGAAGAATGGATCCAGTGCACAGTTTCTACAGCTTATTGTAGCTACGGAATCCATCATAATCCTTTAATCCAAAGACTGCATGAAACTTGGAGGATTATGCTTGTGAGTTGACATTTCTTAAGCAATGGTACTAAATGGCCATTTCAAATATTAGGACAAGGACAGATTTGTGTTCAAAGTTTTTGTATTCATGAAGAATACAATGGAATGGTGATCTGGGTTAGAGTTCAGCCAATATGTGGCAATCACACAATTTAAGATGGTGTTAGTGTCTTAAATCTCTTTAATGCTCCCACATGAGGATTTGCATGATCAATGAATATGGCGGTGCATATTTCCACTTCCCAAACTGAAAGGCTCATGCAAGGTTTCTGATATTGGTGGAGCTGTCACTTCTAGTTTCAGATCTTTTTGTTTGGTCACAAGACTGCTCCCTGATATGTATTAAGGAGCTTTGCACCTCTGATGATTGAAATATGTGCATGGGGGTTCCTCATTCATAAATATTTGGGAACTTGCTGTTACTTGTACTCTCTTTCAAGTTGTGTGAGACAGTCAGAGGGTGTATGCAATGGTCATAGGATATGTTTGCCTTTTATCCAATGGAAATGTCACTTGGTGCCTGACGTTCATTGGAATAGTGGTCATTTCCATGCAAGTTGAAGACTTCCTCCCTCAATGTTAGGCTTTGAAACTTCATGATAGCTTGAAGACATACATGACTTTGCAGTTCTCCCACAACCCATACAATGATGGTCCCTCGGTCTCTATGACTCTATGACTACAGCAAGTTGAACCCAAAGTCTCCCAAGTTGTTCGTTATCTACTGGGTGTTGAACAGTGAGGACTTTTTTCCCAGTGGAGGCAAAGCTGTGTATTTCTCGTTTACTTTATTACCAGTATCGACAATGGATATGAGGAAGGTGGGTGCGGATGCATACCAGGATCAATCATTGCATGTAACTCTCAAAACACATGTTCTCTTCCAGATCAATCATGTATCTATTGGCAAAAAAGCATAAACTTACAAAGTCATATGAAAGCTGTTAAGATGCTGGCAAATTTAACGCACACGTTCAGCCAATTGACAGAACCAGACCTTGTTTCTGTAATAGCCTGCTACATTCTTGTGCAAAAATATGTGGACAGAAAGTCTGTGCAGGGGTTTCCAGCATCTCAGTTATTTCCCCTAAAAGAGGAATGGCAAAATCAGTCTCACATTTGCCCTTCCTAAATGTAAGTTATTATTTTTGTCTTTTCAAAAACAGCATGGAAGGTTTGTGCGTGTTTTGTGGTTCCTTAGTGGAGCGGGCAGTCTTGGATTTCTTTTTCCGCTTCTCTTTCCACTAGCTCCACAGTGGTGGATGTTCTTTTCCTGTCTCCATATACATGATCAGAGCTCCACTTCTATCCATTGGTTCAGCTTTCCCCTCCATATGATCACCTGGAGTGGAATATTAATCAATGTGGGTTGACTGAGGGTTAGTGGGATGTTTTAACCCACTCATCCAAGCCCTGCAACATCACTGTGCATTGCTGGCAGCAGAAACATCAGAATGGCCACTGGAAAGCATGCTGCTTGCCAGCGATCACCAGACAATGTGCAGTGAAAACCGGAAAAATAGGCTGCCACCCACTTTTGCCTATATTAGTGAGCACAGACGGTCACTGCCTAAAACCACCATTGGGCTACACACACAGTAGCCTGAAACCACTTGGAAATAGCAATACTGATTGCCAAAAGCAACCGAGAGCTGTTTGGGTATTCATTTTCTTGATTGTCAAAATGTGCTAAAATCATGGCTCACAAATCACCAAAAAGATCCAACCTTCTTGTTGGGTGTTCCACATGACTCTACCGCAAGAATCCACATCAGTGCAATGTCAGCAAGAATCATATGCTATCAATCTAAATCCCCTTTTAAAGATAGACAGCTGTCAAAATGGGTGTAGTACCGTTACTTGCCTCTGTCAGGTGCTGGCGATTTAAAATCCTGACAGGAGAGCTGTGTTGCGGAAGCTAAATATGCCAAAGAAGAGAATTCCATCAAAATGCCATATAAAGTGCCACACAGTGATTTCATTCTGAAAAAGACTTGATTTAAAGATATATTGCTCATTTTAAGTTTATAAATGTATGTTTTTCTTCACAAGGAACTCTGTGCAATTGATCAGAAAATAACCTGATGCAGCTAATACTTCAAAAGACTTGCTTCCCTGAGAACCCTTCACACCTGGGACCTTCTCACCAACAGGAGAGCTGGTTGCATGGACATGTTAATCGGAGGGAGGAGATTTTCCCTGCAGTCCGGAGGAAGGAACAATGGGGGCTTTGGGGATGAATAGGAATAGGCTGATTTGGGGGTAACTGGTCAAACAACTGCTCTGGGAGAGACAGGCCATGTGACATCTGACTCACCCATCTCTGGGTGGGTGGACCAGACTGAGATGTGAATTCAATTGAGAGCAAATGTATGTTTTATAAAATTGTTTATAACAAATGTTACCGAGCTGACAAAAATATGAAACTTTGGGATTCTTAAATGACAAATTCACTCACGGTTCAAGACTAAGCTGGACGCCGTACGATGTTCTGAGACCAAACCCCAGGATTTATTAATATTGTAGACATGGTGTTTAAGCTAGAAACATAAAAACGTACAGTAATATGCTCAGAGAGGGTGTGTATGTCTGTGTAAAATTGGGTGCAGACCAATCTTGGCAAACCCACCAAAACCGCGAATAGGTTGTCATTTCTGAACCCAAGAACATAGGAACATGGGACTTGAACAGAGACATGCCTTGATTAATCTGTGATATGTACATGTAGTCTCAACAACGTGTGTATCTGGGAAATATGTTTTGGGGAAAAATTGATTTTCTAAGTAAAAGCAAAGGGGAGTTTCTTCACTAGATTGTAAAACACAGCATCACTCTGACTCATTCTGACATGCTAATCCTTTCTCCAGTCAGGTCACAGGGAATCCTCTAACCTATCAAATCCTTAGGGGGTTGGGCACGTAGAATCAACCTTCCCACCCACTTTGAAAACACATAAAAAGAGACTGCTTAGGACAGGCAAGGATGCACTCATTTTTCCACTTCAACTGATTCCTGCACTGCACCCTGCCGGAAGACTCCAGATCCAGATAATATCCAGACAGAGACTCCAGATAGATCTAGAGACCAGACTCTAGAACCAAGCTCTAGAACCTGAAAGAGAGGCTAATCCACAAGCTGAATCCTCTTCAGCAAGCCTTCAGGATCTTTTGCAAACCTTATTCTAACCCCTAAACTCCCCAGGGGCTCTCACATTCAGCAGCTGGGCTGAGCTGTTCTATTCTAGCTAAGAACCCTGTGCTAGAACCCAGATCCAGACCCAGAAAGCAGTGCTATAATCCAAGACCCGTCAGATCCAGTTCCAGAGGCCGCAGACCGCTGTGCAGTGCTGAACGCAGAACCCCGAGGGCCTGAGCCTGTCCGGTGGCGAGTGAAGTTAAACCCTTGACCTGATCTTTGACGTGGCACATTCCATTCCAAAAACTAGGAGTGAGTATCTAGTCTAGAACTGCGCATAGTCATCTGTAGTCTAAAGTAATCTTATCCCATCCATTTCAACCTATCCAGAACTGCATTTAGAATTTTGTGTCCATCCTGTGATTCCAAATCTGTAAAGCGCATCTGTCATTTCTGAAATCTTGACTTTATTTCTGAAAAACAACCTTCATAAAAGCGTCCGTATCTTTTGAACCGCGATTTACGCACGCAGAAAAAGTGCAGCGAATTGCAATTTAGCTCAATTTCACCACATGTTAAAAATAGCTGCTTCTTGCTTTCCACTGCTGAATTTCGTTTTCGATCTGATAATCATTCATGAATCATTGCTAGTGTTGACCTGAACTAATCCAAAGTAACTCTTTCTTATCCTGAATATCCCCTAGTGAATTAAAAGCATTTTAGTATATTTTCCCATCCTTTGCAATTACATTCAAAAGCATTTTGACCTGTGTTTTAAAATCCTACCTGTTCTCTAAAGCTTGCTGGGGGGAACTGGAATTGAACTGCATTATTGATTGTATTCTTGAAACCTGTGTACCCTCCTTCCCATCTCTTCATACTGCATAGGGGGGGGAGTGAGTAGTCACAGGGGAAAAAGTGATTATATTATCTTCTGATTGAATTCATATCAAGTTTATTTCTGTGCTGCATTCTTTCCCATCTTGCATTTCCTTGAACCATAAAAGTATTCTCTGCTACCTTATCCTTCCTCTTCCGACTTCTTTCAGATTAAAGAGATTGTGCTATTGTAATATTACCCATTGTTGATTACCGCCCATATTCATAAGTGTGCTATTCAAATAATATTTTATCCATAAAAGTTTGACATATATATATTGTTTAATTATTCAAATAAACCTCTTTTAATTTGCAAAACAAAGCTACTTCTTGGCTCAGTGAGGTCGGGAAGATCCATAGAGAGGGGCGTTATACAGGGGTTCATCATCCAGATTTAAAGAACTTTTGACATAAAAATATATAAATAAGGACTTCCATTGGGCATCCCATCCTAAGCATTGACTTAGTTGGATTGCTGGATTGAAGTCACGTACAGGTTTAACTGATGACATTCAGCAATCCCAGTACCATTGTAAATGAAATCCTACAGTAGGCATTGGTTTCTTCATCATCATGATGCACTTCTAAAGGTTAGCACTCACTCATGAGTTTGTGAAGAGTTTGTATTTTTTACATGAGGGGTAACTGTTATGGGTCTTTCAGCCTCGACTCTAATGGTTCCTCTATCATCTATCCTGTGTTTGTGGACCTTTTGGAGATGTACAGAGAACATGAGCAACTTGCTTTTTCATTGTCTTGCAACCTCCTTCTGTCACATTCCCTTGTTAGTTCTTCCCTTATTGTATGATATTTTCTGTTAATGCATATGTCTCTACATGTTCTGTTGAACAGCTTGTGAGAGCTTTTCTTGTCATTCCCTTTCTTCAAGAATGTGCTCTTGGTGGAGAGGCATTTACATATACCTTTGCTTGCATTTTATAGTAGGATTTTAGTCCTTGATCATGTTGTCCACAATGTATTGTCTGTTTTCCACCAATACCCAGTGATTATCTTGCACAGTTTTTGTCAGTAACCTACGTATCCTGAGGAGAATTTTTTTTTTATCTCCTGTATTCAAGAAAGATTACCAAATCTATTGCGAGAGACTTGTATAATTACAATACACTGGGATTCTGTTTCTCTATTTTAGGGATGATCAATTATGGGAAAAAGCCTCCCACTGTTAATGGTACTGGGTTTAACAGCATGTTACTCTTCCCAAACTTATTCAGGGGCGCCCTTTTGAAGGTATACTGAGCCATTGGGAAGGGACATATTTCTAACTACATCTGAGAGTGCTGTGTTAATGGGAATTCCCTACATGTTTGTGACTCGTTGTAGACTCTGCGTTGCTGAGTAATCATTTATGAAATCCATCAGCGCTGTTCTCAGTTCAGCTTCTGAATAATATATTCTCACGTTACCAAAAAGACCTATCACCGCACCTATTGTTGGATATTTCTTGATCAAAATTAATGGACTTGGTACATCCTTACGAGACAATGAAGACTGACAAAGAGGTAATTCCCTGGGTAAATTCAGGTACACATTATTCTTTTACTCTTCCCTGTCCGATTCCTCCTTGCTTCCACCGCCACTTCCCATGGCAACGTTCGAGGTATGGCTATGCATAGGTACTTGTGCAGGCCTAATAGAGAGTGGTGATAGTGTGGGTGAATGCGTTTTACTTCTCTGTTAGGGTGCGAGTCTCACCTTGAGTCACTTTTAAAGACATGGGTTTGTCTACTCAGTCCGGTGTCTCCAGAAAGGAAATCGCCTCATATGTTAAACATTATAATGAAGAGGTGTAGGACATAGTCCAATGAAGATTGTCTGCAGGCAATGTGTTCCCCCTCCCCTAGTAACTTTCCTCTGGTGTTTATTTGTGTTTCAATTTTAAAGATATTATACACCAGTCCTAAATGTGTTAGCACTCCTGTCCTCCATTTGCTGCAGCCAGTAGCAAACACAATACCATAAACTGCTACTGTTTACTTGGCAAGTGTACCTGGAAATGGCTTAACATGGCAGTACTCGGCTAAAGAAGACTGCACTTGCTAAATCGTTTCAGCAAGTGAGGCTGTGTTTAGCCTGCACTGACCATATCTGACATGATAAACTGGCATTCAATATAAGTGACTTGCCTTATAAAGCTGGACTGGCATCTGGAAGTAGTGTACCTGACCGCCTGCTCTTTTGTGGGTCTGCCCCTCAAATAACAGGACTCAACCCTGACTTAAAAAGGCAACCTCCTGGTCAATACATGGTTCTTTTTCTCTGCTGAAGTAACAATGTGTACACATATTCTAAGGCGGTTGAACATCATTTGCCATCACATAGCTGATATTGGTTTGGTCCATAGCCCTGTGCTGTATCTTCGAATGATGTCATTACACTTGTAATGTCTCTTCAGTTACTCTTTGCATTTGGGGAATTGACGTCCGTGAATGTGTCTTTGAATGTGTGCTTACAAGGCTACTCATCCTGCACCAGGTGACTTTCTGAAACTCAATGCAGTGCTACTGTGTTGTTTTGTGTTCACAAACAGTACTGCGCTAACTCTCTGCACCTAACACTTTTACCTGTTAATGTTATCACATCCTATTAGGTTTGTGCTATATAAGTATAAACATAATGAATAATAATAATAATGAATAACAATAATAATAATAATAATAATAATAATAATAATAATAATAATAATAATAATAATAATAATAATAATTTCAAACAAATTCATGAATGAAAAGCTGCATATTAGAGTGTACATCTTTGCACACGCACAAGCAATATGTTTCCTGCTAAAGGAGACTCAGCTGACATCTGCAGAGGGAGGGCCAGCAACCTCCTAATGCTGCCCGAAGCCTAATGGTGGAGTGGGCAGGGACCGTTCATGTCTTTTGTGGCAGTGTTTTAAAAAAGCGCATGATCGATGAGTTTCCTTAGCTGTTGTTTTTGACTTTAGCAAATGAGCACGTCTCGGTTTTTCCAGCTTCGCAAACTACTGTTGTATGGTTAGGATCTTGCTAAAAACGTCTTTGTTAGTGTTTCCCTTCAGCTATTTTCCCCTTGCTGTCTCTGGAACTCCTACATCTTAATGAAACCTGACGTTCTTGTGATAAAATAGCCTCTGCCTTCTCTCCCTTCTGTTTTACGAGTGTACACGTTTTCAACGGCTAACCACGGATCCAACTGCACTTAGCGGTCGTGAGACAACAGAAAACCCAGTTCAGTTTGGCTCCCATTGCTAAGGCAACACCACGAAGTAGCAGTGTACGAAGAGAGGCTTGTGGTGTTTTATAGTATCTACATTGTTTCTGTCTTGGCATCCTTTCGCAGAAGACACCAATTGCAGGTGTGGATTCAGTGGTGGACTGGGAACCAAAAGAGGCTTTGGAAATCATTCTCAAAGTGGCCACAAATTACACATTTTGAGGAATCCATCTCTTTTCCAATGGGAAAATGTGGAAATACCACACACAAGAGGCCCAGGGTGCAGAGGCCTACGGGAAAATCTCCAGAGTTCTCTCTAGGCCAGTCCACCCCTGTGTGCAATGGTTGTGCCACAAATTGTGCCACATGTCACTGCTGCAGCATGCAAGGATGAGCATCACTTGCAAAACCTCAAACAAATCAATTTGCGGCCACCAGAAGCCCTGCACAGGATTTTTGATATATGCTTGCCGCTCAGTTGCAGGTTACTTAAAATTTAGCAGCATTATTGATTTGTTTTTCAAGATGGAATGTGAACATTTTCTTGAAAGCAACCCAGCTGTACCATGTATTAGCTGTAATGACATACATCAGCAACGTTTGGCAAGTCTAGGAACATTGGTGTTGCTTTCACGCAAACAAATAACAAAATGCAGTGTTGACTCATTCCTTCTCATGCTTTTTCTTCAGTTTACCTCATTTGTAAGAGGTGTCTTCATGATCCTTGTGCGGAGCTCTGAATGCATACACACTGTGACAAAAGGCCAGACGGATTACGTACCAGATGGTTTCTTGAAGAATTTTGGTTACTGAGTGTCAAGAGGGAAAAGGCCACATGTGTCATGAACTTGGTTATTTACCTCAATTTGTATCCCTTGATTAGGTCGAAATTTGAGAATATTTTGCCACAGTTCATGTATGCTATTGTTGCGGTGTTTGAGTGATAAGAGAGCATTGGTTCTCAAATCTCTGTCTTAGGCACTACCATGGTGAAGGACGCACCATGGGGTTCTGTCTTCGGACTGTTGAATGAGGTTGAGAGAAAGCTGTTTCGGATTGCCTATTTAATTTAAGGAGCCGTTTTTACTGCAGAAGGGGACCACATGAATATGAATACTTTCGAGATAGGGCTTAACAGTCAGCCGTTTCTATTAATCTATGGTTAGCACAGGAGTTCATTTAAAACAAATACCGTTTAGTATGACATTAGTCATCTGAATGCCTGGGAGAATTTACAAGCCAATCCAAATCTCCTTGTCAGGCTTTCGTTTGGCTTTGGGTTCTCACCGGATTCCGCCGCAACCCAAAACTGTATGTACCCATGTGAGTTTGGTGGGTTTTTTCTATTTCGTCGAATGCAATTCCTGGCCTGCAAAAATTCTAAGATGTGTTTTCTTTCCAACTACTATTTAGTCTCAACACATATCTTCACAATTAGTGTTTGGTCTTGTCTTTCACAAACAATTGTAAGTCCAGTTACAAACACTGAAGGCCTGATTCACTGATTGTTTTGCATGGTTAATAGGGACTTTGCAAACCATTCTGCACACAAAACCCTGTCCGTCGGTCCATGGAATCAACTTTGTATGATTTTTACGGACTTTGCGCATGCGGCATGTCTCTGCAACAATTGAGCGCCTTGCACAAGACTTGATGCAGAGTGTGGGTTGGGCTTGCAAAGAGATCTAAATAAGGGGCGGAACATGCCTATTCCCCATTCTCCATGCAGAATGAGGAAGAACAAGGCATTACGTGGACGAGTCTAGGGACGGCCTGAGCGAGGACATTTCACTCCCAGCACCATGCAAGAACAGGCATATTCATGGATCTGACCACACAACATCATGTAGGGCGAATCAGCAAGCAAAGCTCGGGATCACACTGCCAAGTGAAAGCAAGCGTAAAGCCCCAATCACATAGGAATCACAGCACAAAGGTAAGGTCTGATCGGGAATTTAGGGGTGCGTGCACGCAGTTGGGGTGCTGTTCACAGAGTAGCGGGGTGCAGCTGAGGTTTATGGGGGGTTTGCATGCAGATTGGCCAGAGAATAACCTGAGTTACAGAAAATGTTACACATGTTGTTGGGGTGCTTTTAACAGTTATGGGGGACCCCACGCAGTGTCACTGGGGAACTGGCTTGGTTGTGGGGGACCCCACAGAGTATTACTGTGGTGCATGAGTTTGTGGCAGAGGAGCCCGCAAAGGTAGGTGCATGTGGCTGGGTTTGCTTTGCGTGGGGGGATGTCAGGGGTGTTGTGACCACTACTTGCGCATAGGGTTACTTTGCGGGAAACATGCCATGAATACGCAAAGCACACACAAATTCCTATGCGCAAAGCCACTCTCTGAACAGGGACCTTGCAGAATCAATGTGTACTTTTAAATAAATTGGGCCCTAAATGTCAACTGTCTTCATTTGATTTGTCTTTGCACTCAGTAATTTGTCTCATTTCAAATCATCGTAACTAACATTCTGTTTCATCCATCACAACATTTTGGCACACTCTGTTATAGCCAATGAATGTAATAGTCTGATTCTCCGAAAATCTCAGGGCCCGATTCACAGAAGCATTTTATAATGGCACAATCCCATAGAGAAACACTCTGTGAATCAGGCCCTCTGAGTTTTATTCTCGGCAACAAATATTATGTTGTGAACCTCAAAAAACGTTTGAGTTCAAAGATACACAAAATAAATGTAATATCCTGCCTCTAAAGATTTCTAGCATTTATTTGTTCTCTCTGCAGTTACAAAATGTTGGCACATTCTATTAGGTACACTGAATTTAATCCCCTGTCTCCAAACAGTTCTGAGATGTTCTTTTCTCAACCAGTGTTTGCTTTCATCACAAAGCTACGCGACTACTAGTTTGTTCTAACCATCACAAACAGGTGGCACAATATGTTACAAAAACAGAATGCAAACAAAACTAAGATGGTTTTTCTCTGCAACTAGTATCCTCAACTAGTATTTTGTCTTATCCTTCACAAGTGGCTCACACAGTTATCGTCAATGACTGTAATCTTCAACTGCCAAATAATTCTCAGATTTATTTTTTATAGCAAGGGATTTGTCTCATTCATCATAAAAGTTGTCAAACTCGGTGGCAACCACTGATGGAAATCTCCTTTCTCGACATCCACGTCAATACCTAAAATGTAGCCATTATTAAAAAATAATTGTCAACTTGTTTACATTAAGGAACACAATATCATAAGACATAAACATGTGATATATCATTAACATTGTACTTTAGTTAAGTTAGTAATGTTGGTCAGTTATGTATTCTAATGTGGTCTTCACACATGAAGTTTACATTGTGCACCTCATTATTTGAACCTGGCAGCACACTTAGTTTTTCTATGCATGCTCGGAATATCTGCAGTTTCGAACTGGACCTGGCTGTGTACTTTTTATGCTAGCAATAATGCTATATATTATATACCTGCAAAATGCTATTATATGCTGGCAAAATGCTATTACATGCTGGCAAAAATGCTGGCAAAAATGCTGGCAAAAATGCTATACATGTCCTTGCATACCCTCCTTTTTCTGACAAATCTGGCTAACCAAACCCTCAATTGGAGGAAACCCTAATTCTTCTTCGTTCTTTTTCCATCATATGAATCACAATTAATAAATCACTGCTTAATCATAGCAAAATCAAAACCGATCCCAAACAGGCTCATAAGTCCTCATAGAAATATTGTAAACATTTCTTTCCAACTGAATTGTCCATGTATTTTTGAATGTCTTTACACTCATATTCTTCATATAGTTGTGAAATCAACCTTTCAGTTATGACAACAAATAATAAAATAAATAAATAAAACTATTAACTAACATGACTAAGCAAAACAGTTAAATAAAATAACACATTTGTGAGTCTCCATCACCCTTACTTTCAGTTCACATAGGATGATATTATGCTTCATCAGGAACGCTGCAGAATTAAGTTCAACTCACTACTATTCCCTTGATGGCATTCACCATCTTTATGACCGCACCTCTGAGATGTCCTCATCATCAACTTTTCATCATTTGGTTCATTTGGTGAAATTCTTTCATCCTGGCGCTCTTGGGTGATTTTTCCATAGAAATCATCTCTTAAGGCATCCCAGTCGCTTTGTCTTCACCTCCATACTTTGGTTTGGAGGCTTTATTTGGGCTTTATCCCGTGGACTCCAGGACTCCATCATCTCTCGCGTCCTCCGGTCTCGGACCTCTGACCCCAACCAAATATCAGTTAATTTTCTAAATTAAATATAAAAGGGACAGATTAAGGACATAGCATAATACCAATTTCACCCGTTTTACCACTTTGCCAAAAACAAAATGTAGATCAAAACACTCCGATTGACCCTTCCGATATTTGTATCTAAGCACATGTTGGAGAGAAAACGATAATATACATATGATATCATTATACATCGAAACAATTTTCATTTAGAACATTTCAGCATTATACCATAGTAAGTCAACCTGATTCAGCACCTTCTATCAATTTTATTACCGCACCTTTCTCAAATGTGGTATTTTCATCTGCATTTATCTCCACAATAAACATTATATCTATCTTTTTTTTTATGGCGTGGGACACTATGAAAATAGTCACTCCGTCTTTCTCTCAATGTACTCAGGGCACTTAAGCTGTCTCTACTTGCTCAAGCCTCCTGATTTCATGTTTGGGATGACAGGGTTTAATTTGGTTAACATGAACAAATTATTCTGTCACCATTTCACCCTCTGTCTTTAATATCTTGTAAACTACTGGCAACACTTTATCCACTATCTGAAATGACCCTTGCCATGCTGCAAGAAATTTAGAATGTTTATGTTTACCTTTTCCAAAATGAAACTTATATACCTGATCCCCTACATTATACTCTTTCAGAAATGTCTTTTTATCATAATATGACTTTGCACTGACAGCATCTCTTTCCAAATTTTGCTGCACAAATGCAAATGCATGTTGTAAATGCTTCCTCAGTTCTTCCACATATTCGTGAACTGCAGATGCACTCACAAGTGTCTGCTCATGTGTCCTGTATAATAAATGTTGTGGCAGTACCATTTTCCTTCCTGTTAATACCTCATGACGACTGATACCTGTCGCTTTAGCAGGAGTCAATCTAATTGCCATCAATACCAGCGGCAATCGTATGTCCCAACTGGAACCTGCCTCCGCTACAAGCTTCTTTAATATCTCCACAACAAACCTGTTGCAACGTTCAACATTTCCAGAAGAGGCAGGCCGGTACGCAATATCAAATTTCTTTTTCGCCCCCAATATCTGCCACACCTTACTCATTAAGATGCTTGTGAAATGACTTCCTCTGTCTGACTCAATTCTTTGTGGTAATCCAAAACTTGAAAATATATGATTTACCAGTAATGTAGCTGCTATTTGTGCACTACAATCTGGTGCAGGGATACACTCTACCCAAATCAACATCAAACAAAACACGGTAAAAAAATAATGGTTTCCCCTACTCAACCTCTTTACAGGCCCTACATAGTCAATTTGTAAATCGGACCATGAAAGAGTTAAACTTGTTTTTATCAGTGGAGCTCTACGCATTGGTGTAGCAGGTTTAAATTGTGCACATACCAGGCACCCCCTGGTGTATAATTTCACTTCTTGGGACATATGTGGCCAGTAAGCATAATCTTTCAGTATCTCTAAAGTTTTCTGTGAACCTCTGTGTCCTGCAGTTATTGCATCATGTGCATGGTGTAGCATTAGCCCTCTGAATGAAAGAGGTACCACCCACTGTATTTGTCCTGTTATGGATTCCCTGATCATAAGTCCATCCTGTAGTCTAATCCGTTTTTTTTTCTTTAATAACACCCTCAACTCTTCTTTTCCTGTACAATTATTTTCAGTCAAATGATTTTGTTTGGGGTCCATCACATGATTATAATAGATCCCCAATATTGATCATCTTTTTGCACCTTAAACTAATCTTGATATGGTGTATCATAACTCCATTGGACTACTGGTTATTCTACCTCTTTTGGAGATTTAGAGCGTCTAACTGCATCTATTTGTATTTCACCAATTAAGTGTTCACTGGGTACCAACTCTCCCACAACTGCCCCAATCTTGGCTAAAAGATCTGCTTTATCATTTCCCTCCTTATCTTCTCCTGGAGTTTTCAAATGTCCATGCATTTTTCTCCAGTATACTGTTAAATCATTCTCTGACACTAATTTGTCTATAGCCTCTATAATTTTCCCATGCTTGAGGGGCTTTTTATTATATGTAAACATGCCTCATGCTTTCCAGCCAGGCACGTATTCTACAAAGCTATTTCGTACATAATCAGAATTAGTCACCAGCACAATTTCCCTGAATTTGTTATCAACTGCAGTAGTAATTGCCTTATAAATGGCTGCCAGCTCTGCTATCTGGCCACTCCTAGCCCCAATTCTCATCCCTATACTAGGAACGTCCTCACATTTCAACCAGACATTTCCTATCCCTGATACCAATTGTTTACTGCTGTCATTTTCAATGTGAAAAGCACATCCATCAACATATACAGTTGGTAAATTCTTGCATGTATTTTCATTAAAAGCTTTGTGTGGTGACTGTTCAAACTCCCGCAAACTAGATTCGACCTCCACTTCATCTGATGCACATTCAGCTGCAAAGTCATGTAAATCTGCTAATCCTTGAGCAACTGGGCTCTTTTTATTCTGGCCATATCTCACTTCTACAGGAAAGCCTTGCAATGCCAATGTCCATGAAGTAATTCTGGATGTGCTAGATTGCCTGACCTAATCCTTTTACTCTGTAAAAACTGCAATGGTTGATGATTTGCCTCAATGATTACTATCTCCCCCTGAACAATGGGATGAAAATGTTGCAATGCCCACACAGTGGTCAAAAGAGCCTTTTCACATTCACTGAACTTAATTTCAACTTGAGAAAATGCCTTACTTGCCTAAGCAATAGTTTTAGCAAATCATATTTTTGAGATAACGCTGCTGACATACAATGTTCAGTGAAACCTATTTCTATAAAGAAATCTCTGTTTTTATGGGATACGCTAAGCATGGTGCCTTTATGAGACATTCCTTCAATTTAGCAACTGCCTCAGATTGCTCCTTTTACCATTTCCAGGGCGTATTCAGCTTCAATAGTTTAGTAAATGGTTGAGTAATTTCAGCATCATTTTCAATAAATTTCCTGTTATATCCGTCATTCCCAATAAACTTTTGAAGCCTTTCACATTTCTAGGATCTTTCAATTTCTGTATGGCCTCCACCTTTTTCTTTTGCGGATTTAACCCACGTTCAGTTACTTCATGGCCTAGGAAATGAACCTTTTTCTTGCACCATTGGGCTTTCTGTAAAGATACTTTGGCACCCTCCTTTTGAAATTGGTCAAGTACATGTCTAATTTCATCAAAGTGAATTTTTAAGTTTTAATTTTTTATCAGGACATCATCTACATAAACCATGATTCCTCTTTCCGCTGCATTTGGCATAGCCTTTCTCAAAAATATGCCAAATTCTATCCCAATATCGACATACCCGAATGGTGTTCTAGCCCATGCGTATTGCATTTTAGCTAATGAAAATGAAAATACATTCTGAATGTCCTCTGCCAGTGGCATACAGCAATATCCAGATGTAAGATCTAATGTGATACAAACCCTTGACCCATGCACTTGAGCAAGGCCTTGATCAATGAATGGCAGCGGCCATCTAGACACTGGCATTCTTTTATTTAATTCCATCAGGTCTGCACACAGACGCCATTGACCATTTGGCTTTAACACACCGAAAATAGGAGTGTTAAAGGTACTATGAATGGGTCTGATAATTCCCCTAGATTCCAAGTTCTTAATTATCTCTGCCAATGACTCTAAGCATGCCAGTGGTAATCAATATTGGTGCACAAATACTGGATTTCTACCACACCCCTCTGGTAATGTGGCAACATGTAAATTAGTTAGGCTGCAATCATATGCATCTTTGGCAAATAATTCTTTAAATTCCATAAATATTTTTCTCAACTCATTCTTATCTTCTTCACTATCACATGCGTCTGCTAAAAGAATCTGCTCCTCTACAATTTTTGAAAATTCTGGGAACTCCTCCAGTTGAGGAACTTCTGTGCTCTCTTCTAACTGTGTGGCTGTATCCCTCTGCAAATCTGCCACTTTTAAATACTTTGGCACATCAACCTCCGTTTTAATGTGCTGACCCTTTGTTTCATTTTCATTTAAGTCAAATACTATACAATTCTCCTGATGACAGCTAACTGTCTTATTGGAATCATAAGGGTATACAGATTGAATTTTGAAGATCCCTTTAGGCTGAGACTCCAAATACTCTGGCAACACACCCTGCACATTTACACATCTCTCAGGGATAATTCCAATCACCATGTTACTGAAATCTGCAGTATAATGTGATTTTTGTATGACCATTCCTAATAAAGAATTCTCTTCTAAATGAATATCCTGACATTGTTCATTATTCACCATAATTTTGATGGACCCCTGCCCAACATCTACCAATGGGGTATATTCATAATCCAGGCCTTGCTGTTTCATGGATTCATTCAAGCACACAAATGCATCAGATTATTTAATTTGATGTTCATTCTTGCACTTTAGTGTAATAGCAACCTGCTTGGTGAATGCAGGGATAGTGATATCCTTCTTCACCTGTAATTCAATCGCATATGGGACCAATTGTGCACAATGATAAGCCTTTCTTTTATCTTCAAATTCGGGCGCAGGCCTGCCTAGTCGGAATCATATTTTTTGGTTAAGAAAATCTAACATCATGCACATTGTGTGCATGATATCATTGCCCATATAAAAATCATTTTGTGTTCCCCTCACTATCCACACATTGTGGTAGATGTTTTTTTCTCCAATATTAATCCTTACCATGCACCTTCCTTCACTTCGATTTTCAAAATCTGGATTGTCCAAACCAGAGACATATTGGTTTTTAATTCTAAATTTTGGGATCTCCTCCCTTTTCATTATTCTCTGCAGTAGTTTCTCATTAATAAAACTCCTTTCCTGTTCAAGTGCCAAAGTGGCTTTTATCATTTTACAATGGCCATTTATACCATTGTGAATGTATACCAATGTGAATACAGGGCTGCTCATCTTCCATGTGTATTTCAGCAAGGGTGGTGATGTGTTTTTCTGTGTCTGCTTTAGGAATGGTGCTCTGTTTGCACTTCTCTTCTTTTCTAAATAAAAGCACAATGTGTGTTCATCTATTTCAGTTTACCATTTCTTCCTAGGGTCCAAATAAATCTGCATTGATTGTTTTTGTTTTTTACCGTGCATTTTGTCCTGACACATCAAAATGACAGTGACACTAGGCACACAACTATTCTGTAGGTACACCTCCACTGCATCATTTGATTTGGCAACAGTATGTCATTCTTTTACACTGCTGTTTTGTGACTTTATTTTCTTAGGCCTTAATGTTTTGTTTTTTTTCTTTGTTAGAGACCATAGGACCCATGTTTCCCCATCATTGAGAGGAGACAATCTTTTCAGGCAATCTGTTCCCATCAAGAATGGAATTTCACAAATAAATATGATCAATACTTCCTGTTTCATTCTGTGTTTTCCTATCTTTATGTCAAACTCGGTGACACCGTCGATAGGCACCTCCCCACCATTAAAGTTATGCCTTCTGCCTCACTTTGATCTGATTCTGTGCAGATCTCCCTTCATTGATACTTTTTACCAATTGTTTGGACATAATTGTGGCCTGTGCGCCTGTGTCAATCATGTTAAACGTATTGCACTTATCTTCCACGGTAATGGGAGCATAATATCTGTCTTCAACTTCTTCTAACACACATAAAAAGTGTGAATTCTTACTGATTAAAGGATTCAGCTTTCTCAGACCCTTCTTACTTTTGGCTAAGCACATTGGTAAATGAAATGACATTTTTCCCTCCTTTCTGTCCATTTCCATTTGAGAAAACTTACTCATCTCCCCATATTCAGAGGTCCTTTGGAGTGTGGCCACTGTTCGCCCTCCCATCCGGGGATCATCAGAGATCACATTACAATCCTCTAAATGAATATGCGTATAAACATCACATGATAAGCTGTCATTTTCTAATTTTGGATACTGGTTGGTATTTGGGATGCTACCAATCATTTTAACTTCCTCAAAAATCTGTGGCTCAAAGAACTCTTCAGGTGACTGATCTGAACCCTCCTTTTAAGTACTTATTCTTCCTGCCTGTATTTCATTATCACCTTGATTGACTAGGAAGGGTGTTCTAACGTTCACATGTACTCCCTCATTAATTATTTTATCCGTGCATGAGTTGTCTTTCTTAAATCTGTCTCTTTGTTCCTTTGGAATTTCATGTTCTTCTCGTTTTCCTTTTTCATTTGTACACATTTCCAACATTTGATTCAACGCTAGGTTAAACCAAAACTCTTTTTTAGATGTGTTTGCAATTTCTGCCTCATGTTCATTTGCCGGTATTTTCCTTTTTAAATCATTAAGCATCTCAGAGTCATACAAAACCAGATCAGAGAAATCTGTCTTTTTATCATTGCATGTGTCATAAATATCTAGTCACCTATTATCGGAAGCCAGTCAGTCACGACTATGTCCTTCTGCCCCCTCCTTTTATGGCTGTTTTTGGGCCATGCAGAGCTTTCCTATTTGTTCAGCCAACATTTTTACTTAGACCTCGAGACACTGCAATCTTTCCATCTCTCTAGACTTTGCCGATATTGGTTATTCTCCCCCTGGTTAAATCTATTCTGATATCTCTCAGAAGAGTGATTCCTATTGGAGTTTTTTCTGAACTCTTGATACATGTGGAGCAGGGAGCGGGGTGTACCTATCCATTGGTTGTAATCCCCTTGAGGCTGTGATTGATTGTATTGACGTGGGGCATAATTCATACTCTGCCTCATGTCCTGTCTCTCATTTTGTGAATATTGTCCCCTATGCTGATTCCCATTTTCAGTAAATCGATCCACATACCGGGGTATATCCTGGTTGCCCTATATCATGGTGTTGGGGTCAAATCTGCTCTGTGTCCGCAATGTCTGATAGGAACTATTACTTCTTTGATCCTGGCTTTGACTCTGATTATTGTTCATATCTGACATATCAGGCTGATATCCTGCCCAGAGCCTGTCTCCTAAGTATCTAGGGCTAATGTAGCTAGCTCTCCCTATTACTAGAATCATGTGACTGAAACATCGGTGCAGAGGGTGGCAAGCTCTGTGGATTACCCCTCTGTTCGGGTATTACATTATTTTTACCTGGACTTTGAGCGGACTCAAGTGACATTTTAGCTGACCTTATCTCCATTACAGTTGCTGAGGATTTTTTAGATTTTGGTCTGGTATCTCTAATTTTATCACTCTCTCTCCCCTGACAATAGAGCATTTCATATAGTTTTGTACTTTGGTGCACAATCCACTCAAGGTACTTTTCACGATAAAATATACAGACTGTGATATAATGTCTTTCTACAACCCATAGCAAAAAGGAGTTTTAAACTCTTTGGAATTGGGATCAAAAGATACATCAAAATGAGAAAAAGCTCTTTTTAAGTCTTGCAAAAATTGGCGAGGGGACATATTTGGCCCAGCTGTAATCGTGTATGCAACTTTCTTGGCCTCCTGTAATGACTGTAATGGTGAAAAATGACGTCTAATCTCTTTTTTTGCTGTTCATTTAATCCTCTGATGATACTGGCTCTGGGAGTGTCCAGAGTTAAGTTAAAGTATTGTCTATATTGCTCCTTTGGTATATGGAGGGCTTTAAATATATAGTGCACCACTTCTAAGTGGTCCTCTATACAGCACTCCCCTCCTTTTTTGAATGGTTTGATCAGAGCCTTGATTGATTTCATTATCTTGATAGGACTACTTGGCGCTATGTTTGGGATTGCACTACTTTGTGATTCAACCCTTGTTTCAGGCATGTGGGATTGGTGGTGGCCCCCAATGGGTGTGTCAAACCCCCCGCCCCCCAAAGGGCTACAGCCACAGTGGCACTATCTCCCCGTGTAGAAATATAATTCACCTCAATTCCATTGAATGTAGTGCCCTGCCGTTTATCCTGGGATCTAAAAGTTCATATTTGCTGTTCCAAATCCTTGCATTTTTTAAGTAGCCGATCGGCCTACTTATATAAGTATTTGTTTTCGTCACCCATTTTATTAATCACATTTTGCATATCGCTCATTTGCATTTGACATTCATTAAACTCTTTGTCTCGTTTGTCTCTTTCTTGAAACATTTTAGCCATCTCTTGTTCAGCATTTTGAAGATCACCTTCTTTCTCGAAATGTTCTTTTTTGTAAAATTTGCATTTCCAAAATAACCTTGTCTTTATCTTGTCTAATATGATCTACCAATCCTTTCAACTGTTTTAATTCTTGCTCATTATCCTCAAACTGTTTCTTCCTTTTGGACAATTGATTGTCGAGTTCTTTACACTTTGACTGCATGTCCTTTTGACATACCTTCAGTTCTGCTCTTAACTTTTCCTCCTGTTCACTAGCTCCATCTAATTCAACTTTTAGTCTGCTAATCAGCTTGGCATCATTTTCTTGCATTCGTTGGGACCTATTTAAAATGAACCATGTTTTGGTACATAGCCGCATCAGACAATCTTTCTCTGCATGTTTATCAGCAGCATTTAACAATCTCAGAAGACAGACCCTAATTATGCTACCTTCTGCAAAAATGTTGTCCAATGGTTCTTTCTGCACTTCACCATAGATACGGTCATGCCACTCTGTGGTGTTATTTGATGACCATATCCCATGTGCATATAATTTTGCCTCCAGATATTGAACCAACTCTGGGAATGTGGCCTCCATTTGAGAAATTCTGAGATTCACTTCCAGTGTCACGCTGCTCTCATAAAATGGGTTCCCTTTAATGCACGTATTGGTAGTGTTAGACACACTTGCCATGCCCAGTAGATGCTCTACAGCCACTACCCCGGCCAACGCACCATCATTTGTAGGAGATTTGGTCTTATTGGGGTAAATTCAGGATTTGGCAGTATTTTCTTACCGTAAAAATATTGGCGGTAATTTGGCAGTAAATTAGTCTTACATTTAGAGTGGGTCTGATATCACACTATTTCATTGAACATACCTTATTAGCTTGTATTGGTGGTGATTTTAGTGGTATCTTGCTTTGCAGTATTTTCAGAATTTCAGAATGATCTTATTCCTGTGATATAGCGGTGAGCATGTTTCTTTTTATACTATAACCCCATTATAAAACAAACCTTTCCTTTCTATGAGATTACCTTCTAGTTGTCTGTAGAGAGTCCAGACTTAGACACTTCATAGAACCCAATGAGTCTATTCAATGTGCCACCTATAGTTTGTGGCTGGTATTACTGGTTTATGTACATCCAGTAATCTGTGTGCCAGATTAGGCACTTCTTCCCATCAGCATGCAAGGAAGAGAACACTCATCACACCGCACACAACATTCTACTTTGTATGTGTCTATTACTGATTTTCTCTTATTTGTTATTTCGTACTTCACTCATATAAATGATTCACAGATGCATGAATGACACACAAGTCTTCATTGTTTTTATATACATTTTGTATTGCATGCCATTTACAAGTCACCAAATCTTACCATGTTATTTACAGCATCATCAGCAAAATAAAAGAACAAAACAGAACAAGCAGGTATTTTGCAAACATGAATTAATATTCCCACACTTTGAATATAGAGAGAAATAAACATACAATGATTTCTAACTTCTATGCACTAAAAATTCCTAGCCACACACGTATGGCATACAATCTATTCGTCACTTGGCACAAATCTCTTACCAAGGCCAGTAATCTGAGATTCCCGCACAACCTCGCTGTCTTTTGCAGTCCCAGTGTCAGCGCGAAACTCCTCCGTACATTTGTGTGGGGGAGCACCAACTGATTAGATTCAGTCAGCGCTCAACCCCCTTGAGACAGCCCGGTCCGTCTATCTCCTGGACCCAGCATGAACTGCCAACCCTCCTCCTTTCTCTTTCTTAGGAATACTTTGACTCAGCCCTTTATTGACATGGCTTGTCTGCCTACAATTCCTACCAATCATAATAAAATGAATGTGCTCTGTGCTAGCCTTCGTTTTCAGAACAATGAAATCTTCATATCCAGCGTAACTGTTTCGTTTTGCTTCCTGCATCTTGCATATTTTCTGTTCTCCACAAGTTGAAGAAAATACTAGTGCTCATTTCCTCATGTAAAAATGAATTTTAAACAGTGCACCCAACAAATGTACTGTACCTCATTTTGCATAGAGGATTACATTATCATGTTAGAAATTAGCACCTAGTACTTTAGTTAAGTTAATAATGTTAGTCAGTTATGTATTCTAATGTAGTCTTCACACATGAAGTATACATTGTGCACATCAGTGTTTGAACCTGCCAGCACACTAAGGTGGTAATTCATAGAATTCAGTGCAGAAGCAGCGCACGTGGGCAGCCCAGAGAGGGAGCGTGCGCCAGCGTGCACCAGCCCTGTACGCTAAACAGCATTCTGGCGCACTGCATATTCATGGATTTCCCAACCCATTTTGAACTGTGGTGCAGCGAACATCCCGCAGTGCCAGTTATGCCCCCAAGAATGCCCCTTGCGCAAGGAAAAGCCATTGAAATCCCCAATAAGGCACAAAGGACCGTGCTAAACCGGGACCACCTCACAGGTCCGCTACACTGTAATCGCATGAAAAACTACGCGTACACCACTCACGGCAGCCAAAACGCGTGAAAATGTACTTGCGCAACCCCTTCAATATGGGTACCCCGCTCACGGTAGCCAAAACACATGAAAATCTGCCTACACACCCCCTTCGATACGCATACCCCACTTGTTGCAGCCAAAATGTGTGGAAATCAACTTGCGCACCCCCTTCAATACACGTACTCTGCCTGCGGCAGGCAAATTGCAGGGAAAATGTACCCACTGTGGTGTGGGCTGCCTGAGGGTCATGGTCTGGGTGGATGGGCTGCCTGCTGGGCATGCCCAAGGGTGTAGGGTGATCCCCTGTGGGGTGGCCTGCCTGCGGGTCATGGTCAGGGGTGATGGGCTGCCTGTGGGGCATGCCTAGGAGTCTAGGGTGGTCCCATGAGGTGCGGCCTGCCTGCGGGTCATGGGTTGGGGTGATGGGCTGCCTGGGGGGCATGGTCTGGGGTCATGGGCTGCCTGCGGGGCATGCCCAGGGGTGCAAGGCGGTCACCTGTGGTGTGGTCTGCTTGTGAGTCATGGTGTGGGGTGATGTGCTGCCTGTGGGGCATGCCCAGGGGTGTAGGGTGCTTCCCTGTGGTGTGGACTGCCTGCAGGGCATGAGGAGGGGGGAGGGCCACATCCGGGAGGGCCCACACTGGAAAATTGCATGTAAAACTACCCGCACACTCCCGGAATACATGTACCCCACTCGCGCCAGGCCAACCGCGTGTGAAACTCCCTGCACACCCCGGAATACGTATACCCCTCTCACGCCAGGCCAGTCGCATGTCGAATTCCCTGCACACCCCCAGAATACGTGTGCCCCGCTCCTGCCAGGCCATTCACGTGTGAAACTCCATGCACACCACCGGAATACGTGTACCCGGCTCGCAACAAACCACTTGCGTGTGAAACTCCACATGCACCCCGGAATACGAATACCCCGCTCACGCCAGGCCAATCGCGTGTGAAACTCCCAGCGCACCCCTGGAATATGTGTACCCTGCTTGCGCCAGGCCAATCACATGTGAAATTCCCTGCGCACCCCTCAGAATATGTATACCTGACTTGCGCCAGGCCAACCGCGTGTGAAACTCCCCGCGCAACCCTGGAATACGCGTACCTCGCTCGCGCCAGCCCAATTGCATGTGAAACTCCACGCGCATTCCATGGAATACGTGTACCCCGCTCGCACCAGGCCAATCGTATGTGAAACTCCCTGCGCAACCCCCGGGATACGCGTACCTGGCTCGCGCCAGGCCAATCGCATGTGAAACTCCACACGCATTCCATGGAATACGTGTACCATGCTCGCACCAGGCCAATTGCATGTGAAACTCCACACACACCCCCAGAATATGTGTACCCCACTCGCAGGCAGGCCACATGGCACCATGCTCTTGGGAGCCACGACTCATGTCCCCCACTACATCCCCAGTGACGGCAACCTGCCAGCAGGCCCTGACTCATGTCCCCCATCCCAGGTTGCCAGCAGGCCCCGACTCATATCCCCCACCCCCAGTGACAGCATCGTGCCAGCAGGCCCTGACTCATGTCCCCCACCCCCAGTGACGGCAACCTGCCAGCAGGCTCCGACTCATGTCCCCCACCCCACCCCCAGTGACGCCAACCTGCCAGCAGGCCCCGACTCATGTCCCCCCACCCAACACATCATCACAATCCAGAACCATGGCCCTTATGGCCACCCAAATCCTACCCCACGCCACCCCAGTCCAAACACCCAACCAAGCATTCCATCCACGCCACATAGAATTCCCCATGTCATGATAGAAACAAAATAACCAGCATGGCCATGAATACATATCTGTCAGACCCACACAATGGCGACACATGACAGAGAAAACACACATTTTGACATGCACAAAACGAATGAGAGAAGACCACATAAGTAAAGTAGAGAAAAATACTGTATTAAATACTAAACTGAATGAATAAAACGAAAGCACACAAGAAAACAAACAATAAATCCAAGTCTGGATGTCCAAAATAAAGCAACAAAAATGAAGGCTACAAACAATGAAATCCAAAGTAAAATGGCTCCAAAGTGTCAATCCATAAAACAAAATCCAAAGTTCCAAAAAAAGCAAAGCATTCCTCCATGGGTCCAAAAAAAAAAAGTAAATTCAGGTCCATAACTATATACAAATGAACATTCAAGGGTCCATGAGCCCAACAATCCAAAGGAAACCTAACCAAAAACCTACATAATAAATAACCATTTACAAAAATGCGGTGCATAGTACATGCGCCCCAAAGAAAAAAAAAAGAAAGGAAACCTACACCTACATAACTATTTCCGAAGGTGGCGGGCCATTCCCACGGCTCACCTTTTGATGTTCCGGGCCAGGGCATCATTGAACTCCACATCGATGTTCCCTAGGCAGACCTCATCCCTGGCCTGGAGGTCTCGCAGGGATGCAGCCATGGCCTCCTCCAACTCCCTGCGAGTTGCCTCCAGGCACTCAGCCCGACTCAATGCCCTGTGCATGGAGTTCTCCACCCTGACCAGCACCTATTTGCTGGCGCAACCGCTGCCACACGGAAGACACTCCAAATCCTAGGTCCTCCTTCCCACCGGCCGATGCCTGCCCCAATGATGTTAATGGCCCCGAGGCCACATGCCTCCTACGCCGAGCCTGCCACCGCCTTTCTGCTGCCTGCCGCTGCCACCACGACTGCCTCCTGGTAGATGGCAACACCCGGGGCCATCGTGCAGGTGCCCACACATCATCCGTTGCCAGGGGTCCAGTTGCTGGTGTGACCACCTGTGCTGGAGCTCAGACTCCCGTCTGTGGCAGGGATGGGATCTCCACCAGCCTGGCTGTGTTGGTTGGGGCAGGTCCACAGAAAGTCCGGGTGGCATCTGGGCCCGAAGACAAGCCATCTGCTGCTGCCACAGCCATCTGCTGATGCCTGCCTGCTGCCAACAGTGCCCTGCCATTTGTTGCCTGCACATCAACCATCTGCAGGGGACCAGTTGCTGTGACCTCCCCTGCTGGAACAGAAGACTCCCGACTGGTATCCCATCCCTCCACAGCCCAGCACCAGGACCCAGTTGCCCACCCACACCTGCCTCGGGGGTTGCCATGTCCGACACAACACCATCCGGCACCAGTGGCAAATATTAATCTAATAGTTTGTAGTGTTGCCTTCTAGATTGGTGGGATGAATTGGGAACCACTTTACATAATAAGAGACCTATGAACATGCACTTTTGAAAACTGGGCTATAGACAGAATACATATTTGTAAAATGGTTACATTATTCTGATTAAAGTCTGTAATTAAGCCATGTCAGATGGTAAGTGGGGGGGGGCTTATTGAGAAATTAAACCAGACATTGAGACAGACACTCCTGTACCCAGTGTTGTTAATTGGAAGAGCTAATAGGAAAGAAGTGGATGTGAGATTAATTATTTTCACTTGGGTCCAGATAACAATAAAATACATTCACAAACCAGAATAAGTACTCATCTTTCCCTTGTGGGTGGACTTTTCTGGGTGTTTAAATTACAACACATAGGAAGAAGGGAGAGTTTTGCAGAAAATAAAAAGAGAAATAATAGGGCCCCAGAAGCGAGAGTCTGGTTGGATTAAAATTGGATGTCATTGTTGAGGTACTAACTTTAAAGGCCTGACCCAGATTGGAGTTGATTTAGATGCCTTATTCAAAGCAGGACGAGTTTTCCTGAGAGCAAATCTGGAGGATATGCACATACTAAAGGCAGAACATACATTACTGAGCTGCCTATAGTCAATCAGTGTTCTTACCTGAGCCTTTAAACGTCAGACACATAGCAAGTACATATGCACCTGGATTATTTAGATATTTTAGCAAATGATTTATGAAAGTCACAGATAGCATTTAAATGTATTTGGTGAGCACTTTCTAAAAGATGTATTACTCGAAAATGGATTTATAAATACAATTGAAACTGTACTAGAAAAGTCAGATTTGGACATTTTCATGCAATGTGCGATCTTTTGAAGTTTTAGACATCTTAGATTGAATACGGAATAAAACATTCCATGAATGGTGTCTGCCATAATTCCAATAAATATTTGAATGATAGTCCGTAATGAACGCTTTGAACTAAGTTGTTGTGAGGTAACCATGGTTTGCTGAAAATAGTGATGAGTTAGCCCCGCCCTGTCACATTATTTCAAAAGCAACAGACATGATGAGAATCCAAAGACTTTCCAATTGTTTGCAACAATACCAACATCATTAAAGATGCAGTCAAATACGGTTGTGTGGTTTTAAAATAAGCATAATTCTCTGCTGTAGATGGTTGGGTTATTTTTGTGTGAAATCAGCATTACCAAATTGTGTGCCTACATATAGAGAAACATGAATATATTAACTGGTTTAAGTGGAGATGCATCTGCAGTCTCAAAGGGACTTAAGTGGCGATCACCAGTCACATTATTGTGATACTATATTGTTTAATTAAATAAAATGTTATTTCAAATCAGCTTGTTGACTGTCTCAGAGTGAGGGTGGATTGTTACATGCTAAGTTAATAAAGTGAGGATTGTCTGAAATAGGGAATAGAGACCTGACATTTAAATAAAGCACTTTGAAACTCGTAGCTGTGTATAGGTGCTTTATAAATAAACATTACCATTACCATTACCAATATTTATTATGCTAATCTTTTTGGGTCGGTTTGTAAGCTTCCTTAAACAGGGTGTCACCCGATTAACATATAACTAACAAAACATGAGGCAATCTAGTACTCTCTCTCTCTTGTTCTATCTCTCTCTCTCTCTCTCTCTCTCTCTCTCTCTCTCTCTCTCTCTCTCTCTCTATCTCTCTCTCTCTCTCTCTCTCTGTCTCTTTCTCTCTCTCTCATCTCTCTGCACACTCTACTTATCTCAGTGTCTTTGTGTGTCCCTAACTCTTATCTCTTTCCTTTTCTACAAGAGTGACAGTCACATTGTCAGGAGCATATTTCCTTGAGCTCAACCAGCCTTTGATGACAGCTACATGCCCAAAGGATAAAAACAGATATCTAGGGGACAGGGGGTAGGATTTGGGGTTCTTTGGGGGAGCAGATTGGGAAATCAGTTAATTAAAAATGGAACAGTTAATTGTAATAACCTTGTGTGATGCTGGAAATGCATCGGAGGGACAGGGCCTCCATATCCTTGTCGTTTACTGCTTTTTATCGTGTGTTGTGTCATGTTTTCCATGCAGGAGTTCATGTGGGACTCCTGGCAGTGCAGCTCTCTCTTTTGGTTTGGTGTACAGACCCATGGGAGACCCTTATGGCACCCATAGGTGGGGGTACAACCCTGCGCCCCTAGTGTATGTTTTGGGCACCTGTGGGTGGCCCACAGAGCAGGATACGGGCTGGTGGCAGCTCCGTGCTGAATTGACTGGTGCCCTGAGCGTCCTCCATGTTGGGATGCACAGGCCCTGTCATTGGAATCGGTAGATTTCTGGCCCCTGTGGCCTCTTGCCTTCCATCTCCTGATACCTTGATCTTCCTGAAGTCCTAGGATGCCCTGACTCTGTCCCTTCCCCCTGACTGGCTGTTGGGTGGAAGTTCCATATATGGTAGTGTGGGGAAGTGCCAACCAGACTGGCTGGAGCCTTCTCAACGACGGTATGTTGTGGGTACACCTGTGGGTGGGACCTGGGTGAATGGAGTGTGTGACAAATCTACACTTCTTGTTGTGGATGTCTGGTATCTGGTGTTTGACACAATGACTGAGGCAGCCCTGCCCGAAACTGGTATGAATGCAGTGTGTAGTGTTGAATGGCATGGTACTTTCTGTGTTGTGAGTGTCTGGATGGAGAAGAATGGCCTGAATGCACCGTGTGCCTGATTGGCTGACTGCCTGCTGAATTCCCTTTGAAGTGATTGGATGCCTGAGTGTGACCCAGCAGAATGAATGGGAGATCAACAGTATATCTGGGGATCTCCCGCTGCTAAGAATTGTGTTCAGAAGCTGAAGTCCAAACTATGACGAGTAACTGAAGTGAAACTGAATCTTGACCTTGAAGCCATGCTGGAAGAGAAGAATTGCTCTTGCCCTTCTCCATCAACCTGAAAGCTGCTGTGTCTCCAAGGACTGATCCAGAGAGGACCTGGTAAGGCACTCTCTTCCCGAGCTATGAGGGACCATCATGCACCAGCTGATCTTTGCAAAAGCTCCATGGTAGACAGACCTAGGAAAGGATGCCGACCGGAGACGAGGACTACCGCGGAATTCCAAAGAGAAGCGCCTGGACTGTTGTCCACCACCGTCGATGACCACCGTTGCCGACCGGAGCCGCCCTGCTCCCGTTGCCTAAGAACTTTTGATTCATGGACAAGCTCATCCGCACCGCCACCTGCTTATGCCACCGGAGAAGGCCAGGCCATCGACACGCTGAGGAGCATCCACCAATGGGTTTCGTGCCACCCAAAGACCACAGAGTTACTGCCGACTCGACGCCCTTGCTGGGCCACAGTTCTTCAAACTCTTTTCGGTGCAGATCATCGAAACTGAGGTGCCCCGTACACCTCTTCCTTGCAGGACGTTCACGCTTCCCCGTCGATGAGCAGCGCTTGGAAAGAAGCTGCCACATCGCCGCCGTAGTTCATCCTGTTCTTTGCCGGACGTTCGACGACCCGTGACTCCTGCCTTAAAGGGAGGGCACTTAAGAAGGGCTGTTGATTCCCCGATGAGGAACGCTACAACGCCAGGTACTTTGGGGTTACTTAACTATTGGGACATACTCTTGTGAACAATATATGGACAGGGCTTGTGATATATCTTTATTCTAAAGGTTGCCCAGGTAGGGGGACCTCCACACAGAACTCTTTCTAGGTACATGGGGCCGTATTCTGCCAATTGTTCTAACCAGCTGCTTTCCTCTTATATCTATTATTGGTTTCCTTTACAAACTGAATTGTGTGACATTTAACCGTACAGTTGATGCACTTTAAAGAGATTGAATAGTAATTGTGGTACCATGTAGAACTGTATAGATTTGCCATTATAGATAACCGAGTACAAAGTGAGGTATCGTGATATTGTACATAACCTTGAATATTAATTATATAAAGACTGTGTTTTAACTAATACAGTGTGTGGACATTCCTTTGTGGGTGGTTGGAGACTACACTGACCAGCCCGCATCACCTCCTGATTGCTCGACCCTGATACCAATAATAGAGAATCTTGGATGAGGTCCTCTGTGCCTCTCCTCTGCCATATCGAGAGCAGAAGTATAGACCCCCCTCCAGTCTTTACACCTAGTCAATCGATGTTTTTACAATTTTATATATTGTATTTACAATGATCGGTATATATTGCATTGTATCATTTTGCTTACTACATCTCAAGATTATCTCAGCACACACTGACAACGGGGGTCTAAAGAATCCTTGAATATAAAAGTTTGGATGCATTTCCTGAATGTCAGATGCTCTTTGATATTACTAAGTACCACAATTACGTTGGTCCAGAGTTTAGCAGCATGGATGGAGAGACAAGATCGGAACATTACACTATTCTTATCATTTCAAAATAGATGTCTGATATTCATCAATTGTACCCTTTTGAAATGCCCTATGAAATAGGTGATGAGGGACAAATAGCAACAGTAACCGTGTCAGACTGACTTAAAAACCTGCCATTGTGACTACAATGGAAATATTGCTAAATAAGCAGATCTACCAGAATTCAAAGCTGTGGCCAACAGGCCAAACATTGTATTGAAAGCATTGGGGCACTAAGACACCGGTCCATTAATATTATTTATATTTGAAAACCTACTTCAGTTTATGATACCCTTAATTCTTCAATCCAAAATTTACATTTCACTTAGTGAAGTTGTGTGAAAACGGCAAATTTACCTTGTTTGAGAGATAAAATATCATTCTTTAAGAGCTCTAGAAGAGTTCATAAAACCTCTTCAGCCCGCATGAACTTGACTCCCATAACTTCTGTCATCCATTCACCTTATCAGTGTGGCACAGGTCTAGCTGCTCCAGAAAACTAAACAACATAACACAACAAACCACATGTTTCAAGGGTAAAACTATGTTTATTCATAAAGCAAAATAATACAATGAAAAGTTGTTAGCTTACAGCAAAACAAACACACAAGTGAAAACATCATTTAACACGATAGAATAGGTTAGTCATATATACATGAACTCAATAGGAAAAACATAACTTTAAACAGCCACCCATGTGCTATGCATCTTTCTGGGAAATGGTTGATCATGGCCGCCATGTGGTCTAGCTGAAGCCATATTCCCCACAGCTTGTCATTGATATTTCTAATTTCTTTTGTTATGAGGCCTATAAATACTGTATAATTGTATAGTGTGGTGGTTTCAGCAGCCCTGGTGGCATTGGAGCTCTCTGGTGTGTACTCAGGTACAATGCCTGCACCCACATAATCTCCTATTGCCACTTCACAATCATCCCCAGGCTGGAATGGGGATGATACATTGATAAATTGATAAATTGCCACTTTACAATCATCCCCAGGCTGCAATGGCAATGGCAACCCTGCTCCGGTTTTAAGATACTGGCTATAGCTCCTATTGCTTTCCACCTCAGAAAAGGAAAAAAATATGTATTAAGTTAGTGCCCACTTGGGATTCATAATGTTATGCTAGCAACACTAATAACAGAGAGGATGGAGTTTAATACAAGCTCAAGGTTTACCTGCTCAAATTGTCCCTCTTCTGTTGCTATGTCTCTTCACTACTGCCAGTGGGGAACTCACAGTGCATCTGTCACTATGTATTCAAGAGGAATCATGCTACACACCACTATGGATGTCGTTCATGGAGTCAAAGACATCTGGTCAAATTCCAAGATAGCAAGTAATTATAAATCTGTTTTAAATGATTGCAACATGTACAGAAATAAAAAGACATTTTACATATTAAAACACATTTTCTAAACATGTTTTATATTTTAAAACTGTTTTTTAAAACATGAACATTTAAGTTCTCTTAACAAAGTATCAGAATAAAAGTGCATAGAAAACCATTATAAGCATCATTTTAATATGTAAACAGTTTAAATGTAACAGTTTTGTTACGAATTGTCTTGAACCGTTAAAGATAGTTAATTCAAATAAAAAGATGAATCATTAAAAAATAAGACAGCATTAATACTCAATCGTATTTACATAGTTTAAAAAAATAATAATAATATTTATGCCAATTCAACATACATCACCAATTTTGTAAATGATTTAAACTTGTATATCATTTAAAATATAAACAAGTAAACCGTGTATATAAGAAAGATAGTTTGACATCACCTAGACATTTTTAAAATTACAAAGTAATTATTACTACAATTACACAGATTTGTGTTTAAAATCTAAGTAGAAATGACACTGGTCTCTTTACGCAAATGTATCCATTCCTGAGAGAGCCAGAGAGCAGGGTGTGACATTTTTGCAGACACTGTGAAGGAACAGGTAGGCAGAGCACTACATTCCTTGGATCTCTGCCCTCGTCCCTGACACACTGTATTCCCTGTTGTCTAATCCCCTTTCTGTTCCTCTTTATTGACACTGGCTGCTACTGATTCCCCTCCTGTCTTCTCTCACACCAGCCCCCACCCCCGTCTACTTCCTTGTCTACTAGTCCACCTGCCATTCCTTTTCTCCAGTCCACAATAGCACTCTGAAATGACGCAAAGTGTGCACTAAGAGTTATGTAAGAACATACATACTCACATTCCTAAATCAACACCTATAGCACCTTCAATGTCCTCTTCCACACCCAGAACACTACTCACATCCACATGCACACTCATGCCACTATCCATATAAAAAACAACATTAAAACACTTTTCCACTTCCTAATCAACATCATATTCACATCAAGGTCCCCATCCCCTTCAAGGTTAACAACCACATCTTTATCCATGTCCAGTTTGCAGTTCATCCCCAAACCCCACCTCCTCAACTCAACTGTATGACTACTACCAACCTCATCCCCATGCATGCCTGCAGCCACATGCCCAGACACAGCCACATACGAATGAATGTGCACATCCACATGCATGCTCTCATCCAGGTCATCGCATGCATATGCAACCAGATCACCATTAACTTCCACGTTCCAGTCCTAAATCAGATCGATATCAAAAGCGCATGCATAAATTCGCAACCCGCACTAATATGCACATTCAAATAAATATCTCAGAGGTTTGCAAAGTCAGATCACCATGGGAGTACGAGTCAAACTCCTCAACCTCTCAAGAGAACTGTCTCAGACTAACATTCACAATCAGATGTCACAGAAGGGTGCAATGTGTGACAACTCTGAGTGGACAATCCACACTCAATCCACACTCACCAACTAGGCAAACCACTCTAGTCTTCCTAATACCTTAGAGAAACCCATCTTGGGAAGATCACTGTTTCATGGGCAAACACATCTGTGAGTGACAAAAGGTCTGGCAAAAAGAAAAAAAATGTGCGTTTAGAAATTTCCCTAAAAGGCCATGCAATCCGAAACCATATAACGCAATTGTGTACAATGTTCCTCTTTGCATTTAAAGCACTGGAGGAAAAGGACACAGGTTGGATATGCAATCCAACCTCTCATCTGAATTGGGTTGGGCATTTGTATTAGGGTGCAGTACTGCGTGAAATTCCAAGGCAGATTGCGGTAGTAATTGAAAAGGGCAACAAGGTGTATGTTTAATTGATATTGGCATCGTTTTGGACGTCATGCGTTGTGCAGCCGACAAAACTAAACACAGGCCTGCGAGTTGAAGCAATCACGGTGGGGAGACAAGAATTTCAGCACCGGGACAGAGCAATAAACAATGGACTTGATGAAAAGTGAATCGTGATATCCGCAGTAATGCAGCTCAGACATCAGGTGCTGAAACCATCTGTTGGAGTGTGCCAGATAAACAGCGCCGTGCCAGGTCCCCGAGCAGTGCATGCAATTCTCTGAGGCTGCTGCAGGCTCATCACTCTGATATGCAAACAGACCTTCCATTTCCGGAGGAAAACCTTCAGGTTTATTTTATGTCGGTTTTCTGGCGCAACAAAGACATAGGAAAGATTTAAGACTGAAAGATTATTTTTTGACAGATTTTCCCCATCTGTTGAGCAAACACATGCTCGTGGTTTTTCGTCCTCCATGTGGGGATTCTGAGCAGTGTTTTGGAAAGCAGTGTGGTCCATCTCGGGCATTCTCTATCAACATCTACTTTTCCTTCATTCTCTTCCTTTTTCACTTTCTCCATCTCTTCAGTTCAGTTTCCTTGTTCATCCGTTCCTCAGCGTCTGTGATTCAATCTATCCAATCTCCTTTAACCTCCTTAGCGCATCTTTTCTCCCTTCCTTTCTGCTCTAAATCAACTCATTTTGTATCTTACAATCCTTCCTCTTTCCTCCCCGGCTGAATTCCTTCCACTCTCCCATTGCTTATCGATGCATTGCTTCCATCCCCTATTCCTTCTTGTTTCTCCTTCATGTCATCCCTCCATGCATTGCCTTTCTGTAACCTGTGTTTGTCCATTGCGTCTTTTCTCCCACTCCCTAAAATGATTTTCTTTCTTTCTTTCTTTCTTTCTTTCTTTCTTTCTTTCTTTCTTTCTTTCTTTCTTTCTTTCTTTCTTTCTTTCTTTCTCTCTCTTTCTCTCTTTCTTTCTTTCTTTCTTTTTTCTTTCTTTCTTTCTTTCTTTCTTTCTTTCTTTCTTTCTTTCTTTCTTTCTTTCTTTCCCTGCTTTGTTCGTGTTGCCTCACCATTCTTTGCTTTGTTGTCTCACTTCATTGTGTTCTCCCTCCCTTCTCTCTGCAATGAAACCACTCTCCTTTCAATAAAACTGTGCTTTCCATTTGTCTCTGCTTGACCACAAAGCATCATTTCTGTCAATCAGCGTTAGTTTTAAGGCTTGTATTCGTTACAAATGCACCAACAGTTAACACTCTGCCCATCACACATCACTTTGTAACGGTCAAGTGCATCATGTTTGTTTCTATAGAGTTGTCGTCTGTATCTTTCTATGCATCATATTGTTTCAAGTGATGCATAGACATCATGGCCTGTGCAATGTTATTTCCACAATATTTGACAAAGTTGAGAATGTTCCTTTTATGGTCTCATTCTAGCACACTTGTTAGCTAACCTGAGTCAGCCATTTTAGTTTAGTCAGCTTCTTCCTTCCTGTTCAGGTGAAAAGAGACCCTTACACGCAGGGTTGGACTAGGACAAGAAATAGGCCCGGTCACCCAAAAAAAAGTGGCCACGCATTGCCTCAAAAAAGTGGCCCACCCCTCGCCTTACGACCCTTGACCTCTGATGACATCACCAGAAGTGATGTCATTTGACCTCACCCCAAAGTGACATCCTGGGAAGTGATGAAACACGACCTTTCACCCCTTGACAAAACAGGAAGTGGCATCAAATAGCATTGGTCCTGAGTACACTAAATTACTGTGAATCCAAGCAGACGTCCAAAGCCAAATGATAATGTTATTGTATTGCTCTTTTTTATAGAACAAATATGGATATAATATTACCCAACCTGTGTTGGTACTCATTTATCGACCTAAGAAGGATGAAAGGCTTTTTGAAAAAAGAAAATGTGGAAAAAAAAAGTTTTCTTTTTCTGATTTCTTTTCTTCCAAACCGGCATGGTCAGAAACCGGCCCCCCCTCCCCAGGGACGATTTCAGCCCGACCAGGGGCCAAAAGGCCGAGGGGCCAATCCGACCCTGCTTACACGCAGCCCTACCTCACAAAAGCAGAATGCATTAGAAATCGATGATGAGCGGAAATCGGACGAAATATGCATCTTTTCTTCATCTTTTCCCTCCTGAGATCTTGCCCTTTCTCCCTTGCAAATTTCTCACGTATTCCCTTCTTCTCGAGTTGTGCTCATCCTTCACCCATCCAGGAACCCCTAATCTTGCTCCTTCGTTAGAGCATGCCCATTTCTTCAGGTATGCAGAGGACAAAAGGTCCTGGATACCCTGCTTTACATATGATTCCAGCGAATCTGCCAGTTCAGCAAGTGGCCCTAGAAAGGATCCGGTGCATGAAACCAGTACATGACAGGACTCATGCAAATAAAAGGGGGCAGAGAGACAAACATTTCTTCAATGTTTCTCTCTGTATAAACCTTTACGTTACTTACTTAACTAGGAATATAATTCAGCAGTATGCTAATAGACATTTCATTCATACTTTTTCCAGTCAAAATCCTTCTAATGATCACGTAATAACTTTAAACCACCAAGTACCCTTTCACTGCCAATTGAATGATAAGTGATACGTTTTGTGAAGAATGATTTTGCCACTCCGAACTAGTGAAACAACCCCCCAAACCCTGAAATTCCGTGGAGTGTTGCCTCAAAGAATGCTAAAGAGGACTCCTTCACATTCTTCAATCACCCAGCCTCTTCGCTGTACTTGCAATCTAGAACAGGTGTCTCAGTAGACAAGGAGCGGCACCACGATTACTTTTGATGATCAGGAGCCCCTGAGTATCCAGGGAAACGATGTTTAATTATTTACATAAAAAAGAGGGGTGAGGCAGCTTGATTTAGGTGTTGCTGGTTAAATACAACTCAGTTAGTTAAAATATTGTTATGTAGGACATTCTGGTTGCTGTAGTGTGGCAGAGCCAGGCAAGCCACATCTCTCCCCCGTATACTCAAAGTGCACAGTGAGTGGAGGAGGGCTACTAAAAGTGTTAAATAAAGAGGTGTGAGGGGCACACTCTGGGTGTCAGCTGCAGTCAGCTCCACACTCCATTGTTGTTGTCCTGCTAGCATGCTTTTCGTGCCTCGGCACTCATTAGGGATGAATCTTAACTCAGGTCCTGCAGGCAAAATCCATCCCACTACAGTAAGTAAAAAATGGTATGCAGGGAAGTCTGGTAGCTGTAGCGTGGCTGGCTATTTTTTTACCCTGTCCCTCATTACAGCAGTGTAGGCATGAACTTCTGCTGGTATTCCAAGGGAGAAATGGCAGGGATAAGTGAGGGCGGATTACAGGTTCCTCCCAAAAATCTCCCAATTCTTGCCTCCTTTCCTGATGGCCATAGAGTTTCATTTCAATGCGGGCAAATCACTGCAGTCATAGGGACATTGTAAAGCATGACCAAAACACTTACAATAATAGTCGAACCCACAACTATACATTGGGCCTAATTCCGAGTCGGGCGGTCTAGGAAAAAAGTGCTGATATCCGTGGACACCGACACTTTACCAGACCACCTGACTGCGGGTTTGCAGGTCGGGCACCTTGGTTTCCTCCAGCTAATGCTACAGGTAAGCCATGTGCCCTACGAGCCAAAAAAGCCCTCATTACCGCCACCAGCATTTCCGGTGGCGGTAATGACGGAAGAACCGCTCATGGAGTCTTACAAGACTCCATGAATGGGGATTTAAACAGTCTCGCCGGCACTTGTTATCCGGCGTCAATACTGCTGGACCGAGTGCTGGTAAAGGTAAGTAGCAAATGCTGGTATCCCGGCAGCTCTACCGCCAAGATACCGGCATGCTCGGAATGAGTTTGATTGTCATTTCCACTAGCAAAATTACTAAGGACATGGAAAAATATTCTTCTTTAAAAAATATACCTTTAGTGGCTTTTCTGGAATAAGGCCAGCTGTTTTCCAGAAATCAAACCACTGTTATTTTAAGCTCAGGCTATTTCTTTAATTGGGTGGCATTCTGGAAATACCACTAGATGTGGTGGTAATTACTGCCTGAAGTAATGAAGCCCATGAATCCACCCAGCCTGTGATGAGGCCAGTTCTCTTAAATCCAAGGCGCACGTTTTTAATGGCCAAATCAGAGGGATTGGTTTACTGTAGCTCGATGTTGGAGATGCAGTTGTAGCCTTAGAAAATATACTATTGGAAGTAACGTATTTACTATTACATCTTGAGGCAATAAACCATGACAGGTTATAATTATGGCCCAAGCGGCTGCAGACTTTCAAAGACATTTAGATAGGTAATTTCGCTAGTTCAAAACCTTTGGAAGGGGGACACCCCGTCAGATGTGCAAAATGGGTGAAGAAATAAAATGATGCAAGTCTATGCCATTTCACAGTGATACATTTAATGTCGGTTGTGTAGAAACTGCATTAAATTTATATTATGTACGCTATTATACATGATTGTATGCATATGTTGTCATATATTCAAAAATATATCATTCATATAAATGATTAATACATTAAAAAAGGACACAGAATTATTGAAGCATAAGAAAAATACAAATATACATTTGCACTTCTAAGATTGAGTATCAAACAGCCCAGACACAAATACAAGATGCAGTCAGGTCCAGATTGTTGTAAATATTGAATTCAATCAAATAAACATTATTGACTTTGGTACTTAACAAATGCAAATCACATTTTATGAAGCTGGTGTCTACTTCAGCACCAGGAGATTGATATGTGTGTCAAATCTCGTAGAACATGTCCAAATAAACATGTAATAATAGGCAAACAAGATGCTCTACTCTTAGGTGCATTCTTACTGCCAATTGCACACATAGTTTATGCATGGCTAAATATATATGGCTACTGTGAGCATGTATTCGGCATATCTTTTTACAACATTGGAATGTTTGACCTATATATATGTTTCCACAGTTTTTATTTATGATGGGGGTGCTTGAGTTAATCATCACTATATGGGAGGCAAAACACTTTACACTACCACATTATATTCTTATGATGATCCTCCTCAACAGCTAGGCCATCACGTCCCCCCTGCACCACTCTCCTCTCTGCCACACCATACCGCTGTACCGCTCCTCTGTGCCCCTCTGTACCCTACGCTCCACTGTATATCTGTTCTGCTGTTCTGCTGTTACTTCTGAAAGCGGTGTTATCCACTGTATATCTGTTCTACTGTTCTGCTGTTACTTCTGAAAGCGGTGTTATCCACTGTATATCTGTTCTGCTGTTACTTCTGAAAGCGGTGTTATCCACTGTATATCTGTTCTGCTGTTACTTCTGAAAGCGGTGTTATCCACTGTATATCTGTTCTACTGTTCTGCTGTTACTTCTGAAAGCGGTGTTATCCACTGTATATCTGTTCTACTGTTCTGCTGTTACTTCTGAAAGCGGTGTTATCCACTGTATATCTGTTCTACTGTTCTGCTGTTACTTCTGAAAGCGGTGTTATCCACTGTATATCTGTTCTGCTGTTACTTCTGAAAGCGGTGTTATCCACTGTATATCTGTTCTGCTGTTCTGCTGTTACTTCTGAAAGCGGTGTTATCCACTGTATATCTGTTCTGCTGTTCTGCTGTTACTTCTGAAAGCGGTGTTATCCACTGTATATCTGTTCTGCTGTTCTGCTGTTACTTCTGAAAGCGGTGTTATGCATCTGTATTGTCTTATACCTCTGTAAAGTGCTCTGTTGCTCCTCGAAGTAAGATCCACGCTCAATAAATATAATAATAATAATAATAATAACAGTTATTATTATTATTATTATTATTATTATTATTATTATTATTATTATTATACAAATTGACATTGTGGTTGCAGGATGGTATTCTTGGCACCTCCAGCATTTATCTTTGCAAGTTAAGAGTGAGAGCATATACATAATTTGCAAGTCAATGGACCAACAACTGAGACAATTCTCTTAGGACAGAAAACGGGATCTTGCCACTCCCATTCCATGAAAAGTAAAGTAAAACATGTTGCATCTCAGGCCAATTCAGTTGGAAGCAGCTGCTTATTCCTACTAAAACTAATTAGGATCACACTCTTCTCTCTCCTATTCACAAATGTATGACCCCCAAGATTGGATCATTGTAATTCCTTGGTTTTGGGGTTGCCCTTATTCTTTCTTACAAACCTTATGGGACTTAAGAAGCGGTGGTGCAACTGAATTCGGGTCTCTGAAAATGTAAACATGTAGCTGCTGCTAGGGCATTAATGAATCAAATTGGTGGTTTATTCCATAGATCGGGAGACAATACCCATGGATATTATTTTATCAGGGTCTTTTATGCATCAAACATGAGCCATATGGAGTTATTAGCCAATTATTATAATTGTTAATGTTTTAATTGTTCTTTTATAACGCTCTTAATACCAGCGTGTAATTTCTAAGCGCAGGATCAGGATGCAAACCTGTGTTGCGCGGCGTTGTCTCGCTTCCAAGACATACACATTGCCCCTGAGCTATCTTTCCTCCCCTTTAATTAACTCCATTGACATATTTGAATTGAAGCTTTTTAAGGAATAAAGAAGGGTGGCATTACTCCGGCAGCAATAAAGAGGATTTACGTTTTGCATTTTGCTTATAAGGTTGAAAAAGGGACAGTAGTTGGGGTGTTCATGGGGTCCTGGCTGCCTGGTGGTCTTACGGATAGTGTGTAGAAGTTACCTGGTTTGTACATTGATTTCCCAATAACGCAGGCGTGAAGTCATGCAGTCTCATTTCAATCGGCCTTTGCCCTCCAGCTAGTGCACTATATATGTGAGGCAGGGGTGAGATGGTGCAAACCTATGATCACACACTGACACACATCATAATAAAAGGGGACTGTCTAGCAGCAACATGTTTCTGGTTTGAACACTTTTGCCCGTAGAATGGCAGAATGTGTGCTTCCCAAGCAAGACAGCAATTCTTCACACTTGGCAGCAAAATCTAGACAAAGGAGGATTATATATAATAATCCAACTTTGCCAGCGTGGGTGAGAAAAATTGCATTTTAACACAGCGTGGTGATTTCAGCCCAACAGTTCCTAGGAACGTCAAGTGAAAGTGCTTCTGCACGGAGGAGGGACAACTCCTGATGGGGGCCTTTATGGCTTCCTCCCCAGGAGGAGAGTGTGTTGCTACTGAATCCCCACATGGCATGGGTCTAAACAGGACCTGCAGATGCACTTGTGAAATATGCTAAATGTTTGACCAAAGCTACTTTGAAATTGGAGAAATTCCCTCCGTAAATGGACAATTGCATTTTGGCTTTCAGAGCACGTAGTGTGTCACCAATATAACTTGGGACACATCTTGGCCTGGTCAAAATTGTTAAATTCTGTTCCACCAGCTGTGGAAGTGAAATCTGCCCGATTTCATTCTATTTCGCCCCAATCCGCCGATCCACCACACCCGCATTTCATTAAGAGTGGCACAACCTTTTTTGTGCTGCTGCGTAAATCAAAAATAGCTGCGTGAAGATTCTTGTGCAGCTGCGTAAACAGAAAAGCACTGCATGAAGTTTCTCGTGCCATTGTGAGAACCCCAAAAAAAATCGACAGAGCCACCTGAAGTGTCACGTGCTGCTGTGTGAAACCTAGCACAAATTGAAAAGAGTGGAACCAGGTTTCTTGTGCCGCAGTGCGACCCTAGCTCAGATTAAAAAAATCCAAGCAAAGTTTCTCGTGCCAAAGTGCAAAACAAGTACAGGTCGGAAAAAAAGGCTTGCACAAAGTTTCTCGTGTCGGGGGAAAACTGTGGAAACTCTATTGTGTCTTTGCACAAAATTAGCATGGTTAAAAAAACAACCACATGAAGTTTCTCGTCTTGGCAAATTACCTGCCCAACGTTTCTTTTGTTGCTGTGCGAACCTGGTATGAATCGAAACCCTATGCAAAGTTTCTCATGGCACTGTGTGAAACTAGCACAGTTTGGAAAAACCCACACAAAGTTTCTCGTTTTGCTGCGCGAAACCAGCACAGATTAATGAAAAGACCCATGCAAAGTTTCTCGTCTCGTTACATGGAACCAACATTGAAAAAAACACCACAACCTATGCTAAACCACACAAAACTGGGCTAAATTTCTGCAGCGGTGGAACCATAATGCTGATTTTGTGGAACCGGCTGAAGCGAAATACAGTGCTCATTCCACACTTTGCGGTTTGGAGGCGGAAATGTTACCCATCCCTTGACACAATCCCATTCTAACAATCGCAAGCATGCTTGCCTCTTGCTAGTGATAGTGGTGTATGGCTCCTGCAATCACCTATGCCCAGAACCAGTGGGTTTTCAGAATGAGTGGTAAGCAACAACCTATCTATGGGCCTCATTACGACCCTGGCGCTAATGGGTTAACGGCGCCGCAAAAGGCTGCGGCGCCGTTAACCCATTAGCGCCTAATTACCAGGTCCCTTTGCGGGACCCGACCTTAAAGGCTGGTCTAGACCAGCCGTTAAAGTAGGGACCCGCAAAGGGACCTTCACGGTATGTATGGTACCGCAATTTGCGGTACCGTACGTAGCGCCTTCGCCATTCCCATTATGCCCTATGGGGCAAAAATGGGAATGGGGAAATGGGGAAATACCGCCCTGCCAACCTTGGAATGGGGCGGTATTTCCCCATTTCACCATGGCGGACACGTTACGATACTGGCACCAACCATGGTGCTAATAGCGCCATGGTTTAGCGCCGGTATCGTAATGAGGGCCTATATATCTATCTTTATTGGTTTTCAAATTGCGCAAAATCACCTGAAGGCCTCAGAGCGCTCACGTGGACAAAACACCAGAGAGAACATATTATTCAGTCAGTCAGCTAATGGTCCTTCTGAAATTGCTTCTTTTGTGGTTTGTAAAAAGAGAGCATCAGCGTTTTGATTTATAGATGGACACTTATGCAATATTTAAGCTCAAATAATACATTTAATTTGTTCCAATCAATATCTAATCAGACACGGAGGAAATAGACTCATCTATAGGCTTTTCTAATGTGTCTTCCTCATATTTGCTTTTCTGTGATCATTTTGATCACCATATGAAATTAACAAATGTTCAAGGTCGCTAAACCCCAAGGGAAGGCATGTACAAAAAATAATTGTTGCCAAGCTGAGTGTTCCATGCAGTCAGTGATATGCAATCCATCCATGTATTGCCCAGTTGAACAGATCATTGGATAAGCACTTGTATCTGACCCGGGACCAGCCTGCACTACATATGTTCGAATTCCAGCAGGCCTCCTCAGCCCTTCAGCCTTCCAAAGCTGATAAATGAACCCCATGAAAATGGATAGTAGGAGCTATAACTACAATGCATTGAAATTGGAGGAATCTGCAATCACGGGCTACCCAGGACCTAATGTTAATATGACTATTGTTATTAGTACGTGTTGCTATCGGCGACACCTCCCAAACAGAGACCATGTGATCTTACCTTATTCCATGGTACACAGCCATGGGCACCCTTTCAACAACAAACAAATGCAGCACTTAACCTGTTTTCCAACTTTATTTTATGCCAGTCGAAAAAAGTTCTGGATATAATCAGAGGGGCAGATGCTACTGTACTCAGACTTATGTATCGGAAACTGTCAGCATTTAAGGTTCAGAGCCGCGTTTGTGAGACAAGTAGCTGCCACCAGGGACACCGGAAGTGGTGGATGCGAGCCTTGTGTCTCCATTAATGGCGACAGGAAGTGCTGGCTGTAACCGTGGGTCTCCCTCAATGTCGTCAGGAAGAATATTATTCCTTCAGGTCCCTGCAACAGATCTTTAAATGAAGACACTGTTGCTTTTTGTGTACTGAAACCTGCCCCCGAGGCTGTGATTCAACGTGCAGCCTCGCAGCAGGCAAAGGACCAGTAAACATTTGCAGGGCGGACATAAATTGGTGGTGGCAGCAGAGCAGCAGCAAGGGGATATTTGCAAGCCTCCAGTTCAACAAGTGCAATTTGCTGACATTTAGACTTCAGTCTCGCATTCTTCCCTTCCAAGTCCTGCCTGCAGCTCAACACCGTTTCTGATATATTATGATTTTTAAATATTTTTTTTTCGACTGGAAACCATTCTCGGAAATCACATATAATGTAAGAAATCTGGTTTGTATTAAAGGGCAATTCGCTGCTTTTAGATATTCTGCTCTTCAAGGAAAACGGTCCCTGAAAGAGGGGCTTCACAACTAAGTGCTGCTCTCCCTTATAACATCACTTCCTGTGTTTGACCAAACCCGCTTTCAAAACGCATTACGGGCCTGATAAAGTTAATTTCAAAATGAGGCTGTTTTTCAGCATCTGGGCAGTGGGCCAATCATGTGGGTCGATTTAGCCAGAGACACCTCTCTGCCAAATGTTCTTTTCCAGCTATAAGCGAACTGGAGTTCTGCTGCTTTGGCACTGAGGTTAACAGCACACTATGCTCTAAGCAGAAGCGGCTGTGATAAAGGATCATAGGCCTTGAAAACGTATGTTCATACAGAACAGTAGTCGACAGATGGCCAACGGGTACCGCTTTAGATTAAAACGATCCCGGCTTCACCGGCTTTTAGCAGCATTTGAGAGATCCTGTACATGTGCTGTAGGGAGGATGCTAAATTTGAAGTGCATATAGGTTTTGTTTTGCAAGCATACATTTTTGGGATGTTGTGTCAAAAAGAGTCAGGCGAACAGCAACAAAACTTGTCTTGTGAGACAAGGCAAAAATCAGCGTTGCTATTTGGCACTGCTGTGTGGTCCTGCACAGTGCGCCTGCTGTGCGCAGATGTGCTGTAGAGGAAAGCACAGGAGGGCGTGATGGCGGCGACGTCATCACGCAGTGAATCAAATAAAAGGTCGGGGAGCCTGTGAAAACGGGATTCCCCAGTAGACACTAATCTGGAATGTGTGTGTGGTCTGTTCACCCCCGCGGTCCGCGCTAACAAGCAGTGTGCCAGGCCGCGCTGCATCACATTGGCGATGAGGACGGTAAACTGGACCCCGCCAGCGGTGGCTCCCGCTCCAGCACATCCAGTGACAGCAGCAACACATTGCTATGAACACGAGATACCGGCAACTCAATCAAGCGTAATGTGCAGGGACAGGCCACGCTGCTAACCTGGCAGCCCACGTTGCCAGCCCAGCAGCATAACGCAGAGGTTGCAAAGCACGCACAACAAAGAGGGGGAAGGCAGCCCCCTATAAGGTGGCTACAACTTGCCAACAACGATCCCGCCACAAGAGTCGACACTGGAGCTCCCGCAGCACATGGGAGGGAAGTGAAAGGCGGTGCGCACAATGCCCCCTGGTGGCTGACACACAGAAAAACACAAAATAATAGAACATTTGAAGGTAAACCATGATCCTGTGACTGCCTCGCTCATGGCACAGGCAAAAGCAAGGACATTGGTGAGGAAAGTCCTCCAACAGGAGACACTCACAACCAACATCATAAAGACAGCCCTCACCTGCACGGGAGCAGGGCAGGCATCAAATGTAAGTATGCACTAAGGATTCACCATTCATTTCAGTGGAAAGGGGGTATGGATGGATATCTGGAGTTTAAATAATCTTTGTTGTGGTTTTATTGGTCCTTGAGGAATCATCTCTAAAGATAACAAACAGCACAAATGGAAAACAAAATGTTGACAATGATTTTTTTGATAATGATAAGTTAAAACCCATAATTACTTCACATGGTTTTGCAGCTGACAAAATCTGGTACAGCCATATGAGGAAGGTGGGGAGAGAGAGATCCATAGGATATTGCTACTTCTGATCTCTCACCCTCCCCGATGATGCTGGCGTTCCTAGGTCGTTTATCCCAAATGAGTTAGAGGTAGCAGATGGTCTATGTCTAGTGCACTTTGCTTTGTGTAGGGTTCAAGGGAAATTTTTAGGTCAGTCAATTACATCATCAATCATACCAAGTGATGAGGACTAGTCAATGGCTGAGGGGTAGAGCACACAATTATTAGGTGTACTCACAGAGTACCATCAATCTTGAGTCAAGTAGCAGATGGGATGAAAACGATCTGGAAGGATAAGGCTGAGAAAACCCTGTCCCCAAATTGAAGTTACGGCCAAGGGAGAGAGAATTTAAAATGATCTCTGCGAACCTTAGAAAGCATCTGGTATACCCTTATTGGTGTAGCTTAATTCGGGGATATGATATAGTATGTTTCCGGGAAACATGGGAAATGGGGTTGATTACATTTGAAGGGTACATGATACTCCAGGTGCCGGCAACTAAGGGTTCTAGAGGGAGACCATTTGGTGGGCTAGCAACACTTATAAGTACCTGTCTTGATTGGCACACCTCTGCCATCAAAACAGATTCTCCCTATGTTCAGAATTTGGTGCGTATGACTCTGGGCACCAAATATATATCCTTTTTTATTATCTATAATCATGTTACAAGTAAGGGGACTAATCACACAATTGAATTAGCAAGTTATCTTGGACAAATGAATGAAATATCAGGGGGTCTGGGCCCACAATCTATACTTGTTGGAGATATGAACCAGCAAGTTGAGACCCTGTCTGACATGAAGGGGCTATGGGATGATATAAATGAGGTGTGGGACATTCCCCCATTGGACCCTAACTTTCAGAGTAGGACCCATTTGCAGGCTCTTGGCTGTGCAGCCTGTCTATTTGGAGCTAAGGGGCTGTAATAGGCACTTCATAAAAGATCACCCGGCAACACTCACAGATCATGGGACCAATAGCAGCATGCACATTGACTATATTGTTCTATCTTTGAAAATGTGAATTTACATCTGACAGTTATATAATGCAGCGCTTAGATTCAATAGGATACCCTAATCTTGGCAAAATGCTACCATAATCCCTATCTATAGAAAGGGAGGAAGAGAGGATCCTGGGAATTTCAGGCCAATCTCATTACTCGACGGTGTGGCAAAGTATTTACCTGAATCATTTACGAACAACTGCAGGCATGGGTGGTACAGGAAGGGCTGATTGACCATCTGCGGTCTGGGTTTAGGCCCAAAACAAGCACTTTGGGCTAAGCATTCTGCCTTCAACTGGTCACACAAAAAAATACTGTCCTGAGAAAAATGAACCTGTTTTCGGTATTCATTGAGGTAAGGACCACCTTCGACTGTGTGTTGCAGGGATGCTTTGGTCCATTCAGGTAAAAAGAGGAATACCAGTTAATCTGCTGAGAATCATAGTTCAACTGTATTCCAAAAATAGAGCCTGAGTGTGATGGGATTGGGGTGAGAACTAACAGAATAATTTGAAGTGACAAGAGGGGTGAGGCAGGGATGCGTCCTTACCCCCCTGTTGTTTCTACTGTATATTGATGAAGTATTTCAATAAGTTAAATCAAAGTGCCAGGACCAAGAAAAACTCTGCAAAGAATTAATCTGTATACTTTTATTTGCAGATGATGCATTAATTTTATCGACATCCACAAGGGGACGCGCAACTACTCTTGAAGCATTTGTTGAGAAATGTGCAGAGCTCCATTTTGAAATTAACACAGGAAAAAAAAAACTTAGTTTTCCAACCAAAGTTCAAAAAGCAGACAAAAGTAAAACTAAACATCAATGAAATTGCTTTTGAACAAGCCCTATCTTATGATTACTTGGGGGTTAGATTCTACGATCAATGCAACTGGACCTCATGTTATTCAAATCCAGCGCAACACTACAAAAATGTGGCGGGACAATATGGATTTTCTTTTCTGGCCCACGGACGAGGTGCAATTTTCCCAGCCCTTACTATGTACAGAGCCCATGCCAAATCAGCTGCCTTCTATGGGGCAGATATATGGAGATACACAAACGCCTGCAAGCTGGGTCTGGTGGAAAGACGCCTCCTCAAACGATTTCTTGGGTTGCCAACAGCATGTCCGGGTAATCCGATTTATATAGAACTGGGTCTTAAAACAAACTTTAGTGAATGTCATGATCTCTGCTTCCAAAAGGTCAGGGTTTTCCCAACTCCCTTGGAAGCAGATCCATAACCCAGGTTCCGAGTGCCAACCAGTCCCAATTGGGACCTTTTGGACCCAGTCCTGGCGCCAGTGGCAACAGGCTCATAAATATGCCCAGTCCCAGCGCTGGAAGCGCCAGGCTCATAATGCTTGGGTGGACTTACCTGCAGCAGACCATGCTGCTTACTTGCCTGCCAGTTGAGCCTCTGATCCCCTTCTGTTTGGAACTACTTTTCCTGTTGGGTGGGGCTGGAGCCACTCCCTAGATTCAGAACACTGGAACTCTTCTGGAAAGCAGGAACTCTTTTCTTACCTAGGCGTGGCTGTGGAAGGAGACACCGAAGCACTACAGGAGGCTATTTAAACCACACCCGGTGGATGAATCTTGCTTTGCGTTATTCTGCAACCTCTGCAGCAGAACGCTCATCGTGTCTTCTGCATCCGGTCCTGGGCCTAAGGAAAAAGGCTTACCATCCTGAATCCAGTCTTCAGCAACACCTATAAAGACAAGAAAGAACAGGTTAGCATTCCGGTATCTGAAAGGCAAAGGCTTACCATCCTGAATCCAGTCTTCAGCAACACCTATAAAGACAAGGAAGAACAGGTTAGCATTCCGGCATCTGAAAGGCAAAGGCTTACCTACTCTTTGTGCGCTCCGGAGGTCTTCACACTGCATTCCGGCATCTGAAAGACAAAAGCTTACCAACTCTTCGCACGCTCCGGAGGCCTTCGGCGCTGCATCCCGCATCTGAAAGACAAAACAAGGTGCGTTTAAGACATTGGGGAACTTTAATACTCACGTGCCATTACTCCTTTCCACATCTAATCCAGTGGGTATTCCGGCACCCTGCAGCCGCTCCGAACTCGTACCTGCGTACCGCAAAATAAAAAGACAGTTAGAGCGCATCGTGAAGCAGGCAACAAGCGCTTACTTACGTGCTTCCAGGCGCTTCTATTCATCACACGGGCTCCATCTTCAACTCACTTCAGCCCGTCATCCGCCATCGCCGGAACCCTGCAAAACAAGAGACATCATTACTAAAGACTTTACAGACATTTGAATGACTCAAAACTTACCGTTCGTGCAGTAAACGACGGACAGCAGTCCTCTGAAGTCAAGAGGCCTGCGCTACCTATCCAGTGAAGAAACTGGTTACAGCACCCTGCCCCGAGGCAGATGGAGAGCTCGGCATTCACTTACCTAAGGTGAGAGCGTTAACCTTTGGGGGTCTACAGGAGAGGAGAAGAGGAAAGAGATAGGGACACCCCAATAACCCCAGTTCATTAACCCCTTATTTTCTATCTGCAGACATCTTACTCTACACGTCAGGCATACAGTGCACAGAGGTCCAGCCCAAAGAGCCAACCGGGTGCTACACATCACCTTTGAAGATACGGTAGTCGCCCAGTCAAGACCGGCGCCTCTGCGAGAATCAGGTGAGCGTTACAGAACGCAAAGCCTACCGCAAAACTCTCGCCCAGGCGCTATGGAAACCTCGGATACTGACCCCCTAGCCCGGTTACTTGGGGAACTAAGGGCAGAAGTGCATGCAGCTCGTCAGGAAACGAATGCTCTAAGAAGGGAACTAATTATTTCCAAGGAGAGAACAGACAATCTTGCTAGACAAGTGCTACAGTCACAAGCCGGACAGACCCCGTTACCCGCATCAGGGGCAAATCTTCCTTCAACCTCCTCTATGAATCCAGTGCAGATCAACATACCTGGGAATGTACCTCTGGCTCCGCCCGAACGATTTTCTGGTGACCCAAAGAGGTTTGCAGTATTTATTAATCAGTGCCGGTTGCACTTCTTATGCCGGCCAGCAGCCTTTCCAACTGATCAAGCAAAAGTAGCTTTTGTACTTTCGTACCTTAGTGGCAATGCGGCAGACTGGTCGATCCCTCTAGTTAATCAAGATGATCCGGTTCTCCATGATTTTCAAGCCTTTCAGCTTAGTATGGAAAAACTGTTCGCAAGACATTCACAGGGGCAGGCCTTGGACAATGAGCTTCTTTCGTTGCGACAGGGTAATCAAGACCTTTTGGCTTATATTGCATCTTTCAATAGACTAATAGTGGAAACTCAATGGCCTGAGGACAAAAGGATTACGCTGTTTTATAGAGGTCTACGTGGAGAGCTCAAAGACGTTTTAGCCCAAGTAGTGAATCCCCCACAAGACTGTTCGGATTATATAGACTTGGTCGTTCAAATAGATCACAGGCTGCAGAACAGTACGGCCGATCGTTCCAAGTTTGATGCTCGAGTATTTTCCAAACCGCCAACTCCTTCCAAAGGAGTAGACTCCGGGGAACCCATGCAAATAGGGGGTCTGAAAGGTCCTCTAACACAAAGGGAGCGGGAAAGGAGGAAACAGTTGCAATTATGCCTATATTGCGGAAACTCAGGACACTTTCTTCGAGACTGTCCGGTGAAACCTGCCAAGAAGGCAGTAGGAGCTGCAGTTACCAAAGTTACAAACTCTGAGCAGGGAAATGACCTCGCCCGACAAGAATAGAGGTCCTCTTGCCGAGTGTGAAAACCAGTTCCGTGACCTCGCATTTCGTGATACCGATGGTCCTCATTAGCCCTGATAATCCGGATCGATTACATGCAATTGAAGCTTACGTCGACAGCGGTGCCATCGGCAATTATGTGGATCATGAAATGGTTTTGAGGATGAATCTAACTCTTTGTCCCAAGGCTGTAAAGGACGTCATTACTACGGTGGATGGTACGGAGATAGCCTCCGGGCCAGTAACGCATACCACTCAAGAGGTGACGCTAGTAAGTCAAGATGGACACCATGAGAAGATCGTGTTCGATGTGATCAAGGCCCCTCAGTTTCTGATTATTCTAGGAATACCTTGGTTAGAGAAACACAATCCTCTGATCGATTGGCGAGCAAGAACGGTCCAGTTTCCAGAATGTGTCTCTACTTGTCACCCTCCACCTGGTGTTGCACTGGCCGCAATTTCTTTAGAGACTCCCCAGTTACCTCCCGAATACCTAGAATACCAAGATGTTTTCCGGAAGGATCAGGCTAACTCTCTACCTCCTCATAGGTCTTATGACTGCCAGATAGACCTGATACCTGGATCTACTCCTCCTTGTAGTAGAATTTATGCCCTCACCGAGCCTGAGAACCTTCACCTTCGACAATACCTGGATCAATACCTGGCAAATGGGTTTATTCGTCCTTCCAAGTCCCCTGCTTCTTCAGCTTTGTTCTTCGTTCCAAAAAAGGAAGGAGACCTTAGAACTTGTATCGATTATCGCTCCCTGAACCAGATCACCGTTAAGAATAGATATCCGTTACCTTTGATCCCTGAACTCCTGGACCAAGTCAGAAAAGCATGCATATATACAAAGCTGGATCTTAGAGGAGCTTACCACTTGGTACGAGTAAAAGAGGGCGATGAATGGAAAACGGCCTTCCGCACCAAGTATGGGCTATTTGAATATCAGGTCATGCCCTTCGGACTTTGCAATGCCCCGGCCGCCTTTCAATATTTTATGAACGATGTCCTCAGAGAGCTCATAGATGTATGTGTTGTTGTTTACATTGACGACATCCTCGTTTATTCTTCATCGGAATCTGAACATCGGAAACACGTGAAAATGGTCCTCGAAAGATTGCGTCAACACAAACTTTTCGCTAAGTTGGAAAAATGTGTTTTCAACGTGACTGAAGTTGAATTCTTGGGATTCATATTATCACCTGGCGGAGTGCGTATGGATTCAAAGAAGGTCGATGCAGTTCTCAAATGGCCATCACCATCCTCCGTAAAAGGTGTGCAAAGCATGTTAGGCTTCGCTAACTTTTACCGCAGGTTTATCCCCGAATTCTCTCGAATAGTCCAGCCCATCACTGCCTTGTTAAAGAAAAACAAACGTTTTGAATGGTCTACCGAGGCGGAACAAGCTTTCCAGGATTTGAAGACTAAATTTATCTCTGCACCAATCTTAAAACACCCTCGCCCCGAACTCCCCTACATCGTGGAAACTGATGCTTCAAGCCTTGCCATGGGGGCAGTTCTATCACAAAAGGACCCTGTAACCAATCAGTTGCATCCCGTGGCATTTTGGTCCCGCAAATTCTCGCCTCCTGAAATCAATTACACGATTACTGACAAGGAACTTCTGGCTATCAAGTCTGCCTTTAAGGCTTGGCGGCATTATCTGCTGGGGGCCCGACACACCGTTACTGTGATTACGGATCACCGAAACCTGCAATATTTGAAAACCGCAAAAGCCCAATCCTCTAGACAACTCTGTTGGGCATTATTCTTTGCCGAGTTTGACTTCATAATTACCTATCGACCTGGTACAAAGAACGGTAAAGCTGATGCCCTTTCTCGGATGGGAGTGGAAGAACACTTGATCAACCCTAAACCTGTAAAAATCATTCCCGAACAAAGAATTCTGGGTGTAATCGCCACCGAATCCATAGAGGAAGTTAAGGATAAAGCCAGGCAACTTGTAACTCCAGCAGACATACAGAATTGGCATCTGCAGGGAAAGGACTTTGCAGTAAAGGACAACTTATTGTATTTCCAAGAACGGTTATACCTACCCAGCACAGATTTACAGAAAAAAGTAATCTCTTGTTATCACGACTCTTTAATGGAAGGTCATCCCGGTATGGCCAAGACCTCAGAAAAGATCAAGCGCTACTTCTGGTGGCCGCCTTGGAAGAAAGATATCAGAGACTTTATAATGTCCTGTGGAGTATGCGCCCAAAACAAGAGTCAAAAGGAAAGACCAGCAGGCCTCTTACGCCCTATTGACATCCCACCTCGCCCTTGGCATACGCTTTCTATGGACTTCATCACCGATCTACCTCCATGCTCCGGATACAATACGATTCTAGTAATCGTGGACTTATTCTCCAAAATGGCGCATTTCATTCCGCTCAAAGGCTTGCCAACAGCAGCAACTCTGGCCCGAGAATTTCTCGAAAACATCGTCCGACTGCACGGTTTTCCTTCGGTTCTAATTTCGGATCGAGGTAGTCAATTTATTTCTCATTTTTGGCGAAGTTGCTGTCGGTCGGTTCAAATTGATGTGAGACTATCGACCAGTCACCACCCTCAGACCGACGGACAAACCGAGAGGACCAATCAAACTCTGGAACAGTATTTACGCTGCATGCTGCAACAAACTGAAAAAACTTGGAAAGATATCCTTTGGATAGCCGAATATGCCTACAATAACTCTGTCCATTCGGGAACTGGGAAAACCCCGTTTTTTCTTTTGTACGGCAGTCACCCTCGAACCTCGGAGTTGGATCCCCTCCAAGATCTTGAAACACCAGCAGTAGACTTCCTGCATTCTACAATCACCCAAGCCTTTAAGGAAGCTGTTTCTCACCTTCAAAGGGCTAAAGAACAATACAAGAAAGGAGCAGATCAACATCGGAAGGAAGCCCCTCACTATCAAGTAGGGGATCAAGTCTGGTTATCCACCAAATATCTATCTCTAAAAGGGCCACGCACATTCAACCCAAGATACCTTGGTCCCTATTCCATCACTACCATAGTAAACCCAGTAGAGGTCAAGTTGGACTTTCCCCCGCACATGAAGATACATCCGGTCTTCCACGTCTCTCTATTAAAACCCGTGCAACCTCAAACCCGACTAACCAAATCTCCAAAACCTATCCTAGTTGATGGAGAACTCGAGTTTGAAGTCAAAAGCATTCTGGACTCCAAGATCTCCAAATCTAAACTATTCTACCTAATTGACTGGAAAGGCTACGGCACCCAAGAGAGATCCTGGGAACCTGCTGAATATGTCCACGCTCCTCGCCTAATCAAAAGATTTCACCGAACATTTCCTGACAAGCCAAAACCCCCGGAGAAGCCCGGTTTGGGAGGGGCCTTGAGGGGGGGTACTGTCATGATCTCTGCTTCCAAAAGGTCAGGGTTTTCCCAACTCCCTTGGAAGCAGATCCATAACCCAGGTTCCGAGTGCCAACCAGTCCCAATTGGGACCTTTTGGACCCAGTCCTGGCGCCAGTGGCACTAGGCTCATAAATATGCCCAGTCCCAGCGCTGGAAGCGCCAGGCTCATAATGCTTGGGTGGACTTACCTGCAGCAGACCATGCTGCTTACTTGCCTGCCAGTTGAGCCTCTGATCCCCTTCTGTTTGGAACTACTTTTCCTGTTGGGTGGGGCTGGAGCCACTCCCTAGATTCAGAACACTGGAACTCTTCTGGAAAGCAGGAACTCTTTTCTTACCTAGGCGTGGCTGTGGAAGGAGACACCGAAGCACTACAGGAGGCTATTTAAACCACACCCGGTGGATGAATCTTGCTTTGCGTTATTCTGCAACCTCTGCAGCAGAACGCTCATCGTGTCTTCTGCATCCGGTCCTGGGCCTAAGGAAAAAGGCTTACCATCCTGAATCCAGTCTTCAGCAACACCTATAAAGACAAGAAAGAACAGGTTAGCATTCCGGCATCTGAAAGGCAAAGGCTTACCATCCTGAATCCAGTCTTCAGCAACACCTATAAAGACAAGGAAGAACAGGTTAGCATTCCGGCATCTGAAAGGCAAAGGCTTACCTACTCTTTGTGCGCTCCGGAGGTCTTCACACTGCATTCCGGCATCTGAAAGACAAAAGCTTACCAACTCTTCGTACGCTCCGGAGGCCTTCGGCGCTGCATCCCGCATCTGAAAGACAAAACAAGGTGCGTTTAAGACATTGGGGAACTTTAATACTCACGTGCCATTACTCCTTTCCACATCTAATCCAGTGGGTATTCCGGCACCCTGCAGCCGCTCCGAACTCGTACCTGCAAAATAAAAAGACAGTTAGAGCGCATCCTGAAGCAGGCAATAAGCGCTTACTTACGTGCTTCCAGGCGCTTCTATTCATCACACGGGCTCCATCTTCAACTCACTTCAGCCCGTCATCCGCCATCGCCGGAACCCTGCAAAACAAGAGACATCATTACTAAAGACTTTACAGACATTTGAATGACTTGAAACTTACCGTTCGTGCAGTAAACGACGGACAGCAGTCCTCTGAAGTCAAGAGGCCTGCGCTACCTATCCAGTGAAGAAACTGGTTACAGCACCCTGCCCCGAGGCAGATGGAGAGCTCGGCATTCACTTACCTAAGGTGAGAGCGTTAACCTTTGGGGGTCTACAGGAGAGGAGAAGAGGAAAGAGATAGGGACACCCCAATAACCCCAGTTCATTAACCCCTTATTTTCTATCTGCAGACATCTTACTCTACACGTCAGGCATACAGTGCACAGAGGTCCAGCCCAAAGAGCCAACCGGGTGCTACACATCACCTTTGAAGATACGGTAGTCGCCCAGTCAAGACCGGCGCCTCTGCGAGAATCAGGTGAGCGTTACAGTGAAGCCTCCTTCAGGCCTGTAGCTTATTGGTGTAGATTGTGGATTACCCTAGAACGTATTATGTTTTGTGAAGCACTGAAATAAATGCTGGGGACGGAAGGAGATAGATCACTGCCCTGGGTCCAACACGTAAAAAAACGCTTACTGGAATTGAACCTGGAGGAACTATGGAAAAACCCCACGTGTATTACACCGAGTGATGTTGAAAAAGCAAAGTAAATCTCACAGGAGGGTGTTGAGATTGAACTGATTAATGCATGCAGCAGGGTGTCTATAGGTGCTACCTAGCTGGCCAGCAAGTTTGTGTTGGGTTTTGAAAGGTACTTAGATTCAGTCAGCCCCCTGCATACCCGTTCGCTATATATACAATTTATGTTTAGTCAATTAAACCTAGAATGCCGCACCAGACTGTGGGACAGAGCTAGAGACGACATATGCCTGGTATGTGGACTGGCAAGGGAATCCATAATCAACTTCCTGTTCTTTTGCTCGACCTACCGTGGGACTAGGAATAAATACATGAAGACAATTTGTAACACACATGCAATACGCCGTAGAAGTGAAGCCATTGCGCTATTCAGGTGTTGTGATGAAATAATTGTAATATTTTCTGGAACAAGTTACATTCACCTGGCCTGGCAAACAACATCCAAAGCATTAAAAGCCAGAGCTGCTAGAACCTAAACCCAGACCCCTACAAATAGCATCCATTTCTTCTACTGATTCCCAATTATGAAATCATAGCCACTGTAATATAGATTAAAATGCATCTCATTGAGTTCCACATGTAATGATGATGCTAGATGAATAACGAATTGAGTATTGCTAAACCTAGATCTCAATTTTTCTATACAGATGACATATTTATTAGGTTGGCGGAAAACAGCCAAAGCACTTTAAGCTGTAGATGTTGGGAACTAACTTGAAACTTTTATTAACGAATATGGATGAAACCATATAATGAATTTGATCCTAGATGTTGAAATCTAATGTCATCACTGTAGGTTTCGTCGTCAACAGTGTATATATGTAAAAATGCATTTGGTCACTCTCTTTTATCATTCTTTGGAAATATGTTAGACCCAGATGACGTCCACAAGGATATACCATTAGCATTGAGCTTCTTACTTGTATTAAGCATGGAACTGTTCCTTTTTTCTGTATGTGTTTGGCAAATGACAAGATTTTGAATAAAAGTTATACGATCATGATCTTGGAAGGAGATCTTTTTTCTAAAAGTCGTTGGGAGCAATGGGTGAAGAGTTGTAGAGCTGGAGGAATGGGATTCTCTGGAAGAAAGGTTGGCACAAATAAACAAAGAGTCTGGAATAGTATGGAGGGTACGACGTTCTTTCATCGTCAGGCATTTCAAAGCATGGAGTTTAAATTTGTTTGACAGTTCATCGAATTTTGGGGGGTCGGAAAGGGCAGATATTTGGTTGGGGGTGTTGGCTATAGGTAAAAATAGATGCAGGAGGGGTGGGTTGGGGGGCACAAAAAAAAACATGATGAACTGTCAAACATGTTTAAATTGCAGGCATTGAAATGCCTGACAATGAAATGACAAAACCTAGTATGGAGAAATCATGTGCAGTACCTGACGTGGCACAAAGAACCAGAAAAACCTTTTAAAATACAGACACTTACCCATTTTTGCCTATGTTTTATGGGTGATGGCATAGTGCCCATTGACACAAATGAGAACTGCAGCAATGCTCTATGCATTGCAGATTTGGTTTGAGGTACAACTGCCCTTCTCGACAACTTTTGGTTCTTTGGACAGCATGCACACAGGCGGTTGCCTCCAGCCTGTGAGGTGGGTCCAGTCTTTCTACCCTTCATTTGCCCATCCATGTAATCCCTGAAGAGCACTTGATTGTGGCCCATCCAATGCCTGAAAATACATCTGTGCCCCCTTCATCTCCTGTGCCCCTTGTGTCCCCTTCATCACTGTATAAGGACACATTTGAGAATATGTTTAATGGTGAAAATTCTGGAAAATTATTAAGAAGGAAAAGGTCCAACTACCTCTTCGCAGCATCATTACAGGCCTAGCAGACATTCCTGATTGATATTGGCTGTTTAGACCCTTTTTTTACCTCTGTCCTGTCACCTGGAGTCCAAACAATGGTAAATGTCAAATGGCTCCAAGTGACGAGGTTTGAATTCATGCTCTTTGTGAGCACTTCTGAGTCAACATTTAGTGCCACTGAGGAAGAATTATGGGCACTGTGGCTCATAACATTGTAAACACCGGTACATACTCAACCTCTTGACAGCAATGGATGGCAGAGTATGCTGAAAACCTTGAGTACCTGCTGTACATTTGTGCCTTCCAATGACACAGAGAATGGCACACTGACAAGAACTATTGCTGATCCACATAATCTGAAAGTGATCATGGAAAATAGGGCTGGGATCACCAACGACTCATGGATAGATTCTTCCTCCCTAGTTGAGCCTTTGTGTGAAGACTTTGTTTTTCTTTTTACTTTTACTTTTTTGTTCCTGCCAAATCATTCTCTGTTGTTGCTCTGCCCAGGTACCAACAGGTGCCTCCTTGATGATCGTAACACTGTCCAAGGCTAGGGCCACGACTGCTTCATCCCATATGAGTACTCAAACTGAAGCTATTTTGTTTCCTCCACCAAATTGGCATTCTTTTGTGGAGAAGAAGGTAGAATGTGGGAATTATGGGTGGACGAGTTGGGTTGATTCAGCAGTGGAGTATGCTCATATTGAGACTAGGGTGAGAGATGGTTGTAGAGATGTTCCCCAAGAGGATGATTATGATTTGTTAGTTAAAGTATTAACGTAAGGGGGGAAAGTCAGGGTGGTCAAGGAGGGTCCCCTTTATTACGAGGCATTCATGTTGTGCACACCATATTGATCAAAGTATGATGACAGCACAAATGGGATTGTATTGCAAATCCAAATGAATCATGTAGAAAGATATAATATTAAAACTGCAAATGCAACACAAGCACAAGTCCATACAATGGGTTACTTTTTTCCATGGTTAGTTGTTACTCAGACATTCTAAAAGAGCAGGGAAATTCGTGACGGGGAAAGAGAATTAGTTACCTAGTAATAAGGTTGTTCAAACAGGACAAGGTTCACACTCCTTGCAAGGGAACAGATGTTATCTAGCCCTTTCTATTAAAATCTTTAGAGCTGATTAGTCATTTGTTTAGTGGTACTAAAGATAAGGCCCGAGGCAGGGGTCCGGGGGTTAAGTATTTTTCAGGTCATCAGAGGTTATATGTGGCCACATGAATTGAATGAGGCATCAGGAGTCTGTGGAATGGAGATGGCTAACTATAGTTCAAATAAAATATTGTTTAAGCAGACCTCTCACTATTCGCCAAAATATGTCAACAGGACCATGTGCAATCAAACTTAAAGTTAAACCTCTTAGGCCAGTTATTGCTAGCAATGAATTATGTTTTCAGTACCAATGTTTAACCATGTACTGACGTAAGGACCTACTAAAGCAATTCCCAAGAAGAGGCGTGCTTTGAATATTATCTGAAGATAATAATGAAGATATGCCAGACCAATGAAAGTGGAAGAATTGTGGAAAGATGTGATTTCTTTGAAGAGGTTTTGTTCAATCATATTTTGGGGATGGGTGTAAATAAACACATCTGGAAGTGTTTTAAATTGTTGCAAAATGTATATTTATCTGCCAACTGATGTTGTGTTGTTGAGACTTGGTTTTCTTTTTGTCCTGTAACATCATCTAACCACACCCCTGAGCTCTTGTACAATAAACCTGCTTTATATACTACCATGTTCTCACTTCTTAAGTGGTGGACCTGTTTTGGGTTAAGGTGATTAAAGGTCCACCCCTACATGTGTGTGTCCGTGTGTTTCTTTGTGAGTGTGGATGTGTGTTTTTGCAGGCCTATCTATGCGGGAGAGGAGAGGCCTGTTTGTGGTAGGGAAGAGAGGAAGTGACAGGGTAAATATGTGTTTACGAGAATATGCGAGAAGGAGGAATGTGTCAGGCTGGGAAGAGGTTGGGGGTGGATGAAAAGAGGATTCAGGGGTAACCCCCCGTGATTTTCAATAAATCCAGTGGTAGAGGGTGGGGATAGGTGTGGGATTGCCTTCCCTGGAGGTGGGGTGATCAAAATCTCATATTTCAGTATTTTAAAGGCCAAACAAAATCAGTTGGAAAATAAAATTGACTTTTTGTGTTCAGATTCTAAATGCCTATAATCTACTACCCAAAAAATCTGGATTGTTGCACATTGCCACCACATGTGTCCCAGTGTCCCAGTTTTGCCACATCCCCTCCAACACTGAGCTTAGAAGCCTGGCTTTCACAGGCATGTAAACTGAAAAGATACACAGACAATGGGAAGTGATGTAGAATAGCATTCTGGGTAGATGAGCAGGGTGTTCAGGGACTTCAATGACAAAATGTTGATATTTTATAAGATGCTTTGTAAAAAAAAAAAAAAGACAGAAAAGGGCTTATAAAATTCACTGTGGTCCCAAAAGTGGACTAGGATACAGGGACTCTTCACAGTACATTATTTATGTTACTTGGATGCTCAGCAGCATCAAGACAGGATTCTGGATGTCCTTTCTGTGGTCGAGCCAGTGTTGAGAAGGGAGGAGTTACGTTGAGCCAGTGGTAAATTAGCATCAAGTCAATGTCAAGACAGTGTTTCGTGTGGATGAGACAGTGCTCAAGGCAATGAAAGTTGATGAGTCCCAACAAATTTAAGTCAGCAGTCAGCGGCCAGTTGAGATGTCGTCCACTGGGACAAGAAAGGTTCTGCTGAGTTGATTCAATGCCTGGGATTTGGTAGGTCGAATGCTTCCACAGTGATGAGCCAACACTGAAGTGGAGGTGCAGATGCTCATCACTGGTGCTAGACAGTGTCAAGAAGGCTTGAAAAAGCAGGCAACCGCTCAAAGTTTGGGGAGTGCCAAAGCAGCGCCAAAGATGGTGGGGTGACTCAAAGGGCATTAAGCACAATCAAAATAGCTTTTGGATATCTCAAGTTGGTAAAAGAGGTTTCTAGATGCTCTTGTACTTCTGTGTCGCTGGCACAACCAATTTGGGACCACCAGTATACTTTGGGTACTTCCACTAATTCAATCCCTATCCCAGGCACCTGCCTGGAACCAAAGGGTCCAGGTTTCAGGGCCTGGTGCAGTTATTTTGGGGTCTTTGTCCAAAATCAGTAAACCCCACTCTTGCGTGGGGATGGCTAGTGGAAAGGACTCTCTTCCACATTGGATTCCTGCTGCCTTCACTACCCTAGCAGAGGACTTTGGGGTAGATGATAACCCAAAACAGCACCCAAGATTAATTCTTCTTGATCTTCTGAGTGTCCAGAAATTAATCAAAGAATGGAGGTATCAGGTGACAATGCCCCCATGCATAATGTCCCCATGCATAATGTTGCCATTAAAAGCCATTGGCTACATTATATATGGTGAAATAATGTATGGGATGGGGTGCAGGGATGTACCCTGCTCACTTGTACAAATAAAGAAAAATAATTTGGGAGTTTGGTGTGTCCTGCATGCAACATTTTTGTCCAGAGACATTTTTGCTGGGACATTATTACATGGAACCAGAATGTAGGGGTTCCCCTCTCCTTTGAAATGCTACATACCACAGGAAATTGATCCAAAACAAACCTGCTGTAAGGGGGCCATATGCCTGTTGTTGCAACAAGTGTCCTTTACCAGATGATATGAAACCCAGATAACCTGTGCAGTAAATGGATGGAACAGGAATAGTAAGAGAACTGTACCAGAGGTAAAGGTGTTAGGACCCTTCTCCAGGACAACTGTTCCTCTCTGGTTACACTAACCCCACCCCCTGGCTTCAAAAGAACTCCATTGATCAGCCCCCTAAGGTAATGCTGTCTTTGTTATGCTGGTGCTGCTTCTGAAGAACCCGTTACAGGAGACCTTTTTGGGAAGTTTCAATACCTAGGGGTGCTTCCCCTGGCCTTAGGCATCTGCCTCGCACTGCTGCCCCAGCTCAGCAGTGGTTATCGGATGACCCAGCAGGGTCCCTGTCCCTCCCAGGAGAGAAATGCTGCAACTCGGCATGGCCAGAGCTCCAGGGCAGTCAGGGGTGATGTTCCTGCCCATTGGCACCTGTCCCCCATGTGGGTCGCCCATCCCCAAGCCCAGTGGCAGTCCCAGGGAGACCTGGCAGGGTCCCCATCTTTTCCCAAAGGGAAAAGCTATAACGCAGTTCAGCAAGAGATACACAATAGTTGCGGATGATGGGCACCTGTCTCCCATGTAGGTCGATCGTCCCCAAGCCCAGCAGTGTTCCCACCATGCCCTGGCAAGGCCCCATACCTCACTGGAGGGAAAAGCTCTAATGCTGCGCAGCCAGAGCTCCAGGACAATCAGGGTAATGTTCCCGGCCATGGGCGCCTGTATCCCATGTGGAATGATTGTCCCCAGGTCCAGTGGAAATACCTGGGAACCCTGGCAGGGTCCCCATTCTGACTTGGTGGGAAAAGGATGGTCAGGGGTGATGTCCATGCCCATGGGTGCCTGTCTCCCATGTTAGTCAATCACCCCCAAGTCCAGCGGTGGTCTCTGCAATCCCCAGCAGGGTGCTCATCCCTCACTGGAGGGAAAAGCTGTAACTGAGCCCAGCCAATGGTCCAGGATTGCCAAGAGTGCTGCACCTGGCCTTGGGTGGCTGTCACCCATGTGGGTTGACCATCCCCCAGCCCAGCAGTGGTCCCAGGGAGCCCTTGCGGGATCACTGTCCCTCTCCAGAGTGAACATCTGTATTGCAGCATGGCCAGAGCACCAGGACGGCTGAGGGTGCTGTGCCCAGCCTTGAGTACCTGTCTCCTGTGTGGGTCGATCAACCGCAAGACCAGTGTCGGTCCCAGGGAGCGCTGGCGGGGTCCTTGTCCTTCTCCGGAGGAAATAGCTGTAAGGCGGCAAGGCCAGAGCTCCAGGGCGGCCAGGGGTGCTTCCCCCAGCCTTGGACATCTGTCTTGCATGTGTGTCGACCGCCCCCAGCTCAGTGGTGGTCATCGGATGACCCGGCAGGGTACCCATCTCTCCCAGGAGGGAAAAACTGTAACTGCCATGGCCAGAGTTTTAGGACGGTCAGGAGTGATGTCTCTGGTCATGGGCATCAGTCTCCCAGTCCAGCTGCAGTCCCAAGGAGCCTCGGCAGCAGAGCTCCACGACAGTCGGGGATGATGTCCCAGGCCATTGGCGCCTGTCTCCCATGTGGGTCGACTGTCCCCAAGTCCAGCGGTGGTACCAGGGATCCCTGGAAGGGTCCCCAACCAGGAGGGAAAAGCTCTAGCGCAGCAAAGCCAGAGCTCTAGGATGCTCAGGGGTAATTCACCTGGCCATGGGTGCCTGTCTCCCATTTGGGTTGACCATCCCTAAGCCCGCCGGCGGTCCTAGTGGCGGCAAATGTGTCCAAAACAGCACCCATGTGCCCCCAAAGACGGCAAAACATTGTGCCCTAACTCTTTTTTGGTGGGTGTGGGAGCCTGTTTGGCTTGAGGGTCCCCCACCAAAAAATATATTCCCTGATGTTACAGTGGTGATTGCTGGTCAACGATGGAATGAATCTCCACTTTCGAACAAATCCTACCCCAAGCAAATCAGGCCAATAATTCCCAAGCAGCACACATCTCGAAAATACCCAGCAAATAGTAATGAAGGGAAATGTACTTAACAACGTTTATGGGCCCAAAACATCAAACACAGACAGAAAGTGGGGTTATAAAGTCATTATAGTCAGAATCTGCAGGGTGAGCTGGGGTTAAAGAAAGGGAGGCAATGTTCCTAGTGTGGTTGGTGGGAATGGGCTCTTTCCAATTAAACTGAACACATAGAAATGTGCTAAATGAGGGTCGGTACTTACAAATACTGGTCTGAGCTGCATTTCTCCGGTGCAGCCCTGCCGGAAAATTGAGTGGCAGTCTATGGGGGTGTTGCAAAACTTGGCTGCATCTGCCACATCTGGCCTGGCTCAAAGATAGGGTGCCATAGGTCAGAGCAACAACCCGAACATAAAAAGCAAAGGGTTTAAGGGGTAAGTAGATTTGCCATGTTCATGCCATTTCGATGAGGTGCAGCCTGGGCTGATAGAGGAGTAGTGTGGGCGATGAATCTCTCAGCACACCATCAGCCCCATCACAGCTCTCAAGCACTTCTCACTTGTCGGGGGGAAATTCTGCCGGGGTCGGCTGGGCCGTCCGCGGACCTCCGGGCAGGGAGGCCCCAACTCTTCCCGTATATCCCAAAAATTGAGTATGAGACACACGCAAGAAGGAAGGTGATTCTGCTGTTTATTAGACAAAACGGCAGGGATAGGTCAAGGAGCGTACGCGTCCGTCCTGACACACACTTCAAATTCGTGGGGCTCGCAGGCCCTTTTTACCTCAGTATGACGCGCTACTTGCGTCACCTGGGAAAGTTAGCAAAAAACCTATCGCCACTCTGGATTGGCTCCTCGAGTGGTAGGGTTAGTATAGCATACGTAAGAGAGCATTGTTAGTGGCTAAGGGTTAGTCAGGTGGTATAATTGGGTTGTCCCTTCAAATTGATACACGTAAATTGTTACATGAGGATCCCTGGGGATTGGTCAATGTTAATGGCGTCAGTGATAAGAACCTCGTGTTCTGATTGGTCCACGCACGAGCCCCCCAGTCTGGGACCATCGTTGTTCCCAGCTCGCAGTGCACCTGTCATTTGCAACAATGTTTCACTATGATTATGTGCAGACAACGTGAAGATTTATTGGTATGCCTGAAGGCCGACTACTCCCACCGCTGCAGATGTCCATTGGATCATTTCATTGTATCTGCTGGTGTCTTGAAACAGGGGTTTCGGTGCCTCCCTTCTCTTGGGCCTGGCACCCTGTCAGATTTGGCTTGATCACGTGAGGTGAGACCGTGGTTGAGGCAGAATTCTGCACAATTAATATTGTATTTTTCCACCATCTGCCTGGTTTTAATTGCAGGTGTGACCTTGGCATCGGCTCACGGCGTACGAGATTGCAACATTGCGCCCTTGACTGTCAGTCATCGCCGGGCTCATTCTGCAGGGTCAGCAACTGTACTCTTGCTAATTCAACGTTCATGGAAGCTGTTGCTTGCGGCCTACTTGGGCCTGGTGCATAGGTGGAGATGTATGATACACCGCGCTTTAGGTTATGGTACCATATTGTTTTATCCCCAGTGTTGTGTCTTCGTTATATTTCACATTGCAATGAAAGGATTTAGGAGAAGCGCAAGCAAGCGTTATAGATGAGTTCATTATGCGTCTTGCGTTTCAGCATTTTTGAAAAGCCTATGTGAAAAATAATAAAGGTGCGCGTCAGTGAGTGTGTCCGTCATCTATGTCGTAGCACTGAATATGTTCTTCGTGTGGATTGGTGTGGGTGTGTCCAGTGTGTATGTTCGCATAGGTATGCTAACCTGTGGCTAAGCCGTCATGGCATCTCTAACGATGTGTTCATTTACTGCTGCATTGTTCAGTCGAGTTCATCCATGCCGCAGGTGTTGGCATGGGCAGGACAGGCTGGTGGGCACATCCGTATGTTCTTGTACCAGGGTACTTGATCGTCTGGTAGATGGGCAAACTCCTCTCGTGGCCGGTGCCTGGGCCGTGATCCTCTAGGCCAGGGGCGTGAGGGGATTGGTGGGAGTCTTGTGTTCCATTTTCCCACTTCAGTCCCCCCTCTGGTCGACTTGTCGACCACAAACATATCCTTTTCCTTATCTCCTCTCACTCTCCATATTTTAGTTACTCCTCCCAAATGTCCATAGTGGTTGACATGGTCTTCAAATGACCAGTACATGTATGCACATGTGCCTCCAGGTGTGCAGTAAACCCATTTCCCTACGTAGCTCCTTGGGTTTCTTGGGTTTTCTACTTTCACAGACGGCGGGTCCAGGTGGTTGGTGATGATCTGGCTGCGCAGTCTCTCTCTCTCTTTTATTATTGTGCCTGTGTGTTGGCCGTCATCTGCTGGCATTAAGGGGTGCATACCAACCATTTCGATCATTTCGTCTGTGGTGCGTGCCTTTCGGGCCTTCCAAAATCTTATTATGATCAGTGCAGCTCCAACCAAAATAGTACACCCCACTATAATCTTCAGTCCGTCCGACAGCCACGATGGCATCCATGACCATAGTATCGAAAACCAGCTGTCATGCCTTCTTCACTCCTTTACTTTCATTCATCATTTGGGAGTGCATCTAGGCCAGTTGTGATACTGCCTCTGTCAGTGTACCATTGTCAGCATCGTTAGCAGGAATGAATGTGCAGCATGATTGTCCTATCTTTGCGCAAACTCCTCCTTCCATTGCTGTGAGGAGGTCCAGTACATATCTGTTCTGTAGTGCTACCATCCTTACTGCTCGCAGTTCCTCTTTTATTGCGTTGAATCCATTTACTGTGGAATTAATTGTCATCATCAATTCCCATCGGGTGAGCCATTTTGCGTTTGCGTAGGCCTGTAGTCCTGGATGTATTATGGAGGAGAAAAACATCGCTGCTCTGCTGAATAGTCTGTGTTCTGGTGGGATTGAAGTGAGTGCTGTTTCCGACCTTCCCCATAGGTAATTTCCTGTCAGGGGTTCTCCTTGTCTTTTCTTTCTATTTAGGACAGTGTTGTTGCTGTTGTTTTGGTCCTCTGGCCCCTTCTGGGATTGTACAGATCTCTTATCCCTCTTGTTTCCTTCATCCATTTTAGGGAAGCTCGCCATGTTCACATGTTTCTGGGGTACTACTAGTGATGGTACATTAACGTGTACCATCGTGCATATACCATTCCACAGAGGGGGCAGTGTGTGGTATGCCTTGTCTCCGCAGGCCCAGTAATGGTCCATTAATACCGCTGTTCCCGCTCCCCCCTCAGGCAACTCTGTCACGCTTGCACAGTTGGTGTTGTACCCCACATCCACTTCTCCTTTATGTTGATAGCATATCTTAGGTGCAGATAGCGGCAGTATGGTTATTGGGTCTTCATCCTTCTCTATCCATGTTAGCATGGGTACGTACTTGATCCAAATCGTCCAGCATCAGTTGTTGTGTTCAGCAATAGTTGTAGTATCTTCTCTCGTTACCTTGTTGCTGCCAACCACTCCTATGTCCCATTTGTTGTCCAGGTACACCTTCCCTATTATTGTTATCAGTTGCCTTTCCCAACATCCTTGTTTACCAGGAACTTCAGTGGCATACCAATCACATGGTAGGTATTGTAGTGTTACTTTCTTTGTCTCTTCTTTTTCAGGGCCGCTTGTTATGTATCTGAATGCTTCAGCATGTACACTGGTCTTGTGGTAACTCAAATAAGTTTTGAGGAAGTTGTTTTCGTATGGATACGTGTCTCGCGTCTTCCATGCCAGGTGCACCGTGCCCCCTTGAAATCTGCCTTTCGTTTGGAACAGCGCCAAGTATATTATACATCGTGCTGTCTTTTCATATATTTCTGTGGCAACGAAAGTTCGGGAGGCGCTCATGGCGTATGGGATCAATGAACAGACGTAACAGCTATCTTCAGTTGTCTGCTTCCCTATTTGAGTCATGTGTTTGTACCACATGTTGTTCGAGACGTGTGCTGAGTCTTGTATGTAGTTGTCGATACCTTTGTTATCTGAGTATGTGCTGCGTTTAACTCTATTTTCCTTGTGTGGAGCTTTGCCAGTACCACCTGACGTAACACCTGTTGCAGCCGGGGGTGGGGGTATATTAGGTTTGGGAACAGCCAAAATATTGATAGCATAACTGTTCTGCCATACAGAGGCAGCCAAGAACCCGGTGATCATCAAAATCCCTATCATTTTTATTACAGATGCTAGTCTCACCGGCATATTGCTCTTACCTTGCTGCAGTCCGGCAGCTAATTCTTGCGACGTTAAAGTTGCCCGCCTGAAAATACTCAATATGCTTGTTATTAGTGTTAGTTGTTGGTTTCAAGCTCTCCCTATCAAGTAGTCGTTCAGTGCCCAGGCGAAGAGCTGTTCCCACGCCAATCTAAGCGATCTATCTCTTAGGACAGGCAAGTATGGGTGGAGGTGGGGCATGGATTGTTCTATGGCCAGGAGAAATGCTGTGTAGTAGACACGTACCCTTCTTCTTTTCAGGTATTTTGGCCTTTTTATGTGATAGACAAATTGGTGCGATAGCTCTTCAGGGTGGTTATGGTCTGAGGGTAGCATCTACTTCTGGGCAGTGAACTTCGTTGGTAATCTCTTTTCTAAACAATACAATAATATGCGATACCTGCATGTGCGAGAAAGAAAAAAGAGAACATTGAAGTGTTTACATGTGTAGATTTGCAAAATAGTGTCCTTCAGTCTGATAGTTACAGCAGTAGGTAGGACATCGATAGGCAGAGTATTTAGGGCTCAACAGGTGGGGGTAACTTTACTCTTTGATCGTGTGAACATGGGGTGGGCGGTATGGGGGTTGTCCTTCTCTATTTCAGTAGTAGTCTCTGGGGAGTCTGGGGGGTGGTATGGTAGGGGGACACTTAGGTCGTTTGCGGTGGTAGGAGTCTCTTTTTCCGTTGGAGATGCCGTCGCTGTTCTCCCAATGGCCCTGTCGGTGACTCTAGGGCGGGTCTGGAGTTTGTTCGTTAGGTGGTTCCAAGCGCGTTTGTCCTGTAGCTTTACTGCTCTTGTTGATACTTCCTCTACCAGATGTGGGCCAGAGAAACGTGGGCTGTTCCACTTTCTGTTGAAATTGCGGAGTAGCACGTGGTCCCCTTTAGCAATTTTGTGCAGTTTTTCTTTTCCCAGTTCTTTCTCCGCTTCTTCTTGTTGCTCACTCTTAGACCCGCCCCGCGTGTGCTCGAGCTGTTGAGACACAAACACTACACTAGTAATCAAAGAAGACACATATTGGTACATTTCATCACCGAGAACAGTAGCAGTATTTTCGTGGTCGGTAAATGCTCTTGATGTTGGCGTTAGGGGGAGGCGCATTTGACGGCCGGTCACCGCGGAAATTCTGCCGGGGTCGGCTGGGCCGTCCGCGGACCTCCGGGCAGGGAGGCCCCAACTCCTCCCGTATATCCCAAAAATTGAGTATGAGACACACGCAAGAAGCAAGGTGATTCTGCTGTTTATTAGACAAAACGGCAGGGATAGGTCAAGGAGCGTACGCATCCGTCCTGACACACACTTCAAATTCGTGGGGCTCGCAGGCCCTTTTTACCTCAGTATGACGCGCTACTTGCGTCACCTGGGAAAGTTAGCAAAAAACCTATCGCCACTCTGGCTGGCTCCTCGAGTGGTAGGGTTAGTATAGCATACGTACAGAGAGCATTGTTAGTGGCTAAGGGTTAGACAGGTGGTATAATTGGGTTGTCCCTTCAAATTGATACACGAAAATTGTTACATGAGGATCCCTGGGGATTGGTCAATGTTAATGGCGTCAGTGATAAGAACCTCATGTTCTGATTGGTCCACGCACGAGCCCCCCAGTCTGGGACCATCGTTGTTCCCAGCTCGTGGTGCACCTGTCATTTGCAACAATGTTTCACTATGATTATGTGCAGACAACGTGAAGATTTATTGGTATGCCTGAAGGCCGACTACTCCCACCGCTGCAGATGTCCATTGGATCATTTCATTGTTTCTGCTGGTGTCTTGAAACAGGGGTTTCGGTGCCTCCCTTCTCCTGGGCCTGGCACCCTGTCAGATTTGGCTTGATCACGTGAGGTGAGACCGTGGTTGAGGCAGAATTCTGCACAATTAATATTGTATTTTTCCACCATGTGCCTGGTTTTAATTGCAGGTGTGACCTTGGCATCGGCTCACGGCGTACGAGATTGCAACATTGCGCCCTTGACTGTCAGTCATCGCCGGGCTCATTCTGCAGGGTCAGCAACTGTGCTCTTGCTAATTCAACGTTCATGGAAGCTGTTGCTTGCGGCCTACTTGGGCCTGGTGCATAGGTGGAGATGTTTGATACACCACGCTTTAGGTTATGGTACCATATTGTTTTATCCCCAGTGTTGTGTCTTCGTTATATTTCTCATTGCAATGTATGGATTCAGGAGAAGCGCGAGCAAGCGTTATAGATGAGTTCATTATGCGTCTTGCGTTTCAGCATTTTTGAAAAGCCTATGTGAAAAATAATAAAGGTGCGCGTCAGTGAGTGTGTCCGTCATCTATGTCGTAGCACTGAATATGTTCTTCGTGTGGATTGGTGTGGGTGTGTCCAGTGTGTATGTTCGCATAGGTATGCTAACCTGTGGCTAAGTCGTCATGGCATCCCTAACGATGTGTTCATTTACTGCTGCATAGTACAGTCGAGTTCATCCATGCCGCAGGTGTTGGCATGGGCAGGACAGGCTGGTGGGCACATCCGTATGTTCTTGTACCAGGGTACTTGATCGTCTGGTAGATGGGCAAACTCCTCTCGTGGCGGGTGCCTGGGCCGTGATTCTCTAGGCCAGGGGCGTGAGGGGATTGGTGGGAGTCTTGTGTTCCATTTTCCCACTTCACACTCATTGGACAATGTTGAGGCCCATTATGAGATTTCCAAGCCATACCCAATAGTTTGGCCCAGAATTTGGCCAATCGGAGTGTGCACATCACTCGCCTAGGTCGTAAAGTTATTTCACATCATGGATAGAAAATAACTAAAACGTAGGATCCGATTTGAAAGCACCTTAACCAAAAATGATTTACCCACTCCACTATATGACTATGGTTCTAGGTTAAAATAGCGTAGCCAACAACAACGCGGCTGAATACTGTGAAGCCGAAAGCCTTGCAATCTCTCCCTCTACTGCCCGCCCCTTTACCCCTATATACTTACCTTACTTCTGCAGCCCTCTCCCTGAATGGCCCTCTCCCTATGACAACAGTTGCCAATTAAGGGTCAGAACGTCCGCCGCAGGGTCCCTTTTGTTCTTTTTTTTCATTTTTCTTTATTATCCCCTCCTTTCTATGTATTGTAAGTGAGGGACACCCACGCAACCCCTTGAATCATAATGGAAAACAAAGGGAGTGGGGGTGGGGGCAGCCCTGCAACTCCTGCTCCCCTTGTTCAGCATTATGGGATTCATTGTGATTGCCCATGCTGAATGCACAGTAAATGCACATTCAGAATATGATTTTCTGATCTGTTCCTGGAATACCAATTACTACACTATCCTCTCAGTAAAACATCTGCCTTTTAGCATCTGTAAGTATCTCTTTTTCTCTCGCTCTCCGTACATATGCCGTCACTACTGCCTGACAGTTTGCCTTTTTAAAACCCAGGTCGTATTTAACTTCATAAACAGAAGAAATGCAGTAAGCACGGCTGTGGGATATATTTTTATATATCCCACATATATTTCCTATTACCATGATACTATACATTACATTTTGCAACAGCTCACAATTAAACCTAAATTGAAGGCCAAGTAAGCTAAGATGCTTTGGTGAACTAAATAAGAAGTATTCATAAATGGTTGAACACCCTGACCAAACAGAAGGGAACGTGTTTTGAGTTTTTCTACAGACCGGGCAATCTTGACCGTTCCATACAAAAATAAGCGAAAACCTTATCTTGGCAGCCAAGACCATAGGTTAACATCAGAATTACATGGCCTGCAGCAGCCTCCACGTAGTTATGGTTAAGTTCCTCAACCCATAGGAAGAGCACTTTTTGGACGGCATATAACTTCACCCCCCTGGACGAATCCTCACAAAACTTTGCAAACAATGGGCCTCATTCTGACCCTGGCGCTAAGGGGTTAACGGCGCCATAAAAGGCTGCGGCACCGTTAACCCCTTAGCGCCTAATTACGAGGTCCCTTTGCGGCTCCCGACCTTAACGGCTGGTTTGGACCAGCCGTTAAAGTAGGGACCCGCAAAGGGACCTTGAAGGTAATTACGGACACGCAATTTGCGGTACCGTAATTACGCCTTCCCCATTCCCATTGAGCCCTATGGGGCAAACATGGGAATGGGGAAGGGCCAATGGTGCATGGGGAATTACCGCCCCACCAACCTTGGAATGGGGTGGTAATTCCCCATTGCACCATGGCAGACTCGTTACAATACCGGCAGCAACCATGGTGCTAATAGCGCCATTGGTTACCGCCGGTGTTGTAATGAGGGCCAATCTATATGGCCCATTAGATTGGTTGTGGTAAGTTTGGTGAGGTTTAGTGCAGGGGGAAAAGTTATAGGGGGCCACAACATGTGTGATTTTTTTCCCCATAGATGCAATGGAAACAAATGTTTGCTCATGCCTACAGCCTAAACCGCTGGATGGGTTTTCATCAGATTTTCGCCAGGAGCAGCGGCTTGATCCCAAAATCGTGCTTTTGTAAATTTGGTGTAAATCTGTTCAGTAGTAAAAGAAAATTAGTGATATCCGGGTTTTGTCTGCAGACTAATTTCCCAGTTTGGTCCGTGGACAGCCTTTTGATTGGTTCAGATGGCGGTGTGATATTCGCGTACACCTGCCATGCCCACTGATTGGATGGTGAAAAGCGTGAGGGGCGTCATAATTTTGGGAAAACGCCTGCCGTGTTGGATTTGCAGACTGCGCCCGTTGCCTGCAAACATCACAGTAAAAACATATTAAAAAACACAATATTGTTCGGGGACAGACCTGTGATGTTTGCGAACATCTCAGATGTTCTGGGAAATCCATACATATTTTTGCATTACAGTGTTCGTAAAAAAGCAGTTTTTGGATGGCTTATAACTTTGGCGCCACTCAATGAAACTATGACATTTTATGATAGCATTCTAGACGCAACCTTGAATAGTTCTGAAAAAGTTGGTGCTGTTTCGCCCAGAGGGAGCAAAATTAGAGGGGGGCTGCCAAAATACATAAAAAAGGTGTATACATGTGGTGCAGTTTCACAAATCTGCACAAACTTTAGCAAAAAGATTTAAGATCCCAATTTGAATGTTTTTGTAAAGTTTGGTGGAATTGTGTGAAGAGGGGGGAACATTAGAGGGGTGGGTTTCAACATTTTTAGATGGGTTATAACTTTGTTGCCTTTTGACAAATATGCACAAAAGATTTAAGAAAGATTATAGAAGGAACCTAGAATTATTCTGCAAAGTCTGAATGGAGTTTATCAACTGGGAGCTAAATTATATGATATGATATGATATGCTATTTATAACGTGCCTATACACAAGTGTTTCAAGCGCAACAAGGCAAGGGAGGGGGAACAGAGGGAAGAAAGAGACAGCAATCTTACTAGGCTAGGTGACATTGAGATTCCGCAAGTACAGGGGAGAAGTGCAGGGGGAAAGGGGAGGGGGCAGTACAGTACATACGATAACCGTAAAGAATAAATAAAGATAAATAAATAAATTAAATAAATAAACATAAAGATAATAAATAAAAGGTGCAGCCAGCTGGTGGCAAGTGCAAGGGTAAGGGCAGACATCAGTTGTCAGGTGCTGTAGGGATACAGCAACAGTCCCAAAGTGCAAGGGTTGCCAGGGGGGCAGTGCAGGTGTGCAACTGGCAGGAAGAGGACCTGGGCCCGAGATCAGATGGCAGCCAGTTAAACCAGAGCATATTCAGTTTCGAACAGGAGATCATCAAGGGAGTAGAGGAGAGAAAGCAGAAGCAAAGAGGAAGGTCTTGAGGTGCTTCCGGAACCGGAGATGGTTCTCCTCAAGTTTCAGAAAGACAGGGAGGCTGTTCCAGAGGGAGGCCCCAGCAGAAGAAAGAGATCTACCACCAACTCATTGCTTGGAGAAGCGACTGAACCTGAGGAAGTTGGAGGTGGATGAGCGAAGAGCTCGAGAAGGAAGATATTTAGGAAAAGAGAGTTGAAGGTATTGAGGCCCCAAGCCCCAGAAGGCCTTATGGACAATGCAGAGGGTTTTGAACATAATCCTCGTCACTACAGGGAGCCAGTGCAGTGATTTCAGTCCTGGAGAAATACAATCCCTGGGCTTGAGGCCAAGGACAAGTTTTGCAGTCCTGTTTTGGATGAGTTGCAGAGGGCAGAGAGTAGAGGCAGGCATATTTAGAAAGAGGTTGTTGCAATAGTCCAGCCTAGAGAGAACCAGAGCTATGGAGACGAAGATGACCCTGAGGTTTTTAGCCTCACAGTTGGGAGCAGGAAGAGGGCCAAGAGAGGCCGACCAGAGAGTAACAGGAAAGGAAGGAGCAGGCATGCCGATGAGGAGAATCTCTGTCTTACTGGCATTAAGGCAGAGATCATTGGCACCACTCCTGGATAGCAGACAGCCAGCCAGAGATGAGAGAAGGAGAAGAGGTGGCAGAAGGGAGCTTGAAAATGAGTTGAGTGTCATCTGCATGGCACTGAAAGTGGGGCAGAGAGCAGCAATCTCGTGGGAAAGAAGTGCCAGGTATTAGTTGAACAGCCAGGGATTGAGGTTAGACCCCTGGGGAACACCACAGGTAGAAATAGAGATAGAGGAGAGAAAGGACCCAAGTTGGTCCTGTGAGGGTTGATCGGAGAGAAGAGAAGTCAGCCAAGTCAGGGCCTGATCAGTGATACCCAGGTTATCACGGAGACGGTTGAGCAGGATGCCATGATTGACTGTGTCAAAGGCAGAAGAGAGATCAAGTAAGATGAAGACACAGGGGGTGTTGGAATCAAGGTGAGAGAGCTGGTCTATGACTATTTTATTAACGTACATGAAAAATAAAACATGGATGGATTTCCAGGAAAGTTGTGGAAGGAGCATCGGCAACAACTTGAAAGCATGGTCTCCATACCGGGCTCCAATACTGAAGCCTCTGAATGAGGAATTACTGGGTTATTCCGACCTTGGAGGACCCGGTAATACCTCATGCACAGAACGATTCCCCATTCCCATTTGAGCCCCCATAGGGCTCAATGGGAATGGGGTTGGAACGAATAACGGGCCTGTTTTTAACAGGCCCATTATTAGCTCCTTGGTCCCCTCGTGGGACCCGGAAAGGACGTCTGGTTTTACCAGACGTCTGTTCCGGGTCCTGCAAGGGAACCTCGTAATAGGGCTTCCCGTAATGAAGGGTGCCGGTTCTGTACCGGCACCCTTCATTACAGGAGCACCTATGTTATAATGAGGCCCATAATGTAGGTACAAAAATAGTGATACACCTTTAGTGACTGAGGTATAGCCGGTGGCCATGGGCTATGGCCAGATTTTCCGAGTCAGGGCCTGTGACTATGGAAAGTGGCCATATTGACCGAGTTGGCCATGGCCACAGGGACTGGCAATGGGGTTAAAGTGGGCATGGCCACCAGGGACTGGCTATGTGGTGAAGATTTCAAAATCAGGATAGGTTTCAATGGGGAAATACATTCTGCCCACTGCTAAAATTCTGTCTGTGGTTACAGCCTGTAGTGCTGCACAGGACTGCATCAACAGATTGCTGTGACTATCACTGCACACACTTAAGCTAATGTTAACCAGCAGATAATTACCAAGCACAAAAACCAGGTGCCCACATAGTGACCAGGCCACCCCTTGAAATCATTAACCACCCTTATTTGCGACCATAGTGGGACAAGATATTGGAATTGGATGCCAGACTAATTTTCACAACCTCAAAGCAATGACTGGCCCACAATCCACTTGCCTTGAGAAAGACCCTGGAGAGTCGAATCACATGTTGGCTAAATTATAACAATATATATATAGCATCAAGAATGATTTTGAAGACTGCTTCATTACGACAACAGTTACTAATTGAATAACCTTGCACTCAAGTTAACAGTGGTCATTCTCCTATTCGAAACCCAACGCTTGAAGAAGGAAGGGCACCTTCACAAAAGAATGCCATTACCAGCAGCAGGGTAATCTGTTTAAAGTACTAGATGAAGCACAGTGATCTACCCATTCTACCACCCTGAAATTATGTGATAATCGTGTACTTTGATTTGATTATTGGTGCATGCAGCATGGCCAAACCCTAGGTTTTATTGGAAAGAAATGTTCTGGTTGCAGCTACAGCCTGGAGTGCTGTACTGAATTACAAAAAACCTGACTGAGGAGCATCAGCAAGAACCTGAAAGCCATGTTTTGCAAATCTGTTTTGTGTTTATCTTTCCAAAGTGTCAAATGTAATCACAAAAAATAGTGATATAAGTTTGGTGCAATGACAATGGGCCTGGCCCTCGGCAAAGACAAATGCCTACTCGATTGACTTAATGGGACATGAGGCAAGGACGAAGCTTTAGGTTTAAATGGTAAAAGAAAATCTGCTTGCGGCTGCAGCCTGGAGTACTGGACGGGTTGCAGCAAAGTTGCACGGGGAGCGTCAGCAAGAAACTGAAAGGATGCTTTTGGAAAGCTGTACTGTGTTTTACTTTTTTAAAATTTTCAACACTTAAGTACACAAAATAGTGATATCCCTTTTCTGCCATGGGCATTGGGCCTGGCCTTCGGCACGGACAAATGTGAACTCTGATTTGCTTATTGGGATATGCTCTGCTGATAACGACTCACATAAGTATGCGCTGCAAAAATTATGTTTGTTAAAGGAGGTGTATATTTATTTCATATATGTTAAAAGAGGAATTATGAATAACTTATATACAGTGACTTAACATTATGAAACATTTTAACTTATGAAAACATATTCAATTGACAGAAAAAACATTGTTAAAGGAATGTTACGGTAAAGATGTACCCCACCCTTGGGACTCCTCTGCCCCAGCAGTTAGCTAGTGGGCTCCCACCTTGCCATCCGTTGGTATTATTCTCCTGAGCTCCCATGAGCACTTGTCCATCCATACTGCCCCTTCTATGTACGCACTTCTCTCACTGCACAATGCATGTGTGAATTTATAGAAGCACTATGTAAATTCGTTTTAGTGTCAGTATGAGAAATGTAGATGCAAAAGATTTGTAGACCCTTGTAAGTGGCAGTTGGTGGGTGGACGTTTAATATTTTGATAGACTAAATGTAGAGTTTTTTTATGTGATTGATGGATACATTTGTTAATGGTTTAAGGCGGGCAATGAGGGAGTTTTACAAACAAAACAGTAAAAAGAGTAGAAGGGGTGTTGTGTGTGATGGTGTGCATGTGCAATCTGGGTTTTCTAATACGGCATGGGATACACAGGGGAATGAGGAGACAGTGGATAGTTATAAATGGCATTGGATTATGGTGTTCATTGTATGCTAGAGAGAATAATTTCAGACAGAAATGTGTTTCTATGTGTTTTTTTTCTTTTTCTCTAGTATACAATTGTCCATTATTTCCAATAGCATAGTAGAAAATACAAATGGGATTGTTGGAGAATATTATTGAATCTAAATACTTTACTCAAAAATATAAAGTAGATTTAGTCTATAAGCCTATTTTTTTAGGTCTATTTTTTACTATGAAAAATGGTTCATAAAGGAACCTTTTTTTTTTTTGCAGGAGGGCCCAGAACATGAAGTGGAGAGGGAAATGAGGGAAAGCACAGATATGGAGGGGCAGGTGGGCAGGGGAATGTGTTGCATGTGTGTTACATCTAAAGTAGAGGGCAGCGTTTCTCAGAGTGGTGTGTTGCAGTATATATAGAGTACTGTTTTTTTAAAGATATTGATAAACAGCCTCTGTTATCGCTTGCAAGGTAGCTGGTTAGATTTTGTGTCCCACAGAAGTAGGCTGTGTGGTTACAACTGTGGTTGAGGAGGATGAGGTAGAGGAAGACAGCCTACTACTTCTTAAGAAAGGAACAGCCTTTCTGAAAGCATTGCAGTGGTTGTATTTGGTGTGTCGGCGCATGGAGTTGGTCCTGTAGGAGTAAAGCCAAGGTTGTACATGATTGAGTACAGTGCACTGCTGATACAAACACACAGTACATATTAACATTATTTTGATGAACAATTCCTATAAGGGGTTGTGTTTGTAATTTTGTCAACAAGATCTCAGGGGTGATGGCGAAATAAATCATAAACTGCTTAATGTTTTAAAGATTTTTCTCATCTAAAGAAAATGTACCAGGAATTGGACCCTTGGTGCTGATGCATGGCTTGACAGCGATTGTCAAGCCGCTGGGTTTGATGAGTCCCTAAACCATCTCTTCTTATTTTGTCCACAGTTTGAAATTCTTAGAATACATGTATGAGTGAATTTTTGCTGGCTTCATCGTCATTATCCAGGAATCCTATTTGGATGAGATGTATGTGGGGTAGATCGAATGCAGATATTCTTGTAGCTTCTCATATCATAAGTCATATAATGCTAAACTTGAAGAGAAAATTGTTTAGATTTTTTGTATCTAACCTTTGTTCGTCATTTTACAATGTTTTACATAGTTTGAAGTGATGTGTTATGTAAATCTCTATCTGATAGTCATCTATTCATGATACTTCATCTATAGTTATGTGAGAAGTGTCTAGTGCTCTTTGTTTAGGTTGACAGAGACTTCACTCAACATTGTTTACTCATATTTTGTGTTTCTTTAATTATAATTATTTGTGCAATATTCAACACTGAGTCTTATGATAATTATTTTTTCAGTTTTTTGTTTCTTGGTTTGTTCATTGATTTTGTTGTTTATTTTTCTAACTTTGTCTAGGGCCTATGCTAAAATAGATTATTGCATTTAAGTGCAATTTTAATCATGGCAATTGTTGCATTAGTGATAATAAATGCTTTGCCTTTTTATCACAATATCTTTGCTTAAAAACTTGTTTTTTGTTCTTTTACTTGTTTGATTCGCAATTAGTGTATATAATATGATGCTCTATAATGATGTAATGAAATATTTGTAAATGTGCATGTGCAGTAAAAAACAAATAAATAATAATAAAATAAAAAGAACATTATATGTTACTTCTGTTAATACATGAGCCTAATTATACATACACATAAGTAATGGTTGCACATTGTACCAAAGAAGTACAGTATTTTAAAGCTTGTAATTTGCAATAGTAAAATAATACATGCTACTTTATCACAGTTTTGCGTAATGTTAAACATTGAATAAATAGCTAACAATTTCAAACTTACAACACACATGGGTTAGTACAAAAAATACATATGAAAACCCAGAATGCATACACATTAAACCCACATACAGGGTCACTAAAGCAAGGAAGAAAAAAACAACATCACCAAAAAATTACAATACCACTAGAGATGATTATTATTGTACACACATGAATTGTGTGGTTTAGGCCTGGTTATTGTGCCATGTATGTGCCTTATGAGGTCAAATCAAACTACATTTTTGTATTTTTTATTTATTTTATTTGATATTTATAATGTGCCGGTAGCTCACAAGCCTCGGGGCGCAGATACAAGGACACAAAAACAGACAAACAGTGACTAGATAGGGAGCACGGGACAACCATAAATATTTACTCTGAAATAGGCATGGGCTGGGGATATATATATCAGTGAAAAAACTTTGTTAAAGGGACGTTATGGTTCCAAATAAAACCGAAAAACCCTTGAAATTCGCCGGTTATGGTAAGCTAAGCAACCATAACTTGTGCCACCACCGTGCACTGCTAAGCCTAACACCCAGGACATCAAAGATAACATCACAAATGTCATTGATGACATCACTGATGACATCACATGTCTGACTCCCCCTTTTTTCCTTTCGTGACATATCTAGGCCACATGATTTTCTTCAGTAACAATCAGGAACTGAAAATTGTAAATGTACTATATTCGTAGACTTATCCTTCAAGTATGTTCTTACAATAATTCCCTTATGGTCCACTCATATCATATGAAACATATACATAGGGGAAGACACAACCTTGAAAGACAGCAATCCTTTTTGTGCATTAAAATTATCAGTAGATTTATCAGCACTTTCTCTTAGTTTTGATGTTTTTTTATTACTGTACTTTCCCTGTATACACTCATATTTTTATATGTTGTACTCACACTATTTTCCTTAGGGTCCAGACACATCATGTGATATATATAGATAGGGTAAGTAACAGCTTTGAAACAGAGCAATCATTTCTCTGCATAAAGGTAATCAGTTAGGTTATGAACACTTTCTGCTACTATTGCTGTTTTCTTTCTTACTTCAATTCCCTTGTATATATTCATATTTGTATGTGGTGTTGTCTCTTTGTGATTTGTCTATAAAAATGTATGCTGCACACAATGCCTATGTTTCTACATGAGTACCTTAGTATACTGGATGGAACTTCATAATAGAATGCTATTTTTTATTAACATTACAATAAGAATCCCTTGTACAGACTGTTCATGAAAGGTAAATGCACATGTGATGTCATCAGTGATGTCAACAATGACATTTGTGATGTCATCTCTGATGTCCTGGGTGTTAGGCTTAGCAGTGCACGGTGGTGGCGCGAGGTATGGTTGCTTAGCTTACCATAACTGGTGAATTTCAAGGGTTTTACGGTCTTACTTGGAACCATAACGTCCCTTTAACAAAGTTTTTTCACTGAATTTCATAGGTTTTTAGCAGCGGAACTTAACCATAACGTCCCTTTAACAAAGTTTTTTCACTGAATTTCTTAGGTTTTTAGTAGTGCAACTTAACAATAACGTCCATTTAACAAAGTTTTTTCACTGAATTTCATAGGTTTTTAGTAGTGCAATTGAACAATAATGACTTTGACTTTATATACATGTCATATGGAACTGACTGAATCTCTTCTACTGTACTTGATGTCCGCAAACTCATTTAATGTTCGCGGACATGTTCGAAGAACAGTACCACTACCTAAAAACTCTGTGGGTTATGTTTGATTGTTATATCATAACATAGGAACATTTAACACATTCAAAAAGGAGCACACAAACACATTATATGTACTAATACATAAGAAATGTAACCCATATATACAACACACTAACCATTCATTTAAATGCACTATGTTCTAAAATGGAATATACCACAAGAAGATAAATTGGCTTCCAACATAATTACCTCACAAACACGACAGAACTGAGAACAAGAGCAGACCCACTGAATACATAGGACATATCTTACCTGAAATAGTAAGTGTACTTAATTTTATTCATATATATTCATATATTTATAAACTTTCTGTATTAGATAAAAAAAATATATTATCTTTTTTTTTTTTTCTCACATAAATGTCTAGTACTCTGGAATGGCTAGAGGAGCATTTTCCACATGAAGAAATGTCACAAGATAGTGAAACTAATGGTAAACACTTTATAATATAAACCATTTAATTATTATTATTTTGTATACATGTAACATATATATACATATTTTTTGTACAGAGCATACCAAAATAGAAAATACTTCAGAAAAACCTGTTATGGATAACACTTTTCACAGTATAGAAGAAAAAATGCATTTATTGTTGACTAATTTTAATAAATTGAAAACTTTTGTGGAAAATCATTTTAAACCAAAAACCTTGTACCATTGCCCCACATGTTCTTGTCCCTCCTCACCATATCCCAGTCAATTATCCCCAAACCCTCTCCATAACCCAAAACGTTTTGATGAGACTTGCATCCCTTCTTCACCTAATAACAATCATGTTGAAACCCCTAATTCTCCTGTTTTTGTTTCTGTTTCTGCCTCACCTTCTCTGTCATAAATTATTAATATATGTTAAATAAAGTTTAATTTTTATATTGTGCTGTAAATAGTTTTGTTTTTTCTTTTTTGAAACAATGTAGGTGTCCGTGGACAGTGCAGGTGTTCTGAAATGTTCGTAAATAAACGAAAATGGAGGTGTCCTGAAGAACACTATACCTGTTCGTACTGTTTGCTAGCAAGTTCAAACTGTTCTAAGAACACACGCGGTGTCCTGAAATGTTCGTAAAAAAAAAAATGAAAGTGTCCTAAAGAACACTATGAGGCCGATTCATGGAATAATTAGCGCGGCGCAAGTGGGCAAAAACGTGCGAATCGCAGTGGAATAGCGAAAATCGCAGTGAACGTGCGAAAATCGCACAAAAAGCAGCGCACGTCGATTCATGGAAGTCCGTGCGCGAGAAAACCAGCGGATGTGCGATAAAAAGTGCGCGGCGCACGTTAGCGCACAGGCCATCTAACAGCGTGCGCCAGGTCACAGCGAAAATCGCACAGGCCACAGCGAAAATCGCACATAGCGCGGCGCACGCAATAAAAGTAGGCGGAACACGGGCGTAACACTCGGAATGGGGAACAACTTGCCAAAACGTGGGCGTCACGGGGGAAGTACAGGGCACAAGTGCGCGGAACGCCCACACGCTCGCCTACAACACGTATTCATGGAATAGAATAGGGGAAAAAAGCGCACGCTCAAACCAGCGCACAGGCACAAACACGACCGCCACAAGAAAGGAGGCGGTAGCGTCTCTGCGGCTGTAAGAAATGTGCGCCAAAAGGTGCGCCAACAAATAGCACCTATATACTGCCATGATGAATGTCCCATACTGTGGCCCTCCAGGAAAAATGACGTGCAAAGGGGTACCCACAAACACGGACACCCGCTGACAAAAAATACGTGTGCATGTATACCGGGGTGCGCGGGAAGTGTCACACGCGATTTGCAGGGTACGTGCATCACAGGGGTTCGCGTGAAGTTATTCACGCGATCGGGCCTGGGGGAGCGGGCTACGTGTATTACAGGGGTTCGCGTGAAGTTCCACACGCGATCGGGCCTGGGGGAGCGGGCTTCGTGTATTACAGGGGTTCGCGTGAAGTTCCTCACGCGATCGGGCCTGGGGGAGCGGGCTACGTGTATAACAGGGGTTCGCGTGAAGTTCCTCACGCGATCGGGCCTGGGGGAGCGGGCTACGTGTATTACAGGGGTTCGCGTGAAGTTCCTCACGCGATCAGGCCTGGGGGAGCGGCCTTCGTGTATTACAGGGGTTCGCGTGAAGTTCCACACGCGATCGGGCCTGGGGGAGCGTGCTACGTATATTTCAGGGGTTCGCGTGAAGTTTCACACGCGAATAGCCTGGGCGCATGAATTTGAGGGGTGCGCGGGAAGTTCCTCACGCGATCGGGCCTGGGGGAGCGGGCTACGTGTATTACAGGGGTTCGCGTGAAGTTCCTCACGCGATCGGGCCTGGGGGAGCGGGCTACGTGTATTACAGGGGTTCGCGTGAAGTTCCCCACGCGATGGGTCCTGGGAGAGCGGGCTTCGTGTATTACAGGGGTTCGCGTGAAGTTCCACACGCGATCGGGCCTGGGGGAGCGTGCTACGTATATTTCAGGGGTTCGCGTGAAGTTTCACACGCGAATAGCCTGGGCGCGTGAATTTGAGGGGTGCGCGGGAAGTTCCTCACGCGATCGGGCCTGGGGGAGCGGGCTACGTGTATAACAGGGGTTCGCGTGAAGTTCCTCACGCGATCGGGCCTGGGGGAGCGGGCTACGTGTATTACAGGGGTTCGCGTGAAGTTCCTCACGCGATCGGGCCTGGGGGAGCGGGCTTCGTGTATTACAGGGGTTCGCGTGAAGTTCCACACGCGATCGGGCCTGGGGGAGCGTGCTACGTATATTTCAGGGGTTCGCGTGAAGTTTCACACGCGAATAGCCTGGGCGCGTGAATTTGAGGGGTGCGCGGGAAGTTCCTCACGCGATCGGGCCTGGGGGAGCGGGCTACGTGTATTACAGGGGTTCGCGGGAAGTTCCACACGCGAATAGCCTGGGCGCGTGTATTTCAGGGGTGCGCGGGAAGTTCCACACGCGAATAGCCTGGGCGCGTGAATTTGAGGGGTGCGCGGGAAGTTCCACACGCGAATAGCCTGGGCGCGTGTATTTCAGGGGTTCGCGGGAAGTTCCACACGCGAATAGCCTGGGCGCGTGTATTTCAGGGGTTCGCGGGAAGTTCCACACGCGAATAGCCTGGGCGCGTGTATTTCAGGGGTGCGCGGGAAGTTCCACACGCGAATAGCCTGGCCGCGTGTATTTCAGGGGTGCGCGGGAAGTTCCACACGCGAATAGCCTGGGCGCGTGAATTTGAGGGGTGCGCGGGAAGTTCCTCACGCGATCGGGCCTGGGGGAGCGGGCTACGTGTATTACAGGGGTTCGCGGGAAGTTCCACACGCGAATAGCCTGGGCGCGTGTATTTCAGGGGTGCGCGGGAAGTTCCACACGCGAATAGCCTGGGCGCGTGAATTTGAGGGGTGCGCGGGAAGTTCCACACGCGAATAGCCTGGGCGCGTGTCTTTCAGGGGTTCGCGGGAAGTTCCACACGAGAATAGCCTGGGCGCGTGTATTTCAGGGGTTCGCGGGAAGTTCCACACGCGAATAGCCTGGGCGCGTGTATTTCAGGGGTGCGCGGGAAGTTCCACACGCGAATAGCCTGGCCGCGTGTATTTCAGGGGTGCGCGGGAAGTTCCACACGCGAATAGCCTGGGCGCGTGTATTTCAGGGGTGCGCGGGAAGTTCCACACGCGAATAGCCTGGCCGCGTGTATTTCAGGGGTGCGCGGGAAGTTCCACACGCGAATAGCCTGGGCGCGTGTATTTCAGGGGTGCGTGGGAAGTCCCACACGCGAATAGCCTGGGCGCGTGAATTTCAGGGGTGCGCGGGAAGTTCCACACGCGAATAGCCTGGGCGCGTGTATTTCAGGGGTGCGCGGGAAGTTCCACATGTGATTTGACAGTGTGGCTCCTCCCAGGTGTACCCTGTACACCCTGCACGGCCCCTGCAGGCAGCCCACACCACAGGGGACTACCCTGCATCCCTGGTCATGTCCCGCAGGCAGCCCACCCAACATGGGCATGCCCCCCAGCAAAGGCACATGTCTCCTTGAACTAATGAACACCAACACATGTCCCCTTGCACCCCCACCCCCCAGCACTGTGGGGCACCTGCCAGCAGGCCCCCACCCATGTCCAACTCATGTCTCCCACCACCCCCAAACCCCAGCCACCAGGGTCACCCTCCACCAGGGCCCCACTCATGTCTCCCACCACCCCCACCCCCCAGCACTGTGGGGCACCTGCCAGCAGGCCCCCACCCATGTCCAACTCATGTCACCCACCACCCCCAAACCCCAGCCACCAGGGTCACCCTCCACCAGGGCCCCACTCATGTCTCCCACCACCCCCACCCCCCAGCACTGTAGGGCACCTGCCAGCAGCCCCCCACCCATGTCCAACTCATGTCTCCCACCACCCCCAAACCCCAGCCACCAGGGTCACCCTCCACCAGGGCCCCACTCATGTCTCCCACCACCCCCACCCCCCAGCACTGTGGGGCACCTGCCAGCAGGCCCCCACCCATGTCCAACTCATGTCTCCCACCACCCCCAAACCCCAGCCACCAGGGTCACCCTCCACCAGGGCCCCACTCATGTCTCCCACCACCCCCACCCCCCAGCACTGTGGGGCACCTGCCAGCAGGCCCCCACCCATGTCCAACTCATGTCTCCCACCACCCCCAAACCCCAGCCACCAGGGTCACCCTCCACCAGGGCCCCACTCATGTCTCCCACCACCCCCACCCCCCAGCACTGTGGGGCACCTGCCAGCAGGCCCCCACCCATGTCCAACTCATGTCTCTCACCACCCCCACCCCCAGCACTGTGGGGCACCTGCCAGCAGGCCCCCACCCATGTCCAATCCATGCCCCCCTGCACCTGGGTCCCAACATTCCCCAATCATGTCCGTAATGCCCATCCTCCCCTGCCAAAAGGCCCAACCAACTATCACACCCACCCACATATCAAAGGCAATTACATGTTACACCCCCAATGTAAATAATGCAATTTAACACATGTCTGTCACACACAATGGCTGCAAGTGAATGACAAAACACCCAACATGACATGCCTGAAAGCAATGAGATGATACGACACATTGAAGATTAAAAAAATAATATGTATTGAACAGCAAATAAGAAAAAACACAAAGCAAATCAAACAAAACAAGATGAATGTCCATGAAAAAATTATGAAAAAATAAAATAAGCCAATCAAGAAGATAATCCTGGGTCCATGAGCCCTACCAAATTAAACCTAACTGACTACTAACTAAAAAGGGAACTATATACAAAAAAGTGGTGCATTGTCCAATCGCAACCCAAAAAAAAATCAAAAAAACAAAGGAAACCTAACCCTAACTATACAACTATATACAAAGGCAGCGGGCTATTTGGACGGCTCACTGGTTGTTGTCATGGGCCAGGGCATCCTCGAACTCCTGCTCAATGGCTTGGAGGCGGGCATGTTCCCTGGCCCCGAGGTCCCGCAGGGATAACGCAGTGTCAAGCTCAAACTCCCTGCGAAGACCCTCGAGGCACTCAGCCCGCCTCAGCGCCCTCCGCATGGAGTCCTCCGCCCTGACCATCGTGAGCCGTTCCTCCTCTGCCCGCTGCCGCTCCGCACCTATCCGCTGGCACAACCTCTCCCACACGGAAGCCACTCCCATTCCAGGGTTCTCCTGCCCTCCGGCCGATGCCTGCACCCCTGATGTTGATGGCCCCGAGCCATGATGCCTCCCACGTTGAGCCTGCTGCTGCCTCCGACGCAACTGCCTGTGCCAGCACGACGGCATCCAGGCTGATGGAAACCACCGACGCCGTCGTGCACGTGCCCTGCCCGATGATGCCGTCACATCCTCCATCTGCTGGGGTCCAGTTGCTCTGGTGTCCACCCCTGCTGGATCTCTGACTCCCGACTGTGGCAGGGATGGGATCCCCACCGAGCTGGCTGCATTGGTCGGGGCAGGTCCACAGGGGGCCCTGGTGGCATCTGGGCTGGAAGACGGCAAGGAGAACGACTGGTGGATAGCCTGCACAGAGGAGGAGAGGGCCGCCACATTGGCCAACACATGCAGGAAACCCCCGAACATGGCCGATCCCAATTGGGCCACGTCGGCACGGTGCACTTCGTGATGACGTGCGTGCTCCTCCCGGGAAGCACGCACGGCATCACGAATCGCAGCCGTGCGCAACGCGACCCCAATCAGGACCTTCTCCGCACGGCCAGGGGTTCCCACGTCCGCAGGTGGAGGGGAGTCAGGTGACATGGACATCCCCTCTACCTGCGGACAGGCCTGGGACGGGGCATCCCTGCTGGTGCATGGTGGTGCACTCACAGGGTCAGGGACAGCGACATGCACAGGCCCCTCCACGGTGACCTGTGCTGCCTCCTGCCCCTGGCCCTGGACTGCACCACTTGCACCAGCAGGGATGCCCCCACCAGGCCCCATGTGTGCCCCAGTGGCGGCCTCCTCCTCCTCTGTGCAAACCACCAACCTGGATGGCTCCTCACCGTCTCCCACCGTAGCAGGCCCCTGTGGGGGCTCACCCACCCCTTCCGCTGCAGCCGTGGGGGCATCCCCGCCGCCTTGCTCCACAGCGCCGTCTCCGCCCTCTTCTTCACTAGCCGCTGCGTAGAGGGAGACAAAGAACACAAGCATCAGGGCACTGTACAATGGTCCCCTAGACAGGAAGCAATAGCAGATGAGCACCACTGTCAAAGTACACTTCCATCATGTCCCTCCACAACACATGGGCCAGTCCAGGCAAAACACACACAGTAACAGGCATGGTGCATGCCATGGACATTTCCATGCATGTCCAATGGACTCTTGAAACATTCAATGATATGTAATTCACATGCATCATGGCTCATGCCCATCACATGCACACACATCACCTCAGTCACATCCATCTGGCCCCAAACACACCAAACACAGCGGATACAAGGGTAATTTTGCTGCTTTACTGAATCTCTGCATTGTCACACACATGTGTCATGCATCCATGGCATGCACAAGTCACAGACACGCAGGTCAGGCACACAGACATGGCTACCATATATGTACCTGGCATCAGCACCCATCCCTCACCCCCACCCATGTTCAGGTACAGAGACTGGCATGCTCTCATGTTCATAATCTGATTAGGGCTCCCCATGCGGCATTTCAACACATGCAACAACCATGTGCATCACACATCACTGGTCGCACATGCATTACCATGATGTCCCTGCACACATACATGCATACATGGGCTATGGCACACATACAGGCAAGTATCATAGAACCAGCACACCGCAACATGCCCTGTCTCACACAGTAATGCATGGACACTTACCGCTCAACTCCAGACGGGCCTCCCTCTCAAGGATCTGGGCGTGGAGCGCTGGGCGTACGCGTTCCAGGACCCTCATCTGGATGGTACTCATGCGGCCCCGGCCCCCCTCCACGAGGCGCCGGGCCTTCACAAGGGTCCTGGACCTCAAGTCCTCCCAGCGCTTCTTGATCTTCAGGACGTCGCGGGTTGCCACCCCCTCCGCGTTGATGGCAACCACACAGTCGGCCCAGATCCTCTGCCGTCATTCCTTGCTGGCGCGGGACGATCCAAAGAGGGCATCATACTGCCCCAGGACATGCTCCACCAGGACACCAACTTCGGTGACAGTGAAGCTGGTGCCCCTCTGCCCCTCTGGCCTGGGGTTGCCACTGGTGCCAGATGTGGAAGTGCCCGACATGGCAACCCCAGAGGCAGGTGTGGGTGGGCAACTGGGTCCTGGGGCTGGGCTGTGGAGCGATGTAATACCAGTCGGGAGTCTTCAGTTCCAGCAGGGGTGGACACAGCAACTGGACCCCTGCAGATGGCTGATGTGCAGGCACCAAATGGCAGGGCACGGTGGCAGCAGGCAGGCAGGCAGGCAGCAGCAGATGGCACGTGGGAGGCTGCTCGGGGCACTGCGGGGCAGTAACTCGGCCTTCTGGGCAGGAGCGTGGGCTTCCGTGTGTTTTCGCGTGGCCAGCTTGATACGGAGTGATTTGGCACGTGAAAATCCTGCACGTCAGCGTGAAATCCGAGGAAAGGCCCTTAGCGCGTAAGCGCGTCAGCACGCATACGCGATTCTATTGGACCAGAGTCCCTCAGCGCGTAAGCGCGTCTGTGACGTGACCCGCACGGGTGTTCCCCACTCAGGACGTGATGACGGGGCACACGTGGAGATACTGCACGTCAGAGTGTCATCGCGTGTAATTGGACAAAAGTGCGCGTACACGCGATTGGCCTATGTACGTGTATTTAATGGGTGCGCGGCCACTTACACACGCAAGTACGTCAGCGAACCTGTATCCCGTGGTGCGTGTGAATTTCCACACGCTATTGGACTGGGAACAGGATTCCAGGGCTGCGCGGGTCACACGCTGTATCCCGTGGTGCGTGTGAATTTCCACACGCTATTGGACTGGGAACTGGATTCCAGGGCTGCGCGGGTCACACGCTGTATCCCGTGGTGCGTGTGAATTTCCACACGCTATTGGACTGGCAACAGGATTCCAGGGCTGCGCGGGTCACACGCTCGCCTAGAACACGCGCTAAGCATAAATTGCGGACTTTAACAATAACAAGCTCAGACGCCAGGATGAACATACCGTTCCTAGCAGCAGTGGCAGTGGGCTACCAAAGGAGGAGGAGGAGGATAGTCAGGGCCAGAATATTCACACCCAGAACCAGCCTTTTCGGGATGCCTGATGACCAGGTGTATGGGAGGTACAGGTTTCCACCACACATCATACTGGACCTGGTGACTGAGTGGGAGGATGACCTCACATCACCCACCCTGTGCTCCCAAGCACTCAGCCCCCTGGAGAAGGTCCTCAATGTACTGCACTTCTTAGCCACTGGATCATTTCAGCGGACAAGTGCCATAGTGGGTGGGGTGTCACAGGCCACCCAGTCACGCTGCCTACACCAGGTCTTGAACATCATGACTGCACGCCCATCAGTCCGCAGGCACATATACCTGCCCAGAACACCTGCAGAAAGGCATGCTGCCGCCCTGGATTTTTACGCAGTGGCACGATTCCCCAAAGTGCTAGGTGCCATCGACTGCACCCATGTGGCTCTACGTCCCCCCAGGGCATCTGAGCACATCTATAGGAACCGCAAGCACTGGCATTCCATCAACGTGCAGGTAGCATGTAATGCCAAGGGAATAATCACCTCAGTATATGCCAACTATCCCGGCTCCACCCACGACAGCTTCATTTACCGAATGTCCACCCTAAGCCGGGACCTAGAAGCTGGGCGGCATGGCGATACATGGCTGCTTGGTGAGTATGTATGCCACTGCACATGCATGCATGTTGGATACTGAGCAAGGTCACAACCTCACCAATGATACCAATCCCCACCTCCACAGGGGACAGTGCCTACCCTCTCAGCCCCCACATGATGACGCCAATTCGGAACCCCACCACGCCACCCCAGGTAAGATTTAACACAGCCCACATTACAACCAGGGGCATAGTGGAGCGCACATTCGGAGTGCTGAAGTCACGCTTTCGCTCCCTTGACCGTTCTGGCGGGCAGCTGTTATACGCTCCCCCAGTAGTGTGCAGGATCATAGTGGCAGCATGTGTCCTGCAACACGCCGGGGCCTGGCCGTGGACATGGTGGTGGCCCCACATCCCCAACCACATGCACAGCCGCTGCGCATGGGAGGGGAAAGGGCACGGGGGGAGGCAGCCCGTACACAGCTAGTGGCTAATTACTTCACATAGAAATCACACCCCTGTGGAGTGCACACTGCCCTGGCACATTCCATCTGACAATCAATGATGACTCAACCTGACACTGATCCTGAATGTGTGGAGAATGAACCGGGAATTCCATGTCAGCCTGAGATTGTTCACCTGGAAGTGTCACAATGTGTGCATCCCTACCCACACAGACACCACCAATGCAGTTTTGTGAAGTTACACATTGAAGCAGCTAAAATGAATACCCACTTGCAAAATGCAACAAGAGGACAGTGCCATGTCAGCCAACCCAACCCCAGCACTGCCACACGACACACCGTGCCATGTCATGCTAATTGCAGGTAAACAAAGTAATCCCCAGAACATGACATCACTCTCACTATGTACAGTGGCACTATTAGAAACCTGCAACACCTGAAATGCTCACAGCAATGCCGGACCAACAACATACTTGAGCACGTAGTACCATTAACATGACATCAAAAATGTAACATATTAGTAGTCTCACCACCTGGAAATGCCTGCACTCCCACCACTACCAACTGTGCAGTGTTGGCGCCATGTAGAGTTGTAGGTGCACTGCTGCCAACATGGTCCCCATCGCCAGACTAGAGGTCCTTGTGTGGACTTGAGGAAGGGACCTGCAAATTGGGAGGTAGACACAGAAGAAGAGTTACACATCAATGCAACATGCAGTGTACAACACAACAGCAATATGCACTAGGAATGTATACACAGTATTGACTACAGACTGGCCACACAGGTCATGGGAGTCCAACGTCACTGTGTAATTCACTGTCACTTGGGCACACCCTTTGCAAGCCCATGGAAACGGGAAGCAGGAGGGGTGTGTGTGACTCAAACCCAAGCATCTGAACCAAATACATTACAAGCCTGCATGTGCCCAGCCACAATGCAGCGTATGCCCACAGGAACCACGGAAGCCAACAGATCGGAGCCAACAGATCGGAGCCAACAGATCGGAGCCAACAGATCGGAGCCAACAGATCGGAGCCAACAGATCGGAGCCAACAGATCAGAGCCAACAGATCGGAGCCAACAGATCCTCCCAAAAAAATTGGGAATAAAAGAAATCAAAATAAAAATAAAAATAAGAAAAAATCAAAAATGGCCATTGATGGGCCCGGGGGGGTTGGGGAGGCCACCCAGGAGGTCCGAGGACAGGATGCACACCAGAACCCACCTGCGTGGATCCTGGGAAAATAAAACACCTCCATGGGCTCATGGCCCACACGGCTACCCTATTGTGGGAGTGTCACTGCTGTCGCTATTATCACCCTGTGCAGCTGCATCCGGAGGTGGTTGCACTATGGGAGGCAGCCCACGCAAGGCCCTAGTCTGCTCCTCCATGGCTGCAAGCATGCGGGTGTGGTAGGTCTGGTTCTGGAGGATGAGTGTGCGGAGGTCCCCATGCAACAACTCACGGGATGCCCGGACCTCCGCCCTCGTTGCCTGCATCTCAGCTGAGAGCGTACGGGTGAGACGCTCCAGCTGCTGTTCTGTCCTTTGGTGTGTTGAAGCCTCAAGCTCAACAAGAGTCGTCCTGAGGTGTAGGAGCTCCTGCCTCAGGGCTTCCCTCTGGCCCTGGGACTCAATGGAGATGGCCTCCTGCAGAGTCGCCAGTGCCGCCCGCCTGTCCCTGTTGGACCCCAACATGTCCTCCCTGTGTGACTGGCAGATGGAGTCAGTTGCCTGCTCTAGTCGCTCCATCAGCCTTTCTGGGGGGACAATGGAAGTGGCCACCCTATCCATGGCCTGAGCCATCATCTCGGATGATGCAGCCTGTTGGGTAGCCATACCGTAAATGGATTGCTCCCATGCGGTATTGCCAGGTGGCGTACGGCCACCACGTCGGCGGGCACCACACCTGTCTGGGGCAAGGCGAACTGCGCCTTGCTGTGCCGGCACTGCCTGAGGCTGCAGGACTGCATTCCCCCTCTGATCTGCTGGCCCAGGAACAGGATCAGATGTCGCGGAGTGTGACCCTGCATCCGTAACCACCAAAGGCGTAGCTGCCAACACTGACATCCCCATGGAGGGTACTGACCCTGGTGCAGGTGGGTGAGACAGAACAGAATCCCTCCCTGGAACACTCACCAGCGACGGCACGTAGGTCTCATCCGAATCAACACCTGAGTACAGCTCGGGGGAGGTGCAGCCAGAGACACCCCTTGAGAGCACGACCTGCAGCACTTGTGGGTTCTCCCCCACCACCACACCACGTCCCTCACTGGTGGTTGGTCGGCCCTGGGACACCTCCTGGGTCTGCACCATCTCCACAACCCCAGCAGTATCAGGTGCGTCTTCCCCTGCAAAGACATGAAAACAAAGTAATGGAAACAGGCATTAGCACCATGGCACACATTGAGGGCTGAGAAGCAAGAGAACCAGTACTTGATTGACATGTCCCACATGACTAGAACCCTCCCATGCATGCACCCTCACTGCGTATGAAGTGCAGGCAAACGGCACACACTGATGACACCAAGATGGAAGATGAACAAATTTTCTGCATGCTGCCTGGCAGTGGCATCACACATTGGCCTGTGATTGGCAGGTGAAACACACATGCCATCACACAGATGGCATGTACCATTGCTATTGAGTGAAGATGGAGAGGAGGGCAGCACCTATTCATTCAGTCCAGTTCCCGCATGTAATAGCTTTTCTGATTCTAACAGGTCAGATTTTTCACCTGGAGCTGCCAGTCTGTAATGGTCAAATTGCACAGGGACATGTGTGTACAAATGATATCAAGGTAACAAAGTCACTCCCCTTTACCATACCCATGTCAGACATGTGACTAGTGGACAGCGACATGCCTAGTGAAAGTGGTGGAATGCAAACAAACTGACTGAATGAACAGTGAAAAATAAGCAAATCTGTTGTGTCAAGGTGACACTTCAAGGGCAACTGGCGTGCAGTTGTGCTAGATGTCTACTGTTGGCAGAAGGGATACTGCTATGGCCAAATGCAGCTGCGCAGGAAGTATTGCATGAAGCACATGGCTGACCCATACGACTGAGGCGCACACACTCTCTCCTGGCACCCAAACAGAAGCCCTCACACACACACCATGCACATGTATGACACACACATGCATGTGCACTCACCGGACAATGCCTCGTAATCAGCCAGATCTCCCACGCCTTGGATCTGTTCCTCCGTGACGTAGGTCCCAGCGACTGACTCATGTGGAGTGAGTTCCATGTCTACTACTGGAGACCCACCTCCAGTCACTAGAGTTGCGGCATGACTTGAGGCCAGCTTACTCTTTGCCCTGCGCTTTAGGTCATTCCAGCGCTTATAGCAATCATTGGCTGTGCGCCTCACGATTCCAAGGGCACTTACGATGTCCGCAACGGTCTGCCAGTGTGCCTGGCGTTGTGCAGGTGTGGTCTTGGATCCTGCAACAATGACCATCTCGTTGTCATGTCCGGACACATACTCGACAAGTGCATTCAGTTCGTCATCCGTGAAGCTGGGCTTCCTGGACGGGCCGGACTGTGTAGCCGTGTCTGGGGCATCAGCCTGTGCCGGACGAGCACTCTTCCTCTTCCGCTTGGAAGGTGGTGGTGATCCTGAGTGTCCTGCGCCGCTCTGGACACTAGGGGCAGGAGCCCTGGTGGACTCTGTATCAGGAGTGTGGGATTGCACACTCAGCATGGGAGTTGGTGCAGGCATTGGCTCGAGTGTGATGGTGTCAGGGGGAATCTCAGCAGCATGGACTAGGACCGACACTGTCCTGGCTGGGTGTGTGAGGGCTGGGGTGGATGGAGCCGCAGCTGCCCCTGCAGCCACTCCGCCCTGCCTCCTTGGTGCAGTAGATGACCTTGCTGCCCCAGATCCACGTGGCATGATGGCATCAACGTGCACCAGCGCACGTGTCGTAGCCCTGCTGACCTGGAAGTCAGCCATGGAGTCAGCCAGGTCTGGTGCCACAATGGGCTGGTCCAACAAGGGCTGAGCATGGATGGTGTCAGCCACTTCAGCCTCAACGGGAGGGGGGGAGGGGGGGGGGGGTGATGGGTGCCCATGACTGGTCCTCCACACATGGGGGGACAGGCTCACCCTGCAAGTTACGACCACGTCCCCTACCGGATCCACCACGGCCACCACTTGTGGCTCTTCCACCTTTGCCACCCTTACGGAATCCTCGCCTCCCAGCCATGGCACTGATATTAATGTGCGTATGGGAGTGGCTGTAGACAATTGTCCTGGGCAATTGGGGGTCAAAGGGGTTGGGTACCAGATGGTAATTGTACCCTAGTGCTCTAGCACGGCTGATTGTAACCCCTGGGGAAAGATGACGGGTCACGCAACGCACAGGAGGCCCAAAAAAGGGAGATGACGTGCACGCAACCCCTCCTAGACCACGTGTGCAGAAAGAAAAACCTGCACTACGCTGTGGCACCCAGTAACACAAGAATGAACGTATGCGTGTCACACGCAGCCTAGAATGACCTCTGAAGGGGTAGGCAACACACGGGGCAAGCACAGAAGTTGGATACGTGCGTGACTCACCGTCTGCCAGGTAAAAGAGCGTGAAGAATGAGCGCGTTTGGCTGGCTAAACCCCCGCCAAAAGAAGATGTGTACGCTGTCTGAGAAGACAGGACAACAGTAGAAGGGGACACTGTTTGAAGGAACAGTCCCAGGTAAACCAGTAAAAGAGAAAAAAGAGAAAAAGCTGTCAGAGGTAACAGGGAATACGAACTGGAAACGCCGTGAAGTAAATCGCGTGTGAAACGACAAGAAGTACAGATTTCACCCACTCGCTCTCCACGAAAAGCACGTACAAGGAAATGGTGTTCTACATGTACCTTATATACAGGCCCACACGTACAGCGTCACTTACGCGGCGTGTACGTTCACCAATCACACGCTTTGTCACTCCTGCGTGTAGATCCATTTTCACCAATCACACGCTTTGTCACTTCTACGTGTACATCCATTTTCACCAATCACACGCTTTGACACTGGGACGTGTCACGCAACAATTTCCTGCACGTGCAGGTGACTATAGGCGCGCATATGCTGTTGACGGGTTTACGCGCTAAGGGCCTTTGCTGACGTGTGGGATTTCACTACCTATCAGGCTGTCCACGCGTTCACACACGAGAGACCACGCTCCTGGCCAGGAGGCGAAATTACTGCCCCCCAGAGCCCTGAGCACGCTCCCACCTGCCATCTGCTGCTGCCTGACTGCCTGCTGGCCACGTGCCCCACAGTGCTGGTGGGTGGGGGTGTTGGGAGACATGGGTGGGGGCCTGGTGGAGGGTGCCCCTGCACTGGTGGGGGTGGTGGGAGACATGGGTGGGGGCTTGGTGGAGAGTGCCCCTGGTGGCGGGGGGTGGTGGGAGACATGGGTGGGGGCCTGGTGGAGGCTGCCCCTGGTGGCGGGAGGGTGGGGGTGGTGGGAGACATGAGTGGGGGCCTGGTGGAGGCTGCCCCTGCACTGCTGGGGGGGTGGGGGTGCAGGGGGACATGAGCAGGTGTGCAGGGTAGTCCCCTGTTTTGTAGACTGCCTGCAGGGGCCGTGGAGGGTGTACAGGGAACACCTGTGAGGACCCACCCAGCCTAATCGCGTGTGATGATTCCCACGCACCCCTGTAATACACGTACCCTGGCTAATCGCGTGTATAACTTCCCGCGTACCCCTGTAATACACGTACCCTGGCTAATCGCGTGTTAAACTTCCCGCGTACCCCTGTAATACACGTACCCTGGCTAATTGCGTGTTGAACTTCCCGCGTACCCCTGTAATACACTTACCCTGGCTAATCGCGTGTTAAACTTCCCGCGTACCCCTGTAATACACGTACCCTGGCTAATCGCGTGTTAAACTTCCCGCGTACCCCTGTAATACACGTACCCTGGCCAATCGCGTGTTGAACTTCCCGCGTACCCCTGTAATACACGTACCCTGGCCAATCGCGTTTTAAACTTCCCGCGTACCCCTGTAATACACGTACCCTGGCTAATCGCCTGTTAAACTTCCCGCGTACCCCTGTAATACACGTACCCTGGCCAATCGCGTGTTGAACTTCCCGCGTACCCATGTAATACACGTACCCTGGCTAATCGCGTGTATGACTTCACGCGTACCCCTGTAATACACGTACCCTGGCTAATTGCGTGTTGAACTTCCCGCGTACCCCTGTAATACACTTACCCTGGCTAATCGCGTGTTAAACTTCCCGCATACCCCTGTAATACACGTACCCTGGCTAATCGCGTGTTAAACTTCCCGCGTACCCCTGTAATACACGTACCCTGGCCAATCGCGTGTTGAACTTCCCGCGTACCCCTGTAATACACGTACCCTGGCCAATCGCGTTTTAAACTTCCCGCGTACCCCTGTAATACACGTACCCTGGCTAATCGCCTGTTAAACTTCCCGCGTACCCCTGTAATACACGTACCCTGGCCAATCGTGTGTTAAACTTCCCGTGTACCCATGTAATACACGTACCCTGGCTAATCGCGTGTATGACTTCACGCGTACCCCTGTAATACACTTACCCTGGCTAATCGCGTGTTGAACTTCCCGCGTACCCCTGTAATACACGTACCCTGGCCAATCGCATGTTAAACTTCCCGCGTACCCCTGTAATACACGTACCCTGGCTAATCGCGTGTATGACTTCACGTGTACCCCTGATATGCACGTTACCTGCTTTGCGTTCCTTGTTTGGCTGCCCTGTAAACTGGTCCAGAGTTAGCGCAGCCCATTGCGATGATTTAGCGATTTTGCTGGCTTTTCCTTGCGAGAGGGCGTTCTTGGGGGCGTTACTGGCGCTGCTGCAGGGTCGCTGCGATACTCTGCGCCACGGCTGGTTTGGGAGCATGTAATCCATGAATATGCTGTGCGCGGAAATCGGTTTTATCGCACGTGCCTGGCGCAGTCAATCGCACGCGGACACTCTGCGCCAGCCGATTGCGACACTTTTCTGCGAAATTCTATGAATTACCCTGTATATCTGTCCGTCGTGTTCTCTATCAAGTTTAAACTGTTGTAAGAACACAATTGGTGTCCTGAAATGTTCATACGTAAACGAAATTGGACGTGTCCTGAAGAACACTATATCTGTCCTTACTGTTCGCTAGCAAGTTTAAACTGTTCTAAGAACACACGCAATGTCCTGACATGTTCGTTTCACGTGTGACACATTTTTTATTACTTCAGGACCCGAACAGTGTCCGTAGAACATCAACGCCATGCGCTAACCAATCTATGTGCATTTGGTGTCCTGCGGACATGCGTTTCCTTCGCGGACTTGTTCGCGAACAGATCATATGACCGCGCCCACACTGATTGCGTGTTCTGAATGCGGACACTGTTTTTGTCCCCGAACAATTTAAAAGTACATTTTCAATTAATCCATAATATTTTTCAATAAAATATCACCATTGCACACGTCCCACATAGTAATCCTGAGTTTCTACATACCTTTTGAAACTTTTTGAACTTTTTTTGTGTTCGATCTGTCCGCGGACAGCACGCATGTCCATGGACCGCGCACAAGCACCCATATAAAAGACCACGCCCTAGAGCTTATTCTCATTGTGTTTCTGGCTATTCTTCAGAACACAGCGATTTTTGCTGCCACCTGCAGATTACACCATCATCGAGATGGCATCCATGGCTGAACTACTGCCACCTGGTGCTGCACCTGCTTCAGCACCACCCCCCCCCCCTTCACCACCACCACCTCCCCAAGGGCCTGAAGAGGGGAACAAGAGTGAGGATGCAGAGGAGGAAGAAGAGGATGATGAGAATGAGGTAGAGGAAATCCCTACTACCCGCACTATGCGTGAGTCTTGGGTGTGGCGGTTATTTACCATTCATGGGAATGGTCCTAAGGCTCGTGCGAACCGTGTTACCTGCAATGAGTGCAAAATAATACTCAGTCGCGGGAAGCACGGTAAGTACAGCTTTGGGACCACTACTATGAAGCGACACCTGAGGTAATTTCACTCTGGGGCTATTCGCAGGGTTGTACCTTGCGAAGAACGTAGAAGGTTGATTTCCTCTACTTCATCCTCTGTTTCTGATCCTGTCACCACAAGGAACACCTCTGTGGGACAGCGTCTTCTTCAAGCTGCCTCACAGGCCATACAGAATGCTGATGATGCTTACCTTTCGAGGGCCACAGTTGTATGTATGTACTGTGACACAGTACTCTGCAGGGGGGAGCGACTTCCTAGTGCTTTTGAGACTATCGTCTCAGAGCACGAGAAGATCTGCTCACTACCCAAATAAAACCCACTCTACATCTTCCTCTCTCAGCTCGCCCTTTCTTATCCCTGTGGTTGGTGTCGCCCCCTTTACCTTCCTTTCCCCTCCTCTCCTAGTGTGTCGTGTATAAAAAACCAAAAAAATAAAAATATAAAAAATCCCAAAAAAATAAGGCTCTTTTCAGAGCCACCTTTCACAGTTAAAAAATAGAAGTGAAAATAAATGAAGCAGGGCCCTTTGTATTTTTTAGAAATCCGCTGACAGTTCGCGAACATTTAAAAATTTGGGTTGCTACCCTAATACAAACATTGCAATTTTCTCTGGGAGGAAATGGTGGCTCTGAAAAGAGCCTTTGGGAGGTGTTTGTAAGTCAAAAATTATAAATGCTTAACACCTACTTCAAAATGGATGTTGTAATTCCAAAAAAGGTCGCAATGCATTTTGTACATTTCTCAGAAAAATCTGATTGCCACCATAAGTAAGATGGACTCCATCTCTGCGAAAAATGTTTGTACTACGAAACAGAATATTTTCATTGTGAAAAGAAGACATGCCAAAATCGTTTAGAAAGGCACAAACAACTTTATTAACATTGCGCCTTGCTTTTTCAATTTGTGGACCAAATGAAGCACAAAGCCATATTTGTCTCTACGCAATCCGTGAAAATATCACTTGAGAATTAGGAAACATGTCCATAATCTTCCCAAGTCCTTCTTTCATAGAAAATTGCAAAAACATTCCAGTCACATGTCCTAAACTGTTCCCTCCACAATGAATTACAATTATGTCTGGATGTTGCTCTGTCTCCAAAGTAGCACAGAGAGGTAGCAAGTCCAGCCACTTAATTCCACGAACTCCATGCCAGTGTACTTCCACATGTGGGAATCCAAGATCTACAGCTACTCCACAGCTTTCTGCATGCACCTTCAACCAATATATCCATGAATCTCCCAAAATCCATACAATCTTTTTCCTAAAACACACAGACATAGCTATCTGTTGTTCTCTCAGCAAAAACAGTATATGAGAAACTCTCTTCTGGCACAGCACACCCACTAAACTTTCCTGACAAATCCCTTTCAGTACTCATTCTCATTTGCATGACTTCTGAACCCAAAAATCCACGGATTTAACTCCCGATGTCTGCGAACTACCGCCATGTCCGCGGACATATCGTAACATGAACAGCCCTTCTACCATTTCCACTTCACTCTCTCTGCCATTCCCTCATTGGATGTAGCTAAGAAGTCACATGACCATGCACCAATCACATCGAAGATCTCTACATCTAACTGCATCATCATAGATCAGCACTGCAAATGTACTGTGAATCTCTCTGAGTACAAGTGTCATATCATTGGCAAGCAACATCTACCAGAAATACTGTACAAGTCTCCAAGATTTCTACTTGCAGCTCCATGCATATCCATATGCATGAACACAAACTTCAGGTATGCATATTTTCTGTACAGTAAATGAACACATTTTCAAACAGACTTTTAGCTTGTGTAATCTGTAAAATGAATTTACTGTATTTTTTCAATTTCCTAAAATGAACTATCACTTATAAACCTTTATACTATTTACTTTCTTTATACACACACACTCAAATCATGTTAAACTAACATTTTTTAAATATATATAGACTACATATATTCAAACAAAATTTCATGCAATCACAATCAATGGGGAATCTTCGCGTTAATACCGCCGGCGGATTTACCGCCGGCGGTAATAGCGCAAATTTTCAGCAGATTTCCCCCCAGCTGAGAGCTGGGGCGAAATCTGCCGAAGCCCTGATTCGGCGGACCCTTAAATCCGGCGGTAATAGCGCTACCGCCGGATTTAAGGGTTACCGCCAAAAGTCGTGATGAGGCCCATAGTAAAGATATTTTTTTTGCTACAGTTAGTCATTCAATACAATTTGTTGATTAAGAACATATCATATGTACTGAACTGATGCAAAGTATCTTATGTAAATAAATTAGTTTAATGGTTTTGAAGAAGGCGCTGAGGATTTCAAGTAAAAAAATGTATATCTAAATTAAAAACAGCGCTATGTACAAACAGAATTACTAATTTGAATCTTTTACAATTGCAGTGAAGACCAGTCTCCTGAAAAGAAGCAGCCGAATTTGAAGAACAAAGAAGAACTAAGAAGTTACCTGTTAATTTACAAAAAAAGTAAGTAGAATATCCCCATAATATTTGTATTATTACTCAAACATACTGTAAAGTTAATACAAGCTATTTCTGTGCCTAAAAATAGAGATTGTGTACCATTTTGTCCAAAAATCTCCATGTCTTAAACAGCGATTTACAGCCAGAATGGCCCACAAATTCCTATTTTTAGACACACAAATTACCCAACTGAACCGCTACAATTTTCATATTATAGAACAAACAACTGTTTTAATTGTATACATTAGATTTACTATTTGTACTTTTCCACACCACAAGCTTACTTTTTTTTGTCATCTGAACCCCAGTTTAGTAACACATAAATTCAAGAATACCTATCCCTACTAGTTGTAGTTCCCAATGCACAATCACGCACCATTACATGCATCTTCATCATCTTACTCAAACACTCATGCACACAGCACACATACATTGCAGAACACCCCAACCCATACCTTCTTTATTTTTTTCAACAGACCCTAAAGAATGCCTACCAAAAGTCAAGTCCGTAGAAAGCAACACAGAAGTAGAGCAAATGAAAATAAAAGTGTCCAACATAAGCATCCATCTCTAGCAGAATTTTTAAAAAAGTTGAAACAAATCAGCTAATACAGTCATTTAGTGAAACACAAGAAGTTTCAAGTACAAAAACTTTGCCTCCTCTATCAAAACGTAAAACAAACCAAAAAACAATCAACAGAAAACAGCTATCACTACAGATAAAACTACTTCTTTAAATTTTAATATAGTGTAAAGCAGGCATACCAAGAAAAGTATTTAAGCCAAAATGTACGGTCACAAAGGCCTTCAAAATCTTATAAAAACAGGAGAGAAATCAGGTTCAATGCTTAAAACCTATTGTAGGAAATTAATCTTAGAAGCGTTGATGGACAGTGCAATTCTTCTCAAAAGAAAGTTATTTATTTTAGTGTTAAACAAAATGAAACCACTAACAAAACTAATAACTAAATTACAAAAAAGACTTCTCAATAAGCAAAATGTCAACAGGAAGAACTTCTTAAGTATCTGCGGAGGTGAATGGAATCACACTACGAGCACAGAACCATATTTTAATGAAGAAGCGTACAAACAAAAGCAAACAAATACAATTGCCATACATAGCAGTGGTCGAGGTTATGAAATAGTGAATAATACCATAATGGAACAAGAAGTACTCCTTACAAAAATATGCCCTGAAAACTTAGAATTACCCCTCCATTCAACTGAATCAGAACGTCTAGTGTACAAATGGCCATGCACGTCAATGTGTAACATTCCCAAACAATGTTTCAAATCTTTACGCCAATTCCTCAATAAATATGTAAAAAGCAAAGAAAAAATCAAAATTAAATTACTGCAAAATATGGATACCTGTCCAGTGCGCAAGTACACAGGACTACAAGGACATTCATTGGCCTGCATTACAAGACCTACTTGTAAAACCACTTTCCATGATATCAAAAGGATATCAACACATCATTCATCTATAAGAATTCTAGTCTATAAACTGTACTATGCTAAAAGTCCTGCTTTAGCACCAGCAAATTTAAATAACATCCTTCTACATGGTACAGCAAAAGACCTACTTGAAGAAATTGACTATATCCTGAAAAAATGTTTTGGAAGTGAAAGCCATTTACAGAATGAAATAGCTTTAAACCAATTAAGCAACAATTCTACACATGGAAACCTTTTGCTAAACACATACAAAAAAGAAATACTCAAATTTAAAAGTACATCAGCTGAAGTACCAAACCATGTATGTGTATGTTGCCGTAGAACTTTTTATGAAAGTAACACAAAAACTGTAGACCTATCATACAAAATAGAAGACAATGAAGATTCTAAATGGTTTGAATTAGCTCTCCACCTTGTAGCAGAAAACAAATACGAAATAACTGACCCCTTAATACTTTGCAGTTAATGCACTACAAAACTTGACAACAACCAAACTCCTTCACGTGCTATCACAAATAATTTGGAATTATACCCAGTACCAAAACCCCTACAACAACTTAATTTATATGAGAGCATCATAATTCAAACAGTACACCCATTTCAAGCAATAATTCGACTTCAACCAAAAACTGCAAAATTACCTCCCTCTAAATTGGTAAAAGGCATTCGTGGAAAAGTAGTTCATTTACCATTAGATCTAAAAGAAAATGTGCATACTCTAGGAGTGCAACGTCCAATGCAGCAATCTTTAATTATCTTAGTAAATGGAGTACCTTCAAAAGACAAAAAAATATGGCAACAGCTGGTAGATTTACATAAAGTTAGACAAGCCTTGCAATATCTTAAAGAGAATAATGAATATTACAAAGAAATTAATATTGAAGAAAACTTGAAAGATACAACTGAAATAATTTAAGAAACACAAGAAGCTGGTGAATTTGAGCTACTAGATCCTGCTACAATATCAAATACTTAAGACCCTTATACAATTCATCCTTTACACTCTAATGACACCATAGAATATGTACTGGAAACGTACCAAATGCGTCAAACAAAAGGATCGCCAATCAGCATATGGGAAAAAAGTATAGAAGCACGTGCTTTTCCTCTACTCTTTCCTACTGGCAAAGGAGGAAGGTATGATGTTAGACCTATTCAAATATCAGCTTCAGAATATCGCTCATTACGGATGTATTCTGAAGATCCCAGATTTAGACAAAATGTGGAATACATATTCTACCTACTCTTTGAAAGTGAACTAGCAACTTTATGTTACGGAGTTGCACACATATTAAAATCAGGATCACACTTTCAAAATATGGCAGCCACACAATTGTTACAAAAAGTTCAACAAAAAGATGAGGTTTTACAGGCAAATCTTACAAATCTATTAGGAAATATGCGTGGTACTAAAGAGTACTGGTTTCGACGCCATGGAGATGTACGTTGTATGATCGGAAACCTTGGCCCACCCACTTGGTTTGTTACATTAAGTTGCGCAGAATATGCATGGGAAGATTTACATGCTTTCCTACGCATATCAAACGAAAACAAAACAAACATAGATATACTAACACCTGGAGAACTTTGTTCTCAGGATCCTGTTAATGTTTCTAGATATTTTCACCATCGCTTCATTGCTATGCTACATTTTATTTGTAATAAAACTGTTCTTCCCCTTGGATAAGTGCAACACTTCTTTTGGAGAAAAGAATACCAAGCCAGAGGAGCGCCACATGTCCACATGCTTTTATGGATTAAAGATGCTCCTAAATTTGGTCAAGACAGTGATGCCACTATTTTACAGTTTATTGAAAAAAATGTCACTTGTGAAATTCCGTCAGAATCCACAAATAGTGATCTTCATGCAAAAATCTTACAATTCTAAAGACATAAATGTGGCAAATATTGTCGTCGCAAAAACAAAAACAAAGGGAAATACTAAACCAAATGCCGATTTGGTTTCCCTAGACCAGTTACAAATACAGGTCAAGTGAACGAACTCATGTCTTCAGTTAGGCATAGTGTTAAAGGTAAGTCACCTAAAAATACATATTGCATAAAAAGAAAAGAAGAAGAAAAATATATCAATGATTACAATGCAATCATTGCCCACTTGTGGAATGCAAACATAGATGTGCAGTACATTGCAGACAATTCTACTGCAGTTGCACGATATGTCACAGCATACTTAACCAAATCAGAAAAGACAGAGCTCCAAGACCTCTGGAATGACCTGTCATCAGATAAAACAGAGTCTCAGAAATTATACATCTTGGGCATAAAAATGCTGTCCCATAGAGAATGTGGATCCTCTGAAGTAGATGATCGATTAACTGGTACTGCATTGTATAGTAAATCTGCAAATATAGTATGGCTAAGTCTTGGTCCAGCTAAATCTAGAAAAAGAGTTCTAAAATAATACGAAGATATAGAAACAATAGCCAAACATGATCCCAACAGCCAAGACATTTTAAAAAACAATTTATTGGACACATACTACCCAAACAGGAGTACCACTTTGGAAACCATGGGCCTCATTACGACCCTGGCGGAAAGTGACTGACCGGACCGCAACAGCGTAAATAGCGTTTCCGCCATTGCACGAAGGAGCAAAGTGCGGCTAATTACGACCCATCGGGCACGAGCATTACGCCATGGCGGAATCCGAAAGGCTGCGATGGCGGAAATGACCCCAAAACGGCCCTTACCGCCGCCGTACGCTGCACCAGGTGCAATACCGCCACCCATCTTAGCGGTCACCGTAATGAGCGGTCACCGTAACGAGCGGGCACCGCAAATTACGGGCACCGTAAATATACGGAAACGGAAGTAAAAGCATGTGGCCGGAACGGGAAACAGCACGCCGCACAACTATAAAATCCGAATCCCAACACAACCATTAAAAATCCGACCCTGACACACATCCCAACCCGTTAGCAACCCCAGTTAAAAAAATAAATATGGGAAAGGTAGCCAAGAAAGCGTGTGATCGCAAGCGGCAGGTACACTTCTCCCGAGAGGAACTGACCGTGCTCACCGAGACCCTCCAGGAAAATGCCGCCGTCGTCTTCTCCAGTCAAATGACCAGGACGGCCCTTGCCAACAAGAAGGCCATATGGGCCCTGGTGGCACAGCGCGTAAGTGCGGTGGGGACAACACCCCGCACGCCACAGCAATGTCGCAAGCGGTGGGACGACCTGCGGATCCGCGTACGCAGCATACTTTCTGCGAACAGGAACATCGCCACAGCTACCGGGGGGGGTTCAGAGTCGCCCATCAAGTTGACCCCCTGGGAGGATATCTGCGCCTCCACCATAGGAATGGAGAGCATAGAGGGAGTCGGAGGGATGGAGAAAGGAGTGCCGACATCCGGAGAATCAGGTAGGTTGGCCAAGAGAAACAATGCGAAATCCACAAAACACGAACATGTGCAGTACCATGTGACCCCATAGTGCAATACATACTTTGCCCTGACAGCGCCCTCTAAAAGTCAGAATGAATAAACAAATCAATCAAGATGCCATAAACAACCCCTACATGTGCAGCATGCACCCCCTAACTGCAGGCAGCCAAATGAATGCATCCTCAATCCACACGAAAATGAGACCACCTCCAAGGCCCAGTCCCAAATCAGCCTCATGTACCACCCCAATGCATTTGATACGTTGCCATTCCAAATCCGACAGACCCATAACTAACGCTCGCCCCTCTTTACTCCACCACAGGGTCCGATACCAACGACGAGCTGCAGGACACCCCTACCAGCACGCCTGCAAAGAGGGCCAGGACCAACGTCCCAAGAGCCTCCACCTCAGGTGCAAGGATCAAGACACGGCAGCAGCAGGAATCAAGTGGCAGCACACTGGAGGGGACTGCAACAGGCACCCCAGCAGCCAGCAAGTCCACAACCCCAGCACCACAGGTCCCCCCAAAGAACGTATCTGATGGCACTGCCTCTGGTGGTAGCAGCACCATAGGTGACACAGCTGTCATGCCAGCATGCTCCGACACGGAAAACAGTGCTGGCGACGTAGGTACCATCCATGACCTTTCCCAATCCCCCTGCATGTTCCATCCCCTACACCATGACGAAACCACGCAGGGGCACCCTGAAGACGACGACTGGCCAACCCCCACAAGTCCTGTGCCAAGGCAACATGTGTTGAGCAGCCCCCCTGTCACACCACCGCAAATGTCCATGGCCCAGCAGAGGCAACAGTCCCTCGACCTGCTGATCGAGCAACAGCAGGAAGTGTCCACGCTACTCAAGGACCATGCAAATGAATGCGGGGGTTCCAGGGCAGCCATGGAAACATCCACCGAGACACTCAGGGCACAAATAGAGAAAAGTAGTGAGAGCCTCAGGGGAGAAATGGAGAGAAGCACCGAGAGCCTGAGAGCACAAATGGAGAAAAGCACCGAGAGCCTGAGAGCACAAATGGAGAAAAGCACCGAGAGCCTGAGGGGGGAACTGCATGCGACGTCCAAAGACGTTTGTGCTGAACTTGCTGCTGTGCGCCGTGTGCTCTCGGAGCTCTCACAAACCCTCAGAGACATGCATGGACGCGAGCAGGCAGAGACATCATCCGTGGCAAGTTCCGTCCAGGGCAGCCCCCAACGCAGATCTGGCAGGAACCTGCGCTCCACGGGCAGGGGTGCCCCTGATACCCGTAGAGGGGGCTTGCAATAGCGTCTACCCACGGACAGCATGCATATTTGGACACTGGTGTTGGGGGGGGAGGTAGTAGGGTGGAGGGGGTGTGTTGGGCTTCACTGGGTGGCGGGTCCATAGGGTGTATAAATCAAATCACATTAACAATACAGCACCTCATTATCATCCAATGACATGTGTGGACATTGATATTTGCGTACGAGGCCTTCATAGGCGTACAGTCCACAATGTGCCTGTACTACACACACACAGTGCCACAGGTCCCCTTTCCGTGTAATAGGCACCATGCGTGGTTGCTAGAAGCATGCATCTATGATGCTCTGTCGGATTGCACGTGCATCCTGTGCCTCATGGACTCCTTGAGGTGCCTCCACATCCCCACCCTCATCATCATCATCATCATCTTCAGGTGCATGCAGTACAGCGTCAGGGGGCATGGGCACATTCCTACGTATGCACATGTTGTGCAGCATGACACATGCCATGACCATCTTAGAAACCTTCTCATGGCTGTACATGAGTGCCCCGCCAGACCTGCTGAGGCTGCGGAAACGAGCCTTCAGTAGGCCGAATGCCTGTTCAATGACCACACGGGTACGTGAGTGGGCATGGTTGTAGTCCTCCTCATGCTCGTTCTGTGGGTTCCGGATTGGTGTAAGGAGCCATCTCTTCAGTGGATACCCGGCATCACCTGTATGAGACGAATAAAGGGTGTCAGTGGAATGATAGTGCTAAGTAGCCCCCCCCCCCTCCTGCAAGGTCATTGACGCATCAAATGGGCCACGATGTCATGCATGGAATGAGACTCACCGAGTAGCCAGGATCTGTGCCCTGCGTGTCGCTCCATGTAGCGTGGTATTCTTGTGTTCCTCAGGACCATAGAATCATGGGTAGATCCTGGAAATCTGGCACAACAATGCGTAAAGATCTTGTTGGAGTCACACACCATTTGCACATTGATTGAATGAAATTGTTTCCGGTTGCGGTACTGGACCTCCATGGCATGTGGGACAACCAATTCAACATGGGTGCAGTCGATGGCACCAATGCAACCCGGGATGCCGCCAAGTGCATGGAATCCCACTTTTGCGTTGGTAATCTCCTGGTACGTGCGTGGTAGTGTGATGTGGTCGTCGGCGTGCTTCAGGAGGGCATCGTGCACTTGGAAGAGTGTCCGTGAGAACAGTGGCTGTGAAATGCCATGCAACTGTCCCACTGTGTGCTGGTAGGTGCCTGTGGCCAGGAAGTGGAGTACAGACACCACCTTCAGTAGGGGTGGGATGGCGGTTGGGCTATCTATCATGCTCACGAGGTCAGCATGTGTCATGTCCACAATGGCGATTATGGTGTCCCGGTCCAAACGGTAGAGGGTGTGGATCTGCTCAGCAGTGAGGTTGAACGGATCAGCTCGGAGGCGTGGGATTGCGGGCCGCCTGCGTGGTGGTAGTGGCAGTGCTTGTGGGCCTTGCTGACCCTGCCTTGCCCTCCTCCTCCTCCTTCTCCTCCGTCTCCCCTGTGCGCCCGGTTGTTGTACCTGTTGTTGTTCGTCGTCTTCTTGTAGTTGTAGCACTTGCAGTGCTATCTGGTCCCCCAGGCCCAACATCGCTAGTCCTGCCGGTAGCATTTTGGAGTGGGAGTGGTTGTGGGAGGGGTTTGGGTCTGCTATATATGTGCTGTCGGCCTGTATGGCCTCCACCTGTGCTGATTGAATGAATCTGTGGCAGATGCAATCCCTTCTGGCCGAGCACGTCCCGCACGTAAGGCTGCATTTGGCCGCATGGCATCTTGGGATTGGAATCATGTATCAAATCCCGATGGCAGTGTGATGTACTTTGACTGATTTTCATGCTATGCTCCCATTGTTACACATGCTATGATTGCAGCCGCTTACATACCTGTGAAGAGTCAGTGGTATGTAGGGCTCGATCGATGGCCGACCCTCATGCAGCACAGTAACGTACTTCACCGACGGGCGTGGCGTCCCATTTGTGATTGCAGCCAGTTAGCATTATGACACACAGCCGCACTACATTGATGTAATTGTGAATGCAAGCGTTCACAGTAGCCTTTTCGACGTAATGTTGCAAGTGAGGAATTCGAAGGCCAGCATTTTTGGTTTTGAAGTAGCGGCGAGGATACGCCCACAGGTCTGGCTGGGAATGTAACGTTCTATTGTAGAATGTCCTTGGGACATGGCCCATAACGAGCAAGCAATGAATGATATGAATTGAATGGGATGCGCAATAGCGTAGTGGACGATAAGGCAGGACGTTCCCAAATCCATCTTGCTTCACAACACTACAGATCCGGCCAGGAGCACAGTGGTTTTTGCAGACTGCATTACGCACAGACGCGATGGAAGTTTCACATATTATGTGAGTGAATATTCATGCGTTTTCATTGCGGGATGAGGGAATGATGAATGGATGCATGGACAGATGATTCCGTTTAGGGTCTGCCATGTACATGGGTTTTTTGAATCACTCCCCTTCCCCTGCGCTATGTGATGCAAGGCTGCCATAGTGGGACTTACGTCTATCTGCCCTTGTCGGATCCTCCCTGTCTCGACGCGCCTTCATACACTTGTGTCTAGGCACGTTACTAATCCCATGTCATGGGTTTTATCTTGACGGACGCATGCACAGTAACCGACGTTGCCAATGGTGTATTTACCTCGATTGATTTCGTTATGAATCGATACTGATTTAGGGGTCTGTATATTCCTTTGGAGTGGGCTAGCATGCATATGGGTGTGGATTTGGTGTGTTGAATGAAGATTGTAATGCATCATGAGTCCCGTAATGCAATCGGTTAATTTGTGTTTCATTTGGGTGACAGGTATCTCCTGCCCTATTGCAGATGCCATCTCTACGCCACTCCTCCAGATGGGTTTTACTCTCGACACCTGCAGCTTCGGGTGAATCAGTGGAGCACCATTTCGATCTTATGGGACGATCGCCAATGGGCCACATGCCCTTACGCTGTACTGGTGGCTAGGTGCAACATTTCGGCCTTTCAGCTCGACTAGTGCCTGCCTCATGGGACGGACCTGCGGTTCTTGCCGCTTCCATGTTGCCTTTTGGAACGTTGATGTAGGCCCTGTGTGCCATGATGGTACAGGGCGTCACACAAGTGGAAGCTGGTCAATTATTGCAGATGCAGCCCTCGGTGATGATGGATGTTTTGGTGTTATTTTGCAAATTGCTGTGGGGCCTTTGTCATTTGGATGTGCATTTAAATTGTATTCCGATATTTGTCGTGTTGCGTTATTCTTTGCAGGTGATGTGGCGATTTTCGATTTGTGGCGGTATGTATTGCGAGATGATCTGCATTGTGTTCCGCCTTCTGAGTTGAGTTGTGTGGTACAGTACTGGCCGCGTTTGCCTACGTAGCACAGTATGGTCATGGATAGGGGCTGCCATTGTGACTGTTTACATGATGTGCTGTTCAGGGGCGGGGGATTGGCTTTTGGCCGACTGGTGCCTGTCAGCCAGGTCGATTGGTGGAATGATGGGATGTTCAGAATGTGGCTGGTCACAGGTGCCTGTGTTTGCGTGCGTTTGTTGGAGGGGGACTGGGGTCATGTCCATTGGAATAGCTTCTGTATTCATGCCATCTGTGCCCTGCAGCTCCCATCGGCCCCTCTTGGGATGAGCCTGGCTGCTCAGTCACTCTGCCAACTTGTGTGGTACATGCTTCTGCTGATGGTTGGTTTGTTTACTGGCAAGAGTACAGGGCTGGTGCAATCCCCCTCAGGATGCTGTTTTGGATGTTGCCTTGCGCTGGTGGCAAGCGATGGGGGACTACTGTTGTTTTGTGTCATGTGTTCTTGATTTTCATTTTGATGTATTGTACCTTCACATGCCTGTGCTGCATCAGTACGGCTATGGTGACATGCCGTACATGGATGCCCACTCACGGGGCGCTTTGAGCCCCTGCATGCATTTCTACGTTGGCATGCATGGGTGAATTGTAGATTTCACTGGTTGCATAGTGTGAGTACATTGCGCCTGCCAGGAGTTGTGCAATGTGGCCAGGGAGTGGAGTACAGGCACTCAGTGGGCCATTTACGGTTGGTTCACGATGCCGTATTTCTCGCCATGGCGGAATGGTACTTTACGACGTGCTTGATGGCGTTCAGTACATGTCCGCTAGGGTCAGAATTCGCGTACCGTTGCGCCATGGCGGTGATTCCGGTTTTGCAAGGCGCGCGTGCGCGTACTTGGTGCAGTTAGCGTTGCCGTTCACTGCGGTGTCGCTAATGGCATCGTACTTTACGGTGACGGGTCATAATCGCAACGAGCGGTGTTCGATGGCGGTATTGCATTTCCGCCATCATTTTTCCATTTCCGCCAGGGTCGTAATGAGGCCCCATGTGTCTATACCACATAGCCCAAAACTACACATACAAAAATAATATAAAACCCGATGAGCAAAACAGTGAATGCAAAGTGACAAACTGTGATGGCAGCTTAGTAAAACTCACCAAACCAAACTTAATTAATAATATCAAATTGTCATTAAAGACTCCTCAACATAAAGAAATATATTACATGTCCCTGCTACAACTCTTCAAACCATGGAGAAAAGAAGACGAAATACTAGATACCTATGACTCATATGAAGACGCTTTCAAAGCCAATGAAAGCAGTATAACTGATGTAAACTTTGCACAGTACAAAACAATGTTGCACAATGAACAGCAACACGAAGAGGAACTCCAGGCCCAACTAGATAAGGACACTCCTGAGAAGTAGTCAACCTTCTGTCACAGGAAGCCAAGAACCACTGGGAGAACCACTAATAACAAATGAGGCAGAATTAGCTATGATAGAAGTAGAAAACACCATGTGTCACTATGAAGATAAAGAAGACTTAAATACACTACAATCAAAACTAAACAAAGAGCAACATTGCATTTTTCAAGAACTAACAAAAGAAATTGCACATAGTGTGCAACCTGAAAACAAAGAATGTACCAGCCAAAATTACAAACCTATACTATTGTATGTCAGTGGTGAAGCTGGTTCTGGCAAAACATTCCTAATCAAAATCATCAGTAAGGTCCTTCAACAATTGACAAACAACAAACTGTCAGCTGTTGTCACTGCCCCCACAGGTTTAGCTGCCTACAACATAGGTGGTGTCACTTTACACAGATTACTACTCCTGCCAGTAGAACACCAAAACAAGTTAGATTATTACAAACTTTCTGCAGAAGCTGCATTGGAGTATTGAAACAAATGAAAATGCTACTAATAGATGAAGTGAGCATGGTGTCCAACCTAATGTTGGCTTTTATTCACCTCAGATTACAAGAAGTACTCAAAACAAACTATGAAGAGCTCTTTGCAGGAAAACACATCATTGTTTTCGGAGATCTTCTTCAATTGACACCTGTAAAAGGTGAGCCTATTTTTAAAACATTAGGACACAAACTCTGCCGTAAAACTGTTGGCAGCATTGGAAATGTCAACCTTTGGCAACATTTCCAATACAGAGAATTAACAGAAAACATGCGCCAATCTGCAGATCTCACTTATGCCAACATCTTAAAAAGTATCAGAGTTGTTATACTTTCTAGAGAAGCAGAAGCAATATTACAAACCCGGCACATTCATGCACTTTATGGTGATAATGCATGTGCTACAGATGTTATGGAACAATTAGCCCACAAAAATGTCAATTGTATGGCCTTAATGCCAACTCTTGCAAGCTGTTTCAAATTCAATGAAATAATGTTAAGCAAAGAAATGCAACCAATTATGAAAATTAGCGCCACAGACAAACTAGATGTACATGGAATGACACTACCCATGTGTGACCAAGCCACAGCAAGACTAACAGGGTAATTCATAGAAAATCGCACAAAAGTGGCGCACGCAACTGGCGCACAGCATGCCTGTGCGAATGTCTGTGCCAGCTGCGTGCGCTAAAATCGATTTCCGCGCACAGCGTATTCATGGATTTTCGCATCCAAAACCAGCTGTGGCGCAGCGTGGCGCAGCGACCCTGCAGCAGCGCCAGTTACACCCCCAAGAACGCCCTCGCGCAAGGAAAAGCCTTCAAAATCCCCAAATAATCGCAAAGGGCTGCGCTAACCCTGGACCAGTTCACAGGGCTGGCAAACAGCAAACGCCAAGCAGGGAACGTGTATTACAGGGGTTCGTGGGAAGTATCACACGCGATTCCAGCAGGGTACGTGTATTTCAGGGGTGCGCGGGAAGTTCCACACGCAATTCCAGCAGGGTACGTGTATTTCAGTGGTGCGCGTGAAGTTCCACACGCGATTGACCCCGTGCGAGCAGGGTACGTGTATTCCAGGGGTGCGCGGGAAGTTCCACACGCGTTTTCAGCAGGGTACGTGTATTTCAGGGGTGTGAGGGAAGTTCCACACGCGATTGGCCCCGTGCGAGCAGGGTACGTGTATTTCAGGGGTGCGCGGGAAGTTCCACACGCGATTTCAGCAGGGTACGTGTATTTCAGGGGTGCGAGGGAAGTTCCACACGCGATTGGCCCCGTGCGAGCAGGGTACGTGTATTTCAGGGGTGCGCGGGAAGTTCCACACGCGATTGGCCCCGTGCGAGCAGGGTACGTGTATTTCAGGGGTGCGCGGGAAGTTCCACACGCGATTTCAGCAGGGTACGTGTATTTCAGGGGTTCTGGGGAGTACTACACGTGAATTGGCCGTGTGGGTCCTCCCAGGTGTTCGCTCTACAACCTCCACGGCCCCTGCAGGCAGCCCACACCACGGGGGATTACCCTGCACCCCTGCTCATGTCCCGCACGCAGCCCATCCACCATGGGCATGCCCCCCAGCCAACCCACATGTCACCTTGCACTACTGATCAACAATGCATGTCTCCCACCACCCCCACCCCCCAGCAGTGCAGGGGCAGCCACCACCAGGCCCCCACCCATGTCCACCACCACCCCCACCCCCCAGCCACCAGGGGCAGCCTCCACCAGGCCCCCACTCATGTCTCCCACCACCCCCACCCCCCAGCAGTGCAGGGGCAGCCTCCAACAGGCCCCCACTCATGTCCCCTATTACCCCCACCCTCCAGCAGTGAAGGGGCAGCCTCCAACAGGCCCCCACTCATGTCCCCTATTACCCCCACCCCAGAGCAGTGCAGGGGCAGCCTTCACCAGGCCCCCACTCATGTCTCCCACCACCCCCACCCCCCAGCAGTGCAGGGGCAGCCACCACCAGGCCCCCACCCATGTCTACCACCACCCCCAACCCCCAGCCACCAGGGGCAGCCTCCACCAGGCCCCCACTCATGTCCCACTGCAACCACACCCCCAGCAGTGCAGGGGCAGCCTCCACCAGGCCCCCACTCATGTCTCCCACCACCCCCACCCCCCAGCAGTGCAGGGGCAGCCTCCACCAGGCCCCCACCCATGTCTACCACCACCCCCACCCCCGGCCACCAGGGGCAGCCTCCACTAGGCCCCCCAGGTGCAGCCTCCACTAGGCCCCCACCCACGTCTACCCCCACCCCCCAGCAACCAGGGGCAGATTCCCCAGGCCCCCACTCATGTCCCCCTGCAACCCCACCCCCCAACAGTGCAGGGGCAGCCTCCACCAGGCCCCCACTCATGTCTCCCACCACCCCCACCCCCCAGCCACCAGGGGAAGCCTCCACTAGGCCCCCACCCACGTCTACCGCCACCCCCACCCCCCAGCAACCAGGGGCAGATTCCCCAGGCCCCCACTCATGTCCCCCTGCAACCCCACCCCCCAACAGTGCACGGGAAGCCTCCACCAGGCCCCCACTCATGTCTCCCACCACCCCCACCCCCCAGCCACCAGGGGCAGATACCACCAGGCCCCCACTCATGTCTCCCACCACCCCCACCCCCCAGCAGTGCAGGGGCAGCCTCCACCAGGCCCCCACCCATGTCTACCACCACCCCCACCCCCCAGCCACCAGGGGCAGCCTCCACCAGGCCCCCATCCATGTCTACCGCCACCCCACCCCCCAGCCACCAGGGGCAGATTCCACCAGGCCCCCACTCATGTCTACCACCACCCCCACCCCCCAGCCACCAGGGGCAGCCTCCACCAGGCCCCCACTCATGTCTCCCACCACCCCCACCCCCCAGCAGTGCAGGGGCAGCCTCCACCAGGCCCCCACCCATGTCTCCCACCACCCCCACCCCCCAGCCACCAGGGGCAGCCTCCACCAGGCCCCCACTCATGTCTCCCACCACCCCCACCCCCCAGCAGTGCAGGGGCAGCCTCCACCAGGCCCCCACTCATGTCTCCCACCACCCCCACCCCCCAGCAGTGCAGGAGCAGCCTCCACCAGGCCCCCACTCATGTCTCCCACCACCCCCACCCCCCAGCCACCAGGGGCAGATACCACCAGGCCCCCACTCATGTCTCCCACCACCCCCACCCCCAGCAGTGCAGGGGCAGCCTCCACCCATGTCTACCACCACCCCCACCCCCCAGCCACCAGGGGCAGCCTCCACCAGGCCCCCACCCATGTCTCCCACCACCCCCACCCCCCAGCAGTGCAGGGGCAGCCTCCACCAGGCCCCCACCCATGTCTCCCAGCACCCCCCAGCCACCAGGGACAGCCTCCACCAGGCCCCCACTCATGTCTCCCACCACCCCCACCCCCCAGCAGTGCAGGGGCAGCCTCCAACAGGCCCCCACTCATGTCCCCCATTACCCCAACCCCCAGCAGTGCAGGGGCAGCCTCCACCAGGCCCCCACTCATGTCTCCCACCACCCCCACCCCCCAGCAGTGCAGGGGCAGCCTCCAACAGGCCCCCACCCATGTCTACCACCACCCCACCCCCCAGCCACCAGGGGCAGATTCCACCAGGCCCCCACTGATGTCTACCACCACCCACCCCCCAGCCACCAGGGGCAGCCTCCACCAGGCCCACACCCATGTCTCTCACCACCCCCACCCCCCAGCAGTGCAGGGGCAGCCTCCACCAGGCCCCCACCCATGTCTACCACCACCCCCACCCCCCAGCCACCAGGGGCAGCCTCCACCAGGCCCCCACTCATGTCTCTCACCACCCCCACCCCCCAGCAGTGCGGGGGCAGCCTCCACCAGGCCCCCACTCATGTCTCCCACCACCCCCACCCCCCAGCAGTGCAGTGGCAGCCTCCACTAGGCCCAAACTCATGTTTCCCACCCCCCCCACCCCCCAGCAGTGCAGGGGCAGCCTCCACCAGGCCCCCACTCATGTCTCCCACCACCCCCATCCCCCAGCAGTGCAGGGGCAGCCTCCACCAGGCCCCCACTCATGTCTCCCACCATCCCCACCCCCCAGCAGTGCAGTGGCAGCCTCCACCAGGCCCCCACCCATGTCTAACACCACCCCCACCCCCCAGCCACCAGGGGCAGCCTCCACCAGGCACCCACTCATGTCTCCCAATACCCCCACCCCCCAGCAATGCAGGGGCAGCCTCCACCAGGCCCCCACTCATGTCTCCCACCACCACCACCCCCCAGCAGTGCAGGGGCAGACTCCACCAGGCCCCCACTCATGTCTCCCACCACCCCCACCCCCCAGCCACCAGGGGCAGATACCACCAGGCCCCCACTCATGTCTCCCACCACCCCCACCCCCCAGCAGTGCAGGGGCAGCCTCCACCAGGCCCCCACTCATGTCTCCCACCACCCCCACCCCCCAGCCACCAGGGGCAGATACCACCAGGCCCCCACCCATGTCTACCACCACCCCCACCCCCAGCACCGTGGGGCACCTGCCAGCAGGCCCCACTCATGTCCAACTCATGTTCCCCTGCACCCCCACCCCCCAGCACCGTGGGGCACCTGCCAGCAGGCCCCCACTCATGTCCAACTCATGTTCCCCTGCACCCCCAGCACCGTGGGGCACCTGCCAGCAGGCCCCCACTCATGTCCAACTCATGTTCCCCTGCACCCCCACCACCCAGCACCGTGGGGCACCTGCCAGCAGGCCCCGACTCATGTCAAACTCATGTTCCCCAGCCAACATGTCATCACAATCTAGATCCCCGGTCCCCATGGTCAGCCTCCAAATGCAAAACACCCACCCGAGTATTGCATCCACCCACTCAGAAATGGAAATAACATGATAGAACTGCAATTGCAAGTTTGGAAACGAACACATGTCCCTCACATACACCCAATGGGTGTCAGTGAATCTCCAAACCCATATCATGATATGCATGAAACCAATGAGATGATACTACATATTGAAGTTTGATCTAAAAATATGTATTAAAGAAAACAAGAATTGAATCAAAAATAAACTAACAGAAATGGGAATGTAAAAAAAGTAAAAAGAAGCAGGTCCATGAAAAAATGCAAAACCAAAAATAAGAATCCAAAGGAATGGTGTCCAAAGTCACAGTCCAGAAAAGAAAATCCAATGTGAAATTATAATAGAAAGCCATTGCTCCATGGGAAAATGGTAAAAAGAAACGAAAATCCAACAGTGAACTATGTACAGGTGAACAAGCCAGGGTCCATGATCCCAACAAAAGAAATCAAACCTATCTAACAACACTACCTAATAAAAAATAACTATATACAAAAATGTGGCCCATTGCCCATTGTCCAATAGGTCCAAAGAAAAAGTAAAAACAAAGGAAACCTAACACTAACTACATAACTATTTACATGGGCAGCGGGCTAGTCCAACGGCTCACTGGATGTTGTCATGGGCCAGGGCATCATCGAACTCCTGTTCAATGGCTTGGAGGCGGGCATGTTCCCTGGCCCCGAGGTCTCGCAGGGATAAAGCAGTGTCCAGCTCCAACTCCCTGTGAAGACCCTCGAGGCACTCAGCCCGCCTCAGCGCCCTCCGCCCTGACCATTGTGAGCCGTTCCTCCTCTGCCCGCTGCCGCTCCGCACCTATCCGCTGGCCCAACCGCTCCCACACGGAAGCCACTCCCATTCCAGGGTTCTCCTGCCCTCCAGCCGATGCCTGCACCCCTGATGTTGATGGCCCCGAGCCATGATGCCTCCCACGTCGAGCCTGCCGCTGCCTCCGACGCAACTGCCTGTGCCAGCACGACGGCATCCAGGCTGATGGTATCCACCGATGCCATCGTGCATGTACCCTGCCCGATGATGCCGTCACATCCTTCATCTGCTGGGGTCCAGTTGCTGGTGTGTCCACCCCTGCTGGACCTCCGACTCCCGACTGTGGCAGGGATGGGATCCCCACCGAGCCGGCTGCATTGGTCGGGGCAGGTCCACAGGGGGCCCTGGTGGCATCTGGGCCGGAAGACGGCATGGAGAACGACTGGTCCATAGTCTCCACAGAGGAGGAGAGGGTCGCCAGATTGGCCGACACATGTAGGAAACCCCCGACCATGGCCGTTCCCAACTGGGCCACGTCGGCACGGTGCTCTCCGTGATGACGTGCATGCTCCTCCCGGGAAGCACGCACCTCATCACGAATTGCACCTGTGCGCAACGCGACACCAATCAGGACCTTCTCCATACGGCCAGGGGTCCCCTCGTACGCAGGTGGAGGGGAGTCAGATGACATGGACATCCCCCCTACCTGCGGACGGGCCTGGGATGGGGCACCCCTGCTGGTGCATGGTGGTGCAATCACAGTGTCAGGGACAGTGACATGCACAGGCCCCTCCACGGCGACCTGTGCTGCCTCCTGCCCCTGCCCCTGGACTGCAACACTTGCACCAGCAGGGATGCCCCCACCAGGTCCCATGTGCGCCTCAGTAGCGGCCTCCTCCTCCTCTGTGGAAACTACCAACCTGGATGGCTCCACCCCGTCTTCCGCCGTTGCAAGCCCCTGTGGGGGCTCACCCACCCCTTCTGCTGCAGCCGTGGGGGAATCCCTGCCGCTTTGCTCCACAGAGCCGTCTCCGCCCTCTTCTTCATGTGGTGCTGTGTAGAGGGAGACATAGAACACAAGCATCAGGGTACTGTACAATGGTTCCCTAGACAGGAAGCAATAGCAGATGAGTGGCACTGTCAAAGATCACTTCCATCATGTCCCTCCACAACACATGGCTCAATGCAGGTAAAACACATGCGGTAACAGGCATGGCGCATGCTATGGACATTAGCATACATGTCCAAGTTATTCTTTAAACATACACTGTTGTTTTGGAACTCACATGCATCATGTGCCATGCCTATCACATGCACACACTTCACCCTAGTTTCATCCATCTGGCCTCGTACACCACAGACACAGTGGATACAAGGATGACTAGGCTGCATCAGTGAACCGGAACATTGCCACAGACATGTGTCATGCATCCCAGGCATTCACAAGTCACAGACACGCTGGTCAGACACACAGACATGGACAGCATATATGTACATGGCTTCAGCACCCATCCCTCACCCATGTCCAGGAACAGAGACTGGCATGCTTTCATGTGGCCATTCCGCATAGGGCAACCCATGTTGCATTTGAACACATGCACCAACCGTGTGGTTCACACATTACTGGTCTCACATGCATGACATCCCTGCACACACACATGCATACATGGGCTATGTCACACATACAGGCAAGTATCAGACAACCAGCACACTGCGACATGCCCTGTCTCACACAGCAATGCTTGGCCACTTACCGCTCAACTCCAGACGGGTCTGCCTCTCAAGGATCTGGCCGTGGAGCGCTGGGCCTACGCGTTCCTGGACCCTCATCTGGATGGTACTCATGTGGCCCCGGCCCCCCTCTACGAGGCGCCGGGCCTTCAAGAGGGTCCTGGACCTGCAGTCATCCCAGCGCTTCTTGACATGTTGGTAGTCGCGGACTGCCACCTCCTCCGCGTTGATGGCAGTCACGATGTCCGTCCAGATCCGAGTCCGTCCTTCCTTGTTGGCGCGCTTACTTCCGAAGAGGGCATCATACTGCCCCAGGACTTGCTCCACCAGGACACCAACTTCGGTGGCACTGAAGCTGGTGCCCCTCTGCCTCTCTGGCCGGGGGTTGCCAGTGGTGCCAGATGTAGCAGTGCCCGACATGGCAACCCCAGAGGCAGGAGTGGGTGGGCAACTGGGTCCGGGGGCTGGGCTGTGGAGCAACGGTATCCCAGTCGGGAGTCTTCTGTTCCAGCAGGGGTGGACACAGCAAATGGACCCCTGCAGATGGCTGATGTGCAGGCACCAAATGGCAGGACACAGTGGCAGCAGGCAGGCAGGTAGGCAGGCAGCAGCAGATGTCTCGTGGGAGGCTGCTCGGGGCTCTGGGGGGCAGTAATTCGGCCTTTTGGGCAGGAGCGTGGTCTTCCATGTGCTTACGCGTGGCCAGCTTGATACGGAGTGATTTGGCACGTGAAAATCCTGCACGTCTGCGTGTAAATCGAGGAAAGGCCCTTGGCGCGTATGCACGTCAGCACGCATATGCGATTTTATTGGACCAAAGGCCCTTAGCGCGGGAGCGCGTCTGTGACGTGAGGCGCGCAGGTGTTTCCCTCATTACACGTGATGACAGAGCACACGTGGATTTCCACCAATCGCGTGTGGAACTTCCTGCGCACCCCAGAAATACACGTACCCAGGCCAATCGCGTGTACGCTCACTTCCCTCCGATTACACGCGATGACACTCGGACGTGCAGTTTCATTTCATTGGCCCAAAGGCCACCATCCGCAGCTGTGATGCCACGCGCATGGCCGTAGAGAATGGCGCGTGTAAAAATGAAGAGATACACGTCCGAGTGTCAAAGCTGTCAGTGTCACTTCCCTCCGATTACACGCGATGACACTCGGACGTGCAGTTTCATTTCATTGGCCCAAAGGCCACCATCCGCAGCTGTGATGCCACGAGCATGGCCGTAGAGAATGGCGCGTGTAAAAATGAAGAGATACACGTCCGAGTGTCAAAGCGCGTAATTGGTGGAAATGGCCTCATTGCGTATGCGCGTCTGTGACGTGTGTATAAAAGGTACGTGTAGGACGCCATTTCCTTGTACGTGCTTTTCGTGGAGAGCGAGTGGGTGAAATCTGTACTTCTTGTCGGTCCACACGCAATTTACTTCACAGCGTTTCCAGTTCGTACTCCCTGTTACCTCTGACAGTTTTTTCTCTTTTCCTCTTTTTCCTGGGCCTGTTTCCTCAAACAGCTTCCCTACTACTGTTGTCCTGTCTCCTCAGACAGCGTACAATTCTTCTTTTGGCGGGGGTGTTGCCAACGCGCACACGCGCATATTTTTCACGCTTTTGTTCCTGGCAGATGGTGAGTCGTGCACGTATCGCGTAACCCTTCAGAGGTCATTCTAGGCTGCGTGTGACACGCATACGTTCATTCTTGTGTTACTGGGTGCCACAGCGTAGTGCAGGTTTTTTTTTCCACGCACGTGGTCTAGGAGGGGTTGCGTGCACCTTACTTCCCTTTTTTGGGCTGCGTTGCATGACCCGTCATCTTCCCCCAGGGGTGACATACAGCCTTGCTAGAGCACTAGGGTACGATTACCATCTGGTACCCAAGCCCTTTGACCCCCAATTGCCCAGGCCAATAGTTCACATCAACTCCCATACGCACAATAACATCAGTGCCATGGCTGGGAGGCGAACAAGCCGTAAGGGTGGCAAAGGTGGTCGAGCCCCAAGTGGTAGCCGTGGTGGATCCGGTAGGGGACGTGGCCGTGACTTTCAGGGTGCCCCTAGCCCCCCATGTGTGGAGGAGCAGTCAGGGACACCCATGCCCCCCCCCTGGTTGAGGTTACCGTGGCTGACACCATCCATGCTCAGCCCTTGTTGGACCAGCCCACTGTGGAACCAGACCTGGCACAGGGTGACTCCATGGCTGACTTCCAGGTCAGCAGGTCTAGGCCACGTGCGCCGGTGAACGTTGGTGTCATCAGGCCACGTGGATCAGGGGCAGCTAGGTCATCTGCTGCCCCGCGTAGGCAGGCTGGGGAGGCTGCAGGGGCAGCTGCGGCTCCATCCACCCCACCTCTCACACACCCAGCCAGGACAGTGTCGGTCCAAGTCCATCATGCTGACATTCCCCCTGACACCATCACACTTGAGATAATGCCTGCACCAACTCCCATGCTGAGTGTGCAATCCCACGCTCCTGCCCCTAGTGTCCAGAGCGGCGCAGGACACTCCGGATCCCCACCACCTTCCAAGCGGAAGAGGAAGAGTGCTCGTCCAGTAGAGGCTGATGCCCCAGACACGGCTACACAGTCCGGCCCATCAAGGAAGCCCAGCTTCAATGAGGCCGAACTGAATGCACTTGTAGAGTATGTGTCCGCACATGACCGCGAAATGGTGATTGTTGCAGGATCCAAGACCACACCTGCACAACGTCAGGCACACTGGCAGACCATTGCGGACATCATAAGTGCCCTTGGAATCGTGAGGCACACAGCTAATGATTGCTACAAGCGCTGGAATGACCTGAAGCGCAGGGCAAAGAATAAGCTGGCCTCAATTCATGCCGCAACTCTAGTGACTGGAGGTGGGTCTCCAGCAGACGACATAGAACTCACTCCACATGAGCATGTTGCTGGGACACGGCTACACAGTCCGGCCCGTCAAGGAAGCCCAGCTTCAATGAGGCCGAACTGAATGCACTTGTAGAGTATGTGTCCGCACATGACCGCAAAATGGTGATTGTTGCAGGATCCAAGACCACACCTGCACAACGTCAGGCACACTGGCAGACCATTGCGGACATCATAAGTGCCCTTGGAATCGTGAGGCGCACAGCTAATGATTGCTACAAGCGCTGGAATGACCTGAAGCGCAGGGCAAAGAATAAGCTGGACTCAATTCATGCCGCAACTCTAGTGACTGGAGGTGGGTCTCCAGCAGACGACATAGAACTCACTCCACATGAGCATGTTGCTGGGACCTACGTCACGGAGGAACAGATCCAAGGCGTGGGAGTAGTGGCAGATTACGAGGCATTGTCCGGTGAGTGCACATGCATGTGTGTGTCATCCATGTGCATGTTGTGTGTGGGAGGGCTTCTGGTTGTGTGCCAGGGGAGGGTGTGTGTGCCTGAGTGGTTCGGCTCACCCATGTGCCTCTTCCTAAACATTCTTGGCACCAGCATTTGGGTATAGCAGCATCCCTTCGGCCAACATTGGACATCCAGCCCAAGACCACGCCAGTTGCCCATGGAGTGTCATCTTGCCACTACACTGTTGCTTATTTACCTCTGCTTATTTAGGCAGATTGTTTGCATACCACCACTTTTACTCGGGATTTCTCAGTCCTATTGTCACATGTCTGACATGGCTATGGTACAGTTGACTGGCTCAGTTTTGTGGACATGATTAGTTTGGACATGTCCCTGTGCTATAGGACCATTTTTGACTGGCAGCTGCATGTTAAACATTAGAACCATTACAATGAAAATAATCAACCAAATGAACAAACTGGACTGAATGAACAATTGGTGACCTCCTCTCCCTCTTCACTTCATGGCTAGGGTACATGCCATCTGTGTGATGGCATGTGTATTTGACCTGCCAATCACTGGCCAATGTGTGATGGCACTGCTAGGCAGCATGCAGCAAATGTGTTCATCTTCCATCTTGGTGTCATCAATGTGTGGCATCTGCCTCCCCATCACACGCAGTGACGATGCATGCATGGGAGTGTTTTAGTCATGTGGGACATGTGTCAATCAAGTACGGTTTCTGTAGCCTCTCAGCCCTGTGTGCCATGGTGCTAATGCCTGTTTCCATTTGTTGTCTTTTATGTCTTTGCAGGGGAAGACGCACCTGATACTGCTGGGGTTGTGGAGATGGTGCAGACCCAGGGGGGGTCTGAGGGCCGACCGACCACCAGTGAGGGACGTGGTGTGGTGGTGGGTGAGAACCCACAACTGCTGCAGGTTGTGCTCTCAAGGGGTGTCTCTGGCTGCACCTCCCCCGAGCTGTACTCAGGTGTTGATTCGGATGATGAGACCTACGTGCCGTCGCAGGTGAGTGTTCCTGGGAGGGATTCTGTTCTGTCCGACCCACCTGCACCAGGGTTAGAACCCTCAATGGGGATGTCATTGTTGGCAGGTACGCCTTTGGTGGTTACGGATGCAGGGTCACACTCCGCGACATCTGATCCTGTTCCTGGGCCAGCAGATCAGAGGGGGAATGCAGTCCTACAGCCTCAGGCAGTGCCGGCACAGCAAGGCGCAGTTCGCCTTGCCCCAGACAGGTGTGGTGCCCGCCGACGTGGTGGAGGAACGCCACCTGGCAATACCGCATGGGAGCAATCCATTTACGGTATGGCAACCCAACAGGCAGCATCATCAGAGATGATGGCTCAGGCCATGGATAGGGTGGCCACTTCCATTGTCCCTCCCGAAAGGCTGATGGAGCGACTACAGCAGGCAACCGACTCCATCTGCCAGTCACACAGGGAGGACATTCTGGCGTCCAACAGGGACAGGTGGGCGGCACTGGCGACTCTGCAGGAAGCCATCTCCATAGAGTCCCAGGGCCTCAGGGAAGCCCTGAGGCTGGAACTCCTTCACCTCAGGACGACTCTTGTTGAGCTTGAGGCTTCAACAGACCAAAGGACAGAACAGCAGCTGGAGCGTCTCACCCGTACGCTCTCAGCTGAGATGCAGGCAACTAGGGCGGAGGTCCGGGCATCCCGTGAGTTGTTGCATGGGGACCTCCGCACACTCATCCTCCAGAACGAGACCTACCACACCCGCATGCTAGCAGCCATGGAGGAACAGACTAGGGCCTTGCGTGGGCTGCCTCCCATAGTGCCACCACCTCCGGATGCAGCTGCACAGGGTGAGAATAGCGACAGCAGTGATACTCCCACAATAGGGTAGCCGTGTGGGCCATGAGCCCATGGAGGTGTTTTTTTTTCGCAAGATCCACACAGGTGGGTTTTGGTGTGCACCCTGTCCTCGAACCTCCTGGGTGGCCTCCCCAACCCCCCGGGCCCATTAATGGCCATTTTTAATTTTTTAATTTTTTTTTTATTTTCATTTTTTTATTTTTTTTGGGACAGTGTGTTGCCTTGTATGGCTCCCGTGGGCATACGCTGCATTGTGGCTGGGCACATGCAGGCTTGTCATGGATTTGGTTCAGATGCTTGGGTTTTTGTCACACACACCCCTCCTGCTTCCCGTTTCCATGGGCTTGCAAAGGGTGTGCCCAAGTGACATTGACGTACATGGTGACATTGGACTCCCATGAGCTGTGTGGGCAGTCTGTAGTCAATACTGTGTATACATTCATAGTGCATATTGTTGTTGTATTGTACACTGCGTGGTGTATTTATATGTGCCTCTGAATCCATCTCATCCTCCATATTTGCAGGTCCATTCCTCATGTCTGCACAATGTGGTCCACCTTGGAACTGGAGTCCATGTTGTAAGCAGTGCACCTACACTCTTGCGTGGCGCTAACACTGTATACTTGCAAGTGTTCGGAGGGCTGTCATCATCAGGTGGTGAGGCTAGCTAATTTTTAAGTCTGTAATGTCATGTTTAAGGTGGGTTGGAAGTTGTGTAGGTGATTGGTATTATTGGTAAGTATTTGGTAATATGGGCTGTAGGTCCTGCATTACTGTGAGCATTTCAGGTGTGGACAGGTTTCCATTAGGGACACTGTAGCTGCTGACACTTGGGGCATGTTGTGGGGATTCATTTCTTTCCTCTCACATTGCATGACATGCCATGGTGTGTTGTGTGGCCGTGACGTGGAGGGGGTGGGTGACATGGCACTGTTTTCATGTAGTATTTTGCAAGTGGGTATTCATTTCTGCAGCATGGAAGTGTATTTTAATGACACGGCATTGGTGGTGTTTGTGTAGGTAGGGATGCACACATTGTCACACTTCCACATGAACAATCTCAGGCTGTTATGGTTCTGACAGTTGACAGTCCCTTTGTTCGTCTTAATTGTCAGGTCGAGTCATCATTGCTTATCAGATGGTATGTGCCAGGCCTGTGCGCACTCCACTGGGGTGAGATTTCTATGTGAAGTTATTAGCCACCAGCTGCGTACGGGCTGCCTCACCCCGTGCCCTCTCCCCTCCCATGCTCAGCGGGCGTGCATGTGGTTGGGGATGTGGGGGCACCACCATGTCCACGGCCAGGCCCCGGCGTGTTGCAACGTTGTGCAGGACACATGCTGCCACTATGATCCTGCACATTACTGGGGGCGCACATAACAGCTGCCCGCCAGACCGGTCAAGGGAGCGAAAGCGTGACTTGAGCACTCCGAATGTGCGCTCCACTATGCCCCGGGTTGCAATATGGGCTGTGTTGTATCTTACCTCTGGAGGCGTGATGGGGTTCCGAATTGGCGTCATCATGTGGGTGCTCAGAGGGTAGGCACTGTCCCCTGGTGAGGAGGTGATGGGTATCATTAGTGGGGTAGTGACATTACTCTGCATCTGACATGCATGCATGTGCAGTGGCATTCATACTCACCAAGCAGCCATGTATCACCATGCCGCCCAGCTTCGAGGTCACGGCTTAGGGTAGACATTCGGTAAATGAAGCTGTCGTGGGTGGACCCTGGATAGTTTGCATATACTGAGGTGATGATTCCCTTAGCATTACATACTACCTGCACGTTGATGGAATGCCAGTGCTTGCGGTTCCTATAGATGTGCTCAGATGCCCTGGGGGGACGTAGTGCCACATGGGTGCAGTCAATGGCACCTAGCACTTTTGGAAATTGTGCCACACCGTAGAAATCGAGGGTGGCAGCCTGCCTTTCTGCAGGTGTCCTGGGCAGGTATATGTGCCTACGGACTGATGGGCGTGCAGTGATGATGTTCAAGACCTGGTGTAGGCAGCGTGACTGCATGGCCTGTGACACCCCACCCACTATGGCACTTGTCCGCTGAAATTATCCTGTGGCCAAGAAGTGCAGTACATTGAGGACCTTCTCCAGGGGGCTGAGTGCTTGGGAGCACAGGGTGGGTGATGTGAGGTCATCCTCCCACTCACTGAACAGGTCCAGTATTATGTGTGGGGGAAACCTGTACCTCCCATACACCTGGTCATCAGGCATCCCAAAAAGGCTTGTTCTGGGAGTGAAAATTCGGGCCCTCACTATCCTCCTCCTCCTCCTTTGGTAACCCATGGCCACTGCTGCTAGGAATGGTATATTCATCCTGGCGTATGAGCTTGTTTGTGGTTTCCGCGCACTTTTATGCTGCGCAGGTCGACGTACGCCTGCTTCATGCTGGCGTACGTGTGTCAGGATTGGACCCTTTTTCGGCACGTCGTAGGCGAACGTGTGAATCTTCCCGCCCACACCAGGAATACACGTAGCACGCTCTCACAGGCACAGTCGCGGGTAAATATTCCCGCCCACCCCTGTAATACATGTGACCCACTCTCACAGGACCAATCGCGTGTGGAAGTTCACGCGCACCCCGAAGTACACGTACCCAGGCAAATCGCGTGTGGAAGTTCACGCGCACCCCCAGTAATACACGTACCCAGGCAAATCGCGTGTGGAAGTTCACGCGCACCCCGAAGTACACGTACAATCGCGTGTGGAACTTCACGCGCACCACGAAGTACACGTACCCAGGCAAATTGCACGGCTGGGGGGAGGGGTGGTGGGAGACATGAGTGGGGGCCTGGTGGAGGCTGCCCCTGACTGCTGGGGGGTAGGGGGTGGTGGGAGACATGGGTGGGGGCCTGGTGGAGGCTGCCCCTGGTGGCTGGGGGGTGGGGGGTGGTGGTAGACATGAGTGGGGGCCTGGTGGAGGCTGCCCCTGACTGCTGGGGGGTGGGGGTGGTGGGAGACATGAGTGGGGGCCTGGTGGAGGCTGCCCCTGCACTGCGGGGGGTGGGGGTAATAGGGGACATGAGTGGGGGCCTGGTGGAGGCTGCCCCTGACTGCTGGGGGGTGGGGGGTGGTGGGAGACATGAGTGGGGGCCTGGTGGAGGCTGCCCCTGACTGCTGGGGGGTAGGGGGTGGTGGGAGACATGGGTGGGGGCCTGGTGGAGGGTGCCCCTGACTGCTGGGGGGTAGCGGGTGGTGGGAGACATGGGTGGGGGCCTGGTGGAGGCTGGCCCTGACTGCTGGGGGGTAGGGGGTGGTGGGAGACATGGGTGGGGGCCTGGTGGAGGCTGCCCCTGCACTGCGGGGGGGTGGGGGTAATAGGGGACATGAGTGGGGGCCTGGTGGAGGCTGATCCTGGTGGCTGGGGGGTGGGGGTGGTGGGAGACATGAGTGGGGGCCTGGTGGAGGCTGCCCCTGACTGCTGGGGGGGTAGGGGGTGGTGGGAGACATGGGTGGGGGCCTGGTGGAGGCTGCCCCTGGTGGCTGGGGGTGGTGGGAGACATGAGTGGGGGCCTGGTGGAGGCTGCCCCTGACTGCTGGGGGGTGGGGGGTGGTGGGAGACATGAGTGGGGGCCTGGTGGAGGCTGACCCTGACTGCTGGGGGGTAGGGGGTGGTGGGAGACATGGGTGGGGGCCTGGTGGAGGGTGCCCCTGACTGCTAGGGGGTAGGGGGTGGTGGGAGACATGGGTGGGGGCCTGGTGGAGGCTGCCCCTGACTGCTGGGGGTTAGGGGGTGGTGGGAGACATGGGTGGGGGCCTGGTGTAGGCTGCCCCTGCACTGCGGTGGGGTGGGGGTAATAGGGGACATGAGTGGGGGCCTGGTGGAGGCTGCCCCTGGTGGCTGGGGGGTGGGGGTGGTGGGAGACATGAGTGGGGGCCTGGTGGAGGCTGCCCCTGACTGCTGGGGGGTAGGGGGCGGTGGGAGACATGGGTGGGGGCCTGGTGGAGGGTGCCCCTGGTGGCTGGGGGGTGGGGGGTGGTGGGAGACATGAGTGGGGGCCTGGTGGAGGCTGCCCCTGACTGCTGGGGGGTGGGGGTGGTGGGAGACATGAGTGGGGGCCTGGTGGAGGGTGCCCCTGCACTGCTGGGGGGTGGGGGTAATAGGGGACATGAGTGGGGGCCTGGTGGAGGCTGCCCCTGGTGGCTGGGGGGTGGGGGTGGTGGGAGACATGAGTGGGGGCCTGGTGGAGGCTGCCCCTGGTGGCTGGGGGGTGGGGGTGGTGGGAGACATGTGTTGGTAATCAGTGGTGCAAGGTGACATGTGGGTTGGCTGGTGGGCATGGCCATGGTGGATGGGTTGCCTGTGGGACATGAGCAAAGGTGCAGGGTAGTACCATGTGGTGTGGGCTGCCTGCAGGGGCCGTGGAGGGTGTAGAGGGAACACCTGGGGGGACCCACATGGCCATATCACGTGTAGCATTCCCCCACAACACCGAAATACACGTACCCAGCCAAATAGCGTGTGAAACTTCCCGCGCACCCTTGGAATCCACGTAACCAGCCAAATCGCGTGTTGAACTTCCCGCGCACTCCTGAAATCCACGTACCCGGCCAAATCGCGTGTGGAACTTCCCGCGCACCCCTGAAATCCACGTACCCAGCCAAATCGCGTGTTGAACTTCCCGCGCACCCCTGAAATCCACGTACCCGGCCAAATCGCGTGTGGAACTGCCCGCGCACCCCTGAAATCCACGTACCCAGCCAAATCGCGTGTGGAACTTCCCGCGCACCCCTGGAATCCACGTACCCAGCCAATTCGCGTGTGAAACTTCCAGCGCACCCCGAAATACACGTACCCGGCCAAATCGCGTGTGGAACTTCCCGCGCACCCCTGAAATCCACGTACCCAGCCAAATTGCGTGTGGAACTTCCCACGCACCCCTGGAATCCACGTACCCAGCCAATTCGCATGTGAAACTTCCCGCGCACCCCGAAATACACGCACACGTTATTTTTCAGTCAGCGGGTGCCCGTGTTTGTGGGTACCCCTTTGCACGTCATTTGTCCTGGAGGGCCACAGTATAGGACATTCATCATAGCTGTATATAGGTGCTATTTGTTGGCGTACCTTTTGGCGCACATTTTTTACAGGCGCAGGGACGCTACCGCCTGCTTTCCCTTGGCGGTCGTGTTTGGGGCTGTGCGCTGGTTTGACCGTGCGCTGTTTTCCCTATTCGATTCCATGAATACGTGTTGTAGGCGAGCGTGTGGGCGTGACGCCCACATTTTGGCGAGTTGTTCCCCATTCCGAGTGTTACGCCCCGTGTTCCGCCTACTTTTGTTGCGTGCGCCGCGCTATGTGCGATTTTCGCTGTGGCCTGTGCGATTTTCACTGTGACCTGGCGCACGCCGTTAGATGGCCTGTCCGCCAACGTGCGCCGCGCACTTTTTTAGCGCACATCAGATGTTTTTTTCACGCACGCCCTTCCATGAATCGATGTGCGCTGCTTTTCGTGCGATTTTCGCAATTCCACTGCGATTCGCACGTTTTTGCCCACTTGTGCCGCGCTAATTATTCCATGAATCGGCCTGTAAATAGTTTAGAAAAATCAATCTCAAACACAGCAGGCTTGGAAAAGATATTAAAATTATCCTTAAATTGCAGAGTAATGCTTAAACGTAACCTTGAAGTGGACCAAGGGCTAGTTAATGGAGCACTGGGTACAGTTGTTGGCTTTCAAACATACCCACGTGACAACAAAATTCAGTTTGTCAATATTCTCTTTGACAAACTTTCAGAAGTAAAAAGAATAGGACGCTCAAAGGCTCGATTCCTTCTCTTCAAAGACATGTATGTACGCAGAGAACAATTTTCTCTAACTCTTGCATACGCAGTCACCATTCATAAATCACAAGGTCTTACTCTAGACAAAGCAATGATAGACATTGGTAACACAGTCTTTAAAGAAGGCATGAGCTACGTAGCACTGTCACGCCTACCTACAATTGACGGTCTATTTCTAATAAACTTTGATGCAAGTAAAGTAAACACTGATATTCCTTGCATTTTAGAATACAATAGGCTTTGTTCACTATACACCCCCCATCTACAAACATATCCTGTTCCACAAAAAGGAACATTTTCTAAAAGAAAACTAAATCAAACAGAAATGCAACAGGATGTCACTGCAAATCTTCCAAAGAGACTAAAAGAAACTAAAACTTCATCAAGTACCACAAGCAAAAAAGAATCAATTAGGGAAAGTAAACCAGGTACTTCTTAAAAGAAGGAAGACAAACTCCAAAAAAAGCAGTTAGATACAGAACTACCGGGACCATTTAAATTCTCAAATATAGTTGGTGTAAGTTGCTACGCAAATGTAGCAATGAATATTATATTTCAATTACCACCAATTGTTGACAACATTTACTTACACAGTACAGACCCATTGTGTTTGCAAATGTTAGTACTTCACAGAAATGCAGCAAACAATCCTGACAACACGTATAGTGTTTTTGGAATAAGACAACAATTGGACTACTGTGCTGGAATAGTGAAATCCACTATAAACTAACAGGAAGATCCACAAGAATTTCTAATGTACTTACTATTAGTACTGGAAAACAAAAACATACCTATAAATGAAATCTTCCAGATTTCATACATGTGGAAACATACATGCACTCTCTGCAACAATGTGACACAAGAACAAATCCCCAATAAGCGCTTTGTCTATATATCAATACCTAAATGTGAATCCGTTCCATTTCAGCAACTTGTACAAAATGCAATCCAAGGTAGATTATGTTCTACCTGCAATTCGGATAATCGCTCCACGCTACTAATACAAACACATAGTAAATACGTAATACTAATGCTTCTACGTTACAATGCAGATGGTACGAAAAACAACTGCAAGCTGACTGGATTCACACATGGTCAAATTTCACTTAGTAGGAAAACCTTCACAACAATAGGTATAATCTACCACGCAGGAGCCACAACCAACTCAGAGCACTACACTGCATATATAAAAAAAAATGTGGATGGTTTGAATGTAATGATAGTACCGTTACTCTAAAGCAGAGATTACCAGCCAATCTTACAAACGCGTATTTAATGTTCTTAAAACCAAAATTTGATAACTGAACTGCACTTAAACCTTAAGTACACTTGTAGTAAAAAAATATAAACTGTCACAATATTTCAAAACCTATCTAACTGCCCAAAGATTCTACAACAACTAATCAGATAAATTAATACCACTCAATTAGAGCAAAAAATAGACAGTTAGAATACGCCAATTGGTATCTAACTGTCCCAAAATTTACAAATATGCAAACAGATAAATCAATACCACGAAATTATATCAAAACATAAACAGTTAGAATACGCCTACTGGTATGTAACTGGGCCAAAATGTTACAATATCCAAACAAATACCTAATATCTTACTGCTCACAAAAACTTGAACAATCCAATGCATAAAGCATTAGGCAGAAAGAAGAAGTAAACGCGGAAAACAAACAAATAAATAAACTGTAGCATTACAGAAAAAGGTTTTTTTTTTTAATCCAACATGGATTTTTTTTCTCCCACAGACCCAATGATTTTAGCAACAAACAAAGAAACTTTGCACATTGCACAGTACTCTGGTTTGTAATCTACTAAATATGAGGGTCAATAAAAAGAAGAAAATGTTGATTGTACAATGTAATAAGTCATTATAAAATACTAATACAAACATGCTATTTTCTTTTATTACAGAAATTAACAAGAAAAACATGGACTCCCGTTACTAAACCAAATAGTACGTATAACAAGATAAATACAACCATCACAGCATATCACACCTATACAAGCTTATAACATTGTTCCTTATAAATTAGTTTTTGACCCAAAGTTAAAAGCCACTATGGGTGTGATATGCTGCGGTGGTTGTGGCCAGGGCATACACTCTTGGGTGCATGGCCAAATGGCCATGCACCCAACATTCTATACCCTGGCCACAACCACTGCAGCATATCACACCCATAGATGCAAACATTGCAACCATTGTTATGTCCGCGGACAGGGGGAAGGTCCTAGGACAGATTAAACTTGCCAGAGGACAATACAAACAGAGTCCTCAGGACACCCCCATTTTATTTATGTACGAACATTTCTGGACACCGTGATTGTTTTTAAAACATTTTCACCTTGCCAACGAACAATACAGACAACGTCTCCAGGACACTCCCTGCAAACATTCCAAGACCCCACGAGTGTTCTTAGAACACTTTCAAGTTGACACCGAATCCATTCTGTTTATTTACGAACATTCCAGAACAGCCGTGTTGTCCGCAGACAAATCGAACACAACAAAAGCGTCTAGCACATAAATAAAATACAACTTTGAACCTATCTCATACTCCCCCATCCTCCCCAAAGACTTCTACACACCAACACACTTTACTAAATACACATTTTGAACAAACTTTCAACGCGCTGTCTGCGGACGTCTGCAAATGCAAGATGGCGGGTGCGACAGAAAATCTGACGCGCATCACGCACCACGCCGCCCAATCAGCGAACACGTTGCATGTCCGCGGACATGATGCAAGCCGCTGGGCCAATCGGGGTGCTGTCCGCGGAGCGAACAGGGAAGTCCGTCCGCGAAGCGAACACAGATATCACTAATTTTTTTGTCTTACATTTTGGTCATTTTTAAAAAAACTACTGGGCGGATTTACACCAAATTTGCAAAAGCACGCTTTCGGGACCAGGCCGCCGCTGCTGCCGCAAATTTGGTGTAAATCCGTCCAGCGGTTCGGGCTGTAGCCGTAGTTTTTTTCCAATCAGTCTATGGGAAAAAAAAAAGTTTTGGGATCCCCCTATAACTTTTCCCCCCCTGGACGAATCCTCACCAAACTTTGCAAAAATATTTAGAGTGGGCCATATACTCATTTTGCAGAGTTGGTGAGGATTCGTCCAGGGGGAGCTAAGTTATAAGCCTCCCAAAAAGTGCTCTTCCTATGGAAACACCAACTTAACCATAACTACACCGCGGCCATGTAATCAATACCAAATTGTGAATCCATTCCATTTCAGCGCCTTGTACAAAATGCAAACCATGGTAGATTATGCTCTACCTGCAATTCAGATAATCGCTCCACGTTAGTAATACAAACACATAGTAAATCCATAATACTAATGCATCTACGTTACAATGCAGATGGTACCAAAAACAACTGCAAGCTGACTGGATTCACACATGGTCAAATATCACTTGGTAAGAAAACCTTCACAACAATAGGTATAATCTACCACGCAGGAGCCACAACCAATTCAGGGCACTACACTGCATATATAAAAAAGACATGTGGATGGTTTGAATGTAATGATAGTACCATTACTCTAAAGCAGAGATTACCAGCAAATCTTACTAACGCTTTTTTGATGTTCTTAAAACCAATATTTGATAACTAAACTGTATTTAAACCCTAAGTAAACTTGAGTTAAAAAAATATAAACTGTTAGAATACTCCAAAAGCTATCTAACTGCTCAAAGATTCTACAACAACTAATCAGATATATGAATACCACTAAATTAGACCAAAAAATACACAGTTAGAATACGCCAATTGGTATCTAACTGTCCCAAAATTTAACAATATCCAAATAGATAAATCAATACCACTAAAATATATAAAAAAATAGACAATTAGAATACGCCAATTGGTATCTAACTGCTCCAAAATTTTATAATATCCAAACAAATAAATAATATGTTACTGCTCCAAAAAAATGCAACATGCCAAAGTATAAAGCATTAGCAAGTGAACACTGAAAACAAACAAACAAATAAACTATATCATAACAGAAAACGTTTTTTTTTAATCCAACATGGATTTTTTTTTCTCCCACAGACCCAATGATTTTAGCAACGAATACAGAAACTGAGCAAATTGCACAGTACTCTGATTTGTAATCTACTAAATATGAGGGTCCAAAAAAAAAGTATGTTGATTATACAATGTAATAAGTCATTACAAAATACTAATACTAACATGCTATTTTCTTTTATCACAGACATTAACAAGAAATAGATGTACTCCAGTTACTAGACCAAACAGTAAGTATACAATCATAAGGAGAACCATCGCAGCATATCACATCCATAGTATCTAATACCTTTGTTCCTTATACATTTGTTTTTCACCCAAAGTTATAAGCAAATATGAATGTGATATGCTGCGGTGGTTGTGGCCAGGGCATAGAGTCTTGGGTGCTTCGCCATGCACCCAAGACTCTATGCCCTGGCCACAACCACCGCAGCATATCACATCCATAGAGTCAAACATTTCAACTATGGTCTATGGAAACTTTTAATGTCTGCGGACATTATGAGTGTTCTTAGAACACTTTAAACTTGCCAGCGAACAATACGGACAGCGTTTTCAGGACACCCCATACGAACATTTCAGAACAACGCCATAGTTGTTAGAACACTTTCAACTTGACAACGAACAATACAGACCATTTCCTCAGAACACCCCCATTTCGTTTATTTGCGAAATATTTCAGGACACCGCAAGTGTTCTAAGAACACATTCAACTTGCCATCGAACATTACGGACAGCGTCCTCATGACACCCCCATTTTGTTTATTTGCGAACATTTCAGGACACCGCAAGTGTTCTTAGAACACATTCAAATTGACAGCGAACAATACGGACTACGCCTTCAGGACACCCCCTACGAACATTCCAGGACACCGCAAATGTTCTTAGAAACGTCTTCAGAACACCCCCATTTTGTTTATTTGCGAACATTTCAGGACACCGCGAGTGATGTTAGAACACATTCAACTTGACAGAGAACAATACGGACACCGTCCTCAGGGTACCCCCATTTTGTTTATTTGCGAACATTTCAGGACATCGCGAGTGTTCTTAGAAGCGTCTTCAGAACACCACCATCTTGTTTATTTGCGAACATTTCAGGACACCGTGAGTGTTCTTAGAACACATTCAACTTGACAGAGAACAATACAGACAGCATCCTCAGGACACCCCCATTTTGTTTATTTGCGAACATTTCAGGACACCGCGAGTGTTCCTAGAACACATTCAACTTGCCAGCCACAACCCCCCCATTTATATTTGTGAACATTTCAGGACACAGCGAGTGTTCGACAACGTCTTCAGAACACCCCCATTTTGTGTATTTGCGAACATTTCAGGACACCGCCAGTGTTCTTAGAACACATTCAACTTGACAGAGAACAATACGGACAGCGTCCTCAGGACACCCCCTACGAACATTCCCCAGACACCGCAAGTGTTCTTAGAAACACCCCCATTTTGTTTATTTGCGAACATTTCAGGACACCGTGAGTGTTCTTAGAACACATTCAACTTTCCAGCCACAACCCCCCATTCATATTTGCGAACATTTCAGGACACAGCGAGTGTTCGACAACGTCTTCAGAACACCCCCATTTTGTTTATTTGCGAACATTTCAGGACACCGCGAGTGTTCTTAAAACACATTCATCTTGACACAGAACAATACGGACAGCGTCCTCAGGACACCCCCATTTTGTTTATTTCCGAACATTTCTGGACACCGCGAGTGTTCTTAGAACACATTCAACTTGCCAGCCACAACCCCCCATTCATATTTGGGAACATTTCAGGACACAGCGAGTGTTCGACAACGTCTTCAGAACACCCCCATTTTGTGTATTTGCGAACATTTCAGGACACCTCGAGTGTTCTTAGAACACATTCAACTTGGCAGAGAACAATACGGACAGCGTCCTCAGGACACCCCTACGAACATTCCCCAGACACCGCGAGTGTTCTTAGAAACGTTTTCAGAACACCCCCATTTTGTTTATTTGCGAACATTTCAGGACACCGCGAGAGTTCTTAGAACACATTCAACGTGACAGAGAACAATACGGACAGCGTCCTCAGAACACCCCCATTTTGTTTATTTGCAAACATTTCAGGACACCGCGAGTGTTCTTAGAAGCGTCTTCAGAACACCACCATCTTGTTTATTTGCGAACATTTCAGGACACCGCGAGTGTTCTTAGAACACTTTCAACTTGCCAGCCACAACCCCCCATTCATATTTGCGAACATTTCAGGACCCAGCGAGTGTTCGACAACGTCTTCAGAACACCCCCATTTTGTGTATTTGCGAACGTTTTAGGACACCGCAAGTGTTCTTAGAAGCGTCTTCAGAACACCACCATCTTGTTTATTTGCAAACATTTCAGGACACCGCGAATGTTCTTAGAACACATTCAACTTGACAGAGAACAACACGGACAGCGTCCTCAGGACACCCCCATTTTGTTTATTTGCGAACATTTCAGGACACCGCGAGTGTTCTTAGAACACACTCAACTTGCTAGCCACAACCCCCCATTCGTATTTGCGAACATTTCAGGACACAGAGAGTGTTCGTCAACGTCTTCAGAACACCCCCATTTTGTGTATTTGCGAACATTTCAGGACACTGCGAGTGTTCTTAGAACACATTCAACTTGACAACGAACAATACGGACAGCGTCCTCAGGACACCCCCATTTTGTTTATTTGTGAACATTTCAGGACACCGCGAGTGTTCTTAGAACAGTTTCAGCTTGCTTGCGAACAAAACGGACACATATTGAGTCCTCAGAACACCCCCCATTCAGTTTATTTAGAACATTTAAGAACACCTGTGATGTCCGCAGACAAATCGAACACAAAAAGAACGTCAAAAAACACAACTTTCATCCTAACTCATACACTCCCACCTCCCCAAACACTCCTACACACCAACACACTCTACTAAATACAAATTGTGAACAAAGTTTCACCGCGCTGTCCGCGGACGTCTGCAAATCCAAGATGGCGGGCACAACCGAAAATCTGACGCGCTTCACGCTCCACACCGTCCAATCATCGAACACGTTCCATGTCCGCGGACATCACGCAAGCCGATTGGCCAATCAGGACACTGTCCGTGGAGTGAACAGGGAAGTGTGTCCGCGGACCAAACACAGATATCACACATTTTTTTTTACATACTTTTTGGTCATTTGAAAAAAAAACACTGGACGGATTTTCACCAACTTTGCAAAAGCACGCTTTCGGGACCAAGCCGCTGCTCCTGGTCCAAATCTGGTGAAAATCCATCCAGCGGTTTGGGCTGTAGATGCGAGCAAAACATTTTTCCCATTCAGTCTATGGGAAAAAAAAAGTTTTGGGACCCCCCTATAACTTTGCCCCCCCTGGACAAATCCTCACCAATCTTTGCAAAAAAATTCAGAGTGACCCAAATACTTTTTTTGCAAAGTTTGGTGAGGATTCGTCCAGGGAGAGCGAAGTTATAAGCCGCACAAAAAGTGCTCTTCCTATGGAAATACCAACTTAACCATAACTACATGGCCACTACTGTGGCCATGTAATATATAAAGTACTTTAAGAAGATATACGATGGTTAATGCTTATATATAGCACATTGTCCATTTTTAAAATTCTCATTATCAGTAAAAAGAAAATCTAGCCTACACATGTCAGGTAACAAAAGCAAGTGGCGCAGATATGAGATGTCATCAGAAATGTCATCAATGACATTTGTGATGTCTTCATTCATGTACTGGATGTCTTTCTTAGCAGTGCACAGTGGTGGTGTCAGTTATGGTTGCTTACCTTACCAAAACTGACAAATTTCTGGGGGGGGTACGGTTTTACTTGTAATCATGACGCCCCTTTTAACAATGTTATTTCATTGAATTTCATAGGTTTTTATTAGTGCAATATAACAATATCATCCGTTTTAACAACTTTTTTTCATTGTATTTTATATATTCTTCTATGTTGTACAATGCACAGATAGCATTGAAACAAAGATATATTTATGTTTTATAACATAAAAATGTTTGTGAGTGCTATACTACACAATACTTACATATCTCATTCACAATGCTCTTTCATTTATACATAACTGTATATTGGATTCTCCAGTCCCAAAATGTACTTACTGATTCACTGGCTATACAGGTTACAACAACTGCTACAATGATAACACTAAACATACAATGGACAATAGTGGGACCATATAACAATCATCCAAACAGATAAATGAGAAATGTGCTTGAGCTTGAAAAATACCACTGTCTTCAGAGTAAAAAAAAAAAAGAAAATGACCTTTGTCTTTAGTAGCACAACATACATTTTTTTAACCAAATAGTTCCACGTTTTGTTATTGTGCACATGCATCCTGTCAGCAGGACCTGAAACTCTGAAATCATGAAATCAAACCACTTAGTAAAGCAATTTATTTTCACATTTTTATTTATTTCTTTATTTTAATTTTTGTAACGTGTCACATGCCCATAGGGCTCACTGGGCACATACAACGAACAAGATAAAGACATACAAGAAGGTCAGTAACCAGGAGTATAACCAGGAGCAACCTGGATTCAGCCTGGATTAAGGTTGAAAAGGTGGTGTTTAATTCATTTTTTGAAGGGACCAAGTGTATCCACCAGTCGTATTTGCCCAGGAAGGGTGTTGCAAAGCAGGGGGCACCTAGGTGCCAAAGGATGTCCCACCAAACCATACCAGCTTGTATCTGGGTTGGTGTAGTGTCGGATAAGCCGAGGATCGGAGCTGTCTCACTGAGGTGTGAACCTCCAAGCAGTCCTTCAGGTATTTGGGGCATGCATTTGACTAGCATTTAAAAGAAAGTGGGAGGATCTTATGAGTAATCCGATGTTTTACCGGCAACCAATGCAGTTTCCTGCGTGCAGCAGATATAGGGGTTAGTTTAGACATACCATGGATGGTGCAAAGAAATGCTCTATTTTGTGCCACCTGTAAAAAATGTAGGTTGCAATGTGATATGCAAGCCAGCATGCTGTTACAATAGTCCAGTCTGGAGTTAATTAAAACTGTTCCTAGCAAGGAGCAGTGGTTGACAGATATGAAAGGACGGATATGATTAAGAAGCTTGCAGATGAGGCCACATGAGGATCAAATGTGAGAGACATGTGGCTTCATAGTTAGTTCAGCATCGAGGATTACCCCCAATGTTTTAACCTTCATGGAGATATTAATGTTGTTCCCCGCAATAGAGAAGTTTTCAAAGGAAGTACCCCGTTTTTTAAGATGAGGGCCGGATGCTATAGTCAGGAGCTCTGTTTTTTCACTATTCAAGAGAATTGTCAGCCATCCATGCCTGGACAGCATCATAGATTTTATTTATGGCAGCTGAATCCTGCTTGTAGTTCCCACTCAACTCGACGACCTTGGTGTCATCAGCATAATTAGTATACTGTACACCCAGGTCATCTAATAAGTCGAGCAGGGGCCTGATGTAGATATTAAACAGATTTGGTGAGCTGCCCTGGGGATCGCCACAAGTTAGGAAGACCAGAGAAAACCTAATTGTCATGATCCTTGGATGTTTTTCTCTTCAGTGTGTCCCTGTAGCTGGGTGAATGCTACGTTGTCCATGTTTTAAGAATAAAGGGGACATTCGTAATGGGTAGATAGTTTTCAGCGACTCACGGGTCTGCATTACACTTCTTGTGTACTATGGCATATAGACATTTCTTAACATCCTGTAAAAATATGGCACATTACATCGCCTCTTGACATACTTATACATATATATTCAGTTAAAAGCACGTTATGGTTTCAAGTAAAACCAAAAAACCCCTGAAATTCACCAGTTATTTTAAGCTAAGCAACCATAACTCATGCCACCACAGTGGACTGCTAAGACTAACACCCAGGACATCAGATGAATTCCAGGGTTTTTTCGGTTTTACTTGGAACCATAACGTCCCTTTAACAAAGATTTTTCAGTGAATTTCATAGGTTTTTTGTAGGCAACTTAACCATAATGTCCCTTTAACAAAGTTTTTTTTACTGAATTTCATAGGTTTTTAGTAGCGAAACCTAACCATAACGTCCCTTTAACAAAGTTTTTTTTGATTGAATATAGATATGGATAATATGAATTGGATAAATGTTTCCTAGGATTCCCTTAGTTTATATACATATAACATAGAACATACTGAACCCCCATTCTGCGCTATTGGGTCTGATGTTTGCAGACCATGCGTATGTTCGCGGACGGACTCGGTCAACATCAACACTTTCCAATAACTCAGGAGGTATCTTACATTGTTATATCATGCAATATAAACACTGAACATGTTCAAAAAGCAGCACATAAATACATTACATTCAATAATAAATAAGAAGTGGAATATGTGTATGTAGACACCAACCGTCCAATTACATAGCATATGCAACACAATGCAATATACCAAAACAAAATAAATATGCCTCCAACAGAATTACCTCACGTAAACTGCACAGCAAAAAATCAGCAGCACACCTGCGCAACAGTAACAGCAAAACTTAGCAAGAAACTAGTGAGTACACTACATTTATTTCATATATTTACACATTGTAGTAGGTACAGTAAAAATAATATATATATATATATATATATTTCTTTACACAGAAATGTCTAGTACTTTGTAATGCCTGGTAGAAAATGTTCCTCATGATGAAATGAGTGAAAACAGTGATACTAATGTTAGACACTACACTTCTCTATATAAACCAATTATTACCCATTACTTTATGTGTACTCACCATTTATTTTTTAAACACACCATACAGACATCAAAAATAATACAGAAACAAAGACCTTAGAAAATCATCTGCAGCAAATGGAGCAAAAAATGGATCCAGTAAAGGCATACTGCGCTCAGAAATATTATTGTCCCGAGGTTTCGGGCATGTGCTTCTAAGCATACATTGATTGATCGTACAAACATTTCCTATGCAATTTACCATAGTTTTCCTCTTGTTTGCACATGCAAAATCACACAGCAGGGCATGGCCATCTTGTGATAATCTTATCTGTTGCTGCATCGCCCAAGGTTGACTGCCCTGGCGGCAGTCCCTAAGGCTGACATCACCAAATCTAGTGATATTCTCTGCCTGGGTAACGTTAGTTGACACAGAACCCGGAATATCAACACACATTATCTCACAACACAGCGCATCCCAATTCTGACTATAAAACCATACTTTTAAAGAAAATAGCAAGACTGTACATTTTATAAAGTACTTTTATTTCACAATAAACGCTCCAAGAACATCCGGCGATTGCCATATTCAAGAAAATCTGTAATTTTTTTCTTCGCTCTTGATCCATAAATGTTTATCGTGAGTCACGCGGTGATCCTTTTTGGTGTAAAAAGCGCACTGGAAGCACTGTGAATCACAAGGCTTTGGCATAAGCTTGAGGGTAGACCACCGTAAATGATGTCAGGTTGTTTCTTATCACTGGTACCGTGTAAGGGCATATCGGCACGTGGCAATCGACCCAAAAAAAAGTCATTGTTATTCAGCCATTCACGTGTATCTGCAGCTGCCGGTTGTAAAACCCGTCAGTTGGTATCTGGAATAGAGTACAATTGCAGAAATGCAGGATTTAGCTGTTTAAAAACAATAACACCAATGTGTCTCAGTAGCCGATCTTTAGTACAGTTTATCATTTTACCCATTAATTCAGCCCTATGTTAAAACTAATGATGAACACGGACTTGAAACAATTGGAACACAGAGAAAACAACGTGGAAAGTAGTCTTCAATTTAGTTCAAAGGTAGTGCTATACAGTATGTTCAGCTCAAAATGTGATGCGGACACTGACGCTACAATCAAGGAGCAAGCTAAGGGCAAGAAGAACACATAGACAGAATTTTAATTAATTATTAGCGCTGAATTACGTGTTTGTGGAGCCTGGGGGAACCCACTAGTGGTCTACACGCATCTCAATGCTGGACTGCCCATGAGCCCTGGACAAAGGCAAGTACACACACAGGTTGTATTTGCGTGTCGTTGAACTATGACACAAACAACAACCGAGTACAATGTAAGCCAGCAATAATGGTCGGCGAATGATAAGTTGACTCGGTCTATAAAATCGTCGAAAGTAAAACTTACATAATATTTGCCATTTCCATTCTTTTGGCGTAACACAGACACTCCGTACAGGTCAACACATTTTCATAAAATGAAATTACATGTTCCTTTGTCCAGTTTTGGAATAGTGGACCTTATCATATTTGACAGTGTTACATCCCTCCCTTCTTGCATTCCTTTTGGAATCCTCTGTTTGTTTCAAGGTCGAAAAACAATTGAACCTTATACTGTGTATGATGCGTGGGTTTGCTCAGCTCCGAAGCAAACCTTCACTCAAAATGGGAGCCAATAGGCCTTAAAACCATAGTGGCATTAGAAATATTTTTTTTAAAGATATGAATTTTTTGCTACCATTCACCAATTCGGGCGACATTTCTAAAGATTTACTTTGTTCATCTGGAGAACCTCACACTCTCCCAGCGACTCCCACAGCCAGGCCACACCACCTGTCAGCTCAGCCCATCTCCTCTTCACACGGCAAATCACGTAAACATTTTTTGCAAGGAGCAAGTCTCGAGCTCTGACAAAATGTGCTCTTATGAGAATGTCCGAGCAAGCCCTGCTGCAACCCCCTCTGGCCAGGGCACGATCCACTGACCCCATGACCGCAGTCATATTTTGCACACGTGTGTTTGTACTATCCCACTTTGGGTCACTAGTGAGGTGAACAGTGTGGGGTTCTTGCCACCTTACAAATACAGACACATAGTAAATACATAATAGTAATGCTTTTACGTTATAATGCAGATGGTACCAAAAACAACTGCAAGCTAAGTGGATTCACACATGGTAAAGTATCACTTGGTAAGGAAACCTTCACAGCAATAGGTGTAATCTACCACACAGGAGCCACAACCAATGCGGGTCACTACACTGTATATATAAAAAAAACAATTGTGGATGGGTCAAATGTAATGATACTAACATTAATGTAAAACAGAGATTACCAGCACATCTTGTAAACACTTACTTAAAATTCTTAAAACCAAAATTTACTAACTAATCTGTGTATGAACTTAAACAAAACTTGAACTTCAAAACTATGACCAGTTAGAAAACGCCAACAGGTACGTAACAGCCCCAAGATTCTGCAACATGCAAACAAATAAATGAATACCATTAAAATCAAACAAGAAATAAACAGTTACAATACACCAACAGGTATGTAACAGCCCCAAAAATCTGCCACAAACCAACAGATAGATGAATACCACTAAAATGGGAAAAGAAATACAGAAATGAAATACACTAACAGCTATCTAATTATAACAATACTACCACCACTTCCAAATCAAAAAACTTACACACATTATCTCCTACTGAACTCAATGAAAGAAATGTATTGTACCACAAAGTAGAAAGGTTTTTTTCTAATCGAGCATGGATTTGTTTCCCACATACCCAATAATTTAATCAACAAACACAGGAACTGAGCAAATTGCACATTACACTGGTTTGAACTATAGCACTACTAAAGTGCTAACTATGAGGGTCTACAAAATACAGAAATGTCTACTATGCAATGCAATGCTCATTATAAACTACCTACACTAACACAGTGATTGAAAAGAAATGTCTGCTCCAACAACCCATGTCATGAAAAAAACTGCAAAAAACAAGGAGAATTGCCTAGCATTTCGGTGCTGGACTGCAGCAGGGCAGACAAAGACTGATATGTTTGGGATATGTTTTCTCTGTGGAAGATAGTGAGATGAAAACTCTGGGTAAGTCTCTCGTAACCAGGACTAATGTCTAGCAGAGGGACTCCCACGTCCCCTCTCGGTAATTTGCTTGAAAAACCTGCATACAACCAGAAAAAGTCAAACAGTAATATAATGATTGGACTCACAAACACCACAGTGTTACACACTCATTCAAGCAAACACCTCACCATACACCACAACCCAAAATGTTTGCTTCCTAGGGTATCTTATGCTGCAGCACGTGTTGCCAAACAGTACAATCTTGACTGCATGGCCTGGCTAAAACACTTCATGCACCATCACCAAAGGAAACACTAACAGGCCGATTCATGGAATTAATGTGTGCTGAAATTTAAGACACAAGCGTGCGAAAATCGCAGCGAAACCCGCGCACAGCGATTAATGGAAGTTCGTGCGCATGTAAATCCCTGGATGTGCGCTAAAATTCTGCGTGGCGCACGCTGGCGCACACGTCTCCAAACAGCATGCGCTAAGCGCACAGCGAAAGCGCACATAGCGCAGCACACACAACAAAAGTAGGCGAAACAGGGGGCATAACACGTGGAATGGGGAACAACGCGTGAAAATGTGGGTGTCACGGGGGAAGTGCAGGAGGCGAATGCGCGGAGCGCTGACACGCACGTCTACAACACGTATTCATGGAATCTAACGGGGCTAATGCGTGCGCCAAAAAAGACGCGCTAATCCGGAAACACGTACGCCAGCAGGAGGCAGGCGTACGTGGACCCGCGCAGCATAAAAGTACATGCAAACAACAGACAAGCTCAGACGCCAAGATGAATATATATCGTTCCTAGCAGCAGTGGTCGTGGGATACCGCAGGAGGAGGAGGAGGATAGTCAGGCCCAGAATTTTTACACCCAGAACCAGCCTTTTTGGGATGCCTGATGACCAGGTGTATGGGAGGTACAGGTTTCCACCTCACATAATACTCAACCTGGTGAGTGAGTGGGAGGATGACCTCACATCACCCACCCTGTGCTCCAAAGAACTCAGCCCCCTGGAGAAGGTCCTCAATGTACTGCAATTCTTGGCCACTGGATCATTTCAGCAGACAAGTGCTATAGTGGGGGCGGGTGTCACAGGCCACACAGTCACGCTGCCTACACCACGTGTTGGCCATCATGACTGCACGCCCATCAGTCCGCAGGCACATATACCTGCCCAGAACACCTGCAGAAAGGCAGGCACCCGTCCAGGATTTCTATGGGGTGGCACAATTCCCCAAAGTGCTAGGTGCCATTGATTGCACCCATGTGGCTCTACGTCCCCCAGGGCATCTTAGTACATCAATAGAAACCGCAAGCACTGGCATTCCATCAACATGCAGGTAGTATGTGATGCCAAGGGAATTATCACCTCAGTATATGACAACTATCCAGGGTCCACCCACAACAGTTTCATTTACAGAATTTCAACCCTAAACCGGGACGTAGAAGCTGGGCGGCATGGCGATATATGGCTGCTTGGTAGGTATAAATACCACTGCACATGCATGCATGTCAGATACTGAGTAATGTCACAGCCCCACTAATGATACCCATCACCACCTCCCCAGGGGACAGTGCCTACCCTCTGAGCACCCACATGATGACGCCAATTCGAAACCCCACCACGCCACCCGAGGTAAGATACAACACAGCCCATATTGCAACCCGGGCATAGTGGAGCGCACATTCGGAGTGCACAAGTCACGCTTTCGCTCCCTTGACCATTATGGTGGGCAGCTGTTATATGCTCCCGCAGTAATGTGCAGGATCATAGTGGCAGCATGTGTCCTGCACAACATTGCAACACGCCGGGGCCTTCCGGTGGACATGGTGGTACCCCCACATCCCCAACCACATGCACGCCCGCTGCGCATGGGAGGAGAAAAGGCACGTGGTGAGGCAGCCCGTACGCAGCTGGTGGCGAATTACGTCACATAAAATCACACCCCTGTGGAGTGCACACAGCCCTGGCACATACCAGCTGACAATCAATGATGATGACATAAGGAACACTCAACTGTCACAACCATACCAGCCTGAGATTGGTCACCTGGAAGTGTTACATTGTGTGCATCCCTACCTATCCAAACACCACCAATGCTGTGTCATCAAAAGACATACATCTATGCTGCTAAATGCATTACCCCCTTGCTAACTATAACATGAGAACAGCGCCATGTCACCCAACCCCACCCCAGCTCCACCACCAAACACACCATGTCATGTCATGCAATGTGAAAGCAAGCAAATCAATGCACAAGACCTGACACAAGTTTCACAAAGTGCACTGTCCCTAATAGAAACTGCCCACACACAATATGCTCCCAGTAATGTATAACTAACAGCACACATTACCAAATACCACCAAACACAATACTGCAACACACCATGGAAAAATGCAAACACATGACAGTACTAAGTTCAAGTAGTGATAGTCTTACAACCTGAATACATCAGCACATCGACCCCTTCCAACTGTAGAGTGTTGCTGCCACGCAAATGTCTCAGTGTACTGCATACAACATGAACTGCATCTGCAAAGTAGACGGCCTAGTGAAGACATGAGCAAGGAACCTGCAGATTAGCAGGAAGACATGGATGCACAAGCATATATCAATACACCATGCAGTGTACAATACAACAACAATATCCACTAGGGATGTCTACACAGTATTGACTACAGACTGCACGCACAGCTCATGGGAGCCCAACGTCACTGTGTAATTCACTATCACTTGGTCACACCCTTTGCAAGCCCATGGAAACGGGAAGCAGGAGGGGTGTGTGTCTCACAAACCCAAGCATCTAACCCAAACTCAGGACAAGCCTGCATGTGCCCAGCCGGAATACAGTGGATGCCCACGGGAGCCACACAAGTCAACACACTGTAAAAAAAAAATCAAAAATGGCCATGTGGGGGCAAGAGGGGGTGGGGAAGGCCACCCAGGAGGTTTGAGGACAGGGTGCACACCAACACCCACCTGCGTGGATGTTGCAAACAAAAAAAAAACTCCTTGGGCTCATGGCCTGCACGGCTATGCCATTGTTGGAGAACCGCTGTCACTCTGCTCATCCTCTGCTGCTGCATCAGGAGGTGGTGGCACTATGGGAGGCAGTCCAGGCACAGTCCTGGTATGGTCCTCCATGGCAGCAAGCATGCGGGTCTGGAAGGTCTGATTCTGGAGGATTAAAGTGCGAAGATCCCCATGCAGCACATCACGGGTTGCCTGCATTTCTGCATGCATGGCCTCATGTGATGCCCGGATCTCCTCACGTGTTGCATGCAGCTCAGCTGAGAGCGAATGTGTGAGCTGCTCCAGCTGCTGTTCTGCCCTTAAATTACTGGAAGCCTCAAGTTCAACCAGAGTCTGCCTGAGGTTATGTAGTTCTACCCTCAGGGCTTTGCTGTGGCCCTGGGACTCTATTGATATGGATTCGCGCTGAGTCTCCAGTGCCGCCAGTCTGTCCCTGTTGGATGCCAACATGTCTTCCCTGTGTGATTGGTAAATGGAGTCTGTTGCAAGCTGTTGTTGCTCCATCTGCCTTTCAGGGGGGATAATGGAAGTGGCCACCCTCTCCATTGCCTGAGCCATCATTTCTACTGATGCTGCCTGTTGGGTTGCCATACCGTACATGGAGTTTTCCCATACAGAATTGCCTGGTGGCGCACGGCCACCGCGTCGACGGTCACCACACCTGTTTGGGGCAAGGCGATCTGCACCTTGCTGTGCTGGCACTGCCTGAGGCTGCAGGACTGCATTCCCCCTCTGATCTGCTGGCCCAGGAACAGGATCAGATGCTGTGGAGTGTGACCCTGCATCCGTAACCGCCAAAGGCGGACCCACCAACACTGACATCCTCATAGAGGGTTCTACCCCTGGTGCAGGTGGGTTGGACAGAACAGAATCACTGCCAGAAACACTTACCTGCGACGGCACATAAGTCTCATCATCCGATTCAGCACCTGAAAAGAGGTATGGGGAGGTGCACCCAGAGACACCCCTGGACAGTATGGTCTGCAGTCACATTGGGTTTTCACCCGCCACCACACCACGTCCCCCACTGGTGCCCGGTCGTGCCTGAGATTCCTCCTGGATCTGCACCATCTCCTCAACCTCAACAGCATCAAGTGCGTCATCACCTGCAAAAACATGAAAGACAACAAATGGAAACAGGCATGAGCACCATAGCACACACATAGGCTGTGACAAGCCAGAGATCCAGTACATGATTTACACATGTCCCACATGACTATAACCCTGCCATGCATGCACTGTCAAAGAGTTGGGAGTGGAGTCAAAAAGTCAGACACTGGGGAGAGCAAGATGGAAAAGCAAATCATTTGGCGCATGTTGGGTAGCACTGGCATCACACATCAGGCTGTGAGTGGCATGTCCAATACACATACATGACACATGCCGCCACACAGATGTCATGTAGCATAGCCACAGTAACTTACAAAACTACAGCAATATATCAGTGAATGAGTACTGTTACACATCCATGTCACATACACATGATGCGAAGATTAATGCTAAATAGTGTTGCAAAATATGCATGTGCCACACACTGAAACACATCCAGTGTCCAATAACACAGTCATTGTGGGCTGATCAATGGTTGGTCACTTTAACATTACAGGAAACATCTGTCATCTTCCACATGCAAACAGGCCCTAATAAAAAATGTCTGCAGCCCAATACTCCATCGGCCTGAATGGTGTAATCATTAACACAACCAGGTAAAAAAAGTGGCCCAGTGTGGGCTGTAAACAATGACCGAAGCATATCACATATGTTGCAATAGGGCAGAAAAATGCGTAGTAAAAATGGGAGAGTGGAAACAATCAGCCTGAATGAACACTTACAAAATCTGAACAATGTAGTTGCAAGATGACAGTTCAAGGTAAAGTGCACTAATGTGGGCCTAATTGGCAACTGTGGGCAGAAGGGATACCCATAACACTCAGGAGTACACACCTTCACCTGGCACTCAATCAGAACCCTTCACCCAAACAACATACACATGGATTACACACACACGCTTGGGCACTCACCGGACAGTGCGTCGTAATCAGGTAGATCTCCCACACCTTGGATCTGTTCCTCTGTGACGAAGGTCCCAGCAACAGACTCATGTTCAGTGAGTTAATTGTCCTCTTGTGGAGACCCACCGCCAGTCAACAGAGTAGCGGCATGATTTGAGGCCAGCTTGTTCTTTGCTCTGCATTTCAGGTCATTCCACTGCTTGTAGCAATCATCAGCTGTGCGCCTCACAAATCTAAGGGCACTTATGCAGTCTGCGATGGTCTGCCAGTGTGCCCTACATTGACCAGGTGTGGTCTTGCACCCTGGCAACATTTCACGGCTATGTGCCGACACATAGCTCACAAGTGCATCAAGTTCAGGGTCATTAAAGCTAGGCTTCCTCGACATGCCGGACTGTGTAGCCGTGTCTGGGGTCTCAGCCTGTAGTGCCAGAGCACCCTTCTTCCTCTTCTTCAAAGGTGGAGCAGAGTCTGAGTGGCTTGCGCCGCTCTTGTCAGTAGGGGCAGAAGCGCAGGTGGTCTGGGTACTGGGAGTGTGCGAATGCACAATGACCATAGGTCTTGGTGGAGGCATTGGCTGAAGTGTGATGTTGGCAGGGGCAATGACAGTTTGATGAACCAGGACCAACACTGTCCCGGCTGGGAGACTCACAGCTGGGGTGGATAGAGCTGCAGCTGCCCCTGCAGCCTCCCCACACTGCCTACTTGGGGCAGCAGATGACATCGCTGCCCTAGATCCACGTGGTTTGGTGACACCAACTTGCACCGGCACACGTGGCTTAGACTTGCTGACCTGGAAGTCAGCCTGGGAGTCATCCTGTGCCGGCTCAGGTGCCACAATGGGCTGGTCCAACAAGGGCTGAGCTGGGATGGTGTCAGCCACATTTCTCTCAACCATGGGGGGGGGCATGGGTGTCCCTGATTGGTCCTCCACACATGGGGGTCTAGGGGCACCCTGCAAATCCCGGCCACGTCTCCTACCACGCCCACCATGCCCACCTTTTGGAGGTCGGCCACCTTTGTCTCCCTTACCGCTAGGTCGCCTCCCAACCATGGCACTGATGTTGTTGTGTGTATGGGAGTTGCAGTAAACAATTGTCCTGGGCAATTGGGGGTGAAAGGGGTAGGGTACTAGATGGAATTCATACCCTAGTGCTCTAGCAAGGCTGTCTGTGACCCCTAGGGGAAGATGACGGGTCACGCAATGCACAGGCACCCCAAAAACAAAAAGTAACGTGCTCGCAACCCCTCGTAGACCACGTGCATGGAAAAATGAACCTGCACTACGCTGTGGCACCCAGAAACACAAAAACAAGCGTACATGTATTACACACAGCCTACAATTACCTCTGAAGGGGTACGCGACACACGGGGCAAGCGCAGTTGGTAAATGCGTGCGCGACTCACTGTCTGCCTGGGAAAAGAACGTGAAAAAAACACGCATGTGTGCCTAGGCAACTCCCCTGCCAAAAGAAGAACTGTACGCTGTCTGAGGAGACAGGACAAAAGAAGAAGTGAATGCTGTTTGAGGAAACAGGCCCAAAAAAAATAAAGAACGCTGTCAGAGGTAACAGGGAGTACGAACTTGAAACGCTGTGAAGTAATCGCATGTGAACCGACAAGAAGTAAAGAATTCACCCACTCGCTCTCCACGAAAAGCATGTACAAGGGAATGGGGTCCTACACGTACCTTTTAAAGCGGCCCACACGTACAGCGTCACTTACGTGTGTACACGCTAAGGCCCTTTCCTCCAATTACACGAGCTGACACTCAGACGTGCAGTTTTTGGACGTGTACGATGAACATGCACCCGTGTTGATGGAAACGCCTGCGCGCGTCACATAACTTACGCGCGTAGGCCCTTTCCTCGGATTACACGCATCCACACGCGGACGTGCCGTTTTTTCACACGCGCTGATCCACTATGCTCACGTCATGAGGGAAACGCCCGTGCGAGTCACGTCACAGAAGCGCTTATGCGCTAAGGGCCTTTCCTCGAATTACACGCTGACGTGCAAGATTTTCACGTGCCAAATCACTCTGTATCAAGCTGGCCACGCAACAACACACGGAAGACCACGTTCCTGCCCAGAAGGCCGAATTACTGCCCCCCAGAGCCCAGAGCACGCTCCCACGTGCCATCTGCTGCTGCCTGACTGCATGCTGCCCACGTTCCCTGCTATTTGCTGCCTGCACGTCAGCAAGGGGTGCAGTTGCTGTGACCACACCTGCTGGAACCGAAGACTCCCGACTGGGATACCATCGCTCCACAGCCCAGCCCCAGGACCCAGTTGCCCACCCACTCCTGCTCTGGGGTTGCCATGTCGGGCACAACACCATCTGGCACCACTGGCAACCTCCAGCCAGAGAGGCAGAGGGCCACCAGCTTCAGTGCCAGGGAAGTTGGTGTCCTGGTGGAGCAAGTCCTGGGGCAGTATGATGCCCTCTTTGGAAGTTTGCGCGCTGAAAATGAAGGATGGAACAGGATCTGGATGGACATCGTGACTGCCATCAACGCGGAGGGGGTGGCAGTCTGCGACTTACAACATGTCAAGAAGCGCTAGGAGGACTTCAGGTCCAGGACCCTCAACAAGGCCCGGCGCTTCTTGAAGGAAGCGGATGCCAAGGGGCACCGGGGCCACCTGTCCTACCACCAGATGAGGGTCCTGGAACACATATGCCCAGCGCTCCACGTCCAGGTCCTTGAGAGGCAGACCCGTCTGGAGTTGAGCGGTAAGTGTACATGCATACTGATTGAACGCTGTGCGTGTGGTGGTGTGCCAGTAGTGTGCAGGTTGCACATGTGTTTTCGTAGGGCCATGTAGGGATGTTTATGAACAGGGGCGTGAGGCTGCCACATGTGAGTCCTCTTAGGTGTGAGACACATCGATGGTGTATGTGTTGGTAAGCATGCTGTGCAAATGCAGGTGTGGGAGCACACATGTTTGAATTTCTGTGTATGTACGTTGGTATGGTTGTGGTGTCCCACATGGATGGTGGTTCCTGCTGCATGTATCAGCACTGTGTACATGTGCATGTGTGTGTATTTGACAAGTGTGCAACTGTGATGCAACATGGATGCACGTGATACTGATATGTAGAAGGCTGAATGCCAGATGTGACATGTATGGCGATCGCATCACTGCGACAGTTGGAGGAGATGTAGACATGCATGTAAGTGTGGTGGTGTGCGTGCATGTCTAGTGCACTCCCTGTGTTTCATGTGATGTCAGGCTCACCTTCGGCTGTTCATGCTGTTGTATGTGTATGGATGTTGCTGCCTGGTGCAATATTGCTGTGGAAATGCTCATGTGTGTAAGTTGAAATTACATGTGTGTCGTGGAGTGTGATGCCATGTCTGAAGTTTGACACTGCCACTCATATGCAACTGTCATGTGTGTATCAGTCTATTGTACAGTGCCCTGATGTCTGAGTTTTATCTCTCCCTGTCTGCAGCGTCAACTGATGAAGAGGGCGGAGAGGGTGCTGTGGAGCACAGCGGCAGGGATCGCACCACCAGCCGGAGACGCAAGGTCCGGCTCCCCTCCCAGATTGTCATCACGTCGGGGAGTGAGGAGTCTGGTGCCCCGTCCACTAAATGACCTCCACTAAAGTCAGGAATAATTCACCTGTAAACACAGCCAAAGGGAGTAAGAAATACCAGATCAGGGGACCACTACCCAAAAATAACAGTGTAGCAGTCAGAAACAGTCCTTTGATGAATTATGTTGCAGGTTGGAACCTGCATTAACAAAAGTAAATGCTTTGACACATACCAAAGATACGTGTAGTGAGAAGTCTGGAACAGGAGACAGTTAGTGGCAATTGGTCCCGGCAGACTTCAAAACCCACTTTTCATCAATATCTCAATGACATAAATATCATGCGTTTGTGGAAACTTGCCAGTGAAGAGGGCCTATTGACTAATATGGTTCTATTTTCATCATTGCATTACAGGAAACTTGGATGGCTGCACTGTGCTTTCTTGATGGAAGGAACACCGGCAGGTATTGGCTACCAAAGGCCCCATCTGTCACCCTAAGAGAGGACTATTATTCTCAGTACGGCAGCTGTGACACCTAAGCAAAATGGTTGGGCCATCTATGGTCCAGGCAATTAAAGTAGCTCACCTCCAGACTGTTATAGTGTTGATTATTATCTATGACCCCCCTACCCCCAATTTTGCTGCTTCTAAACTTAATGTGGCTACTGTTAGAAAAATATTGGATGAAAAGGTGTCCAACTATTATGGATAGTGGGTAATTTTAATGGTAGAATAGATTACAAAAATATAGACTTATCATTCCCAGGTGAGTCTTCTCCTGCTGAGTTGCCCGTGACAAATCAACAGGGCGAGGCCTGGGCGAATATGCTATATGCACATGGTTTTAACAGACTCAATGGATATTGTCCATGGGATGCTAATAAAGCCTTCACTTGCGTGAGCGGTAAAAGTGCCTCCACTATCGATGATGTCTTTGCCAACAAGGCAGGCTTAGCGTTGGTGGAGGACATGGCTATTCTGACTCGCGAGTAACGTGACCACATGCCCACATGCGGTGACCAATACTTATGACTTAAATGGGGATATTTCTATCAATAGTGGACAGAATCATATACTCTGGTATGCACATAATCTCGACAAAGCTAAAAATGCTTCCCCGTCTTTATCAAGCAGCATGCTGATAACTGCAGCACTATTGGAACCAATATACTATCTGACTTCTCATTATTAATCACAAGTGTGAAAGAGACAATTCAACAGTAACAACACCGTAAAAGCACTGTTTAGTGAGTGTTGGAATAGGGTATATAAGAAGGGATCTCAGTATGACTGCAGGATTGTAGAGGCGAAAAAACAAGTGCGTGTCAATATTGCAGAAGACCTTTACCCTGTACTAGATTTGTACATTGCGATCGAAATTACTGATCACAACAAAATAGCAAAAAATATTATCGTAGATAGTTCAGAGAACATCGGCATAAAATGTGAGAGGAAGACATGGGAACAGATTACCTATATCGCTACTACTAGAAACACCACTGAAATCTGGAAGGTGATAAGGGGGACAGCTAAAAGAGATTGGCCGATTAATAGTGTTTCAGAGGCTGTGTGGTTGAATCTACTTTGGGTGCAACTACCCTTGTCGATGATGAGTTGTCTTTACCACCTGTAAAATGGGAGTGTAAATCATTGATACCAGATATTACCATAATACTTGAGGGGTTATATAACTCTGGAGCAGCTGGACCCGATGGAACATGCAGTAGTCTACTAAAACTGTCTCCAAGGATGTAAGCACATTCATTACATATCCTCTTTGTCCACATTGGAGAATATGGTAATCCCTCTGCATCCTGGAGTGAGAACCATATCCTTCCCATACACAAGAAGGGCCTTTGGAATGAGCCACCCAATTATTGCACGCTAGCCATGTTGGATATACCATAGAAAATATCTGCTAAAGTTCTGCTAGTAGAACTGAATCTGTGGATTAAAGATAATGATATCCACTCGCCTAATCAGATCGGCTTCAGGATAAATCAAATACGGCGCATAATTTACTTATCTTGTTTTCTGCAGTCGAATATGCATAGATGAGACAAGATTCTGCTGTCTGCTGTGCATAGATTGACTTCAGTGCTGCAATCGACACGGTGAGGTGGAATAAACTGTGCAAAGAATTAGTTGCATGGAATATCATGCGTGGCTTGTTAAAAATGATTATGCTACTGCTCACAGACACCATTATAAGGGTTCATCTAGATGGTCAAGGCAAGTTATCTGAACCTATAAGTATGAGAAGAGGTGTGAAACAAGGTTTTATAGTTGCTGCAACCATCTTTAATCTCTATTTTGCTGACCTGAAAGATGTCTTTAGCTATTTGAAAAATTATCCAGTCAAAGTGGGCACACAATAAATCAGCTGTCTCGGATATGCCGATGATCTACTCCTGCTAAACCATACCCATAAGGGGTTGCAAAATATGATCGATGCCCTGGGTGAATTTGCAAATATAACTGGTCTCAGAGTAAACATCACTAAGAGTAAGATCATGGCGTTCACAGGTAAAATGAACAAGCCGATTCATGGAATTAATGTGCGCTGAAAATTTCAGCGCAAGCGTGTGTGCGAAAGCACACATAGCGTGGCGCACACAACAAAAGTAGTCTCACACGCGATTGGATCCGAGTACATGCATTTCTGGGGTTCGCGTGAAGTTTCACACGCGAAAGGGCCTGTGCGAGTGGGGTAGGTGTATTTCTGGGGTACGCGTGGAGTTTCACACGCGATAGGCCCTGTGCGAGTGGGGTACGTGTATAACTGGGGTTCGCATGGAGTTTCATACGCGATTGGCCCTGAGCAAGTGGGCTACGTGTATTCCTGGAGTTCGCGGGAAGTCTCACACGCGATTCCAGCAGAGTATGTGTATTTCGGGGATGCTGGGGAGTCCTACATGTGAATTGGCAGTGTGGGTCCTCCCAGGATTTCCCTCTACACCCTCCACGGCCCCTGCAGGCAGCCCACACCACAGGGGACTACCCCCCACCCCGGGTCATGTCCCGCAGGCAGCCCATCCATCATGGGCATGCCCCCCAGCCAAGCCACATGTCACCTTACACTACTGATCACCAACGCATGACCCCCTGCACCCCCACCCCCCAGCAGTACAGGGCACCGGCCAGCAGGCCCCCACTCATGTCCCCCAGCCCCCTCACCCCCCAGCATTGACAGGCACCTGCCAGCAGGCCCCGTCACATGTACCCCAGCACCCCCACCCCCCAGCAGTGCAGGGCACCTGCCAGCAGGCCCCCACTCATGTCCCACTCATGTCCCCAAGCACCCCCACCCCCCAGCAGTCAGGGGCACCTGCCAGCAGGCCCCCACTCATGTCCCCAGCCCCCCCATGCCCCCAGCATTCACAGGCACCTGCCAGCAGGCCCCGACACATGTACCCCAGCACCCCCACCCCCCAGCAGTCAGGGACACCTGCCAGCAGGCCCCCACTCATGTCCCCAGCCCCCCCATGCCCCCAGCATTCACAGGCACCTGCCAGCAGGCCCCGACACATGTACCCCAGCACCCCCACACCCCAGCAGTGCAGGGCACCTGCCAGCAGGCCCTGACACATGTCCCCCAGCACCCCCACTCCACAGCCGTGCAGGGCACCTGCCAGCAGGCCCCCACTCATGTCCCACTCATGTCCCCCAGCACCCCCACCCCCCAACAGTGCAGGGCACCTGCCAGCAGGCCCCCACTCATGTCCCACTCATGTCCCCCAGCACCCCCACCCCCCAGCACTCAGGGGCACCTGCCAGCAGGCCCCCACTCATGTCCCCCAGACTCCCCACCCCCCAGCATTGACAGGCACCTGCCAGCAGGCCCCGACACATGTCCCCCAGCACCCCACCCCACAGCCGTGCAGGGCACCTGCCAGCAGGCCCCCACTCATGTCCCCCAGCACCCCCACCCCCCAACAGTGCAGGGCACCTGCCAGCAGGCCCCCACTCATGGCCCACTCATGTCCCCCAGCACCCCCACCCCCCCAGCATTGACAGGCACCTGCCAGCAGGCCCCGACACATGTCCCCCAGCACCCCCACCCCTAGCAGTACAGGGCACCTGCCAGCAGGCCCCCACTCATGTCCCACTCATGTCCCCCAGCACCCCCACCCCCCCAGCATTGACAGGCACCTGCCAGCAGGCCACGACACATGTCCCCCAGCAGCACCACATCCCCCAGCAGTGCAGGACACCTGCCAGCAGGCCCCCACTCATGTCCCACTCATGTCCCCCAGCACCCCCACCTCCCCAGCATTGACAGGCACCTGCCAGCAGGCCCGACACATGTCCCCCAGCACCCCCACCCCCCAGCAGTGCAGGGCACCTGCCAGAAGGCCCCCACTCATGTCCCACTCATGTCCCCCAGCACCCCCAACCCTCCAGCATTGACAGGCACCTGCCAGCAGGCCCCGCCACATGTCCCCCAGCACCCCCACCCCCCTGCAGTGCAGGGCACCTGCCAGCAGGCCTCCAATCATGTCCCACTCATGTCCCCCAGCACCCCCACACCGCAGCAGTCATGGGCACCTGCCAGCAGGCCCCCACTCATGTCCCCCAGCACCCCCCTCCCCAGCATTGACAGGCACCTGCCAGCAGGCCCCACACATGTCCCCCAGCACCCCCACCCCCCAGCAGTGCAGGGCACCTGCCAGCAGACCCCCACTCATGTCCCACTCATGTCCCCCAGCCCCCACACCCCCCAGCATTGACAGGCACCTGCCAGCAGGCCCCGACACATGTACCCCAGCACCCCCACCTCCCAGCAGTGCAGGGCACCTAGCAGCAGGCCCCTATCATGTCCCACTCTTGTCTTGTCCCCCAGCACCCCCACCCCCCAGCAGTGCAGGGCACCTGCCAGCAGGCCCCCACACATGTCCCCCAGCACCCCCACCCCCCAGAAGTGCATGGCACCTGCCATCAGGCCCCACACATGTCCCCCAGCACCCCCACCACCCAGCAGTGAGGGGCACCTGCCAGCAGACCCCCACTCATGTCCCACTCATGTCCCCCAGCACCCCCACCCCCCAGCAGTCAGGGGCACCTGCCAGCAGGCCCCGACACATGACCCCCAGCCAACACGTCATCACAATCCAGATCCCTGGCTCTTATGGCCACCCAAATCCCATCCCACGCCACCCCAGTCCAAACACCCAACCAAGTTTTACACCCACTCTAAATTGAAATCCCCATTACATGATAGATCACAAATAAGCAGTATGCGCATGAGTACAAGTCTGTCAGACCCACACAATGGCAACACATGACTGAGAAAACCCACATTTTGACATGCATGAAACCAATGAGAGAAGACCACACATTGGGCCTGATCACGACCTCGGCGGTAACCCTTAAATCCGGTGGTAGCGCTATTACCGCCAGATTTAAGGGTCCGCCGAATCAGGGCTTCGGCGGATTTCACCCCAGCTCTTGGCTGGGGGAAATTGGCCGAAAATTTGCGCTATTACCGCCGGCGGGAAATCCGCCGGCAGTAAGAGCGCAAATTTTCCCCATTGATCCCAATGGGGAATGGGGCATTCCCGAATGGGCTCAATGGGGAATGGGGACTTCCAAGTCCGCCCAACTCGTGATCCCGCGCTATTAGCGCCGGGGGCTATCGCGGTCGCGATAATAGCCCCCGCGCTAATAGCGTTAGCGTTACCGCCGAGGTCGTGATCAGGCCCATTGAAGTAAGAAACAAAAATGTATTCAACTCAAAATGAAGGGAATGAAATCAAAACACACAATAATGCCAATAATAATCAAAATGCAGCATGTCCCAAAAAATGATAAAAAATAAAATGAGAATCCAAATTGATCCAAATGAAGATGTGTCCAAAGTCACCGTCCAACAAAGCAAATCCAAAGGGAAAGAAAAGCGTAATATCCATTGCTCCATGGTGAAAAAACAAAAAAGATGAAGGAGAAAAATCCACTGTAAAACTATGTACAAATAGCAAATCCAGGGTCCATGAGCCCAACGACATAAATGAAACCTACAATGAAACCTACCTAATTACTAACTATATACAAAAATGTGGGGCATAGTCCATGCGCCCCAAATGAAAGAAAAAAGAAATGAAACTTAACACTAATGAACTATATACAATGGCGGCAGGCAAGTCCAACGGCTCACTTGTTGATGTCATGGGCCAGGGCATCATTGAACTCCTGTTCAACGTCTTGGAGGCGGGCCTGTTCTCTGGCCCCGAGGTCTCGCAGGGATAACCCCATTTCTCATTCCAACTCCCTGTGAATTCCCTAAAGGCACTCAGCCCGCCTCAGCGCCCTGCGCATGGAGTTCTCTGCCCTGACCATTGTGAGCCGTGCCTCCTCTGCCTGCCGCTGCTCCGAACCTATCTGCTGGCCCAACCACTGCCACACGGAAGACACTCCCATTCCAGGGTCCTCCTGCCCTCCGGCCGATGCCTGCCCCTCTGATGTAGATGGCCCCGAGCCATGATGCCTCCCACGTTGAGCCTGCCGCTGCCTCTGACGCAACTGCCTCTGCCAGCACGACGGCATCCAGGCTGATGGAATCAACCAACACTGTCATGCACGTGCCCTGCATGATGATGCCGGCGAATCCTCCATGTTCAACCATCGACTGTAGCGCTTTTCTTTTCATAGGCATGGAATATTCATCAAATATCTTGTGTATCTCCATTGTGGGAATACTAGGATCTGACATCCATCTAAACGCTTCTCGCATACATACTTTTAACTTGTCGCCCCGTTGTACTGACGACATCGAATGTCGTTGTTGTATATATGGCTCTACAGTTTCCTTCCTATTTCTCCCAATATCTCTGCTCCTGTACCCAGGTGCAGTAAACATTTCGGCATAATCATTATCTAATTCATCTTTAAGCTCAAAAAGTCTATACACATGTTCTCTCACTTCTTCATCCCTCTCCCTACAGCGTGCTAATGTATTCAAATCTAACAATCGCTGCGGTGGTAATTTCCCAATTAGCTGTTTCTATTTTTCCACCAAATATTCACCAATGCATTCCAAAACTACCTGTCTTTCGTTGCTTCTACGGAAGTCATATATCGTAGCCAATATTGCCGTCCCATCATTCCCGTCTATATACATCTCTGCCTGTTGCTGCAATTCCACCTTCCTTTCTTTGCTGATTGCGCTGCGGGTTACCCTCGTGCACCCCCGTTGGTCAGTCCCGCCTCCTGCCCACACGGTTTCAACTTCAACCCCGGGAGGAACGGACGGTACCGAGTCTGTGTCTAAGGCGGGAGGTGCGGATGGGACAATGGGAACAGGGAGCGTCTGTTGTAAGCCTGGTTGGCTAATAGGAAGTATTACGCGTGCAGTCTGTGGTTGTGGGAGGGCTTGAGCAACCAGAGGGGGAGCTTGAGCTATGGGCGGGGTCTGGGCAATAGCTACTGATGTGTCTGGTCTTACTTCTGATCTTGGGCCTTGTTTTGTATGGGTCAATATATTTTCTATGAATTCATCTGCTATGTGTAATTCTCGTTGTGGGTATATCTTTTCTATATTCAACTGGTCACGCCTGCCTGCCCTTCTTAGACTCTCAGTCCACTCCTCCTCTTCTTTTTCTTCCGCTACTTCGCCTTTTGATTTATGCCTGCACGCATGCTTTGCTCTGCTTTTAAATCGGAGCATTGCGCCCTTTCCCCAGTCTTTAATAGTCTCAAATGCTGCAGGACGTGCTTTCTTTCTTATCAACACCCTTTCCAGGTTATCTATCCTCGCCATCTCAAAACTACCATTAATCGGCCACTTGTTGCTTTCTGGTTTGCCTATGCCAAGTCTCACAGAATATTTTCGCACCCACTCCATACTTTACATACATCTCAAACACCGGCGTTCCCCCAGGTGGTACAATTTGGCCATCTTCCAAAGATTGTCTACCACAGCGGAAAAACCCTGCTAGGGTGGACAATACCCCAGGCATGTTTCAACCTTCCCCCTGGTTAATCAACCTCACCTAGGGTGTTTGATTTTGCAAAGTCAACTCTCAACCAATATCAGGATGCTTTGAATCGGGGAATGACTCACCTGATAAATCAAGTCGTCTGTATACTGACGCACCAAAGGACGTTGTGTCTGCTTTTCTTGGCTTCCGCCTTGTTTCGGGACCCTCGCCTCTTTGTTCTCTAGCCAGGCACGTCGATCAGGGATCAGATGTGTGCAGATCTGCAAAGGAGTCTCTAATCACTTTTACAGGGCGCCCCGAACACCTCTTGATCCCGACTCGATCGTCCTGTCCTCGCCGTTCTCTGCCTTTCTCAATTACAACGTTACGCGATGGAACAAGTGTGGGAGGGTCCCTATTCGGGCGCCATCTTGAAAGGGGCCCCTAGGGGACCCTGACGTCTATGGAAACAAGGCGAGTCACCACACACGATAGAGACGCCAGACACGAGGTTGTATTCCCAAAGCTAGGGTTTTATTGCAAAGCAAAAGTCTCAGTTGGCCAACTCGGTCTCACATCCCGCGACGTGTATCTCTAGACCTCGAGGGACGCAAGAGAGCGAATTACGTACATCAGTTACATATATACAAAATGCATATCAAACAATCAGCTATGACATGTTTAACACCCCCCTTTATTGGGTTTCTTTGAACTTGGTGTGATGATGGACATCTCCAACCACTATGACACCTTCAAACATCTATTCTAGTAAGAATTTGCAATTTGTGAGTGCGAAGGCATCTTTCAGTTATTGATTAGAACACGGCGCTTCTGTTCTTGGAAGCGAACTACATACGGGGGGAGTTGCATTCTGGACCTTGCTATCTATCGGGTGCTATTCGCGTGCTGGAAGCCGACATGCTCTAGTGGGCTCAGCAAAGGGGGGGCCGTAAGAAAAGCATAATTCAAGCCTTTAGTGGTATTAGTCTAACATATTCTACCATATAACGAGACACGCTGGCAGCTGTGAAATGATTAAATGCCCTGCAGCTCTGCTTCAAGGCTACATTTGGGAGGGAGCCGGGCATTCTTCCTGGTGCTGCCTACGTTTGGTTTCAGCGAACTCTTGTTATCCTCACGGCCCTGCGGCCTTGTCCCTTTCACATACAGACAACAATGTTTCACAGTCGAGCAGTGTACGCGGAAAATATACTGCAAAGCAATAGGAACAGAAAGCAATGAGCAATGGTTTAAAAAACAAAATGGCGATTCTTGTTACATCAAAATGGCCATTCATTGGCAAACTCGAAAACCTATATTTTGTCATATCGTGCATGAGACGGTTGGCCCACGGCCACCAAAATGCGTTTGCGGTCTCAAAGTAGAGGTATGTGTATTTCTAGACTGACAGTAGTCTCAAAAAAGGGAAGTACAAACCATCAGCTCACTGGTCACAGTCAAATTACAATAACAGTACATTCAAAATGGTTGATATAAAACCACTTAGAAAAATAGTGACATGGAAAGTGGACTTAAGTTCCCAAGTGCACAAGAAGGCTGACACATTTTCACTATAACCTGTAAAATCAGAAAACAGTAAACACATATAAACCAATCAATTATAAACAGAGGAACAGTGACATCATTTTTAGTAGAATTAAGCCACAAAACAAGTACAAAGTTCCATCAATGTCCAAAACAAAAAATATTTTACAGAGTGAATACAGGATGTTCCATGGTAAAACTGTGTGGTTGTATATGACTCTAAAACTAATTGGTTTGATGTGAGAGAAATGAAATTGGGCCATGTTTTTCCAAAGTAAGTTACTATAACAAACAGCGAACATACAGATGCCATACTCATTCATTGTGGAGGTAATGATTTGAGGAATGTTTAAGCCATGTCTCTATCTGTGATTATGAAAAATTATATGCTAAAATTAATGAAACAAAGCAGCTTCATTTTCTACATGTAACAATACGCAATACACAATAAAATAGAGTAAAAAGTCACAATAAAATGAAGTTAATACATCCAGCTAATAAATTAGTCTTGCATATGGGAGTCCTGCCCAAGTCGCTGTGTTTTCAAATACCAATATTGTCTGGAGCCTGACTGGCAGGATAAACCCGATCAAGGCCAGATGCCTTCTTTTTGTTAAATAAGATTTAGGGTTATCCATTACAAAAGATTGTCGAGTGTATTCCCGGAACTCCCTCAATGTGTTAAGATGGGTTAATGCCTGCTCAATGTCAAAGGCGCTTGCTTTAGCTGGGATCCTTTCAATATTAAATCCCAGCCAGGTATCTGGAATTGGAGTCACACCAATATCCTCAAAATACTGCGTAACCCTTTTATCCAAGATGCTAAACCAATTGCTCATTGGATATCTACTGGCATGTGGCAGTGTAAGTGACAGTAAACTTTCTGATCCCCCTAATGCATAATTTATCTTGGCCCAGAGATCACAATATGCCGGGGACGATGACATAAAGTGGGATGGGAGTCCTAATTCCAATCTGATTGCCTGTGTTGGAGTACCCAAGAGCAAGTTTAGCATAGATCGTAAGATCTTTCTCTCCAACTTGATCAAAGATACTACCAATTTCTATGGAAATACTTTGATGGCATAAAGGTAGGCATGATTGAGAGCTTGTATGCTAGGATCTTGGCTTCAATACATCTCCCACCTTGTTAGTCAATCGTCTTTTTTAGTGCAAGCCATTTGATCCAAGCTTTTTGAGTTACCTCCTCCAAATGAAAGGCACCAGAAAAATGAGCCCTGATGGTAATTCCTAAATATCTGTAATCATACGACATTTCCACGTTTTTGCCACCCAAACACCAGTCAATAGGGTTACTAATTCTTGCACCTTTCCCAAGCACCATCATTTTCTTAATATTTGGTCTCAAATTGAGCTTAGATGCGAATTCTAAAAGGGTCTGTAGTGAATGCTGCAATCCAATTTTAGTTATATTGAGGATAACAACGTCATCCGTGTATGATATACATACCAGGCCCTTATTCCCACATTGTGGTGGAAAATGTGCCAGGTCTCCCTGTCTCTGTGCAAGTAGTAACAAGTAAAGGTTGAAAAGCCGGGGCGCTAAGGCGCACCCCTGTTTAAATTCTCTCATTGTCACTATAGGGTCAGAGAGTTCACCATTTTGGATATTACCCATTCGACAAACAGTTGTTTTAGGATATGTGCCCACAATTCGGTGTCTGCCTTCAGAACCAAATTAGAAAGGCCATCCAGGCCTGCTGCATTAGATGCTTTTAGTTGATTTATTTTAGCCTCTACGTCAACCGTTTTTATATATTCACTAACCATAGAATTGACCTTAGGGCTAACTTCCCGGGGCACACTATGGGGGCCGTCAAAGGACTTCTTAATGAACTCCACCCATTTTGCTTCTGTTAAAGTCACTAATTCCCTTGGTTGGTTGGGAATACCTTGGGAACTCCCCAGCCAGTACCAGAATTTTCTTGCGTCATTTTTTCTAATGAACTTGTTCAGATATTTCCAGCGCTCATCATTTTGTGAAAAATTATGGTTTATAATTTTTCTTCAGGGTGGCTATCGTTTTTCTCTTTTCGGACTCTGACCAAGAATTATTTTTTTCCTACTGCTTGAAGGGAAGAGTTTAATTCTCTCTTCTTTATAGCAATCCTTTGGTCAAATTGACGGCCGGGTTGATGGAGGCCATTTTGAATGGCCACTTGTCTAGTTAACATTATGTCCATAGTGGCTTGGTAGATAGTTCCAAAATGGTATCCTGTGATATATACCCATCAACTGCCAAGTCATGGTTTCTGAGAAGAACATTTTATTTCTCTATCATTCTAGTACACCAACAGAGGCCGTTTCCTCCTAGATTGACCTCTACCTGACCCTTCAGCCTCCTTCTTCCTATTTGATTTACTTTCTCAGTGGACATTATTAACATTGAATGATCACTCGCCTCTGTTTCTCTGATTTCTAGCATGGGCAATAGTCCCCCCTCCTGATTATTCATGAAGATGGAAACTATTTGGGTGTTGTGACTACCATTTGACCAAATAAGCATCTCTAACCCATTGCCCATATGTATGGGGGTGAGGTCAAACTATGCCATTACTCATATCCATTCCCCCGCCCTCGCCATACCCCTTGATCTGGGTCCCGTATTCATTCCCTTCCTTCCCTGTTGGGCTTGAACACAATCAACATTGAAATGCCTAGTTACAACCCCCCCCCCTGCCCCTTTCCTGGGAATTAGTCCACCAAAGCTCTCAAGGTTTCCATCATGGTATCCATAATTTCCAATGACATAACTCCTCCAGTGGGGTCATACAATGTAGCCAACAGGATAGGTATGGAACTCTGTCTCCAGGGTTCATCATGGATGCTGCCAAGAAGTTTGGGTGGGGAGGCCCAGGGATAAATTCCACCATGTTAAGAGTAATATCTAGCCCCCATGACTAGACCACCTTTAGGTCTTCCCTTCACAGGAGAGTTTGGCAGACAAAAAACTAGGGAGTGCCCATCCATTGCAAATGAGTCACAAAGCCACGTCTCTTGTAAGCAAAAACGTGACATGGCTCTCAGTGTCTTCATTGATTCAACATTCTGTAGGAAAGAACCATGCCCTCTCGAGTTCTAGGACAGAATTGAGAACCCTTAGCCCCTTCTCCTGTCAATGCATTTGTGAAGAGACATTCTCCCACCTTCCCGTTTGTCTCCTGGGGTTTGGATTAACATCCAGGCTCCAATGGCTGGTATATTGTTCCCTTAAGACCCATCCCTCAGGCTCAAGGGTTTTGTGCAGGGATGGGATAAATACCTGAGTCTCAAAGCCAAGCTGACTCAATGCCTGCACATATTTGCAAATCCTTTCCACCACAATGGGGGACACGCATGTCACCACCACCCAATTATCATAGCTATCAAATTTAGGCAGTTCCCATTTTAAAAGATCATTGGTGGTGATTAAGGCTAGATCCGGTATCATATGCAATAATTCCAGGTGCCAGGATCTATTTAAAAATGGTTTATTTGTTGACACACTTTTATCCCCAGTTTTGATATGGATCAGGTATGCGCACCATTTTGGATCATTCATTTGTGTCTCCTTAATCCTAGGTCGTAGTCTTAGCTGCTCAATCCATCCTGCCCAAGTTAGTGGAACCAGCACCTTCTGGATTTCCAGAGCTGCAGTTGGTACCAAGCTCATCTTTTTGATATTCAATGCAGCCGGAGGATCACCTGCATTCGGACCCAGCCTTGGGGCTTTCTCCCAGGTTTCTTTTGTCAAATCAATGGCTGTTCCACCTGCGGTTGCATGCTGGTAACCTGTGGCCTTTGATCCACCCCTACCGGTCCAGCCAGTCCACAGATTTTGTTATTAAGTGGCTGGTTCAAGGATTTAGAAACCCAGCCATCCATCGGGCCCTTTAATAGAACGTGTCTAATCTTGCCATCTGGCAAAGTGTTTGTGGCTCTGATTGCCCCTTTCCCTTTGATAAGTGTTTCTGCTTGAGTGTGGTTTCTATCTTTGTTTCCTTTGGGGGCAAATTCGATCCCTCATTGGGCTTGCTTACCTTATTTATACATCTGAGCTTCATGGGCGGAGACTCAGGGGTATTTAACAAGGAAGGTAGGCACAGATAGCTTCAAGCGCCCCGCTCTCTGATTCCGCCACCACATTTGCCCTTTCTTGAGTGGGCTAATTCTTCCTAGGCGACAAAGTGGCACTTATTGTATGATTTATGTTTTGCTTAATCAACTCCTCCAATGTTGGGGCTTTAGAGTGTTTTAGTATGAATGCTACTTCAGCCAATTCCTCTCTTAGGGATTTTCGTTCCTGCCATCCTAGCACATACCAGAAAAGGGCATCCATTTTTGTCTCGAAGATGTCAAATCCCCTCTTATTGTGAGGTGGACTACTCCCATCCTTTATGGATTCGTTTTCCCCAGATTCTCCCACCGTCATGTCCCCTTCACTGTCAGACTTGCCTGGAGCTGATTCTGATGAAGTCATTACATTTTCCAGGTCTGGCGTGCGAGAAAGGTTAGAGAACATCAGATTGTCCGGCTCCAGGTCCCCTGGTACCATGGAACTCCTCCTAGCTACTCTACATAGTTTGAGGAGTGACCCATTGTTGTCTACAGATATAATTGATTCCTGTTCTACGATTCCAGGGAGCATTGAGTTTGCCGGGGGGCCAAGTGCTTCAGCGTCATGCTTATTTAGGATAAAAAAGGACCAAGTATAATTGTAAAATCAAGAAATAATGGAGAAATTGTAACAATGTAGAATCTGCTTTCATCACAGAGCATTAACATGCATGGATATCAAATAACAACATCCAGTTTTACATGTCTAACCTTTATAGCCAAGGTGGAGTTAATTTAACTCATGATAAAAGGCACACTTCCCTGACAAAATGTTTTCAACAATGCAACTGTGTTAAAAATCAAACACAATACATCCCAAAAGTCCTAAAATCTAGCTCATGCCAATGGCCATTTTGTGAGAATCTAAACCATGTAAAAACTCTTGGAGTAAACGTTTTATTTGGTTTAATATGTTTTGTTTTCACAATTGAAAATGTGAAATGTTCTCAAATCTGACAATTTCCTTCACCAATGTGTAGGCGATCTTAGGATAATGCAAATACAACTTGACATGTTGCCTGTGTTCAAATAACAGACTCATTTCCACTAACCAAAAAAGGAAAATACTGTACTCCTATTCAAAAATAGCTGCCCACATGCTGAGCAAGTAGCTCTTTGCCCATATACTCCATCTACAGTAAAACTTGAAACATAGCCAATGTCTTTCAAACACTATACCTTTGTTCTCCACACCACTATTAATGCCATTATCTATAGAGGAGGTCTCATCACACTCTACAGAAAACTCACACTCGTCATGTAAAGAAACAATGGAATAAGAGCCAGAATGGGCATCACACATAATGCGCATACTTCTAACTTTACAATTAAGCACAAAAGCACAACACAATCAAAACAACAATGAGTATTTTCTACACACACGTCCACATTCCCATTTAAAACCCACCCACTTCCTTATCAACCTATGCAATATTTCCTCTGGCCTCCAATCAAGAAGGGTATTCCAAAAAAATGTCATTCCATCACCCAATTATGTAATCTGTACAAAAACAACCTTTCATTTATTCAACAGTAAGGTTCTATGTGACGTATTTGACATAAACTATGTTAAAAATATAAAACAATCCTATTCTCCTGATCCCCATGAGAACCAAGACCTCAGTTGCATGAGTTGTCGCTTTAATCACTATTGTCATGAAATTACCATTTTACGTGAACATCCCACAGTAATATGCATTGCAAATCTAAGTTGTAATACACATCCAAATTATAATGGATAGCTAGAGAAACACAAACCAACATTAGTAACATATTTTCACTACATAACAAACATGTTCCCATATTTTAAAAGTATTTTTCTTTTGCAGAATTCCACCTGTTCCTGTTGCAGGAATGTAGGCACACCAAATGTACATGACATCCCATTGACTAGCTCCTTGGCTGTTTTAATCCAAGATTTCCCATTCACACGAGATTCCCACAGCAATACACATTTCTACAGCAAAGTTGTCAAAGACATCCCAAATTAAAATGCATGCCCAGTGACAGACAAAGTCATATTCCCGACATATTTATGCTACGTAAAATATATTTTAGCGTAGTTTAAAGGATTTGTATTTGCCATAATCATCCCTTTTTCAGAGGATTAGAGTCCTGCTACAAATACACACCATCCCTTTGGCTTCCCACGCAGCAGTTATTGCCACAAGATTTACGTTTATGCGGGATTTTCGTCGTAAAACCTATTTCCAAGACAAAGTTGTCAAAAACATATGAAATTGCAATTCATGCCGAGTGATACAAACCAATATATCAGACATTTTTACGCAATGTAACAAACATCTGTGCATGTTTTAAAGCATTTTTTAGTGTATTTGTTCGTTTTCCCCGGGACCAAATCCCCATTGACTTCTCCTAACCCATTATCACCACAAAATGTGTTTTTACCATAGATTTCCATGGCAACACAGATTTCCAAGTAGTAAAACACATAACAAATTACATTTCCTGTCCATTGACACAAAAACTAGCATAAATGAATTATTTAGAATATGTGCAAAACATTTACCTGTACTTCAAAACATATTATTGACATACGTTCACCATTTCCATGGCTAGGTTTGCATTTACAAAATATTTCCAAGGCAACATGCATTTCCAAAATAAAGTTGTAAAACATTTTCCACATTACAATTCAAGTGACACACAAACTAACATTCCTGAAGTATGCATGCAATGCATGAAACATTTTGTTGTATTTGTCCCATTTCTGCAAGGGCAAAGGCCCATTGACGTGTCCGTTATAACTGCACGATTTTTGTGCAGGTGGGATATCCACTTCATTTTTAAACACATCCCAAATTACAATTCATGCCTACTGACACACAAACTAACATTCCTGATATATTTACACTATGCAAAAAACATTTGCTAGTATATTAAATCATTTTTCCCGCACTCACCCAGATTTTGCGTGATGGAAGTCCCAATGGATGGAAGTCCAAATGGAAGCTGCCTTACCCGTTATCCCTGAGAGATTTGCGATTACGCAACATTTCTGTGACAATATCTACAAAACAAAGATGTCCTTCTGGTATCAGTCTCCTCTCACTGCTTCAGTTTAGTTTCTTTTAGTACCTTTAAAAAAGCCTCTGCAAATTCATAATTTATGCTGTTACATGTATGCACATGCTGTGCAATTCCTATTCATACTGGACAGAAATACACTGGACCGAGCTGACAGGTTCCCACTCTGACCTTGTCAAGTTTAATGCAGTTGCCAGGTCCTGAAATTCTGATCAACACGACAGCCAACAATAGCCCAATAGAGACTCCTGAGGGTAGTGCCCACCACAGGTTGATACTTACATGTATGGGATCCTCCAGAAGATGGCGGATTCAACAAAAATAATGAATTTCGCATGTGCCTAGAAATCGTCTGACAATCTGAATGTAGTGAGACAAAAGCAACAGATTGGCTGTGCTCAATGTTCACCCATTTATGCTTATGCAACCCTACTATCAACCCTACTATCCGGTGATTTAGCACAACAGGCCAGGAGATGAATGTGAAGACGCGTTCACAGAGGATGGGCAGATTCTTGTAATGTCTTTATTTTTCTTAATAATTCGAAGCAAATATTCTTTTCATGCATTTCAACCGGAGTGAATATTCAAAGAAAAACACGTTATGAAGTTGTCCAAAAGATACATCTGGACTCCCCAGTAATTTGGACTCACTTGCTTGATAATCTTTTCAATTTAATGCAAACACTAACCAGCAAGGCTGTCACTAGGCTTCCCTTCCTCTATCACCAACTACTTAACATGACAAATGAGCATTAAACATTAGGTTACATATCAATCTTTTTTGGCTTCTTATCTGTTACCTTATTTCTTCTCTAACTGTTTCATTATTATGAGTGAGCTCATTATGTGCAATCAACAATATAAAGTGCTATCCTGATCTTCTTTGATAAATTGATCATTCAAACTAAATTGTAGTCCTTCTTTGCAACAAGCAAACAGATCACTCCCATAGATGGCACAGTGAAAAAGTGCAAGTCGGACTCTGTCATTTTCTTGATATGGATTTGACAGCTCCAGTCAGATGGTTTCCCCCTCTTAAACCTTTCTAGTGGTTTATAAAACACTTCCGCAGCGTGCAAGCAAACCAGGAGAACAGCTCTGATGATAACTGTCCCTATGCTTGTATAAGCTTCCTGGCCAGTTTGTTGTATCTTCTACACATGAAAGGCATGGCACTCACTAAAACCACTTGGCTAAGAGAACTGCACTGCAATGCAAGTGGCAAACAATTACCGTTTATCCTTTTATGGGGGTTACTAAAAAGCAAGCACCTCACGTGGTGTTTGAGAAACCTGTCCCTGGAATTAACTAAGTCTTCAAAAGTGCTTTAATGACTTTCGAAGATCTTCCCTTCATTATAGAATCAGATGAGATGCTGACTACTGAAGAGCTGACGACGAAAGGAAAGGTCATTTAGAATATTTTTTAAAGATTTCAGGCTATGAAGAATCTAGGATAGACAGAAGTCAGGTTCTAGATTTGAATACTCCTGTGCTGAGCTTTGTTTGTTAGGTTTATAGTCCTGATTTTTCTGTGCAAGGTCACAGGTTGGTAGAGGTGAACCCACACCCTAAGAAAGGTTTAGAGAGACAGTCCTGGTTACCTCGCAGTTTCTAAATTTGAGAATCCTGTGTATAAATTCATTCCCACGCTAAATGCAGTGTTTTACAGTTAAATGTTTATTAAAGTGTAGACACATAGTCTTGTGGTTGTCAGCCGACATGTGTTTCGACCTTGAGGGTTATTTATCAAGGCAAAATATAGGTTGTAGGATGGGGGATGTTACCCCAGGTCGGACACCCTTGGAATGTAGAGCAGATACGCCAAGACTGTAACAACAGCTTTAGACAATTCAGGACCCAACACTGGGACACAACAATAACATTCCGACCCCAAGGGGGTCCAACCGGGGGCAAAATCCCCCCATCCTACAACCTATATCTTGCCTTGATAAAGACACCTCGAGGTTGAAACATGTGTTGGCTGACCACCCCAAGACGATGTATCTATAGTGTAATAGAAATATCACTGTAAAACACCACTTTTAGCGTGGGAATCAATTTATACACATGATTCTCAAATCTAGAAACGGCGAGGTAACCAGGACTGTCTCCCTACAAAGAATCTAAGCTACATCTCTGTGAATCATGATCATGATTACAGAATATTTCATAACTTCGCATTTCCAATGCACTCACGCCCCACCCACCCTTTCCACTACCCAAACGGGTGTACTTCACAGCGGAGATACTAATACCTAATACCCAAAATGATCACCTTCATGAGGCAACATCCAAAGACACACAGTCCATAAGGTCCTTTCAATGGTAGAGCATGAAGGAGACCCACCCCATTAGACGAAAAGAAAAAGCAACAAGGAAAACTACACACAGTGATTTATTTTAATGAAGGAAAAAATAGGAGGGTTGGCATGTATGGCTTCCACCTCTTCCTAAAGTATCTTGTTCATCCCCCACAGCACTGATAGTCCCCATATTTAATTATTCTATTCTGTGGGTACATATTTTCCCAGGTTTAGTAGTGCAAGTCTATCAGTTGAGGGTCATCTCATGGGGATACATTACCAAAATGGTCAGGGAAGATTCATTACTTACTTCATGGTGTAGCCATTTTATGAGATAATACTATTTTAGTTTATCTCAGGTGGATTATGCTCCTGCCCATCATATGGGCAAGATCTGGAGATGAAACGATAGAGACCTTGCACGGATCACTGGGGCATATTTTTCCTCTACTGTAGAATCTTGTGTGAAAGACTATGGACCACATTATGGGTCTGACGGTAACCCTTCCGGTGCTACTATATTTTTGTAGTAATTAAAATGCACGACTTTGTACAGAAGAAACTGAAAATAAGTGGCAGGGATTGTAAAAGAATTTCCCTTCCAGGTCTTATAAGTAATTGCACAGGTGGTAGCAGATCCCCTTTGCTATGAACGATTCTACAAATGTATATTGTTTTATTTATGTAGTAATTCAAATATGTGACTCTTTATATAGAGGCAAACAAAACATGACCTTGATAGTTCAAGGGGTTCAGCTCGAGGTGTTATTAGTAATTGCACAGGTAGTTGCAGATCTCCATGGCTACTAAGCTGTGAGGCTAATAGGCTAATTGCTGCTCAAAGTGTACATACATATTTGCCCCATATTATCTATCTATGCATTTGTACTATTGTGGATGATAAACAAATTCATTGACGCCTGTTCCAACATACATAATGATAAGTTATTCATATAGTGATTTTGCCAAAGCGCTGTATATTGTATATACAATTATTACCCAACAAAAGTTGCTATTCATTGATTGCCCTCAGAATGATGATAGGCTGACTCGGACTTGCTGACAATTGAACTTACGACCTGCAGATCACACACAGATTGCAACAGTGAGCTCTCAACCCTCTGAGCTATCTTACTAGATATGATCAATTAAAGGCCTACACCTTGGACATTTGCAGTGTGGTTGTTTTCTGACGCCACACAGTGGAGAGAATGGAGATGTGACATTAGTTTTGCTTTTGGAAAATTGTAAAATGGGAAACACAAATACATTCCCCAGAGTGTGCTCACTGAGATGGAGGTTTGCATGTCATGGCAAAGGGTGCATCGCATATAGGTCGATATTAAAAATATTAATGAAAGTACTGCAATCATAGTTGGGTCCATTATTATATTAACCCAAGTATTTTACATAGTGCTTTCTGGACAGTTCTTCCGTTTAGTAAATAGCACTTGATTCTAATACTCTTCATAATGATAGTGTATTTACAGATGGGTGAAAGAATAGATAAAGAGTCGGCCCTGCCACAGTTTAAAGCTGTAACCTGCATTTGACATTCTGATCCCAATGTTCATCCATAAACAACTTCCAGCGGTGCGGTGGTAATCGCACCCTACCTGCTAATCAGAGCTCATGAATTCTTGAGATCTCCAGAGTGGAAAGTTTATTTTTTAAAGTAAAGCCAGAAGCTAAATTCCAATTATGAAGAAGGAATGTGAGGAAACGCATTTTGCAGATTCCAATTTACTTAGGTTCATTTTTAGAATCCATTTCACATTTTTCCGCATTCTTTACTTTACATTTTTAAATGGAGCGCTTAAAAATGTTTATTATCTGATAATGAAATACCTATCATTGTTACTCAGATATCACAATGATTGTGCAAGCATCAACAGTGTCTTTGACATTATCTTTGACGCTCATCAATTGCTTCAGGGGTGCTTTAATTAATGGAAAGAAGCATAAAGGAATACGTTGTGCTTTTAAGCACATCCCTCAAAAAATTATTAGAACATTGTCAAAGTAACTGACGCATTTGGGTCTTCAGATATTATGTTCTCAAAGACTGCTGCTGTGTATCTGTGGATGTCTGATTTCCATAGGCCATGCGGCAACACGGCAACGTTTAGTAGGCACTGTGGCACGAGTCTCCTTCCTTGGAGCAGATTTCAATTGCTCGTCTGATTTGTTTATTTAGTTTTAGACCATGGCAGGATGGGCACGGCATGGATTGCTGTGTGTGTGATGGGGTACGGGGCTAAGAAATAGATCACTATGCATTCATGCCCTCTGTGAACAGCACACTTTTCAGGTGTCCTCTAAAAGTCAGGAATATAGGTAAAGGCACCGAGTAAGGGGCCAGGCATTCCACAACAGTTGCCCATGTGCAGTGATAGTTTAGCCTCTCTATCTTTATTCCTTTAGAAAGATATTTTTAAAAAGGCAGAATTGCAACTTGGGATCTTTTTAAGTACTTGCGTTCTCTGAAAGATGTTCTAGTCCTCCTCGAATGCAGATATATCTATGTTGCTTTTGTTTGAAATGAATGAATTCATTCATCTTTTATGAGACACTTAATACCGGAGACCAGTCTCTAAGCCAGGACTGGGATTCGAACCTGTGTTTCTCTGTGTTATGTTGCTTCATAGACAAACGCGCTATCCTCCCGGATCTAATGAACTAAGGATTCTTTGCACGTGTGTGTTCAAATTCAGACATAGATCAAGCAAATAACATCTCTGCATCTTCAATAGACCAGGTTGTCAAGTTCTAATGCACAGATGGAAAAATGTATCGGTGGCAGTGGCCGTATCTGACCCTAGTTGAGAGCGATTGGCCAACCCCCAGTATTCAGGATGAAAAACAAAATCAGCTGGCGAAAGCAAAGGTGAGATGAAAATGGTGACTTATTCTAGCATGGCGTTCCAGGCTGCTCCTGACAGGCAGCCAATGGTAAGCCCCACTTGGTCTCATAGTCCTGTTATTGTTTTCTTATTAAAATGACAGACATTTTTCATATTTTGTCAACATGGCGAATTAGCGCTGGGACACGTTGTTCGGTTTGAACTGGCTGTGTAAGCACATTGCACCATGGCCGGAATCTTGGGCCTCTGCCCACTGCAGCCAAGCGGTCTTGCTCACGACTTAAGGTGATTTTTCTTCAGGTGTCACCATCCCACAAGCACGATTAGTGTTCTCTTTGGGCCACGTCACCGAAAGTGCTGGGCACCTCGGGGTCATTTCTGCTTGCGACGTCTGTTCCGAAAGCAAACCTTCTAAAAAAAGGAACAGGTTGTGCTACCATCAGGCGCCTCCACCAAAAAAGCACGATCTCATGCACAGGGCTGTTGGATGTTGTGTTTTTCAGGCTCCATTATTTATCAGAGCCATTAAGAGATGCCCGCTATCTATCAACTAATAGAAAGGAGATGGCAATATGAAAAGGAACCTCTTATGTAGAAATTGACAACAGGGCAATTCTTCCAGTCCATCAAGTCTTGTGATTTGCCATCTACCCATGGCACACAGGGAAGTACACACTGTACAGCCTCGCCTGTACCATTGTCCTTCTACTGTGTCTGCCTGCGGTCCCTGTGTTGCCATCTTCTGTTTTCTAGTCATCAGGTTAATCTTCCACTGATCATTGCAGCCTCCTTGACCAGACATGTGTAGATTCTTTTTTGAGATCCACAGTCCAGCCTTTCCTTCTGACAATACCGGTGCCTCTCATCAAAGGACTAGGGACTGGATGCATGCACACTTCGGTCTTCCATATGTCCATCTCGTCCTGGAAATGTGACCTTCAGGTGTAGGAAAAAAAAAAAAAAACTCTGTACAAGGTCTCACTAGTAATAGTCAACTGATAACCCAATGTGCTGATCTTGAAAGCAAGACCACACAGAGCAACAGAGGTGGGAATCCCGATCCGCGCTTAGAAACCAAACTTGCAGTTTAAAAAAAAAAAGAAAAACGTTATACAAAAAAAAACAATTATAGTAAACCTAGTATATTAAATAACTGCCTATGCAACTCAACATTGCCTGTAGTTTCTCACTGACGTTTTCACGCTGTTCGGCCAAATAAATCCCCTTGCTACATAGGGCATGCACCATCATCACCCTATTCGGGTCGGTCAACAATATGAGTACAACTCTGACATCGCCAAAGACAACGACCCGTGCGGTAAGGGATTACCGGTACCGCTAAGGGCACTGGTGCCGGTAATCCCTTACCGCCCAATTCCGAGGTACCTTTGCGGGTCCTCCCTTAAGGGCTGGTTTTACCAGCCGTTAAGGACGGGACCCAAAAAGGGACCTAGGAGGTAATTATGGTACCGCAATTTGCGGTACCGTAATTACTGCCTTCCTCATTTCCATTGAGCCCTATGGGGCAAAAATGGGAATGGGGAAGGGCCAATGGTGAATGGGGAATTAGCGCCCCGCCAACCTTGGAATGGGGCGGTAATTCCGCCATTCACCGTGGCGGAATCAGTAAGGTACCGGCGTCAACCATGGCGCTAATAGCGCCATGGTTAACGCCTGGGTCGTAATGAGGCCCAATATGCTATTGTTTCCTTCGTTTGTTGACAAAGGTGAGTGCCACGCTCCTGCCATCCATGAAGAGCCCCTCAACGGCCACTGTCTGATTTGTGCAGCAATGCATTTGAGCTCAGGCTGCCAGATTGTTGTGCGGAGGCTGCTGCATAAGACTAGGGCTCGGGTAGTCACCTCCGATGGCATCCACGAATATTTGGATGTCTGTCTCTCAAAATGTGTGTACCCTGTAATATTACCATGGGAGCCTTTAATTCCTGAATTATCCAGCGCCTGGCAGAATTGCAAATGATAAAAAAAAAGAAAAGAAAAAAACTGTGGGGTGTCAGCGCAGGGGTGTCAGCGCAGCACATCATTTTTTTTAACATCTCCTCACTGCCGCATGTATAATTTGGCGATTAGGAGTAGTGAGTATAATGTAATGCACCTTCTCGGAGTTAATTAGTGGTTGTTTCTATGGTGCTGAAATGCCTGGCCGCAGAAACTTAATGATGAATAAATAAAAATAAATAAAAATAAAATAAATAAAAAAAAGAAAAATACAAATGACTGATACTAGCCAGTCCGGTTGTAATATTGGATAAGGAGTTTGTTAGGTCTGTGTCATGCACCCGGGCTTCTAATCTAATCATGGAAAAAAGTAATAACTAGATCTCTGCTAGGTGTTTTATTGGTATCTCGTTTTAGGTGTGTACATGGTGCCGACATTCTCCCAATAGGAGGCATGTGCTATTGTTTCGCCCTTCAATGGCCTTTCTCAAGGCATAATGCGTTTTTAATATACAAATGTGTTACCCATAGTATGGGTTTGATATATGTCAAAATAGTAGGTCTGTAATCAAACAGCATTTCTTACTATGAATGGTGTCACTATACATTATCATTCAATACAATATCTTCTCATTACTTGTACAAAGTGTTCTTTCCTGCTTAACTTATATGTCGATCACATTCAAACTGTTACAATATCAAAACAGTTACATTTCAGCACATATTTCTAAACATTCGGTGATGTCATTGATGTCAGGCTTGAAAAGGAAGAGAGAAGGTGAGAGGGAAGGAAAGTGAAATAGTATATGTTAGCGCCTCTTTTAGGTGTATTGTTAATCGTGCACAGGTCATAAGTTAGTAGTCCCCCCAGAGTGTCTCCACACGCTGCTTAGGGACAGGCACCCATGTTTGGGGACAGGGTGTTATTCCAACAGGGTTAGATATCAACACATTGTTTTTCCCATATGCATTTACCCAAGACATTGGTTTGTGATATGAGCTTGTAATATTGTTTCTCCTAAGAACCGTTTGTAGTGTGATATGAGTCCTATTCACAGTCATTGGGCCTGATCACGACCTCGGCGGTAAAGCTAACGCTATTAGCGCGGGGGCTATTAGCGCGACCGCCATAGCCCCCGGCGCTAATAGCGTGGGATCACGAGTTGGGCGGACTTGGAAGTCCCCATTCCCCATTGAGCCCATTCGGGAATGCCCCATTCCCCATTGGGCTCAATGGGGAAAATTTGCGCTCTTACCGCCGGCGGATTTCCCTCCGGCGGTAATAGCGCGAATGTTCGGCGGATCTCCCCCCAGCCAAGAGCCCTGATTCGGCAGACCCTTAAATCTGGCGGTAATAGCGCTACCGCCAGATTTAAGGGTTACCGCTGAGGTCGTGATCAGGCCCATTGTCTAATAGTTGCAATTCCCATTATTAACAAACCACACTAAATTTGTATAATTTGTGCTGGCAGCAGGAAGTGGGGCTCACTCAACAAAATGATTGCAGGGATAAACATAGACAAATTATTATCTCCTGCTCTGTCTTAGCAGGAGAAGTTATTCTTCTATGTTCATGGCGAAATGCAACATGGATTGGAACACAACAATCAAATGTCCTCTTCCAAACTTTGAAAATTACAAACGATCACTACAAAATCTGCTTGATTATGAGTTTGGCTAAATCATATTTGCCCTGGCTCATATAAGACAAGGAAGCAGCATTCAGTTTGGTGAATTTGCAGGAAAATGTCTCCAGCATTAGAGATATGTCCTGGTTATCATTAGGGGAATTGCCTTGTCAGTGGGAAACGACTAGGGGTTGGTGGACAACTTCAACCCTTGCATCTGCCCCAAGTTGTAGTCCGAATCAGTAACAATCAGGGCAAGAGGCTCTTGGCTATTCAGTGGTTTTGAGGTGTCAGAGGGCCAGACTAGGGCTCCTCCGACGGCTTTTCAGTGATCAGTATCCAAATATCAAATTGCTACTATGCCTCTGCTGGTTGAGGCGTCTCGTAAAGACGACTCTTCAGTTCAGCTGAAAAGTCATTCCAGACTGGCACAGAAAAGTGTTTCCAAGCAACAAGCAAGACAGTCAATAAGCAAATACATATACTTGTGAAATATTTGGAGTGTTGTGAAAAATCATTATGCATCCTTGTTTTGAGAGTCATTATGATATGGGTGCATGAATGTGTATGTAAAATAGTGTAAGAAACTATTATTGGAATAGAAGGCTCTGTGATAGAAGGGGAGGGCATGTTGTGCATTCATTTCACCATCAACAGTTAAAGTCTACACATACTATATTTCCTAGCTAAATTGAGCATACACATTATAATCTGCAGTGTTGTTAAGGATTCTAATCAGGTGTCACACGCCAGCCCAGGACCCTTGCCACTGGCCTAGGATACAGCGCACAATTAAAACACTCTTAAGTTATGTCCTAAGAATTCAGATTGAGATGGCACATAACCCGTCTCACGCCCCCTTTTACAAATACCCCGGGTCACAATGGACCATGAAACAGGCCGGTGGGTGGTAATAGAATATTTATTTATTTGAAATTCAATTAAAATTTCACAAATTTAATTTTGGGCAGCAATCACCAATTGGGTGATAAGTAAAAGGTGAATTCTATTTAAACATACACAAGGCACAAATGCATGAGAGCAATATTACTTTTCAGGTAGATAGCACTCCAGTTAAGATTTCCCCCTGCAATACTCCCTCAAACCCTATTAACCGAATTTTGGGTAGGTAGCAAGGAGACAGGTATACTAGGCAGCAAACAGAAGTTAAATCCAACCTTCCCCCACAAAATGGGAGGCCATTTGGTAAACAAGGATATTACTGTTAACATGTATGTGTTCCCCTAGAGGAGCGAAATGCGGGCATGATGAAATCTACCTGTAAATCTGACCAAGGCAGTGTCATCCCCTTCTTCTGGAGGGGTGCACGGTGTGTGAGTGATCTTGGCTGAAATTGTGCACACGCAAGACACCCCTTCAAATATTGGTTGATGTCTTGCCCCATGTGTGGCCAGTATGTGACCTCCAGCAAGATTTCTAGAGTAGTGTGAAACCCCCGATGACCGGCTGTGGCTGTGTCATGGACGTGACTTAGCATCGGGCTCCGGAATGAGGTAGGTACCACCTGCTGGTCGCATCTCCTCACCAACAAACCGTCTTGGATTCGGAACATTTTGGGACACTTCATCAACACCCTGAGGTCCTCTTTCCCAATGTAATCAGTATCCGTCAGAGGAAAGTTCTCAGGGTCCTCAACGTTTTGATAACATTTCCTAATAATCAGATTCCCTTTTTGCGCCATGATTAAATCAGCATCTGGGGTCTCCTTAGTCCACTGGGCATTTGAGAGTTCATTGTGAGATTTCCCCCAACAGGGACTCGATCTCAAGGAGATCCCCTTGGATGGCTCCAGTTGTGACCAGCTGATCAGCTTAATCTTCTTCCAGTGGATGGTCATCCCAATAGAGGTGACCAGATCATCAATATTTTATATTAGCTTGTCATGTTTGAGTGGTTTGTTATTAGCACTCAGTATGCCTCTGGTGTTCCAATTTACCAGGTTCTATACAAATCCGTTCCTGTCATAATCTGAATCAGTGATTATGACCAGTTCGTGGAGTTGGTGTTGGACGGCAGTGAGGATGGCCTGATGAACTGCCATCAACTCCGCCACCTGACTACTGTGGGGACCAATTTTGTACCCAGCGGAGGGTTCCAGGGCATCATTCACCCAGGCATTCCCAATGCCGGCCACCAGTTCTTTTCCCCGTTGTTGTCAACACTGTAGGAGCATCCGTCCAAATAAACTGTGGGTATTTCCTCACCCTTGTCTTCTTCATAGACTTTGTGCAGGGAATTCAGGTACGCCTCCATGTTGTCCTGGGTTTTGAGACTTTTGTCCTCGAGACAGTTTTCCCTGGCACAATCATGCAAGTCAGACAGACCTTGCACGAGGGGACTCTTCTTGTTTTGGCCATATCTGACCTCCACAGGAAAGCCTTGCATGGACACAATCCAGGAAGTAATTCTGGAATTACTCACATTTCTTGGCCGGATTCTGTCACTTTGGAGATATTGCAAAGGCAGGTGTGGAGTCTCCACTATGATGTGTTCCCCCTGGATGAACGAGCGCTAATTTTTCAATGCCCACACCGTGACCAGGAGTGCCTTCTCACAATCATTGATTTTTTCCTACAAAGAGGATAAAGTCTTGCCTGCATAGGAGATGACTTTATTGACCTTTACATGCTTTTGATATAATACTGCTATCAAGCATGTATTCGAGAACCCTGTCTCCAAGAAGAACACCTTGTTTTTGACATGGTATGCTAGAAAAGGTGCTTGTGAGAGACTTCAAGTTGTTTTACTGCCTCAGATTGTTCTGGACCCCACACCCACTTGACCCCCCTTCAACAGATGGATCAGGGGTCTTGTGACCTCTGTGTAATCCTCTATGAACTTCCTACTGTAATTAATCTGTCCAAGGAGGCTTATTAGCTCACACAGAGTTGTGGTGTCTTTTAATAGTGCTTCCACTTTCTTCTCCTGGGGACAGAGACCCTCAAGAGTTATTTCATTACCCAAGAAGTTGACACAGGTCCTGCACCACTGTGCCTTCTGGAAGGATAGTTTTGCTCCGTCAACCCTCAATTGGGTCAGAAAATACGGAATTCAGCTATGTGTTCCTCCACAGTTGAGCTTTTAATGAAGCATCATCCACATAGGCCAGGTTACCCCTTTCACCCAAGTCGGCATGGCCTTATGTAGGAAGATGTTGAATTATTTGCTGGAGTTTATGTATCCAAAAGGAGTCCGGGTCCACGTGTGCTGTTGCCCCCCGAAGGTAAAGGCCAGCTTGTATTGTTCCTCCCTACTGACGGGCAAAGTCCAGTATCCATTTGTCAGGTCAATAGCGATATATATCTTTGAGCCCTGGATCTGGGCCAGCCCTTGGTCAATGAAGGGGAGAGGCTATCGTGATATGTGGACACGTTTGTTGAGCTCCCTAAGGTCTGCGCAGAGTCTCCATTGGCCATTTGGTTTTAAAATCCCCAGCACCGGATTATTAAAGGTGCTGTGGACTTGACAAATTATCCCACGGGACTGAAGGTTTTTGATAATTTCTTTCAGGGACTCCATAGATATGATATGATTGATATGGCATTTATAACACGCCTATACACAAGTGTTTCGAGGCATGACAAGGCAAGGGAGGGGGAACCGATGGAAGACAGACAATGATCTTACTAGGCCAGATGTCATTCAGATCGCGCAAGTGCATGGGAAGGGGGAAAGGGAAAAAGTGTGTGGGGGATGGAAAAATGCTCCAAGATGGCTGCCTTGTAGGTGGATCACCTTGAATGGTTTTTATCTTCTAGTCCAGCAAAGAAGCTGGAGTACTCCAGGGAGAATTTCCATTTGGCATAATCTATGCAGTCTGGCTATCTTTGATGTGAAAAGTGTCCATCATTTGTTCATAGAGTTCCAGATGCTCCCAGACAGAATATTTTGTGTTTTTGTAATACAGTGTTATGAATTCCTAATGGCCTTGATCTTCCTAATGGGGTCTTTTACCAGAACTCTCCTCTGTTTATTGGCCTTCTTTTGCCGCATCACCTGAGTCCACTCGCCCTCAGACTCTGAGCCGATACTGTTTTTGGTCCCCTCATGATCTTCTAGGCACTCCCTGATTCTATGAGCTTGTGAGGGGCTCGCAGAATGGTGGGGCCTAGTTTCTTCTCGCCTGTGGCTCACAGAAGAATAGTCTTCTGACTCCTCCCTGCTACTAGGGTCGGCAGAGGATCCCCCTACTGACTTGATTCAGTGGAGGTCTTCGGAATGCTCTTTTGGGGCCTCATTTCGTGCTGTTTTTCTGCAAAACGCACCAAATGGTCCCTTTGAAAGTAGTGCTTCTACAGATCTAATTCCCTGGCTTTCTCCTCATCGGAGGCTTCCTGGTCAGAGACATCAGCCATATTATTTTTGTATCTATACAGGGACGCCCGTCCATCCATTTCTGAGGGTTGCTGACCTGTCTGTTGAAACATGCTAGGTCTATTCAAGTCTCACTGCTTCATGACACCCAGTTACTGTGAACCGGCGGACATTTAGTCAGCAGTGCCTTGGGCATACAAATTGATAAGTGGGTTTGAGGCCCTTAGTACAGAGGGTATCACACTGTGGTCAGGGGTTTCCCTGTCCCTCTCTACTTGTTCAGGGTCCATCAAATTTGGATTTAGCCTGCCATACTCTTTCTCCAACCTCCCTAGTTTCTCCTTCTCAACCCCTACCTCTTGATAGCAGGCAAAGGTCTGAGCCTTTTGCTTGGCTATCAGGACTTGACTGGCCTCTATGACCCGCTCTTGAGCTGCCACATGCTTGTGGAGTCCATTGTTCTCCTCATAGATGGCCTCATTGTCTCTTTGGTATGGGAAACACTGAGACAATTTCTGTTGCAGGAGGTGAACCTCCTATTTCTGCACATTTAGAGCCTTTATGACCTGCTGTAACTCAAGTTCCATTTGTCTCCTATGTCCCATTAATTTTTCCCATTCTTCTTTTATGCCAGTCAGTCCCTGGAGGCCTGACTCCCTTCTCTACAGATTGGTTTTTAAGTAGCACATTTCCTGGGAAAGGACCTCTTTCTCCTGATCCAGAGCGGCCCTTTGTTCAGCCAGGTCATCTCTTTGCTGTGTTATGGCACCTAATTGCTGGCGCTCTTCATCAAATTCTGATTGAAAGCGGAGTTCTTTCATAATTAATTTATTACCTTACTCTTCCAATTTCTTTTATCTTATTCTGTAAAGTGACCATTCGCTCTGTGCTGGCGTTAATGTATCTCACTTGTTGTTTTAATTTCAGTCAACCTTTTCTTGACACTCCACTCTTAATGTATTTAATTTGGACTCTTCGTCTTAATTATTTTGCTGTTGTAGAACAAGTCCTCTTTTAGCTGTTTGATGTAGTTCTCAACTTGGACCTCAGAATCTTATCTCTTTTACAATTTTCCTTCTGCTATTTTCAGCTCATTCTGGATTTGAGTTAAGTGTTCAGATTGGTTTTGCACAAGAGTTCTGTTTTCTTCAGATTTATTTTGCATAATCCCCATATGGAGATATATGTAGGCTGTATTTCGGACCATTTTAATCTGCTCTTCTTTAAAATTTGTAGTCATGTAGAACTTCCTCAAAGCTAGATGTAACAGGCTACCTTCTTGCCACACATGCATGTCCAGGGCGGTGACCTGTTGCATAATTTCTCCTAGCCAGACCTCCTCATCTTGCTGTGCCAATTCACCTCTAATAAATAGTTTATGCCGTAGGTGCTGCCTGGCCACGTTTAGCTCTACTGTGGTCATTATGGAGAGTGTTGTTTCTTTATTAATTTTTTTATGTAATGGTAACTTGTATTTTGTTGCTTTTTGTCTAGTTCGGGGTTGATTTTAATTTATCTTTGCACTCAGGTCTGATACTTAGGGTCTATTTTTTGGGAAGGCACTTCTACAGTGTAACACAGAGTTCTAATCCTGCAAAGTATCACAACCTTGAAGGTCAGCCCTCTGTGTTAGGTTTTCATGGGTGGAAACACTTTCTCAATCCCTGGCATGAGCCCCCAATCTGTTAAGGATTCTAATCAGGCATCAAAGACCAGCCCAGGACTTTTGCCACTGGCCTAGGATGCAGTGCACAGTTAAAACACTCTTACTTTATTTCATAAGAATTCAGATTGAGATGGCACCCAACACGTCTCACACCCCTTTTTACAAATGCCCCAGGTCACGATGGACCATGAACCAGGCCGGTGGGTAGCAATACAATATTTACAAAATTAAATAAATAAATTAATAAATATGTATTTTAAATTCAAACAATATCACACAAATGTAATATTGGGCAGCAATCTCCAATGGGGTGATGATTACAAGGTAATTTGATGAAATACACTTAGTTTGTCCTTCTAATGTAACACACATAAAGCACAAATGAATGAGAGCAATATTTATTTTCGGCTAGGTAGCACCCTAGTTAAGATTTCCCCCTACAATATTCCCTCAAAGCCCTACTAACCGAATTTGGGTTGGGTAGCAAGGAGCCAGGTATACTAGGCAGCAAACAGAAGTGAAATCCAACCTTCCCCCACGAAATGGGAGGCAACTTGCAATTGCACAAAATAGCACTCGGAATGACTAAATATTTAATTTACATGTGCGGTTCAATGAATGACGTAAATATGAGTTACAAGGGTATCATGGATGTAAGAACACTAGGCAAGGTACCAACGATGGGCATACAGTTCAGAAAATCAACTTTGAAGTGAAAAACACAGTTCAGCCAAATCACACACGTAGAGATTGCATTTGCTAATTTACACAGGATTAAATGTCAAAAAAGTTTGAAAAACGGGTTGAATAGACAAAATCGGAATGCGTTTTTTATGCTGAGTGACGGATGCACATCACAGGTATAATATGAAAGTGAAAGAGTGACTCTAAATTAATGACAAGATGAGATTCTCAATGGGAAAGGAAATTCGGTTTTAAAAATAACAGCAGGTTTGGAAAGGAAAGGACAAGTTTCACTTAAACTAGATTTTAGTGGCTAGAAAAGAGAAACACCACCAGGGAATAGAAAGGATAAGCTGCAGTTTTAACCCCTTCACGCTGTGTGCCTCTTTTAGGGAGAATTAATTTATTTAATCAAAATAGTACTAAGGACTTACACCAGGACAGAAATGAGAGGAAGAATGGCACTAACACTTGGAAACCAATGAAGAGGTTACACAGAGGGTTCTATTAGTTTTAAGGATTCCTGCTAAGGCAGCTATGGGATTTCTATGGGATTGGACCTAATGAAAGGTAACAGAGCAAAGATGCAGTTTGTGGTTGTTGGGGAAGGGAAACACTCACAACAAGCACGTGAATGGGGTATTTTGGACAGCAGACAAAGTTTCTGGACATCGAGGCAATATCGGGTCACTTGTCACAGTGGCGTGGTCTCCTAGAAGAAAACAGCTGGGCAAAGGTCTGTTCATGGCACAGCAGCATTTCAGCTGGATAGAGTGGGTAGGAGGGCCAGCAGGCAGCACTGGATAATCCCAATGAGGATTCAGCTACCTTTCCCCTTTCTCCCTGAGTTATTGGGATTTTTTGTGGGGTATTATTGGATCAATGGTCCTGCCTGGATAGGGTCAGCTATGCTCTGGCCTGGCAGTGGAATCTGTAATCTTGCAGGATGAATATGGAATATCTGGATATGCAGGAGTTGGAAAATTCAGAAGAGAGTGTCCTTTGTCTCTGTGAGCTTCCACCTTTTATAAGGTGGATGACATCAGAGGATTTACAATGGGGGCAGACCTTTGGCTTGACATGCCCCTAACAATTGGTTGGTAAGGGTTTACTGTTACTGCCTTCCTGTCAGCTGGTTGGGCTTCAGGGACATGACATCCATTTTATGTGGTGTGCTTACAAGGCCCATGGCCATCCCACAGTTCTTTTAGCCAAAATTAGTTATGACATTAATTGAACATTTTTACAGTTATAGCACTTTTGAAAATCACATAGGCAGATTCCAGATTTTACACTTAACATGTAATTCAATTCCCACATGTACGATTTAGTTTCGCCATTCTTATAATCTTTTGCCATTTCTAGTGGGAACCGCTTCACCTAAAGTTCTACAATTTTAGATATTTGTATCTATTATCACAAAGCATGTTTGTATTAAATTTCAAAGTTATACCATGTATACTTTTCCCATGATTTACATTTTTCTGCCGTTTGCTAGGGAAAGCTCCCATGTCTTGTTTTAATTCACCAAAATTGCATTTTAACTGTTAAACTGTTGTATTACTGTATTTTGCGGTTGCCGAAATAAAAGTCTTAAAGTTTATTAGTTCAGAACAGTCTTTTGCCCCAAATGGTCCAGCATTGTCTTCCAAATAAGGGCGTACTTCCCAACCCCCAGTCAATTGTCAGGCTTTAGCCAGCCTGAGTCCAATGCTGCAATGGAGTTGTCTTTGAAGATCCCCAGTTTGAGTTGAGGGGAGGTGCTGCTAAAAGGTCACACCAATGTGTCCTAGAAATCCATTGTATCAGGCTGGTACACTGCCACAGAGTCTGACGAGGGTGCGAGATCCACCACCGTTGCTGGTCCACTTGAAAGGAGGCAGATCCTATTCCCAGGAAGCAAAGTCCTTTCAAGCCAGGAAAAAAAAAACTGTTCTGTGGCTCCAGCAAATGTACTATTATTATTTTTTTCTTTCCTGAACCAGAAAGCAAAACTGTTGGAATTAAATATCCTACATATGTTTTAAAACAAACCCACCTAAACTTTCTAGGGAATGACAGGGCCTTAATTCAACAATTTACTTTTAAACAGACATTTCCTTGTTTGTCAAAAGCACCATTTTACACGTAGTTAGTTTTCCTTTGCTGTCACTTCACAATGTGGTTTTCTCTTACATCTGGATTCTAAACATTATTTGTAGCCCTAGTCAATTTATCATACACAGAAATCTGTTCAAGGCAAGGGACCACTGAAACTGACATAAGCGCAGAGAGATAGGGCTTCTTGTCAAGAGTTTAGCTGTGATATTTTGTTGCAAAAAGTCAATAATTTTTCCATACAGCTTGGAGTGAAGTTCTTTGTTATTTCAAAGATCTTGCCTGACACAGCCTGTCATTCAGTGAGAAATGTTCCCTTTTTGCTGGAGCACAACCTGAATATGGAGGGACCCAGTTGAGTCTCACTGGATCAGAACTGTGTACTGTTGAAAAGATGAAAAAAGAGCATCAGGGTACAGTCATTTTAAGTCAGAATATTTTCTTTCTCAGTGAAAAAGGTTTGAGCTGGCAGCATAGCAGTGCTGCCTTTCAATTATTTTCTTTGGTGCATAAAAGGAAAGCACTGGCAACCTTTCTCGGGGTGTTCCATGTTCCATCTTGCCCCATATGTGCTTGGCAAAGACAGCACAGCCATTATTTTGGTGACTGCAAAACGCAGTCTTGGTGCAATGCAATGGTGCTCAACAGAGCCAGTGCAGCCATTCTGCTGGTACTGCTGAAAAATGCATTTTGATGACGTAGGGAAGTTTTGCTGGGTGGATAACTGTACCCCACTGTGTACTACTCGATTTTAAAGATTTCAATAGATTTATCCAAAGAAACAGTGTGATAATGTCCCCCGCTAAAAGTTTTTGGTTGATACACACTTGCAGATTTGTATTCATGATAAGACAAATAATATTTTAAATTTGAGATAAAAAAGAAAACTGTATGTTGTGTTAAATAAGCAAATTAAATTAGTCTTCCCTGAGAGCTGTGCCTGTTTGGCAATTCTCTCCTGTCTAACCTCCATGAAAAGAACCAACGGGCAATAGGCTTAAAAAAGCTAAGAGAATGTGAAATGACACACATGTTAACTGAGGAGAACACAGCGATATACAGGGATGAAGGAAAATCTATCAATGAAAAGATTACTTGCCGGTGGCAAAGCCACGATATCAGTTTCCACAGTTTGGATTGACTACTCCTGATTAACACATCATGTTCTTCATTTGGATGCATACATATATTATCATTCTAGATGCTGCGTCCAGTTTTTGCAACCTTCATTTGGAGGAACAAAACCGGTCCATACTTAGGCCATTTTAGTTTTAGCAACTATCAATGTTTGGTACATGTGTGTTGTTTTGCACCACTGTAGGTGATTCTTCAACCAATGAGTGTATAATGAAGTATATTAACCTTGGAGCAAGAAAACAAACACTGAGGGCCCGATTCATGGAATTATCGGCACAGAAAATAGGGTACTTGAGAATACAAATGCGCACAGATCCACCGTCATCGATTCATGGTATCGAATTTGCGGTACTTTTCCTGTACATGCGTGGATTTCGTGCTGGTCTGGCACGTCGCTGCGAGCAGAGAGACTCCAAGCAGAGTGTGGGCCGGGCCTATGCAGTGTGCGAAATAGGGGGCAAAACATGCAGAAGGAGGAATTACATGTGAACATGTTGGCGTGTTGAGGCACAGTCCACAGTCACACAGTTACACACCCTTACCAGCTCAAATAAACACACATGCATGGATTCTAACTCTGAACGTCGGGTCGCAAAAAAGTTCACACAAATCCTTGTACAGTCCCGCTACATGATAACAGGTGTAAATATCAACGTGCATCTATAAAGCATGCAACATACACCAAACAAAACATATCCAGCTATGATGAATCTAGCATTTGTCAGAGCAATCGTGAACGGACACCGCAGAAGAAAGACTATTGCCAGTGCCAGCATCTTCAACCCACGTACCACCCTCTTCAGGATGACGGATGACCAGGTCTATGGCCGGTACAGGTTCCCCCCATATCATCCTAGACCTAGTCAGGGAGTGGGAGGATGGGCTAACATCAACCACCATGTGCTCCCAGTCCCTTAGACCCCTAGAAAAAGTGCTCACTGACTTACATTTCCTGGCAACCTCCTTCCAGTGTAACACTGCCATAGTAGGCAGCATCTCCCAGGCTACAATCACGCTGCCTAGAGAAGATTCTTGCATGCATAACTGCATGATCTTCTGTGCGCCGCCACATTTACATGCCAAGAACACAGACAGAAAGGCAAATAGTCATGCAGGACTTGTATGCTATGGCACGCTTCCAACAAGTGCTTGGTGCAATAGATTGCACTCCTGTTGCACTACGTCCCACCCGAGCAACTGAGCACATATACCACAACCGCAATCATTGGCACTCAATCAATGTTCAGATTGTGTGCAATGCCAAGGGCATCATATGCTAGCTGGCAAGCACGGGAATGCATGGCGCATTGGTGAATTTGAACGGACATGCACATGCATGCATGTTACACACTTACCAATAGACACTTGCAACACATTATAATGACAACCATGTATACATTTACAAAGGACAGTGCCAACCTGCTGAGCACATTCATGATGATGCCCATACGGAATCCAACAACACCACCTAAGTTAAGTTACAATACTGCCCATGTAGCAACTAGGGCCGTAGTGGAGTGCACATTTGGAGTGCTTCATTCACATTTCCACTCCCTTGACCACTCTGGTGATGTGTTCCTATATGCACCACCAGTTGTGTGCAGGATCATAGTGACAGCATGTATCCTGCACAATGTCGCCACACAGCATGGTGTCTCAATGGACATACAGGTGGGCCACCTCACGCACCCACAGGCATGACCCTTGCACATGGCTGGCCAAAGGGCACGTGGAGAGGCTGCACGTACTCAGCTGGCGCTGTCCAACATTAACTAAAATCCTGGCCATGAAGAGTGCACATGATACAGCCACATCCCTGGTTGACCATGGGCCAATCCTCCAGGCACACAAAAACACCCTGTGGAGTGAAAAATTGTGTGCATACATTAGACATAAACCAACATGCACAGAGTGTGGCCAAATGAAAGACACGTAAGTGGGAGTATGCCACCACCACCATGGTAAACATGGAGTGAAACCACTACGTAGGCACAGACACATCACTAATGTCCAAAAAATAATTACACAGAAAATGTGTTGCCATAGATACATTTATCAACTTGCCAAATATAAATTATGAGCAGCCAGCCATTCATGGACTACAAAAGTATTATTTACACCAATCCCTATAAAACCACTGCAATAGGGTTTTATACACCTGTGTGAGAATGCGCATGACAGGCACACATGTATTTTTGTTACTGTGAGCGCAAAAGGAGTGGTGTCAGAATCCGCATGTGACATACATGCAACCAATATGGAGACAATGCATCCTGTATCAAAAAACACACTGAACAGGGCACATTTGACAACAGAGAAAAAATGATTGACACACCCAAATGGACACAGGCAAAGATGCAGCAAGTAAAATAGACATTCCATAGCAAAATGAACAGTGAGTCAGGACCATAAGCAGCATGGAATTGCTCCAATCACCAACACAGTCCCAGCAACTGCAAATAACAGTGGCCTGGATGACCTACTTTCTCACTGACTGACCCTCCCAGGTAGAACTGGGGTCTTTCCTCTCTTCTATGTCTCTCTCCACTTGTGGTGTATGCCAGGGGTATAACCTCACTCCCTGGCTTTTCAACCTATACTTGGCACCTCTTGCCCACTGCATCGCTTCCTTCTGCTCCAACCTTCAGTGTTATGCGAATGGCACCCAGCTTTCCTTCGGGCTCCCCTCAGCCGATTCTTCACCTTCTCTCATTCCTGAATGTCTGACCATAATTCAGGAATGGTGTGCCACCAATGATCTCTGCCTTAATGGCAGTAAGACAGAGATCACCCTCAATGTACACCAGCACCCTCATTTATTCTCTCTCTCTGGCTGCCCACTCTGGGCCCTCTTCCTGCTCCTATCCGTGAGGCTAAGAACCTAGGGGTCATCTTGGACTCCACATCCTCCTTCTCTCCTTAAATCTCTAAGAAGTCAAACTATCAACTGTTTGAGAACAGTCTTGCTCTGTACCTATAAAAGGAAAATCAGCCGCTTTTGGTTTTTCCAGGGTTTTGAGTATCTCAACAAGTTTACCCGTAGAGTTGGAAGCTTGGATTGACCTATGAGTTGAAGACATTTTTCTTCGTCTCAACAATTGATAATTTGTAAATTTTATCCCATTGTTTCCACTCCGGTCAGTGGGTTTATTTAACCAACGCTGGTCCAATCTGTCTCATCCACTGGTCGATTCTTTATCATCCTTCTTCTTCGTCATCGATTGAGTCTATACACGCTGGAATTCTTCTTTTTGTCTTGCTTCTGGATTGGAAACAGTGGGAGGACAACAGTCTCACCTTTATAGGCCTTTTCATCGCCCAAGCGAAGCCAAGCTCGTCTTCCTTGGACCTTTGCTGCTAAAGGGGTTATATTTCAATGCAAAAGGGGCCCCTAAAATGTGGTTCATGCCACTTTCTAGTTGAGATTTGTATCAGCACTAGATCACCAACATATAACTTGGGTGCCGATGAAAGTTCAGTTGGATTGTTTGTTGAATTATCTTCATCTGTGTTCTGAGACCAACCCCACTGGCGTTTGACTTGATCTGAAATGAGAGAGATGCTGGAGGTCATACATGTCAAATAGTCATGCAATTCATAACCAAAGTTTTAGCTACACTCTGGGCATCACTTCTACTCCTAGATGGAGGTGTTAGAGGCATTCTTATTTGCCGCCCTGTCATTAGTTTGTGATGGGTGAGGTAATGACCTAATTCTGGCTGATTCCGAATGGCATATAAAGCTCGGGGTCGGCAGTGTAGCCATCCCTATTACAATGTCATTTTAAACTTGGCAATCCTTTCTTTAAGGAGGCAGCTGAGTCTCTCAAATACCCTGTTCACTTACAGGTGATAAGCAGAAGAAAACTTGTTTTAATTTTCAATAGAAGCCGTATTTGTTCAAATTGCTCATTAACAAAATGTGACCCATTGTCGGATCTCAGCATTTCACACACACTCCATCTCGAGAAGAATTCGCTCACTTCAAAACTTTGCTGTGCAAGTGGCATCAGGGTGTGTAAATGCACCTTCATCGATCCACCTAGAAAAGGGACACAGCACCATGAATAGATACTTATCCATTATGTACTTGCAGCATATTGACATAGTCAATATGTAAATGCTGAAACGGACCATTCGGTTGAGGTTTTACCCCTCTAAGTGTTCTCAGTGTATGCCCAGCAGTAAGCCTTTGACACACGATGCAGTTCACCATAAATAGTGTAATGTGTTCTAACAAATTCGGAATAAATCAGTCTTCTGCAATCATAGCATCAAGACTCTCCCTACTTACATGCATGGGGTAATGCAGCTGTTCAAGCGCTAGCTTTAATAATGCTACTGGCATCACCAGCTTTCCAGTGCTGTTTTGTTGCCACAATGCTTCAGTGGGGGATAAAGAGCACCCCCTTTGTTTCGATAATTCCTGCTCTTCCTGTGGTACACTCCCTTCAATCTCCATTAATTGGGTTATTGACAATCTATTCAACCCTTCTGCATCAACATGGTTGTAACTACTTTTTATTTAACATTCTCAGTATCAAAACACAAAATATCTGGGGAATATGCAACCTTTCTTGGGTTCTCCGTCTGCGGATTCGTTCCTGCAAGAGATGCAATCTGTCCGCTTAGTGTGAGCTGCACATTTAACGACCACTATGGCTACTGGGAGTTGTAGTGCCTTAAAAAGCCTGTCCAATAAGGATGCGTGCTGAACTGGAGTGCCGTTCACATGGAGTAGCCCCTCCTTTTGCAAAGTACTAATCCTGCATGCACGGTTGACATCACATAGGCTGAGTCACAGTACACTGTCACTTCCTGCCATTCATGTTTCTCGAGTGTGAAAATAAGCGCTACTTATTCTGCCACTTGTGCTGAGTCGGTAGCCTTGCACTTGCTACAACTTCAAATTCTCCATTTAATCTGTGTCTCACTAGAGCTGTGCCTGAATGCCTTTTCCCACTATTCTGATTAATTTTCAAAGAACCATCAATAAAGAGGATTTCCCCACCTGCCAACACATTCTCCTTTACTCAGGGTATATCATCATAGAATTCAAAATAATTAGCACAGTCAAGCACATGATTGCCTTCTTCTACTGGCTCAGCTATAAACGTGGCAGGGTTCACATTTTTAGTTTTACAATCGTTATTGTCGGATTAGAAATCATTACCCCGTAAACTGAAGCTCTTTGGGATGTCAATGTGACTTTAGGTTTCTCTAAAATAGGAAACAAAGCATGATCCACAAAGAGGGTCATAGAGCAGCCCATGACAATAGTTGTAGACTTCTCAATTGTGAACACGGCGGCTGTCAATGACTGTTCGCAAGGAAAGTGTCCTCTCATAACTGTGCCTAAAATCTTACTGTAATATGCTAAAGTCTTGTACCCCAATGTAGTTCTCTGTGTCAGCACTCCTGCCATGACTGTCCCATTTATGTGTGAAAACAAATAAAATTCTTCTGCATAATTGCAAATTGCCAAAACAGAGGCTGTACAAATTGCTTTTTTATTTTAAATTTGGTTTTATTGATTTTGAAACAAAAAATAAAAAGAGAAACAAAAGATTAACAAAAGATTTGAGCATTTCACTTGTTACAACTCTGTTAGCATATGGTTAAATCAAAAGAACAAAACTATAGTCTCATTATACAATTGATCGTCCTTGTGTTTGTTTCCAATCTCTAGTAATAACAGACAGTATAACATATCCCGTACCCACCCACCTCTATCCCCTTGTTTGGGCAGACATCATTGCGGCATCTTTTCTCTGTTGATATGTTCATAGCGGGTAATGTTCGGTTCACTATTGTGAGGTTTCCTTGATTCTTGGGTCATAACTGTCCTGTATTGAGAGTTTTTGAGATTCTTGGTTCAATTAAGATCCTGTAGTGTCTTCGGGTTGGGAGTCCGTCGTCTCTGAGAGGTGTTTGCCTCGAAATTCTGACCATAAAATCTCGCATTGTGATGCTTTGTTGTGTAGGGATGCCGTGATCAATTCCATTGTATAAATGTTGGTTGACAAATTGATCCATTCCTTCTTACTTGGAACCTTTTTGGATTTCCATTTTGTTACTAGCAGTGAACGGGCTGCTAGTAATAGGTGTGGGGCAAGACCTCTGAGTCTAGTCCATTCATCCTGATATTTTTCCATTCCGAAGAGAACCAAACGTGGATCAACATCTCTTTGTATGCCGTCTATGTCTTTGATCCATGCCAGGACTTCCTCCCAGAATACCTTAATGCGTGGGCAGCTCCACCACATGTGCCAATAGTCGGCTGTATCTCCACATTCTTGCCAACATCTCGGGCTCAGAGTCTGAAACATCTTGGACAAATTGAGTGGGTCGTATTACCATCTATGTAGGAGTTTGATGGCGTGTGATTTATATTGGCTGGATAAGGATGTTTTGGATGCGTTTTTGCACATCATTTCCCATTGTTCTGGATCTATCTCCTCTCCTATGTCTCTCCCCCATCTTCTTCTGAGATGTTCCATGGACCCGGTGCCTGCTTCGATAGGTTCTTTGTACATAGCCGATATCAAACCCTTCATTTAAGACTTAGAATCCAAGAGGTGTTCGAATGGGGTGAGTTCTCTCTGCAGCTTTTCCTTCCATGCAGATTTTGTGAGGACTCCTTTTATCTGGATGTATTGGAAGGTGGATAATGGGCCTATCCCTAGGGCTTCAGTTAGGTCTGGAAGAGTTATGAAGTTGTCTTTCTTCTGGAGTTGCCCTACCCTTTCGATTCCCGCCTCCTACCAGGATTGGAATCTTCCTACCTCGGGTATGTGATCGTTTATGCCAGGGGACCATAAGTGGCTAAGTGGGGACGGCCAGGTGGTGATCTTGTTCATTGCTTTGCTTGGTTGCCAGATGTTCCAGATGGTACTCAAGTATCGGGTGGCCCTTAATTTTCCATTGCATTCTTTTGTGAGGGGTCCATAGCCATTCTGACTCCGGCGAGAAGTAATGATTGTCCATGTGGACCCATTGGAGGTGGTTGTGATCACGTAGGTGTGGGATAAGGATACGTAGTTGTGAGGCTTTGTAGTATGCTCGCAGGTCGGGGAGACCTACTCCTCCTTTGTCTTTGGAAAGCGTCAGAGTGTCGAATGCAATCCTCGCCTTCCTTCCCTGCCAGAGGAACCTAAGCATAAGTTTTTTGGCATCTTCAAAAAATGCATTTGGTATCTCGATAGGTAACATCTGGAAAGGGTACGGGAATAGGGGGAGGCATATCATTTTAATGGCGTTAATCTGTACTAACCACGAAATCGTGAGTTTGTCCCACCTATTCAGATCGGCCGAGAAGCTCTGGAGGAGGGGAGGGAAGTTAGCTTCGTATAGTTCCGATGTTTTTAGTGATCTGGATGCCTAAGTATTTAAACGCAGAGTGTTCAAGTTTGTGGCGTAAGGGCAAGAACTTGGTTTCGTTTTCTTCTTTCGTTCCTTGCAAAGGGAACAATATTGATTTAGTCTTGTTCACCTTAAACCCAGAGAGTTTGCCATATTCTTCTAATAGTTGGAGAGTATGAGGGACAGATACAGAGGGGTTGGTAATGTGTAAAAGTATGTCATCAGCATAGAGTGCTATCTTATATTCTTTCGTTCCTAATCGCATGCCTTCTATTCTGGAGTCGGATCGTATCTTTTGGGCCAGGGATTCTAGGGAGAGCGCAAAAAGTATTGCAGAGAGGGGGCACCCCTGTCTAGTACCACGTCCCATATCAAACCATCTGGAATATTCCCCATTAACAGAGATAGATGTCTTTGGGGATGTATATACTGCTTGTATTCCTTTCCTAAATCTAGGCCCTATCCCCACCTTGCGAAGGACTGCCCTCAGGAATTCCCACTCCACTCTATCAAAGGCTTTTTCTGCGTCTATTGACAGTAGGGCAGGGTCACCTGGTAGTCCTGGTGATGAGTGGATGAGATGGAGAGTTTTGCGCATGGTGTCGGCCCCTTGCCTACCCAATATAAATCCAACTTGGTCATTGTGTATGAGGTGAGGGATCAGTACTTCCAATCGGGCGGCTAGTACCATGGTGTACGTTTTGACTTCTAAGTTGAGCAATGAAATTGGGCGGTATGAACCACAAAGTTTGGGGTCCCTTCCCTCCTTTGGGATCACTGTTATGAGCGCCTTCGTAAAGGAGTCGGGGGCTGGCCCTGTTTCTAATATCTCGTTAAAGAGTTCCGTCAAGAATGGTGTTAGCTGGTCACTGAAGGTTTTATAAAACCCAGTGGTATAGCCGTCCTCTCCGGGGGATTTGCCTACAGTTAGTCTTTTAATTGCCTCTTGGACCTCAGGTTCGGATATCGGAGATTCTAAGAGCTCAGTTTCGGGGTATGAGATTTTGGGAATATCTATCTGGGAGGGATAGTTATCTGTATCTGATTGTCCTGGAGTCACTTCCGAGGTGTACAACGCCTCGTAGAAGTTGGCAAAACTCTCTGGGATAGTGTGGAAGGTTGGGTGGGTCGTAGGGTTTTCTTCAATTATCTCTTTCACTTTCCGCTCCGCCCTTTGTTCTCTGAGTCTAGCTGTCAATGGTGTGTCGGCCTTGTCCCCCTTCTCATAGAATTTCTGTTTGAGGAATCGAAGTTTGCGCACAATTTGTTTGTGCTCCAATAGTCTTAGTTCTTCCCTTTTACGTTGTGCTATGTTGATGTTGTCGGGGTCCGTGCCCAGGTGTTCCCTGTTCTCGCTTTCCAGTTGGCATATTTCGGACCTAAGTCTGTGCTCAATGATCTTTCTCTCTCTTTTTTTGGTAGATCCTTCTCGTATCAGGATGCCTCTCCAGGTGGATGTTTAATTCTCTGCACATCTTGCTGGTCATATATCTCCATTATGTTGGAAAGCCCAGTGCAATCACTTCTCGTTTGGCTTCTTATCTCGGGGTTGCCTGGTTCCCAGTCTTTGTTCGGGTCTGCCCATTGATTAAAGTCTCCTCCGAGAACAACTTGGCTGGATGCTTCAAACTTTATTTTGGGTATTGTCTTTTCTAGGAACTTGGCTTGTCCTGTTTTGGGAGAGTATATTATTGCGACTGTTACTTTAACCTTTGCGATTGTCCCAGATATCAGGAGGGCACACCTGCTTACATCGGACCAGGTCTTATCTACTTTGAAATTGATTCCTTTCTTGATCAGGATTCCAACTCCTCCCTTCCTGAGTGGGCCCGAGCCCCAGAATTCCTGTCCCCCTCTTTTTCCTAGTATTCCTCTCTCCTCCCCCTTGGCAAACTTTGCCTCTTGTAGAAGGAGAATGTCTATTTGAGATCTACGGAATTCCCTTGCCACTAGTGATCTCTTGGTCGGCGAGTTGAGGCCTTTCACGTTAAGTGTTCCTATCCTTAGGGAATCCCTACGCTTCTGCTCTTCAATTGGTGCCATTATCAGAGTATTTTGGTTGTGGATTTGTGACCCGTGTCAAGTAGATATATTGTTCATAAGGACTCACGTCGTCTTGAGTGATCCTTTGTATTGCGATAATGCTTCATCCTCTGTACATTTCCCCCACCCTCCACCCTTCCCACATTGACGGCGTCCGTGCGGACCCAGATAAAGACACTGGTCCTGCATCGAACCACCTTTAGGGATCATCACTTCGGGTCCCAAGATTATCATAACATCATAATCTTGATTGAGCCCCCCTTTCACCACCCTCCTTCGTTTACATGGCCCGAGTCTCTTTTGAGCCTAGACATCCTTACACAGTTCAGGCCATGAACATATGTATTTGAGTATATGTCATCTTACCAGTGTTGTAGTTCATTGGTTCTCTCCCCTTGGGGGGGTATTACCTCTCTGAAATTTCCTCGATCCCTTGACACGTTTCCTTCTGGGGCCCTCTATACGCCACCCTCTTTCATCTCGACGTGGGTCTCCCCGATCATGTTCCTTGCGCTTGGTCCAAGGAGGTCAGAGATGTACGCCTTGATCTCCCCCTCTGAGCTTAGCTTGATTTTGTTTCCATTGTATTCGAAGGACAGAGAAAAGGGGTATCACCACCTGTATCTTATGTTCTTTTCCTTCAGATGTTTGGTGATAGGCCGCACATCCGTCAGAGTCCCAGGGTCATGGATGATAGGTCCTGGTATATCGAGATTTGGGATCCTTAGAGGGTAATTGAATCGCTGCTTCTTGCTTTCTCGAGGATCCGTGTTTTGTCCTGAAAGTGGTGAAATCGAGCAAGGACAGATCTTGGTCCGCCTGGAGGCCCTCCGGCTCTGTGTATCCTCTCTGTCTTAGGTTCATCAACCGCGTCATCTGCAACTAAGAGTTTGTTGATGTCATGCAGGGTGTTCTTCACATCGCTCTCCGTCTCCCCTTCTCGTTCCGGGATTCCGAAAATCCTCAGGTTGTTCCGCCTCTTTCGGTTTTCCAGGTCATCAAGCTTGAGTTTGAAGCTCTCCTCACGTTGCTCCAGTTCGGTCATCCGCTGGTCGAGTTGTGTTTCAAGGGTGTCTATGGACGTTTGATTGTTCTCGACCCCTTCAAGCCTCTCCTCCATGGTATCTAGGCGTTGGGTGATCTTGTCAGTTTTGGAGCCAATGCTGGCACCCATATTCTTTATTTCGCCTAGCAATGCAGCAATGTCCCCTTTGGTAGCTGCTGATTCACTCCCAGAGGTATTTTGGTTCGCCATGGTATGGTCACAGGTTTCGGCAGGAGTCGAGACGTAGGAGAATGTAGCTCCCTTATGTCCATTGGTTCTCCCGAAGTTCCATGGTGTTACCAGTGCTGTTCGACGGGTAGATGGGGTCGGGGGCAGAGGAGGCACACGCCCGTGGGTCAGGGGCCCTACCCTCTGCACTCCGACGTCGGTGGTCTCAGGAAGTTTGTTAGGTGTTGGGAGGGGTGTCCGTGGTGTGTTTGTTGATATGCCCAGGTTACGGGCGGCACAGTAATGCGTATGGGTCACCCGGGGTGCCCTTTAAGCAGTGTCCGGGTCATCCGACGCTGTGGGGTGTTTGGGGGTGTTTTCCTCCTGTGCGAGATGTGGGGGTAAACATTTAGGGCGAGATGTCCGAACCACCGCTGCGCGGTGATGGCGCACCACCAGTTGTTCACGGGGTAGATGGGATGGCCCTACCGTCTCCCCATTCAGCGCTGTCTCAAGGCCTAGTCTGATCACGCTCTTAAGAAGCTCCGGCGTCTCGACCGAGGTTGTCACGTCCCCTTTGCGGCGAGGAACGTTGTCGGGAGTATGAACTCCGTGGCCGGGGTTCAGGTTCTTTCAGGCTTTCTTCGTTCATCAGGCCCAGGGTCCACCTCCGACCGTTGCGCAGTTCCCTGTGAGTGGGCCGCAGAGCCATTATGTGTGACGTCTTTTTGAAGGATGTAGGGGTCATTTTCGATCGGGTTTTCGACTGACCGGAGGGGAGGGTCCTCAGTTGGCGGCACACCGGTGTAGAATCTTGGAGGGGTCGTCAAAGTGGGGGCTCAATCCCTTCTAGGGACCCAAAGTAGCAGAGCTCACACAAAGTCAGACCACATCCGCGCGCCCCCTGGTGGCCAGTCACAAATTGCTTTTTTAATTCGTCAAATGCTTCCTTTATTTTTTCAATGCATTCTGTTTTTACTTTATCCACTTGTGCTTTCTTTAAAACTTGCAAAAGGGGTCTTGTGTATGTACTGTGATCAAACATCCAAGCTCTAAAATAGTTGCATAACCCCAAAAACTGTTGCATCTGTTTCACTGTGTTTGGCTTGGGGGTTTTCATAATCGCCTCAGGTCTTTCAGGTATCACATTCTTTCCTTCATGTGAAATCAACTGCCCTATGTATAACACCTGTTATTGGCAGTATTGTATCTTCTCTCTGTCTACTTTATATCCCATATCTGCAAGAATCAAAATTAACAGAATAGGATCTTGTTTGCACACATCTTCTGTGGTGCTACACATTAAAATGTCATCTAAGTATTGTATCACCACACTCTCAAGATCAGTATTGCCTAGATCCATCTGTAGAACCCTGCTAAAGATCGATGGGGACTCAAAGTACGCCTGGGGCAAACGAGTGTGTTTCATCCGAGTTTGACAGTACGTAAAGGAAGTCAAGTCTTGTGAGTCCTTGCACAACGGGATCAAGAAAAACACATTTTTTCAAGTTGATCACTGTGAAATATCGAGCTTCCATCAGGATACTACATAGTATCATCACCGGATTAGGAACAAAAGGAACCTCTGCCTCTACAATATGGTTAATCGGTCTCATATCTTGCTTTATCGGGTACACCACAGTGTTACACATCGCTTCTGATGGTACCAGAATCCCATGTTTTATCAGTGCTGAAATGGTCTAAAATATACCTTCATCAGCCTCTTGAGACATGGGGTACTGTCTTGCTTGAGGTAAAATTACTCCTAACTTCAGCTTTATTTTAACTTCCCCTATTACCTTTAATATACCTACGTCATAGGGGCCTGTGGTCCAAAAGCCACTCAGCAAATCCTCCAAATCATTCTGAAAATATGCTGAATGCTGCCACATTAACTCCATTCGCTGTGGGACTTCCCTTTTTTCAATCCTTATTCAGTATGTGATGCTCATAAAGAACCCCACTTCATCATCTGTTTGGTCTTCCCTGAACATGTCGTCATCAGTGATGTCAGTCAATGTGTACCCTTCCTCTAGAGCTATTACTGTTCCCATGGTCTACTCTCATCATCTACTTCCTCAAGCATTGCTATTTCCCTTCGTACAATGGCTGCTTCTAATTCTATAGGGACAGTCTGTCCTCCACTTCATCCATAGGTATTCATGGTCTAAACAAAAACTCATCAGGTATCCTCACAATTTTTTACACTAAGCCAGGTAGCCAAGTCAGTAGAATGCTCACTCCATACAGAAAAATCTCTGGATCTACTGGAACGCCTCGCAGAGCCACTTGCCCTGTGAATGCCAGTATAACGTTGCCCACATTTAAATAGTGTATTCCTGGAGTAGAACACACTATTCCCTGATCAGTGAATGAAATTGTTTAGTTTCATCATCAAACCTCTTCCCTATATATTAACTGGTGTCTTTTGTAAATATAACAAAGGAACAGACATGCCAGACTCTCCTATATTGACTGGTAGCTCATTAGTAAAAGGAACTCCACTTGTAGTTCCAGAGAACCCTTGAGCATTCATGGCAATTCCTGAAATTGGATATTTTCCCTCTAATATACATGAACGGGTAGCTCCAGTGTCTACTAGAAAAGAAAATGATTTGCCTCCTTTCGTCACATTGACCCTTGGTTCATCTTGGGGGTCTGGTGTTACAGATAGTAACAAACACTTCATGTCACCCTGTGAGCTGTCATATTGTGGGTCGAGGCTCATCCCTGTCACTGTGAAAGGATTTCCTCCTACCACAGTGACACCTCCTATTCTGGGTGTCAACGCTTGTCCTGTGTTTGCATACTGCTGTGTCTGCATGAGGGCTTGTTGCAACTGCCCTTGTCGTGGACTCATTTGCACTTGCTCTTGCTGCTGTACCTGCTGCACTTGCGGCACTTGTGTCTGATACACTGTGTGATCTTGAGAAAACCCTTCTCTAGCCTGTGTACTATATGGTGGAGGATAAGTAGTCCCCCCACTTGAAAATTGGCAATTTTGTACATTGCCTTGGCTCCCATATATGCGCGCAATGTGCTCTGTCAATCCACAGGTCTAACATACTGGGGGTGTTCGTCTGGCAAGCCCCCCTTGGTTAAATCCTCCCTGGGTACTCAGATTCTCATTCTGTGTATTGTGAAACACACCTTGATTATTTTGGAGTCCACCTCCTCTTCTCCTATAGCCCATACCTCTGCACAAATCTATATCCACCTTGGTCCATCGGGAGCTGATTATTTGCCTGTGATGCGCCCATTGCTTCCTGCATTCCCAATCCTTCTCCGCTTGCCAACAGTGCTCCATTTATGGCAAATGATGATAATTATTTCTGAACTAACTTGGCTTCCTCGATTTTCCTAGTCTCACCTTACTTCCTAATTTTCTCTTGTAGCAACTGACAGTGATGCATATTCGTCAGCTGTATCTCAGCCCACGCATTTTGCTTTCATTCCCACTTGTTTCGTCAACTGTTTCTGTACTGGGCTAGGCAACCCCTGACATAAAATGTGTTAAAATAATGCCACTGTTATTTCCCACGGTTCGCAAGTTTCAAGTTGCTGTTTCTCTTGAATGTCCTGAATGTAAGCTCTTCATCTTCCTTCACCTAAAGTGTAATAATTACACCCATATCTGATGTGTCAGGTTACTGGACCCTGAGCGTACCCCCACACATCTACAGTTATTAAATGGCGCTCTGTCATATGCTGTGTTTTGTGCTGTCACATTTGAATATCCTCCTCTCCTCCATATGTCATCATCCCTTTCCACAATAATAGCCGCCAGTAGAACTGTTATGTCCCCTATGGCCAGCGTGTTTCTTCGAGTCATTTTTTCTAATTTTTATATCAATTTCCCAGCGCCAGAAGTCAAACTCGGGAGCTTACACCTTAACTTATCCTTGTCGATCTGTGGCCATGGAATATACTGTGGTCTTGCTCTTCCTTTCTCCAACTGTGTAAACCCCAACCGGTAGTCGGTTCTCATCGTTAGTCTATCCATGGCAGGGATGTCCCTGTCTGTCTCCTTGCCAGTAGCGACCTTAACCTGCTCACATACGGCGTCAATTCTCCCTTCTCACTATAAAATTGTCCTCGCGGATGCTATGGGATCTGGCGTCCTATCCTTAAGTTATTCCAGATCTGACCATCTTATTTCTATGTCCATTTGCAGGCTTCCTTCATGGGCACACACTCTCCCACATCTACCCCACAATTGGATTCTCTTTCCTCATCTGATATGTCTTGTCCCCAACTAGTGTGACTATCATCCCCTTCTCCTTTGTCTAGGTTCAGCCTACTTAAGGACAATGCCCTATGTTCATGACTAAAAGGAATGTCTTCTTCTCTTCACGATTGAAATGCTAGGGATTGATCCCCTTCCCTCGACTTCCATACTTGCTACCTTCCTTTAATTCTTGATAGATATTATCAATCTTTTCCCGATGCTCACCGCATCAAAGTTTTCTTCTTCCAATACTAATATAGATGCCATTGGCATTGCTTCCTTCCTCAGCCCTACCTTGCTTAATCCTCCTAGGCATTAGATTCTAGACATTTTACTCCCTATGTTTTGAAACTACCGCTTCTCAGGACAAGTGCCGAAGTCCGATTGAAATGTGCACTTACTCATGCATTACTGCTGCCTCCTAGGTTAACTGCTAATGCCAAATCTAGATGTGTTTTTATCTTTGCATTAGGAACAACTGTCTCATAGATAAACTACCAAAGTCGAATCTAGATATGTTTTTATCCTTGCATTAGGAACGACTGTCTCACAGGTAAACTACTAAAGTCGAATCTAGGTGTGTTTCTGTCCATTTGCAGGCTTCCTTCATGGGCACTCACTCTCCCACATCTACCCCACAATTGGATTCTCTTTCCTCATCTGATATGTCTTGTCCCCAACTAGTGTGACTATCATCCCCTTCTCCTTTGTCTAGGTTCAGCCTATTTAAGGACAATGCCCTATGTTCATGACTAAAAGGAATGTCTTCTTCTCTTCACGATTGAAATGCTAGGGATTGATCCCCTTCCCTCGACTTCCATACTTGCTACCTTCCTTTAATTCTTGATAGATATTATCAATCTTTTCCCGATGCTCATCGCATCAAAGTTTTCTTCTTCCAATACTAATATAGATGCCATTGGCATTGCTTCCTTCCTCAGCCCTACCTTGCTTAATCCTCCTAGGCATTAGATTCTAGACATTTTACTCCCTATGTTTTGAAACTACCGCTTCTCAGGACAAGTGCCGAAGTCCGATTGAAATGTGCACTTACTCATGCATTACTGCTGCCTCCTAGGTTAACTGCTAATGCCAAATCTAGATGTGTTTTTATCTTTGCATTAGGAACAACTGTCTCATAGATAAACTACCAAAGTCGAATCTAGATATGTTTTTATCCTTGCATTAGGAACGACTGTCTCACAGGTAAACAACTAAAGTCGAATCTAGGTGTGTTTCTATCCTTGCATTAGGAACAACTGTCTCATAGGTAAACTACTAAAGTCAAATCTAGATGTGTTTCTATCTGCGCTCTGGAATTGCTATTAACTAGGCCCATTGCCAAAATTTAACTTAGGTGTGCTACAATCTGTATACTATCTGCCAGTAGTCACATTACATTACTCCTACTTTGTACACTCACACAATGCATTTCCCATTACTTTACACTGCTCTACTTAGATCCTTACTATATATCATAAGCTTAGAATTTTCCACCTTGCTCCCAAATTCTCTCCCACGCATGCCAATGCCTAATCCCTACAAGCTAACTGACATGATTACCACTCCCTGCACTGTTCTACAAAGGAACCTTAAACTATGTGCCAGACTTCCTAGTCTCTATGACCCTTTATCCAAATCATTGCCTAGCAATGTTAGGGCCAACCCGGGCCATACTAGCCACTCTCAACATCCTCTTCAACTCAACAGCAGACTCTCCGAGAGCCTATCCTCACCCAGAAAGATGCTCTCAAAACTCACAACCAGTACAACCTGGAATTAAGGGTGCACTTATAAATGCCCGCTCGATGGTAGCCCATGCAACAGAACTAGCTGACATACTGTACAATGAAGATTTAGATTTCTTAGCCATCACTGAATCTTGGCTTCACCCAGCAGCTGGTCCTGCAATTATGCTAGCCCTACCAGACGACTATACCTTACTAAGACTTGACCGAACTACATCTAGAGGCGGAGGTCTTGCTATAATAGCTAAAAGTAAACTCACTCTGAAATCCTCTCCATCCCTCAACTTAGGATCCTGTGAATCCTTAACCGTTAAGTTAACGCTATCTAACACATAATCTATATCTATCCACCTCATTTACTGACCTCCAGGCCCTCTAGTATCCTTTGAGGAAGACCTCACTAACATTATCCCAAATAATCTTAAGAATTCATCCAAAAGCATCATACTAGGTGACTTTAACCTCGGACTTAACGACTCTACAGATGTCAATGCCACATTAATTAACAACACCTTAGAGGAATTAGGCTTTACCCAGAAGAACACAGAGCCTACCCACATTAAAGGCAGAACTCTTGACTAGCTAGCTGTGCATAACTGCCCTATCGTGGTCTCATCTATACTGCAACAGCCTTGGACTGACCACCACTTGATCATGTTCTCATTAGAGGCATTACCAGCACAAGCTATTAGCATATCCCCAGCTGCCCAGACTAGAAACAAAAGAAATATTACTTCTGAAAATCTCATCCCCTTGATCCTACCGACCTTGAACGCTATTCCGGACCACACAGACCCCTCCATTATGGTACATCTGTATAACAAAGTTATGCTCTCCTCCCTTGATATCATTGCACCCTTGAAGATGAGAAAGATCAAACCCTTCAAACACATCAACACCTGGTTCTCCCCCCATCTTAAAGTTCTCAGACAGGAGAAACGACATTGTGAAAAAGTTTGGAGATCACACCCCACAGAAATCAATAAGAAAAAATGGAGTATACTAGCCACCCAGTATAAAAAAGAAATTATCCTGGCCAAACAAACTTCCTATAATTCCCGAATCTTGCTTGCCAAATCTAACACTAAGGAGCTCTTTACTATTCTGAAAGAGGTAGAATCTCCTGTACAAATGTCTGACTATTGCCTTAAGGATAAAAATTGGTGCACGAGCATACAAAATGCCCTAGCTAATAAAATTACTACCCTGCAAACTAAGATAAACAATAAAAAAGACTCCCTTCCCCCAACTACCAAACTGAGTATCACCAGCTCTACAATGGGACAACGTATTCAGCCACCCCCCCTGCTCCCATTCCCCAGTTCAACTTCCATAAAGTCACTACAAAAGAGGTTGAAAAGGTCATCCTCACTCTCAAACCCTCAAATTGCCATGGGGACCTATGTCCTGCACAATTGATAAAGGATGCAGCTCGTGAACTTGCACCATTCATTACTAAATTAATAAATGCCTCCTTCACCTCAAGCACCATACCTAATAACTTGAAACAAGCGTGGGTTCTCCCCGTCCTCAAAAAACCCAACCTAGATCTCTCGACTCCTACTAACTACTGCCCTATTACCACAGTACCATTCTTACTTAAAATCCTTGACAGAATAACATACCAACAAATCCAACATTACCTTGAACACTTTCACCTCCTAGGAGTCCGACAGTCTGGCTTCAGGCCACGGCACGGAACCGAAACTGCTCTCTTGGATCTCAAGACACAGATAGCTGAGCGACAAGGGAAATAATGCATTATTGTTACTCCTTGATCTCTCAGCCGCCTTCGACTTGGTTGACCATGAGATACTCTGCAATCATCTACAATCAGCAGCCCACTTCTCTCAAGAGGAAACTGACTGGATCCAATCCTTTCTCAACAACCGTACTATGAGATTCTTCTCCCCTTTAGCAGCCGCTGACCCATCACCTATTACTTGTGGCGAACCTGAAGGCTCTTGTGTCTCTCCCATCCTGTACAGCATCTTTACAAAGCCCATTTTTGATGATCTAGACGGCCTGGGTATCACCTACACTAATTATGCTGATGATACCCAGATCCTCATCCCGCTGACGGGGGACTACGATAAGGATTTGGCCTTTGTAAATAAAGTGTACCTCATCATTCAGGCATGTATGGCGTCACACGGTCTATGCCTGAATGATGACAAAACAGAACTTCTCATTCTTGGCACTTCTTCCAACCATATCAAATTAGGCCCACATTACTCCTCCTTTGTAATAGATAACAACAAGATTACAGTAGCCAAGGAGGTCAAAACCCTTGGCTTCGACCTAGATTCCACACTCACTTACTCTAAACAAGTTAATGCTATGGCATCTGTCACATCATACACCTGCAAACTTATTAGAGCAGCTAAACCTTTCCTCTCACTGTCCAACTGCACTACACTAGCCAGAGCTTTAATCCTTTCCAAGTTGGATTATTGTAATGCCCTATACGTAGGTTGCAACAAATATATTACCAATAAAATCAAAATCCTTCAAAATAATGCTCTAAGAGCTGTCCTGAACATCCCGAAAAAAGCACATATCTCGGATATTAGAAGATCGGTCAACTGGCTTTCAACCAGTGATAACATCTTCCTCAAATCTGTCTCCCTGATGCATAAGTGCCTCCACCAGGCAGCTCCTCAATACTTGATAACAAGATTTACCAGACCAATATCCTCCCGCCCTTCTAGAAAGGCCAATTCCAATCTCCTCCTTGTGCCCAGATTCAAATGCACGATGTCTGGGGGGAATAGCTTCCCCGTCAAAGCAGCTCAATGTTGGAACTCACTACATCCTGTGTGCTATTTGATTGTCTATTATTGTCCAGTTGCCTCCAGCAATGTAACCTCTGCTGGACCCATCTTTTGCTGCTATGTAACTAAGCTTCACAATCCTCTTGCTGCCTTTGCGCCTTGCTACCCTTGGGTTGGGTGCGCACTATAAATAAAAAAAACAATACAATACAATACAATCAGAGGAATCTCTCATACTCTGTCCCATTGTATTGTTGGGCTTAGCCTTACAGGTTCATTTTGAAGAAAACTGGTATCACGACCCTGCTGTCTTCTTCTTCATTCTATTTCCTCATCTAGTGCTCTTTGATTTCTTGCCAGTCTTCTAATTCTTTCTTCCTCTTGTCTTCGTTCTTCTCTCCTTATTCCTTCCCTTCTTTCCTCTTCTTCCCTTCGTCTCTGTATTCTTTTGTTGTTTAGTCTTTGCACTTCCTCCTCTTCTCTCTTCCGTTTTCTTCTATCCCTATCTTCTATTGCTCTCTGCCTATTGTCATACTTTCTTTGTTCTTTTGCCTGTTCTTCTTTTTTCTCTTGCACCTCCTGATATAGCTGTTCTCGTCGCTCCCTGCTGTTCTTTTTCTGCTCATCTTCTTTCAATCTCTTCTCTCGTTCTTTATCTTTTCTTTCTTGTTCGTCCGTGTCTTCTGTTTGCCTAACTTCCTCGATACTTTGCCCTTCTATTTTAAGTAATATCTGTCCTCCCATCCATTTGTTCTGCAAGAGCGCTACCTCAACTTTACACATTAATGAACACTGTGATCATCTTTTTCTATCTCGCCTTTACTTACACCCTGTATAGGGTTTGAGACATCACCTTACATGAACCTTTTCATGGGTTATATATTTCTGTTGTAGCCCCTTTGGGATGTGAAACGTCTCCTTCTGAGCTACCTTGAGCCAGGTCTCTAAGTGCTATCTTTTCTTCACACAGTCTACTCACCATTCATTTGTGAATCACCTGAAGTCTTCGGTATCGACTCCTCCTCCAATCCGACCACTTTGCCTTCCGTCCGCAGATTTCCCGTGGAAACTGGGCAGGGATTTTGTCAAAGGGGGACCTGCCACCATCTTGGTTTTTCTTACAAGTTTATTTCTATCGGCCGCTCTCCACAGGAAACCCTGCAACCTTCCGGCTAATGGCAGAGGATACTCAATCTTCCAAAAAAGACTGAGGGCAAACCAGTTTGGATATTTTAACCATCTGCACCGCTACCATGTCAGCGTAAAGCCCTTTGGGTATCGTGCATGCAATGGATGGGGATGCAGAATAACTCTGACACCAAATAATCGCACCAACTCAGGAAGATGACAAAGGTTACTGTTTTAATATCAATTATCTAATATAGGGAGTTACAACGGACATCACTAGATGTTTGCTCGAGCTTTCAATACATTTCACACAAAAACTAATTTATATACTAAATATTCATCATAGGTGATGTCATACTACGTGGCAAATGAGAAAAACCTATGAGGGGTTGTGGTAGGCTCAAGGGGACTATCTAAGTATACTTTCTATAAGGGGTTGGGTTGTGATTGGATAGCTACTGTCAGTTGGACAATGTATGCCTACCTCTAAAACATGTCATCTTCAACACTATTAAGTACACAATATATCATTGGTCTTCAAACAATAAAGCCCTTCATTATATGACACTCTATAATAGGTTGGCATGCTTGTGCCATTTCTGGAACATTCGGTTCATTTAGCAGCACGTAAGCTCAAAACCAGGTGCCATGAGGTGGACTTGACTTTAGGCCGATCGTCCCTCATCAACCATGCCTTCTGCGTGAAGATTGTCTTTGAACTTTGGCCTTGCAGTGTATTCTTGTCTCTGGGAATATAAGGGAGTGTGAGCCTGCACTATCATAGTTCTCGGACTCCATGCCCAACTCTATTTCCATCCTTGGCTCACTTGACAGGAGACCATGACTTAGTCCATTTTGCAGCATTTAAATGTCTTAAATGAATAAAACTTGGCACACGTGGTGTTCTTTCTTTGCACCTTACCAAGTGATTATTCAGCTTCTCACGTTCACTGCCTATGAGAATAGATAACCAGCCCTGGCTGCTTCAGCTTTGATACCATGCCAAATAGCCTTGCCATTTATTTCCACAATATCAGTTTATTTTTACTGCAACAATGTTCTCAGCCTTTCCTTTCCATGGGTACGGGCTTACTAAATTCATGACACTGATGTCCAACTTCTGTACAATGGCAGCTTTGCCTGCAGTCGATTCATTATGTATAGCCAGCTTTTGAGATTACTTAGTTTACTTGCTTTACTGCATCTTTACAGTTATTGAACGGCTTCTATTTTCTGCAGTGCATCACACATTGGCAATCTTCTCTTTGCATATGAAAGTTTACTTGATTCTTAACTTCGTCATCAGCTTCTATAAGGTCCATGCATTCTCTTCAGCCAGTATTCTCAGGGCGCCACACTCGTCTCTAGTGATGGCACCAGCTACTCTTTCACTCGTTTGCATATTCTTTCATGGAGTTCCTCACTCAGATTATCATCTCTTTGGGAATACATTTGATAGGGTTTTCTCAAGGTTATCTTTTTTTGAATATTCGTTATGGTATGGTCAAACAGCTGGTGTCAAGCATGGCACAATCTCAGGCTTCCAACATACAGGAGGTAGGGGGTGGGATTTCCTGCAGAGCAACAGGTTGTGAACAAGCTTCTTTACTAGGTTCTGGGTTAAAAGATAACAAAAGGTAAGTTCATGGATAGGTAAGTAGACGATACAAGAAGGATGCACAAGAAGACATCCACCAGCCTCCACTCTCACAGGCAGCTCACTCTAACTGAATGTAATGGAACACAAAGTGCACTCAAACCACAACATTCCACAACTATCCTTCAACCAGGCATAACATCAGGCATTCCATTAGGCAAGCATCCATATACGGCCAGAACAAACAGACACAGGACATAACATGTTTCCCCCTTTACATAAACCAAAGAACGGGCACGGAAAGGAACACAAAAAGAAAACCACTAGGAAATGCAACCAAAGATACTATAACCAACTCTGGTGACAACCACCAACCTTCAACCATCAAAATCCACTCACTCCATTCCACAGAAAATGAGCCAAGATGCTCTCACCTAACACGTCCCTTCAATGGCCTACAGGGAAGCCAAACAGCCACACAGTACACTCAAAATCTGTCAGAGGCCCACAACAGACACTTGAGCGAGGGAACCAGCCCTAACACACAGCAGCCGACAATTCCACCGAAACTCCCAAACCAACTCCTACCACCATCAAACCGCCAACAACTAAGGTGTACGTAGGCACAGCACACCCTTCCACATTGAACATCCATGGGACCAAAATAACCAAATAACTAGTGATGCACAGGGCCCTTTTAACCCACTCCCCAGAGAGGGTGCCCAATACCCCGGAAGGCCCAGGGCCAGCTCTGGCCCTGACAACGGACACTGCACCACACAATACACAGACAGGTCAAGCCCCGTAGGCAACACTGTACTGCAAACCCAAACACAGGGTTGGGCTACCACAAACCCAAACCAGTGGTTTGCCACGGCAGCAGGCTGAGTTTACAACACAAAAGTGATGTGCTGTCCGCCACAACCACTGACATCATCATTGACTCCAGGTCGCAAAGGAGAGCAGAGCACCGATACTGCGCCCAACGGTCTTGCAAAGGACACTGCTGACTAGGACACTCAACATGGTTATATTCCCTGTACCCCAAAGGTTTCAGTGCTTGTTCCAGTGATCACCAGCCAGCAGCTTGCCATATCCAATTCACATAGCAGTGTTAGACTAGCTGCTGGCTCCCAGGTGGCATGACCTCTGTTAATGGCACAGTGGCTTTAGATCCCAAAGCTCCCTCTGCACTGTTATCTCCAGACCTCTTCAGGCATTTTCATCTTTTATTTTTCTCCACAGAAGTGCCCTGACTCACTCGAACTTTCCAGACTGCTCCTGGTGCCCTGACTCAGCTAGACATCCCCACTGGTCACAGGGCTCTCTGACTGCTCCTTGCAGTCTCAATGGTTGTCCTGCCTCTGCAGGACATCCTATTACATCTCCAGACTCTCTGGCTGTCTGCCGCTTCCTGTATTGCTTCTTTCGACAGCCCAAAACATCTTTCTGTCCCTCTGGCTTCCATGGACACACTTGCCTCCCAGGCCCATACTTGTCTCTCAGGCCGACTGGCTGCTTTGAGTGTCCTGATCTTCAGGGTGACCATAAAACTAGCAAGGTCCTTAATGCTCTGCCCCTGCTACCAGAATTGCCCTTGTCTGCCTGTACTTGCTGTTACGCTCTGTGCAGGGGTCAGTTAGCCTTTGGGGGATACAGAGGGGCCGGTGGATGTCTCCTCTACAGGTGTCTCACTTTGCTGTCCTTCAGTCCAGGTACTGCACCCTCTAGCATTTCTGGATCCTCATAACCATTGTTACGTTGTACTCTTGTGCTGAAAGAAGTACTCCAGAGCCAAAAGTAGAGAACAAGCGTGTTTAACTAGGTACGGGTTACAAGATAACACAAGAGATAAGTACATGGGTAGGTAAGTAAAAGGTACAAGAAGGATACATAAGAAGATATCCAGTGGCCTCCACTCTCAACTCTAACTGAATCTCATGGAACACACAGGCCTCACACCACAACATTCCACAGCTAGCATTTCACCAGGTATTACATTAGGCATTCCATCAATCATCCACACAGGGCCAGAGCAAAAAGACACAGGACATCAAAGCAGGCTTTCATCTACCCCTATCCACCCATCAGCTTCAATCCAGGTAGTAGAAGTGCACAACTTCAAACACCTTACCCTACTCCATAGTTCTGCATCAAAGTTACAAAGAAAGAAAAACATTTATCAGAATCAATCAAAATGCACCTATTTCAAAAACATATGCTTCATCAGTTCGACCCAGAGAATATACTCATGCAGTATAGCACTAACATAAAACACATGGCCAACCCAAAGACACCTTTGGCTCTACAGGTGTTTTTGGTTACAAAGTCCATCTGCTGCAGCCATCATAGTCAATGTCAATGGATCATATGATTCATAGTCCAAATTGTCTGGAGTGCCAAAGGTTGCAGAACCCTGTCCTAGAGCTTGGTAACTCAATTGGTGGCCCTTCAGGTGCCTTGGACTCCCATCCACCCAAGCTAAAATAGTCAGTTGACTATTATACTCTCATTCAGATGATTTCAACTTCAAATCACATCAGCACTAGCCACGATAATTAGGGATGCAACATCATGGGCGTTATTGTACAAAATATCTGGTGGGACACATACCTAACCATGCACTACAGAGTACAATACAACAAATGTGAAGTTAGAATTAAAATCATTGAAATAAAATAGCAAAATCAACATTTTCAACTTTAAGTTCGCATGAGGCCTCAGACAGTAAGCCTACGTGGAGACTATGCCATCTGGGATGCCTTTGCATTTGGATTATAGGCACACCTGTGATCATAAGCAACAGGCCCACTGTAGCCCCAGACAACAGGCCCATTTATAGCTTTGAAATCTTTCCATTCCTTCATTTGTGACCAGGCGTATTTCTTAATGCAAGATAAACTATGTATAATAAGCTACACTTCTCACAATCGGTCCTTCTTAGCCTTTCATTAAGCCTTGCAGGGAAGGCATGCCAAGCTTCAGGCAATGAAGCGAGCGTTCAAGAGGTGGTGTGTATAACAAAAGTCAACTGATGTTCAGGGGATCCCTCAAGTGGCAGCTCAAGAGTCTACAGGAGCCAAGCAGCAGCGTCAGCCCAAGAATGAGAGTGCTCATAACCACAGACACTGGAGATTGAGGAATAGACACGAGGTGGCACTTGGATTAAGAGCACATCATAGCAAAAGACCAGGATCTGCAGCTGGTACCTTCATGGCTCCATCTCCAGGATTAAGAGCACATCATAGCAAAATACCAGGATCTGCATCTGTTACCTTCATGGCGCCATCTCCAGTGACCTAAGTGCCATCCTAGGCAGTTGTATGTGTTTTACAGACCCTAGTAGTTTAGCTGATTTGAGAAAGTCTGAACAGCACAATGTCTGTAAGAAATGTGGTAAAGTGCTGGTACCACAATTCTGAAAACAAAGGAAAAAAACTGTGCAAGTGTATAAAAACCTACAAAATTGGCAGTGAGTGCTTGTATGTTAACATTAAAGCCATTGCACAAAAAAGAAAGAGGGGAATACAAAAATATACATATTTTCGACATGGGCCATTACATAATTAGCTGTAGTAAACTGGGAATACATTTAATGCAGATGTGGGAGCATTGGCACTGTATTAGAGGGGTATCCTAGAATGATCCTATGTAATTAATAAGCAGTAGTTCCCTGTTCATCGATACTGGTCTACAACACACAGTGATTTGACAGTGAGCAAACACAGCAGTGGACATTCAGTGGAAGTCATGATGAAGGCTGCACATTATTTTGGGGAGCACACAATGGGTGGTTGACCCTTCATATGGCCCAAACACAGTGGCCCTCATTACGACCCTGGCGGAGTGGGATACCGCCAGCGGTAATCGCGGCGGACCCGTCCGCCCTACTACGAGTTCCCTTAGCGCCATAGAGGTTTTCTCCGCCTGGTTTTACCTGGCGGAGAAAACCATGGCGCTAAGGGACCTCGTTGTTAATTACGCCGCCGTACTTTACGGCGGCGTAATTAACTCCTTCCCCACTCCCATTATACCCTATGGGGCAAGAATGGGAATGGGGAAGGGTAAAATGGGGATTGGGGATTTACCGCTCCGCCAAGGTCGGCATGGGGTGGTAAATCCGCCAACCCCCATGGCGCTATCGGCGGCTTTCCGCCATGCTCCGCGGTGCATTTAGCACCGCGAATTCCGCCAGGGTCGTAATGAGGGCCAGTGTGTCAACATCGACTATAGTGAATGAACTGTTTACATGACATTTATTGACATAGAGAAAGTGGCTTATACCTACACTTATGGCGTAGACTACAAGGAGACGTTTTAAAAAATGAAAACAATGATCCACGATGAGAGTTTCATAAAGTCAAGTGAATGACTCACAGCTCCTGCACATTGGATATCGTGTTTTATGGAGTTTTATGGAGCCACTCCCACTGTGGGATCCGTAGGGATCTAGTAATATGCACTGTGATGATGATGCAGCCATATTTGGCTACTAATCCTCAATGCACCAGAACAAATGTTTTTCCTAAATGAGTATTAGTAGTAGTAGTATATAGAACATGTTGATGCTGTGTTATTTATTACAAATGTTGGCAGGTTCACACGGAAATCATATTATGGAATATGAATCATGTTTTCTCTCATGGAGGCTACTGCATAGGATCTAGGGCTGTGGATCCTGCAAAATACTAGTGGAATGGTGGGGGGCCTACTACATTGTATAGTTGTATGTTTAAAACACCCTGTGTATGAGTAGGACATGCATTAGGGGCCAACCCAGTTTAGAAAACACATTTCAGTTTACCTGTGTGTCTGTGACCTTTGCCTGATCCAGTCTCACAACGTTCCCTTTACCCACCTCACAAAACCACTTTGTGTCCATGCCAATTTCATTATATTTCTGTTCACAACATCAAATGCACGTATAACATGGGTGGTTGTCTGGGTGGTGGTACATTAAATGGAGGATTAAAAGCAAGGTGTAATGCCTCTTTGCTTTCATTTAAACCCCTTCAGCATTGTCATGCCTTTCTGATGCTTAGGAGAGGTACACAGCAGAATTGGAATCTCTGCTTCGCTTTCCTCTTTAGTTTTGAAATAGCACGGTAAAACCAGTGGATTTCTGTTAAATCCTCCTCCCGTTTGCACCTCATAAATAGCAGGCAAGAAACGTTGCCTGCAACGTATAATTTGCAGGCAGCATTTTCTTTTATTGTTTTACAAAACTGAGTTTAAAATCACCTTTTTGTATACTTAAAAATGTTGCAACTTTATTTATCGTTGCACACAGATATTGCACTTACATATATACTGTAGGGGAGGATAGGTTGATAGGACCCCCCCTTCCACTACATCTCCCACCCTGGTGAAGACTCATGATTCGTCGGCAGCACACCGGCACCCGGGCCCAGGCGGCAGGGCGGCTGCAGACCGACACGTGAGGCGGCACCACCACGTTATGTGGCAGAACACAGACGACATCTTGTACTAAGCCAACTCCATTTTGCTGGAAATGTTCAGATCTAACACAGGCAGAGCCAACGTGCACACTGAAAGTTGCAGCTTGACCCCCGCTCGACCGTGCTCACAGAGGCCCACACTTCCCCTACCCCCCACCGCATGGCAGATCCGCTGAGTTCTCGTTCTCACGAGCCACCAGACATGAACAAACAACAAAATAAAACACTGTAGCTGTTAACCTTCCGCAGTACATCATTGCCCCAGCCATGAACGGGAACATTAGGAAGTAACCAAAACCAGCCCAAAACCTGCATGCCCTGACCCTGTACCAAGCCCCCAGCGTTAGACTGTGTGGCGCCCTCCACCCCTACCTACCCCGAAAACTATTGTAATGAGTAGAAACCATTTATGGATTATATGTAATGTTGACTAACGTTCGCTGCTAATGTGAAGAAGAATGGGTAAAGAGTGATACGCAACAGATATTGTTTATAATGTAAAGATGTACGAAAGACTGGTTAGCTGATGACAATATGCAATATCATGTGTTGCCCTCTTTATACATACACCTGCCTAACACTACCTCATGTTCGTATGTCAACTATAGATGTGAATTGTTGTGCTAAAGGGTATGGCCCCTAGGTAGTATCCCTCTTAATGAAAATGCATACGAGTCCTCGTAGAGACCCCGCGTGTTGTTATTCGCCCTCACCCACGGGACAACATACCGCCTTGTGCAGGATGCCGCACACAGAACTGCAAGGCCATCTCCCCCTCCTCCCGCCCCTCCAGAGATAGCTGGTGTTCAGACAGCACAGCTTCGCCTCCCCTCCCGACCCTGCTGGACCCATTTCAAGCATCCGCCTCCCCATGTCCGAGGCCGCCACAGTCTGACTCCATGACTTACGAGCTACCTGGTCCTAAATCCCACTGTCTCTCAGCCACTAGTCACATGCCCCCCACAAGCCAGTGGTATCTCCGCCGACCCCAAGTTAATGGCCCTCAAAAGGGGGGGCGCCCACCCTTGTACCAACAGATCGTAATACCATCCCTCACCAAATCTACCAAGACAGGGTGGCCAAGTTACCCCTCCCATGCCCCTGACTATGCACATGGGACCAGATTGTTTGAACCTAAGGTATCCTCAAAACTGATGTATTGGGACACTCCAGATTGCATATCAATGTTCCTGTCCGCATATTGATCTAGAGTCAGTACAAACTAACGAAAGCATAAAGTGTGACGAATGGGTGTGAATGTGTGGCCAAAAGGGCAAATGTTAGTTTAGTTACCACTTATAGTAATAAGGCATGTCCGGTCCGGCACTCCACCCCGATGAGCCCAGCTGACCTTCCAACCCCACGTGGCGCAGCACCAACGTCAGCCAATCCTGGAGGAGCAACTCTCTACTGTGTATACCCCTTAGACATCACCACCCAATCCCCACGATTATGTGTCCCCTATAGCTTGTGTCACCCATGACGTGTTTTGTAAATAAGTAGGCCTGTCTTTGCTATTGTCAGACAGAGAGCTCTCAGAGTTTGCAGAGTCCTTTGCATGCCCTATATTGACTTATATAAAGCCCTTTTGATCTCAACCGTACTTGGCCTGGTCTCATTCCCCTCCTGGGGTGTGTCCTTTATTGCCTCTCACTATGGGGGGGTGCGTTGTTGGGGACGCTTACATTCAATACAATCCACGTTATGTTGCTAATCTTTTTAATATTAAAAATTGCATGCAGGGGTCCGACAGCACATAAGTGCTAACTTAGTGTTCCCTGACATACGCTTCGCATTTACATTACAATGACCACCATAGCAAGAGATAAAGGGAGATGGAGAGAATGAGCGAGATAGACAGATAAAGGTATAACCTACACGTTGCTAGTATAGGTGTATCTGCGCGTGCTCGCAGCAGAGGGTGTTGGCAGGCCATTGTGTGTGTGCCTGTTACCTGGTACTGTATATTTTTGCAGGCCGCATTTCACTTTGGGGTATTTCCCACGCTAGATAAACATGCCAGTGAGATAAATGATTGACTAATCCAGCAGTCTTCAGGAACGGAAGTTGCTTATCGGCTTTTTTTTATCCAAACCTTTGATAGTTTTCTATAGATTCTGCCGCATCAAAGGGCTGTATAGGAAGTGAGCTGCCACGTTTTGAAAGTAGAGGAGTGCCTTCTAATCTCTATTACGTTTACAGTTGCTCAGAGTTCCTGAAGAAAGCAAATACCACAATAGCTAAGTAAACACAATGATGTCTGTATGTCTGTAGACGTCAAGGTATCTCCGAACCAATCGTTGTCAAGGAAGCCTCGACTAAAGGAAGGGGCTCCTGTGCCAATGTAAACGGTCAATGAATCGCGTAGAAAAAAACATAATAGTAAAAATAAAGATGACGAAAAAGTAAGTTTGAAATCTCGTGCATCAGTGACACGATATTAGATGGCAAAGCTCGTTTACATCTCGGTTTAATAGGGAAATTCAGGTCTTCCAGAATTTGCCTTTTTTTAGCAGACATTTTGTGGGGAAAGAAATGCCACCAATGGGACGGAGAAGAAGTACAGATGCCACGCCCCTCCCCAACTTGAGTGAGAGAAGGGCAACATAAAAAAAAGCATAAACAGCCAACTTCTATGCAAAAAATCTGTCCATAACAAAAATCAGGAATCAGAATAATAACCATACTACCATACTACAAGTACTATACTATAATTTAACATATTTGGCATATTATAATATTCTGAATTCATGGCAGCCGGCCGAGAATTGCATTATGTGTGTGTGTACGGATGCATGTTTCCTTGCCAGTTTTGGGGAAAGAATTGTGGGCACCACAGCTGAAAAATAATCTTGTATCCATTAGTCCAAGATGGTGCATGATTGCTCTGACATTGAAACATATACAATGCTCTACGGCTGGCACAAAATGAAGCGTTATAGTACCATGATTTCTGAAATATACACTCAGCTCGTGCACACAGTCACAAAGATGGACGCTGTGTCATTTAACATTGAGGGCTTGATTCATGGAATTTTTAGCTTGGTGCAAATTGACTTTATACTGCCAACAAACACATCGTTTCACAGATCAGTTCAAAGTGTATTTCTGCATTGCAAAGTGACTTTGCACAGACCGTGCACAGACTTTGTACTGGTGCAAAGTCACTTTGCTCTGCTCTGTGAATCAAGGTCTTTGTTGGCAGTGCAAAGTCACTTCGTACCGCGCTAAAAATTCCATGATTCTGACTCTAAATGTTGCAAAGTGTATTTCTGCATTGCAAAGTGACTTTGCACAGACCTTGCACTGACTTGGTACTAGTGCAAAGTCACTTTGCACTGCTCTGTGAATAAAGGTCTTTGTTGGCAGTGCAAAGTCACTTCGTACCGTGCTAAAAATTCCATGATTCTGACTCTAAATGTTGCAAAGTGTATTTCTGCATTGCAAAGTGACTTTGCACAGACCTTGCACTGACTTTGTACTGGTGCAAAATCACTTTGCACTGCTCTGTGAATAAAGGTCTTTGTTGGCAGTGCAAAGTCACATAGCACCGTGCTAAACATTCCATGATTCGGGCTCTAAATGTTAAATGTATTACGCAGCATCCATATTTGTGACTGTGACTTTGCAGTAGGATAAAGTCAGTGCAAGGTCAGTGCAAAGTCACTTTGCACTGCAGAAATACACTCTGCACTGCTCTGTGACTCAGGATGTTTGTTGGCAGTGTAAAGTCACTTTGCACCGCGCAAACAATTCCTTGAATCTGGCACTTACTGTAGAATAGAGGTATGGCTATTAAGAGATTGAAGGTATAGATTTCTTATTCATATTCGAAAAACTGTAATACTGATACGATTGCCTGCAACCCCATGACACACGTACCTGCAGTGTACTAGTCCCTTCACAGGGAGTGCACATGCTAGAACGTGTCGGTAGTACCGATTCATAACAACCACATGTTATCCAGTACACAGCATTTCTTCTGTCTACAGTAAAAGATGCTTTGCAGTCACTGTAAAGATTGTAATTACACTCATGACACACAAGTGCTTTCAGCGTTCTAGTGTTTCCATGCTGGGGTCATGTTCTAACGTGTCAACCATACCAAGGCATAGCAATTAAAGATTATTCAATCCTTGTTGTAACATTGTCTAACAAATGATATTTCTGCCAAATACATATCTTTATCTGATTTTTCATTGGGGCAAATGGTTCAGAAGTTACAACTGATAATATTTTTCAAGCTATCATCTTTTCTGTCGCACAATTGTGCTGAAAATTTAGCTAAGATGTATATGTGTGCGGCTTGGTCATTTGCATAGGACAATTTAATTTAAACAAGCAAGCACATGAATTGGTCATCTTTTCTTCACTGCTAAAGCCTAATGTACCAGTTGCCCATACATTGTGAATAATAATGCTTTCCGAGGGTTTGGGTCAAAGACGTCTCTGTGAGTGTGCTTTTAGAAATTGCACATATGGTTAACTAGACACCCATTAATCAATACCAAAGCAGTAATTCAGATTAGCCTCAAAGGGTGTTAGGTGAACTAGAATTCATCTTCATGAGAAATATACTGTCACAATAAAAGAAAATGATTCAATATAAACCATTGTGTTTATAATAGTAATCTCACACTATGTGGTTCTGTTAAGAGATACTATAATTATGCTGTGATTTAAAATGAATATTGCAACTTTGTAAACACCTTTGTATTCAGCAATTTTCGTGTGCAATGACACTGAAATAATAATGCCTTCTCTCCACATAGTAACTTTCCAATCAAATTGTCTTTATTTCTATTGAAACCCTGCAAATCAAAACTATTGCATCCTCACTTCCAAATGCTGAGCCTCTCTGAATGATTATATGTTTGGATGGTTCATTAATGCAGACACATGATGGTAGTGTTGTGTAAAATGGAATGTTCACCAAGCTCAGAGCCCATTGTGTAGTTATTCAGTCAAGCAAAGAACCATTGTCATCACAACTATGTTTAGTAAATATAACACTCTGTGCTTCCTAAATGTTTATCATCAGTTATATTTGTCCCATGATCATTTTCCATAGAGGTAATTCAGAAGAGAACAATGGGAGTGTAGGAGACTGTCCATCAGGTAACAATAAACTTTGATCAGAAAATAATATATAGTATTTCTATGTTATGCTATTTTCTCAGTAAGACAACATTACAAGTGTAACATTCGTATTGTGACTATGGCATAACTATGGGGAATTGACCATTTGAGCATAGTACAATTTTAAAAAGATCATGTTTGCAATAGTATCTCAGTTGAAATACTTTTTAAAGCTTATTTTGCTCAGCAAACACATCATGTCCTTAAAATGTCCTTTTTATTTGAAAATGTTTGTTATAAGATTAAAGCAAATAGTGCCTATATTCTCTGTGAGCATGAAGACAATGGGCCTCATTATAGGTTTGAAGGTCCGGGACCTATGGTACCGGGAAGCTTGCCGGCACTGTAGTTCCTGTACCGGCAAACTACGAGTTGTGCTCGCAGGTGCCTTTCTGCCCACCAGTCAGACCTGGCGGGCAGTGCGGCATCCGCAAGCACAGCATGTCAGATGCATCCAGATTCCACATTCCCATTTGCTCCCCCTCTTCCAAATGGTCCTGTGCCGCTTGTAGTCGATCAGGGTGCGGTGTCAAGGGTTGTCACTCGCAATACTGTACCGCCAGAGAAGAAATGAGATTTGATTGCATGGGCTAAGCATTGTATGGAGAGAGATGATCAAGCTAATGTTTTTGCCACACTTTTTAATATGGATAATTTTCCTGAGAAAAATGTTTTTATTGAAGCTTTTTTTGTTTTGTTTTTATTTCATTGACTCTGTGCCTAGCGTGTATCTATGCTCGCCCTCCACATTTCTCACTTCTGACTAATTTCCATTTTGGCATATGCAAGCGTGTTTTAGGCTTCCGCTCTTTATGAAAAGCAGCTTTAGTAGACATAATACTGTTAGCATGCTACCTTTCCTCAGACCATGTGTGAACCTATGAGGAGTAAATTCAGCTCCACTAAATGTACCACTTTATGCTGTCCTTCCTGATAACACTGCCTTATATGTAAGATCACAGCTGCTATCAAAGACTTGTATAGTGGTGCTTTGTTCCCTGCTTGTTACATTGTTTCAGTTTGATTCCTTGCCCTGTCTGGACCTCTACTTCCATTGAAATGCATGTGTTCCTTTGGTTATAAGATAACAGTGCATGGAGAGAGTGGTGTTCTCACTTGCATTAAAGTTGCGTATTATTGTTATTCTCTTGCTTGTGTTTTACTAATATATTGTTCACCAATCCACCATACTAGTCAGTGGGAATTTTATTACATGACGCAGAGCTCTAGTGTTTACACCTTTGGGGGCACGTGTAACAATGGGTGATGTGCTGCTTCCAAAATGTCAAGACATTCACACGTGACACTGGGTGTGGGAGCCGATGCCAGCGGAGGTAAAAATGGATGTAGCATTATTCTCCTAATTCTGAGCATTTATGGTTCCTTCAAAATACCCATAAAACGGACAACCTCTCTTCCTTTTATCATCTCTCATTTCCTGCACTGACAAGTAGTGTTTTATATTTACATCTTAACATGGGAATGCACCAATAGAGATTCAGGGTAGCCTTTTTAGTAAGTGAAATGACAATACTACCGTGTACCTGATTAAAAACAATTTAAATTGGAAAATCCCATTGAAAAACACTTTGTAAATCGAACCCAGTGTGTTTTTAAAGGTAGAATTCTAGAATATATGGAGCCATTTCCAAAACACAAAACCAACAGAATTTGGATTGAATTTGTGCAGCACCTTCCCAGCAAAAGTGCCCGTCTCACACATTCAAGTGTTATCTTAACATGAGGAGTTTGTCCCTCCACCCTAATGGGTGGTAAATCATTAATTATATTCCTATTTCAAATGATTTTTGGTAAAGCATTGAAGATCTTCTACATTTCTATCTTGTTTTCTACTTCTTATTCCGTCCGCATATGCGCAGCCACAGAGGCTGCTGTGGCAATGGATGGTGGCTGCTCCTACAACTTTTTTGTCCAAACCATAGTTTGTTGGAAGTTGGCATGGGCAGTTGGTTGGTCCCTCGGGTTGTCCATCACGGAGGAAGGTGGAGCTCGGGTGGGGTTCTGTTACTGTCATCATTGTCATCACTGACATTTGTCTTATCTATTGGACTGGATCAACTCTGACAACTCGTAGTCCAAGGAGTGACTGGTGGGTCAGGTCACCTGCCTATTATCCTTCCACAGGTTTTCCATCAAGACATGTGTCATTCACAAGTGCACCACCTATTGCTTTCTCTTGTATGATGGATGTTGCCTAGCATTTCTGAATGCACTGCTCCTGGTATAAGTGCACGCTGGTCGGTGGTGTTCTTATGTTTAAAAAGTACAAACACAGACATTTCCATCTAGATTTAGCAATGCATACTTAATGTCAATGATGCTTATGATACTGTTGATCACACCATCTTACTCCAGTATTTACAAGTATACGGGCAATGTTGGGATAGCTCTGCAAAGGATTGATTCTCTCATACAGTATCATACACACCAATTGGGGCATGTGTAGGATTTAATCATCAAACTCAAATACTGTCACTGTGTATAGTAACATGATGTAACAGGATGGGTCTACATGATTCAGAGACATGCAGACTCATCAGTTTTTCCCGTTTTGGAACCCAATTTAATTTTGGACATTCATGTTGCATGATTAATACTGCATGCAGTAACTTATTTCAGTTGAGGTAATTTGCTTTGTTGAAATGTTGTTGTTAATTAAGAGTAATGGTTATGATACTCGTAATTTGTCAGTACAGTAAATCCTCTGGTCTTATTAAATAGTGTATGTGTTACCACTACTGATGTCCACGGATTTAATTATTTCTCTCTACTTATCTTCCCACTTCTTGATGTTGAAGCTGTCATTTGAATGAAAACATACATAGATCATACGTTCAAAGGCATAGACTGATATGGGACGAATCATTATTTGTACATCATTAACATCATACTCACAACAACCTATAGACTGCAACGCAGACTGTACCCCAAGCACCAAATACATAACAAGCTAAACAGAACCCAGTGCTTGGATTCTGGTTGTCTAGTTATGCAACAAATAATCCATAGCAATTTTACTCTGAAAATGCACAGATTCCTAATTAGGATGACTCTCTGTCAGTTCCTCTTCTTGACATTTATCCTGCTAAAAAAATAAACACGTTTGTCGCAACCCCAAAAGGATGTACGAGGCATTTCAGTCGTGTTCGATTTTTCTGCTTTTCAGCAACCGTGTTAGTCAAAATTGTTCCAATTATATGTGTGTTTCTAGTTGAGTTGGCAGCAAACATATTTGCTCATCAGACGCTGATTATGGGCGGGGCTGGCTGGGTGCATGTGTGCAGAACATTGCTCCACACAGTGCATATGATTCAGAAAATATTTGCTCATCAAATTAGACTTCCTTTGCCATACATCAGCAGCTGCACTCTGTCCAAGGTCTGCATCCAGGTTAAAACAGCAGGATGAGGGGTGATTTACGAATCGCGCAGTGGCGCAAAATCTATGCATGAAAGTGTTACACCTGGTTTAGCACCACTTGTTTTCATTACGGGGTTGTTGTTCTGTGCAGGTGGAGTGGAGGAGCAGAGCAGGTTTACCATAACATCCTGACCTTCACGTCCCTCCTTCCAAAAGTGAATGGTTTTCTGCCAGTGTGTGATTTTCATAGTGGTAGAAATACATTGGATGCCTTTGCTATCCGCCTTCTTTTAAATGTTGCAGAAATATTTAAATGGAAGGAAGGATTTAACCCCTTAAGTGCCTGGCTATTACGAAAGTCTATGCAAAAAGTATGTGCATACTCGCCCTTGGTACTTAACATTGTTGAACCTTGAAGTGAGAAGTGTGCAAAGCAAGAAAATTGCACAAAATGGACCAAAGTGCAAATATTCACATATATTGGTCGTCCCCTCGTGGGGTGCCGCTGTGCTAAACGCCGGCTTAAGCCGGTAGAACCTTTTCGGAGAGCAGCTGTGACTCTACCCCTGGTTGCAGAATCATGTGTCTGCCCATTTTCAAGTTCTTCATTCATACCGTTCAGTGCTGAAACAGCACAATAGTCATAAACATCTGTCAGGGCCTTATAGACTTTATCGCTCAATAGCCCTGTAGACACTCCATTGGGCGTAGCATACATGCCAGACCCAAGTGGTCCCGGTGTTGAATTTATACATTAATTCTGTTGTGTCTGCCCCATAGATACTCCATCTGGCATAGCAAACACACCAGCTCCAAATGGGCCTAGAGTTTAATTTGCAAAAGAACTCTGCGTTGTTGGGGTCCCCAAATCTCACTTCCCTTGATGATGCTGTAACAAAAGATGGTACCCCATTTTGGTGTCATTAATACATTCCAAATGTGTTGCCCCATGCAGAACAGACCCTGTCCTTGCACCCTCAACCAACCCAATAGAAACAGGTTGCATCATTCCATTCACCTCAGGACATCCAGGATGTGTTGAACCGGCTACCCAAAGTGCCATCCCCACTTCATTCTGCCATCCATAATTTGCTGAATCATTTGCTCTACAATTCACATCCATAGATTGCAACACCTGTGCCATCCGGGTGTTGTAGGCCATTCTATAAAAACAGCGAAATATAGAATCAGCGGCTTATAAAGTTAATATTTATTCCTGAGTCAGAATATAAGATCCTGAATCTCAGTGAATTAAACATTTCAAATGCTTGTGTGATCTGTGACACATTTACAAAAGGGCCATTCTTTTATAAAAGGTGCCGTTATATTTTAAACCCATGACACACAGTTAAGAAAACAACACAATAGCGACTATTTAACCATCAGTCACAGTGCAGCCATTTGGACCGGTACAGACAGCCGCTGCAATCCTGTGGCTATCCCCAACGGTCGAAATGTCCATCCTTTTCCTAATGGTCCAAATGGCCACACTGTCCCTAACGGTCCAAATGGCCACACTGTCTCTAACCACCCAAATGGCTGCACTGTCCCTAACGGTCCAAATGGCTGCACTGTCCCTAATGGTCCAAAAGGCTGCACTGTCTCAAACGGTCCAAATGGTCACACTGTCCATGATGGTCAACTGTGTTCTCCAGCAAATTTGAAAGAGCGCCATGTTTAAAATAAATATTTAACACCACACACACAAAAACACACAGACACACAGACATACACACGCACACTTTGCTGGAATTTGTGATTGTAATAATACATGTGAACACACGTTTCTGCAGTATGTGCTTAACATGCTGAGCTGTTCCTAGAACCATCACCGCACCTCCGTTTTATCAACATGTATTTAAACTTTTACTTTTGAAAATGTTAAAGGCAGTGAGTGCTTACAACACTGAGCTATCTGGTGAATCACCACCGTGCCTAAGTTTATCAAAATGTATTTCAACTTTGACTTTTGTAAATGTTCAAGGCAGCCCACATAAACGTGAGTCGGGATCGCTTCATCAGTGTGTAATTGATGACAACAGGCCTTAAATAGAGTAAGAGCTGCAGTGACTAGCAGTATAATATCCAGCTGTGTGCTTTTTAAGTTTGATGAACAAAGCAAACTAACTTCTTTAGCAGAGACGGCCCTGCAGTTTAAACACCCCATGCCAGAAATTGCTAAAGCTCTGAAAAGCCAAACTTTCACTGCATCACTTAACAGAAATAGAGTGCTGTAAACAGATTCGGTCAAAATGACCGAATCCAAATGACCTACACTACCAAATACCAAAAATAGATACTACTAAATGTCCTACTGACTAAATGTCCGTAGGACATTTTGTAGTATCTATTTGTGAGTGGGGGTTGCGGGGCACACCCTTGCAGCTGACCTGACCCCAAAAAAAAGAAAATAAAACAAAGAAAGGTATGTAGAGGGGTAGGAGGGGGGGTTAGGTTTTTTTTAGATTTGGGGGTTTTTATCTTGAATGGCCGAATGGGAAATGTACAAACAATTTTGCATTATGTACATTTCTCATTCTGTCATTTCCGGCGCTATTTTTTCTTCCGCGGTAAAACAACCCCAATTCCTGTAAATGGATACCTTGCGGATATTTTATAAAAATATTCTCACACCTGTTGCTTGAAACAAAGTACAAGGTATTTGTGCCTAGCTTTATATTCCATCTCTATCAAACTCTCACACACATAGCACCACTCACACCCGCATCATAGCTGTGTAACTCCTCACAACTCGACCAAGCAACAGTGCACACGCGCTCTCCCATATTAAAAACATTTTGATATACACTTTATATCATTTTGATAAAACTTTATATCAAACAGTATACAAGTACACAAACACACTTTATATATCCATTTAAATAAAATGACATGAAATCTGATATCAAAACATTTTGATATAAAAATTATTGATATCAAGTTCCAAATAAAAAAGAAATCAATCCCATATAAAAAGGGGGCGAGAATAAGGACAACCAGGGGGCATTCCCACCTGTCAAAAATGTTACATTGGAAAAAAGGTGCCCCCCTTAACTACTGATGTGCTCATTTCGGACACAGAGCAATGCTGGAAGTTCAAATCATGGCATGTCCAAATCAGCATTTAATCGCTCCAAAGTTGGAAAGTCTAGCATTAATCACTATGTAAAAAATCTGTTGCCACAACCTAGGTTCCCCTGAATTTTGAAGGACATCACTGTGCAGGTTGGGGTCTGTTCCACTCACAGTCTATACCACTCCTTGGGCTGGATTTAGACCGCAAACCTGGTGAGCAAACATATTCTCTGTCTGAGTAAACAGAAATGCACCTATGTTTCTCACCCACATTCAGGCCCACGCAATAGCACCAAATGAGGAGCAAATACATATTCTGGAGTGGGCTGTCCATGTTATCTATTCACCTTTGCTGTGGTGGCTGCACCGCACATATCCAGTTCTGCATACCCGGCGCTGTAACAGTGGTTCAGGGCACCCCTCTTTTATAGAATAAGTTACACATTTTTGTAGAAGGGGCTTTGTAGTTCTTTTTTCCCCTCATGATGATCAGCTGACACCATTAGTGCTTCATCATTTTTAATGTTCACAGTGGGCTTCATACGAGGTTGGAGGCAGCCATGCCATTCATACCGGCATAGCTACCCCCAAACTAGGGTCCGGCACCGGGTCCCGCAAAAGGTGAATTACTGGCCCATTCCGACATTGGAGGGCCTGTTAATCCCCCTTGCGCGGGACACAGAGCTGGTACATCCCCATTCCCATTTGAGCCCCCATAGAGCTCAATGGGAATGGGGAGGATGGTAGCAGCGGTACCGGTCATAACGGTACCTTTGCTACCATCATGTTCTGCTCACGGGTGCCGCCTTGCATGTTTGGTCTAACCAGGCGTGCAGAGCGGTATCCGCAAGCAGAACTCGTAATGTGGCGGCATTGCAACAACAGCGTCGGCAGCACTACTGGGACCATTGTTGCCTTACCGCCACAGACGTAATGAAGCCCATTGTCTCTTTAGATTATGTGAGCATGCAATACTAACCCCTGGACCTCTTGACCTTGCCAATTTGTCCAGCTCATTCTAATAGCTATTTAAAGTTCTGGGTTTATCCGAAAATGTGCATGTGTGGGGGCCTGGGTCAATATCATGAATGCCCCGTCATTTTAAATGTTTGATATTTTCTATTTCAATTGTGAGAGCCAGTGATACTCAGCCATGTGTCTCCTGACTGTGTCATTTCGTCACACCTAATTAAAATAACAAGATCCACGGGTTGTCCCCTGCTGTGGGGCGCAGAATGCTGCCTTTCAGCTCTGCAGAAGTGCATTCAATTAAGCCTTTTACAAAACACTTGGAGCTTTTTTTTTAAATGAAAGAAATGCATTTCTGGCAGCCGTGCATAGGCTTTTGATTTCGGCTGTGTTCATGAATTGGGGAAATATTATAATTGTGTATTTTGTTAACAGTTTGAAATCTCATAATCAGTGTGTGTATGTATCACCCCTGCCAGCTACACAACTGTATTGCTTGCAAGTGTAGCAAACATGTTTTCATAGCTGACAATTCTCATGTATTGAATTCCTTTAGACTGCTGCATGCATTATAGAAGGACACAAAGCACACACACACACTCGCGCACACATACACACACACACACACACACACACATGCACACACACAAGTCCTTGTTTCAAATATAAACCCCATTTAATTAAAAAAAAACATGGCCATGTTTAAAACAGCACACAAGTTTTACAGGTCCATTTAACTATAGCTAGTGCTCTATAAGGTTCTTCTAATCATGTTTTAAAAAAAAAAAAGAGCACAATTGCGCCCACACTGTCCACACATTCACATTTCCCATTGGCGCTGGAACATTACACTTGTTTTGCCAGTTTCTATTTTCAACGGTTCGAAGGTCATTACAAACGAACATTCCTGGCATGTCTAACCCCGCCACACCCCCAACAATGTCTTGCTAAAAACCCTCCTTGTTATATTTAATCCATATAAAATTGTGTTGGTGATCCCCCTAGAAATATATTCAAACTCTCTAAAACCCCTATCAAGATGTGGCATCATGTAGTGTGCCTAGATTTATACTAATAAAACTCTGACATCAGCCCAATCTGCCCTGCTTTATATTCCATCTCTATCAAACTCTCAAACACACAAAGCACCACTCACTCCCGCATCATCACTGTGTCACCAAACCCTAATACTCGCCGTATAACTCCTCACAACTCATTTTGCCCTCGACCAAGCAACAGTGCACACACGCTCCCCCATATTAAAAACATTTTTTTTTTATTCACTTTATTTTCATTTTCAATTACAGAAAAACAAGTAAATACAGAATAACAATGACTAGGTCAATAGTGAAATTTGCATAGAACATCATTTAAGAGCTATCAATTAAGGAAAAAGGAACCACAAACTATAAAACATCCCAATAAGAAGTACAATCAACGACCACACATACAGGACCACAAACAACAACATAAAACAAAACAAAAACACCCACAACACACAACATATATTGTAAACTAGACCAATCCGAAAATTCTCAAATGAAGCACATTTCACCATAAAGATCAGAGAAATTCCCCCATTGTTCATCATAGCATCCTTCCTTGTGCAACTTACAAAACATAGTCTTCTCATAATGAGAAAGAACTTGCACATCAAAAATCCAATCCTCAACTATTGGCTTCTTCCTTGTTTTCCACACCTTCAAAATCTGCTTTGTAGCTACCAACAAAACCTTAGTTACCCAACACGATGTTACCCAATTACTTCTGTAAGTGCTACTCGGTAATAGTAAAACAATTGGCAATGGATTCCTAGGAAATGCAATATTCCAAACCTGGTCGATCCTATCAACTACATCACTCCAAAATGTATTCGGATTTGGATGCTGGATGCTCCGCTATTGCGGGAGCCTGGGGTTCTTAATCTACTGACCTGTGGGTCTAGGAAAGTGTCGGATTATCTGTGTGCTATGCGGTTGGATGTGCAGTGGATCGATTCATTGGACAAGCTTAGATTGTCATTAAAAACATTTTGATATACACTTTATATCATTTTTATGAAACTTTAAATCAAACCGTATAAAAGTACATAAACAAATCTTATGTATCCATTTAAATAAAACAACATGTAATCTGATATCAAAACATTTTGATATAAAAATTAATTGATATCAAATCCCATATCAAAAAGAAATCAATCCCATATAAAAAGGAGGCGAGAATAAGGAGAACGAGGGGGCGTTCCCACCTGTCAAAAATGTTACATTTGAAAAAAGGTGCCCCCCCCTTAACTCCTGATGTGCTCACTTCGGACTGTAAGGTATTTTGTGTAGACTTGGGGCCTAGCAGTATTTTCTTACCACCAAAAATAAAGTAATTCAGCAATAATCACTCCTTGCATTCAGATTGGGTTTGGTATTATAGTAATATAGTGGATATGCATTATTTCAGTACACAGATGCATTTAGTTGGTATGCATTTCGTTCTGGTATAGTGATGAGCATAATTTCTTTGTTTTATTTGTGGCCCCAACATACAAAACCCCTTTCTTTTGTTTAGACTGTTCTTGTGATCTCTAGAGGCCTCAGGCTTCTACATTATTCAAGAACACCACATTTTCATATGGAATGCCACTGGCTGTTATCACTGATTTATCTACACCAGTGAGCAATGCTTCCATAAAGTATTCACAATAACATGTGGTATAATCACTAATTTATTTACATTAGTGAAACTCTTTCCAGAGGCCTCTCTTTCTGCTGACTCATATACGTCCAGGAAACTATTTCATTATGTTCCACTCAGAAATCACACACACAAATATACACTGAGTGGAACCACGCACACAGCTATTTATAATGGCAACATTACATTATCTGCATAGAAACTTGGCGCTTTAAGCATCATTCCCTCTATGGCATAATATTTTTTTTAGACACCAAATGAAACAGAAACAAGAATACTCTTAGGCAGACCGTGTTATCACAATTTCATTTTACAATGATACATTACCATTTGTGAGACAATCCTCTTCTGAAATAAAAACCTGAGAAAGACAAAATGCAAGAACACTACGAATTTCATTTCATATTTGCACAAGAGATAGAAAAAATTACATTGTTTGTTTTGCCTTCAGCTGGCAACATTAAAATGTGTCATTTGAACACAGTGAAAAGCTATCGCTACGCTGCCTGTCTAAAATAGGTCTCATGCACATACCGCACCCTCACTTTCATACAAGATAATTACCAGCGAGTTGTAGCTGTTTAGCACGCAAACTCCCCGGACTGGTCGCTTTCTTTAAATGAATCAAGGCTTTCCTTCAAAGCACTCCAGCGAGGACATGCAGTTCTGATCTGCGGTCTCTGAAGCCAGTGCTTATTGACTGGAATCTTCAGTCTGGGAAATTCAGCAATGGACTGGGACGGCACCTCTCAATCAGGAAAACCCCATAGAAACTCCAGCCAGATCTTCCCCGGAGCTGTGTAACATGTCCTCTGCCTTTCTTTCTCCCCGAAATGTACCAAGAGACCTCTGTTACATCCCTTAAGGTAACGTGTCACCAATGAAAATGCACAATAATCTATCCTCCTCTTTTAACAATGGCGTGGCTTATACGGTTTAGAAACTGTATCTACTCATTTCCTGGCATGCAGATTTCCAAGTGCACGTTTAAAATGACTTTCAGAGCCTGTTTTTTTTCCACCTCATTTTGCACTGGAGAACACATTATGATGTGAATAAATTAAGATCATGTTAGTGCTGTTAATTATATTAGTTCATTAATCCTCTTGTGTCTCCTGCAACAGAGGCATTTCAGGAGAAAAATGGTGCAATTGCTTGTATCGCATTATAGCAATACATTGATCTCATGCAGTGGTGCTGCACTCCAAAAACACGCTAAATAATCCTACATATCCCCTCCTTTTTCTGAGAATTTTGGCAATGGTCCAAGCCACAATTGGAAGAAATTCAACTTGCTCCCTTTCTTCTTTTTTAAAATGTAACAATCCAATACAATTAATATTTATGTGTGAAAAATGAAAATTGAAAAATCACTGTTCAATCATCATAATATCAAAATTCATTTTTATTCCATCAGTTCTCATAAAATGTCTTACTTTTGTACTTGAGTTCAATCACAAAATAATAAAATAAAACAAATAACTAAAACAATGAATTAACATAACAGATTAAAATAATTAATTAAAATAATAAATATGTGGAACTCCATATTCCAGGACACTTGTCTGCCTCTGATATGTCCCGACCAGTGATGTCACATCATTTGGTTCGTTCGGGTACTCTTCCATCTTGGCACTCTTGGATCCTATCCCCATAGAAGTCATCACTTTTTGGCATTCCGGTTACTTTGTCTTCACCTCCACCCGGAGGCAGGCATCATTCGATCTTCATCTAGGGGATTCCAGGACGCCATCGTCTCCCGTGACCTCCGGCACAAATATGTTAATATTCTAAACCAAATTGAAAAGAAACAAATTAAGTACATAGCACAATACTAACTTCACCCTTGTGCCAAAAATAAAATACGCTTTATATTTCGCCCTTTTTCCTCTTGCTTTCTGAAACATAGGTTAAAGAGAAAACAACAGACATAAAACAGCATTCAATATTTAATACATTTTCACACCAATTCCATAAATTTTAGCTTCCATTTTTTTTAATAAATATTTACACATATTACAGTGTGTATGTGCCATTATCATAATCAACCATCTTTATTTAACTTCTCTGCCACTTCTATTGACTAGACCTATTCACTTTACCTTTTTATGTTCAAGGGACTTTATCTGCTTCTACATGCTATCTGCTTTTAATCTCATGTTTAGGGTGACATGGTTTTATTTGATTTACATGAACAAACTGCTCTGTTGCTGTTTCACCTTCAGTCTTCAAAATTTTATAGACCACAGGAGAGACCTTATCTATAATTCGATATGGCCCCTGCCAGGCTGCTAGAAATTTGGAATTTTTCTGTTTACCTTTTCCAAAATGAAATTTATACACCTGATCGCCCACACAATATTCCTTTACTGACGTCTTTTTATCATAACATGTCTTTGCACTGTCAGCAGCTCTTTCTAAATTTTTCTGTACAAAAGCAAATGCATGTTGTAAATGCTTCCTCAGTTCATCAATGTATTCATGAACTGTGGATGCGCTCACACGTGTTTTCGCTCATGTGTCCTGTATAGCAGGTGTTGTGGTAACACCATTTTCCTACCAGTCAAAACTTCATGAGGGCTAATACCTGTTGCTTTGGCAGGAGTTGATCTGATTGCCATCAGAACCAAAGGTAAGCGTAAATCCCAGCTGACCTGCTTCTGCCACGAATTTCTTTAAAATGTCCACAACAGACCTATTGCTGCGTTCAATTCCACCTGAAGACGCCACCCGATATGCGATATGTAGCTTTCTCTTCACACCCAGTATTTGCCATACCTTACTCATCAGAGCACTTGTAAAATGACTTCCTCTGTCTGATTCTATTATTTGTGGCAACCCAAACCTTGAAAACACATGGTTCACCAGCAATGTGGCTGCTGTTTGAGCACTACAATCTGGTAAAGGAATACACTCAATCCACTTCGACATCAAACATACCACACTTAAAATATAACGGTTCCCCCTGCTCAACCTCTTTACAGGCCCTACATTGTCTATTTGCAAATCTGACCATGGAAGAGTTAGGCCTCTTTTCATCAATGGAGCTCTAGGCATTGGTGAAGCAGGTTTAAATTGGGCACATACTAGACATCCTCTAGTATATAATTCTACATCTTGGGACATATGTGGCCAATAAGCATAATCTTTTAGTATTTCCATTGTTTTCTGTGAGCCTCTGTGGCCTGCAGTTATAGCATCATGTGCACGGTGTAGCATTAACCCTCTGAATGAAAGGGGTACCACCCACTGTATATGTCCTGTTATGGACTCTCTAATCATGAGTCCATTTGTAGTCTTATTCGTTTTTTATTCTTTAATAGCACCTTCAACTCTTCTTTTCCCATACAATCATTTTCTGTTAAAGGGTTTTGTTCAGGATCTATCAAATGATTATAATATATTCCCAAAATTCGATCATTCGTTTGTGCCTCAATCAGATCATGGTCTGGTGTAGTATAACTCCACTGTACCACTGGTTGATCTGTCTCCTTTGGTGCTTTAGAATGTGTTACTGCATCAATTTGTATTTCACCCAGTAAATGTTCAATAGGTAGCAATTCTCCCATCACAGCCCAAATTTTAGCCAGGTGATCTGCCTTATCATTTCCCTCCTTATCCTCTCCTGGAGTTTTCAAATGCCCACAATTTTTCCTCCAGTATATTGTTATATCATTTTCTGACACCAATTTGTCTATGGCTTGTATCATTTTTCCATGTTTAAGTGGCTTTTTATTGTATGTAATCATGCCTCTCGCTTTCCAGCCAGGTAAATATTTCACAAAGCTATTTTGTGCGTAATCAGAATCAGTCACCAGGACAATTTCACTGAATTTATTATCAACTGCAGTAGCAATTGCTTTATAAATGGCTGCCAATTCCGCTACCTGACTGCTCCTAGCACCAATTCTCATCCATATACTCGGGACACCTTCACACTTCAACCAGACATTCCCTATTCCTGACACTAATTGTTTATCACTGTCATTTTCAATGTGAAAGGCACCACCATCAACATATACAGTTGGCAAGTCTTTGCATGTTTTTTCATCAAAAGCTTTATGTGGTGTTTGTTAAAAATCCTGCCAATTAGGTTCCACTTCTATTTCATTTGATACTGGTTCAGCTGCACAGTCATGAAAATCTGCTAAACCTTGAGCAATTGGCCTTTTTTTATTTTGGCCATATCTCACTTCTACAGGAAAACCCTGTAATGTTAGCGTCCATAAAGTGATTCTGGACTGCGCTAAATTACCTGACCTAATTCTTTTACTCTCTAAAAATTGCAAAGGTTGATGATTTGTCTCAATAATCACCTTTTCTCCTTGAACAATGGGGCGGAAATGTTGTAGTGCCCACACAGTGGTTAATAGGGCCTTTTCACATTCATTGAATTTAATTTCAACTTGGGAAAATGCCTTACTTGCATATGCAATGGTTTGTGATTCAAATCATGTTTTTGTGATAAGACTGCTGGCATACAATGTTCAGAGAAACCTATTTCTATAAAGAAATCCCTGTCCTTTATGGGATATGCTAAACATGGTGCCTTTACAAGACATTCCTTTAATTTAGCCACTGCCTCAGACTGCTCTTTTTGCTATTTCCAGGGTGTATTCAGTTTAAGCAGTTTAGTCAATGGTTGAGTGATTTCAGCATAATTTTCAATGAACTTTCTGTTATAGCCTGTCATTCCTAATAAACATTTTACCCCTTTCACATTTTTAGGATCTTTTAGTTTCTGTATGGCCTCTATTTTGTTCTTTTGTGGATTTAGTCCATGTTCAGTCACTTCATGGCCTAGAAAATTCACCTTTTTCTTGCACCATTGTGCTTTTTGTAAGGATACTTTGGTGCCTGGTTTCTGCAATTGGCCAAGAACATGTCTTATTTCATCAAAATGGCTTTTCAAGCTATCATTTTTTATCAGGACATCATCCACATAAATTATGGTTCCTCTTTCTCTTGCATCAGGCATAGCCTTTCTCAAAAATATGCCAAATTCACTCCCACTATTGACATACCCGAATGGAGTTCTAACCCATGCGTATTGAGTCTTATCAAATGAAAAGGAAAATAAATTAAATTCTGTATCTCCTCTGCCAATGGCACACACCAATATCCAGAGGTGAGATCTAATGTGGTGAACACTTTTGAACCATGTACCTGAGCTAATCGCTGATCAATGAATGGCAGTGGCCATCTGGATACTGGCACTCTTTTATTTAACACTCTCAAATCTGCACACAGTCGCCATTGACCGTTCGGTTTTAACACACCTAATATAGGTGTATTGGATGTGCTATGGTCCTGATGATTCCCCGTGACGCCACATTTTTAATAATCTCTGCCAATGATTCTAAACATGCCAGCGGTAGTCTATACTGGCGTACAAATACTGGGCTTCTGCTACACCCTTCCGGAAGTGTGGCCACATGTAAATTAGTTAGCCCACAATCATAAGCATCTTTTGCAAATACATCTTTAAACTCCATAAATATCTTCCTCAATTCATTCCTATCCTCCTCGTTGTCACATGCATCCGCTAACAAAATCTGCTCCTCTACCATTTTGGGGAATTCTGGAAAATGTTCTGGCATGGGTTTCGGCGCTTTCCTCTAATTGTGTGGCTGTGTCACTTTGTGAAGCTGCAACATTTAAATGTTTTGGCATATCAGCTTCCACTTCAATGGGCTGATTTTCTATTTCATTTTCATTTAAGTTAAATGTTATGCAATCCTCTTGATGACAGCACACTGTCTCGCTTGAATCATAAGGGTACACAGAATGAATTCTAAATATCCCTTTGGGCTGAGAGTCCAGGTATTCTGGCAATTCACACTTGGCATCTACATATTTTTCATGTATATTTCCAATCACCATGTTATTTAGATCTGCTGTGTAATGTGATTTTTGTATGGCCATTCCTACTGGGGAGTTTTCTTCTAAATGAATATTCTGATAACCTTTATTATTCACCATAATTTTTACAGACCCTTCACCCACATCTACCAATGGAATGTATTCATAATCCAGGCCTTGCTGTTTTATGGATTCATTCAGACATATACATGCATCAGAATCTTTTATCTGCTGTCCATTTTTGCATTTCAGTGTTATTGCAAACTGTTTTGTGAATGCAGGGATCACAGTATCTTTCCTCATTTGTAATTCAATTGCATAAGGGCCCAGCTGTGCGCAATGATAAGCCCTTCTTTTGTCTTCAAATTCAGGTGCCGGCCCATCTATGCGTGACCATATCTTTTGATTAAGGAAATCTAGCACCATTCAGATTCTGTGCATGATGTCATTGCCCATGTAAAAGTAATGTTGTGTTCCACACACTATCCAAACATTATGGAAAATTGTTTTTTGTCCAATTCTAATTTTCAGCATGTATCTACCTGCAATTCGGTTTTCAAAGTCTGGACCGTCCAAACCAGAGACATATTGGTTTTTAATCCTAAATTTTGGGATCTCCTCCCTTTCCATTATTTTTTGCAACAATTTCTCGTTAATGAAGCTCCTTTCCTGTTCAAGCGCTAAAGTGGCTTTTATTGTTTTAGAATAGTCATTTATCCCAACATGAACCCATGGTTGTTCATCTCCCATGTGTATTTCAGCAAGAGTTGTAATGTGTTTTTCTGAACCTGCTCTAGGAGCAGTATTATGTTTGCATGTCTTCTCTTTTATATAAAAACGTAAGGTGTGCTCATCTATGGCAGTTTGCCATTCTTTCCCTGGGTCTAAGTATATTTGTACAGGTAATTTTTTATTTTCACTCTGCATCTTGTCTTGAAACATTAATATAACAGTGACACTAGGTATGCAACTATTCTGGAGATACACCTCCACTGCATCATTTGTTTTTGCAACTGTGTCACATTCATTTATATTGCTGTTTTGTGATTTTAGTTTCTTAGGTCTCAATGGTTTTTTGGTTAAGGACCACAGTTCTCCATTAACCCCATCTATGAGCGGAGATAATCTTTTCAGGCAATCTGTTCCCATTAGAAATGGAATATCACAAATGGATGTGACCAATACTTCCTGTTTCATTCTGTGTTTACCTATCTTTATGTCAACCTCGGTGGTGCCTATAATAGGCACCTCCTCCCCGTTAAAATTATGCACTGGATCTTGATTCTCCTTTACTGTGATCTGATTCTGCGGGGTCTCCCTTCATTGATACTCTTTACTAATTCTTCAGTCATAATTGCGCCAGTGTCAATCATTGCAAATTTATGGCATTTTTCTTCCACCATGATGGGAGCATAATACCTGTCTTCAACTTCTTCTAATACACATAGGAAATACAAATTCTTACTGATTTCAGGGCTCACCTTTCTCAGGCCTTTTTCACTTGTGGCTAAGCACATTGGTAAATGGAAAGACATTTTTCCCTCCTTTTTGCTCATTCCTGTGTGAGAGACTTTATTAATTTCCCCATGTTTAGAGGTTTTTTGGAGTGTGGCCATCGTTCGCTCATCCATCCAGGTATCATCAGAGGTCACACTACAACCCTACAACTGAACATGTGTAACAACATCACTTGGCAATTTGTCATTGTCTAATTCTGTGCATTTGTGATTATTCAGTATGATACCAGCCCTTTTAACCTCTTCAAAAGTATGTGGTTCATAGAATTCTTCAGGTGATTGACCTGTATCCTCCTTTTGAGTATTTCTTTTTCCTGCCTGTGTTTGGTCATTGTTTGGATTGCCCAGGGAAGGAGGTATAGCATCGCCACTTACCACCGGTTCACTGGTATTCCCCCATGAGTCATTTTTCTAAAACCTGTCTCTTTGTTCTTTTGGGTTTTCAGGTTTTCCTATTTCATTTGTACATATCGCCAATGTTTGATTTAGTTCTAGGTTAAACCGTGCCTCTCTTTTAGAAGTATTTGCATTTTCTGTTACATGTTCATTTGCTGGTATTTTCACTTTTAAATCATTAGGCATCTCAGAGTTATTACGCAAAATGACATCAGAGCAAATTGTCTTTTCGGCGCTGCAGGCATCATAAGTATTTAGTCACTTTTCAGAAGCCCCCTGATCATTGCTATGGCCATCTGCCCTCTACTTTGATGACTGTTTTTGTGTTGTGCAGAGCTTTCCTATTTGCTCAGCCAACATTTTCACTTGGGCCTCGAGGCACTGGAATCTTTCCATCTCTCTAGAATCCTCTCTCTGTGGCCTAGATCGATATTGGCTGTTTTCCCCCTGATTGGATCTATTCTGATACCTCTCAGGACAATGATTTCTATTGGGATGGTTCCTGAAATCTTGATTCATTTGCGGAGGGGAGCGGGGTGCACCCATCCTTTGGTTGTAGTCACCTGGTGGGGAATCATTGTACTGACGTGAAGTGTAGTTCATGTTCTGTCTCATGTTTTGCCTCTCAGGTTGTGGGTACTGGCCCCTATGTTGATTCCCATTATCAGCAAATCGATCCACAAGTCGGGGTCTATCCTTATTACCATATATCATGGTATTGGGATCAAATCTGCTTTGTGTCCCCAATGTCTGATGAGGACCATCATTTCTTTGATCCTGATTTTGTCTCTGGTTATTGTTCATACCTGATATATCAGGTCGATAGCCTTCCCGGGGCCTATCTCCTAAGTACCTGGGGCTGATGTAACTCTCCCTATTACTAGGATCATGTGATTGGAACATTGGTGCAGTGTGTGATGACCTTTGTTGATTACCCCTCTGTTCAGGTGCCAAATTATTTTTACTTGGATTTTGAGCAGACTCAAGGGACATTTTGGCTGACCTGATTTCCATCACTGTTGCTGAGGGTTCTTTAGATTTAGGTCTAGCATCTCTCATTGTGTCACTTTCTCTACCCTGACAATAGAGTACTTCATATAGTTTTGTGCTTTGGTGTACAATCCATTCCAGGGACTTGTCACGGTCAAATTCACAGACCAATTGGGATATGATGTCTTTCTGTAGCCCATAGAAGTAGGCAGTTTTAAACTCATTGGAATTGGGGTCAAAAGATACATCAAAGTGAGAAAATGCTCTTTTTAATTCTTGTAAAAATTGGCGAGGGGATGTATTAGGCACAGCAGTGATTGTGTAAGCAACTTTCTTTGCCTCCTGCAATGACTGGAAAGGAGAAAATTGACGCCTGATCTCTTTTTCGAACTCCGCCCATGTCATATTCTGCTGTTCATTCAATCCTCTTATAATACTGGACGTCGGGGCATCTAAAGTTAAATGAAAATATTGCCTCTACTGTTCCTTAGGTATCTGTAGTGCTTTAAAAATGTCATGAACTGCTTCTAAGTGATCCTCAATGCAGCATTCCCCTCCTTTTCTAAATGGTGTGATCAGGGCTTTAATGGATTTCATTATCTTTATGGGGCTACTTGTTGCAATGCATGGAATTGCACTACTTGGTGACTCAACCCTGGTTCCAGGTGTATGGGATTGGTGGCGGCCCCCAATGGGAGTATCAAATCCCCCAAGGGCGCTGCAACCAAGTTTAGTCACCGGCCCAGTCACTGGGGCACTAGCCCTTTGGGTAGAAATAGAATTCACCTCAACTCCATTGAATGTGGTACCCTGCCGCCTCTCCTGGGACATGGGAATGTACATTTGCTGTTCTAAGTCCTTACACTTTTTAAGGAGCCTGTTTGCTTCATTTTGCAAATAGTTGTTTTCATCACTCATTTTATTAATTACCTCCTGCATGTCGCACATTTGCATTTGGCACTCATTAAATTCTTTATTCCTCTTGTCTCTTTCTTGGAGCATTTTAACCATTTCTTGTTCCGCATTTTGGAGGTCACTTTCTTTCTCATAATGTTCTTTTTGTAAAATCTGCATCTCTGACACAACCTCATCTTTATCTTGTCTAATGTGGTCCACCAATGCTTTTAAGTGTATCAATTCTTGTTCACTGTCCTCAAATGGTTTCTTGCTTTTGGATAATTGAACATCAAAATCTCTGCATTTTAACTGCATGTCTTTTTGGCATACATCCAATTCTGCTCTTAACATTTCATGATGTTTACTTGCCCCATCTAAGTCAGTCTTTAACCTGTTAATTAGCTGGGTGTCATTTTCTTGCATTCGCAGGGACCTATTCAAAATAAACCAGATTTTGGCGCATAGCCGTATCAAACAGTCTTTCTCTGCATTTTTATCGGCTGCTTTTAATAACCTTAGAAGGAAAGACCTGAATGATGCTTCCTTCTGCAAAAATATTGTCTAGTTTTTCTTTCTGCACCTCACCCTGAATGCGGTCATGCCATTCTGAGGTACTGTTTGATGACCACGCCTCATGTGGGAATAACTTTGCCTCTAAATATTGCACTAGGCCTGATAATGTGGTTTCCCTTTGAGACATTCTGAAATTCGTTTTTAGTGACACACTGTTATTATGAAATGGATTTCCTTTAATGTACAGATGGCGGTGTGAGACACACTTGCCACGCCAAATAGGTGCTCTATGATCACTTTCCCGGCCAACGCACCATAAATATGTAGGGTATTTTTGTGTAGATTTGGGGCCTAGCGGTATTTTCTTACCACCAAAAATAAAGTAATTCAGCAATAATCACTCCTTGCATTCAGATTGGGTTTGGTATTATAGTAATATAGTGGATATGCATTATTTCAGTACACAGATACATTTAGTTGGTATGCATTTCATTGTGGTATAGTGATGAGCATAATTTCTTTGTTTTATTTGTGGCCCCAACATACAAAACCCCTTTCTTTTGTTTAGACTGTTCTTGTGATCTCTAGAGGCCTTAGGCTTCTACATTATTCAAGAACACCACATTTTCATATGGATTGCCACTTATGGCTGTTATCACTGATTTATCTACACCAGTGAGCTATGCTTTCATAAAGTATTCACAATAACATGTGGTATAATCACTAATTTATTTACATTAGTGAAACTATTTCCAGAGGCCTCTCTTTCTGCTGACTCATATACGTCCAGCAAACTATTTCATTATTTTCCACTCAGAAATCACACACACATATATACACTGAGTGGAACCACGCACACCGCTATTTATAATTGCTCATAACATTACTTTATTTGCATAGAAACTTGGCGCTTTAAGCATCATTCCCTCTATGACATAATATTGTTTTTAGACACCAAATGAAACAGAAACAAGAATACTCTTAAGCAGATTGTATTATCACAATTTCATGTTACAATGATACATTACCATTCGTGAGACAATCCTCTTCTGAAATAAAAACATGAGAAAGACAAAAAGCAACAACACTACGAATGTCATTTAATATTTGCACAAGAGAGAAAAAAAATTACATTGTTTGTTTTGCCTTCAGCTGGCAACATTAAAATGTGTCATTTGAACACAGTGAAAAGCTATCGCTACGTTGCCTGTCTAAAATAGGTCTCATGCACATACCGCACCCTCACTTTCATACAAGATAATTACCAGTGAGTTGTAGCTGTTTAGCACGCAAAATCCCCGGACTGGTCGCTTTCTTTAAATGGCTCAAGGCTTTCCTTCAGAGCACCCCAGCAAGGACATGCAGTTCTGATCTGCGGTCTCTCAAGCCGGTGCTTATCGACTGGAATCTTCAGTCTGGGAAAGTCAGCAATGGACTGGGACGGCACCTCTCAATCAGGAAAACCCCATAGAAACTCCAGCCAGGTCTTCCTCTGAGTTGTGTAAAATGTCCTCTGCCTTTCTTTCTCCCTGAAATGTACCAAGAGACCTCTGTTACATCCCTTAAGGTGACGTGTCACCAATGAAAATGCACAATAATCTATCCTCCTCTTTTAACAATGGCTTGGTTTATACGGTTTAGAAACTGTATCTACTCATTTCCTGGCATGCAGATTTCGCATCCAGCTAACACAGTGAACAGAGAAAAAAAAAATGAATCCATGTGCACGTTTAAAACGACTTTCACAGCCTGTTTTTTTTCCACCTCATTTTGCACTGGAGAACACATTATGATGTTAATAAATTAAGATCATGTTAGTACTGTTAATTATATTAGTTCATTAATGCTCTAATGTGTCTCCTGCAACAGAGGCATTTCGGGAGAAAAATGGTGCTATTGCTTGTACCGCATTATAGCAATACATTGATCTCATGCAGTGGTGCTGCACTCCAAAAACACACAAAATAATCCTACATATCACAGAGCAATGCTTGAAGTTCAAATCATGGCATGTCCAAATCAGCATCTAATCGCTCCAAAGTTGGAAAGTCTAGCATAAATCACTATATAAAAGATCTGTTGCCCCAACCTAGGTGCCCCTGAATTTTGAAGGACATCACTGAGCAGGTTGGGGTCTGTTCCACTCACAGTCTATGCCACTCCTTGGGCTGGATTTAGCCGCAAACATGGTGAGCCAACATATCCTCTGAGTAATCAAAAATGCCCCTATCTTTCTCACCCACATTCAGGCCCACTAGATAGCACCAAATGATGAGCAAATACATATTATGCCAACTGCAAGAAACATACCTACAGCTGAGACAGTGTTTCCCAACTTGGGTGCTGAAAGGTGGACCAGCAAGAAACCTCTTGCATCCTTGTAGGGTCTAAGAGATAAAATATGTCAATAATAAAACATGTGCAATCTCCAGAGCAAACATGCGTTAAATTATTTATCACATTATTTTATGATTGTGACAGAATGCCAATTGATGTTTGCTATGTACAATGATTGTGCTTTTCTCTATCGAAAAGTGGGCTCTGATAAATAGGCCTCACCATCAAAATGCTTAGTGTTGAAAAGTGTTATTCATGTGTTTACTTTGCTGGGCCTATACGGGCACACATAGCTGCAATTTGATTTGGGCAAAATGGCTGCTATAGAGTAATATGCGCCTTCCTAAATTCTCCTGCTGGAAACCAACGCATTCCAACATTCAAGGGCATTGCAACTTACAATCCAAACAGCTTTAAGCGCATAACCCTTTACAGCTTGTTTCTGAGCTTTAAACATAAAGCAAATCGAGGTTTCAGATAGTGGCAGATGAGCAAGTACAGTTCAAATTACCAAACTCCAATCTAATGATCCTCTCCGCTGGGAAGCTTTGACACCTTTCCCAGGTGAACAATGCACCTTTCCCAGGTGAACAATGCAAACCTCCTCTAATGGTAGGATTGGAAATGGGAGCTGAAAAGGGCCTCTTTATCCCTATGGGGAAGTCACATCAGGGTGATAATTTCTTGATTCCATTTGATTTGAGGCAGAAAGGAGATGGAGGAAGGGACGTGTAGCTGAATACTGGGGATGTGTCCAACAATGTGGATTTTCCAGATACCAACTTCATGTGACTACCATAACATTCTGCAGACAGGCACTTTAGAAGCTGAAATCACAAAAAACACCCTGGGAGCTGAGATCATAAGGAATAACCCTTGTTACAGCAATGAATAAATCTGTGGTAGCAAAGTGACGAAATATGGGAGTGAGATCCTACCCTGACCTAAATTAAATCAGCCTGGATGGTCCTCTTGCAGTGTCATCTGGAAGAACAATCTTGAAAAATCATCTTAGAAATAACTTGAAGAATATTCCAATTGAGCAATGTTGGGGGTAAAGACTGCCCAAAGTTCTCATCCATCGGTGGAATTCAAGGATTTCCAAAGAGGGTGCAGATCTTCTGCCTAACTGCTACAGGGGACATATGAGGTTACCTGCTGGGGAAAGACTGATTGCAGCTAAATACTGGTACCCAGGACTGTACCTGCTGAAGTGGCAGGCCCAACAAGTTTTCCTGGCAACCTTCCTGGGTTGGAAGTGCAGGAGACAGACTCACCTTCCCTCACGGAACCCGGTGAGGGGTCCCACGCATCCCATGGGCCAAAGGAGCTACTAAAAGCCCTTTTAGCACCTTCAAGCCACTGCAAAGACCTACACTGAGATTCCTTTACATTCTCTCAACTTTAAGCCACTTTAATCATCTTCAAGCTACACTAAAAGGAACATAATCATCTCTTGCAAGCGTTTTTGAGCCACAATTCATTGCCACTTATTGAACCAATCTGCAGTAGTGCGAGGTGGGATGAGTACGAGTTTAGAAATAACTTCTGATCCCAGTACTCCCGCAGGGCAGTCTCATTTTGCAATAATGACCAATCCCAGAGAGCCTATTGAAGAGGGGAATGATCTGCTGTGGGCCCAATTAGACATGCTTGGAACCACCTGCTCCAACTTTCACCAGTGTTCCCCTTTCTGTCCTTCCTGGAACAAGCTGCAACCCTGAACAAGCCTTATTTCTGGTTGCAGTACTGTAGATTACTATGCAATTGAATTGGATGCACCATGATAACATGACGACTTTGCCCACTAGAAAATGCAATTATTTCCATTACTATCACTATTTAAGACACTGTTGGTGATTGCAACCCTTGCATTCTGCCTCAGAGCACCTGGCCTTTAAGAGTTGGTATTCCCACATGCTATGGCTCCAGTGCCAAAGGGTCTTTAACTATTATTATATTATTAATATTATTATTATTATCAGTAGTAGTAGTAGTATTATGATTATTATTATTATTATTCGTGATACTAAATAGACTATATGTCTGTTTGCACGCCCTTATACGTGCTGTATTAACATGTTACCCATACCCAATTTTATGATTCTCAATTTATTGACCTCAGAAGGATGAAAAGCTAAATCAGTCCTGCCACGTGATTCAAAATTACAAAGTGCAGACTGTCCTCATGCCATAAAATAGTACTTAAGTTGTGAGCTATACTTAGTTGGATTCATCACAGTACAATGACTTTTAAGTACAAAAGTGTGTTTCTCACTACAAGGTGCTTTCTCAAGGCAAGTATTTGTTCAGTGCTCTTCAATATTTTTATTGTGATGGTCTATATCAATGTATAGTATGTTTTCCAATGGGATATGTGGAATTGAACAAGAAATGTTGTAGCTTTCAAGATCAGATTACAAAAAATTATACTGTTCTAGCTTGGATGTTTTAGAAGACATGTCCACTCACTACATTGACAGCATTCTGGATGCTACCTGGTATTTGATAGTATTCCTATAGCACTTGTGTCCAAAGAACCTCTGACATCAATGTACTGTTAAAAAAGGATGCCATACAACAACACAATGAATCACATATTACGCTACAAACCATGCAACCGTAAGGAGAACAACCACGTACAAAGATGATATTTAAATATCAAGAATAGAACATTTAGCTGGAACCCTACAGAAACTGTCAGAGCCAAATGTTAAAAAGAAATACATGAAAAAGGAGCTCATGAACAGGAGAAAAGCAAGAAACCCAGATTAGCACAGCAAAGGTATGAAAAAGATTGAGGTGGTTGAGAAGATCAGACTTATCGAAAGGTGTAAGCGAGTATATAAACGTTAAAGTTTTGCATACAAAATGAAGCAGACTATGTTACACACGTGAAACTATCATGATCAATTAACAAAATTAATTATGGAGTTAAATTTGAAGGAGAAGCAGCAAAAGCAAAATGCAGGCTACAATCAGAAATATTAAGATAACCTGTTGATGACAGAAGTAAAAAGGAGTCAGGTAAACCAATGAGGGAAATGGCAGCTTAAAAAAGAAAAAAAAACATATTTTGAAGATTAAGATTTAATAATAGTCTGATATTAATATTTTGATTGTCAAGAAGTAAGCAGGAAGGACTACATGAGTGTATTAAATCAATCAATGAGTGGAAAGAAACATATATCTGAGCGTCCTCAGTGCAGGAATCCAGCTGAATTGAGCAGGATGTGAAAGAAAAGGCAAACATTTTCTCTCCAGACAGGAATCAGTATAAACCAAGAGCCCATAAACCAGCCATGGTACAACACTTCAGCAGCAGTAATCGGTGTTAGTAGTGCTCAGAAACGAAGCGCAGAAGAGCCATGTTATGGTTAGTCGATTTTATGTAAGTCAGCACATGAACATCTGATTAATTTTAGATGGCTATACACACATCGGAGGGCACATTTTAGTTATTGCCCCTTAAGAGGTACAAATGCTAGGTCTTTAGAAATGGGAGGGATGCATAAAGCTGCTTCTGTTTAAAACCACAACTACAATTATGCAATCCTAAAAATCTTTTTCTTTTACTGAGTTTCCTTCCGTCTTGAAAGTACGGCGAAGCTGTAAAGTCTTATGAAGCTTTTTTGAGCTCACTTTACATTGCATGCTGTTAATAATAGGCTTCGTTCACAATAAGACAAGTAATGTTTATGTTACAGTCAAGCTCCTTTTGCTCAATATGTTACTACAACAATTTATATTTTGCCTCATTTGTTTATGATATGATTTTAAAAATGAGTGTTATTGTATCCCTCTGTTTTCTACACGTTTAGCAACTGCATCAGTTGTCTGCCATGAAATCCAAAGAACTGGCCTCTGCATGATATGCTCATCTCAGCTAACCTTCACACTTGGCTATCTTAATTACGTACACTATTTTACTTTCTCACAACACTAATAAAAGGCTATGTTCTCTTCTATTTCAAGACTTGAACTTGTTGTCTATAGGCAGCTGCAGCCTAAAATACAGTACACTCCTAAAAATCCCATCACACCTCTAATAAAGGAGCTTTGTCACACCTGCCTAATGCACTCTAGTCGAGTGAGGCCTGGCTTTTTGTTACCAAAATAATATGTAGGAAGATGTGCTTGTCTCTCCCACATTGTTACTTTGTTTTCTTATGTATGACCTTTAACTAGACATTATCAGACTTCGTTTCTGAGTCTTCGAAGGAATCTCCAGATCAGGTATTCGAGGATACTATTCTCCATACATGTTTTGTTAAACATTTCGACTGCAATGATATGAAGTCTCAAAGAGATTTGGTGCCAAATTGTGATTTATGGTATTGGACATTGAAGTCATGAATTACAGACAAATGAAATTTGTCAAAATGTATTCACAAAAATGCGTGAAAACGTTGATATGTTATGTTATGGGCATTTCTGTAAGCGCACGTACACCCAAGGGAATCTTGGTTCTAAGGAGGCAAGGCATAGTGCCGTAGCGCAGCTAGAAAAGCAGAGTATTTAAGCCTCGACGGAAGGCAAGGTGATCAGAGATGTCACGCAAAGGAATAGGAAGGTTGTTCCACGATCTTGCAGCAGCAACTGAGAAAGCATGGCCACTCTTACGGGCCAGCTTGAACTGAGGCACAGCCACCCGCACGGTCGTTTGAGAGCGAAGGGTACGAGTGGGTTGGTAGGGGGGAATCGACATCCTCTTCTAATATTTTATTCGGTATGGGGGAGAAGTTATCTACAGTGAGCTTCCGGTGGTTTCTAGTTTTGTAGCTTTCCATTATTTTAACCTAAAGCGTGCGGGGATCGTTGCTCGAGAGGGCAAATTCTAAGCAGGAGTGGTCTGTCCAGCTGAGAGGGGTAATATAATCTATGGTGAGATTGGTGTTGAGAGATAGGATCCAGTCCAGAGTTCTACCCTTAATGTGAGTGGGGGCATTAACCAGTTGGATGAAATTCATGTCTTTGAGTGTTGAGTGAAGGTCTGTGGCTTTGGGGCCAAGTGGGTCATTGAAGCCTAGGTTCAAGTCTCTTAGGATGATGCATTTCGTGTTGGGTTTGATAATGGGTGCCAGTAGTAGTGGAATGTCTATTTCTGGGTGACTGTTGGAACTGGGTGATCTGTAGAGTGCTACGATATTAATTGTAGTATTCTCATTCATGGCGAGTTTACCTAGTAATAGTTCATACCCTACATTCTCTTCAGTGGGGCTTGATCTAATGTGTAGGGCCCTATTGGCTATGATGGCTATGCCACCCCCTGTGGTAATAGTTATGTTGGCTCTGAGGATGGTGTAGTCAGGTGGGATGGCTAAGGCTAGCAGTGGTCCAGATGGTTGGTGGAGCCAGTATTCTGTGATAACTAGTAGATCTAAATTTTGTTCAGTGATAAGGTCATGGATTTCGGTTGCATGAGGTCCTAGAGATCGAGCATTAATGAGTGTGCCTTTAAATCTAATGAATGGCTTGGAATCATGTGCCAAGGTCAACTTAGGCATCTGTGAGTATGGGTCACTGGTTCTTTAATACTGGAGACAGATGGTGGGTTGGGTTTTTTGCTATGCCAGGAATCGTTCATTAGTTTGGAGGTAGTACTAGTGGCAGTGGGAATGCGATGGAGTAGTTTGGTGCATGCTCTTAAGCAAAGCAACCTATCATTAACTTCAATGGGGTAGGATTTGGGGGCTGACATAGATTTGAGGGTGAGCAAATGGTCAATTGTGGTGTCCATAGGGGGAGGCTGTCTGCCAGAGGTTGTGGTGGTAATATTAGATCTAAGTAAGTACGAAAGGGTGCAGTAGTTGGGAGGAAGGGTGTCGGGCACGGTATGGGAAAGTGTATAGGGCAGGCCAGTCTAAAGAGGCCATTTTCGAGGGCGAGGACATAGTTACCTGAGCAAGGAGTGCTATTGTGAACTAAGCAGAATGGGAACATGATGATAACTGCACAGTTTAGTGTAACTAATCTAAATATAGGGTGGTGCTGAGGGGGCTGGTGGGACGAATTAGGAATGGTAGGCATGGGGCTTGGAGCAGGGGTCATTGCTTTCTTAAGTAAATCAACACAGAGCTACAATATGCTACCAAGAGTAGGGTAATAAGCAATGTTTTGGTGTTCCACATGAAACAGTTACCAAATAGCTAGGGGGCTGAAGAGTGGTAGACTATCAGTATCACTGTGTGGCTGAGTAGATAGTTTGCACCTGCGGTAGGTATGTGGAACGACACACTGTGAGGTGGTGGGCGGCTAGATGCACTATACAACAATGGGGGCCAGGTCACAATAGGGCCAGAACATAGGAGGGCATATTCAACTAGATAACTAAGCAATTTAAGAAGAGCAGTGGTCAGGTCACCATATGGCCTAAAGGCTAGGTGCACGGTGCCACTTGGGTAGAGATCATGATAAAAATCACAGGGTGACATTATGGAATAGGTGCAATATATGGCTCTGGACACAATCACAGTATAACGTCAAGGGCTAAATGCATTAAGGCAGCTGAGAACACAGGAAGGTCCAATCACAGGAGGGCATCTTCTGCTAGGAGCGCTATGTAGTTATAGGGGCGAGGTGGTGGGGTCACAGTATGGCAAACAAAGCTAGAATACTTTGATGCTAGCGTTAGGAACATAGTTGCATCACAACATGGAATACAAGGCATACCAAACTAATTAAAGTGTGTAGCTAGGGTAAAAAGGATGGTAATAGAACAGCATTGCATAACAGTTAGGTGTACTAAGTAGCTGGAGTCATAGGATGGTGTTAGCACAGAAAGGCATAAAGAACTAATGAAGGCAAAAAAATCACAAACTGGGCACTCTGTACCTCTACGTTGACATGCGGGTGAGGTTTCACGGTATGGGGAATACAGGGTAGGAATCACATGCGGCGTGGTCAGGAGAGTGCTGAGAACATGAGCATTTAGCTCTGGTCATAGCAGTAAATATCAGGGCTCGGTACAGCCGGAAAACAACAAGGATACGGAGTAGGGGTGCTAGTACAAGGCATACATTCCCTTAGTGGAGCGGGATAGTCAATGATGTTAATACTGGTCAGCAGGACTTTGTTTTATCATGTGGGCCTGAGCATAAATCAAGAAGTAGAAAATGGGGAAGTTCACTGCGGTAAAGTACTTACGGGGCTCCGTGGTGTGGCCTGGCAGCTGTGCGGCCATCCGCGGGCAGCCGCAGACATGCCCTTTGGCTCGCCCTTCGGCTTACGTCTGTCGGTGGAGCTGAGGGGCGGATGTGGGGGGCAGTGGCCAATCCAAGGCCAAGGCTGCTGTTGGAAGGTGGCTGGGTTAGGAGGCGGGGCCATTGACCATGCTGGTCGTAATGGCGGCTCACTGCGAGGGATGTGCAAAAGCACAGTTTTAGGCATCGTTTTAGCAAAAAATCTGATTTTTAAATGCTAGGGAGCATTAGCCAGGAATTGTGGCAACGGATTCTGGCAATGCTCTAATAATGCCCCACCTTGGTTGCTGGGGGTGTAGAGGTTAGGGCATGCTCCTCTTAGCACACGGGTGCTGCTGGAAGGGGCACGGCATCTGTTGTTACAATAGTCCAGGACACTGAGGACCAGGGCTCCCACCACTGGAGCCTGACTAGCAGTGGGAATGAAAGGAAGGACTTTCCGGAGAACCCTAAGTTTAAAATGACCCGATTTGCAAACCGCTCCGACCTGCTCATCCATGGTTAGAGTGGCAGAGAAACGTACTCCCAAGTTCCTAACTGATAGAACAGTCATAGGGAGAGGGCTCAGTGATGGGGGCCAAAAGTCAGCCATCCAGAACATATGAGGGGTGGAAGTACCCACAACCAAGACTTCAGTTTTTGTGCCGTTCAGCTTGAGCCAGCTCAGCATCATCCATCTTCCCAGTTCCTCCAGGCACTTTTTAGCCTGTTAGCTGTTTCATGTATTGTGAGATCCAAACAGACCAGTAACTGGGTATCATCAGCGTATGAGTAGTAGCGAAACCCATGAGATTCAATGAGAAACAGTAGATATCTTATGTAGATATTGAACAAAATAGGAGAGAGTGCCGAGCCCTGAGGGACACCACAAGAGAGAGAGACTGGGTCAGAACAAAAAGGAAGAAGCAAATCTGACTGAGAGCGACTAGTGAGAAAAGCTATGAATCCTTTGAGGACTTGGCCAGAGATATCGGCTTCAGAGAGCTTGGAGATTAGAAGAAGGTGATCGCATGGGAAATAGTAAAGATAGCAAGAAGCAAGATTTGTCACAAGTGCAAGCCAGATGTAATGACTGGATGGATAAATTGTTGCAGTTACAGATGAATTATCAGTTGTGTAATGCATTGCAAAGTGAATTTGAGGTAAAACATAAACAAATTCAAGAATATGCAGAACAAATTGCCCATTTAAGGAGTGAGTTAGAAATTACTCAAGCTGATGGAGAAAGGATAAGGATTGAAGTTCACACATTGCAGCCATACAGCAAATCTCGTCAAGTGATGTTCAGGACAGAGGTCGCTGATTTAATGTTAGAATGTGACAAGAGTATTGAAATGATTACCGATTATAAAGTACAGGCCACAGAAATATGGACATTGATTGAAAAATTAGAACAAGAACATGACAGAATAAATTAATTTCAGGAAGAATAAGAAGCTTTAAAAATACATGATTAGGAATTAAAGGAGAAGAAAAAAGATTTTAAATTACTAATATCAGGTTTACACAGCAACAAGTTACCAACGATTTCTACGATTGAATCAGTGTTGTACAGAGATATGATATGATATGATATGATATGGCATTTGTAATGCGCCTATACACAAGTGTTTCAAGTTGCGACAAGGCAAGGAATGGGAACAGAGGGAGGACAGAGACAATAATCTTAATAGGCCAAGTGAAATTGAGCTCGCACAAGTGCAGGAGATGGGGAAAAGTGCCAGGTGGAAGGGGGGGAGTGGTGTACATGGGATCAAAACAATAACAAGAAGCGCAGGCAGCAGGTGGCAGGTGCAAGGGTAAGTGCAGACAGCAGGTGTCCAAAAGTGCAGGTTTGGGGACTGTAGACTTACAGATACATACCCAAGTGCAAGGGTTGCAGGGAGGCAGTGCGGGTGTGCAAATGGGCAGTTAGGGACCTGGGCACAAAATCAGAGGGTAGCCAGGTGACCAGTGCAGTATCAGACAGGAAATCAGCAGGGGAGGGGAAGAGAGAAGGCAGAAGCAAAGAGGAAGGTCTTGAGGTGCTTCTGGAACCAGAGATGGTTCTCCTCGAGTTTCAGAGAGGCAGGGAGGCTGTTCCAGATAGAGGCCCCAGCCTAAGAAAGAGATCTACCACCAACTTGTTTCTTGGATAAGCGATTGACCCTGAGGGAGTTGGAGATGAAGGAGCGAAGTGCTTGAGTAGGAAGGTATGTACGAAGAGAGAGTTGAAGGTATTGAGGACCCAGGCCCCAGAAGGCCTTGTGGATAATGCAGGGGGTCTTGAACTTAATCCTTGCAGCCACTGGGAGCCAATGCAGAGATTTCAGTGATGGAGAGATATGATCCCTGGGCTTCAGGCCAAGGACAAGTCTCACAGTCCTGTTCTGGATGAGTTGCAGAAGTCATAGAGTAGAAGCAGGCAGATTTAGAAAGAGGCTGTTGCAGTAGTCCAGCCTAAAGAGAACCAGAGCTCTAGAGACAGTGAGCTTCTGGCGGAAGGAGAGGAAAGGAAGAATACCTTTGAGGCGGTGCATTTGGTAGTTTGACTTCTTAGAGATGTCAGAGGTGTGAGGAGATATGAGGAGAAAAAGTGTGGAGTCGAAGATGACCCTGAGGTTCCTAGCCTTACAGATGGGAGCAGGAAGAGGGCCAACGGAGGCCAACCAGAGAGTGACAGGAAAGGAGAGTCCAGGAGCGCCAATGAGGAGAATCTGTGTCTTACTGGCATTAAGGCAGAGATCATTGACGGCACACCACTGCTGGATAGCAGACAGACAGAGATGATAGAAGGAGAAGTGGTGGGAGAGGGGAGCCTGGGAATGAGCTGAGTGTCATCTGCATTGCACTGAAAGTTGGAGCAGATAGCAGCAATGTGTCATGGACACTGGTCATTGGCCAGTCACTTCACATCCTGGAGGGTCCCAATGGAGCCAGTCTTGGCGCCTTTGGTACCAAGCTCATGATAAAGTGTGCTTTGCACACAGACTGTTGAAGGCATGTACATCTGGGCAGGGCGGGGCCCTAGCAATGCATGGAAGGCACGTGCAGAAAGCAGGATGGAGTGGCAAGATGGGGCCTCCGGGCAGGGCCTAAAGGTAGTGGCTGGGGGCAGGCTATACAAGCCGGCCCCACCCACATGCTGGTGCTTTGCGTTAGTCTGCTAGTGCAGCGTAACACTTACCACCATTCAGAAGACCTTACCTGTTTCAGCAGTGTATCCTCAGTCTCCGGAACCCTCCAGCATCTTACCTTGAGGTCAGCCACACCACTGCTTCGCTTCTGCAGCTACATACGCATCTTACCTGAGTCAGCCGCACCTTCGCTGGAAGCACTGCTATCGCTTCACTTCAGTAACTATGCGTGCATCTTACCTGGGTCAGCCCTACCATTGCTGGAAGCACTGCAATCGCTTCCCCTTCTGCAGCCACGCGCAGATCTTACGATCTGCAGATCCTCGCGGGTGCCGCCCGGCATCCTTACCAGTCCCGAAACTTCCATCAACATGGGATCTTCTTCCGATGCACCATTCTCGAGGATCTTCATCTCGGACACCTGTCGGAGTTCGTAAACCACCCATCAAGCACCCCTCAGTTGCACCTGCAAAAGGAAAGGAAACACAAGGTTAGCACTTGCATAGACTTTCATACTCTAAGCAGCGAGCTTCAGGTAGAGGCCATTTACCTCTGGTAGTACACTTTGTCATCACATGTTCCTGGATCTTCATACCTACGGGAGAGAGAAAGGACAATATAGGGTTACAGACATTAATCATGGAAGAAGTTTCACACTATCAATACGAACAATAATCATAATTACAAAACTTACCTTCAAGACGGAATGGTCACAGCAGGTCTGGACCTTCACGCCAAGGACCAGTGACACAACTAGGTTAAATCTACAGCGCCCCTGCTGGAAGAAATCAGGACGGAGAGCTCATCTTTCAATCAAAACAGATGAGTCTGCATGGGCAAACTCTTGTTCACAACCTTCTGGCAAACAATGGTTGAGGGAAATTCCGACATCACCACGACATTTTCACTGTCTTTCATCTTCTCTCAGGTGCAGAACCAGTGTCCTGGGTCCTCGACAATGCAGTAGCTGGGGGAGAGAGCTGATCCATGGGAGCCAGGTCCAGGGAGGGCTCCAACCGTGCCCCAACGCCCCCGCGGAGACCAGGTGAGCGTAACACAATGCAGTGGATGGGAGGTGCCAGGTATTGTTTGAAATGCAAGGGAGAGAGGTTAGACCCCTTAGGGAACACCACAAGTAGAGAGTAACTACTGGGAACTGAGCCAGCAGCCCACCAGCCAAGGACTGGCCCGCATCCATAATCTATCCGGGAGTGGTGTGAAGTGCCACAAAATCACAGTGACAGGCGAAGGGATAAACCGTATGAAAAGTTTATGAAGAGGGGAAACATTTACCCATCAGGAAAGAGAGATGTAAAACAAGGCAAATTGAATCAGAATATGAAATGGCAAGCAAGGGAGGATGATGTCATATGAACCCCACAGGTGGTTCATATGACATCATCCTCCCAAAAACATTGCTTTTAGATCCAGTTTAAGTCATAGGGCCTCATTACAAGTTTGGGGGTAGCCAGGGTTGTAATGAGGCCCATAGTATTGACCAATGTGTGGCACATATTAGGGATAACAAGGTGAAAAGGTACAATAGCAGGTTCTAGTTGGGACTTAAGATTCCCATTAGTGCTTATAGCCATAAGGGCAACACCATCAACAGATACAAATCTCAGCCCACTTGAATTAGTCAAAGGCAGGAAAATGATACTTACCCAACAATTTTTATACAGGAGAAATACACAGGTTTTATTAATTGCATCCACAATCCATGAATGCCATATACAACATACATGTGCATTTGAACAGAAACAATTAGAAAGACCAGCTGAAGGTGTCAAGTTACTATGACAGAAAGGAAGCAACTAGCAAATATAAGGTAGGTGATCATGTATACAAATTCAATTTAGCAAAATTAAATAAAAATTGTATAATTTATTTGCTTCCTGGTGTGGCTGGTTCACAATTGTGGATATAATCTCACCAGATGTATATAAATCCTAATCAGGTTAGGTGACTTGACTGTTAACTTTTTGTCCATGTTAATCAGATAAAGACTCAACACCAAAAACATGAAATCACACAAATAGAACAGCCACATTGAACCCATTAGGGTTAAAAGGGCATTGATAACATCAGGAACAGAGGTGCATAATGGTACAGGTGAATAATGTTATGTATAATGGACAAGAACTGGACTTGAGCTTCAAACGATTCATTGTAACAAGTAATTATGAATTCTTAGGATGCATGAAAGAATAAATACAATGTTAAGATATTACACATACATAGAAAAGATGAAGACCTTAGATGTAATGTATTGCAGGGATACTTAATTTGTCTTTCTGTATTCTCTGTTCAATAAATTAGTAACCAGCTGTCTTCCAAAAAGGTTTCCCATGATCCAATCTCTACAATGGAGCCTAACAAACTGTGTGCAATCCGCAGAGGCAGAAGAGCTAATACTGATGGAAAGGAATCCATCATCAGAGAGTATTCATTCCAACAGATGGTTGGACTCATCCTTTATTTGGGTTAATTTAATTTTCAGTGCTAAATGCTATGAGGTATAAAACAATGTATATATGTATAGATAGATATATTATAGGACGGTGATAGCCATCCTAGAGATAAGGTGAGTGAGACTCCCAAAGGAACCCCTCAAAATTCTATCATTAACAACCTTTGATTTGAATGATGTTCTTGGCCGAAGGTTCGAAAGTGATTAAAAACCAGTGCCTCCCCACACTACAAAGTTTCATAAAGATTCATGAAAAATAAAAGTTATTAAGTGTCAAAAAATAATATTTTCCAACAGTGTGGCATGCTTTCTCTTCATTTTCCCATAGACAAACAAGGTAAAATGTTGGCAAAGCACACAGCCCAAACCGGAGGAGACGGATTTGGACCAGGTCCAAAACAACTAGGGCACAAAGCATTGACTTGCGATCCATGCATGGTTTGGGGTTATTCCCTGCAGTAGTTATTTAAATATTCAACAGAGGAAGGGGTGCCCCCTTCTCAAAAATAGCTATTTCTCTGGGATTTACCTATTTGTGCTGATTAAATGTGGTTAGCTGGAGTTGTCACAACAGTCACCAAGAGACCGGCCATAAAACAAGGGGCTTGGAGCACAGAAAATGACATTTCAGTGCAGCCAGTTAGGCACACGCTGTTATGGCACAACCGGTCCACCGCAGGTTTTGTTTGGGCATGCCCAAATAGACGCAGCCAGTTTGGCGCAAGGAAGTTTTGGCGCGAGAGGTTGCAATTGACATGATCCTGCAGGCACTTTGCATTTTGTAATATGGATTAAACATGAAAAACATTTATTTACTGCAACATTATAAAACAGGATGGGACATGTAATGCACCGTATCTGGGTAACATTATTTAACTGAAAACACAAAAGAAAATCACATTTTTGTTGAACGCTGCCTTTGAGAACCCGGGCCTGCAAGAGTTCTAGTTTTACCTCAGTCAGGTAAGTTCCCACTTTTTTGGTGATGGGGATCAGTACTCCGAGGGAACAAGAATCAACAAGGATATAGACAAAAGTGAGACTTATTACCCCTCTTTGCGCTACTTTACCATTGCAGAATTGCTTGTACCTTAAAACGATATGGTTATTGTGACCCCTATTCCACGCAAAGAATGTGGTATGGTACCCACTGTACTTATGTAAAAAACATGGTGTATTAATTTCTTATCATATTACATGCAAAGACTTCTTTGGGATACATCAACTACACACAATTTGACTTCATTGTTTTGTCATGATTGACACTGGTAAAAAAGACTAAAACAGGGTCCAGCAATTCTCCATTTGTAAAGTAGCACAGAGAGGGGTAATCAGTCTCACTTTTGTCTATATCCCTGCAAGAGTTCTAGACATAGCACTTAACCATTCTGCTATTATTGTTTAGATTCTAGCAAGTTTCATACTTAGCCTTTTACAATTGGACATATTAAATTGTAGGCTAAATATAAAATGTATGCACTGTGATGCCCTAAGCCATTGTGGTGTAGCGGATAAATGCAGGCCCTTCAACTCTGGCAGAGCAGGGCTCAATAATTTTTTTTTTTTTTTAAATGGTATATTTTGGTAAACACTCTGTATTCTGGACTATGTAGCCTTAACAGTCATGCCTTTAATCCATGTGGCCTTCTTCATGGAAACCTTCACCCAATCACTGCATGGTTTTAAGAAGGTCTTTTGAGCTGCATTAGCAATGGGTTCATAATAGTTGCATGTCTTCCGTTGCACGTGATTTAGCGCAAATAAGAATGTCTTTGCAGCTCAAGGGAAGGGCTTGCCACACAGTCCCATTATTCCCTTTATATATTGCGCTACTTTTAGACTTTGAAAACAGCGGGGCAAGTGATCAGCATTTCTCTCCAGCCCCTTATTCTCATGTTCCCCAACTGAAAAAACATATTTTACTTTCCCCCCTCCTCTGATTCTACACTACATACCTCCTCCTTCAACAACTTACAGGTCCTCTACTGCCATTCAACCCAAACAAATAGAGGAACAGGAGAAATCATGAATATACTCAAGTTACATGTCTTGTATATATTGTTTTATGCCATACGTCCACGTCCCTTTTTATTTGGAAGATGATCAGTCAGATTCCCTTTTTACTTTGCATTTTGTGACTTGTAGTACAGGATGCTTGAGGCACAAAACAAAACTACAAGTCAAAAAATGCACACAAAAAATAAGAACTGGATGGGCATCTTCCGAATTACAAGAAACCATGCATACACACACTGAAAACTCACACTTAATGCGACACAACGTGAGATACCAATAACATTCTCCTTTGCAGAGCAAAGGTGCACTGCATGCACAATCCCTCCAACACACCTTCACGCTGTGTACACACACACGCTCACATCAAACACACACATATTGCATGCACACCCTCACACCACACATACATTGCACAGATATTCAAAAATAGGACTACACCATCTCTGAGCAACATTATGACACAGAAAAATTGAAATTAAAACATATCACATGTCTGCTGAATGCTGCCATCTGGAGAACCCTGGCCTGCAGTGGTTCGAGACACAGCACCTAACCATTATTCTACAATGATGCTAATGTTTCAGTTCTCACAAGTTTCATACCTAGACATTTATCATTATAAATTATAGGCTAAGTATGAAATGTATGCTTCATGCACCAAGCCTTTGTGGACTAATGGTTAAATGCTGTGCCGTGTACTCTGGCAAACCAGCGTTCAAGGCTATGTGTTTTTTTATTTTCTTTATAAATTCCACTCTGTTGATCTGCCCCATTAAGTTCCACTGTGCCGAGTGTACCCAATAAGTTCTGCTGTTGAGTAGGCCAAATAAGTTCCACTATGTTTAGTGTGCCAATAAGTTCCCCTTTGTTGATCCTGCTCAATAAGTTCCAGGGTGCTGAGTGTACCCAATAAGTTCTGCTGTTGAGCGTGTGCCCAATACATTCCCAAAATCTTGTGCTTAAGTTCCACACCAGATAGTGTCAACTTAACTATTTGAGATTTCTCTAGAGTCCCACTCTGCTAAATTCCACATCTTAAATACTACAATCAAGCCATAATCCCTACTGCACCACACCATGAATCCACCCCTTAATCCAAACTCAGAGCCTCACTCTCGCATGCCTCGCACCTCCCCATGCTTGAATCCACCCCCCTCCACTCCCAAAAACCCCCACCACCACCGCACTACCCACCATCATGAACCCACCATGCCCTCCATCCAACTCCCAAGCCAGAGGAGCCGGTTGGCGCTCCAGACACCGAAAGACATTTGTTTCCTCCATGCCTCCCACCCACTCACCCACAATCATACCGGCCTTCTCATCTCCCACCACCACATAGTCCACCCTTCCCACCCCCTGAACCGCCCATCCCTGCACCGAACCACCCACCCACGCAGTACCATCGCTGCTATATAGCTGAAATCCCGAAAGCCAAAAAAGCCCATTCCAACAATCGAAATCACAACTGCAAAAACTCCAGAAAATCATTCCGAGTTTGTCAAACCATCCTCTACCTCAGCCCAATCTCCCCCTTGTCAATCACTCTGCGACTGGCTCTCGCTCCATTTCTAATCCACCGCTCTCGACAGAACAGCATCTCTTAACAACAAATTGGCCCTCCTCTCACCCCCACAAAATCTGCTGGCCCTTCCAACCAAAACGCAACAGCAACTCCACCCATTTTTGACTCCTTCAAACCAATCTCCAGAGATGAATTTCTCGTCCTGCTCTCTGGATGAAAACCCTCGGCCTCCCCCCTTGACCTCTGCCCACCTCAGTCCTCAAAGAAATATTCTCTTCTACATGCGCAGGAGAATACACAAGAACCATTCTAAACAACTCCCTCAGCTCTGGAATATTCCCTGATGCCTTCAAAATTGCTCATGTCAAACCTCTTCTAACAAAACATCCCTCTACCCCTTCACCCCCAAAAACTACCGCCCCATCTCGAACACCAGATTCCTTGCAAAACGAATCAATCGAACAGCTTACTCCCAACTAAACACCTTTGTGGAATCCAACAATCTCCTGGATTCCACCCAATCAGGGTTCAGACCATAACACGGAAATGAAACTACGCTGGCCTCAATCTCGGACGATTTTAAAATCACTGCTGACTATGCAGGATGTGCTGCACTAATCCTTTCAGACCTCTCTGCTGCGTTCGACACAGTTAACCACTCAGTCCTACTTGACTGCCTCCACTCCCTAGGAATCCGTGGAACCTCTCTCAAATGGATCGCCTCCTTCCTCAACAGCAGGAAACAAATAACCGTCCTGTCCACTTTTGCCTCAGCCGCGCACACATGCAAAACTTTGGTACCACAAGAAGCTTGTTTATCTGCCCTCATATTCACCCTCTATATGTCCACCCTCCCTGGAATCATCTGCCCGCACAATATCCTGTGCGCAACTATGCAGATGATACACAAATCATCCTGAAACCCCTCAACACAGACCCCAATTCCCAGCCAGACCTTGCAGCCTGCCTCCTTGAAATAGACTGTTGGATGACTACAAACCACCTCCTCCTTAACCGCACTAAAACCAAAATCATGGTGTGCGGCAACACAGAGCTTCTCCCCCACCCTCTTCCATGGCCCACATCCATGGGCCAACCTCCAACCCCCTTTCCCACAATAAAAAACCTTGGATGCACACTATTCTCAGACCTATCCCTCTCTCGCCAAATCAACAAAATCTCCAAATTCTGTCATTACCATCTCAAAATTGTCAGACACATCTTTCCCTACCACTCCTTTCCCCACAGAGTTGCCACTGTTATGTCCATTGTAATGTCAAGACTGGACTATGCTAACTCCCTTTAACTCGGAGTCCGGGCATACCACCTTACTAAATTACAAAGAGCACAAAATTCTGCCGCAAAACTACAACTAGCACTGGGCCCAAGAGACCACACCTCTCCAGCTCTCAGAACGCTGCACTGGCTCCCAGTTGGACGAAGGGCCACCTTCAAGACCCTGTGCATCACTCACTGAGCCGTGCACAAGACTGTCCCTCTATACCTGCAAGATAAGCTTAAACCTTACCACCCGTGCCGCACCCTAAGATCAAGCTCTGTACTCTTTCTGGTGATCCCATGCACAAAATCGGTCAGGGTTGGAGTATCCTTGTTCTCAGCTTTGGCCCCCACTCTATGGAACGCACTTCCTCCTCACGTCTGACACGCCAAACACTATCTGTCATTCCGCAAACTGCTAACAACATGGCTGACCATCCTAAAGATGCACATGCAACTTCCCAGTAACCCTCCTGGTAGTCAAAACCTCAGCTCCTAACCACAGGTTAAGATGAAGCGGATTGATTTAATGGATGGAGTGGACGCCCTTCACCAGATGCGCGCTCACTGTGCTTCCACAGGGTGGATAAAAAGGATGGAGAGGATGGAACGGATAGAGAGGACGAAAAAGAGGGAGTGGATGAAACTGAGGGAGTGGATTGTACGCAGGGAGTGGATGGTATGCAGGGAATTGATGGAACGGAGAGAGTGGATGGAACTGAGGAAGTGGATGGAACTGAGGGAGTGGATATAACAGAAGAAATTGATGCAACGAAAGGAACAGATGCAATGGAAGGAACGGATACAACAGAAGGAGCGGATGCAAAGAAAGGAACAGATGCAACGGAAGGAACGGATGGAACGAAAGGAGCGGATGGAACAGGAGGAGCCGATGGAACGGAAGGGGTGGATGGAATGGAAGGAGCGGAGGGAGTGAATGGAACGGAGGGAATAGATGTAACGGAGGGAGCGGATGGAACGGAGGGAGTGGATGGAACAGAGGGAGTGGATGGAACAGAGGGAATGGATGGAACAGATGGAGTGGATTGAACGGATGGAGTAGATGGAATGGATGGAGCGGATGGAGCGGATGCAGCAGATGGAATGGATGGAGCAGACAGAACAAATGGAGTAGACTGAACGGATGGAATGCATGGAACAGACGGAGTGAATGGAACGGATGAGTGGATGGAACGGATGAGTGGATAGAACTGACGGAGTGGATGGTGCGGATCTTACGGCTGGTGCAGATGTTATTGATGGTGCGGATGTTGTGGATGGTGCAGATAGTGCGTGATGGTACAAATGGTACAGATGGTGCGAATGGTGCAGATGTTACGGATGGTGCGGTTGTTATGGATGGTGTGGATGTTGCAGATGTTGCAGATGGTGCAGATGGTGCGGATGGTGCAGATGTTACGGATGGTGCGGATGTTGCAGATGGTGCGGATGTTACGGATGTTGCGGAAGTTACAGATGGTGTGGATGTTACAGAAGGTATGGATGTAACGGAAGGTGCCGATGTTGCGGATGTTGCAGATGTTGAGGATGGTGCAGATATTGCGGATGGTGCGGATGTTGTGGATGGTGCAGATGTTACAGTCGGTGTGGATGTTACAGATGGTGCTGATGTTAAGGATGGTGCAGATGTTGCGGATGGTGCAGATGGTGCAGATGATACGGTGGTGCGGATGTTACGGATGTTATGGATGGTGCAGATGTTACAGATGTTACGGATGGTGCGGATGTTACGGATGGTGTGGGTGGTGCGGATGTTACAGATGTTGTGGATGGTGCGGATGTTATGGATGGTGCGGATGGTGGGGATATCCTACACACCTGTATCCCCATATATATCTGTATCCCATATATACCTCTATCCTCCCTGTCGCTTTATATTTGTATGTCGCTTTGTACATCCCCACTGTCCTGCTCACGTGCCTAGTCTCAGGCCCTTATACTGATGACCGCCATATCTCACCACCACGCTTACTCTCTTCTATACACCATCATTCATCTAGAACACAGCTATACCCCTGATAATTCGGCCTCACTGATCACATACGAACATGACCCCACACACACCTCATCACCCTAATAAAACACAGCTAGCTGAAGCACGTATCGGCTAGTATAGGCATTCCTCAGACCTAACGCAGAAAGAAACCAGTCTGGGCGTCCACCCACCAGACTGAACACACCCACCTGACTTCCTCAGCAAAACACTTATCGCTAAGAAGCAGCTATCATCCAATAACTACACTACCTTCAGACATATCCGGTGCACCCACGCACCATACGACACACTCTCTCTCTCTACTGACCTGAACTACGTTCCCGAGGGTGTTCACCCTACCAGCACTTTGAGGTCATACCAATGATACATAAGAAGCTATATAAATGCCAAGTAACATAACATAACATAACATTATTTAATTTAATTAAAAGAAAAGCAACGCAACTGGGAAGTAGCAAGGTTTGTTGCAGTCCAGTCATTCGATCTTATTTGGCGTGAGGGTGTTTAGACGTGGCTGCATTGTCAGCAACATACAAACATCCCTTGCGCTAAAATAATGGCACCTGCATGGCTTTCATGCTGAAAAGAGCACTCCAAAATGGGCACTGCAGAAGAATGTCTGCGCCAAATGGGCGTGCAGGAAAATGACAGAGCCGAAAAGGGGTCCATGGCAAATCATTAAATCTTCTGAGCTGGAGCCATTAAGATTTGACTCATTTCTCACTTCCATGGACATGTTCCACTTGAAGCCTCTTCGTTCGGCGGAGGTGGCTTTGATGGAATTGTGCATGATGAGTTCACCCTCCTCATCCAGACACTTGCAATTCAGGTCTCCACATATAATGAACCACAAATTCAGCCATTTCTGTCTGCAGTAATCGATCCATCTTTCGATTTTATCTGGAAATCCAAGACTAGCAGCAGAACTCGTGTTCCAATACAAATTGAATATAACAAGTGTTTTATGTACATTGACATGAATGTTTTCTACTTGTCCCACGATTATTTGAATTAGTGGGGTCGGAGTGAGTTCAATCAGAATGGTGATTTGAAGCTGTTTTTAATGAGAATTAAAATATCTGACGTAGGGCATCCTTTCGTGCCTTTGGTTGGGGAATTTAGATAGGTGGAGTATCCTTCCACAACTGGAGGTCACTCGGCCAGGTCTCTTGCAGACAGAAAATGTCATGTTCCCTGATGTGATCTCCTCCTTGAGTGAAAAGATGGGCGAAGCCCCTGGTGTTCCTTGAGGCGATTGTCAGGGGTTTCATGACTGTTGGTGACCTGGACTATGGCATTTGTATTTTATCTGCACGAGGCCCATTAGCCATTTCCAGTTTTCTTCAGTTCCCTTTGATGACAACCTTTGATCTTTTTTTCTTGGCGGACAACCTTTGATCTTTTTTTCTTGGCGATCTTTCATATCGATCAGAGCCTCTATATAGAGGAGATCTCATTCCTTCTCTTTGTGGAGAACGCTCAGTTCCTCTTCTATCCGGTGTTCGATGTGAAGTAGCGTGATGATGATGGTCTCGTCTTTCCCTTCTGTGAGGGAGTCTTTCATTACAATATTATAATATTGTACACATCTGTGTATAGCAGAACACATTGGCATACGTTATAGAAGAAAGGGGAGGGAGCAAGAGAAAAAACTAGGTATGGCGATACACAAGCGAAAGAGAGGAATGAGTATAACGCATCAATTACAAAAGCATGACATGCCAGATGAACACATAATGTATCAGATACATTGCCACCAAGTGGAATAGTGCAGATAATGGGCCTCATTATGACTCCGCCGGTAGCCGTGCTGGTAAAAACCTCATGGCTGCCGCCTGAGTAATTTCTTTTCTGGCGTCCGCCAATGGGGATTTACCAGGGCATTACAGCTCCGGCGGTCCCGGTAATTCCACATTGCAGAGCGCCAAGAAAACATACTCCCCATTCCCATTTCAGTCCCATTGGACTCAATGGGAATGGGAGGACGGATGGACCGGCACTGTGTGCAACAGTGCCGGTGCATCCGTCAAGGTCCGCGAGCGGGTGCCGTTCCGCCCACCACGTCAGACCTGGCGGACGGAAAGGTACCCGCTCGCAAAACTCGAGGTATGCCTGTCCAGTAACAATGGTGCCGGTAGGTTACCGGCATCGTTGTTACCGGACTGGCATACTCATAATGAGGCCAATGACTGCTTCTGCAGATGGATGTCTGCCAAGTCTTCGGGGCTTCTGTTAAAATATACATATATAATATTATATCATAATATTGTATTCCATCACCCATAGAAGAACAAATGTCAGTAGGCTGCAGAAGAAAGGGAGAGCGAGAACGTCAGAGGTAGAGCGAGAGAACACGAACAATATAGAGGGCGAGAGAGAGATAGATAAACACCGACACACATAGAGAAATATGACACAGGCAGCATTGAGAGATGGTAAAAAGGCACAAGACATTTAAACTGTGAGGGGTGCACAGTACAAATTACAGTAAAATAGGATATACTGACATAACATAACAAAACAAATGACTGATGTTCATAGACAACCCTGCAGTAATTTAGAGTGCAAAGTCAGGAACTTTTCTGTGTGAACAGTACATTGCTTACAAAGTTCAATCCCAAGCCCTTTGTTCTTATGATCCACCACTGCAGGTTTGGTGGGCAGCTTTTCTAGGCACTTTGTTGTCAGGTCTCATTTATTTTCCACAATGGGAGTGTCCCTAAAGCTCTAGGTGATTGAGCAGAGTTTCCATGGCAGGGTGTATGACTATAGACGTGTGTTGCTTTAATTGTCAATAAGTACAATACCAAGCGTAACTGTGGTACATCATTATATTGCCCGATTGCCATGGATTTTAATGGCACAGATCAAGAGACATGTATATGCTAATTTCTGTATCCCTAACAGGTGGAGAACACTGAACGTCATATGCAATCAGATGGTGTGGGTCGGAAAACACCTAATATATCTGTGATGATATGAGCCTCCAGCTGGCATGGACACATAACCTTCAATAGTCTATATTGGATCTGGACACAACAATAGCATTTTCATAAGATTATGCAAAACACTACATTTCACTTGGTGAGAAATGGTTACTGTTCCTGCACAGAGATAGGACATTACAGTATGTATGCTAACAGTATGTATAAACATTTTTGTGAAAAGTTATACTTCTATGATTTTTCCCAACATCAGTGGAGAAATGCTATGAACATCATTTTGAATTTTGCAGATATCAGCTCATGAATCTCAAACTGGATTAAAGTGCTCGACTTGATGTACTGACTGCAGAGTAGGCATAATCTTAAAAGCTAGGCTTGCAATCTGAAAAACCTCAGATATTGTGTACTACAACTCTCATGATCCGACACCATTCACTGAGCTGATGGGAGTTGTAGTTCATAACATCTAAGTAGTCAAATGCTGCAGATGCCTGATGGTAGTGTAGAGACAAGACAACCTTTCCTTAAGTTTGTGTGTGTTTTGATGAGTTTGCAATAGCAGAGGTTTACATAACAACACAACTTTCTACAAACACAGCCTAGTTGTTTTTTACTTGTCAATGGAGCATTGTACATCCAAGGCACAGTACTGAAGACCCAGTCAAAAACAAACAAAACATCTATAATATATAATTGATCAATTTTAAATGTTACATTGAACATACTTGAAAATATCATGTCTATTCTACAATCCCAACTCCATTTGTGACTGAAGCTGACATTTGTGATTTCAGCTGCCAAATGACAAAAATGTAGTTGATTGGCAAAAACTGCAACTTTAATATCTGACGGGCTAGGATAACTATCACTTTCCTGGGACGTCATGGGACACAAAAGTGAAGGCGCGTGTCTGATAGAATCAAACGCCAGAGGCAAGGTGCAAAGTACATGGTTTGCATTTCAAAAATGTTCAGTAAATAGTGGTGAGATAGGGGATGATTATTAAAGTTAATGCCACTGGAGCAGCTTAAATTCAGGAGGTTTTGAATTACTTTGTTGGATGAGCTATCAGAAGCGGTGTATGGGCACCTGTTGAGCTAATATCAAGAGACACAATGTGTAAGCATACTGTGATTAAGTACACACTTGAACAGTGTTGAATACGTTGCTAATAGATGAATACAGGGGTTGTAATTGTACCGTAACATAGGGTAATGGGCAAACACAGCTGCTGCTGTATTTCCTGCATTACATGTATTGTCATCTATATTTGAAATATCAGCTGACCCACAAGACACTTTGTCTCAGCAACTGACACTTGATCTCTGGTCAGGGCCGTAACATTCAAGTCAAAATGTTGCTAGCTAAGCACTGAGCTATGCCAGAACTATGTTTTTGTGTTGCTTTAAAGCAGTTGCAACAACATTTCTTGCTTGGTTCTGGAAATTGCCAGGGCAGTGACGCAGGTGGACATTTACCATGTTTACCATATTGAGCCGGTGAATGTTGCTCCCATGGATCGTATGGGGAGGATCTCCTGCCCACGTTGCAGTAGGTTCCAACAAATAGTCCAACAAATACCTCTATAGGGTTCTCCTACAGGTAGTTGTACTCTCGATACCCAATTCCTTGTGATGATAGTGAACCCCAGGACCTGGGGCACTTTAAAACGAGGTAGCAATACTTATAGATGGATGGAGATTGCAAACCTACTCATACATCAATAGTCAAACTGACTCAGGAAGTTGGCAAAACTTAGTACTGTTTTATTACCAACCATCTAAAACAGGGAGTTACAACGGACATAAACGGATGTCGCACAGTATGATCTCAATGCATTTCATAAAAAACATAATTCTTATGCTAAAATGTGTCACTACTAATGTCATACTACATGGAAAAACTAAGAAAACCTACTTGGGGATTTGATAGGCTTAACAGGGACATCTAGGTATGAGTTCCATACTGACGGGGGTTGTGATTGGGTCTCTAAAATGAGGTGGACAACTGAGCCCTAATCTAGTGCAAGTCATCTTCATCATCACAAAATACATGACGATCTATTGGTTACACAAATGATAGGGCTCTTTGATACATGGCCCTCTATAATTGGTTGGTACGCTTGTATCCTTCTGGAATATTCCACTTGCCAGCAGCACGCATGCTGGTTAGCCCAGGTGTTAGGAGGGGTGGTCTGATCATGCCTCCTCACCCTCTTAGCCCAACATCTATCATCACTCCTGTGGTCTGCCTTTCAATTAGGGTTTGAACTTGGCCTGGTCTTATCTTCTGGTTTCGGTGTAGCTCGACCCAAAGTCTATTTTGATCTGATCATGTGACTGAAGACCATGTTTTCGAGCTCTTTGTTGCATATAATACTATTATACTGAGGGAAGCACCTGTGAAGCAATGCTTTGCCTGCTCAGCCTCTGCCTCTTGGGATCGATCTCGTTCGAACTTGTGTTACAGATGTACCATTACAATTCTTCTGAGCCTACACCACGACCACAAGGGCCTGTCTTCAAAAAGAGGGAAGCCCCTGTGAAGCACCGCTTTGCTGCTTCGCTGCGGTGCCCGGCGCTTGGTGCTTTCTTCTGGGGAGCGCCTGGTAGCTAGTTACTTTTGGTTTTGTTGGGTTGTTGTACAGTGCTTGAATACATCATATGGCACACGCGATGAGGGCTTTTTTTTCACTGCATTCTGACATGCCCTGACTAGAGCAGATATGCATAATATCTAAATCACAGCAACTGCCTGACGACATTAACAAAGGAGACGGAACTCATAATTATTGCTCAACTCTGCTAACTCGGAACCTATGAGTAAGACGTTTTCTTGCAAAACAAAAGAGTGTGCCTATAGCCAACTCTGACATTCGCACCTATGGAGTTGTAAAACTTTACATCTAACAACAACCAAAGAATGTCATCAATCTCCATCTAAGTAACTCCCGATTAACCTGTCTATGGAGGCGTCCGAGCATTTGATGTCATTGTGGAAAATGTTTCTAATTGTATCACTAACATCACTATGTCTCATAGAATGGTGTTATAAAATGCTCAATCTGGTACTTTGGATGTCACTAACAAAGGTATTCTAAATCCGGACGAACAAGTTGAAGCTGTTATTGAACTAAACTCAACAAATACTTGTTTTTCGATGAGAGAGGAGGTTACACATCTCTCAGAGTCTCCTGAGATATTTCAGCACTCCAGCTGGAATTCTGTTCTTGTCATTTTGTATATTGCACCGACTCCACGTCGGCATTGGCTCCCAAATCTCCTGATAACAAACTGATACGAACAACATCAGAAGTTATGAATGCATCGTTAATGGCTCTTGCCAAACTATATGAATCTCTGGATAACAAGTTGAATATGCAGTCGGGTTAGTTTGACCAAATTCTTAATTGGCAAAAAAAAGCTCACTCTCTAGCCCAAAAGCAAACTTATAGCCCAATTGCAGCAAGGTCCTCCTCGGTCGCTACACAGACCATAGGACTGGACCGTCTGACCGAGACTATGGCGCCTGAGTATTTGCCCTTAAACTCCATAATATCGGATCATATTTTGCCCCTGGCAATTCCACTTGTTCACGGTATAATAACAGAGAACGTTGTTAATGAGACTTTAATTTCTTCCATAATTCCTCCAACCATGACTGCTGTTCCTGCCACGAGACAAGAGGTAAATCAGACATCTAAGGGTGCCTACATGATGATTAATAAGAAAGATGTCATGAATAAGATCACACCGTGGTAAAGGTGGGCCAATATCAAATAAAGAAATCGAAGAACATGAAACTATAAAAAAAAGACACAAATACTAGTTTAAAACATTTTATAAGGAACACCACAAAACCAAATTAAAGGCCAACCATGGCTTCTGCTGTGGTAACAGAAAAATGTACTAAGATAACACAATTAAAAAAATCTAAGGGTCGTTTTACAGCTACCACACATATTCCCATTCCGGTCCACTCCGAGCTTGAACACTTGTCAGAGTTGTGAAGGAGTGTCAATCCGGAGAAGAGTCCAGATCTTTAGAGCCCATCCCACAATTGCCGACAAAACTTTCACAGTTGGCACCTGCCGTGAGATGTGCCTCTTCCCCAGGAATTGATAGCAATAGGTAGGCCCGTTGGAGGAAAATTGATGCTTATATGTGTCAATTTATGCAGGAGCCCCCTAGTTTCCCTATTCTGGTTAATGGGCCAGCCAAAAGCTGTGGAATTCCCATTAGGGTGAGCCCTGTGACTGAAGCATGAATGGATCTAGTCATGCCACAAACCTTGGAATGTTGCAATAAAAAGGTGACCAAGGTCATACCTGAAAATTATTCTTGTGTTTTGTCTCACAAGTCCCAATGTTCTAACACCCAGAAAAATGAGGATCTTTCTGATATCAAAGACTCTCTTGCCCAACTTTGGGCAACTCAAACTAGTTTTAAGAATTCCTTGCCCAGAGTGGTTTGCGGGAATAAGAAAAAGACTTTAACACATATGTCCAATGAGAACTCTTGGTGTCAACGTCCTCCAGAGGTCTCTCAAAAAACTAAAATACCCTTCATTGACCCAAACCAAAATATTAATTTAAGGCAGTCCCTGTTAATTAGCTGTCGGGCAGATTCAATACCGAGATATGATATGAACAGGAAAAGCATACTAACATTATTTTCAGATGTGGCCACCTTGGAAGATATTGTTTCTAATGATTGATATCAAGTGGAATTGCCAGATAGTACAAATTTAAGTGTAGAGCGTATTTGGATGAAGTCACGCATTATTCGGAATACAATTTGGTTGCCCAAATCTGCCTTTTTTGATCTTGGTTTTTTGGTTTCCATGAATACGAACCCGTCTATCCCTCCCAAACCTGCTGATAAAAGGACCTCTATTCTAGATATGCCCCTCTCCTCACAGGCATTAAATCTTTTGCAAGTCCATTTCACCAGCAAATGTCATTGTACTCAGGATGTATAACTAGTTGATTGCCCATCTTACCAAACTATTTATTTGCTTAGTTGGAATACTCCTGGGTTCAAACACTTACTTAACAACTCACAAAGCGTATTGGGAAATTATGATGTTATCTTACTTCAAGAAACTTGGTTGACTAATGTGCCCTCATGGAATAATTATGTTCTCCACCATCAACGGCAATCAGAGCAACTAAAGGGAGACCTATGTCTGGTTTGCTGACAGCGTCAAATAGTTTAGCTAACATTTCATTAACACCACACCCCTCACTCAATTCCTTCATACAAATTACGAGAATTACTACACACATGTTTCAACTTGCCTCTGTAAAAGTGCATTGGAACCCTTTGAGCATCATGAATGTAGCTTTTTTAGTGAGCTGAATGGTCTGATGGAAAACATTGTGTTAAAATTTAATATCATGCATATTATTTTTGCTGGTGATCTAAATTTAAATTTGTTTGCTAGGAATAACTGTCAAAGTGGGGGAACAAATGTGCCTGTAGATAAACATTACCAATGCTTGGAACTTGGTAATACTGATGGTTCAAATTCAACTGATTCCCCACCACAAGAAACGTGGCATAGGGGTGCCCAAGGTGCCACGAGTGATTATATTTATGTGAGCAGGAATCTCTTTAGCTTTGTATCAGATTTTCGGATTACTCAATCTATCCATAGTGATCACTCACTGTTGACCTGCAATTTGAATATAGGTGAGTCTAGTCCAGCTGTTCCTAATGGAAATATCAGTGGAGTATTCAAGATTAATAATCAGCGGAACAGACTTAGGTGGCCGGAAAAATCACTGTCACAACTAAACGATCAACTTTAATTCAATTTTTTGCATATGGTTAAACAGAGTGCAGTTTTTAATGAAGAGTACCGTGATCAGATGCAATTGTACTCTACAATATTGAAGAATGGTATTAAAAGCCGCCCCATTCATAGTTTTGATCAGGAGGTTCAAGACAGAAAAACTCAGTTTAGGAAACAAAAAAGACAGGTTGCTCTATTACCGAATTAACAAAGAGAAATGGTTTTACACTCGATTAAGACCACATATAGGAACTGGACTCGAGGGTGCAGAGTTTTGACATTTCAGAGCGATGATGAAGCCATGATAAAAGAATTGCAGGGTAAAACATGGCTCAAATATGGAAAAGAATCAACTCTGCCACCAATCCTTCACAATTGGCCACCTACATTAACAGAGTATCAGAACAAAACTGGATTGATTACTTGTCCAAACTATATGCAGCTCTCTTGGCAGGGCCTATTACGGGGCCTTCGAGTCCAGTCTCTAGTTTTGGTCTCAAATTTGGCAGAGATGATTTCCAATACTTCCTCAAGAGGTCGAGCTCTTCAAGGGACCCGGGCACTGATAGTCTGTCAAATTTCACTTTTAAAAAACATCCCGAAATGTGGGCCTCTATCCTATACACCATCGTCTTAACTATTCAGCATAAACAACAAATTCTAGGCTCTTGGCGGTATTCAATTATTCTATCAATTTATAAGAAGGGTGACCACCAGGAACAGTCCAGCTATAGGGCGATTGCCTTGTTGGACACACCAGGTAAAATCTATAGCTGAATAGTTTTGAGAGACCCGAATGCTTGGTCATTAGCCTCGAATAAGAGAGATCTGTTCCAAACTGGCTTTATTGTCGGCTTAGGCACAGGCATTAATATCTCCCTAATCAATGCTATAAAGTCACTTCATGCCACACGGAAGCAACCCCTCTATATGGCTTTTGTTGACTTCTGTGTAGCGTTTGACTCAATTGATCGAACCTTGTTGCAAAATAAATTAATAGACCATGGATGCCCTTCATCGTTAGTTGCAATAATTAGTCATCTCCATTCAAATACTACGATGCAGATTAAACTGAATATGGAAGGACTTCTTTCTTCTGTCTTTGAGACAGAATGTGGCCTCAAACAAGGCTGCATACTGGCTTCAACTCGTTTTAATTTGTTCATTTTAGATATAGATGACAATTTTGTAACTGCAATGGCTGATGCCGAAATAAGATAACCAGGTCATAGCGTGATTACTCTATGCTGATTACCTGGTATTGCTATCTCAAACACCAAGTGGGTTACAAAAACTATTAAACCATCTAGCTCTCTATGCCTTTAAGAACAATCTGAAAATTAATTTGGGTAAAACGCAAATTATGGAATGTGGACATTTCCAATCTAAATTTTCAAATAGATTCAAGTGGTCTATACATGATCTGAATCTCACTGTGGTTTCTGAAAATTAGTAACTCCCCTAATGACAAAGCATAAGAAGCCACTTCGAATCTAAAACCATCTTCTTTGATATCCCAAGGAAAAATTCTACTATCCAATTATGGTAAATTCACGTGCTCACATATAATGTTATTCTACCAACAAAGGTTCTTCGTATCATCGCTTATGGAGCAGAAGCTACACTCCCTAAGTCATATCAGTTTTGGGATAGACTAGAATCAAAATTTTGGAAACAAGTCCTAAATCTGCCAAAAAGCACCCGAAGTATGGTGTTACGTTTCGAGTTGGGGTTGTTGTCAATACATGTTCAAGTAGCCTATAAAGTGTTTGTTATCTTGAAAATGTTTACTCGGTCTATCTAATAGAAACAGTCTCTCTATTCTAGCCAAGCATTTATTGACTGCTAAACAGGTATTTCCTGTGAAATGGAGATCTTATATTATCAATGCATTGGGAGAAGCTGATGTCTCAATTGATTTACTGTTAACAAATCCCTCAAGAGCCAATGCCAAATTGTATCATTGTGATTGGCGCTCCACACAGAAGAAATGCTTATTGCTTGTTGACTTCAACAAGAAATTATTTGGTCATAAGATACTATGTACTATGGCAGACTATCTTGTTAAATGTCCCACTTTCCAATTAAGATCAAAGATTTTGAGATTTAGACTCAATCTATGGCCAGTAAATGATATAGTAGCTAGAAGAGGCATAATTAAGGGCAACATAAAATGTTGTCGATTCTGCAAGGTTGAAACAGCTAGAGAAACATTGAAACATATTATTGTTGAATGTAATGTTTTTTCCATGCAACATATGCTTCTGTATCAATGCATGGAGAAAATGCACCTTGCAAAATCTAATGAGGAACTTTTGCATGAAATAGTTAGTATATGGAAAATTACAGTAAGAATTGCCACAATTAATATTCTAGACTTGGCGTTTTCCTATCTTGATAAATCTGCTAAAACAACAAGTATAAGCTAGCTGTGATGGAACATGAACCACTGAACATCAGTGGTGGAAGGAATATTGTACTGGAATTATTTGCAGAATTCTGGTTTGGAACTTATATTATTGCAATTGCTCTGATTGAAGAATGTTAATTTTAATATGATCTGTTAATTAATTGTATGAAATGTATGTTTTATCTGTATACATGAAATGTATGTCATTTTATAGAAGTTTTGAAAGGTTCAAAATGTTTTAACCAGACAAAATAAAAAATAAAAATTACAAAAAAAACAATACTATTAAAACTCTTGACTCCTTCAGTGTTTTTCCATTCCAACTCAAGCAGAAGTCTCTTTCTTTCTCACATTCATGTAGCTTCTTGATAGACAACCAGGCTCACTGTGGCCTCAACTCTTGGTGCTGGGCCAGCCCTTTGCATTAACGAGGTTCAAGTTTACTAAAGTGCATTTGTGTAACATCCAGATTATATATATTCCTATATATATAGATTGGCACAACTCTGCTTACTCTCTAACCCTTTCTTGTTCATGATTTTTTCTTTTCTCTCCTTTCATTTGCCCTACGCACCTCTTCATCACTTCATCTTTGCATTCTTTTATCCATTAATGTCTGTTCTTTCTCCTCTTCTCTCCTCTTCTCTAGTCTATCTTGTTCTTTGATTGCTCTTTGTCTATTGTCATATCGTCTTTGCTCTTCTGCTCTTCTTCCATTCTTAGCTGCTCTTCCTGATACATCTGTTCTCATTTTTGTCTACTCTTTCTTTTACACTAGGCTTCTTTGAATCGTTTCTCTTGTTCCCTGTCTTTTTTTTATCTTGCTCACATTGGTCTTCTCCTTGCCTCTCTTCCTTAATGCATTTCCCATCAAGTTTGAGCAGTATCTGACCTCCTATCCATTCATTCTGTATGTGCGCTATCTCACCATCTTTGTCTTTTTCTTCTTTTATCTCTTAATTTCTCATTTGATATCTAAGGTCACACTCGGCTGTTCACTTTTCTCTTCGTCCTGTGGGACTTTAGAGATCACATCCTTTTCTGGAGTTCTTCCTGGGCTCTCGTCACTGCTATACACAGGCGGCTCATGTATTGGATTACTGTATCCTGTTGTTGCTTTATGTTCCCTCAATGGATACAATCCTTCATGTTTTGTACTATCGCCATTTACTTCAGATGCAGAAGAGGGAGCAGAAGGCTCAACACCCCCCTCTTTACACTTTGTTAAGCATCTAGTCTTCAGGAGGCGGGTCTTTCCATTCCTCCTGATACATGTTCCAAAGCTCGAGGCTAGCTAACTTTTTTTTCCAATTTCTTTCCCGTGTATGTAGCGTGCAAGTATGGGGTCATATGTCGCAAAACTGCTTTTGAGAGTGATCCCCTTTTGGCCATGGCATGAACATTTTATCTGCCGTACACTTAACCCATTCTGCACTATATTGCTTAAGCTTGGGTGTGTGTTTTAGCAGCTGTTTTGATAGGTGCATGAGCAGAGTAACAGTGTGACAAGCCTAAATCGACTGTTGATACTTACCGTTATTTTAAACAAAAGTACTTCTCAGGACAACAATAAATCTGAAGTGCACCAATCGTCATTGCTCCAAAACCTCTATGTCTCACTTGACTTCAATCTACCTATTCAATCAACACCATCAATGACTAAATACATAAATAATGTACTCCTAACCTCTTAACATGAACTATAATTTGTCGCTCCTTGACATCTGATTGATTGCTCAATACATAAAACACATGCAATACACAAACGGACAAACTGCCCAGCCCCGACATATGTCTCTTCTCAGTGCTCCTCTCTACTATTCTTGCCCCTAAAAATAACCTGATGATAGTAAAGTTGTTCCCTTTAGCAAACCTTGTTCGCTCGTAGCTTATTTATCCACTTGGATTTTAAAATAACTTCTTCTAAACATTCTTTGAATGTAGGATTATGGGCTTAATCTGTAAATAACTTCTTCTAAACATTCCTTGAATGTAGGATTATGGGCTTAATCTGTGACGCTCCTCGTCATATATACCTCTATGTGACGCTTTTCATTTTTAGCTAAATACCCAACCAACCTTCCATTACTTTCTTCCCATTATCACTTTCCCCATTCAATGCTCTTTTATTTTTTGCCACCTTTCTTAATCTACTCACCATTCGCTTTTCAGCTCCTGACCATCGGGATCGTCTCCTCCTCAACCAACCACCGTTGCCTTCGGTCTGTTGAGCTCCCTGTAGAAACCAGGAGGGGATTTTGTGAAAGAGGGACCTGTCCCTGTTTATGTCTTGCAATAACTTTTTCGGCCACTATCCACAGGAAGACTCGCAGTCCTCTAGCTAAATGGCAGAGTACGTCCAATATTCTGAGACCCTTAAAAGCCTCCTGCTATGACGTGAACTCTGGGTCCTGGGGCCCTTTAAGACAAGGTAGCAATACTTAAAGATGGATGGGGATGCCAAACTTACTCATACATCAATAATAAAACCAATTTAGGAAGTTGGCAAAACTTAGTTCTGTTTTATTAGCAATTATCTAAAACAGGGAGTTACAAACTACATCAATGGACTTCGCTCTTAAGATGTCGCTACATTTCATTAAAAAACATTATTCTTATACTACGAATCTGTCACTACTGACGTCATACTACGTGGCAAACTAAGAAAACCTACTTGGGGATGTGATAGGCTTAACGGGAACATCTAGGCATATGATCCATACTGACGGGGGTTGTGATTGGGTATCTAACATCAGGTGGACAACTAAGCCCTTCTCTAATGCACATCATCTTCATCGTCACAAAATACACAACAATCTATTGGTTACACAAACTATAGGGCTCTTTGATACATGGCCCTATATAATTGGTTGGCATGCTTGTACCCTTCTGGAATATTCCACTTGCTAGCAGCACACAAGCTTGTTACCCTAGGAGCTAGGAGGGTCGGCCTGATCATGCCTCCCCACCCAATTAGCCCAACATCTATCATCTCTACTGCAGTCGGCCATTCAATTAGGCTTTGAACTTGGTCTTGTAGAAGCTCACTGTGCCTAATAATTAAAGGGAATGTGGCATGGCCTTATCTTCTGGTTTCGGTGTATCTCGACCCAAAGTCTATTTCAATCTAATTGTGTGACTGAAGACCATGTTTTCAAGATCTTTGTTGCAAATAATACTATTAAATGATGAACTCGTGACTCCGTCAGTGTTTTTCCATTCCACCTCAAACAGAAGTTTGTTTCTTTCTCACGTTCATGTAGCTTCTTGACAGACAACCAGGCTCACAGTGGCCTCTACTCTTGGTGCTGGGCCAGCCCTTTGCATTCACAGGGTTCAAGTTTGCTGAAGTGCATTTGTGAAACATCCAGATTATATATATTTCTATATGTAGCCAAACTCAGGATTACTTTGTTTACTTGCGTTACAGCATCTGTACAAGTGTAAAATGACTTTGCATTTTCTTCAATGTTTCTTTGTTCAAGCATCTTCATTTCGATCCCAAAATGTTGCTTGACTCGACACCTCCTCTTCAGATCTTATAGAATGCTTAGGTTCCTCTTTCATTTTATCTTTTTCTAGGTGCGTCAGTTCTGCTTTTCATGATGTCACCAGTCGTCTTTCTCATCCATATTCATATTTCTTCCAGGACTTAGTGCAGAAGACCATCATTTCTTTGTGAATGCATACAAGGTTTTCTCAATAGTTATCTTGTCTCAAGAATTCTTTGCAATATAGGCGTCATGACTAGTACTGCATGTGTTGCAATTTCCAGTTCCCAACATATAGGCACGATTGGGTCGGAGCTTTTGATAGGGGCATTTGGCTCTTCCTCTACAATAGGTGTTTTGGGGAAGGGCTCAGGTGATGGCAACATCCTTGTACAAAACTATGCCGCACGCCATGGAGAGCTGAGATGTACCAGAGAACTCCAATTTTCTTGTATGGATATCTGTTGGTTTTATTTGCAATAAACTGCAGTGTTTCTTGCCATTGACTGAGTTCCCTGTTTATACTGGGGCGGGTGTTGGGCCCTTGAAGTCAGGTGGACCCACAGCCATACTCTGGCATACCTGTGAGTCCCTCCTAACATGCTGTACTCACCCTACCTTGCTTTTATCGAGTACTGTGGTGGAAGTTATACTTTCATTATGGATTCAGCAAAAAGCTAGACATTTTACTGCATTGGAAGACCAACATAACTTTTTGGTCACCATTAGAGTACTGATGTATTTTTTTAAAATCCTGCTTTCATAATTTTGTCTAGGGCACCATTAATATGCTTATAAATAATGGCCCTTATGGCCAGGTGGACACTTTGTGTGTGCACACAACATGCTCCATATTTGTAGTAAATGTGTGAGACCAGTGTTTGTCCCTTGGCTCTCCATCTCACTTTATGTGGCATAGTGTTGGCTTAATGGCAGTGCTGATGGTAAACCATTATGTTTGGCAACCTGACTCTGTCGTCCATTGCTGCTCTAGTGATTGGTGGGCTGGCTTTGGCAAGCCCCATTTTGCAGTGGTACTTAAGGTTCTCTCAAGCCTCTTCTTCCTCTAGCTCAATCATCCTGGAACTTGAAGAAGCATTTCTGCCAACCTGATGGGGGACTTTTCCATGATTTTCCTTCCAGTGCTGGATGTGACCTACAACGTACTCCACCTTAATGTTGAGTGGAGCCTTCCTCTCTGAGACTACTTTCAGACTTTTACTGCTGTTTTCTCCATTTTCTGCCAATGTGATACACGTTGCTCTGTGACATTGCTGTGGCCTGGAAGAGTAGTGGGACACCATTACATCACATTACATACTCCTTTGACCATTTTGGGTCACCTCCACCTTTATGCTGATTGTGGGACTGTAATCTGTGGCTAGGCCTCCCCTCTGTTGTCCTCTGCGGAAACAGTTTTGCCGTTTCTGTTTTTTTGTCTTTCCCAGGTCTTCCTTACTGGTATCATTATTGCTGGCTTGAGGAGCTCTGTCATGGGAAGGTCGTGTATTCTACCTTTTGGTTATCTGGTCTTATTTAGATCGGGATTAAAGCCCCTCAGCACAGATTCATGTAAACCACACCTAGGAAAGTAGAACTAAAAGATGAGGCTGTTTGTTGCTGCTGGAGCCATTTGTGACACAACTGCTGCTATGAGTACTTGCCACTGCTTTCTGAGGCGGTGATTATTCGAGATACTCACCCTCAGGGGTATGTCTGGTCCAAGGCTGAGAGTGTCTGGAAGCGGATCTCTAACATATTTCCCTTTTGACGTACAGTAGGGGGTCATCCTGCTTTACAGCACATTCTACTGGGGTTAATGGCTGTTCCTCTTACCTTTCTGCATGCCAGTCTCCCTGTTTTTTTTTTTTTCCTGAACCTGCGTGGCAAAACAGAGACTTAGTTTACATTCATTTTTGCCATGAACACGGATGGCCTATTGACTTTGTCCCAATGACTGCTGTGGAAATTATGACATACGCCTGACCTCACCTAAATGGATTGTACGGGTACTTTACAGCCCCTGGACTTTTCTCCTGTAACCACACAGGTCCAGGAAGTTATAGGCAATGAACTGGATGTTTAGTATGTTTTGCTAATTGCTTGCTCCCTACTTCTCTAAATGTGAATGCATTTTTGCACTACCTAAATTTGGTGACGGTATAATAACTTTTCCATGAAATGTATTGCAATGATAATTGTATCTGAAAATATTTCCTGATTTCTATGCGGCCTTTGGTTGTGTAAGTAAGATGTGTTTCTACACTCTTTTTAATTCAAATGTGTGTGCTTGTATTAGTCAACAATTGTGCCCTAGATGGCCAGTATTATTGTGGAGTGTTAACATTGGCCTAAGGGACTTGTATGACTATTTCCACCTAACTTCTAACAAGTCTAGTCTCTTTTTGCCCCCCCCCGTACCCTTTTGCTCAAAAAATGCCTACTATTTACATTTGGTGCATCAATATTACATATTGCCATAACCATGTCCTGAACATGTACAGATACTGCTATCATCCGCCCTTCTGTCTACCTTGGAATTTAATATTATTCCTGGAAAAATGTTCTTTTACAGGATTATGACGCCTCTTTAATTTACTGAATAACAGGAGTGGAACACCTGACCTACCCACCCTCTAGTCATCTTATCTGCCTCCTTATCCGTTACATGAGTCTCCTGTAACATTGCAATGTCTGCCTCTAAGTGTCTTAATTTATCGGGTTATTCATCCCATTTACATTCCATGACACAACATTTATAGAGTCTGTACAATGTGTTGTTTGAACTGCCATTTCCTTCAAACTCTCATGAATTCCCCATACTCAGTGTGGTACTAAATTATTAAACACTAAATATAATACCAGCCAACTGATGACTAAAAAGTAAATAATAAGTAAAAAGTAAAAACAACGTAACCTAAGAAACATACTGCACCTCGGAGCTGAGACTGAGTGTGTGTTCAACCTCACAACTATATGCATCTGTTAGCACAATGAGCATTCCCCTCCCTGTATCCATTAAATAACTTAACCCAGATTTTCATTTGCTTTGCTGTGACCTTATATCAAATTAATACAATGGTCTATCTTGTTTGGCCCTATCAATACTTTTTTATGGGTCATAATGTCCAAATTATATATTATGGTATACTTCCCCTGCTTTTATAATCTTATTATATTTAAATCCTCAAACCCTATTCCCACCATTATTCCCAACCTTCCAACATTTGACAGTGTGATATCTGTGTGCCTCGTTCCCCGTACCATATCAAAAAGTCCTTTCCATAGTACACCATTTTCTCTTCCAATTCAGAAGATTTCCATCTAGGTTATGCTATGTTATGCTATTGATACTTTTTACGCGCACGTCTGCCCGAAGGCACCATGGCGTGAAGTAGTATATAGCAGAACCACAGAGAAAAGTGCAGGAAAATACACTCAACAGAAGAGTGTAGTCTTAAGAAGACACTGGAAGACTAAATGGTTCTCTCAGTGGATTTAAACTTGAGAGGGAGACTATTCCACAGCCTACCTGCAACCACAGAGAAGGCTCTGCCACCCACTCTCTGGAAACCGAACTTGGGAGCCACCATCAATCGCCCACTACTAGAACGAAGGGCCCGGTTAGGGACATAAGGCAGGAACTTATCTTGGAGAAATGTCGCCCCACATTATAGACTGCACCGTGAACAATTCATAACAATTTGAAAGTAATCCAATGCAGTACTGGGAGCAAGTGCACGTAATGCAATACTGGACTGATATGGGCACTATAAGGGGTCCCAGTCGCAACTTGCGGCAGGTACATTTTGGAGAAGTTGCAGGGGTCAAATCAGACCCGACGGCTGAACCAAAACAATGGCATTGCAGGAGTGTATCCTACTGGAGACTAATGCAGCCAACACCGGAGGGCACAGACGAGCTGGAAGAAAGGGCAAAACTCGGCAAAGAACCTGCAACAAAAAAAGGGACCAGATTGGCACACAGCACTAACCTGTGTTACCATAGACAGTGATGATGACAGATAAACCCCCAAGTTTTTCACCAGTGCAACTGTAATAGGAAGAGAGCCCAAAGAAGCAGGCCAAAAGGAAGAGGATCATGATTTAGGGGTGGCAGAGCATCCCACCACCAGGACCTCCGTCTTGTCCCCATTTAACTTGAGCCAGCTGGTGCTCATCCACTCCCCCCTGGCCAAGAGACACTCATACAAGCGAGACGACACACCGTCCCGATCAAGATCTAAGCGGACCAGGATTTGTGTGTCATCTGCGTAAGAATAGCACATATAGCCTTGAGATTGGATGAGGGCAATCAGGTAACAGATGTAAATGTTAAATAATATTGGGGACATGGTGAAGCCATGGAGGACACCGCAGAACAAAGAATGAACAGAGGACAGAAAAGGATGAAGAGAATCAGACTGGTCTCGACAGGTGAACCAGTCCAGCACAGGGCCCGATATCCCTAAAGCTGCCAGCCTAGAGAGGAGGAGGGGGTGATCGATTGTATTGAAAGCCACTGACAGATCCAGTAAAATCAGGGCACTCACTCCGCCAGTCAGCCAGCCTAACCGGATCATCTAGGACAGAGACTAAGACACTCTCTGTACCCCTTCCTGGCCGAAAGCCAGAGTGAAAATGATCAAGAATTGAAGACAATTCCAGAAAAGAAGAGAGAAGCGGTGAAATCAAAGCTTCAAGAAGCTTAATAAAAAAAAGGTAGTAAAGAAATGGTTGAAAATTAGACAAGATGGAAGCAACAAGGGATTTCTTTTAAGCAAAGGGATTACAGTGGCTTACTTTAGCTCAGCTGGAATATGTCCATTGCTGCAAGAGTGATTCACAGCCTGGGTAACTATAGGAACAATCCTAGGCAGGAGATCCTGCAAGACAAATATAAAATATTTATGTTGACCCTGACCTACACATTATTATTACCGACTGCAAAGGTCCTAACATCCTCAAAGTGAACTATTACAATTTACTCGAGATAGTTCTCTCTTTTCAATTCCTTGTAGAGGCAGTGAGTCACTGGCAATTCCCCTTCAATGTCCACCCTAACCAGTTTGCTTGCTGTTCTTAAGGGTCTGAAAATAAGTAAATATTTCTTACTACCCACATCTACCGCAAAGTGAAGTGGGAGAAGAAACCATCAGAGTCGAGACCATCACTTAAGGGATCCAGCCTAAGATTTGAACCCCTGAAGACTGGTGGGAGGTGGATGATCCCAGGATCATTGGTACAAAGAAGGCAGACAGTAGCGTGGTAGATAAGCACCTCTATATCTGGAGCCATGAGACGTTCATTGGGATGATTAATTAAGGAATTTAGAACTAAAAGCCCTGAGGGCAGTGCTGCAGTGGTAATTGTGAGAGATTCTGTCAAGGTGATTGCTTCTGACCAGGATTCTTGATCATATTGACTTGAACCCCAAATATCGTTGGTAGCGGCCCAGTAGTTATGGTTAGGATGCTCAACCCATAGGAAGAGCACTTTGTGGGTGGTTTATAGCTTTGCCCCCCTCCCTCCCCAACCAAATCCTTATGTAACTTCGCAAAGAAAGTATATGGTCCCGTCAGATTGATTCTGCAAAGTTTGGTGAGGCTTCGTAAAGGCGGGTAAAGTTGCAGAGGGGGTCCTTAAATGTGTGGTTTTTCACATAGATGCAAAGGAAAAAAAAGGTTGTTCATGCCTACAGCCCAAACTGCTGGATGGATTTTCACAAAATGTGTGGCAGGAGCAGCGATTTGGTCCCTAAAAGCACGTTTTTGTAAATTTGGAGTAAATCAGTCCAAAATTAGCTTAAAAAAATAGTGATATCTTGGTTCGGTCCGCGGACAGGCCTCTGATTGGGCCAGAGGGCGGTGTGATGTCTGCGGACATCGGACACACTGGCTGATTGGATGGTGAAAAGCGTGAGGTGTGGAATTTTTTTAGGAAATGCCCAACATGGTAGATTCACGGACAGCACCCTTTGCCAGCATTGCAGTAAAAACATGTTTAAAAATACTTAATCGCACTTGTTAAACTAATGAAACAAGCTCTGGGGAGGTGAGAGGTGATGAGATGGGATATGACCATTAAAACCCCCAAAACACGTGTGTTTCTTCTCCAATGTCCATAAACAGTCTGGGGCAATTATGTGATGTTCGGGGGCATCTATACCTATTTCTGCATTACAGGGTTGGTGAAAAGCAGTGTTTGGATCGTTTGTAACTTTGGCACCACTCAATGAAACAGTATGAAATTTTGGAATTCCATTCTAGACCTGACTCTGAATGGTTCTGCAGAGTGTGGTGCTGTTTATTCTAGAGGAAACACAAATAGAGGTGGGTTCCCAACATATTTTAAAGGCTTATAAACGAGGTGCCATTTGACAAAACTGCACCTCAGTTTGTAAAAAGATTGTAAAAAGATTGTAGACCTAGATATGAATGTTGTTGCAGTTTGGTGGGATTTTATCAAGATATAGCAAATAAGACGGGGCGTCTCAACATTTTCAGCTGGCTTATAGCTTTATTGCTGTTTTACGAATGTGGACAAAAGTTTTCAGGAAGATTATAAACTCAACCTTGAATGTTTGTGCAAAGTCTACATGGATTTTGTCAAGTGGGGACTGAGTTATACGACTATTGTATGTACTTAAATTTTGACACTTTTGAATAAATAAAACATTGGTGGATTCGCGGCAAACTCATATAAGGAGCATTGGCAACGACCTGAAAGCAGGGTTTTGCAAATGTGTCTGTGTTTTATTTTTTGAAAAGTGTCATAATATAGGTACAACAAATAGTGATGTACCTTTGGTGACTGAGGTATAGCCTGTGGCCATGACCCGGATAATCTGGCTACTGGCCATTACATGGGGGACCAGCAATGGGGTTAAAGTGGGCATGGCCAACGGGGACCAGCTATGTGGTAAAGTTTTTTTGAAATTGGGATAGGTTTGAATGGGAAAAATAAATGTGATGGTGGGTACAGGTTGAAGTGCTGGATGGGAGTGCAGCAATATTCCCAAGGAGGGTCAGCAAGAACTTGAATGCATGGTTTTGCGTATATCTCCTGTGTTTTATTTATTTTTTCAAAAGTATAACATGTAAGTACACAACACAGTGATACAACATTGTTGTGGGGCAAAGGCCCTGTCTCAGCAAGGAGAAATGTTTACTGCACGTTGGTTATTGGGGCATGCGGCATGATCGAAGCGGTGGGTTTGAATGGGAAAAAAATATTCTGTTTGCAGTTACAGCGCAAAGTGGTGGACTAGAGTACAACAAACTGGCGTGACGAGCATTAGCAAGGATCTGAAAGCATGTTTTGGGAAATTGTGTGTTTTATTTTTCAAAATGTTAAGAATGTAAGTAGAATAACTAGTGATACACATTTGGTCTGTGGGTAGTGGGCCTGGCCCTCGGCAAACGAGGCATGGCCAAAGCCTATGGCCCATGGATTTGGGGACTGGCAATGGCTGCAAGTCAGGAGCACTGGCCTTTGGTCTCATTATTAATGTATAGTGGACAGTGAGATAGGGTGCTGGATAGGTGCAGTGATTAATAGGGGTGAATTGGTGTGGCTGGGGGTCATGGTGGATCCCTATGCTGTAGGCAATTGAACGATGATTTCCATCCCCAGCATGTGCTGCTGATACCAATAGACATAAGCATGTGATGCCGAACGTATGTTTCTTAAAGGAGGTTTATAGTTCTTTCATATATGTGAAAAGAGGAATTATTAATAACTTATATACAGTGATGTTAATCTATTAAAATTAAATAAAAAAAACTAAAGTAAAGGGATGTTACAGTTAACATGCACCCAAGCCTTGGAATTCTTCTGCTCCAGTAGTTAGTCAGTGGCGTCCCACCATGGCATTCCTTGGAACTTCTCTCATGGGTTCTTATGAGCACTTGCCCATTTGCACTGCCCCTTCTAGTTATGCACTTCTTTCACTGCACAGTGCAGAGCATTGTGTACACTTTTTTGTATAAGTAAGGGAAATGCAGATGCAAATGATTTGTAGAAGATTTTTAAGTGGCATTTGGTGTGCTGAAGCCTGGAATGGTCACAGTGTTATATGTACAGTTTTTGGAAGTGATTAGTGGATGGATAAGTGACTGTTTGAAAGCAGGCATTGAGGGAGTGTTACAAATGTTAAATAAATTATGAAGGGTAGGAAAGCTGCCCTGTGTGATGGTATGCATGTGCAATCTGGGTCTTTTAATGATCCATAGACTAGAAAGGAGACTGTTACAACGGTTCATCGATTATGGGCCTTATTGTATGCTAGAGAAAAGTTTTTGGGACAGGAAAATGTTTCTGTCCTTTTATACTTTTCTCTAGTATACAATTGTCCATTAGCGCCCTGGGCGGGTGAGCCATCCAACCATGTGGCTAGGAACGCAGACTTCAAGCGCTGGTACAAGCCCCTGTCCCAAGCTGCCTTATGGCTGGCTGTTGCCGCCCCCCCATCACTCCGTCGAATTTTGTAATGGCCTTCATCCACTGTTGCAGGGGCTGGAATGGAGTTTTGTGAATGGATGATAGCACAGCGATAATGCACTGGACTTGGAAGCAAGACCACACAGAGCAACAGAGGTTTGAATCCCGGATCTGCACTTAGAAACTAAACTCAAGTATGGTATTAGGCGCGTTATAAAAATACAATTAAATAAATAAAATATCCCCCGTTTCAGCCCCTGGAATGCGGGATGAATGGCACATTATTATAATAACACAAAATGCTAAAGAATATGTTCGAGAATCTTGTTGACTCTATCTACTTTATTGATAAAAGTAAAGTAGATGGAATTTATAAGATTATGTTTTTGTTCTATTTTTTAACTGTGAAAGGTGGTTCCTAAAGGAACCTTTTTTTTTCAGGATAAGTCACAAAGTAAGGTGGGGAGGAAAATGAGGGAAAATGCACCAACTACGAATATGGTGGGGCAGGTTAACAGGGGAATCTGTTGCGCATCTGTTACATCTACGGTAGGGGCAGTTTTTCTCATGCTCCTTAATTACAGCTTCAAAACACTTCAAAATTACTCTCCCCTGCAGAGTGGTGTGTTGCAGTATATACAAAGTACTGTTGTCTTCAAAATATATGGATCAACAGCCTATTTTATCACTTACAAGGTATTTGGTGGGATTTGCTGTCCCCCAGAAGTAGGCTGTGTGGATACAGTATTGGTTGAGGAAGATGATCTGGAGGAAGACAGCCTCCTACTTGCTAGGAACGTAAGATGCTTTCGGAGAGCATTGCAGTGTTTGGAATTGGTGTGGCGGCACATGGAGGTGGTCCCATAGGAGTCCTGTTCAGGTAGTCTGCGACTGAGTATAATGTTGCACTCAGTGCATTTTACTTTGGCAGCTTTAGCCTTTGGTACATTCCCAACAGTGGTAAAGAACTGTCACACCCATGATTTTCTGTGGGTGCTTGAGGTAAGCACTTCCTGTACCTAATCTTCTTGGACCTCTTAATTTTCTTTGGAACTACTGTGCTTTTTTGTTGTGTAGTTCCTTCAGATGGAGGTGGTGGTGGTGGCTCTTGGGGAGGAGGGATGGTAATGGCTGATGACATTTTAAAGATAAATAGCAGTTTTTGTAATATTCTTCCAAGTATGTGCTCTGTGCTACATTGTTAATGGATAATGAGTAAGAAGAGGTGTAGGAGCTGTGCAAGGGAAACATTTGAGCTTGAAAGTTCCTAGATCAGCAAGAAATGCAGTTCTGAACTGTCTGCGAAGCACAGACTCATTTGCGAAGTGTGGAAGCGTTCGTGGGCACGTCATCATGCTGCACGCGTGTACGTGGTCACATGACACTGACCAGAAAGTCTGCGATGATGTAAGACGTTTGGGGACATTGGGCCTCATTACGACCCTGGCGGAAATGGAAAAATGATGGCGGAAATGCAATACCGCCATCGAACACCGCTCGTTGCGATTATGACCCGTCACCGTAAAGTACGATGCCATTAGCGACACCGCAGTGAACGGCAACGCTAACTGCACCAAGTACGCGCACGCGCGCCTTGCAAAACCGGAATCACCGCCATGGCGCAACGGTACGCGAATTCTGACCCTAGCGGACATGTACTGAACGCCATCAAGCACGTCGTAAAGTACCATTCCGCCATGGCGAGAAATACGGCATCGTGAACCAACCGTAAATGGCCCACTGAGTGCCTGTACTCCACTCCCTGGCCACATTGCACAACTCCTGGCAGGCGCAATGTACTCACACTATGCAACCAGTGAAATCTACAATTCACCCATGCATGCCAACGTAGAAAAGCATGCAGGGGCTCAAAGCGCCCCGTGAGTGGGCATCCATGTACGGCATGTCACCATAGCCGTACTGATGCAGCACAGGCATGTGAAGGTACAATACATCAAAATGAAAATCAAGAACACATGACACAAAACAACAGTAGTCCCCCATCGCTTGCCACCAGCGCAAGGCAACATCCAAAACAGCATCCTGAGGGGGATTGCACCAGCCCTGTACTCTTGCCAGTAAACAAACCAACCATCAGCAGAAGCATGTACCACACAAGTTGGCAGAGTGACTGAGCAGCCAGGCTTATCCCAAGAGGGGCCGATGGGAGCTGCAGGGCACAGATGGCATCAATACAGAAGCTATTCCAATGGACATGACCCCAGTCCCCCTCCAACAAACGCACGCAAACACAGTCACCTGTGACCAGCCACATTCTGAACATCCCATCATTCCACCAATCGACCTGGCTGACAGGCACCAGTCGGCCAAAAGCCAATCCCCCGCCCCTGAACAGCACATCATGTAAACAGTCACAATGGCAGCCCCTATCCGTGACCATACTGTGCTACGTAGGCAAACGCGGCCAGTACTGTACCACACAACTCAACTCAGAAGGCGGAACACAATGCAGATCATCTCGCAATACATACCGCCACAAATCGAAAATCGCCACATCACCTGCAAAGAACAACGCAACACGACAAATATCGGAATACAATTTAAATGCACATCCAAATGACAAAGGCCCCACAGCAATTTGCAAAATAACACCAAAACAACCATCATCACCGAGGGCTGCATCTGCAATAATTGACCAGCTTCCACTTGTGTGACGCCCTGTACCATCATGGCACACAGGGCCTACATCAACGTTCCAAAAGGCAACATGGAAGCGGCAAGAACCGCAGGTCCGTCCCATGAGGCAGGCACTAGTCGAGCTGAAAGGCCGAAATGTTGCACCTAGCCACCAGTACAGCGTAAGGGCATGTGGCCCATTGGCGATCGTCCCATAAGATCGAAATGGTGCTCCACTGATTCACCCGAAGCTGCAGGAGTCGAGAGTAAAAACCATCTGGAGGAGTGGCGTAGAGATGGCATCTGCAATAGGGCAGGAGATACCTGTCACCCAAAAGAAACACAAATTAACCGATTGCATTACGGGACTCATGATGCATTACAATCTTCATTCAACACACCAAATCCACACCCATATGCATGCTAGCCCACTCCAAAGGAATATACAGACCCCTAAATCAGTATCGAATCATAACGAAATCAATCGAGGTAAATACACCATTGGCAACGTCGGTTACTGTGCATGCGTCCGTCAAGATAGAACCCATGACATGGGATTAGTAACGTGCCTAGACACAAGTGTATGAAGGCGCGTCGAGACAGGGAGGATCCGACAAGGGCAGATAGACGTAAGTCCCACTATGGCAGCCTTGCATCACATAGCGCAGGGGAAGGGGAGTGATTCAAAAAACCCATGTACATGGCAGACCCTAAACGGAATCATCTGTCCATGCATCCATTCATCATTCCCTCATCCCACAATGAAAACGCATGAATATTCACTCACATAATATGTGAAACTTCCATCGCGTCTGTGCGTAATGCAGTCTGCAAAAACCACTGTGCTCCTGGCCGGATCTGTAGTGTTGTGAAGCAAGATGGATTTGGGAACGTCCTGCCTTATCGTCCACTACGCTATTGCGCATCCCATTCAATTCATATCATTCATTGCCTGCTCGTTATGGGCCATGTCCCAAGGACATTCTACAATAGAACGTTACATTTCCAGCCAGACCTGTGGGCGTATCCTCGCCGCTACTTCAAAACCAAAAATGCTGGCCTTCGAATTCCTCACTTGCAACATTACGTCGAAAAGGCTTCTGTGAACGCTTGCATTCACAATTACATCAATGTAGTGCGGCTGTGTGTCATAATGCTAACTGGCTGCAATCACAAATGGGACGCCACGCCCGTCGGTGAAGTACGTTACTGTGCTGCATGAGGGTCGGCCATCGATCGAGCCCTACATACCACTGACTCTTCACAGGTATGTAAGCGGCTGCAATCATAGCATGTGTAACAATGGGAGCATAGCATGAAAATCAGTCAAAGTACATCACACTGCCATCGGGATTTGATACATGATTCCAATCCCAAGATGCCATGCGGCCAAATGCAGCCTTACGTGCGGGACGTGCTCGGCCAGAAGGGATTGCATCTGCCACAGATTCATTCAATCAGCACAGGTGGAGGCCATACAGGCCGACAGCACATATATAGCAGACCCAAACCCCTCCCACAACCACTCCCACTCCAAAATGCTACCGGCAGGACTAGCGATGTTGGGCCTGGGGGACCAGATAGCACTGCAAGTGCTACAACTACAAGAAGACGACGAACAACAACAGGTACAACAACCGGGCGCACAGGGGAGACGGAGGAGAAGGAGGAGGAGGAGGGCAAGGCAGGGTCAGCAAGGCCCACAAGCACTGCCACTACCACCACGCAGGCGGCCCGCAATCCCACGCCTCCGAGCCGATCCGTTCAACCTCACTGCTGAGCAGATCCACACCCTCTACCGTTTGGACCGGGACACCATAATCGCCATTGTGGACATGACACATGCTGACCTCGTGAGCATGATAGATAGCCCAACCGCCATCCCACCCCTACTGAAGGTGGTGTCTGCACTCCACTTCCTGGCCACAGGCACCTACCAGCACACAGTGGGACAGTTGCATGGCATTTCACAGCCACTGTTCTCACGGACACTCTTCCAAGTGCACGATGCCCTCCTGAAGCACGCCGACGACCACATCACACTACCACGCACGTACCAGGAGATTACCAACGCAAAAGTGGGATTCCATGCACTTGGCGGCATCCCGGGTTGCATTGGTGCCATCGACTGCACCCATGTTGAATTGGTTGTCCCACATGCCATGGAGGTCCAGTACCGCAACCGGAAACAATTTCATTCAATCAATGTGCAAATGGTGTGTGACTCCAACAAGATATTTACGCATTGTTGTGCCAGATTTCCAGGATCTACCCATGATTCTATGGTCCTGAGGAACACAAGAATACCACGCTACATGGAGCGACACGCAGGGCACAGATCCTGGCTACTCGGTGAGTCTCATTCCATGCATGACATCGTGGCCCATTTGATGCGTCAATGACCTTGCAGGAGGGGGGGGGGGCTACTTAGCACTATCATTCCACTGACACCCTTTATTCGTCTCATACAGGTGATGCCGGGTATCCACTGAAGAGATGGCTCCTTACACCAATCCGGAACCCACAGAACGAGCATGAGGAGGACTACAACCATGCCCACTCACGTACCCGTGTGGTCATTGAACAGGCATTCGGCCTACTGAAGGCTCGTTTCCGCAGCCTCAGCAGGTCTGGCGGGGCACTCATGTACAGCCATGAGAAGGTTTCTAAGATGGTCATGGCATGTGTCATGCTGCACAACATGTGCATACGTAGGAATGTGCCCATGCCCCCTGACGCTGTACTGCATGCACCTGAAGATGATGATGATGATGAGGGTGGGGATGTGGAGGCACCTCAAGGAGTCCATGAGGCACAGGATGCACGTGCAATCCGACAGAGCATCATAGATGCATGCTTCTAGCAACCACGCATGGTGCCTATTACACGGAAAGGGGACCTGTGGCACTGTGTGTGTGTAGTACAGGCACATTGTGGACTGTACGCCTATGAAGGCCTCGTACGCAAATATCAATGTCCACACATGTCATTGGATGATAATGAGATGCTGTATTGTTAATGTGATTTGATTTATACACCCTATGGACCCGCCACCCAGTGAAGCCCAACACACCCCCTCCACCCTACTACCTCCCCCCCCAACACCAGTGTCCAAATATGCATGCTGTCCGTGGTTGGACGCTATTGCAAGCCCCCTCTACGGGTATCAGGGGCACCCCTGCCCGTGGAGCGCAGGTTCCTGCCAGATCTGCGTTGGGGGCTGCCCTGGACGGAACTTGCCACGGATGATGTCTCTGCCTGCTCGCGTCCATGCATGTCTCTGAGGGTTTGTGAGAGCTCCGAGAGCACACGGCGCACAGCAGCAAGTTCAGCACAAACGTCTTTGGACGTCGCATGCAGTTCCCCCCTCAGGCTCTCGGTGCTTTTCTCCATTTGTGCTCTCAGGCTCTCGGTGCTTTTCTCCATTTGTGCTCTCAGGCTCTCGGTGCTTTTCTCCATTTCTCCCCTGAGGCTCTCACTACTTTTCTCTATTTGTGCCCTGAGTGTCTCGGTGGATGTTTCCATGGCTGCCCTGGAACCCCCGCATTCATTTGCATGGTCCTTGAGTAGCGTGGACACTTCCTGCTGTTGCTCGATCAGCAGGTCGAGGGACTGTTGCCTCTGCTGGGCCATGGACATTTGCGGTGGTGTGACAGGGGGGCTGCTCAACACATGTTGCCTTGGCACAGGACTTGTGGGGGTTGGCCAGTCGTCGTCTTCAGGGTGCCCCTGCGTGGTTTCGTCATGGTGTAGGGGATGGAACATGCAGGGGGATTGGGAAAGGTCATGGATGGTACCTACGTCGCCAGCACTGTTTTCCGTGTCGGAGCATGCTGGCATGACAGCTGTGTCACCTATGGTGCTGCTACCACCAGAGGCAGTGCCATCAGATACGTTCTTTGGGGGGACCTGTGGTGCTGGGGTTGTGGACTTGCTGGCTGCTGGGGTGCCTGTTGCAGTCCCCTCCAGTGTGCTGCCACTTGATTCCTGCTGCTGCCGTGTCTTGATCCTTGCACCTGAGGTGGAGGCTCTTGGGACGTTGGTCCTGGCCCTCTTTGCAGGCGTGCTGGTAGGGGTGTCCTGCAGCTCGTCGTTGGTATCGGACCCTGTGGTGGAGTAAAGAGGGGCGAGCGTTAGTTATGGGTCTGTCGGATTTGGAATGGCAACGTATCAAATGCATTGGGGTGGTACATGAGGCTGATTTGGGACTGGGCCTTGGAGGTGGTCTCATTTTCGTGTGGATTGAGGATGCATTCATTTGGCTGCCTGCAGTTAGGGGGTGCATGCTGCACATGTAGGGGTTGTTTATGGCATCTTGATTGATTTGTTTATTCATTCTGACTTTTAGAGGGCGCTGTCAGGGCAAAGTATGTATTGCACTATGGGGTCACATGGTACTGCACATGTTCGTGGTTTATGGATTTCGCATTGTTTCTCTTGGCCAACCTACCTGATTCTCCGGATGTCGGCACTCCTTTCTCCATCCCTCCGACTCCCTCTATGCTCTCCATTCCTATGGTGGAGGCGCAGATATCCTCCCAGGGGGTCAACTTGATGGGCGACTCTGAACCCCCCCCGGTAGCTGTGGCGATGTTCCTGTTCGCAGAAAGTATGCTGCGTACGCGGATCCGCAGGTCGTCCCACCGCTTGCGACATTGCTGTGGCGTGCGGGGTGTTGTCCCCACCGCACTTACGCGCTGTGCCACCAGGGCCCATATGGCCTTCTTGTTGGCAAGGGCCGTCCTGGTCATTTGACTGGAGAAGACGACGGCGGCATTTTCCTGGAGGGTCTCGGTGAGCACGGTCAGTTCCTCTCGGGAGAAGTGTACCTGCCGCTTGCGGTCACACGCTTTCTTGGCTACCTTTCCCATATTTATTTTTTTAACTGGGGTTGCTAACGGGTTGGGATGTGTGTCAGGGTCGGATTTTTAATGGTTGTGTTGGGATTCGGATTTTATAGTTGTGCGGCGTGCTGTTTCCCGTTCCGGCCACATGCTTTTACTTCCGTTTCCGTATATTTACGGTGCCCGTAATTTGCGGTGCCCGCTCGTTACGGTGACCGCTCATTACGGTGACCGCTAAGATGGGTGGCGGTATTGCACCTGGTGCAGCGTACGGCGGCGGTAAGGGCCGTTTTGGGGTCATTTCCGCCATCGCAGCCTTTCGGATTCCGCCATGGCGTAATGCTCGTGCCCGATGGGTCGTAATTAGCCGCACTTTGCTCCTTCGTGCAATGGCGGAAACGCTATTTACGCTGTTGCGGTCCGGTCAGTCACTTTCCGCCAGGGTCGTAATGAGGCCCATTGACAAACACAGACAATGTTGCAACGTGTGTATAGAAGTGTTACAAATTATGCCAGAAGGTGGGGAATTGCAGAGTTTTAAGGTGAAACTTTGTAAATTGGACACACATTTTAGTAAGTTGCAGGAAATTAATGGTCACGCTTCTCTCCTCTACACCCCTGGTTCCTTCTCCGTCCATGAGCTGAACCAGAGGTTGACATAAACACCAAAACAAAAAGAATGCAGATCTCCTTGTCTTCCAAGGCCGCAGGTTGTATCGCCTTGCTCCTGGTATCGTATGATCCGTGAACAGTGCCGATGCACTTTCAGATTCAGGCTTGAAGTCAGCCTGCAGCGCTTCTGCAGGTGCTGCTGTGCGCCGCGCCAATAATGCAGATTCGGTCTTTGGCGTGCTGGCAAGTGCTGGTGGGTGCCAAAGGGGTACACGATTTGTTTCTGCTGGTATTTTCAAGCAGATTTCACGTCGGTCAGCAGTGATGTCGATTCTGCTGGGCAAGGTTGGGGCACTCTTTGCCCTGCCCCCTCTTTGGCAATCGTCTCAAGCTTTGTTTCGAGTTTTACTTCATGTTTTGGCAGATCAGGTGGCTGCACACTGGCAACAGTTTCTTTTGTCTCTGCGACCGCTGTCTCTTTCCAGTCATCGGTGTCAGGCAAGACTTTCAGTGCAGTTGGAATCTTCTTGGCATGGGTGGCATGGATCCACGACTTCCTTCCATCCACCCGGATTGCTGTTTGCGTCGCCAAAAGTACTTGATATGGCCCGCGCCACCTGGGTGCTAATGATGACTTTCTTTCGAAGTTTTTTAGCAGCACCCAGTCTCCTGGCTCCAGCGCGTGCCCTGGACCGGTATACCGCATGGGTAATGCCTCCTGCACCTGCTGATGAATCAAACGCAATTTCTGCATTAAAAGGCCACAATAAGTACTAAGCACAGGATGTTCTATCTCACTGAGTCGTTTTGGCTGAGGTGCGCACCATACATTTGCCGGCCTCCCCATTATGATCTTGTATGGGGAGAGCCCAGATTTATCCTGTACAGATGTACGCATGCATAATAATGCTATTGGTAATGCATCCACCCAACTCAACTTGCTTCCCGCACAAATCTTGCTAATCTTTGATTTAAGTATCCCATTGTGCCTCTCCACAAGACCGGCAGAACTCGGATGCCTTGAACTGTGGAATCTCTTATCAATCTGGAGACCTGCACATATCTGTAACACCACTGCACCCACAAAATGTGGTCCATTATCGGACCATAGGACACGGGGCAAGCCAAATCTGGAAAAATACTCTTTCAACATTACTTTTGCCGTACTCATCGCTGTGCAGTCTTTTAAAGGATATGCCTCCACCCACTTACTGAATGCACAGATTACCACCAAGACGTATTTTAAGTTTTGGCATCTTTCCATCTCTATGAAATCAAAATGAACTACCTCAAACGGCATGGAGGGCGGGCCAAAACTTCCTGGTGGTGTCACTGTTCCCTTTCCTACATTGGGCCTCATTCCGAGTATGGCGGTAAGGGATAGCGGCCACCGGTAACGAGACCGGTGGCGGTAATCCCTTACCGCCATACTCCGAGTTCCCTCTGCGCCCTCGCCCTTAACACCTGCTTTGAGCAGGTGTTAAAGTTGAGGGCGCAAAGGGGCCTCCAAGCCAATAACGGTGACCGTAATGAACGGTCACCATTATTTGCATCTTCCCCATTCCCATTGAGCCCTATGGGGGCTCATTTGGGAATGGGGAAGAGCCTTGGTGAATGGGGAATTACCGCCCCGCCAACCTTGGAATGGGGCGGTGATTCCGCCATCCACCAAGGCGCTGCCGGTCCGGGTACGGCGTCAACCAAGGCGTTAATAGCGCCATTGGTTAGCGCCGTACTCGGAATGAGGCCCATTGTGTTGTAAACACGTGATACGGTTCTGGACCAACCTTTCTGCATTCTTTTTTATGTTTGCATTCTGCCATACTGGAGAAAGGTGCTGTATCATTTTCGTGGCACAGATGTGCGTAGGACTGTGGGCCATTGTGACCATTGCAATCACATATGAATTTGGCAACATCCAGTTTCTAGTTCCCTTGTCCACCCAACAACCCTCCAAATCGAACTCAGCAGATCCCTCGGCCCATTCCTGTATTTCATTGGCCGTAGCCTCAGCCTGCATTTCTTTGACAGTCGCAGCTCCATCTTCTATCATACAGGGTACTTGCTCTGTCTGAACCGTCATCATCTTGGTATTTAAATCAGTGGCAGTTTGTTTCGAAATCCTGTCTGGAAACGCGTTTCCCTCTCCTATTTTGCATGTTACTTTTTTATGTGCCTCGCATTTCACTATTGCTAGGCGCTTTGGAAACGTGAGTGCAGACAGCAATCGTACAATCAAAGGGCCATGTTGAATTCTGGCACCATGTGATGTCAGAAACCCTCTCTCAGCCCAGAGTCGTCCAAAGTTATGAACCACGTGTACTGACTGTCAGTATATATATTCACGTTCAAATTTTCAGAAATCTCGCAGGCTCTGGTTACTGCTATTATTACTGCAGCTTGTGCTGAATTATAGGGGATTCTTTTACTTTCTACAACACTCTCTAGGGTAGTGATAGCGTATGCGGCAGTTGTCGTGCCATCTGGTAATTTAAAACATGAGCCGTCACAAAATAACTCTCCATCCAGCTCTTTCTGCGGAATATCACTTAAATCAACTCTCCCCTTGGTTTCTTCCTCAGTGACCATTAAGCAATCGTGGGGGGGTGAATCATTCTTCCCAATTTCTGTTATGGTTAATGGCATTAATTCTGCAGGATTCAAAGCGCTACACCTCATAATTTGGATATGGGGCGCAAACAAGATAATCTCATATCTTGTCAGTCTAGCAGAGGCGAGGTGTTGCGTCTGTGTCCTATTTAATAGAACGTCTATGGCATGTGGCACCATGAGAATTAAAGTATGCCCCAATACCATCCCTTCCGTTTGTTTCACTGACGCAGCAGCCGCCACGACAGATCGCAAACATCGTGGTAGTGCGCGCGCTACAGGGTCCAGCGCAGATGAAAAATAGCCACGCGGCCTATTTCTTCCACATTGTTCCTGTGTCAAAACCGCCAATGCACATCCTTCACTTTCACACACAAATAGTCTGAAAATGTTCTTATAGTTCGGCGTACCCAAAACTGGAGCCGAGCATAATGCAGTTTTCACTCCATCAAATGCTCTCTGACATTCCTCATCCCACTGCAAAGGCATAACCGCATCCTTTCTAGTCAAATTCACTAATGGTTTCACAATCAATGCAAAATTACCAATCCATTGTCGGCAATATGAAGCCATGCCTATTATGGCTCTTACTTCTTTTTGTGTCTTTGGAATAGGCATACAAGAAATACTTTCTATCCGTTCTGGCGTTAGTCTTCTCCCTCCTTTCGAAAGTAGGTAGCCCAAATAAACTTCCTCCTTTCGATTATACTGGCATTTCTTCAAACTAGCTTT